>NC_140592.1:1155746534-1157164034 GCF_964204655.1 Triturus cristatus | reverse complement strand
CTGAACCCAGCCAAGCAAGGTGAGGCTCCCCGGCCACAACAGACCCGGCCGGGGGACGGGGCCCAGGGCCGGAGCCCCCGATACTGGGCCCCTGAACCCAGCTGGGGCTCCCTGGCCTGGAGGCGCAGGCGAAGCCTCCCCGGGCCCGCCGGACTCGGGGGCCGCAGGGCTCCGGTGCTGCAGGGCTCGGGGGTCTCGGAGACCCCACGCTGGGGCATCCCCTGGCAGGCCACCCTGCGCAGGGGGTATGCTGGCTTAGCGTCCCTGCCTGTTCCCGGGGCAAGCAGACTCGGAGAAAAAGGATCATCGGGAAGGGGCTGAGAGGCAGGTGCGTAACTTGGCCCCTGGGGGCCCCGGCGGGCGGGCCCAGGTGCTGCCTTCCCCGTTTCAGCATCATCGGACTTCACAGAGGTCTAACTGAGCAAACTCTGAAAAAAAAGACCATCGGGAAGGGGCTGAGAGGCAGGTGCGTACCCGGGCCCCTGGGGACCCGGCGGTTAGGCCCGGGTGCTGCCTTCCCCATCTCAGCATCGCCAAACCTCACGGAGGTCTAACTGAGCAAACTCGGAGAGAAAGGACCACCAGGAAGGGGCTGAGAGGCAGGTGCGTACCCGGGCCCCTGGGGGCCCCGGCGGGCGGGCCCGGGTTCTGCCTTCCCCTGTTTTCAGAATCGCCTGACCTCACGGAGGTCTGGCTGACCCTCTCCCTGGTAATCCGGAGGAAAATTACCTCCCTTTCTTGTAATCCATGCACATGAGGTGACAGAGGGTACCCAAGGCTTCCAGGCAAGATCTGGTCACCCCATTGGAGCGCACGACCAGATGACCGAGGGGATAGGCGCGACCAGATGGCCGAGGGGACAGGCGTGACCAGATGGCCGAGGGGAAAGGTGCGGCCAGATGGCCGGGCTCGAAAGGGAAGCCATGTGGTCGCTCTGTGCCCCAACAAAAGAGTGAGCGGGCGCCGGGGCATGGGGGACCGGAGGCCCAGGGCCCCAGCTGGTCCCCAGACATGGAGGTGTGAGAGGGACCTGACGGGCCCTCCGACCCGGGGCCCGCGGACACCTTGACAAGCAGAGGAGGCCTGCACAGGACCGACGACAGACCCCTGTCCTGGGCCCTTGGCAGAGCGGCAGGCCGGAGGATGGGGCCCAGGGCCGGAGCCCACAACTCTGGACCCAGCCGGTGCTCCCAGGCCCAGGGGCACAGGGGAAGCCTCCCCGGGCCCGCCGGACCCCGTCCCGGACACCCTGCCATGCGACAGGACCCAGGACAGAGCCCGGGGTGGGGAGGCCACACTCCCCGGGGCCCCGGCAGGAGCTCCTGAACCCAGCCAAGCAAGGTGAGGCTCCCCGGCCACAACGGACCCGGCCGGGGGACGGGGCCCAGGGCCGGAGCCCCCGATACCGGGCCCCTGGACCCAGCTGGCGCTCCCTGGCCTGGACAAAAGGGGGTGGTGATGGACGGAGCATCAGAACCAATCAAACACTCACACCCAGTCAACAGATCTGGGTTTCTTCCATCACCGTTCTTTAGCCCACTCTGCCACCCCAGTTCAGACATGGCCATATGCAAATCAGTCTGACCCTGTGCCTCATGGGAACAGTCCAGCCCGAACTGCCAAGTCATGCCTTCCCTGGACCGGAAACAAGCTTCCTAGGACCAGTTTCTGGCATTTCAGCCGTCTTCAGCCAGGCTTGCTTGAATCCAGTGGCAAAGTGAGCAAGGGACTCACGTCTGAGCATACCCTGCCAACTTATGGCGAACAAAGCGGTACAAAAGGGGGTGGTGATGGACGGAGCATCAGAACCAATCAAACACTCACACCCAGTCAACAGATCTGGGTTTCTTCCATCACCGTTCTTTAGCCCACTCTGCCACCCCAGTTCAGACATGGCCATATGCAAATCAGTCTGACCCTGTGCCTCATGGGAACAGTCCAGCCCGAACTGCCAAGTCATGCCTTCCCTGGACCGGAAACAAGCTTCCTAGGACCAGTTTCTGGCATTTCAGCCGTCTTCAGCCAGGCTTGCTTGAATCCAGTGGCAAAGTGAGCAAGGGACTCACGTCTGAGCATACCCTGCCAACTTATGGCGAACAAAGCGGTACAAAAGGGGGTGGTGATGGACGGAGCATCAGAACCAATCAAACACTCACACCCAGTCAACAGATCTGGGTTTCTTCCATCACCGTTCTTTAGCCCACTCTGCCACCCCAGTTCAGACATGGCCATATGCAAATCAGTCTGACCCTGTGCCTCATGGGAACAGTCCAGCCCGAACTGCCAAGTCATGCCTTCCCTGGACCGGAAACAAGCTTCCTAGGACCAGTTTCTGGCATTTCAGCCGTCTTCAGCCAGGCTTGCTTGAATCCAGTGGCAAAGTGAGCAAGGGACTCACGTCTGAGCATACCCTGCCAACTTATGGCGAACAAAGCGGTACAAAAGGGGGTGGTGATGGACGGAGCATCAGAACCAATCAAACACTCACACCCAGTCAACAGATCTGGGTTTCTTCCATCACCGTTCTTTAGCCCACTCTGCCACCCCAGTTCAGACATGGCCATATGCAAATCAGTCTGACCCTGTGCCTCATGGGAACAGTCCAGCCCGAACTGCCAAGTCATGCCTTCCCTGGACCGGAAACAAGCTTCCTAGGACCAGTTTCTGGCATTTCAGCCGTCTTCAGCCAGGCTTGCTTGAATCCAGTGGCAAAGTGAGCAAGGGACTCACGTCTGAGCATACCCTGCCAACTTATGGCGAACAAAGCGGTACAAAAGGGGGTGGTGATGGACGGAGCATCAGAACCAATCAAACACTCACACCCAGTCAACAGATCTGGGTTTCTTCCATCACCGTTCTTTAGCCCACTCTGCCACCCCAGTTCAGACATGGCCATATGCAAATCAGTCTGACCCTGTGCCTCATGGGAACAGTCCAGCCCGAACTGCCAAGTCATGCCTTCCCTGGACCGGAAACAAGCTTCCTAGGACCAGTTTCTGGCATTTCAGCCGTCTTCAGCCAGGCTTGCTTGAATCCAGTGGCAAAGTGAGCAAGGGACTCACGTCTGAGCATACCCTGCCAACTTATGGCGAACAAAGCGGTACAAAAGGGGGTGGTGATGGACGGAGCATCAGAACCAATCAAACACTCACACCCAGTCAACAGATCTGGGTTTCTTCCATCACCGTTCTTTAGCCCACTCTGCCACCCCAGTTCAGACATGGCCATATGCAAATCAGTCTGACCCTGTGCCTCATGGGAACAGTCCAGCCCGAACTGCCAAGTCATGCCTTCCCTGGACCGGAAACAAGCTTCCTAGGACCAGTTTCTGGCATTTCAGCCGTCTTCAGCCAGGCTTGCTTGAATCCAGTGGCAAAGTGAGCAAGGGACTCACGTCTGAGCATACCCTGCCAACTTATGGCGAACAAAGCGGTACAAAAGGGGGTGGTGATGGACGGAGCATCAGAACCAATCAAACACTCACACCCAGTCAACAGATCTGGGTTTCTTCCATCACCGTTCTTTAGCCCACTCTGCCACCCCAGTTCAGACATGGCCATATGCAAATCAGTCTGACCCTGTGCCTCATGGGAACAGTCCAGCCCGAACTGCCAAGTCATGCCTTCCCTGGACCGGAAACAAGCTTCCTAGGACCAGTTTCTGGCATTTCAGTCGTCTTCAGCCAGGCTTGCTTGAATCCAGTGGCAAAGTGAGCAAGGGACTCACGTCTGAGCATACCCTGCCAACTTATGGCGAACAAAGCGGTACAAAAGGGGGTGGTGATGGACGGAGCATCAGAACCAATCAAACACTCACACCCAGTCAACAGATCTGGGTTTCTTCCATCACCGTTCTTTAGCCCACTCTGCCACCCCAGTTCAGACATGGCCATATGCAAATCAGTCTGACCCTGTGCCTCATGGGAACAGTCCAGCCCGAACTGCCAAGTCATGCCTTCCCTGGACCGGAAACAAGCTTCCTAGGACCAGTTTCTGGCATTTCAGCCGTCTTCAGCCAGGCTTGCTTGAATCCAGTGGCAAAGTGAGCAAGGGACTCACGTCTGAGCATACCCTGCCAACTTATGGCGAACAAAGCGGTACAAAAGGGGGTGGTGATGGACGGAGCATCAGAACCAATCAAACACTCACACCCAGTCAACAGATCTGGGTTTCTTCCATCACCGTTCTTTAGCCCACTCTGCCACCCCAGTTCAGACATGGCCATATGCAAATCAGTCTGACCCTGTGCCTCATGGGAACAGTCCAGCCCGAACTGCCAAGTCATGCCTTCCCTGGACCGGAAACAAGCTTCCTAGGACCAGTTTCTGGCATTTCAGCCGTCTTCAGCCAGGCTTGCTTGAATCCAGTGGCAAAGTGAGCAAGGGACTCACGTCTGAGCATACCCTGCCAACTTATGGCGAACAAAGCGGTACAAAAGGGGGTGGTGATGGACGGAGCATCAGAACCAATCAAACACTCACACCCAGTCAACAGATCTGGGTTTCTTCCATCACCGTTCTTTAGCCCACTCTGCCACCCCAGTTCAGACATGGCCATATGCAAATCAGTCTGACCCTGTGCCTCATGGGAACAGTCCAGCCCGAACTGCCAAGTCATGCCTTCCCTGGACCGGAAACAAGCTTCCTAGGACCAGTTTCTGGCATTTCAGCCGTCTTCAGCCAGGCTTGCTTGAATCCAGTGGCAAAGTGAGCAAGGGACTCACGTCTGAGCATACCCTGCCAACTTATGGCGAACAAAGCGGTACAAAAGGGGGTGGTGATGGACGGAGCATCAGAACCAATCAAACACTCACACCCAGTCAACAGATCTGGGTTTCTTCCATCACCGTTCTTTAGCCCACTCTGCCACCCCAGTTCAGACATGGCCATATGCAAATCAGTCTGACCCTGTGCCTCATGGGAACAGTCCAGCCCGAACTGCCAAGTCATGCCTTCCCTGGACCGGAAACAAGCTTCCTAGGACCAGTTTCTGGCATTTCAGCCGTCTTCAGCCAGGCTTGCTTGAATCCAGTGGCAAAGTGAGCAAGGGACTCACGTCTGAGCATACCCTGCCAACTTATGGCGAACAAAGCGGTACAAAAGGGGGTGGTGATGGACGGAGCATCAGAACCAATCAAACACTCACACCCAGTCAACAGATCTGGGTTTCTTCCATCACCGTTCTTTAGCCCACTCTGCCACCCCAGTTCAGACATGGCCATATGCAAATCAGTCTGACCCTGTGCCTCATGGGAACAGTCCAGCCCGAACTGCCAAGTCATGCCTTCCCTGGACCGGAAACAAGCTTCCTAGGACCAGTTTCTGGCATTTCAGCCGTCTTCAGCCAGGCTTGCTTGAATCCAGTGGCAAAGTGAGCAAGGGACTCACGTCTGAGCATACCCTGCCAACTTATGGCGAACAAAGCGGTACAAAAGGGGGTGGTGATGGACGGAGCATCAGAACCAATCAAACACTCACACCCAGTCAACAGATCTGGGTTTCTTCCATCACCGTTCTTTAGCCCACTCTGCCACCCCAGTTCAGACATGGCCATATGCAAACCAGTCTGACCCTGTGCCTCATGGGAACAGTCCAGCCCGAACTGCCAAGTCATGCCTTCCCTGGACCGGAAACAAGCTTCCTAGGACCAGTTTCTGGCATTTCAGCCGTCTTCAGCCAGGCTTGCTTGAATCCAGTGGCAAAGTGAGCAAGGGACTCACGTCTGAGCATACCCTGCCAACTTATGGCGAACAAAGCGGTACAAAAGGGGGTGGTGATGGACGGAGCATCAGAACCAATCAAACACTCACACCCAGTCAACAGATCTGGGTTTCTTCCATCACCGTTCTTTAGCCCACTCTGCCACCCCAGTTCAGACATGGCCATATGCAAATCAGTCTGACCCTGTGCCTCATGGGAACAGTCCAGCCCGAACTGCCAAGTCATGCCATCCCTGGACCGGAAACAAGCTTCCTAGGACCAGTTTCTGGCATTTCAGCCGTCTTCAGCCAGGCTTGCTTGAATCCAGTGGCAAAGTGAGCAAGGGACTCACGTCTGAGCATACCCTGCCAACTTATGGCGAACAAAGCGGTACAAAAGGGGGTGGTGATGGACGGAGCATCAGAACCAATCAAACACTCACACCCAGTCAACAGATCTGGGTTTCTTCCATCACCGTTCTTTAGCCCACTCTGCCACCCCAGTTCAGACATGGCCATATGCAAATCAGTCTGACCCTGTGCCTCATGGGAACAGTCCAGCCCGAACTGCCAAGTCATGCCTTCCCTGGACCGGAAACAAGCTTCCTAGGACCAGTTTCTGGCATTTCAGCCGTCTTCAGCCAGGCTTGCTTGAATCCAGTGGCAAAGTGAGCAAGGGACTCACGTCTGAGCATACCCTGCCAACTTATGGCGAACAAAGCGGTACAAAAGGGGGTGGTGATGGACGGAGCATCAGAACCAATCAAACACTCACACCCAGTCAACAGATCTGGGTTTCTTCCATCACCGTTCTTTAGCCCACTCTGCCACCCCAGTTCAGACATGGCCATATGCAAATCAGTCTGACCCTGTGCCTCATGGGAACAGTCCAGCCCGAACTGCCAAGTCATGCCTTCCCTGGACCGGAGGCGCAGGCGAAGCCTCCCTGGGCCCGCCGGACTCGGGGGCCGCAGGGCTCCGGTGCTGCAGGGCTCGGGGGTCTCGGAGACCCCACGCTGGGCCTCAGGCATGGGGAGGCCCGCAGGAGCTCCCGGGGGCCGGACGCCTGGGGACCCATGGAGCCCGTCCCGGGCCCTTTGCCTCGCCGCGGGCTGGAGGAAGGAGCACCGGACGCCGGGGAGGTGTCGTCCGGGCTTAGCCCACCTGGTCCCCACCTGAGAACCGCCATCCCTAGGAGGGGCGTCCCGGCATACCCTGCCCCTAGTAATACCGTGCGCACCGAGTGATGGAGGGGAACCTAGGCCCGGACGCACCCGACCTCCTGGAGCTCTGGCTGGGATCGGGGAGGAGAAAGAGCCCCCATCGGGACTTCCAGGGCAGCCCGGCCATCTGGTCACCCCATTGGAAAGCATTGTGTGCGACCAGATGGCCGAGGGAAAGGTGCGACCAGATGGCCGGGACCGAAAGGACTCCCATCTGCCCGCGCCGAGTCATAGCGGTAGGGCTCCCGCCTGCCCTTGCAGGGCTCCAGGACTCTGCACCAGGGACCCTTGTCCCGGGCAGATGGACACTTAGCAGGCCGCAGGACGTGGGCTCCCAGGCCCTGACCGAAACTCAGGAGACCTGGTGCCGGTCCCTGCTTCTCAACGCAGCCAGGCCGGGGAGATCGGGGAGCCTGCCCAAGCACGAGGGACCCCAGTCCCGGGCACACGGTCCCTCAGGTTGTGTGCTCGTTTTCCACTATTTTTTTCAAAATTGTGCGTAGTTGCGCTACGCAAAGTCCGCCCAGCCCTACTCGTGACGTGCGCTCGTTTTCCACAATTTTTTTCAAAATTCTGCGTAGTGGCGCTACGCAAAGTCCGCCCAGCCCTAGTATTAAGCAAATGGAAGAAACCATTTTCAGTTAGGAAAAATCCACCTGTTACACAGCTAATACAGGGAGTTAATTCTCTGCCTATTACCACTTTTCACTTTCATGCTAGTCAAAAGTACACGTTATTGGGCTGGTATGAAGAATTGCTTAATTCACACGTATTCCATTTGTGGAAATTTCCTTTTATTTTTACATGTGTTTAAATTAAAATGACCCTGTGTTTATCAGTGTTTCTAGCGATGGAAATTCACTAGGTCATTCACTACTGTGTGATTTTATTTCTTTGCATGGAATGTGCAATGCTTTGATGCCTGGATTACATTCTGTCCTATCAGCAACTCCCATTTTGTCCATCCCCACGCACCATGAGTTATTAAATAATGTTTCTTATTTAGTGTTAACCAATATCAGTTGCTGCAGGTTGGAACCTGGCTAACCTTATGTGACTGAGGCTTCTGAAACAATGCAGTGTTTTGAAAGAACCCTGCACCCTCCAACTCAACACATAATCAAAGACGTCACTTAGTCTAGAATTGATATGAAGGGCAAGCATTCTAACGAAATTAACAAACTAGTCGCAGTGTTACTACAAAATAAAGTCCCTTTAACTTCTGCAGCAGAAACCTATGATTTATAGAAAACCAGAACTGCTTCGGAGATTGACAGGCAGTTACATACACAATATGCAACTCATTTTGCTGAGGTCATTTATAGGATTGTGAATGCATTAACAATAACTGATATTATGCACTTTTCTAAGAACATCTGATCTGGTCTAGTGACTTGATTTAAATCTGTGTTCAGACTGATACCATCATTTTTTATTCTTTGCTCTCAAGTCTTTTTGGAGGATTTCCTACCATTGTTCTGCTTTTCTGCTGTGGTATTGTCATCTTCCATCTAATCCGAAAAGGTAATTGCCAAAATGGAGTACACATATCCAGCTGACCATAGTGTGCCATGTAATAGTCCCAAAAGGTTGTGTTAATGGCTGCTTGGGAGCACACCAGACAGCCGTCTGGCACGCATACCTGGTTTATCATGGCCCCCCACCACTCTGGGCTCACTACCCACGCCAATAGCCGTCCCACCCTGCCATCACTCTTGTGGGCTCGGGCGATATTTTCCTTGTACCCATGGCACCAGAGCTTCTCCAGTAGGACACTGATTGGCTCTTTGTCCTCCGCCAGTCATACCCCTATATTTTGGTCCAGGCCAATCTGTTTATCTAGCCTTTGGATGGTGAGATCCAGGGCGTTCAGTTCTCGCTTTAGGTTCCTCTTGATGCCCACAGAAGTAGTGCTAGGGCACTGGCACCAAAGGGAGACTGCTAGTTGCTTCTTCTCCAGGTGTATGCCATTCAATAGAGGGCAATGATCAGAAATAGTGCAGCAGAAGTACTCAGTATGTTGGACACGTGAGCACAGTCGGCTAGAGCAGAGAAATCTAGGGTGTATGGAGATGATGAGAAATTTGATGCCCCTTTCCTCACAGAAACGTTGCTCTCTGATACAGCCAATCCCATATTAGATACAGCAATCCGTCCTGACTACAGAGTCCTGCGGAAGGACTGTGGAATAGGTAGAGGGGGCAAGATAGCATCAGTTTATAAAAAAGGAATACGAAAGTGCATCCTTTCCTCTGGAGGGTCTTGAGAAGGCAGAGGCACTGGGCTTCTGCCTGTCCCTAAGCCCCCATCAGTTGCTGGCACGGGCCCACTTGGCCCTGCTTGAACTCGCTAGAAAGTTCCTTGGCCCCATGGGCTATGAGGTACGCCTACTTTATAGCACTGGGAGATTTTAATGCCCATCTTGACAAACCATCGGAGCCTGAGTCTTCGATGCTCTTAGATATTATGAGCACTTTCTCATATAAGCAGCAAGTTTTTGGTTCTACGCACAAAGCAGGCCATACACTAGACCAGGTATTTTCAAATGTGAATCTGGTGGTGTCGCACCCATCCTCTCTTGTATGGTCTGACCACCTTTCATTTATGTGGCCTCAAACATGTGTCAGGCTGCCTCCTAAGGAAAGTAAAGCAAAACCAAAAGGGGATGATGGACAGAGTGTTGAACAATGCAAGCACTCACCCCCAGTCAACTGATCTGGGTTTAATCCATCATCATTCTTTAGCTCACTCCGCCACCCCAGTTCAGACATGGCCATATGCAAATCAGTCTGACCCTGTGCCTCATGGGAACAGTCCAGCCCGAACTGCCAAGCCATGTCTTCCCTGGACCGGAAACAAGCATCCTGGGACTGGTTTCAGGTTCATAACCATCCTCAGCCAGGCTATCTTGAATCCATTGGCAAAGTGAGCAAGGGACCCACGTCTGGGCATACCCTGCCAACTTAGGGCGAACAAAGCAAAACCAAAGGGGATGATGGACAGAGTGTTGAACAAAGCAAGCACTCACCCCCAGTCAACTGATCTGGGTTTAATCCATCATCAATCTTTAGCTCACTCAGCCACCCCAGTTCAGACATGGCCATATGCAAATCAGTCTGACCCTGTGCCTCATGGGAACAGTTCAGCCTGAACTGCCAAGCCATGTCTTCCCTGGTCTCGAAACAAGCACCCTGGGACCGGTTTCGGGTTCATAACCCTCCTCAGCGAGGCTATCTTGAATCCAGTGGCAAAGTGAGCAAGGGACCCACGTCTGGGCATACGCTGCGAAATTAGGGCGAACAAAGCAAAACCAAAGGTCTGGCTGAAGAGGGGTGATACCCCGAAACCGGTCCTAGGATGCTTGTTTCCAGTCCAGGGAGGACCTGGCTTGGCAGTTCGGGCTGGACTGTTCCCACGAGGCACAGGGTCAAGACTGATTTGCATATGGCTGGGTTCAAACTGGAACAGCATGGTTAGCAAAAAAACAATGGATTTAGGCCCAGATCTCTGTACTGGGGTGAATGTATGATATTGTTCTGCATTCTGTCCATCAACTGTTGTTTTTGCATTTGTCACCCCGAGTGGGAAGGGAATGCCCAGACGTGGGTCCCGTGCTCTCCATGCCACTGGAATCAAGCTATCCTGGCTGAAGAGGTCCTAGGATGCTTGTTTCCAGTCCAGGGAGGACCTGGCTTGGCAGTTCGGGCTGGACTGTTCCCATGAGGCACAGGGTCATGACTGATTTGCATATGGCTGGGTTCAAACTGGGACGGCATGGTGAGCAAAAAATCGATGGATTTAGGCCCAGATCACTGTACTGGGGTGAATGTATGATATTGTTCTGCATTCTGTCCATCAACTGTTGTTTTTGCATTTGTCACCCCGAGTGGGAAGGGAATGCCCAGACGTGGGTCCCGTGCTCTCCATGCCACTGGAATCAAGCTATCCTGGCTGAAGAGGGGTGAAACCCCGAAACCAGTCCTAGGATGCTTGTTTCCAGTCCATTTTTGGACCTGGCTTGGCAGTTTGGGCAGGACTGTTCCCTTGAGGCACAGGGTCAAGAGACTGATTTGCATATGGCTGGGTTCAAACTGGAACAGCATGGCGAGCAGAAAAACGATGGATTTAGGCCCAGATCTCTGTACTGGGGTGAATGTATGATATTGTTCTGCATTCTGTCCATCAACTGTTGTTTTTGAATTTGTCACCCCGAGTGGGAAGGGAATGCCCAGACGTGCGTCCCGTACTCTCCATGCCACTGGAATCAAGCTATCCTGGCTGAAGAGGGGTGAAACCCCGAAACCGGTCCTAGGATGCTTGTTTCCAGTCCAGGGAGGATCTGGCTTGGCAGTTCGGGCTGGACTGTTCCCATGAGGCACAGGGTCAAGACTGATTTGCATATGGTTGGGTTCAAACTGGAACGGCATGGTGAGCAAAAAAACGATGGATTTAGGCCCAGATCTCTGTACTGGGGTGAATGTATGATATTGTTCTGCATTCTGTCCATCAACTGTTGTTTTTGCATTTCCTAAGGAAAGTACCCAGGCCTCTTAACGAGCCTACCACAAAATATAGCAAAGTGACCTGAGGCAAGCATTAGCAACAAACACGGGCTCTTTCTGGCTTAATTGGAAAGGTCGCCGCAAGCTTGGATAGTTGGATTCTAGGGGCCATCAATGAGCAAGCCCCAGTTACAAGGTGAACAGTAGCAAGGTTGAAACCATCGGCCCCGTGGTTCAATGAGGACCTTAGATCATGTAAAAAACATTGTAAACACCTAAAAGGGTATGGAGACGTAATTTCAAGCTAGAATATAAAATGACTTATAAGGTAGCATTAAAAAGATATCACATGATGGTGTCTCTAGCTAAAAAGGCCTTTTTCTAAACAAAGATCGAGGAGGCAGGCAACAAGTCAGATGGGATTTTTTAAATTGTCAGATCCTTTCTTAGACCTGAGGTCATACCAAGAGAATATAAACCGACATTTGAGTGGTGAAAAGATCGCTACCATCCATGCCAATCTTCTTAACGATGTACAATCTGACCAGTTGCCCTTTGACCTCCTGGATAACCCCATCGCTCCCACCGGTAACTCCATCCTGGCCAGTTTTGACCTGCTGCCCCTCGAAATGCCACTAACAGCTATCAAATGTCTGAGGTCGGGCTCCCCATTAGACCCAGGTCCTATTAACCTACTGACCATGGCTGCCCAAACTATCAATCCAATAGTAAATAATATGTTAAATACCTCAATGGCTACTGGCATGGTCCCTGCATGCTGGAAAAGGGCGAAAGTGCTCCCTCTGTTGAAAAAACCTACAGCTGACCTGAAACAGCCAGCAAACTATAGGCCCATCTCCCTCCTCCCCGCCTTCTCCGAAAGTTTTTAGAAAGTAGTTCATCGTCAACTGTCCCAATACCTGGAAGAAAACAAACTATTACATCCCAGTCATTCAGGCTTCCTACCTTACTTTAGCACCAAGACAGCGCTATTGGAAGTAGCTGAGCATGTCAGAAGCACCCGTGACACGGCCATCCCGATCATGTTGGACTTAACCGCGGCTTTTGACACGGTTCCCCTCTTAAAACTACCTGAACGCCTATAGGCAATAGGGATTAGAAACACTGCCCTGAAATGGCTTACCTATTTTTTAAGCAATCGAGGTCAAAAACTATGGCTGCCCCCATTTTCATCGCAAGCTAGAAGTTTGACGGTGGGTGTACCCCAGGGATCTGCCCGGAGCCCCACTTAGTTCAATATTTACCTTACGCCTTTAGCAACATTAGCAGAATCAATGGGCGCAAAAGTAATTTCATGTGCAGACGGAGATTGTGATATTTAGAGATGCTCTTCCTAATTTTCTAAGGAAACGCCACAGCCAGGTCCTCCTCAGAATTCTGTAAGGAATCTAGGTATCCAATTTGACAGCACCTCTCCTTCCAACCTCATATACAATCGATGATTTGTTCCTGTTTCAGCACTCTTCGCATGCTGAAATGAGCAGCACTCATTGCATGCTGAAAAGATTCCTACCTCTCCTGTCTGAGTCAGCCAGCAAAAAGGTTATCCAGGCTGGATTATGGGAATACCCTTTACCTCGTACTCCCTGAGCACCTTCTTATCAGACTTCAGGTGGTGCTGAACTCAGCAGCCAGATTTGTACTCAAACTCCACACTAGGACTCACATGACCACCCATCAGAAGGCCCTTCATTTTCTTCCTGTGAAAAAGAGAGTGCAATTTAAGGCCATGGTATTGCTGCATAAGGCCTTGCATGAATCAGGAGCTGCTTACCTGGCAAGAGTCCCTTGGATCCATCGACTTAGAATGGGTGCCAGATTCTACTCTTATCTAGGGACGCTCACTTGAAATAAACTTTGGAGAGACCTTCGCTTAACCAGCAAGCTCTCTGTTTTCAAAAAGAAATGGAAGCTTTAAGCGCGAGGACACTCTGAGTAGCTGTGTGCTGTACAAATTATTATAAAATAACATGACATAGCAGAGAGGGGTAGAAGGAATATTCCTTTGCCTATCTATGCTGTACCCTCCATATGTCTTTAAGTCCCCAGCTTCCCATCCAGTCTCGAAGTCCCCTCGCCAGTCTGTGAGATGGAGCCAACGGCTGTGGCAGGGAGGAGTGGTCCAAGTTCACGTCTGCCAGACAGTTAAAGTTCCCTCCGAGGATCATATTCTCAACTTTGAAGGAGTTCAGTTGCAAGGACAGGTTAGCTAGAAAGTCCAGTCGGTTCTGGTTCGGGGTGTGGATTGAGCCTACCATTAATTGTCTATATTCCAGCCTACCTTCTCCTAGAACATATCTACGCTCACTGTCAGTCTTGATACGCAGTGCTTCAAAGGGAACCCCTATCCTAACCCGTATCAGTATACCCCAGGCAAATGTGGTGTATTCTGTGGCATATGCCTCCCTCGCCAGCATCTCTGCAGTCATTGTGCTTCGGGTCTAATGAGGTGAGTTTCCTGTGGTAATGGAATTTGTAGAACCCTGCACTTCAGGAACATGCGGACCTTGTGGCACTTGGCCGCCGACTATTTCACAACAAGTAATCCCCGTTTTAATGACCAGAGTCCACTAACCACTAAGAGTGACCCTATATGGTCTAGGAAAGGAAAGGTCTTGCTCCGAATTATGAGCTGTTCGCCGCTAGAGAGTGGGGAAGGATGCACATCCTTTTGTATTAATTACCCTCACACACCCTAGTGGTGTCATGCTTCATCATAGGGTCACCCTGACGCCTAAAATTCAGTATGGGCTCGACTGTGTTTCAGGAAGCTCTTGGATAGTATGGCCAGGGGGAGTTTAGAGATTAAAAATCCGCCGTCAGATCCCAGTATCCCTTTAATCTTGGATCTGATGTGGATATTAAAACAAAGATTAAGGGGGTCAGACAGGAAATGTATGGTCCTATGACCCTAATGCCAACATGTTTCAGTCCTGGTTGGCCTAAAGGTCCGGGACTTTCTTCAGGGCAGAAAAATAAAGTATACTCCCAGGATAACAAGACAAGGTGGGGAAATTGCCCTACCCTACTTTTATTTTCAGGGCAGATAGCTGCTCCTGAACTTCCTATTTATAGATAATTTATCTATGTTCAGTGTTCACTCCATCCCTTCTCAGGTGAGTGATCATATCTCTGGGAACATCGAATCAGGGGTAGCCCTTTAGTCAAACTATCCTCAAGGGTCCTGCCCCGTGATACCACCTGTTCAGTTCATGTCCCCGGGGTTTGTGCCGCCGACCCCATGCCCAGTATGTTCCATGTCATCATCCAAAGCCCCTCATGTGTCACTGCCATGAAAAGTGAATACTCTTCACAGCTCAACTGTCCCAACTCGGCTCCCCTTCTCCCATGCAAGCGAAATCAGAGTACATATATATTTGAGGCCTAGAGACCTAATAACAAATAAACAAAACCCAACTCCCCATCCCCAGAGAAGCGCAGCAACAGCACGCCGAAAAATAGTGTGCAAGGCAAATGCCACCTGCCAAAATGATTGTCACAAACAAATGTCTGTGACAGAACCTCACCAGGCTTGCCTGTGGTCGAGTCACAACTCTAAGGCCAGTAATTATGTGTTGGTGAACCTGAATGCCACAACAAGGTAAAATGCTATATCACCAAGCACCAGAAGACTCCGCTACAAAACTGCTGCAAGTCGAATGTATGGTACCGTACCCGTTCCAGATCCAGAAGTCATAGTAGCCGTTCCAGAGGTCGATCTTCATCTCGATCAAACTTGTCGGTTAACTCGAGGAAAAACACAAGAAATCTAAGTGGAACTCGGCCCCTTCCTGCCACTCTGCCTTTCCTGAGACAAAGCGCACAGAGGACCTGCTAAAAAGTTTTCTGATCCAATCTGATGCCTGGGGAATATTCAAAGAGTGGGGACTCTGTAGCTAGAGAGTATCTCTACCAGAAAGAGCATTACCAGAGCACTTTTAGAATAAATGTTAGATACTGCTGCCATCATTTCTTGCTCATGTTTTTTTAAAAATATTTTTGTAAATTACAAAACAATAAAACATAGATAAACACATACAGCAGTCAATTATACTATTTGAGTTTTTTTTACCTTTTACATTCTTTCATCTCGTTTACCCATAAGTTAACAGTTTCCCAAATGTGTCTCTGCCTCTCATGTTGGTTATTAGTCTCTAAGATTCCCATCTCCTTACAAACTATGTAGAACAAGCATTTGCAATGCAATCGGTCTCGCCTTTGGGACCTCATATGTATTTAGCTATGCAGCACATTGGCCTGGGTGCTGAAACATCTACTGTTCTTTAATATGGAGGGAAAGTAAGCACCAAATTGCGTGACACACCAGGTATAGGAACACATGGAGAGAAATATTGCTTTTCAGCGGGAATTGGTAAAGTTCAAAGCTCTCTTTCTAATATAAAATCAGGGTCTTCGGTGGTCATATCAATAAAAATAAAAAGATTTGAAAAAAATATTATTGTCATCGGGTGCTCGTGGAAGACAATTTATTTGGACTGGAATCCAGAGAATGCTAAAGTGATTCTGTTATTTTACTGACCTCTGCTGGTCGTCTTCTATCAAGACAGTTAAATAGAGGCAGTTGAACAAAGAAAAGTCCCTGAGCGGAAGCAGACAAGTCCTTGGGCTGATCTCCAGAGCCCACAAAGGACATACACATATAAGTATATAATAAGTATATACTAAAGTATATACAAGAGGTCTCGAAGGCTTGACCTAAATATTGGTACCGCCATTTCTTAACGGTTTGGGGGTTCTTTTCCAGCCATCTGCGGGCTATTAACAATCTAGCTGAAAAGATAGTCACCATCACAAGCCCTGCATTATGAGGGAGGTCTATCCAAGCCAATCCAAGTATGATGGCTGCTGGTAAAACGTGTATGTTAATATTGATCAGTTTTCTAATTTACCAAAAGACCTGGGTCCAAAAACTCTTAATTGCCCTGCAGGGGATAAAAAATATCAAGAGTATCTGCATCTGGGTTAAGACATTGAAAACAGTTAAAATCAGGTCTGCAATCCATTTATATAATCTTCTAGGAGAGCAGTTAATATTCTGAATATATTTATAATAACTAACGTTTAAACTAGATATATCTAGGTATTTGTGGCAGTTAGAAATACAAGAGATGTATTCTCTAGGATGAGCTTGGATAGTGTGTTCAGCTCAGTATTCAGCCAGGTATTGTAGATTATCGTGTTGATCATCCATCAGAAACTGATAAAAACGGCAGATTATGCCTTTCTGGACAGTGGATGAAAATTAATCTAGGATTGCTATGCACAAAATTGAAATAATGCTGCTAATTGTTTGTAATAAAAAAAAAGAACTCCCATATTTGTAGATACTTAAAGGACCCAGAGGTTGGCACTGAGAATTGAGAGGAGACAACACTGAAGTATTTAAGTGTGGTGTTGTCAGAAAGCTGACCTGTGTTTTGTAGGTGCCTTCTGGACCAGTGATGAAAAAAGATGTCATATGTGAAGCTAGAGAGACTAGGATTGTGTCAGAGTGATGCATAATTCATCAGTTTCGGTATCGTCAACTTCTTCGAAATAAGCTCCCTAATTAAGGCCAAAAACAGACAATGCTTTAAACCTGGTCTTTTTTAAAGTAGGATGGATAAAAAAATCTTATATTACTATGTAGATCTGGGTAAAAGCCCCGAAGTGACCATGGAACATTACTGATTTTGATTACTTGATACAATCTTGATGAGCGGGAAGTCCAGTAGTGATTTTGTGATGATGGAAAAGACCACCCTTAAGAATTGAATTTGTTGCTGAGTCATAGCAGAGCGGGCCCTTTTGTGGCTCCAAATAAACCATAAAAAAGAAAATGTTATTCAATGAAAGAACGCATTAGGTATTACAATGAGCAGCACTTGAATAAAAAATTTAGGAAGAATTAACATTTTTATGATGCTACATCGACCCTTTTAACTAAGGAGTTGTAGGACAGTTACCTTGTCACCAATGCAGTCTCAAGTCCAGTTCCAGGCTCTATGTGCAAAGTGTCATAGCTTTCATAGAGTGGTCCCTATGCAAATGATACAGGATGCTGAAAATGCACTGTGGTCAACAAGGGTCTTCCAGGGGCTACTCATCTGTCCACAGTCCAGGTGGGGTGACTATGGCTACAGGAGTTGCTGCCTCTTAAAGTCCTCTTTGGTCAAGCAAAATTCCCGGTTCCCACTGAACTACTGGTCCTCAGTAACAGCTAAACCAGCGGTACCCTTTGGCGAAGGCTAGTGTCCGTATTGAGTGATAAAACTGCACTCAGACAACTCTCTCCGGTCCAATAGACTGATGTGCAACTTTTGTTGGGACTTAGTCCTCCAGGCTTTTCATTGGCAGTCAGACACAATCAAGCAACTGTGGCTACAGACTAGCCATAAAGGGCTTCTTCAGCCTATGTGGACTTGTGCTGGAACAGGAAGTCAGCCAACTGACTCTTGGAGTTAACTTTTTCAGTCTCTCAGGAGCGACATTTCCATGAGCCAAGCACCTCAGGCGCATCCCTCTCTTTGCTAACCCAAGGAGCAGCAGGTGCAGTCCAGCAGATGGTGCAGCTTATCTTGCCAGGTGCAGGGAAAAGCAGGGCAGTCCTTCTTAGGGCCTCTCCCCAGTCCAGGTGTGATCTGAGGTCTCTGTGGCAGGGGTGCCATATTTATTCCCAAAAAGTACCCTCAAGGGATACAGCTGTCACTAACCAATGAGTTACCAGATCCCATTCTGACAACTTTCTGCAAAGTGTGCCATCACGTTATCACAGAGTGCACTATTCTGCCCACTCCCAAGATGGCAGACCCCTCTCTCTGTGTATGGAGCTTGGTAGCCCACCATACTACCCACAGAAAGATCGAATAACTGGTCTCCCGTCTCTGGGCCCGACACAAACTCCTTTAACTGAACAAACGAGCAGCCCCTCTTGTGTTTGTCCACCATTTGCCCTTCAAAGGTGGCTTCCCCTATGAAGCTCACCTTTTGAGCTCACACCCTGTATGGCTTTCTGTCAGGGAGAGGAGACATCTCTGCCAATAGCAGGCCTCTATTGTTCCTGCTCCTGGGAGTCACATACACCTATCCCCAGGAGATGAGAAGCCTGTTTTGTGGCCAGCATCTGCAAATCGCCACTGGAAAACATGGGCAACAGAGTCAACTTTCTAGCATTGCCTTATATTTAAATTCGACTTTGCCATCAGGTTGGGGTTAATGCAATGATTTTGATAGCTTAAACTTTAGCAGTCCCATTGAGGGGAGGGCACAGCTTATTTGAAAATGACAATTTGGGGTTTTCATTGTTAAGGCATATAAAAATACATGACCTTCTTTTTGATATACAACACCCTGCCTTAGGACTCAATAGGCCTGCTGTAGGGGTGACTGACCAATTCATAAAAATGGACGCTTCAGTTTTGCTATTAGTTTAAATGGCAAAGTTGAGTTAGCAGTTTAAAACTGCTCTGACAGTCTCCAGAGGAAGGCAGGGAGACATGTTTTCACGCTGCCACATCCAGGGTGGAACAATAATTGCTGCAGTCCTGGCGGGACACTAACTTAAAGGCCTTGGGTACCTCTGGAACCATTTACTTGGGACCTGTATGTAAGTACAGTTATACTAATTTGGTATAACTCAGTCAAACCTATACTTTTAAGGGTCAGAGCACTGGCACTGAGGTCTGGTTGGCAGGCCTCAGTGCACTCACGGTCTTGAAAAAACAAAATCATCAGTCCAAACTTTAGGATTGATCATGCAAAAAGAGGCATTTACTTACACTCTCTCACTCTTGTCCTACAAAAGAACTATTCCCTGAAGTGAAAAGTGGTGAAGTCTAAATCTTTGAAGCATGGTAAAGTGCCTCTAGCTTTTAAGTACACTACAGTTCATCTACCAATCCACTACTGAAGAAAACAATAAAACAATCTCGATTTAGCTGGCCCAGCCAATGTCAGACCTATTTCTTCATTTCCAACCAGTAGGCTCTGGTAGGAAGACTAGGGTGCCGATCACGATCCGGTAAAAAAATTGCCCGTCCGACTCGTATTCGGTCTTTTTACCGTACGAATCGCACAAGTGCCGTACAAACTGGCAATCACGATTCGCATGGTAAAAAGCCCATACGAGTCGCATTGGGAATAATTCCCCACACGTCCTCGGGTCGGAAAATGTGTCCGACACCTCCCCGGACGATTTACCGTACAAATGTGAAAAGTGAAGTCCGACCGCGGAATCACGATCCATCCCGTGCGTCCGACGTTACAACCGTATGGAAAAAACACCGTCCGCACCGAACTCCCATAGCAACCATGGAGACATGTGCCCGCATACGCACCGTACCCCCCCCCCAGCCCCCGTGAGTACGCGTCGAACCCCCCGTGTAAGTACACCCCTGTACATGTCGAACCCCCGTGTATGTACACCCCTGTACGTGTCGAACCCCCGTGTATGTACACCCCTGTACGTGTCGAACCCCCGTGTATGTACACCCCTGTACGTTCGAGTCGTACCCCCACCCGTGTATGTACACCCCTGTACGTGTCGAACCCCCGTGTATGTACACCCCTGTACGTGTCGAACCCCCGTGTATGTACACCCCTGTACGTTCGAGTCGTACCCCCACCCGTGTATGTACACCCCTGTATGTGTCGAACCCCCGTGTATGTACACCCCTGTATGTGTCGAACCCCCGTGTATGTACACCCCTGTACGTTCGAGTCGTACCCCCACTCGTGTATGTACACCCCTGTACGTGTCAAACCCCCGTGTATGTACACCCCTGTACGTTCGAGTCGTACCCCCACCCGTGTATGTACGGTGCGTACCCCCAGCGCGTAGTGCTGGGGGTACGCACCGTACATACACGGGTGGGGGTACGAGTCGAACGTACAGGGGTGTACATACACGGGGGTTCGACACATACAGGGGTGTAAATACACGGGGGTTCGACACGTACAGGGGTGTACATACACGGGTGGGGGTACGACTCGAACGTACAGGGGTGTACATACACGGGGGTTCGACACGTACAGGGGTGTACATACACGGGGGTTCGACACGTACAGGGGTGTACATACACAGGGGTTCGACACGTACAGGGGTGTACATACACGGGTGGGGGTACGACTCGAACGTACAGGGGTGTACATACACGGGGGTTCGACACGTACAGGGGTGTACATACACGGGTGGGGGTACGACTCGAACGTACAGGGGTGTACATACACGGGGGTTCGACACGTACAGGGGTGTACATACACGGGTGGGGGTACGACTCGAACGTACAGGGGTGTACATACACGAGTGGGGGTACGACTCGAACGTACAGGGGTGTGCATACACGGGGGGTTCGGCGCGTACTCATGGGGGCTGGGGGGGGTTCGGCGCGTACTCACGGGGGCTGGGGGGGGGGTACGGCGCGTACCGGGCCCCCTAATCTGGTCGTTTTGCGGCGTACTTCGCTTTTCCGGCACTTTTTGGGTGGCGTAAAAATATTGCCGTCCGGACTGCTGTCGGTTCGAATCGTACTTCCTGGGTCGTGAAACGCTGCCTGAATACGTCCCGACGTCACGTCGCAGCATTCCCGGATCACATTCGTATGTATATTTTCGTCGGACGGTGTTTTTTATGATTCGTACGGAAATGGTGTTTCCGTGCGAATCGTACTTCCATGTTTGTAAAGTTTTATGACCGGGTACGAGTCGGACGGAGAAAACGCTCCAACCGACGGTTCGTACCCGGTTTTTCCAGGATCGTAATCGGCACCTAAGTTGGCCTGCACTTGAAGAAGTATAATGAGCACTTTTATCTCATCGCGGTAAGAAGTCTGTACTTCATGGAGGCTGTGTCCTTGCACTGGCCCGGGTAAACCTATAGGTAGCTCTTGACTGCACTGATCAGTGAATCCTGTTAAATCACCTGAGGGACACCGGTTTTACCAGCACTGTACTGGACCAGTCAGTGCAAGTCCTTCCTTTCAGACTGACTGTGAACCTTGCAATAATAGCTCTGATCCTCGGGCTCAACACCCAAGACAGACATCAGTGCACGGATCTGTAGAACGAACAATCACAATCCCAGCGGGCTCAAGATTTGGTGGTGGAAGGGGCGATGGAGAAGAGTTAGGTCAAGTGTTGCCTTAAGGTGTGGCTCTAAGAGAGTGGGGTAGAATGCCACGGTGTAACCAGCACCACTGCCTGTTGAGGCAGCAGTTCAGGTGGGGGTGGCTGACTGGGGTTACATTACTGGAGCTCTGTGATTCCCTAAGCTGGTGAGAGCTGACCCTATGTCCATTGGAGCAGTGAAAACTGTTGTAAATGGCCCACTGGATACCTTGTGTGACGCCCTTTGGCCAGATTGATTATTTTACAGGATGGGGAGTTTCAGAGTTATCCCGGATAGTTTACTGTTGTGTTGCCCCCATAATAAGAGCTACTTCGGGGCACACTGGTGGAGAAAATGAAGAGAAGAGACTTTTTCTACTTACAGTGGTCACCTGCTAGAGGGGACAAAAAACTCAGATGATATCCAACTAACTTAGGGGATCAACAGGCACAATTACACCAGATAAACGCCATCCATAAGAACAGTAAGGAGAGAATCTCTTTAGCCTGCTCTCTAGTGAAGGAAAGGAAAGACCGGTGTAGGGGTCACCCTTATCTTGTCCACGGGTTCTCAGACCAACAAAATAGAGATTGGCACTGAAGCTGGAATTCAAATAACCAGTTTATTAATCACTCATGAGTGGGATTACATCCACAGAGCACTCTCAAGTGCTGCCTGAGGTAGTACATTGAAGTCACAGAACACAGGCCTTATATACAGCTTTTTCTGCACTGGTAAGCATGTGGATACAAATAGAAGGTACAGGCCTACACAGGAATAGTTACCGACAAACATGGGCAGATGGGAAATCACTTAGTCAGCAAAAGTGGGAGGGGGAGCAGGAGTGCTTATGGCAGCAGTAAGAGATTGACAGTTGAGTCTGAGACCAGGTGTTCTGGCAGCTACAAACTCTTAGCATGCATATTGCTTTTAGCTTAGTCACGAAGTCAACTAAAATATACAGTACAGGCAGGGAAAAAGACGAGCAGCAGAGGATGGGAGGATTACAAAGCAAACAAAATGGATGCCACAACCAAGATGGCTTCAGCTTATGCTAACGGAAATTATTCCAGATCACCACACTGGGACACTGTGTCATTCAAGGACACACTGGGGTCAAATTAAGTTTAATAAAAAAAGACCAACAGAAATTGTGCTGTTAGCAATATTCAGTGTCCTCGTAATTCTGCAGCATTACAGGACCAAATTGTGGCACAAGGCTGATCGAACCGCGTGGCAAAAATGCAACATTGTGGGGCATGTCATGCACTGTCATGAAGCACATTCTATGGTATTTTGACCTAGATAACATGACAATGTAACACAAATATGGCTTTGATGAAAAAAGAAAAAGGACCCTATTTCTTTAGAAAATAGTTTTGATTCCTTAAGAAAGGACACATTCAGGAGAACCTGTTCAAAATGTTATTTGTTAACAGTTCACAATTTTGTCTTATACAAAACACCATTTGATCAATACGGCCCTCTATGCCTTCAGAGTGACATTGTTTGTGTGGCATACACAATCTTACACTCAGCAGAACCAATTGGAATTGAAGCCCCTTTAAATCTCCTCATTATAATTTGCTTTCATATTCTTCTAGCCTCTTCGTCCAGTGTTTATGGCAAGGGGCATTTGGAAGCAGACACGCTACTATACCACTGTCGATATCATGGGAGCCTGCAAACCATGTGTAAAATCTCTTCTCTAATTTCCCTACTACAAACTACTTGTGAAGTCTATAGTCACCTGTAAAAAAGAGATGACTGTAATATATCGGATAAAGCACATATTGCAATACATTATTAGGATATTGCAAGCCACCAAAGGCGTGGTTCTTCTATATGAAAGGGGATTTGTAATTTATAATGCATGGCAGGGGGTACTTTAATCATTAGATTACACTGTAACATCGCCCTTACAAACATCCTGGTGTGTTGCTCTTTCATATGAAAGACATCGGATGTTTGTAGACATGAAGAATAAAAGTAGAATCTGCAGTGCAAATTTAGGCACGTCAAAAGCAATTAGTAATTTGTTGGAAAAAGGTATCAGAATCAGATTAATATAACCCAGTATAAAACAAATGAGGCCTCTCAGAAGGTGTAGAAATATGAAGAGACATTTTAATGCCCTAGAGCGTGCAACAAATAAACATAATGCCATAAATATCTCATTTGTGCTGATCACTGTTAATTTAGAGATCCGATGATATGGAAAGGCAGTTTTAATTTTTGTTGTTTAAACTGCAATTGTAATTATTCCCACTGACCTGCTTTTCTCTTTGGCTGCAGGGTCTGACAGGAGGCATTATGACTTCACAACTATACTGTAGTACCTTAAAAAAGAAGAAGCCTGCAACTCATGTATATAAGCCGCTGTCAGGCAGGGGGGCAGACCAGACAATGAACCATTTTGATGTGTGAAAAAGGCTGCTTTATTGAAACAGGTGCACATTACAATGAACTTCCCTGGCAACTGCCTTACAAAACTTAAAACCTCGCTAATACATCCGAATGCCTGACCCTTGACCCCGCCCTGACCCTACGATCCCCTCAACATGCCCCCACCCTGACATTACCATATAAGCAACATTACAATGCATTGCAGTAAACTTATACACTTTTATTAACCAACATCATATACCTGCCTCTCTAAAACAGTAAATCACCAAACTTCTTCAACTGAACTTAAAATAACCTGCCTACCCTTTCCCTGGCCATGAACCCAACTTCAACGGTAACCAAAAAACTTCTGCCAACCCTGGCAAACTTTTTTTTAAAAACACCACCCAGAAAATGGGGGGGGGGGAGGGGGACCTCTACCCCATTTTCTGCCCCCTGCCTGAACTAGTCACTGGGTTTCTCACCTGAGTGTCTCTGCACATTTAAAGACCTGGCCAACACCTTTCTGATTTCCAAAAGGTATAAGCCCATGCCCATCCTAGAAAGATGCACACCATCGTCCCTGAAAAATTCAACTGTCTCAAAACTAATTTCCGAGTGACTGATCCGTCCAAAACCCAAACTCCTGCAAAAACGTGCCATTTCCATATTCTCCCCGCCAAACCCTGCGAGGCACAACCTCAGTCCACAGAACAAAGCAACCTGCCCACTGTTCCTTAATCAAGGCAAAGTTTTTCTTCTTAGCCCTCATCAACACCATGCCCTTCTCCTTGCAAAAATCCTTGTCTCCAAGGTGTAACAACAAAATATCCTGGCTCTGTCTAACCCACAGGGGAAAGTGCAATGCATTTAAAATGCAGGACACGTACTTTTAAGTTTTACATGTCTCTGTAGTGAAAACCTCCCAATTTAGTTTTTCACTACTACAGGGCCTATCTCTCCCGTAAGGTAACATTGGGATTACCTCATTACCTCTGTAAAGTGTAATTCCAAATTGTGAAGAGATAGATTATTCAAGTTTGGGGTCACAGGACTCACTATTTAAAATCACAATTGATGGTGAAGTTGGATTTTAAATGATAAATTAGCAAATGCCACTTTTAGAAAGTATCAAATACAAACTTGCGCTTTATCGCTTTATGGCATCAATCAAATAACTGCCTTTTCTGTTTGATTAGGTTATTTATTTAACCATTCCACTTAGGAATATTTTCATATGTTTTTTAACGAAATTCAAGAGCATGAAAAGAAAACCCTTAATTTTCAGATGACGTATACAAACAAAACATTTGACAATTCACAAAATACATTCATAAACAAACAGTGAAATGTGCCATCACTTATGTACACATTTTTTTTAAAAAGCGTTGTTTTTTACACCATTTTATTTAACATCTAGGCAAACCTTGAAACTGTCAGTTAGATCATATTCAAGGAAATGCCTAACACAGGGAACTAATTTATGCGTACAGACAGGGGATAAGTTTCAGTCCATTTCCCTCAACAGTAAAGCATAGTAATTCACGGTTCTTCCGTGTTCGAAAATGCCAACGCGTTTCAAAGCACAGGTTTATAGTACTGTGCCTCTCATCAGGGCTTCTTAATATTGAATATTCAGGAAATTCTGCAAAATAAATGATGCAAAAAATGGGTGTAAATGAATATAAAAATTAACACAAGTGAATTTAAAAACTCTCCTACTCTCCAGCAGGGCCAGGCACTTAGTGGACAAGAGTTACCTGATGGGAATTCGTTTTGACCATTAGTTCGCATTCTCAGTGTGATCGTGTAGCGGTTCTGTGTCAACTTTGTAACAAAGCGGTGTGGCTCGTTGCTTTAACAAATACGAAAGTTCATCACATGTTTAACTGCAAAGCAAACAAAAGAGGGGCGCCAATTACCATTACTAATTGTGGCTCTATTTACGTCTCAACTATTCATTATGGATTGTAGAAGGATTGAAATGTACCTTAATCCATATGGAAGTATCGCGCACATCACGTACTTCAATTCTACGGCGTCCCGATTTCCTAAAAGGATTACACATGTCAATTTCATATTCGCTACAGACCACGGAGCAAGCGCGTGCTGCTTGAGTCAACAGGACAAAACGTACTTTCTAGAGCTCGAGTGAATTACACCATTTCCATCGACCAGCATAGATGCACATTAGGTGGCTGGGGGCATTTCTCATTAGAACTATATCGCGTGCAACGCTACGCAAGCTCTCATGGGAATTGTAGTATTAAAAGGGGCAGCCAATGGCAGCATGGTTTAGAAGAGATCATTCTGGCACCCAATATGTTCTTGAGAGTTCTGTCTTTCCATTGAGGCCGGTAACTGCGTTATAGTATAGGCTTCTTCTGCATTAAAGCAGTGTCAATATCCATTAAACGTTTAGTTGTATTCAAGACTGACAACACTGTCACTTAAACTCCTTTTCACTGTGGGGTTTCTCAATAAAATGCTCAACCATGGGTGCAGTTAAGACTTTCTTTTTAATTCTTGAGCGATGTTGAGTAATGCGTTGATTGATCTGCTGATTTGTCTTGCCTGTGTATAACTTAGAACATGGGCAGAGAACAGCATAAACCACATTTTTGGTTTTGCAAATGGAGAACTCTGAGTGTCGCCATTTAATGGCATAATGTATAAATTCAGACCCTTCAATTACAGTGTCACAAGCAGAACAGTTGGCCCTCAATCGGTTTAAGGTGCCATTGAGATCGTAAGTTGCTTTTTGATCGAGCAGGAAAAATGTCTGCCCTTACAATTTGTTGGCCGATACTCTGATTTTTCGTCATGGCAAATAATGGTTTCTGGAATGAGTAATCCAAGTTCTCTAGCAGGTGCCAGTTCTTTAAAATGATCTGCTTGAATTTATTGGTATCTGGCCAAAATTTTGTAACACAAACCAATCTTTCTAGTGGTGGTTTCACCTTCTTTTGAAGAAGTTCATCACGAGGCGTATACCACGCTCTTTTTATTGCGTGTTTTAGCATTTTCTTCATACGCCCATCGCGCATAGGTACTGAAATAAATGAGGCACGGATTAACTCAGCACCATTAGATTAAGCTTCATCACGACCCTTATTTCCCTTTTAGTGCTCCTCAAAGACCCATAAAGTTGGAAAAGTCCTTACCCACGTGCGATAGCACCAGAATGCTAAATAACTGAAGGGATGAAAAGACAAACACCTACAACATCTTTTCCCTCTTTGGTGCATTACACTGTTCTTGAATTCCACTGCTGTAAGAAAGTGGCTCTGTATATACTGTTCCAAAATAGGTACAGTGTGCACAGAGCCCACAGTCCCCAGAGGTTTGGCAGAGGCTAAAGTTAGATATAACCTTACTCTCTAAAGTGGTAGCTTGGTCGAGCAGTGAGGCAGTATCCGAGGACAGTGTAAAGCATTTGTTTTACACACCTAGTCAGCAAATGGTCTCACACACTCAAGAACTGAACTCTAGGCCAATGGTTTCTATATAAAAAATATATGCTTGTTTTATTTTGGAACCAACAATAGGAATCAAAATATACTTTCTCAGAATGAGATGCTTTATATAAATACTTTTCATGTGTTCACATCGATTCAATCCACTTGGGCCAATCATGACTATCTGTATGATCAGATCTTATGCTCAACATATTATGTACTCGGTGTCCATTACCAAGGGTGAACATGTCTCTGTGAATTGTTTTTCACCGTTACCAAATATAACATTCCCATCACCTAAGTGGCTAGTTTTTGCACAGCCAGTATCTGGTTCACTTTGACAGCACATGACCCATTCCACCATTTCCTACCTGCAACAGTAATGCAGAACCCTTAATTATTGTCATCAATAATTGTCTGGGGTATTCACTACCATTTGTTTTCACGCTATGTCACTTGCTTCTCACATATACTCATTTCAGTCACAACATTAAGTGAATCATACTATCGCTTCATCTTACTCTGTTTACATTGCACTGTTTGAAGCATGTAACCCTTATTCTATACTCCACATTCTCACACAATGAGGACTTAACTAGATCAGAGCCCTTTCCCTTAATAGCCTGAAGGGGGTATTCTAAGTCGTACTATGTGGTGTAGTGCAGAGTGTCTATGCGTGTGCCTACAAGACTGGTTCTCCACTGGCTCCAGACAACTAAATGGTCTCCTTGATTCACCTGTTTACATGCAACACTCACCTATTACTCCTTGGGTGACATAATGCTATTCTAACATGGTTAGTGTATTTATCTTGGAGAAAGACCGCCATTTCTTGAGAAACAAACTAAACTCCTTTATCACTCACCAGTTGGTCAAGGAAATTTTTATGCACAAACACCTGCTTGATAAACATACTTCTCGCGCTACCAGAACGTAGTGCAATAAACATTAGCTATATCGACTAACTGTAATAGTTCACTGATACAATCGTAAAGCATAACTTCACTGGTAAGTTATTCATGGGTCTGATAACATTGATAACGTTTTGCCAGGAGCCCTCAAGCAACTTAACAGGTCATAAATGACATGGACGAAGCTTCGAAGTCTTGTCAGCATACATTCATGACATTCTCCAACATACCTTTCTGTATCATGATCCATTTGGGGCTATTAACAGTTAATTCCTAATTGATTCTCAGTGCCCGTCATTCCAACACATACTGCAATTATGAGTTTTGTGATTAATACTGGCATGTCAAACTTGCCAAAATGAGCAGAACATGTGTTGGAAGTGACAAAATCCACGTCATTCCTCCAAAACTCATAACTGGGTGGTATTTAAAACACCCAATAAATACAGATTCGGCAGAGTCGGATTTTATCAGGTGCAATTAATATGACGCCACTTACCTGGCTGATCGTATTAAGTGCCACTTCAATAAGGGGATACAGACTGGTTTAATTAAAATGCAAGAAATGCTAGGAGAGAACATGCATAATGGTAGCCTCCGAACTTGTAATGAAATTGCGATTCTCCTAATAATATGACAAGAGAATCTGGATTTCATTAAAAACACAGAGGCTAACATTATCCCACCCTCCCCCTCCCGTGGGTGAATACATGAATTACTGAACAATAGATGCATAATTTATGATACAACCTTTATTCAATGTTTTGTTGAAAATCTTATACAACCTTTATTCAATGTATTGTTGAAAGTTTCATATGACCTTTTTTCAATGGATTGTTAAAAATGTCATATAACTTGACCGCTTTGATATTACACCTTTCTCAGTTACATGACAAAAGAGAACTTATACTCTTTCTGATTTCAGATAACTCAACGTAACTGATTAATTATACTGCTGTTTCTGCAAGGACGATGTTCAGAAATAATTAACTCTGTGTCCCCTTCATTCAATATTCATTATTTCTATCCATTTGGAATGCACACAAAAAAAAATGAAAGAACATTTTACACAGAAGAAGACTTGCCTTATTACCTTGCATTTAAAAGATGGCTGCTGTGTTAGGGTTTATATGTGTTATGGACATTCTGGGGTCGATTCCGATCGTGGAGAAATATTCCCCGTACGAATCGTATCCGGATTTTTTTGCATACGAATCGTACAAGTCCCGTACAAACTGGCAAGTACGATTCGTATGTAAAAAACACCATACGAATCGCATTGGGAATATACCCCGACACTTCCTCGGGTCAGAAAAAGTGTCCGACACCTTCCCGGACGTTTTTACGTACGACTCGGCAAACCGACGTCCGAACGCGCAAGTACGATCCGCGGACCCCCAGCGCGTAGCATACATACGGGGGGTGGGGTGGGGGTCCACACCGTACATACGGGGGTGGGGGTCCGCACCGTACATATGGGGGTGGGGGTCCGCACCGTACATACGGGGGGTGGGGTGGGGGTCCGCACCGTACATACGCGGGTGGGGGTCCGCACCGTACATACGGGGGTGGGGGTCCGCACCATACATACAGGGGGTGGGGTGGGGGTCTGCACCGTACATACGGGGGTGGGGGTCCGCACCGTACATACGGGGGTGGGGGTCCGCACCATACATATGGGTGGGGCTGGGGGGACGTCGCGGACATACAGGGGGGCTGGGGGGACGTTGTGGACATACGGGGGGGGGCTGGGGGGGTGTCCGGCACGTACCGGGCCCCCTTTTCCTCACGCTTCGTGGCGTACTTAGCTTTACCGGCACTTTTTGTGTGCCGTAAAAATATAGCCGTCCGGAGTGCTGTCGGTACGAATCGTACTTGCTGGTACGTAAAAAGCTGCCTAACTCCGTCCGCATGTCGAGTACGCGCCGTCCCGGATCACATTTGTATGTGTTTTTGTGTCGGTCGGTGTTTTGTACGAATCGTACGGAAATGGTGTTTCCGTATGAATCGTACTTGCATGTTTGTATAGTGTTTTTACCGGGTACGAGTCGGACGGAGAAAACGCTCCGACCGACGGTTCGTACCCGGTTTCTCCAGGATCGGAATCGACCCCTCTATGTTCTGTAATGTTGAAGTTTTGTGATGTATTACTTTGAAGTGCTGCAAGGAGCTGGGCAATAAAAAGTAATGCATAATTCTAGCCTCCCGTCCTGTCATGAAATCGTGAAAGACTATTCAAGCTAGTACTAGGGATGATGATAATATACAGTAAAAAAGGGAGCTTTAAGTAGGCTTTGTGATTATTCAACGAGCCCATAGTAGAAAAGCCTGGGAGAATCTTGAAACTGCCTTTAAGGCCAATGACTATGGAACTTTGTAGCGGTTAGCTGGACAAGAAAAAAAACACAAGTAATGGAAATGTCTGTACTCCTATACAGTGATGTCTAATTTTAAAACTCTTTATGGGTCAAAGGAGAAGGAAAATTAGATTTGTGAAGCCACTGGCCAGGAATGAGGAAATTAATAAATAAAGTAATGATATCCACCAACAACAGCCCTTGCCCTGATGAGGACCCTGTTGATATACAAGAGCAATCCATCCTTCCCTGACCAAAGTACTAAATGCGGTGTGTACCTCAGGCAGGCTGCAAATGCATGGGGTCTAAACATGAACACCTATTTACAAGAAGGGTACAGTGGACTCAAGCTGCTATAGACCGTTCTTCCTTTAAGACACTTCGCTTAAAATTCCAGCTGCAAATATTTTTGAGGCATAGCGGGAAACGGCAATAAGAAAGCTTCATCAAAATTGCTGTTGGGTTTTCTGTAGGAGTAGAGTAGATACCAGAGAACAGTGGCCTAACATGTATCTCCTTTTAAGTAAACATATTATGATAAAAAACACACAGGTGATACAAAGTGCCTTTATGAACCCATCGATAACTTTTGTTATCGAAGGTTCAGACTTTGGCAGATTATAAATAACATAGGGGGGTCGCGGAGGAAATGGTAGCCATTCCACAAAGGGCGCAAGTATCACTGTGATCAAACTGTTCACTATGGACCTGGAGGAAAACATGCCACTGTATTTAGAAATCAAAAGGGAATCTGCCATTAGTGTGTGTGAACTCTTTTCCTATTCACCCACAATTCAAACAGGAGGAGGAACTCCTGAGAGGATCTGCGGACAATCTTAGTTTTGGGAACAGACAGAAGCTGACATCTTTTTCTTTATTGCAGACAACACCCTCGTCGTTTGAAGGACAGTGATCAGACAGAAATACTTAAGAACTAACAAATAATGTCCTAAAGTCCAAGATTTTCCCAACTGGCCCTAGAAACATGTAGGACATTAGATTTGCCGCAAGAAGGTACAGTTAAAACAATGTACTTACATTTCTGTATAGTGACTCTTATACAAAGGCTTATAACTCATGCGATAGACTAGTTATAAAGTGTGTATTAACACCGCATTATAGTAAGTCATATACCTTATAAATGACACACACAGTCAGAGTATGCTTTTCTAATTTTCTACCCAATGTACCAATAAAACCCTCATTACTAAAAGATTATTCTGCAACTTTACCGCACAACAGAACGTTCTAGCGTAAAGTTATAACACTGTCTGCTAGTGGTCCTTAGATACAGCAGCACAACAAGAGCAAAGGTAAAGATCCTTTCTTGCATCAATATTGCTGAAAGCAGGCATTGAATCTCCAATCACTGCCTGTTTGCCCCGATAAAATGAGCACCTTCAGAAGCAATGGGCAGTTGTGTGTTCCTAAGTGTAATCGTCAGAAAAGAAAAGGGGATGGAAAAGGACCATCAATATCATAAAAGGTCTTGATGATCACTGTAGGAAATTACCCTTTTTTGTCATGGGTACCCCAACATCTTGCCACCGATACTGATGTTTTTCAACTGATGTGCACTGGATTCCTGCTAACCAAGGCCCCAGTGCCAGTGCTCTTTCCCTAAAACAAAGACATGCTCAATTGTTCACCAATTGGCAAGGACTTTAGGACCCCCGTAAGTGCCTAATAAATGGTACCCATAGTACTCAAGGCATGGGTAATAAAGAGGGTCCCTAGGAGCTGCAGTATGAATCATATGAACACCAAACACTAGCTTGTTTGATTAAATCAAAACAAAAGCACTTAGCTTAGTGTTTAAGAGCCATAGATCAGACCAGTTCGTTTATAATTTATTTATCATCAATAGATATATTTATACTTTACAATAGAAATGTGTTTTTTTGACAATATGTACATAAGTTCCTGTTATCTGTATAGCGCCAGGAGGTTCCTATGGGAGCGACAATTTGCGCTCTATAAATGCCACATTTCATTTCATGCACATAGGAATATCCCTGAATTTGATTTGGTTAGGTTTTAGATGTATTTAGCTTCAGTTTTGGTCTTAACTTACCCCTATGTATGCTCCTGAATGCTGCAGGTTGATAAGTTAGCCGATGTAGGCTCGAAACATAGTTTTAGACTCTTTTGTTAAGACTTATACCCTGATGCATTCATTTTACACAGGTCATTCCATATTGTGTACATAAGAAGCATTTCCTGAAGCCTATGAATACGAGCATTCCCATATTCCCCTGTGTGACTTTACTTAGTGCTGCACTTCATCTAGACTTCTTATGCGGCAAGTACCTTACAGCATAAGCCTCACAGTTACTCTTCTACATCTGAGACTCTAATTATACTGAATATGTTCTTTATCTGCAGACATAACCAACATACCTTGCCCCATGTGGGACACCCCAGAAGTAACAGTTAATTATTTTTTACATCTTTCATTCATGATGACACTTTTTATGAAGATCTTATGATGGAAGAAGGCGCTGGGTCTGTCGCCGAGGTCCTGGGATAGTGGGATGTCAGTAGTCTCACTGTTGGGTTGGGCGAACTCATTGATGATGATGAAGAGTTCCTTGCTGTTGTGAGTGTGGGTGGAGATTCTGTCCTGGAGAGCTTTTTCCTTGAGTATCTGATGAGTTTGTGGTAGGTGGTGATTGCCGCTCTGAAGTTGTTGAGGTCTGCTGGGATTTTGGAGTTTCTCCAAAGCTTTTCGAGGTGTATGCAGGTTCGTCTAGATTCTCTGAGTTAGAAGGAGAACCAGCTGGCTTTCTTGGCATGTGGGTTGGACGTTTTGCTGAGGGGGGCGATGGTGTTGGTGCAGTCTGTGATCCTGTTGTGTAAGGTGCGGGCGGCGGTGGTAGGGTTGTCGTCTGTGGCGGTGGGACCCGAGTTGCTGAGGGAGGCGGTGAGCTGGTCGTCCGAGACCTTGTTCCAATTCATGCGCTGGAGCTGGTGTGGGCACCTATGGGGGTTGTTTGCTTTGAAGGTGAAGTGGACGCAGCGGTGATCCGTCCGAGGTGGAGTTGGGGTCGTGGCTGTTGTAACCAAGGTCTAATCGGTGAAGGTGACCTTTGCAGGGTGATGATGTCAGTGATGGAGTCAGAGAAGGGTGTGCTGGTCCGGGTGTCTGTAGATGAGGGTCCCTTCGGAGGGTGGTGAATGGGTTGGTCTGTATCTTGAGGTGGAGGTGTCCCATCAGCTCTGTGGGTTCATGGGTGTAGGTGCTTAGACGGAGGTCGACCTTGTGAGCGATGGCGATGCCTCCCCTGGGGCAGTCCTTCCGGGTGATTTTGTATCCTTCGGGGATGGCGATCACAATGTCGGGTCCCAAGGTGGCGACGTCAGGGGTAGCGCTGTCGAGGAAGGCCCAGATTTCTGCGGCATGTCTGTGGAGGGAGCAGATGTTGAGGAGGTTGCATTGCAGGGTTTGGGGTGCGTTGGAGTTGTTGCTGGAGGGTGGAAGTGGGTCCTGGGTCTCAGCGTAGGTGAAGGAGTGGCAGCAGCATAGGCAGGTTGTTCTTGCTGACATTGAGAGCCAAGGAGCTGTAGTGTTGGCGGGTCAGGGTTCCTGCCGCTTGTCGCGGGCAGGCGCAGACGGGCGTGCCTTTGGCACGCCCGCTGCACTCGTTCCCTGCACAGCCGAGCAGCGGCTGGCATTAAGTAGGGGGAGGGCGAGACAGTTGGGAGGCGGGAGCGGAGGGGCCGAGGGTGAAGCAGTGGCGGGAAAACGGCAGAAGGGGCTGGGAGAAGGGAGGGAAACGAAAGCGAAAAAGGGAGGGAGAAAAGAGAAAAGAAATAAAATAAGTAGGAGATAAAGAAATTAAGACAGAATTAATAAAGAAATAAGGCAATAAGTAGGAAATATGAAAGAATGGTAGGCAAGAGTGATCGGCAAGAACAGGAGCAGTCCGAGGGCAAGGCACAGGGTCCGGACCGCAGTCTGCAGCGGTGAAAGGCAGGGGCACTGTCTGCGAGCGCTGTGGTGGAGCTGTGCGCTGGGAGAGCAGAACCCAAGGGGTCATGACAAGTCGGCTATAACATATATGAGAAGTTATCTTCTTTCTTACCTTTTTCTCCCTTCCAGAATGACTCCTAGCATGCACAATAAAGAGGGTTAATTTACCCAATTGATATACATCACGTCCCACTTTCCACTCAGAGTATTCTCAATGATGTCTATTACGATGGTATCTATCACAATAGTGTTCTTTTGGGAGAAAGGCTCTATACACTCACTAGCATCCTTGGGACTCTAGAGCTTCCCGGTCTGTTGTCGAATAAACTCTTTTCCCGAGCCTTTCACAATATCATATATTTTATCATTATTATTAATTTTGTATATTTTCATATTTCAGACCAGGTTTGAGACCTGATGTGAGCTCCCTTTAGTGCTTTGATCAAGTTCAGAAAGGATGGCAGATGCCACTATATATAGAGTACAGACAGACTGAGCCCTGATGAAGGTTGCACTATTTTCATCATGTGTTCTTTAAATTCCGAAACACGCGTTGGCGCCATTCTGTCCACATATATTCTATTTCTTATATAAGAGCAAGTACATAAAAATGCTCTCAATCTGTACGATACGTAACTCAGAATTTCAATGAAAAAATGGAACAACTGTTACCTTATTGTGATATAACTTAATAAATTCTTACTGATGCCAGTAGTGGATTTATTATGACATGCATGTGGTGAAGAGCCCCCTGAAAACCTACCAGTCTCTTAGTGTGCTGGCTCACTGGTATCTACCAACCAGCCTGCCACAAGAGACAGGTTTCTGAACCCCTGTAGGTGAGAGCCAGCGCTCTCAGCGGTCAGAAACAATGCCTCCTCCAGAAGGCTGGCTAGTGATTCAGCATATCAAGGCCACGGGCGTCCAAGCACCTGCTGCCTTTGATATACAATGCCAGCTTCCCCCAGACCTGGGAATGCAACCCCCTGCCCTGAGGCCCATTTGGCACCAGGAGAAATTATCTATGCAGTAGGTGTGTTGCACCACCAGACTAGTCACACCACTAAAGTGTGCTACCGGATGTGCTCCGCGAAAGGTTTTCACCATATTGCTTTTGGTGGAATTAGCAACTCTGGGACGGGGTTATGGCCACTACCCATGGAAGTGGTCATATAGGGGATGTAGTGACCCTAGAGGTTAGTAGCTCATTGGCTACTACCTTACACTCTCCTAAATTCAGTATTTAGGTGGCCCCATGACCAGGAACTTAGATTTAACTGATTAAAGAAGAAGAAGAAAGACAAAGAGCCGAAAACGCAAGAACTGTGGACCAGCACCGAAACTGGCGCCAAACCCTGCCTGCTACTGTACCGCCAGTTGCAAAGACCCGACTCGTCCTGCAGCTGTGCATCCACCGGGTCTACCCACACAGCAGTAACCGAGGAGAAGGTTCCTAAAGGTCAGTCCCATCTTTCCAGTGAGTTTCTAGATGCTAGGTCCTCCAGGAGCCCTCCAGCACCAATACCTGAGGTACCGGAGCCCTTTCAGCAGCCAAGGCTTGTTAAGTGTCCAGCCCGGACACTAACACTGCCAAGACAGACATACCAATGAGGGATGTCAGCATCGCAGAAGCCAGCACCGAGAGTGTCCAAGCAGTCCTGTTTTTTCTCCCCATCTCCAGGTCTACCTGAAAAGTGAGAGCCTCCAATGCAAGCGACTCGCCGGCCAAAACACCTCTGTAACCAAGCCCCACAATCCGAGCCTACCGAAGGTTCACCCTTGCGCAAGAGGTCCTCAGGAACCGAGCCCCTCTTTGGATTCCGACAGACTTGTCTCCAAGTCACCACTTGCAGCTTTTTTCTTACAGGTACGTTTCCCCATTGACTTTAACAGTAGCGTCTGAGGCTACTCTTGCGACCACCACCTCTGCACCAGGATACACCAGGGCAGGTAAACTGAAATGACTGATGGTTCTATGGACCTTGGCCCCTACTTACCTTAAGTTCAGAAGAACAATCCTGGAAGTGAATTGCAAGTATACCTATGCAGTGTATGTTTCTACCATTGGATAACATTATTGCGTTTGAAGCTCACCCTCAAATCTGACCGCTGTGTTTTCAAAAATTGCTAACTGGAAAAGCAGTTATCTGATCCCGAAGATCTTGGTGTCTAAATTAATATAAAAATATATGTTATTTTTCTAAATTAGTCTTGCATTTCTTTATTAAGTGTCTCATTTATTGACTCTGTGAGTACAACAAATGCTCAACACTCCCCTCTGATAAGCCTAAAACTGCTGGCCCACACTACCACAAAATAGAGCACTCTGGGATTGCTAAAGCAAGCCCCTGTAAACCGATAAGGGTTTCCTGGACTCTGTGCACAGTGCACTTCTTTTTGGTCCACTTTATAGAGAGACAGCTGCCTACAATCACTTAGGCAGATGAAACTGTCTACTTGGGCCTCTTATGCGACCGTAAATAAGCAGCTATAAGCGCTCTGTGCTATGATTGTTGTTTCTCCTTAGACCAATTATGGGATTATGTTCCCCATGTACTGAGCATGCCCTAGTGTGCCCATTATACTCAATTTGCCACCCAAGCCATAGTCAGCCTGCTTCCCCAATACAAACCAAGCCATTTCTGTACCCTTGTCCTCATACAGAAGCCTGGATATGATGCGCTCCTCTTCTCCCCATATTACAGTCCTGTTATGATACGTATGTTTCCCCAACATGCTTGCCAAGCCCTGAAGAGGAATCCAAATCGGGCACAGCCGGTCATCCAATAATGTGTTAAATATCAACGATTTCTCAATTAACTGTTTCCGGAACCTTGGCTTTGCTTTCGACACGTGTCTGTATTAATAATTAATAACAGATTCTCTAGAAAAGAAAGGGACTAGGTAGAACATGAGCATCATGCAGTCTGTGTGCATGCTGAAGTTGATCAAGGTCGTCTACATTGCGATCAACGCTGGCCACTGCATCACAGATTCCATACCACCCATTTTCTTGGTGACAAACAACTTGCACAAGAACGATTTCAAGAGCAGCTGCTGTTGATGATTAATAAATATGCAAAGATCTGTAACACAATTTATTGCATAATCATTGACATTAGCATTTTTAATGGAAGGCAAGCTCCACCGAATTTTTGAATTTTTACATTCCTAGTCGGTATAGAATGGATCCCGGACCATGCCACCCAAACTGTGGTGTTCCAGTTCCTTATATGCCAACTATGCCATATGATCACATCCAGACTAGACTATGGGAACATTCTCTACCTGGGCTTGCCGGTTTTTCTCCTACAACGACTTCAGGTGGTGCAGAACGCTGCAGCCCGGGCAATTCTCTGTCCAAAACCCAGGTCCCACATGGCACCTCATCTTAAAGCCCTCCACTGGCTCCCCGTGAGGGAGAGGATAAAGTCTAAGGCCATAGTAACTTTCTTTAAGCCTCTTCATGGCAAGGGGGCCAGCTACCTCAGAAGACGTGTCGGTTGGTATACTCTGACAAGAGCACTTAGATCAACTTCGGCGGCGTATGCATGTGTCCCTAAGGTGCGCCTGGCACGTAAGGGCACTAAATCCTTCAGCCTCCTGGGGCACAGGCATGGAACAAACACCCGCTGCAAATGCAACAAAAATGCAACAAGCCTTCTCACCATCTAGGCACCCAGGATCAGGAAAGACTCAGTCACACCATCATGCATAGACACGTGGTGGGCAACAGCAAGGTAGGAAAACATGATGGAGCATATTCTGTAACAAAACAAGAAGGTGAAACAGCTACTGAGGCCAACAGTGAGGAGGCAGCCATGAATGCTGCCATTCGCTCATACAAGCAACGACTCCACCGGAGTACAAATTAATGATCTCTCAGCCATCACAGTAGTACTGTCATGTAAAATGGTATAAACTGATCACAGATGGCCAATAAAATGTACTTTACTTGTAGTATTACAGAAAAAAATCCATATATATATATATATATAAATCCATATATATATATATATATATATATATATATATATATATATATATATATATATATATATATATATATATATATATATATATATATATATATATATATATATATATATTAAAAAATTGCAAAATGCCAATAATTTGAATTCAAATTTGTTAATGAATTGCTTTTGGACCCCAATATGATTGACTAGACTCATTTGTGAGCCGTTTATAGCATTTTACATCACAGTACTAATATGATGACAGAGTTAGTTTCTACTCAGGAGAAATCATTTGTTGTTTTGGTTATAGAAGAGTTGGGTTGTTGCTTGTAGTGGTGGTGGTTATGCTTTACCCTCAATCGTTCCCACCCTCTTTGAGTTAAAGAGGAGATTTGCTCATAGTGTATACATTCGAACCCAAAGCTGTCAGTGCCTCTTGAAACGTACGCGTTGCCTTTCATTGCTTGTGACTATTCCTGCGATCTAGTGGCTAACACAGGTTAATGTCTACGGCTAAATGGTTTTTTGAGGCTAGAGTTTGGAAACTTCGCCAGGGCTGTGAAACGCTATAAACTGAAATACAATACATCGTATTACCATTAAATACAATTAACTTCTAGGAATTAAAAAACAAAACTTAACCTCTGCTGCCACCAATGGTCGGTATGGGAGGCTCAAAAACAATCTCATTTTTTTCACGCACGACATACCCTCTTGGTCTACCAGCTTTTACAATTCCCTTAACGTCACCTCCTCCTCCTCTATCCCTCATGGGAAACAGCTAAAAATGTCCCCCTCTGCGGGTTTTAACGGCTCCCTCACTATCTCACTCTATAACAACGGTACTGTTATGATCCAAGCCAAAGACACCTGTCTCTCTCTCTTTGACCGCCTCTTCCCTTCCCTACTCCCCTCCCCTGCGATTGGACTATCCCTTGACTCTCCATCTAGCTCCACCAATTATTCCCTTTCTCCTCCCTTGACCCCCCCCACTCTCCAATAGGCTGCCCCCTTGGCAGGCTCAGGTCGACCCTCTTCTCTCCCCTCTGCCCTCCCCTCCTATTCTTCCCCCCTTACAGTATGCCCCCCCTCTTCACTTCTGCCTTACCTCTAGCTAACACGCTCCTCATCCATTCTGCACCGTCCCGGCACTCCATTTGCATCTCCTCCCCCCTATCCCTACCGGTCACCCCCTTCCCTAGACCACCTCCCCTCCAGCCTTCTCCCCTAGTTAACTTTCCTTACGTTCCCCTTATTCCCTCCTCCTCTTTGCTTTTCCTCCCCATCCTCCCCTCACCATGTACCCCGATTTCCCCACAAATACATTCCATCTCTCTCCTTCCCCACACTCCTCCAGCATTGCTGTGCTACCCTCTTCACCCCCCTGGTAACCCTTTACCTCCCTCGGGCATAGCAGAACCACTTCCTTTCTTCAACTTCCCTATCTCCCAATCAACCCCACTCTGCCTGATACCCGCTCCCTCACAGCCACCTCACTTAGCTGCCAGGTCCTCTCCAACCCCCTCCCCTCTCTTCCTCCCAAACCTCCTTCATCCCTATGACCCCACACACTCCTCTCCTCTCCTTCCGCCCCACCGCCTCACTCCTCTCCTATCGCCCCCTAATTGTGTCCTTAACTCCTATCCTTCTTGCAACGCCAACAATGACAACTCTCCTCCCACCCCCGGTGCACCTACTCCTGCTCCCATCCAAAACCTCTCCCCACCTCTGAACCCTGTTCCCCTACTCCGCTCCCATTCCCTCACCTCTCCCTGCCTGCCATCGCCAAGTGCACCCCCTCCCGCTTCCATGGAGTCACCCAACATGCCGTGCTCTGCCTTCCTCTCTCTGGAAAATAAGCTAGGCTCTCTAATCACCTCCATCTCCCAACTTGAAGCTACCATTTCACTTTTAAGCTCCAAGATCTCGACTTTTCCATACACCTCAATTCCTTTGGAAAACACTCACCCTCCCACGAGATGCACCTCGCCCCCACAACCCATAATAGCTAAGCATAGCCTGGCGTCTGCAAATTCACACAAGCATTCGAACGCCTCCCTTCCTCCACTTTCACTTCCCAATAACCCTGCTATCTACAATATTCCGACCATCTCCTCAGTCAGAAACACTCATCCACCTAAACCCTCCCGAGCGCCCTCATATAAGTTCAATATCCCCATCACCCCTCATAGCCCAAGTGCCCCCGTCACCAAAACAGTCTCGACAGAGCTGCACTGTATGCTCCACAACTGCAGATCTGCAATAAAACACAAACTTGAAATCTCCGATACCATCAACTTGCACAATATTGACATGCTCTTCCTCACAGAGACCTGGTTCAATGATACCTCTCATTCTATGTTTGATCTCCTTGTACCAACAGGCTATTCTATACTTAAAAATGACAGACTTGACAAAGTTGGGGGAGGTGTTGCAGTCATCTTTAGAAACTCCCTTCAACTTAAGGCTCTTCCCAACAGCTCCTTCCACACTTTTGAATGCCTATCTCTTGAGCTTCAATTGCACCACCGCGCACCTCTCAGATTCCATGTTATCTACCACCCACCTGGTAGCAGCCCTTCGTTTATGGAGGAACTCACGGACTGCATCAGTGACTAATACTCGCAAAGTGACAATCAGATCTTCGTGGGTGACTTCAATGTCCACTGGGGCTCGCCTCAAGACACCTATGCGAATGCGCTGGCCACCTTCCTCTCTGCAAATGATCTTATCCAACACTGCAATGAAACAACACACTCTAAGGGGTCAACCCTGGACCTTGTTATCTCTAAAGCAGGCTTGCTGACCATCGCTTCCCCTATTCATGTAGACTGGTCTGACCACCTCCTCATCCCATTCTCTCTTCACCTATCACACTCTATAACTCTTGGCCAGCCTAAGAGGGCTACTTCCTGGTTCCGTGACACTAAAAATGTTGACATCAGTACCCTCTGTGAGTCTGTCTTGCTATCACTTCCAAGGCTTGACCCGGACCTAGATGTTAACGAACTCACCTCCCAATGCCTTACAGTCCTTGCAGTCGAAATCAATAATGTCGCTCCTCTCCAAAGCAAAAAGAAAAGATCCACTCCCTCAGCTCCTTGGTTCAACAAATCCCTCTATGAAGAAAGGAAGTACCTAAGAGTCCTTGAGAAACAATGGAGACAAGCGCCCCCCACCGAAAACTTGGCAACGCTGCGTTCAGCAAGATCCAAGTACCACAAGCACATTTTCCTTGGAAAAGCGTCGCACTTCAAATCCCTCCTTGACTCAGCCAAAAATAGACCCAAAAAACTATCCGACCTCCTCAAGAACCCTAATAGCTCTCCCCCAACCTCCAAATTGGAGGACTCCACAAAGAAAGCTGCGGATTTCGCTATATTCTTTGACAAAAAGGTGAAATCACTTGTAGATCAGGTCATTCATCCTACCCCTACAGAGGAGCGCAAATCCTTAACCATTTGGTAAAACTTTGACCCCATCTCTGATGACGCCCTCCTTAAATGCATCCTCGATACAAAGCCCTCTAACCACTCTCTTGACCCCATCCCTAGTGCCATTGCCATAGACTTCTATACCCATTCTCTTTCCTATTGGACCACTCTGGTCAACCTCTCCATCAGTCAAGGCTCCCTTCCTGTTTCCTTCAAAAATGGACAGGTCACCCCTCTGCTTAAAAAACCCACCGCTGATGCGAACGACCTCAACAACTACCGTCCCATCACTAACCTACCCTTTCTTGCGAAAATCACAGAAAAATGTGTAGCGAAACAACTCTCTCGCCATATCAAGGACAATGATCTTCTTGACACTTTCCAGTCCGGCTTCATTCAAAACTGCAGCACTGAAACAACCCTGCTGCTAGTGATTGATGACGCGCTGCGGATACTCGATTCAGGGGAGTCTTGTCTTCTAATTCTTCTTGACCTTTCTGCAGCCTTTGACACAGTCAATCACAACACTCTCCTTAACACTCTTCAACAGAGAATGGGCATAGAGGGCACTGTGCTCAAATGGTTTGCCTCCTTCCTCTCTGATAGATCCCAAATGATCAAAATAGCGAACAGCCTTTCATCTCCTTTAGCGGTCAGCCAAGGTGTCCCTCAAGGCTCTATACTTGCACCCACACTATTCAATCTCTATTTAGAACCTTTGGGAAATCTCCTGAGTAAATCCGGGATCCATTATCATCTATATGCGGACGACACTCAAATCTATCTTAAGGTGGCCTCCACTCATGATCTCTCCTTCCTAAGCTCTACTCTCGACTCCATTCAAAACTGGATGTTAACTCATCAACTGATCCTGAATCCCTCCAAAACTGAATTCCTCCTCCTCTCCTCACCACTTTCTCCTCCCCCAGTGCAATCATGGATGGATCAGACTAATCTACTGAACAATAAACCCATCATTGTCGAGAGCGCAAAATCCCTTGGTGTCATACTCGACAAAAAACTCAATCTACACTTCCACATCGATTCCATTGCAAAGTCTGCTCGATACCAACTGCGACTTCTTTGGGGGATTCGTCGCTTCTTCCCGGAGCACGACCTTAAAACCCTGGTCCAATCGCTGGTTCTCGCCAGATTGGACTACTGCAATTCTCTTCTTACTGGCCTCCCCAAAACCCACCTGTCCCCCCTAAAGTCCGTTCTCCATTCAGCAGCTCGTTTCATTTATGGGGCCAAAAGAAGCGACCACATCACACCCATTTTATCCACCCTCCGTTGGCTTCCCATAGAGGCAAGAGCTATCTACAAGACTGCCTGTATCACCCACAAAGCTTTGCACTCCTCCTCCCCTCGCTACCGGGCGAATAAACTGAAACTCTCCGGAGGCTCCAGACCTTCACGTAATGCAGAAAATTTATTGCTTGAACCTCCCACTTTCAAGAAGGAAAGATCGATGGCCCAATCCTTTTCAGGCAATGCGGTGAGAATCTGGAACTCACTTCCGCCTCATCTCCGGACCACCACCTCTTCTCAGGCCTTCAAAACTGACCTCAAAGCTCTCCTCCTTCAAAGACAATTCCAAATTTAATTTACGCCCTCTATTTTCTGAAGGAAGTCCTGCCATTATAGGAAATTCTGTTCTCCATGCCTATAGAAGTGCCTTCCCAGTGTGTTTCTGTGTGTTGACTGTCTGCCATTTAGTGCAGTAGTATACCTCTACTTGTACTTTGTACTCTTGTTTAACATGCAGACGTCTCCTTTCCTTTGTAACGTATCGTTTGCTCCCTCTTGTATTTTATTTGCTCCTGATACTTGCACAACGGCCACCACTGCCTCATGTAACGTAACGTTTGATTTTGTAACATGCTCACTTGTAATTTGTCTCCTTATGTGAAGCGCTCTGACACCTTCGGGTAAAGTCCGCGCTATATAAAAACGCATAAAATAAAATAAATAAATAAATAAACCTACTGAGTAGAGCTTGCAATAAAATGTAAAGGTATATTCCTCGAGCTTGCCTTCGCGGCACCACGAGCCACGTCGGGTTACCCTTTTTCAAATGAACAGTAGAGGTGGGCGAGCCAGTTAAAACTCGATTCAGGTCATCTCAAAGCCCTCCTGGACTAACAGGTCCAAAAAGAGCCACGCTTCCATGACACCCACGCCGTTAACCTCACCAACCTAGAACTAAAAAGTATAAACCTTTGATATGAAGGATAGAAGCACCATCTAGTGGCCGAATTGCATAATTTGACACCAGAAAACCTGTGATAATTCCTGGCTTCGCTGCTTGACCAAATGATGTGATCCTAGGTAAAGGGCCTATCCTCGTGCGGCTCCAGCATGAGGATACCCGGTTATTATTCGGCATGGGTTCCACACGCGGGGAGTGGAAAGGTGCCTGCGTGGCTCACCGCAACGTTAGATGCTGGTTGTTCCTCGCAGACCCCGGACGCTCCTGGTTGTGGGTGTATGAAGACCTATAACAAAACTGTGAAACTTACCTACTGTTTCTGCGATCTCCTTACTACATCTTGGGATGAGCAGAACGACCCTACTCCCTATGCCATACCTTACTACAAATGGTCCGGTTAGGACTGGCCCATCTACAATCGGGCTAAGCTAGAAGGCCTGGCAGGAACAGGCCACTATAGGCTTGCTTTGTGGCCACAGTGGGCTCATTCTTTAATGCCGTGTTTCCCAAACTGGGTCGTGACGCAGCTCATTTTTGTTGGGTTGTGAAAGTCCAAGTAATAAATAAATTAAATTCTGTATTAGTCTGGTCACATTCTGCGCTACAAAGATAGAGGGCTCAAATGTCAGGCTATGTCTTCTGACAAATTGCTGCTTATTCGTTTAACATTAGGATTGGTGTTTACAAACTCCTCTCTCTTTACAGTTAGAGAAAAGAAAGGAAAGTGAATTATGTGACAATCTTGATGGAGTACAGAGACTGAGAAAGGAAAGAAAGACTGTATGATTATATTTTTTGTAAGACACACCAAAAGGAGAAGGCTTTCCTAAAAGACCCCTTCTCATTTGCAAATAGGTTACCAGCAACTTTAATTTGGTGGTAAAGTGTGAATGTTTTGCCACCGCATTTTGGTCACAAGACATTAGTACATACCTTTGAGGTTCCCTATTTGGAAGGGACGCCCTGAACGCGCACCTTCTAAATGGCGATTCTCCTTTGGGTCGCAAACCCAATCTGTGATTCGGTAACAAATTACTGAATTGCAATTTGGCGTTTGTATATTTCAAAAACCATTTGTGCGGTTGCAAACGGCCCAATTTGCTACAGCAAAAATGCTTAGTACATCTAGCCCCAAGTTTCATACATTAGGAATTGTGATTTCCTAATGTTCCACTCACAGACACTCGCAATTTGGAAATTGCTATTCTAGGTTCGTAATGCGATGAGGTATCTTAGCTGAGTCTCCTCTTATTCCTGGACTCAATCTTCTCTACAAGTCAGGTTGGGACTTCAAGCCAGAAGGATCATGTTAGGGCCCCCAGATTGGCACTAGATTCTCCCTACATTGGTACCAATTTGGCCACTCATTAGTGTGCTTCCTGCTTCGCTTTCAAGCTAATCTATTTTAGGCGGATTTCTAGAGTGCATGGCTACCCGAAGGCTTCCCAGTGCTAGCCGAGCCACATTATTTCACCTGTGCTAATCATGGAACCATAAGATGAGATGATCGTTGATTGGGAAAGAGTCATATTTTAAGCTGTTTCCTGAATTGTGTCTCCTTATTTACCATCCTCAATTCTAAGGGCAATGAGTTCCATAATTTAGTCCACCGTAATGAGTCCTATGTATTCGAAGCACCTTCTGGAGTCTGGCAATGGAAGATCTCAGAGCTCTGTTAGGGATTTATGGTGTAAGCAGGGCCCTTCTTAGAGGGGAAGTATGAAGTCCTCTGGACTAGACATAGTGCCTTAAACGTTACCCGTTGCTCAACAGGGAGCCAGTGGAGGCAGCCCAAGTTATTTTTAGCAAGGTATATTTTGGGACCTTGAGTAGCGTCCGAGCTGCCATGTTTTAAACGATCTGGAGTCTTTTGTTTACGGATTTAGAGGAACCTAAGTATAGGAAATTTCCTTAGTCAAGGCGAAAGAGTGTAATGGACTGGAATACTAGCCTGGATTTTCTTATGGAGTAGAGAGGCAGGAGGTCTAGGATTTTCTGTAGTGCTCTCAGTATGCAAAAATAGGTAGCATCAAGTTTTGTTGCTGATGTATTCATAGATAGGGATTTGTCAAGCCACATACCCAGGCTTTTTATGGGGGAGGTAGAGACACTCCGGCCATTCAAGGGTCTGCTGGGGGTCAGGTCTATTACCCAGTATACTAATCTCTGTAATTTACCCATTTAGTTTTAGGCAGCAATTTGCCATCCATTTGGCTACTTTTTCTAGACAAGGGGGGCAGGTAGTGTGCTCCTTTATCAGGTGTAATGGAGATGACCAGTTGTGTGTCGTTGGCATACAAGATAATAGACAGCCCATATTCCTGAACGATGTTAGTGGGCGCAGTAACATCACAAGAAGTGACATCAGATCTTAATACCACACAACAGGTCTATCATGAGTACATTTGAGCGTATTACAAGATTTAACAAATGAGATTTTGTGTGTGGGTTATGTCAACAAAAGTGATTTAACCCTACACAAAAGCCGGGCCTCAACCTAAACATTTTTTTTAATGTGCCACAAATAAATTAGCAACAAGGAGAAACATGCAGTTTATCTGTTCTGCTTAAATGGTTGCAAAGTCTGCATTTTAAAACATCTTATTGGGTTAATCAATCAATCAATCAAGCATTTGTAAAGCGCGCTATATACCCGTGAGGGTCTCAAGGCGCTGGGGGGGGGGGGGGGGGGGGCGGCGCCTTTGATCTTTGTGTGCCCAGTAAATCTCAGGAAATAATAATAGTAACTCTGGAGGTAATGCATTTGCTTGAGAGATCTGTGTGTTGTGTAATACCAGTTTTGAATCAAAGTAGCATAAAAGGTTAATGTGTATCGTGCAAAGCACATTATATAACATGCAGATGAAAGCTTTTTATTGTATGTACGTAGGTAAGTGGGTCACTGCTTTTAACACAGAGATCCTTTTGTTACTTGCAGTTCATACATTGTAATCACTCTAATATTCCACTGTGAGCTATGAAGGACGTGTGGATCCTACACCTTGTAACCCTCACAGTCTTATGTAACACATCCTGTTCATTGATTTACAAATGTATGATTTATTGTGAATGTAGAATGTGTACGTGTGATGTAAAGCGCTATGAAATCCTATATTGGGATGAGTAGCGCTATAAAAGAAATAAAACAAAATAGTGGTATTTAAATTGTTATTTATGCACATACTGGGGCAGACCAACACAAGTGGCATTATTACAGTGAATGCATATCTCTTATATACAGGGACTGGTCGAAGTCGAAACCATGCCTCTTCTAAGTACCTGTGAAGCATCAACAAGCTGTGTGCCTTTGTTTCCCCTCTGTTCCATTTGCAGCTAGGTGAGAGGCTTCAGATAGCTACCAGCCAGGATACTGAAACAAAAGGAGGCCTAATGGCCTCTTAAATTTGGCCTTTGTTTTGTGCACTGCAGGAATTTAAAATAGCAAAGCCCCCTCGCTGGTTCCACGTTGCTGCTCCAAACGAAAGAAGACAACGTGCAGCCGTCGCTGAATGTGTCCCGGTGTCTGAAAATTCCACCGGAATGATTCAGCATATTTTAGTGGAGCCCAGCTTCTTGGCAAAGTGGACGGCATCCATCCTGTGAAAAAAGTGGGTGGACGCCTTTTACCTGTGTGTACCCCCTACTTGCGCCCTGCTCTACTCCAGCCGCAATCATATTTTTCCACATGGAAGGCACTATATTCTTCTTTACAATTGTTTCCACTAGCATTGAATTGTGATTGTTTATGTTTTAGCAACTTTAAGGATGTCCATCACTTCAAGAGGGATCCTAAGCTCTCCAAAAAGAACCCCACTGCAGTCATAGTTCTCCCTAAGGACATAGGCCAGAGTTTCCAGCACTACTGTAAATGATAATGGGGTTATTGAGCATCCTGATCTGCCCCCTTTGAGTTCGTAAAATCTTAAGAGCACAGAGTTCATCTTCACTCCGGTCCTAGGAGCGGTGTACAGTAGCAAAATTCATCCCGTAATCCCCTTCCCAAGACACGATTTGTTTTATACTCCAAATAGGAATCTCCACTCAAGGGAGTCAAATGATTTTTCAGCATCTAAGAGTACCGCTGCTGCTTTAGGATCTGGGCATACTTCATGTAAGGCACCAAATAAGGCATTGAGATTATGGGACATAAATCTCCCGTGAACAAAGCATGCCTGATCCGGCAGAACAAATCCGGGCATATAGGTTATTCTTTGGTACAGTTTTGGGACCAGTATCTATTACCGATAACGGTCTGTAGGAAGTCCACTTTGAAGCTAATTTACCTGGTTTTAGCAGTGCAACAATAGTAGCCTCTCGTATGGTTGGCAATAGTGACCCTCTCACAATGGCTTCCTTAAACATATCAAGTAAATATGGGGCTAATAGTTAACCAGATCAGGAGGTCCTCCTTAACCTTCTGTAACCCTTGCACCTTTGATAAGTCAACCTGGTGTAGCATGGACACAACATTTTCTCTCCTCGTGACATTGCCTAATGTTGTGTATTAGCTGCTCTCTCTGTTCCCAGCTCAGTTATCACAGTTCCTTTCACCTCCAGATTTTTCTATATGCTACGAGTAGCTAGTCTGTAGGCTTTGCACACCAGGATTTGATTGAGAAATTCAGGGGGAGGAAACTAGATGATATAGAACGAAGAGGTCCCCTTAACCAGTCTGTGCACTCCCAGCATTGGACATTGGCATAACGTGCCATGTATTCCATATGTTTGACTTGGGCCTCTAATCTTTACATAGAGAAAATCACAGTACCTGAAGGTCCACACAAGCTGTGAATTTTGCAGATATTCCCTAAAATGTTGATCCAGCTATTGTTCCATGTCTTTCCCTTTCAGAGAGCCTCTGTGCAAGCAAGGGCTACTGGGCCCAACTGTAGGGTTGAGGCCTTTTACTCCTGGGGTCCCGTGGCTCGACTTACTATGGATTCTGCGCAACAAGGCCAAGTACCCCTTCTGCACTTGACTCTCAGGGTTGCATGATATGATCAGTCCAAGGGTTACTCTGGGGGAGGGGAGATGTGGATAAAGGGGAGTGAACATAGTCTTGCAACTCAAAGTGCGTGCAGCAGCAATAAAACAATTTCCAGCCAAGTACTCACTTTTCTGAAAAGAAGGAAGTATTTTATTTACTACTGATACCAACAAAAATGAAAAATAGGATATTCACACACAATCACACAATTCCCCTTGAGGTCGGGGCTGTGGTGTTTCTTTCGCAATTTCCTGTCCCACTCCCTCCTCGTGTTAGTGATAGTGGTTGCTCCTCATTCACCACTGGTAACATCCAGGTTATGTCCCACCAGCTGTCCAAGTCTCAAGAGTCTTGACTCTAAGTTAAAGTTAACAGTGCTTCAGTGTCGCAGTGCTACTAGCAGAAAGTTTCCCCTGGGCTGATGGGCCCAACATCAGTCTTACTAGCACCATCAGGCATGAAGCGTCTGAAGATCCTGGGAGTGCCCCATACTCTGCTGCTTAAAGTGGCTATAGCAGAGTTCAAGTATGTCTCCTGGCAGTGGCCCTGGTGGCTGCACTCAGCGTGTGCAGAGTCCCTCACTCACCGTTGCGTGCCCAAAGCAAGCAGCGATTACCTGCAGTACCTCCTATGGGGTAAGTGTCCAGTTCTTCTCCCAGTACGGGGCGGTTGTGATGATCCTGTTGCGGGTTCCTCACCTGGGTGATGGTGCACAGGTGCTTTCACGGTGTCCTCACTTTTCCAGCGGGGGGTTGCCGACCTGGTCGCAGTTCTTGATGCTACTGGTGACCCCCACCTCAACACAGTGAAATATTTTGCTGCGGGCTCTCCTAACATACAGGTTCACAAACCACTACAACACAAGGGTATGGCACTTACCGCATGGCAGTATTTTTCCTGCCTCCCTCTCCTGGCATACAGGGCCACCAACTTGGCACTACACAGGGCTCCAGCCCGATCCGCACAGTGTGACACATGGCTCACTTCATGGCGGCCCTCCCTTGGCATACTGGAGTCACCGACTATATTCTGCACATAGGCAGAAACCTGATTGTTGCAGCAGCCATTTCCTCACACCTCGCAAAGGAAGTCCACTTGGCAGGGCTCCCACACTGGACCTCGCTCTCTCCAGCGCGCCCTTCTTCTTCACAGGACATACTAATCTTGGCAAGCAGGCAGGCACTGGTGCTCCAGGCTCCAAAGCAGGTGGTCTTGGATAACCCGGGTGATGTCCTCTCACCCAGCTGGAAACCAAGAAGGCCTTGGTCTCCATTCCTGGTCACAGACAGAAGTCTCAAAAAGGAAACAAAGCCTGCCTATTATAATAAACAAGACGAGAATGCTTCAACAACCAAATATCAAGGGCGCTAAAAAAGTTGCTGAAGAACCTAGTACAATGAAAAACAAATAATGAAATTTAGAAACACAGACATAATTTTATCAGCAGAAAACAGTTTTGTTACATACTCATAATGATATCTCAGGTTTTAAACAACTCTAGTAATGTCAATAGAAATCACCAGTAAACGTCAAATGAAATGCATAAAGATTTAAACGCAGCATAACTACTCTGGAAGAGCTCCTACTCGCACCCAACATGCCATCACACTTATAACCAAACACACACGATATGCTGCCACCACTGCGCTCATGTTGCTTAGCTCCTGGTGAAGGCAGTAACCTTCCACCACTATTTTTTGACGGAGTTTTATATAGCGCAAACTTGACCCGATATCGGGTATCAGAGCGCTTTACATAGCAACAGTTGCGTTACATGAGGACACATTTATTTTTGTTAGGCACGGGGAGATTAAGTGATTTGCCCAGAATCACAGGATGTTCAGCTTCATTGCAGAGACTCGAATCCGGTTCCCCAGATTCAAGGTCGACCGCCCTAGACGTTAGGCCAACTCCTCTCCCATGAGTGTAATGCTTTGGGTGCCACACCCGGTCCAACAAGTCCACAATCCGAGAGACAGGTCTATGTCATGGTGTGCACACATGATCCGTGTTTGACTATGACAACAAAAATCATCACTAGGGATCCAGACATCAGTACAGCTGGGCATTCAGGTCAGGGGTGTATGTTCATTACCATCCAGAGGACTTTTCCCAACATCCCACATCTCATAATCCGTATTTATACATATTTGCTAAATCTATTTTGGCGGCTCATTAGTCATAAACCTTCTTCTTGATTTAGTGAATGAGACATTTCTAAAGAACTACCTGTTGTGCATTACCTTTTTCACGTTCTGCCTTCTTTTTTATGCTATGGCTGCTGTCAGTGTGTTAGAGCCCCCTCGGTTTTCAAAGGAATGCAGTGAATCCGCATTACCTTGGAAACAGTGCACAAAACTATTTGAACCTTATGAAACTGCTATTGGAGCTGAAAAGTTTTCACCTTTACAGAATCAATACAAGGTGCTTCACAATCTAGGTATTAAGGGAAGGAAGGTTGATGACAATTTGCTTGATCTTAATAATGAGGATGGGAGAGGTGAGCAAAGTGATGCTTTCCACAATCACATCCCAGAGCAAGAGTTCCCTGTCTCTAAGGAGAAATGAGAACATAGCTAGTTATGTGACTCTTCTCAGGGGTCTCTCTAACACCTGCAAATTTGGACATCTCTGTGATTCACTTATCTGTGATCAGATACTAAGATGCACTAAAATTGCCTTGAATTAAAAAAAAAGTAATATTACTTGCAAAGAGCCACAATCATATTGTTAAAGGCAAAAATACACACAGGCCACCTGTGTAGAGGAAATGCAAGCAAACAATGATCAATCCGTTTGTGAAAGGAAAGACTGCAGGAAAACAGATGAACCCGCTTTATCTAGACACTCTCCTGCTGGAAAGACAGTGCCAAGGCGAAATGCTCCTGATGAGGAAACTGTGGGCATTTGTTAAACAGTGATTATTGTCATGCTATGGCCTCGATATGTAGCAAGTGTGGCGAAAGGGGAAATTTGCATGTGTGATGCAAAAAGCATTACAATAAGCAAGTGAATGTAGTTGAAGAACTAGATGAGGAAGTAAAATTTGTTTTCCAGGTTACGGATGGTACTGAACAATTGCACTCACCAATGACAGTTCTTTAGCTGACCATGTAGTGAATGTGTTCGCAGATTCATGTTCACTATCTAACCTTATTGAAAAGAAAGTCTATGATGGTTTTCCCAATAAAGCTGTTTACATTCTGGAAGGTCCTGATATCAACCCATGGGGTTCTCAACAAGGATCCCATACCCCCACTGAAAAGTTAAATCCACTATTGGAAAGGTGTTTGTGGTTGAACATGGGTCTGATTTTCTTCGTTGGAAACATCCAAATGGATTGGGTGTCATACCCAATCCTAATGTTAGAGATCGTCTCCTATTGATGAGAAGGAGTTTACGAAGTGGAAAAGTGTGCGTGCGTCTCGTAGATTGTAACAAAACCAGATGACTTCTGAATGATTCTATAAGTAGAAGGTCATCGTACATGGGGATTAGACTCCAATTCATTTGTTGTGAATCACTGTGCCTAGATCTCTTGCGTTTCAAGAATAATGTACAAAAGTCTAGCTGGATGAGAGTGGATGACAGTTCTGACTCCTGAGGAGAACCCTGAAACAAGTATTGGGTTCGAAACACGTTCACGGTCATCTGTGCATCCAACTTGTGTATTAGTGGCACTTTAGACCAGGGCAAAATTAGAATACATAGTGAAGGTACATTTACCCTGGCTACAGTGGCCTTACAGAGGTTAGGATGTGTTGCCCATTGACAAGGAGCAAATCACTTCATTGTATTGTTATGTGAAAAAAATATTTTTGCTACTATTTGGGAAAATGAAAATTCAGAACTGATTCATTTGTGTATGAATCTTGTGTGTTTGTTTTTTTATGTTTGTGATACATTGCAGCTGTGTTCAATCATTGTTTATATCCACTGTTGTCTGCATATTTATGTGGGATTGGATTTATTTTGTGTTATTCATGATATGTTCATATTGTACTTCCGTGTATGAATAACGAGTATTGAACTGACAGAATGTTTGATGTAAAAAAATAAACGGTGATAACTTTTATTAAGTATAGTGGTCACGAATGAAATTAAGTATGTGAATAAGATAAGTCAGTATTTGAATTGTTGGATTTTTGGTGGCCCAGCTGTACTAACAGAAAGGGCCCAACCCCTGTTGTTGTCCCACTTTCTAAAAGTGGCATTTTCATAATTATGACTTAAAATCCAACTTTGACCTTAAAGGGGGTTTTGAATTACAATTCCTAGGAGACCAAACTCAACATTCCTAACTCCTCCCAATCAAAATGTATCTCCTATTTAATTTAATAATGTAACCTAAAGTTATCCTGTGGGACAGGCAGGCCTCACAGTAGCAAAAAACAAATGTGGGAGTTTTTCAGTACCAGGACACGTAAAACTGGAAAGTACATGTCCAACGTTTTAAATACTAAGTACCCTGCCCTATGGACGGTTTAGGCCTATGGCCTACCCTAGGGAGGAGTTACATGTAAAATTGAGTTTTAGGATTGGCAAAAAGTTTATTTGGCCAAGTCAAATCTGCAGTTTAAAACTGCATGCAGGCTGCAATGGCAGACCTGGGACATGTTCCTACCTAAGTAGGTGGCACATTCAGTGCTGCAGGCCCACTATTAGCATTTAATTTATAGGCCCTGGGTACATGTAGTACTACTTTCCTGGGGACTTTTAAGTATATTAAATGTGCCACTTGGATGTAAGCCAGTTTTACAATGTTTACAGGAGAGAGCACAAGCACTTTAGTACTGGTTCGCAGAGGTAACGTGTGCAGAGTCCTAAGGCCAGAGAAATCAAAGTCAGCAAAAACACGAGGATTAAAGGCAAAATGTTTAAGGGGTGACCCTACAGAGAGAGCCAAGTCCAACAACCTGTTATCTGCACTTATGTCTGGTAGCTGCTTAGTAGTAGGAAGACAGGATAACATAAAACTTCCTAAAACAACTAAAACTGTCAGGAAACCAAGAAGAACTAATTCCCTAAACATGCTGGGGCCCAGGGAATCATGAGAAGAGTGAAAGAGAAGAGATTGAGAGACACTGGAGAGCATAGAGTAATCCCTCTCAGGAATCAGGATCTGCAAAAAGATTAGTCAGCGCAACATGTAACATCAATAACCACAGCTGCACTAAGAAAACAATGTGCATTACAATCACCACCTTGTTGGCTAGTAGAGGCTGAAACTAGCTGGTGACTCAAAGGCTGGAGTTGAAGAGCAAATAAGGAACTGAGTTATAAGAAACCAGGAAACGAAACACAGGGACAGAACAAGAGAGTAGGAACAAAGCGGGAGGAGGGGTGTGACCTTGGCAAGCAATGAAAGGAAATTCCATCTATAGCACAAAGTTGCTGGTGCTTGGGTGAAGAGCTGCCAGGTTTCAAGTGCTGGAGCTGATGGTTAAACCCGGAAGTAGGATATTTGTTCTGGAAAGCCAGCATCTTTTCTGCCATTTTAGTGCAGGTCCCTGCTCCTGCACTCATTCAATGGTTCACTCACACATAGCTAATTGAGCATGGCAGCCACACTCCATGCAACGCTCTTGGGGGCATATTATCAAGCCAGGCGATAAAATTATCGCCGCTTTAGTGGCAGAAAACTGCCGCTAAACGGCGATAATGGGCTTGATAATATGCTCTATGGAATTCCAATTGAAGCCCATGTTAGACGTCCTTTACATCTAACATGGGCTTCAATTGGAATTCCATAGAGCATATTATCAAGCCCATTATCGCCGTTTTAGCTGCAGTTTTCTGCCACTAAAGCGGCGATAATTTTCTCGCCTGGCTTGATAATATGCCCCTTGGTGCCTGAAGTCCAGTTCATCTGTCATGTGTACCCTCTCCCTTTTGTCCCCTCTCGCCACCCTTCCCCACCCTCCTCCCTGTCAGCAGCTGAGCGTTCTAGAATGTTGACTAGACGACAGCTGCTGATCACCGCAACCAGACGCTCCTGCCGGCCGTCCTCACTGGCCTACTTTACACTGTGTTGGAAGTTGCTAATACTACTGTTTCACTCTCACTTGAGTTGTCATCTTTACATCATCATACCTGTTCGGCTTCCACCAGTATCATGCTGCACACCATGGCAGCGATGAAACCGCTCACATCAGATGCCCACACCACTGCTCAACCTGTTGGATCCCATCTCTCCAATTGAGCGTAAATGACAAGCCTTTGTTCTTGTAGCTGCTCCCAAAATTCAGCATTTACAGGAACTATAGCAATTTAACAATAAGAAACAGGAAACAGTAGAGGCTGACCACAACCCCCTAGTTTGAACCCTGAGTAATTTCCGATGCTTGTGTTTGCACTGAACCAATATCCAGCAGATCTAACATAGTGTTCCATAGCCTGCCTGACTGTTGTCCACAATAGGGAGTTTAGAACTAATCCAAGGGATTACAACTCCTCAGTGACCAGCTGCTGCCAAATTATGACACATAGCAAGTACCTCCTATTGTAATCCACTGGTTGAAACAAATAAGGCTTATTCTGAGGAGTACAAATCCTCTTTTCTTACTAATGAAGTCCTGAGAGAGTCTCTAGATCATTTCGTGTCATGTGGTTTTGTGACCTTTTCTAAAAACAAACATTTAGCAAGACAGACTATGCGGACAGAATGTATTTTATTTTGTGGTTCTGCACTTTGTTTTCGGGGTCAATAGCGGGATGATGTCATCCAGAGTATGTTGTCTTGTACAAACGTGTGCTATGATGAAATCACACTGGGAAAAGCAGTCAGACCACCTGGCTTAGTGCTGTTTCTCCACTGAACAGAGAAAGGGACTTGGAGGTTTGAGGGATTCAAATTGTATTTAGGATCCTACAAGCAAAGGTTGCCATTCTTGACAGGCTTCTTTCACAGCCAGCAACTCCAGTTCGCTCACAATGCATCTCTGTTCAAATCCCTGCTCACAAGGTGTTATTGTTCGAATAAAATTGAAGACAAGGTGGCTCCAGGCTGTCATCTTCCTACTGCATCCTCTTGCTGCTGCAACAATATTACACCCACTGCTCAGTATAAAGCATCGGTGTCCTAGACACATTTTCGTATTCAATCAGGTTTTTCTGAAATTGGAGCCCTGGTGAAAGGCAGAATGTCCCCACTTTTGCCCCTAGGAAAACCATTCTTACGATTTTCCTTTTTTATGGCCTGTGTGATATCAAATCCGTATCTTGCATATTTATCAATAGTCTGTAGATATTATAAAAGCTATGAAAAATCTTTCTTATTTGCAGATTAATGTAACTGCCAATCCAACCAACAGTTCTCTTTTATGGATCCATTGACAGTCTGCTGGATGTCAGCCTGAAATGAAGATACTGAAGTTCTTCCTTGTAAAATGTACAGATGTTTGTCTTACTTGTTAGATAGTTCTTTCGCTAATAATTTAAGACTTCTATCTCATGTTTACAAAGGTTATATGCTGGGGTTATTGGAGTTTTACTCCTCCCCCACCCCCAGGCTTCTTTGAAAAAATGATGGCAAGTGGTGGAGTTTTCAGCACACTTTTCCACCAAAATATGGCTGACCAGCTATATGCTGGAGGAAGGTAAAGGTAAGCAATGTCACATCTCCTATTATTTATGAAATGTGCATAAGATCTTATTCACCTCTTTTTTCCAGTCCACTGCTTCCAAGAATATTCTGAGCATCAGCTTGGAAAGGAAAGCATGGAAAAAATCATATGCCAATGACAACAGTGCTCGACAAATCCTACAAGCTCATAAAGCAATGCAACTGTTCAACTACCCAGAGGTCACAGCCATTTGTGTGCAGTGCATCTTGAATGTTTAAGCAAGTGGAACTGTGTTTCAAGTCAAGTCAAGAAAGTCTTTATTTCGAGTATTTCATCTTAAAAGACAGATTAAAATTCATCAAATACAATTAAAAATTGATATATGATTTATAACATTTAAAACTAGAGACTATTTAATAAATAAAAAGTTAAAATCAGTAATAAAAAAAAGTATTAAACATACATTAGACCTTGACTTGAGACTCATTCTACAGTTGGTGGTTAATGCTACGCTATAGTATACAAGACCAGTAGTTTCAATTCAGAAGCTATCAGCACCAGCAATGCAATTTGGACTCAGTAAGGTCGACCTGAGGCACAGGCAGGGCAGGCTGCTAAGAGTCTTCATCGGTATTGATGTGCAACCAGTGTATAGGAGGGCCAGCGACACAGCCAAGCTAGAATAACAGGAAGATAAATACTTGTGCGTGTACTGGTGTCCTGCAAAAGCCATACTGTGATTGGTCAATGGCCTGTGCGCCCCCAAGTTAGCAAGTTGTAACTAAATCACCAGGGCTGTGCCTCGGACGAGATTTATCAGTTCCAATTCAAGCCATCAAATCAAACAATAACATGTATCACATATTTTGAAGCATGTCACTGGATGCATCAATGCATGACTGATTGCGCAGGGCAGAAGCTGCAGTATATGTTCAGCAGTGTTTGGTTGATGGCTACGACACCGCCAGTTAGATGAACTGAAGAATGTTGGTGTCAACAAACAAGTGCTGATGCTGACTCCTAGCAAGAGTCAGGCATTGGGCGTAGCTCTAGAGTCTTCTTAGGTCCAAAAAAGAAGTAAGCACCAGTGGGTGATGTTGAAGGTGTAATCAAACCATGAAGGTTTAGTCAAGGTATTGCTGTAAAGTTTCTCTGTCGCTGGTTTCAACAAAAAACATTCAGCCCATGGATACAGATCATGATTCCAGATTTATAGCACAGTCATAGTCTCTATAAAGTGGTAGGACTAATGCGGTTGGTTTAATGATGGCCTCAGCAAACTCTTGTTGTTCAGGCACCTTGGATAAATTAGCAATTTTGCTACTGCTAGTTTAGGATTTGCTACTTGTTCTTCTGTTGGAGACCATTACTTTACAAATGAAAAAAAAACAGAATAAAGAAAATGGGAACCGAGTAACATGAAACAAGTTGCCTAATTTATGGAATGATGGTTCTGGAATCAAGGAAGACCAAAAATTACTAGAAACGTTGGAGATGCTATTAAACCAGAAACGCCCATTGCGCAATAGTTTATGAAAGGCACATATAATGTAGCTGTTTTTTTTAAGTGGCAGTACCTAAGTTCAAACATGTACCTTCCACCATCTGTGGTCGTCTTTGTTATTTGCAACATGTTCTCTATTTGCACCTATGCACAGTGCCATTATCCTTAGCAAATGAAAGCACGTAGGGACATATTTTATAGAAATATCCTCACAACACTATAAACATAGCAGACTGACATGTTCTTCTGTTAAGGACCCTCTTGTACCACTTTTTCGTGGGGAAACTGTAAAGCAGTAGATGGTTCTGGCACACGAACTACAGACATTTTAGGAAAGTGCGAAACCCTGCCCCTTAGGATTGACTCTTCTCTTTCTTTTTGAAACTCAGTCCTCAAACTCTGTGACAGACACAGGCATGGAGGTGGCCTCAATTCTTCCCTTATCTCTTCTTTTAGTCCCTATCTTAGTTCTTTCAACCAACATTGTCTCAAGGACTGAAATGTGCTAGATAAGACAAGCCTCCTCAGCAGAGTATTCCAAACCCTTTCTCTCAAACATTCAAGCCAGTGCACTCAAATAATGAATAGTTATTGCCGCCATGATCTGGATAAGAAAGGGGCCTACAAAGGCAGTTCTTGTGGTCACTTTGGGCTTAGAAGTAGCTCTTTAGCGATAGCTCAAGGAATCAATCTGATGAGGTCCAGGACGTTGGAAGTAGTAACTCTTCCTGTCCTTAACTATCTTCTTTAGCCTGCAACCTGTCTTGATCAAATTCATCTTTAGGGAGGGTTAAAAAGTAAGTAGGGGAAGGTTCCCTTGCCACTATTAAAACTCTTTATTGAGGCAATGCAAACGTGGATAAATACATAACTGAGGAGAAAGAAAACCTTATCTTCATGCCTCAGTCTTCATATTCACTCTGTAATCCAGACCAGAGGTCCCACCATTCAAATCCATCATCAACAGTATGCAAGTGTTTGAAACTATTTTATAAATTGATAATCTCTTTGTGGCTTTCTAGAGAATTATCAAGAGTGAAATAAACACACGTGGCCCCCACTGTGGAACAAGTGACACACTCCTCCCTGAGCCCCACCCTCTTCAATGTCTGCATGGCCCCGCTCAGGGCAATAGTCAGGAACCACGGACTCAACATTCTCTCCAACGCCGACGACACCCAGCTGATCTTCTTCTTCACCAACGAACCCACAATCACCAAAAACAACTTCTACGATGAGATGAAGGTTGTCACTACCTGAATGAGAGACAGCTGCCTTGAGCCCAACTCAGACTCGACCAAAGTCCTCCACCTGGGAAGACTCCTGGTGGCCTGCCAGGTTAGGAACCCCCCCACACACCCACACACCACGCGCAAAACCTCAGCATCATACTGGACTCCGCGCTCACGATGAACCGCCACATCAACACAGTCTCCTTAACATGCTTCCACACTCTGCGTCTGCTCTGAAAACTCTTCGGATTGATCCCCACTGAGGCCAGAAAGATGGTCACCCATGCACTCATCAGCAGCAGACTCAACTATGGCAACGCACTATTCGCATGCGTCACCCAGAAACTCCTCAGGAAACTACAGAACGTTCAAAACGCTGCAGCCAGACTGGTCCTCAACATCCCTGCCGCAGCCACATCTTTGAACACCTGCGAGAACCTGGCTCCCAGTCAGCTAAAGAGTCACGTTCAAGATCCTCACACAAAACCCTCCATGCCGCTGGACCAGCATACCTGAACCAGCCTCTCATTCCACGTACCCACCAGACACCTCCACTCTGCCCAACTGGCCCACGGCACTATTCCCCGGAACAGCAAGAAAAGGACCTGAGGAAGATCCTTCTCCTACTTCGCCACCAAAACCTGGAACACCGTGCCACTCCACCGAATATGTGACATTACAACGCATACCATTACATCGCATGCCGTTGCAACGCAAACCTTTACTCCGACTTTCTGTCAGGGGTGGCGCTGGAAGTTGGAATAGAATAATTTTCTATTCTAACTCCAGTGTGTGCAACAGTAGGGAAGGTGCTGGCGTTAAATCCAACACATTGTACCCACTGCTGCACACCTTTTGCGTTGCAACGACATGGGATGTAATGACATGCGTTGTAATACTTGCGTTGTGAAGGTTGTTTCCCCCAGTCCACCTCAGGCTATCCCCGGCACTAACCCAGTTCAGGAAGGATCTGAAGACCTGGATCTTCGACTGAACCTCACTGCTCAGTAGGACCTGCAGGCTCATACCTCCCCCCCCCCCCCCATTACCTTGCTACCCTAGTGGGTGGGTAGCCACGCTTAACAAATACTGATTGATTGATTGATTGCTAAGCAACCAAAATTAAGTTGACAGAAGTTCTCTGAGCACCCGATTGGATAAAGATAGTTTCAAGGGCACTTGCAGTAGAATTGGCTACTACCTCCAAAACTCTACTAACTTTGCAAATTTCTATAAACACAAGCCCATACCATAGTTCGTTAACATTATTGCAAAGAATTGTGCCGTTTCAGATTTCACTCTTTCCTTTGTCTAGATTATAATGGAAGGGGTATAGTTAAGTGCCTGATGGCTGCTACCACATAGGATGGAAAGCAGGAACTAGACAAGTTATTTGGGTAGCAACATATAAACTCCCTTTAGCATATATGAGATGAGGGGTTGATGAAGAGGATATACGTATTGGGAAAGGGTGGGGCTTGCTAGCCCCTTACTTTTCACCTAGCCCCTCATGCCTCCTATTTGCCACTGAGGGTCTAGGAGAGGGACAGGAGAAGATGGCAATTTTCCTTCCTCCCCCCATCACCAGGACATGCACACGGAGGAAAGCCATCAAGTTGCACGTCCCTGCTGAATACAACTTTCCTGAGCGCGCTAGTTTCAAAAGTGCAGCTGGGCTGGCATGGAATCAGCAGGTGAACAGTGGCAGTGCCCACTACATTTAGGTAAGTGCATTTTTGGGACTCCTTCGGAGACTCTGCTCTATTAATAATGTGTAGCCTAATGTTTCCACCTTTCCCCGAGAAAAATATCAGCCACCTCTTCACATTTTAACATTCTGCAAAGGCCACGACATGATGCTTTTGTAGAACTTTGTAAGAAATCATCCGATTCACCTTGAACATGGACTTTCTGTCTTCGTTCAGTTATTAGTCAGGGATCATAAGGGCAGGAACACATTTTAAAGTGATTTCATATTATATTTACTGTTTAAGTATGTACTGAAAAGGTGATATGGGTACAAATTACCGGCTTCAGGAGATTTTTCTAATTTTTTATAATGCCCCAGGCGGCGTGAGTTTTGGGGCGGTGTCCACCCCCACACCGCTCTTACCTGCAGCGATTGAGGGGCAGCAAACACAGCAATACCCACGGTCGGTAATGCAAGGACCACCAGTGGCCACTGGTCTTGGCCATGAGTGTGGAGATATCAACCGTATAAATCTACTGAAGGAGTGGCCATTGTTTGCCTTAAAAGTCTGAAACACTCAAAAACATGGACTGTGTTGGCATTTTCTTAATATGATCAGACTTTTTAGCATCCTGGAAATGGATGGAAGTTTACTCAGGGAGAACTGATCAACCCCTATTGGATGGGGTGTCAGGGGAGGAGTTTGTTGACCTGTAAAAATGTGAGCACTCTAAAGGAAAAAACACAAGAAAAGTGCATTTGCAAGAGGGAATCCATTCCCACTGAGCAGAGTTCTCCGCTACAGAGAACTCTGTACAAAGAGGATGGAAACAAAAGTTAGGAATCTGTATTTCGAATGGAATCCACATGGAAGCAATGCGCTGGGTGTAGCTTGCCATGCTTGTTCCAATCAGAAAGGCTGAAAACCAAAATGTTTTAAATCTGCACCCGCACAGAGAAGCAAATCTTCTGATTCAGATTTACTACTCTTTTGTGAGGAGGACACCTTGGGCCATATGTAGGTAGCTAAATACCAGTCGGTAACGGCCGAAAATCGGTAATTTTCCCGTTACCAACCGGTATTTAGCCCTTTCCAATGTAGGAGGCAGGTTTTAAGGATACGGTAATTTACCGAATCGGTATTTTAAGAAATCGGTAAAATACCGATTCGGTAAATTACCGAATCCTCAAATCCTATGTAGGGAGCACTCAAGTGAGTGCTTTTTTGTTTCAAGGATTCGTTATTTACCACCAACTACAGGTTGGTGGTAAATACTGAATACCTGTTAAAAAGCACTTTTGTGCTTTTCTAGATATGCCATGTGGCAGATGTATGTGCGCCACATGTGCACAAATGCACGATTCAGGGGTGCAACAGGGTGTCAATGTGACACCCTGCCACCCTTGCATCTGCTCCCCCTATTACCGAATCGGTATTTACCGAATCGGTAATAGTCAATGGCTTCCCATTCATTCCCATGGGCCTCCAGGCCCATAGGAATGAATAGGAAGGTATTCCTTATTACCGATTCGGTTAATACCGAATCAGTAATACCAAATATTACCGAATCGGTAAAATTTACTGATTTTTTACCTACATTATATTTACCGATTCATAAATACCGAATCGGTAAAATTCGGTATTTAAGAATCGGTAAATATGAATTACCTGCATATGGCCCCTTGTATCTGCTGAGAAACTTCATTTTTCAGTGTCTTTCAGAAGGGTGCCAGCAGTGTTCTCAGTGTATTGTAGCCTTTTTCACACAGTAGATAGTGCCCTCGAGCGTCTTTTAATTTTGCATCAATCTCATGTTAAAGTACTCCTTGATTTCTGATATTTTCTCTTGGAATGGTTCCTGAGGTCCATTTAATTGGGAATGGTGTGCGTGTAGAGCACACATTCATTTAAAGTTGGACCATTCCCCTGCAGGTGAAACTCACCTTCTCCACCCATGAGGTTTTCTCAGTTCTGCATGAGCATATAATGTGTGAGCATGACATTTATGAAAAATTGTGTGTTCAACCTAGAACAAGTTTTTTTTGCAGTTCAAAGGACAGTGTCCAAAGGGCATAGTAAGGGGAGAGTGTGTGATGAGAGCTGAAGGCTGGAAGCATGTCCTGTGCATACTCCTGCTTCCTCGTCTGTCACACATGTGAAGTCGGAAGCCTGCACCTTCCTTCATTTGCTGGTCGAATGTCTGGAAAATACCCCTTATTTAAATAAAAAGGAATCAAAATACGTTTTGTGTGGAGGATGGTATTTAAAAAAAATCAACTCTATAACTTTTAAGTTTCCGTTTTATGAACATGAGTTCGGTGAGGCAGCTCATTGGGCTAATGTGGAAGAGGCTGAGTTAAAAGTCAACAGTTCTAACACACCAGGTGCATTCGGCTTTTCACCTTTTGTTACCTTCCTTAATATGATACCTAGAAAAACAATACCCATAAGAAAACCAATCCTGATAATGTGAGGAATAAAGCGTGTGCCTTTGCCATATTCTCAGCAACATTGTGAGCTCCCATTAGAAATCTGCCCATGCTGTACTCACTGTGACCTATAGCAGTCACCAGCCAATGCTCAAAAGACTCAAGCACTGTGAATGGAACGAAGCACGGATATTCAGCACTCCTAGCAAAGTACTTTCTACTAGTGGGTAGTGAGGTCTCTGCTGTGCAAGGTTTGATGGTTTAAGTATCTAAGACCAAATTCACGAAAGTTGCAGCAAAGGGAAACTCAAAACAGCCACCGCCCCACGCTGGTAATTCACAATTGCGAACAATTGCTAAAAGTTAAGCAAAAAATAAAAAATATTTCTCGCTTTCCGTTTCTTATTCCCCCCTTTCGGTGGAGGTTAGGCCTAATCTTGACTGAGAGATGTGTAGATGGTAATTGGATTCTATATCTATTTATTACAGCCCTGATGAAGTCTTTTGGAAATTTTACCATAGACGAAACACTTGTTGGCTGTATTATCTGAGAACGGAATTTGTGTGTAAACAAGTCTTCCTGAGAAACTACAGAATATGAAAATAAAGACTGTGGATCTACACTGGATCTTATCAATTTTTCATGGACTTACAATCGGAAATTTGATTGTATAATATAGAGATATATACATTTTTTCATTGCTCAGGGAACCATTTTTTGCTTAACTCCTAGCAACGGAGTCAATTTGCCACTGGAGCAATCCCTTTCAACATCAGAAAAGGCAATCATTCTGTTTACTTTCTTCTGATATTGGCCACTCTAAAGCCTTCCCTCCTCTTGCAGAAGCACTGATCTCTTTTAGAAGTTTAGTTATGTAATACCCCAGAACTTCCATGCTGTCTCTGGGATCCACAGTCCCCCTGCCAAGGCTCAGTCTTGGAGAAATGCCAAACTCACGGATGAGTCTCAGTAACTGTCTAGCCTCACCTTTGGTACAGGTGAAGCCTCAGGGATGGGTAACCGCCTGCTAAGCCAGCTGAGAGCACAGTTGCATTCTCAGGTACGTGTAGAGTTGCCTCATTGATCACAGAGAAGTGACGTAATACAGAGCTGAGGTGTCTGAACATGAAAGGTGTGTGTGATGGAAAGAATTGGACCCAGCTACATCCAGGATGAAGGTGTCAGGACCACCTTTATCCTTGGAGGCCAGGGAGGGAACAGAGGAGATGCTGCAGCTAGCTTTGTGTACTCTACAACTGATGGCTTCAAAACCCAGCCTGGCCTACTCAGCCTTTCTTATCACAAGGTCATTATTGTAACTGCTGGTTGGTTGAGAACTGTTACTACTCTTCAAGCAAAATGAGGCCCACCAGTTAACTTTGCCCACTATCTCCAATCGGAGCAAATCTACTACCCAGTGAAATACCCCACACAGCCTCTGCTGCTGCCTTCCCTGTATTTGCCATTTTGCAGCCCTTTGCCAGTCTGAATTTAGCCCTATGTATGCTTGGTGAGAGTCCTTTTCCCATCTACCCATTCCTCATATGTCCCTGGTGCAGCTCTCTGCGATCACCTCTTGATCCAGCCCTCTCCCCCATCTGCCTGTGCTGGAGCAGGGTTTTCTATTGAAAATTTATTGAGATTTAAACTCCAGTTTATGTTATATGTCATGATTAAAATTACTAATTTATAATCACTAATTATTAATTTTGTTAGAAGTCTTGATTAACCAACATTACTAATGAAGAGAAAATTACACGCGGGAATGCATATATGTTGCTTTATTAATACGTGAACTAAATTGGTGAGCGAATTAATTGGATATGTGTGGTTAATGTGCTATTTTGTTATTTGTTTAAAGCGCAAACGCTTTAAAATAACGTGCTCTAATTCTTCTTTGTGTTGCAGACGGCTAGATAAATACATACACATAAGGGTATTAGTGGGGATTAACACTGTATAATCATTACGATGTGGTAACGTTGTTTTGTGTTTCTTTAATTAAGATGGTCCGTTTTGGCCTAAACCAAGATGGTCGCTATTTACAGCCTGCACTCGAGTGACTGAGATTTGACAAGAGGCTTTGCTGAACATGGTTGGAAGTCACCTGACCACAGCCTCTGTCTGAATTAAAAGTTTAAGTGAGGACAGCAGCTCCGGCTTTGCTTCCATTTGCCCTTGGAAAAGAATAAAGCCACAATGAACTGAGATAACTTGCGGTGGCTTCACTGTGGTACCAAGGAAGAGCATTCATAAATGTATCGTTCTCTCAGCTCGAGTTTCCTTCTTCCGTGTTTTTTATTTTTGTGATTTTTCTGAGCGGAGGTTTTCTAAATGTTGCCAAACGACATCCTTTCCTGCTCGCTCTGCTCAACGGCTCAACGGACATTCAGAGTTTGTTTGTTACTTTTATTTTGCAAGTTTTATTACAAATAATGTTAGACTAGGGAGGGTCTAAGGCCACTTCTTCCTGAACCTATGTTCGTGAGGATCGATGCTGATTGTGAGGACGGCGACTTGGGAGACTTTACTGAGAGACCTGTCCTGACTCTTTTAGCTAGAATAGGTAACTATGAGAATAATGATTTTGCTATTGATTGACTTTCATTTGAACTAATTTAGATAAACAACCATTTGTTTGAATTCCAGTCTCGGGTGGTCATTTTCTTGTCATTTATTGAGTTTCAAATGTATTTCCTATGTTTTAAATCATGACTCAGGACAATTTCTTTATGGTCGCATTGACCTCGCTTTAGATGCAGATTGGTTTAGGTTTCTCTCTTATATTCAGTGTGGATAGAGTAATAGAATGAATGTCAGTGTAATGGGCCCTAGCGTATGATGAGTGTATGTGCGTGCGACTGTGGATTTACTCTGTCCGTGGAAGTAGGGAAATTTTATAAGCGCCGATCTGCAGCAGTTTCCTGGTAGCAGTATGATGGTTTTAGATTATTGTCTTGATCTGATAGATTGCTTGTACATAGGCTTTTGATTCATTGATTTATTGATTGATGTTGGTATATGTACTAATACTATATGTTGAGGTCGTCGTATTGAGTTCTATGTAGTGTGTACGGCTTCTGGAACGTGGGGAGCTGGTGACGGTTCCGTAGTAGGGCAGAGGGAAGTGAGTGCTGCTCTCGGGAAAGACGGGATTGTTGGCCCTGTACGTATGCGGGGAAAAACGTGTGACAATTGAAGTTGCGCGTCACATTGTCTGGGTTCGGAATCAGTGACATCATCGTGTGTTACTATTAGGGACATATTTTCGGTATAAAAGGAGTGTGTATGGTAGTGAAGGTTATCTGTGAAACTCTGGTCTTAAGTCCCAGGGATCCGTAAGGTTTGCCGTTAAAGCTTACTGCTGGAGTAGTAATAGGTATTCTCTGAGCTTGGTTAACGCGTGTTATAATTCTGTAGTGGGACAGATTGTTCGCTGTTCTCGGGAAAGGCAGGATTCTGTGTGCATGTGCTACATTTTCTGGTGTGAAAGTGCGTGAATGTATGAGCATTTAGTTGATTGTGAGACTCTTTGGAGCAGTCCTAGAGGAAACAGTTAATGGATGCATGTTAGAAGGGCAGAGTAGAGGGATGTGCTACTGTGTCAACGAAAGTAATAATTCCGTGGTAGAGCAGAGGCAAGCGCTGTTCTAGAGAGAAGCGGGATTCTTGTGAGAAAGACTTTTCTTTACTATTCTGTGGTTAGCGAAGCAGACAATGGAGATGTTTATATGTTGTAACTAATAGATTTTGTAGAATCTGAAACGAAGTCTACTGAGAAGGCTTTGTAAAGGAGGGGTAGACGAGTGACAGGAGACAGAGCAGAAGTGACTGCAGCGACTACTGACGTCATACAGACCGCGCTGTGATTGGGTAGTGGATTAGTACAGTGCTCGCGCTGGGATTGGTGCGTTGGTGTGAGCCGCGCAGGGATTGGAAGAAGTACAGGGTGACGTAGACGCTCCAGGATTGGTGCGTTGGTGTGAGTCGCGCTGTTATTGGACAAAAGATCGTACAGTTGCGGAAAGGACTAGAGGGTTGTAGTAAACGCGAAAATGTATTATCAACCGGAGGAAAAGAAAAAGAAATCCTTGTTCGGTAAAATTAAAAGGTGGTTTGACAAGGATAAAAATATAATAACTAGAGAAGGCGAATTGCTACCTCCGACGAGAACTCCTGAATCCTTCATGGTTGCGAAATATGGGTATTATACCTGTATATGGTTAGATAACTGGGCTAAGTATACTAAAGAAGATGGTGTCTTAGCGTTCCCGGAACATGGTTCATTTAATCTGGCCGTGTTGAGAAATTTACGGGAAAAAATGATGTGTCTAGAGCCTAGACCAAGGCCGACACAGTTCGAGGCGTTGGTGGAATGGGAAGATGAGGTGCATGAGCGAGAAAAGCAGAGGAGTGGAGGCAATTATAGGTATATGTTCGGGAGGAAATATGATCGTGAGACTCATCATGATCGAATGAGGAGATGGCGAGATGCTAGTATGTCAGAGGGATTATATCCTATGAGAACTGTTGAAGAAGCGGAAGGGAGGAAAGGTGCAGAAAAGGTGCCTGATACAGAAGTGAGAAGGTATGGGCCTAATGATTATGAGGATGAGGTCTTGGATGACATGATTTACAAGAGACCACCTCCATATAGACCAGAACCAGAAGAGAGCACGCCAGTTGCTACTCCGATAAGAGATACTTTACGAATTGTTAAAACTGAGGTTGTGACACCTGATCTGAAAAGTGGTAGCTCTTTCACGGAAAGGGAGAGAGATAGAGAGCGAGAGAGAGAGAATCGAATCAGTGATGAGAAAACAAGAGAATTAGCCAGAACCACATCTGAGCTGACTGAGAAAATTAGAGAGCTGACGAAAAATCTTGAAGCTGTTACAGTGCCTGCAACAATTGGTCCGGTTGTGCCTATTTTTGATAAACAAAGAATGGGTGAAAATAGTTTGACAGTTCCCTATGTAGGTAATGGTTTGGTTGGTTCTTGCACTTTGGAGGAATCAAGAATGAGGACAGGTGAAAATAATTTGAGGCAGTCGAGACATGACACATGTAGTGGAGGATCAGATGTGCAGCCTAATTCAGGATTGAATACTGGTTGTTTGGGAGGAACGATTTTGGAACCACAGAGGATGGCAGAACAAGTGGGTGCAGTGAAAAAGTCTACTGAAATAACAGCTGAAGATTTGAATGATTGGTTGAAAGTTCTTCAAAAGAAGGATAAAGATTCACAAGCAATTGATGTAGCCAGGTTGCGCATAGAATTGGAGGAGCCTATTGCAGGAACAATTCCTACAGAGATATTAAAAAACCATCATGATGGAGAGTTGTTATTTATGTGCAAGAGTATCACCTGGAGGGCTAAAAGTACACATGACAGGTTAAGAGCAATAGCGAGTGAACAAGGAGTTGACATGGATAAGGTGAAAGCTTTGCAGAAACCTTACAGGGTGGATTTCACCGACAAGGACATTGAGAATCTAAATGGTGTTGGCAGAACAGGGCAAATTAAGGAAATGATTGCCTTATTGCGAAAATGGGGTGATGTGGAAAAGTGGAAGGATAGATGGTACAAGAAAAGGGAAGATTCAGTGGACAGGACTTATTCAGCTTTCCCTATGAGAGAAAAAGAGAAAACAGTGGATGCTTATCCTATGAGAGAGATTCCTGGAGGAGGATATGTACATGTCCCATGGACTAGACAGGATATTTTGTCATTTACGAATGATTTCCCTCGATTGAGAGAAAAGCCCGTCGAGTGGTATAGGCAGGTAGACAGGTTTGTGAAATTGTCAAAAGTGCTGTGGATTGACCTGAATAGTCTGTTTGATATAATTGTTCCAGCAGACTTGTGGGCAGAGTGTAAAATAGTTGTAGGTTGGCCTGCTAAGGAGTACCCAAGAGATCCGAAAACGGGAGCACCAGACCCAGAGGTTATGAAGAAATACGAGCAGGTTATAGTGTTCCTGAAAAATAAGGTACCCCCGAAAGAGACAGACTGGGTTAAGATAGATCGAACACATCAGGAAGCGAAAGAATCAGTTCATGCTTTTTATGAAAGGCTGATACTGGCTTTTAAACAGTTTAGTGGAGATGAACACCTGGGTGACAAGGATTTGAGTGATTTTGTATACAGATTTGTATATGGCTTGAGACCTGAAATAAGTGAAAGAATACGTGAGCACACAGTTGATTGGCAGAGTAAAAAGATTGATGAAATCTTGAGACATGCAAAGTACTTCAGTGATGAGATTGAGGGAGAGTGTTTATTTGGAGTCGAAGAGGGATGATGAAAGAGAATCTGGTGTTTAATGTTGAGTCACAAAAGACATTTTCGATTTCTCCTAAAATTGGGACTACATTTTTTTTTTTTTGGGTTGGTTTTTGTGGTGGTATATATCACCAAAGGGGGGATTGCTGGAGCAGGGTTTTCTATTGAAAAGTTATTGAGATTTAAACTCCAGTTTATGTTATATGTCATGATTAAAATTACTAATTTATAATCACTAATTATTAATTTTGTTAGAAGTCTTGATTAACCAACATTACTAATGAAGAGAAAATTACACGCGGGAATGCATATATGTTGCTTTATTAATACGTGAACTAAATTGGTGAGCGAATTAATTGGATATGTGTGGTTAATGTGCTATTTTGTTATTTGTTTAAAGCGCAAACGCTTTAAAATAACGTGCTCTAATGCTTCTTTGTGTTGCAGACGGCTAGATAAATACATACACATAAGGGTATTAGTGGGGACTAACACTGTATAATCATTACGATGTGGTAACGTTGTTTTGTGTTTCTTTTAAATAAGATGGTCCGTTTTGGCCTAAACCAAGATTTACTGAGAGACCTGTCCTGACTCTTTTAGCTAGAATAGGTAACTATGAGAATAATGATTTTGCTATTGATAGACTTTCATTTGAACTAATTTAGATAAACAACCATTTTTTTGAATTCCAGTGTCGGGTGGTCATTTTCTTGTCATTTATTGAGTTTCAAATGTATTTCCTATGTTTTAAATCATGACTCAGGACAATTTCTTTATGGTCGCATTGACCTCGCTTTAGATGCAGATTGGTTTAGGTTTCTCTCTTATATTCAGTGTGGATAGAGTAAAAGAATGAATGTCAGTGTAATGGGCCCTAGCGTATGATGAGTGTATGTGCGTGCGACTGTGGATTTACTCTGTCCGTGGAAGTAGGGAGATTTTATAAGCGCCGATCTGCAGCACCTGTGCCTTATATACCTTCTGTAATGGCAAAATTCCAATCGTCACCTCAAACTTCAGGTTAAGAAACTGTGGTCTCGTGATATGTATTTAAATCTTCCTGCAGCCATAAGCAGAGTATTGAAAATGTGCAGAGAAATTGTGGTTTCAAAAAATGTCCTTTCTGCTCACATGTTCCTCACTATGGCCGCTTTTCTAGCCCAGGTGCCACTGTTGTTTATACTTAATTGTGGACATGGAATGAGTATGAGATAAAATGCAAAAGAGGACTGCATTTGAGCTCATGTTCTCCCCATGTTCACCGCAATTTGAGACCCTTTAAATTACATTGATTGTGGTGATCCATACCAGATCTGAGTGGCAATAGTGAAATGTTTTTAGCTGTGTTGCCTATGTTTGCCAGACATTCTCTCTAGCTGCAATGAGAAATATTGAAAAAACTGGGACTGTGAACCTAGAGTGGCATGAATACTTTATGCAATAGGAGTCTACAGTAAACATCAATGGTCTTGGTTGTGCTCTGTGTTGTGTTTGTGTCGCAATACACCTCCCACTGAGTGTCTGCAAGAGGGAGGAGGTGAGAAGAGTGGTTCTCTATGAGCTGTTCAGGGCACTGGGCCGCTCAATCACTGAGCGAGGTTCTTGACTTATTTACAGTTTGGTGCGAACTGAAGATCCTTCGATTTATGGTTGGAACTCTAAACCTCGAACAGAAGTCACCAGAAGAGTTTCTTCACCTTAGTAATATTATTGTGAAGCAATTTCAGCCCCTGACAACCATCAACACCATCACAGCTAATGTCTTTTTATATATATGTGCCCTTAAACACTTAAAACCAATGAACCCCTATCTTGGAGTTAAGTATCATCGGCACAACACACTTTTATATGTTGTTACCTGTTGAAGAAAAGAAAGGGACATTTTGCTCTTTTTAGCCACCCCTCAAGCCATGCCATTGACTCAACCTCTGGTGTCATTGCCCTCCTCACATCTGTATGCACTGCTGTGTCTAGACTAATGCTGCTCTGCAACCTTCTGATCATGTGCGAGGTAGGTCAACCAACACTTCTACCTCATTTACAAATCCCATGCACACCATCCAGTTTCCCTCATTACTTGCAACTGCAAAAACATGAAACAGAAAGTTGGAGGCCTCCAGTGACCTTTCGAGGGATCAGTGACAGAATATCAGAAATACAAATATTGTGTCAAAAATATCGAGAACAAGAATATCGAGAAGGTAAGTGCAAATAGGTAAGTATAAATGTATTATGCTTAACTCCAGATCTACACACCTTGAAGATATATATATCGTCAAGGTATTCGGTCCCACAATATTTGTGTTTCCGATATTTTGTCCAAACACCCTCTCGAGGACATACAACACTATATAAGTAGTTCATACAGAGCAGTTATTTTCTCTACAATCCAGAAAGCTCTTTCGGCCTCGCAAGATGTGGAGTACCTGAGCAAGAAAAAATCGGTACAATATATGAGGACTACCTGTATGAATGAAGCCTGGTACCCATACCTGGACAGGTTACCTAATTATTGTCTCAGATGTGAAATTTTAAGATTAAGAATTGGCATTAACCCTTGGTTGATAAATGAGAAAACAAAAGCAGAAAGGATGCACCCCGATGGCAATTGTATATGCACGTTAGGAACGAAATGTGACATCCCGCACATATTAGTAGATTGTGTGACTGTTATAACCTAGCGGAAATTATTTTTATGTCCCATTTTTTTAAAATATGGTACTGTGTCACGGGCCCACGCTGTAGACCTACTCCCTGATATGCCTAATCTCGATATTGCAATTGGAAGATATATGAAGGCGGCAAAAAGTTATTTTATGGAAAAATTAATTTGAGAATATAGGTGTTAATTGTATTGGGTCTACAGCGATTTTAAAGGATGATATTTATTAATTTGCACTAATTTAATAATCTAAAGCTTTTCAACTTCTAACTTTTTATTGTACTCATAGTGGGGTGGGGTGATAATGTTTACACTATGAATCTAGCTACTAGGTCTTATTGTATGGATATTCGTGTGTCCTATATTCATTGCTCATAGGTTACCTATTTTAATGGAGTTATCGATGGATTTGTGATGATTTTAGGCTATTGATCTTAGGCTATTTATAATATGTTGTTTGTATGCTGTTTGTAGACCAATGGGCTAATAAACATTGCTTTTTGACCCGACTTGAAGTGCAAATAGGTAAGTATAAATGTATTATTTTTAACTCCAGATCTGCATACCTTGAAGATATATATATCGTCAAGATATTCTGTCCCACAATATTTGTGTTTCCGATATTTTGTCCAAACACCCTCTCGAGGACCTACAACACTATAGAAATAGTTCATACAGAGCAGTTCTTTTCTCTACAATCCAGAAAGCTCTTTCGGCCTCGCAAGGCGCATGGATAGCACTTCATAAATGACAATACAATATTATGCAGCAAGATAAGGAAGCTTAATGTTGTATCCCAACTCCCTGTTGTCCCCAGGACAGACTTGTGTCGTAAACACATATTTTTAGATTAAGCATTTGGCTGTTCCTTTTTATAAACGCAGGTTATGTGTCATTCTTATTGATTTTTCCAGGCACCTCCCCACGCACCTGGAGCAAGTTAGCAGTGCTCACCGAAACACCCGGGCTACGACCCCTCTCGAGACAGTCCTGCCTTTTCATTGACAAAATGCTGTCAGTAAGGCTTCATAGCGGGTGAATAAATGTATTGCTAAAATGGGTGCGAAATCTGTGCATCACAATTTCATTCTTAATCCGAAACTGAGTGGATTATTTCGCCTGCTGTGTGTAACTGCTGCTGTAGATTGTGAGGTGGTGGAATTTTATGGAATAACACCGATAATGCAAACCAGGATTCAGATGCACAGACGGCATTATTGAGCCTGGTGTATCAGCGGCTGGGTTGACATGCACTAGCGCCGCTGTGTGCCGATTGCGGTACTGGAATATCAGGTGATTCAGCAGAGAAGATAATGCAGAGCTGTGTGTGGGAAAGAGAGGCAGGCGTTCTGCACACAAGGCCTGAACTGCACTAGTGGAGCTGTGTGCCGATTCCGGGACTGGAATATCAGGTGATTCAGCAGAGATGATATGGCAGAGCTGTGTGTGGGAAAGAGGAGAGGCAGGCGTTCTGCACACAAGGCCTGAACTGCACTAGTGGAGCTGTGTGCCGATTCCGGGACTGGAATATCAGGGGATTCAGCAGAGATGATATGGCAGAGCTGTGTGTGGGAAAGAGAGGCAGGCGTTCTGCACACAAGGCCTGAACTGCACTAGTGGAGCTGTGGGCTACAGCACTTAAAATAGCAGGGGTCGTCTGTGGTAGGATTAAGGTGCAGAGAAGCCTGTGATTCTGCCTGGAATCTTGAGGGAGCTTCTAGGAAGGATGAAGATACCCAGCTTATTGTACAAGTCCTAATTGTGGCTTAACAATGGGTGCTTCAGTCACTTGCTTGTGATGCACTGCCAGAGCTTTAGCAGCGGTGCTGCTGAGCACGGTGAAGGTGCACAAGCAGAGCGGTGTGTGGGTCTGGTATTGTGGAATATCAGTAGTGCTGCAGGATTGTCAGTCAGGTAGGGTTTGGGAGCCAATTCAGGCTGGGGCCCAGTGGCGTAACGAAACTTGAGGGGGGGGGGCTGCAAAACACATGGAGGGGGGCCCTCCCGGCGGCCTGGCCCACCACCTACCACTTAAAGATATTAGGGGCCAACTGCCAAACATATTTTGGGGACCCCTGTATGAACAGTCTTGAAGTTATGATCCTATTTCAGCTCTTTCATGTCCTCTTTGGGCGAGTCACAGACAGTGCACAGACACACTAGTCCAAATTCTAAATGTGTTTACATATAATATTCAGGGATAGTGATGTGTGTTTTCAATATTGTAACACAGCAGCATATTATTGCAAATAATATCTGTGACACTCTCCCATTTCTCATATGTGTGAGGTCTTGATTTCATCCAAAAGAAAATGTTATGATGTTGCATGAAACACAACATTCATCTACAACATGTCTGTAATAGACACACATCGCCAATATTGAACAAAAGCAAAGGGAAGTTGTATTTAAAACAATCTGTTCAAGAATCATTTAATGCCATCAGGGCAAGACTCTACAGAACAGAGCTGGTTTTATCAGGGGGCCCTTGAACGTCTGGGGCCCTGGGCTGAAGCCTACTTTGCCCATGCCTCAAAAAGTCTCTGGATGGCATCTAACAGTCTTTTTTGGCGCACCCTCACTCCTCCTTTTCCATGCATTCCCTCACTACCACTCACCAACAATGCACCTCATCTCTCTATAGCACCTTTCTGACAAACATTTCATTTTTTTATAGCACTACACATAGTTTACTCATACTCAGTTCTGTGATCTGCATGGTACACGTTCTTTCTAGCAGGCATACTAACCCTCTGCGCTTTGTGGGTGGTAGGGGTGCCCATGTGAGTGCACGACGGGCCATGCGACAGTGTGAGAGTAGGGTAAGAGGAGTGACTGCAGGGTGAGTGAGGTGACCATATGAATTTGGGTGCGGATGTAAGTGCAGAGTGGGACGTAAGAATAAACGGTTAGTGATGGACTTGTTTAAGTGAGATTACAGATTGTGCAGTGAGGGGGACAGCTGAGTGAAGTGTGACATGAGTGCAGGGTGAGTAGTGTGCCCGTGTGACTGTAGGGTGAGGTACAGGGTTAACAATGCAAGTGCATTGTGAGTGCAGAGTGATCACTATGAGTGCAGGGTGAGCGGATGAATGGTGGGAGTACATGGTGATCAGTGAGTGCATTGTGATTGCTGTGAGTGCAGGTGAGCGTGAAAGTGAAGGGCGAGAATGGGGAGTGAGTTGTCTGAATGCAGGGTGCATTCCCAGACACTTCAAATAACTCAGCATGTTATTGACGGCGACGTAGGGTTTTAAGATATAAGTTAAACTATTGCTAATATTGCGTTAATCAGGGATCGAGGGTGGTGGAAATACATCATGTGCTGATCCTGCAACAAACTTCCAGTCTTATGATTAGGGTTGCCAGCTCATTATTTTGATGTCCCAGATGGGACAAAAATGAGCAGTCCCCTAAAACCGTATTTTCAGCACTTATCTGTTCATACTTCAAATATAAATAGAAAACACTTTTAATTGTGATCTAGGGCTGCCTGAATGATCCAGGACTGATAATTAAAGTGAACAAAGGCAGAAAAGTTACATTACAAATCCATACATACTTTATTTATAACCCTATTTAGTGTCAAGGCAAGGCCTTTACAGGCTCTTTAAACAACACATGGCTGGTATTTTTCTTTTGGCAACCTTACTTTATATTCCTTTTCATGAAATGCATTCTCACACTAGGGCAGTAGATTTAAAATACAAATGTAAGAAATAGGCAGAGTGGGGGCTCAGTGGGTACTGGAACCAGAAAAAACCTAAGCCTCGGTAACCAGTTCACAAAGGTATGAAAATATGTAAATGGTCTCTGGCCTCAAGGCAATTGCCTTCAGCCCCCTTGCTGCTGGGCCTTGAAGCTCAGCTCACCTGCACCCAACGCACGTGGCACGCACCTTTTAATTTATGAGGCCGGACTGTTATGAGCAACTCACTGGTGCAACCAGCGCCGGCGCGAGAGTGTAGTGCTGCCTGTGTGTGCTACATCGCTGATGGGGTCCCTGGAGGCTGGAACACGGGGGCTGCTGCGGGCATAGCTGCCAAGGTTTTAGATTGCCATGTGTGACATTTTCATAATTTCAGTGTAATTATGAGTGATATTTCAACGACTGTGAGTGACATTTTCTAGCGAGCAAAATCATGCAATGAAGACGATCAAAACATATAAATATCAATAATTACACTCATCTGAGCAAGAGGAAACTCGAAGAAAATCTTAAAACACCAGAAATGGTGCAAAGCACCAGAAATGGAAGGGAACTCAGTCATGCAATGCCACGGTATGGCCTCTCGTTGTATAGTAGATGGTCATGTACTGTGCGTGTCCTTCCCTTCCACAGAGGCCAAAGGTCCATTTTCAAGCCGCGCCATCCTTGAAGATGCACACCTGCAGGGCATAGAAACTGCACTGCAATACACAGGGCGCAGTGCTGGCAACGTAGAACCACCTTGATACAAACTAACGCCCGGGGCCAGGCATCATTAAAAAACACATACGTAAACCTCATGCCAGGAAACAGAAATCAAAGGTTTTTGCCAACCTACGGGCTGGAAGTGTGTTTTGTCAAAAGCTATTAGGAGTGTTTTATAACACAGGGCAGCTGGGAACACGGTTTAAGCACATGACATGGCTTGTGGTACACATCATGACCAGTATGGAAACTCCCATGTTGTATGTGGGGGTAAAAGGAATATTTAAAACACCTCCTGATACTTAATCTGCACATTCCCATGTGCATTTATGTAATACAAGATTGTTGCCTGCTGCAGAGGCGCCCCTAAGATTGCCAGCCTTTGCCCACACTGGGCCCCCTCCCTGCCAGCAATCAATCAGGAAAGCACCAGGACTCCAGGGCCTCACTGTCCACTTGAGACCCAACCCAACAGGATGTGAGGCAGCCCCAACATGAATAGTTACAACACACTGATCCATCCTAGCCTCCTATGTGTGACACTGACTCGTGCACGGACAGGCATCATACTGCATTATCCTCAGGTTGAGGCAGGAGCTGTGCAGTAATCTCGCAGCAAAACCAACAGCTAGTATGACTGTCAGAAGAGACCCACCTGTTTTAAATTACTCCCAAGATACAAAGAGGCACGGCTGCCAGTAAGCCGGCTGCATTTGCCAACAAGCGCTTCAAATAATGTGCGCACATACCTGCGGCATTGCTGCCAAGTTTTTAAGATTGCTGATGTGCGACATTTCAATTGCGATTGCAATCGCAGAGCCCACCTAGGCACCAAAGGCATGCATTAGGCACAAGTCGTCTCGGAAGTGTAAGAAAGTGCACATAACATTCCCAACTTTCAAGGTTATACAAGTCTTTAAACATATCCCAGCCCTACACGTTCTGTTTTTTCAAAGCACGAAAAAGCAAAAGTTATAGAGAAAGGCCTATCGCTTCAGTGAATCAGGTAAAACATCAGAAATTGTCACAATGCACAGGCCTCTATCTATGTATGCTGTAAGGTACGTTTCTTTGGTGACTACGCGGCCGCCCGTTATTTCTAGACTGGAGGCCTATATTATGCTCTAAACTTTGATTATGGTCGCGTGGCTGCAATAAATCACAATTTTTAATCATTTTTATTTTTCCACTTTTGTTATTGAAACTGAAAGGTGTCATACAATATTAAAGTTCAATACAGAAAATACAGAATTACAGAAACCAAGCATCTCTCATACAACGGACCAACTTCCATCTAAAATGACAGAGACAATTTTAGAATTCCATAAATGAAAAGGGATTCAAAGAAAATTTCCCCAAATTTTTTCAAATTTTCTCCCCCCTCCAATCCTCGCCGCGTAGTTACACTCACTAATCTTTACTCTTCGCATTTTAAGTAGCCATTCGTGGAAAGATGGAATCTGATTAGTACGCCAGTTCTGAAGTAGCAATGATCTGGCCACTGCCATGCAAATGAAAAGCAATTTAGCGAGTGAAACAGAAAGATTAAGATTCGGATCAAAGCCATAAAGCATCAGTTTAACATTTATAGATATCTGGATATGGAAAATAGAGCATATAAAACCAAAAATGTCTTCCCAGAACACATTGACCATACTACATTCAACTATTACGTGTGTCCAATTAGCTGGGGCGAAGTTTCGACAACGAAAACAGATCGGTATATAATTACTAAACATTTTAGCGATTGCCGCCGGGTATAATACAGGAGCCATTTTCCAAAAAATAACATTCTGCGCCAGTTGGCTCCCCTTAATGTGGAAAAATTAAATTTATTAATAGTCCGCCACGTCGTTAATGATAAAACATGTTTTTCTTGTTCCCACCATTTTTTGACTGCTTTGAGACCCAGATCGTCTTGTTTAGACTGGGCGAGATAACGTTTCCACTCTCCAGGTTTCCTTATTAAAGTGCTGTTGAAAAAAAGATCGTTATTTAAAGGGGAAGTCTGGGTAAAGGAAGTGGGAGAATACTGCTGCAGGAGTTTATAAATTATATTATAAGACCCGGCTAACAAAATTTTTTCTGAGATTAATAAACGCATCTCGGGCGGAGTTATCCACCTGGAATATTGTAAAAAATCGCCCACTTTGCTAAAGCCGGCCTTGATCCAATAGCTCATTAAATCAGAGCTTACCCCCTGCCCTCTTGATGAAAGTAAATTAGTCAGCAAGGAGGAAGTATTGAAAAGAGAGAGAGAGTATCTGCTAATCATGGCCGAACGCTTCCTAAAAAACCATGCTATTATTTTATACCTGACCAATTTTGGAGATTTAGGTACTTGAAGAGAGAAAGGTATTTGACTATCTGAAAAAATTAAATCGAAGAAAAAACTAATATAAGCATTTGGGTTCGGAGTTGGGACCTTGAATCGGGTCAGGTACTGAGCAAAATAGGCATTATAGTAATCTCTAATGTTTGGAAGTGCAAGGCCACCATTATCTAAATCATCATAGAGAGTAGTCATCGCAATACGTGGCTTTTTATGTGACCACAGAAAGCTTGAAAATAAGGATTCTATTTTCGAAAAATATGAACCTGGAAGAAAACACGGAGTCGTTGAGAACAAAAAATTAAATAATGGTAATATAGACATTTTAATCAGGGCGGCTCTACCCAAAATTGATAATGGTAATTTGTTCCAGCGAGTTAGCATTGAACGAACCTTTTGAAGAAGGGGATCAAAATTCAAACCGAAAAGATCTTTAACTGAAGATGAAAAAAACACCCCCAGATATCTCTTAGGTTTATTATTAATACAGCCACGTAAATCCGGATATAATTCGGGAATGTGATTGCCACAGATCAATATTTCTGTCTTTTTTTTATTGATCCGATAACCCCCAAAAGTCTCAAATTGCTCAAAAATCTGAAATGCCTGAACTTGAGACTGCAAATCGGATTTGATAAGTAACATAATATCATCCGCATAAAGTTTTATCTTCGACATAAATGGAATCGGGGGTGAGATCTCTGCAGACTTCCGAATCGCTATTGCAAGGGGTTCGATAAAAAAAGCAAAAAGAATCGGTGATAAGGGACAGCCCTGACGAGTTCCACGATTGACTGAAACTGATCCAACCGAATGTGAATTAATGATAATATTAGCTTTAGCACCCGTATAAAGATTACGAATAAAGTTAATAACGTTTGGTGGAATATGAAAGTGCTGCAAAATAATAAAAAGTGTCTCCCAAACCACCAAATCAAAAGCTTTTTCCGCATCAAATAACAAAATAAGTGCAGGGATCCTCCGTGTCTCAAAATAATCCAAAGCTTCTGCCAGATAATGAGTATTAGTCATGAGCTGTCTACCGGCAATAAAACCGTTTTGGTCTTTATGACTCAGATCCGAAGAAATTCGATTAAATCGAATAGCCAATAATTTTGTGACGATCTTGTAATCCGAATTCAAAAGAGTAATGGGACGATATGAATTAGGATCGGTAGGATCTTCAATCATGATGATTGTGACAATCATCATGATTAAAATTTTGGATTTATTGTAGCCATGCGACGGTGTGCAAGACGCAACCACCCATTGTTGCCAAGGTTTCATATTAGTATGTGTGACATTTCCATAATTTCAGTGTAATTATGAGTGACATTCAACGACTATGAGTGACACTTCCTCGCGAGAAAAATCAAGCAATGAAGACGAGGGAAACATACAATTATCGGAAATGACATCCATTTGAGCAACGAGAAACTCGTAAGAATATCTTAAAACATATCTGCAAAGCACCAGAAATGGAAGGGAACTAGCCTAGTGCCCTTGTAATCTGATCGGTCAGTGGGCAAGGACACTCGGCATCGGGCAAGGCTCAGGAGAGTGAGGTTGAGGAGCACATAGGTCACAGCCAGCCAGGGTGCTCATTGCTGCTCTCATGCCTGCTAATATTAGACGCACGCTTAATCAACAGTGGAGTCACCAAGACAGGAAATAATTCAATTTAGTTGTATGACTTTGGTCATTGCAGAAGAGCACTCCACTTGCTGTCAGCAGTACATATATTATTATACCCCGGGCCAGCTTGTTTGTTTGTTTGTTGACGTCACCCAATGACCACCTCCGCCACGGACTCCCTCACTACCACGCTTTAACAGTGCCCCTCAAGTCTCCATAACCACTCTCTTGCTGAGATGCATTTAATACGGTTTATTGCGCCACTCATACCAGTGTAGGGTGTCAGAGCACTCTACATCACACACACATTACACAGAGACAATCAATCAAAATGTGTAAATCAGTGTATAGGAATGTTACATAAGATAGAGGACTACAAGGGGTAAGAGGCACATGCCATCCATACTGATAGACAGTATAGTTTGAGTGCTTGGTCTAGAGAAGCACAAACTCAGAATTTAAACCGTCAAATTTAAAATGTTACACCGCGGTTAGGGGTTCTCTTTAATAATAAGAACTGTTTTATTTTTTTTTAACCAAAATAAACCCTTTTTGCAACATTGTAAAAATGAAAGACGGGGGGGGGGTGGGATCATAGCACTCTAATCTATACCTTGCACTTTGCATGCAGCTCTTCTATGACAGTTAATAGCTCACAGGCATTTTAATTTACACACTCACTGCAAGTAAAAAAGGACGTCTCGAACAAAGCACTGGCCTATTTACATTATATGCTCTCCCTGGTCTGTATTCAACACATACTTCGCAGCAGGTATATTAACTCTCTGCTCTACTTAATAATCAGCCAAAACTTCCACTAGACAAAATTCCGATTTATATCGTGACATTTTTATTGTTGTATGAAAATTTATGGAGGAAAGGAAGACCGCAGATGCTTGTAAAACTAAAATACTTGCAAACAAGGTGAATGCTACTTGTAGTCATTAATAAAGTATTGGCTCCTAATTGAGTGTAATCAGGTTTCATTGACAAAGGGCTGCCATCCACAGTTAACGTCTAGAGCATGAGCCGCGTAAAAAATCTGAGTAAAAGTCTCAGGAATAAATACATATTTATATATGGATCTGAAGGCGACCATAGGGAATCTTCCTCAGGCTAGGGAACAGTACCCCGAGGAAAAAGCCTAGACTGGAAAATATAAAGCTTTACCGGAGGCAGGAGCTGAAAGAAACCGCCAGTGCAGTCAGGATAGGTGCCACATCCTCGCACTGGAGCAATATCGTCACAGTCTCCGTCTCCACTCCGCAGAACGGAACTGGGGTCTATATGAACTTTTACTTTTATTCCCGGCCCCACGATGCATCCCTGCGGGCGGCAGAAGACAGGGCAAGACCGCAAGGCTAGCCAGAGGCTATAAATAATTAAATGATGGCCTGCGGCCACGCGGTCCCTCTCTGTCATCTCTATCCCCTGTGATGCCTCGCCTCACCAGACGCGCACTTTCAATTACGCGATGCGCATGGCAATGGTCACCAGACCAGCCCCACCCTAAAGGTGAAAAATGCGCAGCCGCGGACGCGGAGACATCTGCGCGCCGAGCACCAATATGAAGAGGCCACGGCAAGGTGCTGGTGCAACGAACGACGGCGATGCACTCTACCATTTAATTACAATACCAAATATACCTGATGGATGTGTAGTGCTTGCTAGCTCCGCTGAGGGGCCCCCTGGAGCGTGGGGACCCCCCGCAATGCGAGTGCTACGGAGGCCTGTGTTACGCCCCTGCTGGGGCCTTGCCATTCCTCTTGAATGCTACACTGCCATCCCCTTCCCCTGTGGTCTGATTATGGATACCAGGTCAGTTCAACTGCCATTAGTCAGACGTGTTCCTTCCCATCAGAGCTTGATGAAGGTGGAATTGATTCTTATTGCCCTACCATCACTCATGGACTGTGTGCTCCCTTTACCCAGGACCAGTCCTTGATGTCCAGTTCAGGGCACACCCCACAGTGACTTCTGTTTCTCCCTGTTAGATCCTGGAAAGACCCAAAGCCTCCTTGCAGATGCCCATCTGGGGCATTGTGATTCTGGCACTGAAATGTGTATATACCTCGGGCATTGTAATACTGGAGCGGGAATGTGTGCTTAACTGAATCACTGTGGAAACTGGTAAGCTGGCACATTAAGACAACAATAAGCCAAGCTCTGGTGTATCTGATCAGCACTGCCGGCAGGTGAACATATTATCCCTCATACTAGGGGCAGCACCAAGTCATGTTTCAGCAACACTGTGATATTGTTCGAATATTTATGCATCACTCCTGTGTATGAACGATGGAGAGAGAGAGAGAGAGAGAGACAAAGAGAGCGAGATCTGCTTTGTGAGGTTTGAGGCTCTTTCTTGCTGCAGTTATTTCTAGTCGACTGACAAAGGAAGCCTGTGGAATGAAGTCTTTTCTGAGGTTGGCGGAAGGCAGGACAGTCCTGCTCGATAGCCTAGAAGTGGCGCAGGCTCCAGCACAAGTGCTTGCGTTATAGCTGCTCCTTCTGTGTGTGCTTTGTGTAATGAGGACAGCTTGCAGTGCGGCTGCCTTTGCTGTGTCTGTTCTGGGATCATGAAGGAAGCCCACCATTATACAGCCCATGCTAATACTTATGTCTGGCGAGGGAAGCTTCCAGGTGTGTTTGTGCATAGACATCTGGGGCGATGCCTGGCTATGAGGCTGTCGTTGGGCATAGGCTGACTGATGTCTGCCCCTGGCAATGTGATTTATTCATCTCTAACATATCATGGTAGCAGTCTTAATTAGTTTAGATTTGGTGACTATAACAGACCTTCTTTAGTAATTTTTTTGTTATCTGATTAATATCAAATTTGTTGTTTAATTGTTCACTGATTTTGGTTTTAATTCAGTGATATCACACCCTGTCAAAGGACACAAACATCACTTTCTGTAATGAGCCAGGCATGATGTTATATGATATCACATCCTGTGATGTCATTGTGGGTCACAGGGCATGTGATGTCACTTCCCCTAACCCTAACCAAAAGAAATGATGGACGGAGTGTTGAACATTGCAAGCACTCACCCCCAGTCAACTGATCTGGGTTTAATCCATCACCGTTCTTTAGCCCACTCTGCCACCCCAGTTCAGACATGGCCATATGCAAATCAGTCTGACCCTGTGCCTCATGGGAACAGTCCAGCCCGAACTGCCAAGCCATGTCTTCCCTGGACCGGAAACAAGCTTCCTAGGACCGGTTTCTGGCATTTCAGCCGTCTTCAGCCAGGCTTGCTTGAATCCAGTGGCAAAGTGACCAAGGGACTCACGTCTGAGCATAACCTGCCAACTTATGGCGAACAAAGCAAAACCAAAGGAAATGATGGACGGAGTGTTGAACATTGCAAGCACTCACCCCCAGTCAACTGATCTGGGTTTAATCCATCACCGTTCTTTAGCCCACTCTGCCACCCCAGTTCAGACATGGCCATATGCAAATCAGTCTGACCCTGTGCCTCATGGGAACAGTCCAGCCCGAACTGCCAAGCCATGTCTTCACTGGACCGGAAACAAGCTTCCTAGGACCGGTTTCTGGCATTTCAGCCGTCTTCAGCCAGGCTTGCTTGAATCCAGTGGCAAAGTGAGCAAGGGACTCACGTCTGAGCATACCCTGCCAACTTATGGCGAACAAAGCAAAACCAAAGGAAATGATGGACGGAGTGTTGAACATTGCAAGCACTCACCCCCAGTCAACTGATCTGGGTTTAATCCATCACCGTTCTTTAGACCACTCTGCCACCCCAGTTCAGACATGGCCATATGCAAATCAGTCTGACCCTGTGCCTCATGGGAGCAGTCCAGCCCGAACTGCCAAGCCATGTCTTCCCTGGACCGGAAACAAGCTTCCTATGACAGGTTTCTGGCATTTCAGCCGTCTTCAGCCAGGCTTGCTTGAATCCAGTGGCAAAGTGAGCAAGGGACTCACGTCTGAGCATACCCTGCCAACTTATGGCAAACAAAGCAAAACCAAAGGAAATGATGGACGGAGTGTTGAACATTGCAAGCACTCACCCCCAGTCAACTGATCTGGGTTTAATCCATCACTGTTCTTTAGCCCACTCTGCCACCCCAGTTCAGACATGTCCATATGCAAATCAGTCTGACCCTGTGCATCATGGGAACAGTCCAGCCCGAACTGCCAAGCCATGTCTTCCCTGGACCGGAAACAAGCTTCCTAGGACCGGTTTCTGGCATTTCAGCCGTCTTCAGCCAGGCTTGCTTGAATCCAGTGGCAAAGTGAGCAAGGGACTCACGTCTGAGCATACCCTGCCAACTTATGGCGAACAAAGCAAAACCAAAGGAAATGATGGACGGAGTGTTGAACATTGCAAGCACTCACCCCCAGTCAACTGATCTGGGTTTAATCCATTACCGTTCTTTAGCCCACTCCCCCTAACCCTAACATTTTGGTGAATCGACGTCCATGCCTATTGAGGTGTTTTTTCAAGTTATTGACAATAATGTTTTTGTCATCAATATACAACCGCACATCAGGGTTATCTTGTAGGCTTTACAATTCTCTAGCAGCGATAAACCCCTAGGCTATATATAAATACCTGTGTGCGAGTCATGTACAATCATAATGAGTATACACCAAGGTGCCGATTCCGATCCGTTAAAAATAATTTGCGTACGACCCGTCTCCGTATTTTTTTACGTACGAGTTGTACAAGTACCGTACAAACTGGCAAGTACGATTCGTCCGTGACACATAACTACGAATAGCGTCGGGAAAAGTCTACGAGAGTTGGTCGGAAAGTGGCTATGTCCGAATATCGTCGGGAAAAGTGTACGAAAGTGAGCCGGACATACCTTGAAGATATACATATCGTCAAGGTATTCTGTCCCACAATATTTGTGTTTCCGATATTTAGTCCAAACACCCTCTCGAGGACATACAACACTATATAAGTAGTTCATAAAGAGGTTATTTTCTCTACAATCCAGAAAGCTCTTTTGGCCTCGCAAGATGTGGAGTACCTGAGTAATTAAAAATCGGTACAATATATGAGGGCTACCTGTATGAATGAAGCCTGGTACCCATACCTGGACAGGTTACCTAATTATTGTCTCAGATGCGAAATTTTAAGATTAAGAATTGGCATTAACCCTTGGTTGATAAATGAGAAAACAAAAGCAGAAAGGATGCACCCCGATGGCAATTGTATATGCACGTTAGGAACGAAATGTGACATCCCGCACATATTAGTAGATTGTGTGACTGTTTTAACCCAGCGGAAATTATTTTTATGTCCCATTTTTTAAAAATATGATACTGTGTCACGGGCCCACGCTGTAGACCTACTCACTGATATGCCTAATCTCGATATTGCAATTGGAAGATATATGAAGGCGGCAAAAAGTTATTTTATGGAAAAATTAATTTGAGAATATAGGTGTTAATTGTATTGGGTCTACAGCGATTTTAAAGGATGATATTTATTAATTTGCACTAATTTAATAATCTAAAGCTTTTCAACTTCTAACTTTTTATTTTACTCATATTGGGGTGCGCTGATAATGTTTACACTATGAATCTAGCTACTAGGTCTTATTGTATGGATATTCGTGTGTCCTGTATTCATTGTTCAAAGGTTACCTATTTTAATGGAGTTATCGATGGATTTGTGATGATCTTAGGCTATTGACCTTAGGCTATTTATAACATGTTGTTTTTATGCTGTTTGAAGACCAATGGGCTAATAAACATTGCTTTTTGACCCGACTTGAATTGCAAATAGGTAAGTATAAAAGTATTATTCTTAACTCCAGATCTACATACCTTGAAGATATATATATCGTCAAGATATTCTGTCCCACAATATTTGTGTTTCCGATATTTTGTCCAAACACCCTCTCGAGGACCTACAACACTATAGAAATAGTTCATACAGAGCAGTTCTTTTCTCTACAATCCAGAAAGCTCTTTCGGCCTCGCAAGGCGCATGGATAGCACTTCATAAATGACAATACAATATTATGCAGCAAGATAAGGAAGCTTAATGTTGTATCCCAACTCCCTGTTGTCCCCAGGACAGACTTGTGTCGTAAACACATATTTTTAGATTAAGCATTTGGCTGTTCCTTTTTATAAACGCAGGTTATGTGTCATTCTTATTGATTTTTCCAGGCACCTCCCCACGCACCTGGAGCAAGTTAGCAGTGCTCACCGAAACACCCGGGCTACGACCCCTCTCGAGACAGTCCTGCCTTTTCATTGACAAAATGCTGTCAGTAAGGCTTCATAGCGGGTGAATAAATGTATTGCTAAAATGGGTGCGAAATCTGTGCATCACAATTTCATTCTTAATCCGAAACTGAGTGGATTATTTCGCCTGCTGTGTGTAACTGCTGCTGTAGATTGTGAGGTGGTGGAATTTTATGGAATAACACCGATAATGCAAACCAGGATTCAGATGCACAGACGGCATTATTGAGCCTGGTGTATCAGCGGCTGGGTTGACATGCACTAGCGCCGCTGTGTGCCGATTGCGGTACTGGAATATCAGGTGATTCAGCAGAGAAGATAATGCAGAGCTGTGTGTGGGAAAGAGAGGCAGGCGTTCTGCACACAAGGCCTGAACTGCACTAGTGGAGCTGTGTGCCGATTCCGGGACTGGAATATCAGGTGATTCAGCAGAGATGATATGGCAGAGCTGTGTGTGGGAAAGAGGAGAGGCAGGCGTTCTGCACACAAGGCCTGAACTGCACTAGTGGAGCTGTGTGCCGATTCCGGGACTGGAATATCAGGGGATTCAGCAGAGATGATATGGCAGAGCTGTGTGTGGGAAAGAGAGGCAGGCGTTCTGCACACAAGGCCTGAACTGCACTATTGGAGCTGTGTGCCGATTCCGGGACTGGAATATCAGGGGATTCAGCAGAGATGATATGGCAGAGCTGTGTGTGGGAAAGAGGAGAGGCAGGCGTTCTGCACACAAGGCCTGAACTGCACTAGTGGAGCTGTGTGCCGATTCCGGGACTGGAATATCAGGGGATTCAGCAGAGATGATATGGCAGAGCTGTGTGTGGGAAAGAGAGGCAGGCGTTCTGCACACAAGGCCTGAACTGCACTAGTGGAGCTGTGTGCCGATTCCGGGACTGGAATATCAGGGGATTCAGCAGAGATGATATGCCAGAGCTGTGTGTGGGAAAGAGAGGCAGGCGTTCTGCACACAAGGCCTGAACTGCACTATTGGAGCTGTGTGCCGATTCCGGGACTGGAATATCAGGGGATTCAGCAGAGATGATATGGCAGAGCTGTGTGTGGGAAAGAGGAGAGGCAGGCGTTCTGCACACAAGGCCTGAACTGCACTAGTGGAGCTGTGTGCCGATTCCGGGACTGGAATATCAGGGGATTCAGCAGAGATGATATGGCAGAGCTGTGTGTGGGAAAGAGAGGCAGGCGTTCTGCACACAAGGCCTGAACTGCACTATTGGAGCTGTGTGCCGATTCCGGGACTGGAATATCAGGGGATTCAGCAGAGATGATAATGCAGAGCTGTGTGTGGGAAAGAGAGGCAGGCGTTCTGCACACAAGGTCTGAACTGCACTAGTAGAGCTGTGTGCCGATTTCGGGACTGGAATATCAGGGGATTCAGCAGAGATGATATGGCAGAGCTGTGTGTGGGAAAGAGGAGAAGAAGGCGTTCTGCACACAAGGCCTGAACTGCACTAGCAGTGCTGTGTGCCGATTCCGGGACTGGAATATCAGGGGATTCAGCAGAGATGATATGGCAGAGCTGTGTGTGGGAAAGAGGAGAGGCAGGCGTTCTGCACACAAGGCCTGAACTGCACTAGTGGAGCTGTGTGCCGATTCCGGTACTGGAATATCAGGTGATTCAGCAGAGATGATATGGCAGAGCTGTGTGTGGGAAAGAGAGGCAGGCGTTCTGCACACAAGGCCTGAACTGCACTATTGGAGCTGTGGGCTACAGCACTTAAAACAGCAGGGGTCGTCTGTGGTAGGATAAAGTGGCAGAGAAACCTGTGATTCTGCCTGGAATCTTGAGGGAGCTTCTAGGAAGGATGAAGATACCCAGCTTATTGTACAAGTCCTAATTTTGGCTTAACAATGGGTGCTTCAGTCCCTTGCTTGTGATGCACTGCCAGAGCTTTAGCAGCGGTGCAGCTGAGCACGGTGAAGGTGCACAAGCAGAGCGGTGTGTGGGTCTGGTATTGTGGAATATCAGTAGTGCTGCAGGATTGTCAGTCAGGTAGGGTTTGGGAGCCAATTCAGGCTGGGGCCCAGTGGCGTAACGAAACTTGAGGGGGGGGGGGGCCTGCAAAACATATGGAGGGTGGCCCTCCCGGCTACCACTTAAAGATATTAGGGGCCAACTGCCAAACATATTTTGGGGACCCCTGTAAGAACAGTCTTGAATTTATGATCCTATTTCAGCTCTTTCATGTCCTCTTTGGGCGAGTCACAGACAGTGCACAGACACACTAGTCCAAATTCTAAATGTGTTTACATGTAATATTCAGGGATAGTGATGTGTGTTTTCAATATTGTAACACAGCAGCATATTATTGCAAATAATATCTGTGACACTCTCCCATTTCTCATATGTGTGAGGTCTTGATTTGATCCAAAAGCAAATGTTATGATGTTGCATGAAACACAACATTCATCTACAAAATGTCTGTAATAGACACACATCGCCAATATTGAAAAAAAGCAAAGGGAAGTTGTATTTAAAACAATCTGTTCAAGAATCATTTAATGCCATCAGGGCAAGACTCTACAGAACAGAGCTGGTTTTATCAGGGGGCCCTTGAAAGTCTGGGGCCCTGGGCTGATGCCCACTTTGCCCATGCCTCAAAAAGTCTCTGGATGGCATCTAACAGTCTTTTTTGGCGCACCCTCACTCCTCCTTTTCCATGCATTCCCTCACTACCACTCACCAACAATGCACCTCATCTCTCTATAGCACCTTTCTGACAAACATTTCATTTTTTTATAGCACTACACATAGTTTACTCATACTCAGTTCTGTGATCTGCATGGTACACGTTCTTTGTAGCAGGCATATTAACCCTCTGCGCTTTGTGGGTGGTAGGGGTGCCCATGTCAGTGCATGACGGGCCATGCGACAGTGTGAGAGTAGGGTAAGAGGAGTGACTGCAGGGTGAGTGAGGTGACTATATGAATTTGGGTGCGGATGTAAGTGCAGAGTGGGACGTAAGAATGAACGGCTAGTGATGGACTTGTTTAAGTGAGATTGCAGATTGTGCAATGAGGGGGACAGCTGAATGAAGTGTGACATGAGTGCAGGGTGAGTAGTGTGCCCGTGTGACTGTAGGGTGAGGTACAGGGTGAACAATGCAAGTGCATTGTGAGTGCAGAGTGATCACTATGAGTGCAGGGTGAGCGGGTAAATGGCGGGAGTGCATGGTGATCAGTGAGTGCATTGTGATTGCTGTGAGTGCAGGGTGAGCGTAAAAGTGAAGGGCGAGAATGAGGAGTGAGTTGTCTGAATGCAGGGTGCATTCCCAGACACTTGAAGTAACTCAGCATGTTATTGACGGCGGCGTAGGATTTTAAGATATAAGTTAAACTATTGCTAATATTGCGTTAATCAGGGATGGAGGGTGGAGGAAATACATCATGTGCTGATCCTGCAACAAACTTCCAGTCTTATGATTAGGGTTGCCAGCTCATTATTTTGATGTCCCAGATGGGACAAAAATGAGCAGTCACCTAAAACCGTATTTTCAGCACTTATCTGTTCATACTTCAAACAACAAATATAAATAGAAACCACTTTTAATTGTGTTCTAGGGCTGCCTGAATGATCCAGGACTGATAATTAAAGTGAACAAAGACAGAAACGTTACATTACAAATCCATACATACTTTATTTATAACCCTATTTAGTGTCAAGGCAAGGCCTTTACAGGCTCTTTAAACAACACATGGCTGGCATTTTTCTTTTGGCAACATTACTTTATATTCCTTTTCATGAAATGCATTCTCACACTAGGGCAGTAGATGTAAAATACAAATGTAAGAAATAGGCAGAGTGGGGTCTCAGTGGGTACTGGAACCAGAAAAAACCTAAGCCTCGGTAACCAGTTCACAAAGGTATGAAAATATGCGAATGGTCTCTGGCCTCAAGGCAATTGCCTTCAGCCCCCTTGCTGCTGGGCCTTGAAGCTCAGCTCACCTGCACCCACCGCACGTGGCACGCACCATTTAATTTATGAGGCAGAACTGTTATGAGCAACTCACTGGTGCAACCAGCGCCGGCGAGAGAGTGTAGTGCTGCCTGTGTGTGCTACATCGCTGATGGGGTCCCTGGAGGCTGGAACACGGGGGCTGCTGCGGGCATAGCTGCCAAGGTTTTAGATTGCCATGTGTGACATTTTCATAATTTCAGTGTAATTATGAGTGATATTTCAACGACTGTGAGTGACATTTTCTAGCGAGCAAAATCAAGCAATGAACACGAGGGAAACATACAATTATCAGAAATGACACCCATTTGAGCAACGAGAAACTCGTAAGAAAATCTTAAAGCATACCTGCAAAGCACCAGAAATGGAAGGGAACTAGCCTAGTGCCCTTGTAATCTGACCGGTCCGTGGGCAAGGACACTCGGCATCGGACACGGCTCAGGAGAGTGAGGTTGAGGAGCACATAGGTCACAGCCAGCCAGGGCGCTCATTGCTGCTCTCATGCCTGCTAATATTAGACGAACGCTTAATCAACAGTGGAGTCACCAAGACAGGAAATAATTCAATTTAGTTGTATGACTTTGGTCATTGCAGAAGAGCACTCCACTTGCTGTCAGCAGTACGTATATTAGTATACCCCGGGCCGGCTTGTTTGTTTGTTTGTTGACGCCACCCAATGACCACCTCCGCCACGGACTCCCTCACTACCACGCTTTAACAGTGCCCCTCAAGTCTCCATAACCACTCTCTTGCTGAGATGCATTTAATAAGGTTTATAGCGCCACTCATACCAGTGTAGGGTGTCAGAGCACTCTACATCACATACACATTCCACAGAGACAATCAATCAAAATGTGTAAATCAGTGTATAGGAATGTTACATAAGATAGAGGACTACAAGGGGTAAGAGTCACATGCCATCCATACTGATAGACAGTATAGTTTGAGTGCTTGGTCTAGAGAAGCACAAACTCAGAATTTAAACCTTCAAATTTAAAATGTTACACCATGGTTAGGGGTTCTCTTTAATAATATCCCCTGTGATGCCTCGCCTCACCAGACGCGCACTTTCAATTACGCGATGCACATGTCAATGGTCACCAGACCAGCCCCACCCTAAGGGTGAAAAATGCGCATCCGCGGAGACATCTGCGCGCCGTGCACCAATATGAAGAGGCCACGGCAAGGTGCTGGTGCAGCGAACGACGGCGATGCACTTTACCATTTAATTACAATACCAAATATACCTGATGGATGTGTAGTGCTTGCTAGCTCCGCTGAAGGGGCCCCTGGAGCATGGGGCCCCCCGCAATGCGGGGGCTACGGAGGCCTGATTTACGCCCCTGCTGGGGCCTTGCCATTCCTCTTGAATGCTACACTGCCATCCCCTTCCCCTGTGGTCTAATTATGGATACCAGGTCAGTTCAACTGCCATTAGTCAGACGTGTTCCTTCCCATCAGAGCTTGATGAAGGTGAAATTGATTCTTATTGCCCTACCATCACTCATGGACTGTGTGCTCCCTTTCCCCAGAACCAGTCCTTGATGTCCAGTTCAGGGCACACCCCACAGTGACTTCTGTTTCTCCCTGTTAGATCCTGGAAAGACCCAAAACCTCCTTGCAGATGGGGCATTGTGATTCTGGCACTGAAATGTGTATATACCTCGGGCACTGTAATACTGGAGTGGAAATGTGTGCTTAACTGAATCACTGTGGAAACTGGTAAGCTGGCACATTAAGACAACAATATGCCAAGCTCTGGTGTATCTGATCAACACTGCCGGCAGGTGAACATATTATCCCTCATACTAGGGGCAGCACCAAGTCATGTTTCAGCAAAACTGTGGGATTGTTCGAATATTTATGCATCACTCCTGTGTATGAACGATGGAGAGAGAGAGAGAGAGAGAGACAAAGAGAGAGAGATCTGCTTTGTGAGGTTTGAGGATCTTTCTTGCTGCAGTTATTTCTAGTCGACTGACAAAGGACGCCTGTGGAATGAAGTCTTTTCTAAGGTTGGCGGAAGGCGAGACAGTCCTGCTCGATAGCCTAGAAGTGGCGCAGGCTCCAGCACAAGTGCTTGCGTTATAGCTGCTCCTTCTGTGTGTGCTTTGTGTAATGAGGACAGCTTGCAGTGCGGCTGCCTTTGCTGTGTCTGTTCTGGGATCATGAAGGAAGCCCACCATTATACAGCCCATGCTAATACTTATGTCTGGCGAGGGAAGCTTCCAGGTGTGTTTGTGCATAGACATCTGGGGCGATGCCTGGCTATGAGGCTGTCGTTGGGCATAGGCTGACTGATGTCTGCCCCTGGCAATGTGATTTATTCATCTCTAACATATCATGGTAGCAGTCTTAATTAGTTTAGATTTGGTGACTATAACAGACCTTCTTTAGTAATTTTTTTGTTATCTGATTAATATCAAATTTGTTGTTTAATTGTTCACTGATTTTGGTTTTAATTCAGTGATATCACACCCTGTCAAAGGACACAAACATCACTTTCTGTAATGAGCCAGGCATGATGTTATATGATATCACATCCTGTGATGTCATTGTGGGTCACAGGGCATGTGATGTCACTTCCCCTAACCCTAACCAAAAGAAATGATGGACGGAGTGTTGAACATTGCAAGCACTCACCCCCAGTCAACTGATCTGGGTTTAATCCATCACCGTTCTTTAGCCCACTCTGCCACCCCAGTTCAGACATGGCCATATGCAAATCAGTCTGACCCTGTGCCTCATGGGAACAGTCCAGCCCGAACTGCCAAGCCATGTCTTCCCTGGACCGGAAACAAGCTTCCTAGGACCGGTTTCTGACATTTCAGCCGTCTTCAGCCAGGCTTGCTTGAATCCAGTGGCAAAGTGACCAAGGGACTCACGTCTGAGCATAACCTGCCAACTTATGGCGAACAAAGCAAAACCAAAGGAAATGATGGACGGAGTGTTGAACATTGCAAGCACTCACCCCCAGTCAACTGATCTGGGTTTAATCCATCACCGTTCTTTAGCCCACTCTGCCACCCCAGTTCAGACATGGCCATATGCAAATCAGTCTGACCCTGTGCCTCATGGGAACAGTCCAGCCCGAACTGCCAAGCCATGTCTTCACTGGACCGGAAACAAGCTTCCTAGGACCGGTTTCTGGCATTTCAGCCGTCTTCAGCCAGGCTTGCTTGAATCCAGTGGCAAAGTGAGCAAGGGACTCACGTCTGAGCATACCCTGCCAACTTATGGCGAACAAAGCAAAACCAAAGGAAATGATGGACGGAGTGTTGAACATTGCAAGCACTCACCCCCAGTCAACTGATCTGGGTTTAATCCATCACCGTTCTTTAGACCACTCTGCCACCCCAGTTTAGACATGGCCATATGCAAATCAGTCTGACCCTGTGCCTCATGGGAACAGTCCAGCCCGAACTGCCAAGCCATGTCTTCCCTGGACCGGAAACAAGCTTCCTAGGACCGGTTTCTGGCATTTCAGCCGTCTTCAGCCAGGCTTGCTTGAATCCAGTGGCAAAGTGAGCAAGGGACTCACGTCTGAGCATACCCTGCCAACTTATGGCAAACAAAGCAAAACCAAAGGAAATGATGGACGGAGTGTTGAACATTGCAAGCACTCACCCCCAGTCAACTGATCTGGGTTTAATCCATCACCGTTCTTTAGCCCACTCTGCCACCCCAGTTCAGACATGGCCATATGCAAATCAGTCTGACCCTGTGCCTCATGGGAGCAGTCCAGCCCGAACTGCCAAGCCATGTCTTCCCTGGACCGGAAACAAGCTTCCTATGACAGGTTTCTGGCATTTCAGCCGTCTTCAGCCAGGCTTGCTTGAATCCAGTGGCAAAGTGAGCAAGGGACTTACGTCTGAGCATACCCTGCCAATTTATGGCAAACAAAGCAAAACCAAAGGAAATGATGGACGGAGTGTTGAACATTGCAAGCACTCACCCCCAGTCAACTGATCTGGGTTTAATCCATCACTGTTCTTTAGCCCACTCTGCCACCCCAGTTCAGACATGTCCATATGCAAATCAGTCTGACCCTGTGCATCATGGGAACAGTCCAGCCCGAACTGCCAAGCCATGTCTTCCCTGGACCGGAAACAAGCTTCCTAGGACCGGTTTCTGGCATTTCAGCCGTCTTCAGCCAGGCTTGCTTGAATCCAGTGGCAAAGTGAGCAAGGGACTCACGTCTGAGCATACCCTGCCAACTTATGGCGAACAAAGCAAAACCAAAGGAAATGATGGACGGAGTGTTGAACATTGCAAGCACTCACCCCCAGTCAACTGATCTGGGTTTAATCCATCACCGTTCTTTAGCCCACTCCCCCTAACCCTAACATTTTGGTGAATCGACGTCCATGCCTATTGAGGTGTTTTTTCAAGTTATTGACAATAATGTTTTTGTCATCAATATACAACCGCACATCAGGGTTATCTTGTAGGCTTTACAATTCTCTAGCAGCGATAAACCCCTAGGCTATATATAAATACCTGTGTGCGAGTCATGTACAATCATAATGAGTATACACCAAGGTGCCGATTCCGATCCGTTAAAAATAATTTGCGTACGACCCGTATCCGTATTTTTTTACGTACGAGTTGTACAAGTACCGTACAAACTGGCAAGTACGATTCGTCCGTGACACATAACTACGAATAGCGTCGGGAAAAGTCTACGAGAGTTGGTCGGAAAGTGGCTATGTCCGAATATCGTCGGGAAAAGTGTACGAAAGTGAGCCGGACAGTTTCACGTACAAATTGTAAAACACAAGTCCGAGCGCGCAAGTACGATCCCGACCGTCCGTCCGAATTATACAATCGCACGTAAAAAGGCCCGTACGGAGCCAAAGCAGTAGCACACATGTACACGGGTAAACTCATGCCCGTGTACGATCCGTACAGCCCCCCAACCCCAAATATGTCAGCACCGTACACCACCCTGTCCGCACTGCACCCCAGGCCCGCAACTGTACGTGCCGTACCCCCCCCATGTACACACAGCACCCCCTTATGTACGCGCCGTACCACTGCATGTACGCACCGTTCCCCAGGGCCGCACGTGTACGCATCATACCCCCACCGCATGTACGCACTGTACCCCCAGCCCCCCCACCGCATGTACGCACCGTACCCCCACCGCATGTACGCACTGTATCCCCAGCCCCCCCAACGCATTTACGCACCGTACCCCAGCACCGCATGTACGCACTGTACCCCCAGCCCCCCAACGCATGTACGCACCGTACCCCAGCACCGCACGTACGCACTGTACCCCCAGCCCCCCACCGCATGTACGCACCGTACCCCAGCACCGCATGTATGCACTGTACCCCCAGCCCCCCAACGCATGTACGCACCGTACCCCAGCACCGCACGTACGCACTGTACCCCCAGCCCCCCCACCGCATGTACGCACTGCACATCAACACCGTACCCCAGCACCCTCACCCAGCAATGCGTATGTACGGATCGTACCTACGCGAAAAAGACTCATACAGAACCAGGACACTGTAAAACAGCACAAGGAGGGTCAAATCGACTCGCACAACAACACAAAACACGTCTACACGACAAAATACATCTCAATGACTGACCTGCCACATCCAAACAGGCCAACAGAGGCCCCAAACACAACCACCTCTTATAACACACCCATCAAGTAGCTGCCTGCGATATTTGGGGGTTAGTATCTACCACACCCAGCCTGATTTGCTGGAGGGGAATGTTGGCAGAGCCATTCGCGGCTTGCGTGGTAGCATGAGTTTCTGGAGTACGCTCCCACTTTCGTGTGCCGGGAGGGTAGCGCTGTTGAAGATGGTGGCGTAGCCACGCCTCCTCTACTTCTTTCGCACCCTGCCTATATGGATACCTGCATCGTATTTCGCACGGCTCCGAGCACTGTCTACGGGCTTCATTTGGGGCTCGGGGAGGAGGCGGGTGGCTTTGACCACACTGCGGCGGCCGAGAGCGGAGGGGGGCCTGGCGGTCCCGGACTTTGAATGGTACTATCTGGCAGCCCAACTCGAATGGCTTACCCAGGCGGTGGCCAGGGAGTATAGAGGCCCAGAGGGCCCACAGGGCAGGTTGATTCCACGGCATGTGCTCGCCTTCATAGTCTTGCAGCAGCGGTTGGACCTTGCCCAGCTTACTCTGGAGGAACGTACCCTCCGGCTGTGCTGGAACAGGTGCCAGAGGAGGGCTGCGATAACTCGCCCCTATGCCCCGGAGATCCCTTTGGGAATGTGTACGGCGTTCCCGCATGGGGGCGATTGGTCTGGGCTGGCCGTTTGGGAGGAGCTGGGCGTGCAGATGGTGGGCGATTTATTCAGAGAGGGGGTGCTGCTGCCCTTCCAGGACTTGCAGGACTCTTACGGGCTTCCACAGGGGGACTTTTTACTCCACGCGGCCCTTGTAGTGAGCCTTCAGAGACATTGGAATATGGGGCTCTCGGAGCCGCCGATCGCTGCAGGTTGCCAATATGTAGTGATGGCGGCGGGGACGACCAATGCCATTACTTGTCTCTACCGCAGACTATCGACGGAAGGCCTGCAGCCCCTTGCCGCCTTGAGGGGTAAGTGGGAATTGGACCTTGAGAAACCGATCCCCGAGACTACATGGGCCACGCTGGTGCGGCGGGCCTGGAAGGGAACGCGCAATGCCCGGTTTCAGCTGGTTCAGTTTTTTACGTTGCACAGGGCGTATCTAACGCCGGTTAAGATATTGCAATATTTTGGGGGTGTGCACTCTCAATGCCCGCAGTGTGGGGGAGAGGGGGCTGATTTTCGTCACATGTTTTGGTCCTGCGCCCAGTTGGGTGACTATTGGGCAGAGGTTATGGATTGCCTGAATCAGGTGACGGACCGCATTATTGCCCCGGAACTGGGGGCCTGCTTGTTACTTTGGTTTCCCCACAACCGCCGGACGAAGGTTACTAGCAAGTTTTACGACTTAGGGTTGATTATGGCCAAGAGGGAACTGACTATGCACTGGAAGTCCCGAGCAGGGCCTAGCTTCTTGCGGTGGAGGGCGGCGTTTGCGCGATGGGCGGGGCAGAGGGTACGCTCCGGTTGCAATTAGCCCTTCGGAGGGATGACGAGAAGGCGCTGGCGACGGCCCGAGCGTGGGAGGCGCTGGTGGTGGAACTTCAGGGGCTGATGTCTGACACCGGGGGAGCGGGGGACACATCTGACAGGCAGGAGGAGGCGTTGAACGGGGAGGAGGAGGGGAGCAGTGGCGAGCACTGGAAGCATGAACGTAGCTAGGCATGAGGGTAAGCCTTGGTTCCCTAGAAGAGGTTGAGCACCCGTGCATGATTTATTGTAGGGGAGGGGTACATCAGGAGAGGGGAAGGCAGAGGGGGGCACACTAACATGGGGCGGGAGGGACGGGGGGGGGACCCGCATGTGATGGATGACTATTCTCCTGGATACTGGATGGCAACGATGCATGTAAAGTATTCCTTTTGAAGGGGGAGGTAGCGGGGCTTGTATTGAGTTGATGCTATGAAAACAATAAAAAAATGTTTCAAAAAAAAAAAACACACCCATCAAAATTCAAACACAGCCACACCCAAAAATCGACCAATAAAAAGGGCCCACACACACAACCCATGAGCCTTTGCAACAGACCCACTGCTGCCAGACCCCACTGAGAAACAACTCCACATAGAAACTACTCCACATCACTCATACCTCCACTACACCTTCACTCACACACCTTCACACAACCTCCTCCACAAACATCCCCCTCTTCACATTCACACACACACTCACATTCACACCCACACACCCACAACCATCCACACCCACACCCACACCCCACACCATGCCCACAGACAAGAATCCAAAGTTCACAACGGCGGAGCTGGACCTCCTTGTCAACGAAGTCATCAGAGTCGAGCCACAGCTGTTTGGAACATTGGTCAGACAGACCAGCATAGCTGAAAAATCTGCCATGTGGAAGAGGATTGTTGATAAGGTGAATGCTGTTGCGCCCATGGAAAGGACCAGGCATGAATGCCAAGCCAGGTGGTACGATCTGCGCAGGGCGGTCAAGAGGAAAATGAATGAAGAATATGCCCAGACTAACATTACTGGAGGTGGGCCGCCCCGCAGACCCGTACACTACCATCCCTGGGAGGAGAAGGTGATGGCCATGCTACCGCCGGTGGGATTACACGGAGTCGAAGGAGTCGCAGAGCCTGGTGAGTACACAAACAACTCACGTAACATGGGGGGAATGGCAACCACACCCCAACTACAACAAATGCACGCACCTACCCCCAAGCACTCACCGCACACAACCACACTCAAAAACCACACTCATGCCACTAACGTCACCATGCACCCTTCACAAATCAAGGCAAGGCCATGTCCAAGGCTACAACAACCACAAACACAAGACTGGATGTCCGGGAGGCTGGGAGGTTGGGCCCCACACTACACATTGTGAAAATGAGACGCAGACAACAATGCCCTCAGCCCATATGGCATAGGTACATACCCATGCACAATGCACAGGGACTGGCAAACTACTGACAAGGTAGCTGACACTGGGCCCTGCTGTATGCAGCACAAGGCCCTCCTGGGACCACTGTACACTCAAACACCAACTCCACAAGCACAGCAATCTAGCACAGGAACTTACACTCACTGTCATGCCAGCATGCACCATGAGGGGACACACACATCAACTGGGAGACCCAATGACAACTCACACTACACACAACAGCATGCCTGGTCACAACCCCCCCCCAACACAAGCACACACACCCGGGGCAGGCAACGGATTTACACACTCCCACAATGGACATGTGACACAACAGCATTAACATTGTCTCTCTCTCACACACAGGGCAACGTCGACACTGGGGGGGAAGAATCACAGTCCCTGGCACCGTGTGAAGACGATCCCACCGACAGCGACGACTCTCACCACTCCGTGGATGACCCCGACCAACCTGGCCCCTCTGGTGTCCAAGCACTTGCGTCAGGTAAATCTGTGCCAACCCCCACCCCCATTCCTGCCACATCCCAGGAGACACCCAGGAGCCCTGCTCGCACTGAACAACACAGCCAGTCTGACCAGGAGGGACAAGGTTCTGCGTGCACCCAGGAGGAGGCAGACAACCCTGCAAATGCCATCCCTCAGGGGTCCCGTAGACCCGATGTGCCCACAACGGCAGGCCAGGCTCGTGTGGGCAGGGGTGGTGGGAGTGGAGGCAGGCGGAGGCGCGAACCTGACCAGCCAGCTCAGGACCCCGGTATGTCACACATACGCAACATCCTGGACTCATATCGGCGTGACACCAGAGGCATCGACCAGGTCGTGTCCAGACTTTCCGGGATGCAGGGGACCCTCGATGAGATAAAGAACATGCAGGTCGAGCATCATGCCAGTCATCAACAACACCAAGGACGGATGGAGGCAAGACTGGCTGAGCTCCTGGCGGTGCACAGGGACGTGAGCCAATCACTCCGTCAGATCGCCCAAAGCCTGGCAAACCCTCCCTGTACCACCAGGCGTAGACCAGCACCAGACACAGGGAGGGAGGAGGAGGATTCGTCTGACGGAGCGTCCCAAACATCGTCAAGGCCTGCATCTGAGGGTCCCCGGAGACCGTGAGAGTCAGCGGACCATCCCCATCTCCCAGGTCACCTGGCCTGGCACCTGGGTTTCTGGCGCAACAGCAGCACCTCATCCAATGATATTCTATGCCACATGGACTTGCTGGGCACAGTCTGACCAATGATGACCAACACTGTGGTCTGGACTCTGATGACTCCAACTGACAAGGATGCCATCTCCCCCTGTGAACTTTGGATTCTATTCCCCCGGTAGAGCACCTTAGCACATCTACCAAAAGACTCATCCCACCAAAAATAAATTCTTATTGTTCTGCACATGAGATGTTGCTGTCATTTGGCATTATTTAACGACATATGTGTGTGGAAAAGTCTAACTATGCCTGAGTGTTGAACTAACTGCAGCCATCCATACCCTGGGATCAGAGTCTGATACAGGACACACATGGGTCACAAGGTATCATTCAATGTAGGCTTGGAGCACAACACTCATCTGTGATGGCCTCTGGCTGCTGAGGGGGTGCTTGCTAAACTGTGCGGACAGACCTATTTGGGAGATCATCATCAAGGCGTAGAGGTCATGGCCCATGTGGAGGTACCCAGGTATGTGTGGCCAGGTGGGAGAACAATGTCCTGTATGCTGGAGTACGGTGGATGTGAAGAACGGTCGCCAGGGCAAGGTTGGATGCACGGAGATGGACCAACGGGTTCTAGGATGACAGACGTACAAGGTTGGTGTGGGGTCGGGTTTGTGGACTGCCTCCTGAGTGTGGGTGGGAGTGTGGAGGTCATCCTGCAGCAGACAGTGATCCATTGCAGCTATCTATGGTGGACGGTGAGGTGGCTGGGGCACAGGGTGTTGAAGCTGAGGTGTGCAGATGCCCCCTGGAAGTGGACCAGTTTCCTGGGAGTTTGGATGTACTTGCTCCGTAGAGGGCAGGGCAGTATATGAGACGGATGTTGTCATGGACCTGGGGGATGGTCTGTCTTTACTTGGAGTGGATCTATCTGTGGATCATGTGCATAATGCAGAGGGCGTTGCAGCATGAGGTCCAGATGCTGTGGACTAGCATGGCATATGTGAGCGAGCCAAACATGATGCACACCATCTTGTGTGTGTGGCCACTGGGTGCTTGTGCAGGGCCCGCAGCAGCAGGCGCCATCTCCCTGAAAAATGCCCCATTTTGCACACAAAGACTAGGATGTCAGAAGGACAACTGCAACAGGCGCGTGTGTCAAGTAAGGAGTGTCCAGTGTCACATGGCACACCCAGAGACAATGCATGAACAATCACCAAAGAGCCATTACACCGGATCAGGAAACTGAAGGGCGACCTGCGCACAGGAGACACACCCTCAGCAGCTGTTGATGGTCCATTGTGTGGTCGACCTTGCTAAAAAACATACACGACCATGTACTTCATGCCCAATATGGAGCCTAATCCATGAGCAACTGCATGCATGTCGCTAAACTACACATGGACTCCTATGCATTATCTACAGCAAGTATGCCAGAGATGCAGCATGCCAAGTGGCAAGAGACCTGCATTGACAGAGATGAGGCACCTTGGAGTGTGACGAACACCTTTATTACTCAGCCTCACACTAATGGAAATGCATCTATTGGAACAGACTCACAGGTCAGTTGGCTGAACATGTGTGACCTACACTGGACACCCCCTTCAACACACAGATGTGGTAAATCCTACTGAGCTGGCACACAAGTGAAGGGGTTGAGCCTCACACTTCTTGCTGCACACGGAGAGTCTACAATTCCCCATTGAGCCTCATATGGGAATGTCCCACACTATGTCCACCATTAGCATCCCGTATGTTCCTGAGGGACGTTATACACACATTGATACCTTCATCAGAATCCACAATCCATGACAGATGACTGTCAGGAAGGGTGACTATCAATTCATGGGAGCCATGCAACACGTCATGTGGCCCATGGTGAGTCGACATGTATGCATGGTAACACAACATGCACAGGAGCAGTCCCCACATATCACAAACACGTACCACCCACAAAACGCCTTGCGGCACTCCTTACCTAAAATGACTTTTCACCATGTCTGTGCATGTAACTCTGATCCAGCACACGTTGCAATACTCATGAGGAATAGCAGGAGGGCAATGATGACATGAGCAGACGACAGCCGCAGGAACCTGGGGAGGACAGACACACAACAAGTCAGCGAAGAGCTAGTAATCCGCAGACATGTACATGTACTCTACAGGAATGATGTTGTCACCATGCTATTAATGATTTTAGTGTTCCCGAAAAATTTTGTGGAATGACATCATCACTTGAATGACACATCAGAACACACCTCCAAGTCACTTAGCACACAGTCAGCTCGACACACACATTGCAACACATGCCACACAAGGCTCTAAGCGTGCACACTCAGACACAGGGACTCACCATCATGAGAAGAAGTTGCGGATAAGCTGACTCCGGATGTCCTCATCCTCATCCTCCTCCTCATCCTCACTTGCCCCGTGCCCAAGCCCTTCATCCTCCACGTGTGGATGATCTTGCTCATCCGGATCCAGGATGAGTGGCACGGCCTTCTCCACTGCCATGTTGTGCAGCATGCAGCACACAAGGAAGATTTTGCAGACCTTCACCGGGGCATATGGGAGGGCGCCGCCGGTCTTGTGGGGGCACCGGAATCTGCTCTTCAGGAGTCCAAACGTCCTCTCAATCACGCGCCTCGTCTGCCCATGGGTGTCGTTGTACCGGTGTTCTGCGGCTGTTCTGGGGTTGCGGAGAGGCGTCATCAGCCATGGCATGTTGGGATAGCCAGCGTCCCCTACATGGAAACATCATGGACAGAAGTGGGTCAGGAGAAGCAGTAAGATATTAAGATACCGCTAAATACAGGACTAACAGAGTATACCCACCAACAAGAAATGCACGTTCGTTGCGCAGCTGCAGCATCATTTCAGGCACCCTGCTACGCCTCATGATGTAGGCATCGTGTGCTGATCCTGGAAAACGGGCACAGACATGGGATATCAGCATGTTAGCAAGACATACCACAAGGGCATTGATGGAGTGGTAATGTTTTCTGTTTCTATAGGCTACCTCCTGTGCCTGTGGTGGTACCAAAGCCACATGTGTCCCGTCAATGGCCCCAATAACATGGGGCATCCCTCCCAGGGCATAGAACTCACCCTTGACACCTGTCAACTGCTCACGAGTTGGAAAATGTATAAATTCATCCAGGTGTACCAACATGGCCTCTAACACATCATGCAGGACATGGCTGAACATGGCCTGGGACATGCCACCTACATCAGCTATGGTCAATTGAAACGTACCCGTGGCAAAGAAATGTAGGGCTGCCATCACCTTCATCTTGGGTGTCAGTGTAGTAGGATACCTGTGTAGCGGTTGGAGGTGTGGTGCCAGCCTTGCGGTCAAGTTGTCAATCAACGGTTGGGAGAAGCGGTAGCGGCGTATACAGTCACATTCCCTCATGGCAGCCAAGTCTGGCATTGGTCGGGGGAGAGGCGGTGCCCTGCAGAAATTTTGAAGGAATAACGAAGATTGAGTACAGCACTACACCAATGTCAATGAACTGAGCACATGTTCAACAGCTAATACACATATGCTACATACAGAGTCTGTTCTGTGCAATGCATCCAGGACACGTATGCCAGCCAGGTGATACCCCTACCAAGAGTCAGCTACACACGTGGGTGCTCAAGGTCAACATGACATGCCATGAAACTAGCTGTGGGCCAGTGTGAGAAAGTGACATCTTTCTTGCATGGTGTGCCCCCAATTTTTGCTAAATTGCTGAATGTACTTTTACTGAGTGTACCCTGGACTCCTGCCAACCAGGTGCCCAGGGCCTATGTTCCTTCCTTAAACCACACAAACTCCAAATTGGCAAACCCTGGCCACATGTCAGCCCCTAGTAAATGGTACCCTAGGTACCCAGGGCCTTGTGACCAGGGAAGGCCTCTGAGGGCTGCAGCACTCATTTGTGCCACCCTTAGAGGCCCTAAACCCTTACACACACACACTGCCTTTGCAGGCTGAGTGTCTGGGTGCAGGACAAAATGAAGAGTCGACATGACACACATCTCTGTGTGCCATGCCCATCACCTACACTGCCATGGCATATATCAGCCACCCCTCTGGCTGGGTGCCTTATGCCCATGGTGTGGGCACAGGAGCAGGAGCCCTGTGCCCCTACAGTACCCAGGTCCATTCCTGGGCACTGTAAGTTCAGTGCTGCCATTTAAGAGTACATGGTGCTGAGAGCTCGTCAAACACGAGCTCCACAGCACCATAATGGCAACACTAAAGACTGGGAAGTTTGGTATCAAACTTCTCAGCACATTAAACCCACCCTGATGCCAGTGTGGGATTTAATGTACCAAGCACCCCAGAGGGCATCTTAGAGATGCCCCCTTACAACTGACCTACCATCCACGTCTGCTCTGAGGCTGCCCAGGCTGCCACACAGCAGACACGTTGCTGGACCCCTGGGTGGGAGAGCCCCTGCTCTCCCGGGCCTGCAACAATGCACATCCTGGGTGAGGTGATAAATCTCCTCCCCCAGGATGAGCAAAGGAAAGCTTCAAAGGCATGCCGCCTCTTGGAGTTTCCCCAGGCCACTGCAACCCCCCACTCTGGCGGAAAGCTTGGCCGGAAACCCCATACAAGGACAGGGGATGTGCCAGCCTGCCCACCCCACCCCTCAGGTGGGGGAGGCGAGGTGAAGCACATCTCCGGGCTCTCGCCATCGTGAAGATGGGAGGCCCTACCCTATCAGGATTAGGCTACTGCCCCCCTCCCACAGGAGAGAGGCAGGATAGGGGGTGTACCCACCCCAGGACAAGGACCCATTGGTCCCTGGCTTTCACCTACCTGTAACACCCCTAAATCTAGTATTTAGGGGCACCCTGAACCTTCCTTCCCCAGATTCCAGATTCAAAAGACTACAAGAAGAGCAAGAAGAACAAAGACCTGCCCTGCAGCTGCTAAAAAGGGAAGAAGACACCAACTGCTTTGGCCCCAGCCCTACCGGCCTGTCGACTCCCGAACCTGCACCAGCGCGGCATCTCTCGTGGCCAGCAACCTCACCAACCCTGGAGGACCTGGCTACCTTTTGGCTCTAAGCCCCTGGGACTCCCATGAGTAGAGGCTCTACTCAGAAACCTATTTCTAACCCCTGGCAGCAGCCCGGAACCGCGAACCCAGCACACTCTGCACCAGCCAAGCCTGGCCAGTGCCGGAGTGGACAAAGACCCTGAGGACGACCCCACAGCGACTGTGACCCCGAGTCCGGCACCCAAGGACCACCCTCGACATTCCGGAAGAAGCCTGCAGCCTCGGAACAAGGTGCCCCCCCCCAACCGCGATCATCAGAGGGTAAGATTTCCCGACACCAAAAGGCACCCCTGCACGTGGCGCCCTGCGGCGCCCTGCGGCCCCCTGTGCCCAATCCCGGGGTACCCACCTAACCTACAACTACCCAACTTACCTCTCGAAGTGGTGGTGGCACCTGAAGCATCCTCGTCCCCGAGCTTGCAGCCTTTTTTCTAACCAGAACATTCCCATTGATTTCCATTGAGCGCCCTACGGCTCAAAAGCACCCTGCACCCAGCCGCCCGAGTGGCCCTGGCAGTGCAATCTCTACACTAGCCTACTTCCCCACTTGCCCTGAGTGAGTGACCAGGAGCCCAGCTCCCACAGCCGCGTGGCCTGCCAGTCAGCAGCCACCAAACCAGGCCCCCCTATTCCTCATAGGCTAACATTGGGCCTAACTCTCTCTGCACCCGGCTGCCCTAGAGCCGCTGAGGGTGAACTAACTGTGCCTATCTGACCTTGGGGGACCCCTGAGTCTATGCCCAGAACCTCACCTTTGCCAGTCGAGAACTTACCTGAAAACCGCTAACTCTATTTTCTACATAGGGTAACATTGACTGGCTTTTTCTTGAAATTTCGTCTGTGTGGACTTTTCAAAACTTCAAATATTCACTAAAAATCAGCCGAGCGACAAAAACGCAAAAACTCACCTGTTCTCAGGTGGGCTCACAGTGCTGGATCTTGGTGCCCAGCACTGGCTCGGAAGAATACTCGCATCTATACTTACCAGTAACCCCATTTTCTCCCATAGGAAACCATTGACTGCTTTTCTGTGAAATTTCTTCTAAGTGTTGATTTCTGCAATTTCTAAATATTCCTCAAAAATCGTATAACATCTGAAAACGTAATTACTTACCTGTTTTGGATAAATGTCCCAGTACTGAACCCAGACACCCAGTACTGGATTACAAAAGTAACGATAACCTACTGTACCTGTAACCTATATTTCCTTCCATAGGTAATCATTGATTGTTTGCTCTGAAATATTTTCTAAGTGCTCACTTTTGAAATAGCTAAATATTAGTTAAAAATCAGTACAGTACCAAAATCGACTTTCAACAGCTGATTCTAAGAACTGACCCAGGACTGTATCTAGGATCCAAGCCTGGAATTACAAAAGTAATCTGAAAGTAATCTGTTGCATATAATTTGAATTTATCATTGAGCTCAATGTATTGTGTTTAGAAATAGAGTTGCCTACTGCAACTATTTGTAACTGTTTACTAAAAAGTCTATTGCATATACAAAAGTATTTTTATGAAACATCTCTTGTCGAGAAAGTATATTTTAATTCCAAGTGTTGGTTCTAAAATAAAACAAGCATATATTTTTTTATATACAAACCATTGGCCTAGAGTTCAGTTATTGAGTGTGTGGAACTATTTGCTGACTGAGTGTGTACAACAAGTGCTTTACACGTCCTCTGATACTGCCTTACTGCTCGACCAGGCTACCACTTTGGAGAGTAAGGTTATATCTAACTTTAACCTCTGTTAAACCCTTGGGGTCTGTGGACTCTGTACACCCTGTACCTATTAAGGAACAGTATATACAGAGCCACTTTCTCACAGCCAGTGTAAGTGAACAGGCATTACAGGAGTGACAGACATCCACATATGTGCAGAAGAAGCATGTTTATCATACAGACAGGTTGCGGAACACTAGAGGCACAGGTCACATGTCCTTGAAATAGGACAGTCCACACACCTTGCCATGAAGGGGTACATGTCAAGACTGATCACACATACATTGAGACTACGCAGATATGTCCTTGTCTCGCAAGTCCATGTGCGATGCATACATACACCCATTACGTCTGATTCCACATGTGGCCTGGTGTGCGTAATAGTGTGCCATGCCCATCAACACGCAGACACATGTTGGATGCAGCAACTGCAGATGCATGTCACGGAACAACTACAGCAAGCTCATGGGAACACATGACACACACATGACATAGTCACATCGTGCAACGCCGGTAGTTACATGTCAGGTGTCATTATCCGTGTCCCTGGCATCAGGGGACAGTTGCGGGTGTAGGTGACTGTGCCATGCCAGTGATGCAGTGCTCGACTGTCCCCAGAGAGTAGCTCCTCTGTATAAATTGATATCAAGTAATTTGCTGTTGTGTCATGCTCCCCATTGTTTCCCAGTGGCATGGTGGGTAAACCAACTGTGTGGTGTAGGGCCTACATATGTTTGTAGTATTGTAGATTTTACTCATGTTGCTGTTCATGCTATGCGCTGTGTCCTATATAGTATGGACTCATGTGTCATATGTATACAGGTGTCTGATCATTTCCTGTCTCTTCACCTTGCCCACAGCATCGTAGGGGGAAACCGAGGATGACACTGGCACGGACGTGGGGGAGGGATCCAGCACCGGGGCCACCAGTGCTGGGGAGTCTGGCGATGTGATTCCACTGAGCTGATCTGTACGGTGGGGGGTCCCCCATTCAAGCCTAGAGACCTTCTATTAGTCGAATTATACTACTATTGGTTTACTGGCGACAGGAAGGTTGCTGTTTCCACTGTCATTTTCTCATGATTGCTCCTTTCATTGTCTATGATATTGCAACAATGCTGATGCTTCTGCACTTAACCATTTGTCTGCTCATGTTAGCCACAGTACTGCATCTTAGGACGCGAGGTTCATTGAATGAACTCATTCAACTTTACCGTGTCTTTGTCTATTCTGTTGTGGACTGGTCTGAGAATAATGACGAACAGGTATGTCTGATTCCCACCATTCCTGAGAATATTGTCAGTCACTTGTTCTGGGTTGTCTATACATTGGGACCGTCGAGCTCAACCTCGGCTAACGAATGGGACACTAAGCTAGTCGGATAAGGGGTTCTGGGTTCTGAGGAGAGTTTGTGGTACACCAAACATGTCTCCTTCGTGCCAGGCACCACACCCCCTGCCCCTGTCTCCCCTGCTGCCGTCAATGCAGAGTCTGTGGACATTCAGCGCCAGTTGCAGGTTGGTCAGTCATCGCTGCTGCGTGTCCTCCATGGCCACACCAGACTGCTGACACGGATGGTGTCGTACATGGAGGGCATATCATCAGCGATGTCTGAACAACGGATGTTGATGAGGTCCATGGACTCGTCACTGACGGCAGCAGTGGGTCTGCTGCAGCGCTCCGTCCCCCCCCACCCCGGCACCATCCGCACTTCCCACTCCCATGCCTGTCCCATACACACCCAGACGTCTCCATGCACGCACCCCACCAGACACAGGCAGCACACCACCAGGGACGGCCAAGCGCACACCTCCTGTCACGCACACACAGGGGGGAGAATGCACAGCCACTGGGTCGGGGGGAAAACAGCAGCCACGCTGTCACAGTAGGAGTCCGTAGTCCTCACGACCCACTACCTCCAATACCACTCCCCTTGGCTCTCCTGCCCAGCAGTCGGACAGTGAGTCCTTCATGGCCAGTCTGTCCCTCAGCCCCAGTGTGACACCACCCCGCAAGCGTTTGAGGGATTCCCCGGGCAGGGTAGTTGATTCCCCCCCTGTCCACACCCTCCCCCAGTTGCGCTGCGACCCATCCCTCCGACCCCCCCCCCTCCTTGGGGCCTGTGGTTCCTTCGGGTGCAGGGGAGACACTGGAAGAGCTTGCGGCCGTGTGCAGCGCCATACTGACCTCCTCCTTTGGCGCTGCCCCACCCCCTGTGGTGGAGTCGTCCGTCCCTGCACCCACGACGCCTACCCGTGCTCCTCCTGTCCCTGCGGTGCCTGGTTCTTCCCCCCCACATGATGCCCCCCCTTCTGGGGATGATATGGTACAGTGAACTGTGCAGGCAAGCTAGGGGAGACGCGTCCCAACGTGTCCCCCCCCCCGGACTTCGCATCTGGCGTGGCCTATGGGCTTGGTGAATAGTGTACTGTAGCTAATTTTCTTCGAAATGCTGAATGTGTTTTTTTGTTTTTCGTTAGCACACTATTGCTTTTCTGGTATTGCTGTTGGAGCTGCTGCTCCCTGAGTTGGGGTGGTGATAATGTGTTGGGTGTCTGGGAAATGTTGTAGTGTGCTGCGCATGGGGTGGACCCTGGTATCTGCATGCCGTCACAGGGTGTCTGCATATATTCAAAGGTCATGTTAGCTCTTACTGCATGGTGACATTGTCCCAAGGTGTGTTCCTTCCTCTGTGGCACCTGACATCTTCCCTGCAGGGTGTTTCCCAATTGTTGTGCTGAGCTGTGTCAACATTTCCTCGGTGTGTGACACAACCCTTCGACTTTGGGCATGCATGCTCTGCAATGTCTCCACCTGCATCGTTTGTGGCATCCTTGCTGGACACTGTACTTGTGTATGGAGTATATTGACATGACTTCATGTGGACATTTTCCCTTTTACACACTATGCATGTGTGTACTCCCTGCCTCACACACATGTGTTACGTGTTCTGCAGGGTATTTGGGCACCTGACTGACAATTGTGGGCATTGCATCTGTGTGTACTCCACCCATTTCCTTCCATGGGAGGCTACAACTTGTTGGCTGCCCCGGCACCTGTACATTCCTATCAGTCCTGGAATGTGGGTGACAGTGTGTGTTCCCTTAGGCTCTCTTAGTTTAGTGGTGTTGGACATGAGGATACAGTCTTGTTGCATGATCTCAGTGTGTGTATTGTGCAGCTTCCACAAGGGGTGGGTATGCATGTGTAATTTGTCATCACACCCACATGTGGTGTGTCATGCAGTGGGGTAAGGACATCCATCCTCATGGGAGTGGCACACTGCTGTCAGTGATGTGTTGTCATGGCACTCTCCACATTGTCGCACATTGTGGAAGCCTTCATGCACCCATGGAGTTTTGCTCATCGGAGGGTGATGTACACACCCCCATGTCTCTGTCCACTGCTGGGGGTCCTCTGCACCCACCCCCATGTGTCTGTCCACTGCTGGGTGTCCTCTGTACCCACCCCTCACATGTCTGAGCACTGCTGGGAGTGATAGGCACACATCCCCATATGTCTGGGCACTGCTGGGAGTGATAGGCACACACCCCTCATATGTCTGGGCACTGCTGGGAGTGATAGGCACACACCACTCATATGTCTGGGCACTGCTGGGAGTGATGAGAACACACCCCTCATATGTCTGGGCACTGCTGGGAGTGATAGGCACACACCCCTCATATGTCTGGGCACTGCTGGGAGTGATAGGCACCCACCCCTCATATGTCTGGGCACTGCTGGGAGTGATAGGCACACACACCTCATATGTCTGGGCACTGCTGGGAGTGATAGGCACCCACCCCTCATATGTCTGGGCACTGCTGAGAGTGATAGGCACACACACCTCATATGTCTGGGCACTGCTGGGAGTGATAGGCACACACCCCTCATATGTCTGGGCACTGCTGGGAGTGATAGGCACACACCCCTATGTATCTGTCCACTGTTGTGGTATGAGCCGTAGCCACGCGCTGATGGCCTGGGTACGGGTCGTACCCCTACGGCACCCCAACTTTGGGGGTGCGGCCCGTATCCATGCCTTTGGGACGTGCGTACGGTCCGTACCGCCATTGTTGGTGTGATGTAGGGGTAGGCGTGGTACGGCCCGTACCCACGCTCTGAGGGGCGTGGGGACGTCCCATACCACCATTGTGGTGGTGACGGGTACGCGTCCACGTCCACTTCCGTTGTGGCGGGACGTGGTATTGGTGGACACGCCCCCCGAAGTGACCAGACCATGGAGGTAATTAATGTGCAGGATGTTTTAGTAATTTGTGGGGTGTGGGTTGTGTTTCCTGCCCCTTGCACACAGCCCCCCCCCCCTTTGCCCCTGGGGGTTGTTCTGACCTTCTGCGGCGTCTGCGGCGGTTTCTGTACACGAGGTGGTAGGCTATGAGGGCCGGGATGACGCGTAGGTTGGGGTCCATCGCTGTCCGTCGCGTACCGGGGGTCCTTGTTCGTGTCGTCCTCAATTTCCCGGCAGTTTTTGGCTCCCGTAAAATATGCTGCGTGCGGAGTGACGTCGGCACGAATCGTACTTGCTGGTCTGTAGAACGCTGCCTGACTTCGTCCGGACATCGCGTATGTGCCGTCCAGAATCAGATTTGTATGTATTTTTTGGCCGGTCGGTGTATTTTACGACTCATATGGAAATGGTAGTTCTGTGCGAATCGTACTTGCAAGTTTGTAAGGTGTTTTTCCCGGGTTCGAGTCGGACGGAAAAAACGCTCCGTATGACCATTCGTACCCGGGTTTTACAGGATCGGAATCGACACCCAAATGTAAAGGCAATTGGATGCAGTGATCGAGGTGCAGTATTTTGCCAAAAGCAACCTTTTGTAATGTCTAAACTCTATTCATACTTCATTTCTTAGCAACTAAATTCATCATCCGTCCAGTACTGTGAGTCAATCGAAGGGGAATCCCTTTTACTAGTCCAGTGCAGCCTAACAAACCCTTCAGATAAAAAGGATGCTCTTTTCTGAACTGAGGAACGAAACCAATGTTACAAGGGATGTCTCTGCGGGAGTAATAATAGGAAAGGACCTGTGTGTGGCCCCTGAGGGGCCTCAAACATCCAGCCCACGAGCTGGACGACTTGATGCATTTTTACAAGTCCCTTGTATACACAGCCAGTGAGTTCCCCTTGGGTCTGAGGCAAGCACAGATCTGAACCAACCTTCCCGTTTGCGCCCATGAAACAGACAGGCTGTGGCCAGCCCATCTCCCACAACTTACCTGAAGACCGTGCACATTGCGTGATGATGAAATCGTGACACTGACCGTCAGGAATGCATTTGAAGTGGAAGTGACTGGAACACCTTTCTCTGAAGGATGCACACACATTATATTTTTAAAAAGCTTTGTTTACATGTTATTGCTTTGTTTTAGTGCAGTATATATTTGATGAATCATAATTGCAGATATAAGAAGAATGGTGAGTAAAAAAAGGCATTATATGTAAATTATGTGAAAATTGGCAACATGATTAATGAAACCTTTCGTGCCCGGGGAAATGGAATCCATTCACTTAACTCCCTTACTTCCCAATCCTCACTATTGTGTACATTAGCACCAAATCTTGCCAAAACATGGCCTCTTTCTCACTGGTGCATCTGCACACCTGCTCGGCGTGTTATTTTTTCCAGTCTGCTGCTTGCCCATAGGCAGGACCACTGTTTCATGTTCTGCAAAGAGTCTGATAGCAGGATGCTGGTGCGACCTTGCTTTTCACAGACTGTTTGCCACAAAATATATCACATATGTAATATAGTTACACTATCAACCTTAACAAAAACATTGCCATCCTGTGAATACACACAAATGAAAGGCAAACACCACTATATATTATAAAATATATGAAAATGCTAATAAACACACAAATAAACGTAGGCCGTGAGCAGGCTGGCAAGCAGAAATAAGGAAAGGCAAACCACACAACTGTTTTAAATTTAACATGAAAATAAATCAACATGACCATGTGGTCTTTTCCTAGAGCGACCCATAAAATGTTTTAGGAAGACTCCAATCTTAACATGAACATTAAATCTCCCTCTGGGGAGGCCAAGCAATTCCTGGTGCCAGACCATGGAAGGGGACATATGTATTAAACCCCTTCTTATTGAATTTGTCAGAACATTCAAAATGTTAATCCCCTTCCTATTGTATTTGTCAGAGTCCCTGTGCTCTTTTAGCCTTTGTGACCTGGGTCCTCTGCAGCCCAGACTCACAAACTTAAGAGCAAGTGGCCCTGTTAGCACTGACGTCAACGCAGGTAAAGGCGCGCTCAAGCAGGCGAGGTGGGATAGAAAATCAACACTTTATAATGCACACAAAAATAAAAATATATACCCAACCAGTGCATCTTCGAAAAAAGTACTGGATGAGTACACAACTAAATACTATGCAGAAACCTATAAATATTTACAAGATTTCAAGTAGAACGACAATTCAAAACCACTCCTAGAGGGGTCTTGCAGAAATATCACAGGAGCGACTGACCCAGTGCATCTAGTCTGCTCCTGTTACCAGTGTCATGCTGGGTGATCATTTGTGCACCAACACACTCTAACCCTAAAAACCCACAATGCTCCAACACGGGCCGATTGCAACACATAAAGCTTGCCACAATCAGCATGGTTAGGCCTGTTGCCTTTGTCAAGTCTTTCTCAATGTAACATGAGAGGCCTACTGACTTTATCTCCACATTTAGAAATCAATAAAGTAAGTATCTTGGGTTTAACACAAACATAAACATGATGATGTGGTCTCTGCCAATAGAGACCCATCAAATATTTTAGGCAGACCCAAAGTACACATAGACATGAACATTTTTATAACAATGTATTGCATTTTCCATTAAACATGCACATATAGCACATCATTTTCTTTCTGATATTACAGTGTTGTTAGATAACATCCATGTGGTTTTGCAACACCAATTCTGTTCAGGTACAATTAAAGGCAAAGTCATACAAGAGTAGCTGGGACCTGTGACAGAAGAAATGACATATATATGACATGGGAGCATTGCCGTTTTAGCACATGGGCTGTGGGGTCAGGTATGATGCAGGAATGAAGGGTAGAGTGACCACATTTTACCGTTTTGAGGGTCCCGAGGGGTGGGGGCAAGGAAATACTGCCCCTCTCCCTTTACCCTATCTGCTCACATGACTCCGAACTTTCATTTTTTATTTTAAAAGTTATGTCGTAATTATTGAAGTATGTTATTAAATACTAAAGTGTGTATATTTTGCAGTGCCTGGCCTGTCCATGGCAGGCTGACGCAATAAAGTTGATTGATTGACATTCCTGTTGGGGAGTGATCATTTTTGTGGGAGAAGCTTTCCGGTGCCACATCCAAGCGTGTTCCCTTTATAGAGAATGTGAGAAGGAAAGCTGTTCCTGCAGAGATCCATCTAATCACATCCAGTTGCCGAGACATTATGGCAGCAGTATGCGTCCTCTTCGCCAGGGGGGCATTGGTGCAGCAGGTGCAGTGGCACCGGGCCCACTGAACCCTGATAATTGCTGTATTTGCTACCCCAACGGCAGTCAGGGGGACCCTTTCCTTGCTTGCACCCGGGCCCATGGCCTCCTTGCTACGCTGCTGCTTCGCCAGCAAAGTCCCAGGTCAATGCATCGACTTCTATATTGAGACTTGTCCCAATGTGTGGAAGAACTCAAATATACTTCTGGGGTCGGTTTCAAGCCCGTTATGGAGTTTCCATTTCTTAGAGCCCTTGGCATGTGGACTCGAGGCGAGTGAACACATTATTGGATTTGGGGATGGGGAGGTCCAGAGGAAGGAAAAGATATCCTTCTTTGTGGACTGTGTCCTACTGTATGTGCAGACCCTGGGGCAATGCTTAGCAGTGCTTAATTTGAGCCGCTGCTCGCTATGGTCACTTAATTGGCAGCACTGGCATTTATGACAGGTGCCACATGGTGGTGCTGTTTGTGTAAGTTATAGACAAGCAGAACCACAGTTAATTAATTTAATATACATTCAAAACAACTAAAGGCCTGATCTAGGTCTCGGCAGATGGCTTACTCGTTACAACGGTAAGGGCAGCCGCGGCCCGTGGAGGGAGTTCCGTGGGGCGGTAAGGTGGGGCGGGGGAGGGGCAGGGTGGGGGGTTCTAAAAACCGGAATATGGATAATTACAGGTAAGTAAACAATTAAATAAATAAAACGAATTTCGTAGCGCACGCTGCATCGCAAAATGCCTTACTGCCCCACGGAACTCCCTCCATGGGCCGCGGCTGGGTAAGGGATATCCCGTCTGACGAAATAATAAATGCCATTATATCCTATGGGATTTATATTTTGGTGGACGTGATATCCATCACTATTATGACGGAATAACCCATCCGCTGAGATCCAAACCGGGCCCTCATACCTGCTGCTCAAGCTATTCTTATAGTTTTGGGGGCCTTGAACAGTCTGAATTGTCACACTTGTAGAAGTGTGATGGTTAGGAGGTGTGTTTGTACTGTCATTGGCCGCGCTGGCAGAGGCAAGGGGAGGTGCAGGCTGTGGTGACCTCCTGACGAGGGCCCTGGCACAGATTAAGCACTGACTCTTTGCAGGGACTCTTCGAAGAGCTCGGAGGATTCTCTGGATACAAAGTGAACTGCGCTACATCCTTATCATAGGAGGAAGAGGTCCCCACTCCTTTAGGGTGGAGTCTGATGGCTTTAAATACCTACACATCCTCATACCAGTGAAACTGGACATCTTCCGGGGGGAAAAACCTAGAAAGGCTGTTGACAGAATTGCAGGGAGATATCACCAGATGGCGTAAGTTGCAGCTAAACCTCCAGAAATGAGCAGCTATTTTCGAAATAATAACACTCCCACAACTATTGCATATGATGCCAAATACACTATTCTCCACACCAGAGAATGCAGAAAGAAACCAGACTGCCACTCTGGGTTGGCGCTGCCCCGCCGGTCGGTCTGAAAGCTCCCCATATCTGTATACAGCGCGGGGTGGAGGAGAAATAGTTCTTCAACATATCAGGGGCTATTATTGAGACTCCATTCCCAATTGCAGGGGATTAATGGCTGGTTAAAGCCCTAACAGATAAGCTTGTGATCAGAATGGAGTGACGCCGCGTGACAGTGCCTTTCTGGAAACATTGGGGCAGATTTACAAGCCCCTTGCGCCACTTTTGCGTCACTTTTCCATGTTAAAAGTGACGCAAAAGTGGCGCAAGGGGCTTGTAAATCTGCCCCATTATACTCAATCGCTTGGACCCGGAGAAAGAGGCTCCCGGTCCCTGCAGACTGCCCTGTCTCCATAGTAGAGTTCAGTCAGCCATGTTGGGAAGAGGATGGGAGCACCCTATCGGGTGTTTCCTCTGAGGAAGGTGCGTACACTGCAGGGGTGCGCGTGCGCCCGCGGGGGCGTCCGTCCTTGGCACCTCTAGACCGGGTGGCTCACTCGAAGGGAGAGGCCATTAAGGCTTTTGACCAGCTACGGTAGGAGTGTGAGCTCACACACACACCCCATGAAATACAACCGACCTAAGCACGCCCTGCGCGCAGAGGCCACTGAGTGGGGAACTCGGCTCGAGTATCATGTTTGTATTTGTATCTGGGTTTTGTATCGCGCCAACTCACCGACAGGTCTCAAAGCGCTACTGACCAAGTACAGAACAAAGATGGAGGAGATAGAAGGTAACGGGTCTAGCAATTTGTTAATGAAGTGGGAACGCGTTCTTGAAGAGTAGAGTCTTCAAGGCCTTCCGGAAGCGGAGGAGATTGGGCTCTCTACGAAGAGCCTCTGGCAGCTTATTCCAGTTGATGGGGGCCTGTACTGAGAACGATCTGCCTCCTTTGGTCGTCAGCTTAAAGCGTGGTTGAGACAATACGAAAGAGCCCGACGATCGCAAGACGCGTTTGGGTTCGTGGAGCTCGAGCCTTTCCTTTATATAGGTTGGCGCCTGTCCATGTAATGCTTTATGGCAGATGCACATGCTTTTGAACTCCACTCTCTGCTGCATGGGTAGCCAATGTAATCGATGGAGCAAGGGGGAGGCATGGGTCCTCCTTGGAACTCCAAAGACCAGTTCTACAGGACGCGTTGGGGCGGGGCGCAGTCCCCTCTATTTATAAAATAATTGTGAATAATAACCTTAACGACAATGATGGGGGAAGTATGTGGGAGCCCTTAAAGATGTGCCACGGGAGCGCGCTTGATGCACCCCCAGGATGTGCTCATCAGAGCGCGAATCAACTTAATTCAATCCAAAATCCTACACAGAACCTGCATGCACAGTCAGGGCTTACGTATATAAACAGGGGGAAATCCAAATGCCTTCGTGCTTAATTGTAGTAATCTAGCAGGCTCATTCTTTCACACATTGTGGGGGTGGCCTGGGATTCAGAATTATTGGTGCTCGGCACTCGAGTAGCTGAGCGATGCCCTGGAAAGTACCATCCCAAATCAGGAATATTTATTAAGCGCACATATCACCCGGAAGTCTCATGGTGCTTTGCAGAATACTCAGGAGTTTGGTTTGGACAGAAGCCAGTTCGGAGTAGAACATCCATGTTTTTAGCTCCCTGCGAAAACAATTATGATCTGAGATAATGCATAAGTGGCAGTTTATTCCAGAGAGCGGGTGCGAGGAAAGAAAAAGGTCTCACCCCCCTTTCTTGTGGCACACATTTTGATGGGTATTACAAGGAATTTGTTCCTGGATCTTAAACTCCTTCATGGCCGGTACCAACTGAGTCTCTTTTACCAGTAACTAGGACCATTACTGAATATGTTCTTATGGGTTAGGCAGAGAATCTTGAAACGGGTCCGTTTCCTGACAGGAAGCCAGTGAAGAAGTCTCAAGTTGGGAGCCGAGGGGGATCCCGAAGGGAGATTCAGCACCATTCTGGCAGCAGTATTCTGCAGGACTTGGAGCCTGGTGAGAAGATCTTCATTTATTGAAGACAGCAAAGCATTTCCGTAATCCATACGGTTGATGATCAATCCTTGGACTAATGCCTTCCTGGCTTCCATCGGGAGCCATTTAAAAACTTTGCGTAGGTTTCGCATAATGCCAAAACAGGAACCAATTAGGTAGTTGACCTGATCTTTCATAGACAGTTGGTTGTCTATTTGGATCCCTAAGTTCCGAACTAATTGTCTTGGCACTGGGCAAGGTCCAAGGGTTTGAGGCCACCAGTCATTTGGCCAGTGTTCATGTGCTTTGCCAAAGAGGACTATTTCAGTTTTTCCTCCGTTTAGTTGTAGGGGATTTAGGTTCATCCACCTGTCGATATGGGTTATACAATTTTTTCAAACGTGATTTTGTGTCAGTTGGATCTGGGCCAAGAGTGATCAGGACCTGAGTATCATCGGCATATGACACTACATCAAAGCCGTAGGATCTGATCACCTTGGCCAGCGGAGTTACGTAAAGATTAAAGAGTGTCGGGCTCAGAATAGTGCCTTGAGGCACTCCCATCCTTACTGTCCTATTGCTGGAAACAATGTCATCAATCTGAACAGTAGTGACTCGATCAGTGAAGTAGCTCCTCAGCCTTTAAAGGGCTTTCCCTCGGACACCAATCTCACAGAGTCTTAGATCTAAAATGCTGTGGGAGATGGTGTCGAAGGCAGCAGATAGGTCTAGCAGGACGAGAATAGATGATTGTCCTCTGTCCAATGCTAGCCTAATGTTATCTGTAACTTCTACCAGTGCTGTTTCAGTACTGTGGGCGGCCCTAAAACTGGACTGTGACGAGTCCAGTAAACCATGGCTTTCCATATGAGTGACGAGCTGTCTATTGACCAATAACTCAAGCATCTTCCCAAAATAGGGTAGAAGCGAGATAGGGCGATAGTTTATTGGAAGTTTAGGGTCAGCTGTAGATTTTTTTAGGATGGGCCTGACTCGGGTGGTCTTCCATATCTTAGGGACAATAGCCTGTGAGAGCGAGCTAATAAATAGGTCGGTGAGGTAATCCAGAAATACAGGCGCAATGGTTGGGTGGAAACACGGTGGTATGGGATCCACAGGTGATCCAGATTTAATTTTTTCCATAGCTCTGATCACATCTTCCAAATTGCATAAAGAGAATTCTTCTAAAACGGGAGGGGAACCAGTGGAAACTGAGAGATTATTTCCTGAGATATTAATGTCTTCTTGAGGTGTGAATAGCATTAATTTTGTCATCAAAATATTTAGAAAGGGAGTCCACCCAGTTCTGTGAGGTGGAAATAGATGACTGTACTGGAGGCAACGTGAATTCTTTTAAGATGTTGTAAAGCTCCTTGTTGGAGTTTGCTGCTTTTGGTATCTGATTTAGGAGAAACAATTTTTTTGTTTGTTTGATGTTCTCCAAATAGCTGCGGTGGATACTTCTATATTTTTCACGGTCAATCTGGCTTTTGTTTTTTCTCCATATCCGTTCCGCCGTCCTACAGGAGAGCTTTATTTCCTTCAGTTGTTCCGTGAACCAAGGTGCGATTCTGGGTTTAAAGCTCCCTCAAGGGAAATTGCTACCAGATCAATGTTATCTGCTTGGCATTTAGGCGGAAGGTTAAAGTGGGTTGAAAAGGAGATGGGAGTGACTTTCCGCCATGACCTTCGCCATTTAAGTTCGTTCTTTAACTCACTTTTAATTTTATGGGCTGGGATGGTGAATTTCAATAAATCATGGTCTGACCATAATAGTGAGGATGGAGGTTCCACCGTAATGCCCGGGGAGTTAGTAAATATTAGGTCAAGTGTATGTCTTGTAGAGTGGGTGGGGCTATCCACCAATTGGACAAGCCTGAGTGAGCTCATATTGGTGAGGAGCTGATTGGTATCTGGGTCAGATAAAATCTCTGCATGGTGATTAATGTCTCCTATTAAGAAGAGTTAGAGGCTGGCACATGTGGAGCAATATTCTCTAGCTGATATGTAAAATCATTTTTCGGACCAGGTGGTCTATATACCAGAGCTCTTCTCCAGATAACACGAGAAAGATAATCTATTCTAAAAATGCATATTTCTAGTTGATCTGTACTAGTAGATTCTAAAGTGGTAATGGTCATACCGGGAGTTGTGGCGATTAGCAGGCTTCCTCCTCTTTTTCCCTTCCTATCCACCCTGGTTATATTATATTGGGGTGGGAAGGCGACTACCACCTCTGTGGAGGAGTGTTCAAGTAGCTAGGATTCTGTTATAAAGCAGATGTCTGGTAACTCCATGGCCATAAGGCTCCAGATTTCCATAGTGTGCTTTGGAATGGAGCGTGCATTAAAATATATCCCTTTTAGTGATTTTAGTGGTTTGAAGATTTTTGTGTAGGCCAGATTACATGGTGTTTGGGATATACTAGGGGATGTTGGTTCATTATGGCATGAGTTTTCTTTCATATTACTGATAGCAGTATTGCCCTGGGAAGCTAGTTGTTCTGAAAAAAGTTTATTAAGGTGTTTGAGTTCTTGGCTATAGTATTGTATTCTTGCCATTTCTGGACCACTCACCAGAGCATGGGGTGAATGCAGAGTAAGAGAGTGTCCTGGCGGCGGTCTGGCATGGACAGGTGCAAACGGGCTTGCCTTCGGCGCACCGCCAGCGCGTCCACGCCCTGCACCTTATGTAGACCAGGAGAAAGTGGTGCAGAGGCTGGAGCACTGACTGCGCTTCTGGGCTAATCACCGGAAGTGGGGTGAAGCCTTATCGTCCCTCCGCTGAATCGGCACAAGCCGTGGCGGACCAGGGACTACAGCTGACTGCTTGAAGACGGGTGAATAAAGGTGAGGCAATCTACATGAATGGCGCAATTTTTAAATTAAGGATAGCAGCAGTAGACTTTCATGCAGCAGGTTAGAGTTAGTGTCGCTGATATGACATGATCAGAAACATAGCGCAATTAAAACGAAAAAAATGACAAGCATAAAAACAGAAACTGACCCTATGGCCAATACTACACAGACTATCCGCTGCGCGTCCGCGCCCTGCACCGCCTCATGTAGACCAGGAGAAAGTGGTGCAGAGGCTGGAGCGCTGAGTGCGCTTCCGAGCTAATCACCAGAAGTGGGGTGAAGCCTTATCGTCCCTCCGTTCAATCAGCACAAGCTGTGGCGGACCGGGGACTATGGCTGACTGCTTGAAGACGGGTGAATAAAGGTGAGGCAATCTGCACGAACAGCGCAATTTTAAAATTAAGGATAGCAGCAGTAGACTTTCATGCAGCAGGTAAGAGTTAGTGTCGCTGATCTGACATGATCAGAAACATAGCGCGATTAAAACGAAAGAAATGACAAGCATAAAAACAGAAACTGACCCTATGGCCAATACTACACAGACTACCCACATACCCCAATTTATACTGTTGGGCATCCTAGGAGACATGGACGTTTCCCCGGTGCTTAATTTGTTGAAATGTTGGTGCCAGGGCCTGAGGGGCTTCTCAGGAGACCATCGCTAGTAGCACTATCCGCTGCCCTCTGCAAATCACAGAATGCAAGTGTGATGTTTTGGGTTATTCCAGGCCATCTCAAGCTGAAAGGATGGCCTTGGGTTTATTATTTTTTCTAAGAACGTTAAACACTTTAGGGGGTAAGCACTGCTCAAACATAGACAGGCAGCACCACCATGTGGTAAATTGGCTTAACAACGGCCGGTGTTTATGAATAAGTACTAGTCCCGAGCACCGTAAAACACCAGCACAAATTGAACACCGCCTGTCCCAGAAATAGTTGAAGTTCTGCTCCCTGGGCATGGTGGGGGCAAAAATGGATATTGCACAGCTATGGCAGTTGCCTTTAGTGCCTACAAAAGAAAACTGGCTGATGAGAGAGTGAGGTATACAAGCAGAGGCTGTCCTAATAAATTTGAGAGACTATAGGAGCAATGGAAAGAGTTCTATGGGCTTGATTCAGGACATTGGGGTACCCCTGTGCTCCAAGCTTCGAGGTAGATTTGGCCAAGAGGTTTAGGCTCATACAGAACTATATGGGTAATTTGAAAGGTGAACCCCAAGGAGGGAAGTCCGAGATGATGGGGTGCGGATGTATGGCCTCGTTATGACCGTCTGATAAACAACATTGAAGAAGGCACTCCTCATTACATATGCTGACATGCGCTATAGTAGAATGTAAACATCTGACAATTTGCTCATTGTTTGTCATTTTAAATCTAAATAAAAGCAGACTGAAAAAACTTACATTTCTTATTTCTGCTTGCTAGGAAGGCATTGGCCATTCCCACACCCTGTGTATGTAGTCTGCTGTGGTGGCATGGCTTCTGGGTGGGACAGCAACCATGTTAAGTCTTAAATATAATATGCTGCGGCAACAAATGATGGATGGAATGCCGAATAAATCAAACATTCTCCCCTAGTCAAGACATCTAAATTAAATCCATCGTTCTTGTGCTCACTATGCCATATTTAAATCAGTCTTGACCCTGCTCCTCATGGGAACAGTCCAGCCCGAAGTGCCAAGCCGGGTACTGACTCCTCCTGGATCTGAAACAAGCATCCTGGGACCGGTTTTGAGGTTTATAACCCCTCATCAGCCAGGCTAGCTTGAAACCAGTGGCACAGCGAGCAAGGGACCCACATCTGGGCATAACCATCCCACTTAGGGCGAAAGTGCTGTGTCAACAAATGATGGGTGGAATGCTGACAATGTTCAGCATTCCGTCCATCATCTTTTTGTGTTGTATTTTCACCATAAGTGGGAAGGGTATTCCCAGAAGTGAGTCCTGTGCTCGCTACGCCACCGGTTTCAAACTAGCCTGGTTGATAAAGGGTGATATACCCAAAACCGGTCCCAGGATGCTTGTTTCCCAATCCAGAGAGGGCCTGGCTTGGCAGTTTGGGCTGGACTATTCCCATGGGGAGCAGGGTCAATGCTGATTTGCATATGGCTGGATCCAAACTGGGGTGGCGTGATGAGCAAAAAAACAATGGATTAAACCCAAATCTGTGACTGAGGGCGAATGTTTGCCAGTGTTTACCATTCTGTCCATCATCTTTTTGTGTTGGGTTTTAAATATAAGGGACAGGTGTGCCCTGGTCAGACATGTCTGATGCACGTCATTAAACTATAAAGCTTACACATACTGTTCCTCGACACTGGCCACATTAGTCGCCATCTCATCCAACTCCGTCCCGTTATTCCCTTCCCCAAGGATCTTTCTCACTCGAACCCCAAATCTGACAGTATTTTATCTGTGGTGGATAGTGGGTCTCTGTATGATGTCACACATTTGTGTCAGCACCATGTCAGTAACTCGGTTGTCCAATCACAGTGCAATGGTATTGAAACCCTCGGGCTTGACCCTTCACGGACACTGTCCAGGAACAACTGACTGCCCGAGGATACCAAGAACGGATTTCTTCCTATGGAAGGCTATAGTGAAATGACTCATAGAACAGTGCCATTTTGCCAATTATCTTGGGCGAAAAGCCATACATTTTACAGACCTTTTTCTAGGAGAGATGACAGGAGGCCAAGCTGTTGAACAGTGCCCAGAGGAATTATTTCTCCACAGCAGCAAAGTAAGGACTTGCTTCAAAGAATTCTCGAGTGTTGTTGTCTTCTGAGAGTATGAACACAGGACTACAAGTCCTAAAATTCAAAGAAAATTATATTCTCAAGAACGTGTGATAATCATCGCAAAATTAGCTTAAAGCAACCTTGCATATCGCAGTCTTTCACGGGAAAATAAAATCGTATTAACGTTGTATTCACAACCTGGCGGCACCATGCGATAGTCTCACGATAACGCGTCAAACGCGAAAAATGGTGCGATGAGGCCCATCGCGATACAGAAATCAGCGACAACCAGCGCTAGGCCTGCAATTCCCACGCGTAATGCCGGAAAATGCACCATAAAAGCAGATTAAAAAAACGGTGAGATGACAATGTACGAGCACAAACCCACATCCGTGAAATAGAACAAATGACAATTGTCCCGCATCAAATAGGCATCTCCTCACAGTCAAATGTACATTGACATGCAGTCTGCATATAAACTGCGCCAATGCTGAAACATGCATGGAACACACTGCAAAACCGCATCACCCCTTCACATTGCAGAGGGACAAGCAACCCCCCGGCACACAAACGTGTCATGACCATGATCAATCACTTATGAAAGCGTGTACGAATGTAGGAGCAGTGACTCCCACTTACGTACATGCCGCCCATGTTGTGGTACTTGAGTCACAGGGGGCATCCCTGAATCATGGTGGTACATATCTGACCCCAAAAGGACCCCTGTTGTCACCTGTAGGTCCCAAATGGCAGCAAAAATGGAATGATTTTGGGCACATGTGTGTAGAGCCGGGTATACCCACTTACTGGGTCTCGGTGGCGGGGGAACCGCCCAAGTCTACCATACCCTCCTTATATTGTAAAAGGAGACACAGGAGCCTTCGTCTGCAGGAGGAACAAAGCTTTATTCGAATAGCCCGGGCTATGGAGCAGAGTCCCAAGCTCGTCGGAGACAAGACAGAGGAGGCTGCTGCTTCACTCTGCAGCTTACAGGCCTTATATACACATTTCCCCATCCTAAGAAATCAGTTCGAATGGGGCTTGGCGCCCCCGGTGCTGCAACAGGTGGTACAGAAGGTTACGACAGATCTTGCAAAACGGGATATGTACGTGAAAGAACAAACAGATCTTGACAAACAGGATATTTGAAAGAAACAAGTTCGGGGACGGTGTTGTGACCAAGTCTTGCGAAACAGGACGGGTGCGTGCAGGAGTCCAGTCCGAGGTCGGTGAGAGGCCAATTCTCTGTTCCCTTTTTGGAATTGGCTTAACCGCAAGGAGCAGGAAGGGCAGGGCGGACTTGACAGTTAGAACTTGGGCAAGCATCAGCAGAAACGACCAGGAGGGTCATGCAGAGGTGTTTGACACGAAATGGCAACACAAAAATAATGGAGTCTGACACAAAATGAATGCCGACAAGAAGGACACTTTTCCTCAGACCCTCCTTTTGCCATTGAGTGGCAAAACCATTACGAAATGTCTATATTCATGAGATCATCTGTTTCTTGTTGGAGCATCATCTTCATATTGGTGTCGTGAATGTTTGAGGGTGGAAGCTTAAGAGCCTGGACACACTTTACACAGAGCATTGGCAGGCACTGAACACACAAACAACAGGAGACTAGGACAGCCACTCCCAAGGCAAGGAAGATGAGAACCCTCCATCCCCATTGGGAAAGGAAGCCCCAGACCCAACCTGTGAGGGACCAGTTGCTTTCATCCTGATGAATTTCAGAGGAAAGGTGATGCAGACGTTGGATAGCATCATATACTGTAGGTGCTTTATCTGGAATATACACACAGCAGCTGGAGCCAATCAATTTACACACACCACCACGATCAGCAAGGATGATGTCAAGGACCATACGATTTTGAAGTGTTACAAGACAGTCCGCTTGAAGCTCTACAGTGATATTAGCCAATGCCCCAACAGTCTCAATGATAGTTGCCTCCAGTACTCTGGTCAGACTGCGTATGGCTCTGCTGTTAACCATAGGACCCCAAAAGGAGAGGAAACCTTTGAAGAAGTCCCCAGCCTCCTGGCCAACCGTGTCGTCCGCAGAAATGGCTCCTCTACGCGGGCGGCATGGAACACGGTGATCCCATAAGTGATGGTCCTCAGAAGCAGTGTAGGTAGGGGGAAGTAGGAAGGCCAGATAGCAGGTGCCGGACCAGTTACCAGGGAGCCAAGTGTAAGCAGATGTGCCACAAACAAAATACGGATTCGGGGATGCAACCAATGCTGGTGGAGACGTGGAATTGATTGACCTGGTAATGTTACATTGACTGATGTCAACTGGCTTGTTACCCATACCCTTGATGCAGACACGGCCCTGAGCGGCGATAACACTGAAGGGCCGTCTTTTATTAGGCACTTGCCGCCTTGCTCGGAACCTAGAGAACGTAATCCTCGCAGAGGAGTTGAACACAGTCATTTCTTCAAGCTCACTTGGAGACAACCGTGTAGACGATTCACTAGTCGGGCAAAAGGGGTAATTGGTGTCATTTATCTTGTTCCGCCAGAAGATCTCGTTAAACTCTCCGACGACTGTATTTGTACTTCCATTCACGGTATAGGCTTCCGTGATCAGCATCATCCATGCTAAACAAGAGCCGGAAATAGAAAAGGGATAAGGAAAAAATGGAACAGAATATGCCATTGAGTGCGGCAGTAATCCACACACCCAACAGTCGGAGTTATTCACCACTAGCTGATGTTGATGCAGCATTTGAATAAAGGTATTATTAAAGAATTCTCGGCGACGAGGTAATTCATGACTAGGCAACATGAAGTGCTGATGTTCCTCTGGAGTAGGGATGGGTGTAGGCGTGACAGGTGGATAGGCGAGTAACAGAATCCATCCGATGACAAGTAGTATAAAAGAACAAAACAGAGCAACTACTGTTGTCAGAAAACATCGGCTATGCAGCAACTTGGCATATGTCTTGTGTACTCGAGAGTTCTGTATGGCTGCCATTGTACTAAGTCTGGGCCACTAGCGGCTGTCTGTAATTGGTGGTTGCTTCACTAGGTGTGGATACCAAGAGCCCTAAAGACGTACCCTGGTCCGACATGCCAGCACCGGTCTCAGCCGGAGAGATCACAGCCCTACAGCCTATAGGCGCCAGACAAAGTCAAGGGCCAGCCTTTTTCCTGGATCGCAGGTTGTAACGAGTAGAGGAAGGGACAGAATGGTCTGAAAACAGCGTCTCTTGTTCTCCCGACAAGTCCTGCACAGGAATGGCTATTCCTCTGAGTAGTCTGAAACTTTCCTCCTCAGTGGAGGTGGAATGCAGCCAGGCGTCACTGAAAGGAAAAAAAGTGGGTACTATCTTCGTCTCTGTGTCCAGCAGTCCTTCTTTCACCCACTGGTCATACGGGAGGGGCAGAGGCACTCTTTTACAGTGTGTTGCATGTATCCAGTTCTTCCGACCTTCAACTTTCATGGCAGTGCGGGTGGCCAGTAACACCTGGCGGGGCTGTGTCCAGCGGGGCTCGAGGCTCTTAGTACGTTGAAAGTTGCAAATCAGAACCCAGTCGCCAGGTTGGATAACGTGTCCTGGGCCCTCGCTTTTATCAGGTATGGCCTTATGCACCTTGTGGTGAAGAGTACGAAAGGTGTTAGTCAAACTGTACAGATAATCAGTCAACACAGGTTATTCAACATCAGACAGTTTCTTAGGGCGAGGGACACCCCAGACATTGGCAGGCCTCCCGAGCACAATCTCATGGGGAGATAATCCTATCCTGGTATGGGCCGTTGTCCTGACAGACAGTAGAGCCAGGGGTAGAGCATCAACCCAAGTGACACCCGTCTCGGTTACAATTTTGGCCATTTTAGTCTTTAGGATGCCATTGTACACCTCCACTAGACCTGCTGACTGGGGGTGGTTGGCTGCATGAAATTTTTGTTTCATACCCAGTGCTGAACAGACATACTCAATTATTTGAGCCGTAAAGTGTGTCCCGTTGTCACTCCAGATCAAACGGGGCAAACCAAATCGTGGGAAGTATTCTTTCAATAGTACTTTGGCGGTAGTGATAGCGGTGCAGTCTTTGACAGGGTAGGCCACCACCCATCGGCTGAAGGTACAGACCACCACAAGGACATATTTTAAATTGTTACATCTGTCCATCTGGATGTAATCCATCTGGAGGGCTTCAAAAGGAAAGGTAGGAGGAGAGAATCCTCCTTCAGGAGTTACTGTACCTTTACCCGGGTTGTACATAAGGCAAATCATGCATGTTTTGACCAACTTCTCAGCATACGCTTGTATCTTTGAGTTATACCAGGTGAGTTCCAACAGCTTACATATCCCTTTTGTACTAATGTGAGCAGGGCCATGGGCCATCGTAACTACCGGTAGCACATGACTGTCAGGCAACATCCATTGTCTCTCCATAGTGATACGGGCCCAACAACCATCTATTTCCTTTACCGCCAAATGCTCCGTCCACATCCTCAGCTCCTCAGGGGTAGCATGGGACTGAATATCAATCACACTCTGTACTGTGTCTTCAACCATGCCCCCTTCTGCCACCCACCTGGCGGGACCTCCCACATACATTCCTTCCTTTTTCTTAAGAGCTGTCTGTCTGGCTGTCTGGTCAGCCAAGGCATTGCCTTTTCCAACATCATCCGTCACTTTCTTATGCGCTTTACATTTTATAATGACTACCTTTCTGGGAAATGTCAGGGAGTCTAATAGTCGGTGAATTAGGGGGCCATGTTGAATTTTCGTCCCATGTGAAGTAAGGAAATTCCTTTCTCTCCACAGTCTTCCAAAGTTGTGAGCTACCCCAAAAGCATACTAACTGTCAGTGTAGATATTAACCGTTATTCCTTTGCTTAACTCACAGGCTCTAGTGAGGGCCACTAATTCTGCAGCCTGAGCAGAGCACTGTGGAATCTGAGCTGTTTCTACTACTTGCTCCAATGTTGTGAGGGCGTAGGCGGCTGATGTGTTACCATCTGGCCCTCTGAGACATAATCTGTCCACATACAGTATACCTTCTGGATCTGCTATCGGGGTATCCTGTAAGTCAACCCGTCCCTTCGTCTCCTCCTCTGTCCTCAATATACAGTCATGTGGATCTAAACGGGCATCCTGAGTATCCAGTGGGAGTAATGTGGTGGGATTCAGTACAGTGCATCTCTTGATGTTAATGTGGCTGGAAAAGAGTGTCAATTCATACCCTGTGAGTCGTGCGCTAGTGAGGTACTGTGTCTTGGTGTTATTAAGGAGGGTATCCACAGAATGGGGAGCCATTAGAGTTAAGGGGGAGTTCATGACGATCCCCGCACTCTGCCGGACCATGAGTGCGGCCGCAGCTGTCGCCCGTAGGCATCCTGGGAGAGCCCTCGCAACAGGGTCTAAGGTAGCTGAAAAATAGGCACATGGCCGATGGTGATCTCCGAACATCTGGGTCAAGACAGCACATGCACAGCCGTCTGTCTCATGTACAAAAAGAAAAAATTGTTTGTTATAATCAGGAGTACCAAGGACTGGAGCAGTACACAGAGCTCTTTTTAAATCCTGGAAGGCCTGCGTATGCTCTCTAGTCCATGGAAAGGAACTGTCGGATATGTCTTTAGTGGTGAGGGCAAGAAGAGGTTTGACCATGGCCGAAAAATTAGAAATCCACTGTCTGCAGTATGAGGTTAGGCCTATGAAGGCTCGTACCTGCTTTTGTGTCCGTGGGGCCGCCATAGCATTGATAATGGCTACACAATCAGCGGTGAGCTGCCTTCCCTCGAGAGGAGATGACCTAAATAGGTCACCTTCTCTTGACAAAACTGAAGCTTTTTTAAAGAGACCTTGTTGTTATGGAGGGCAAGGTGGCGTAACAAACAGAGAGTAGCCTCTTTACATGTTGGGGCAGAATTTGCAGCAATGAGGAGGTCATCAACATACTGCAGCAGTGTGGAATTATCAGGGAGTTCCAAGGAATCTAGTTGACTTTTGAGAGCTTGACTATAGATACTGGGGCTCTCGGTGAAGCCTTGAGGGGCGCGGTAAAATCTAAAGCTCTACCCACCAAGAGAGAAACCCAAAAAATGTCTGCTGTCAGGATGTTTAGGAATACTGAAAAAAGCATTCTTCAGGTCTATGACAGAAAAGTGTGTGGCGTCAGAAGGGACCAACGTCAAGAGGGCTTTAATGGGGACAACAGGGTATTGGGAGATCGTTATTTTGTTAAGGGCTCTCAGGTCAATCACAAATCTGTATATTTTAGGGAAGAGAGCATCTCCATTGGTCTTCTTAAGAACCGGAATAATGGGACTGTTACAGATATTACCACGTGTCTCCTCCACTACGCCCTTGTCCATCAATTCGGATATTATTGTTAAAAGGGCGACTTCTCCTTCCGCGGGTAGTCGATACTGCCGGAGGCTGGGGAGAAGGGCGCCTGGCTGAATGCGTACCACATGAGGGGGTATGTTGAGACACCCCACATCAGTGTCTGATGATGCCCAGAGGGAGGAAGGTAATGACTGCAACTCTGGTGGGAGAGGACCGGACAGATACATATAGGAGGCGGGGTGGGGGAAATTGTTAGAGACACGCCTTGGGGACTACATGATATAGTGGCATACAGAGCTTTCAGTAAATCCATGCCTAATAAGTTTTCACTGCAACCTATAGTAAGGACCAAGAGAGCGTCAACATGGGCGGGCCGATATCGAGAGGGAGGGGTTCAGAAATAGGGGTGGTCACGGGTGTTCCTGCAAAACCCACGGAGACATTCAAATTGCCAGAAAGGGGTGCCTCCGGGACCGATACATGTGCAATAGAAGACCTAGTCGCCCCTGTGTCCAGAAGGAAAGACCGAGCATCCCCTGCAACTGACACATGAACATACGGGCCCTTCTGGTCGACCGGAATTTGCACTCTCGAAATACCCCTTCCCTGGCTTTCCTATGCTTGATAAAACCTTGTCTCGTCTACCTCTTTATAATCGTCATTGTAATAAGTACGTGTGGCTTCATACCCATCAAACTTGTTAGCGGGGCGTAGTCGTATGGCGTTGTCATCCCTATGTCTCCCCTCTCGGTCACTAGGGCGGTGTTGCCTTTGGTCTTTAGCAATCACCCCATCTCTGTGAACACGAGGCCGTGTTTTACCTGTCCGTATGTTTTCTGTCAAAACAGGACACTCATCCACCCAGTGGCCGTAACCCTTACAATAGGCACATTGATCTGTCTGGAGAGGCCCGGAGGGGCCGGAGGGAGCCGACTGACGTGCTCTTGGTGGCCGTTGAGGGAGCGGCCGGAAATTGCCACGGGCGTCAGGGCCTTTGGGAGGATAGGCCTGTTTCAGAAGTACTTTCGTTTTAAGGTCTTTATTTCTCTTGACCTCTTTCTCCTTATCCTCGTTTTCCCTATTCTCATGGTATTGGGCCATGGCCAAGATACCGGTCACAGTCTGAGCGGACCATGTACTCTCAACCTTCTTGAGTCTGGCAGAAATGTCAGGGAGCAAATTGCTGACAAATTTGTCAACGAATACCGGGCCGGCTCCTGGGACCCGAGGGTCCAGGCAGCTGTGTCCCTTGTATTCAGTTTCAAAACAGGTGAAGAAATCCGCCACACTCTCATCCCTACACTGTCTACAGGTGTTAATTTTATCCCAATTGATGACCGTTTCTGGCAACAGCGTCTTCATGAATGTTATGATTTTTCCAGGCAAGGCTGTGATGGTGGCGTTCGGTTTCGTCCCTCCCACTCTATTACCTTCCATGACCTCTAGATCAGCCCATTTACCTCCCAATTCTACTTCATGGTCGGTATCTCGTATTTTATCCCAGACCTCAGTAGGGACGACCGTTCCAAAAAGCAAATCTATGTCTTCGAGAATAAGGGTACCGGCAGATATTATCTGGCTTGAAACTTTGTAGAAGGCAGTCGGATTCTTCCGAGGATCCGGCAATTGTCCCTTTAACTGTATCACTTCTGACCTTTTCCAAGGAAGATGAACCCAAAGCCTGCGCCAGTGTGCTTCGACAGCCCCTCGCCCATTATTTTGGGCATCGGTGAGTGCGTTAACAAAGACAGGGGCCGCCTCTCTTATTGGCATAGCTGTCTCTAGAGGGGGGCTCGGGAAAGCGGTCATATCACAGTAAGCTATCAAAGCAGACATAGCACCAAACATCCCCTCTCCCTGTACATCGCCTCTTTTTATTTGTGACCTGAGGTCCACCAATCCAGCGGGTATGTGCATAAATGAATTCTCGAATCTCTGCATAACCAAGGTACACATGTATTCAGCCCAGGTGGTCTGTTCCATAATCGTCCACTGGGAAAAGGTGGACCATAATTCTTTAAATGGATAAATATTCCCGCTATTTATTCAGCATTCACACTGTTGCTTTTGCAGGTCATCTTCTCGAAGGGACGAAAAGCTGACTGCAGAGCGCAAGGAAGCCAGTCGGGGGAATTCAATAATCTATATAAATCCTACTTAACCGTAGACCACTGGGAAGAAGGGAAGGGGCGGGCAGGGGTAAAGTGCAGGTATTGGGCGGATGGGGACTCGTTGTCATTCCCGCGGCGAGGACAGGGGTAGCGTGCGCAGTCGGTGTTATAGCCGTCAAAATAGGGGGGGGTTGGTGTGACGGGGGGAACAGTGGGAGGGGCAGTGGGGGCAGGAGTGTGCAGCGCGGCGGGTGCAGCTGCATGCGGGGCAGGGGGGGGTCAGCGCAGGGTACATGGGGGCATAAGCAGGAGGACTTTCCAACATGGTATCAAGCAGGGAATCGCCCTCTTCTCCCCCTTCCATAAAGCCTTTTACTTTCTCTTCACGGGCCGGGTAGCACTTCTGCACCCATGCCCTATGTTCCCTATCAGCTATCTCTACAGATTTTTCCATTCGGTCCTGTAAGTGCTCCCTAGCATGGTCAGCCATTGACATCTGCTCCCGTTTCCTTTCTAGTGCCTTTTCCTTCTTTGCTCTCTGCTCAATTTCCTTCCTCCACAGCCTGACAGCCTGACAGACTCAAACAACGAGGGACGAACATTCCGTTTAAATAGCTATTCCTCTAGATTTGCAAGAACCTGTGGATCAAAGGACCCATAAGGGGGCCATTGTAATTCGGGAACGGCTTGTTTGGTATACTTAGTACAAAGGGAGGAAAACGTTATGGCAGAAGGGGCCATGTTTTGCGTACATAGTGTGACCAGGCGTCCCTTCTGGAGGAAGCGGGCAAGCCGCCTCCAGCTGGGAGTCCTGCGTACACATACAACAACATAATTTCTTAAACTTACTGTTCGCCGGCATACTGAAAAGGACCGCAAACAGATAATGCAAACAACAGCGGGCCTTAAAAAACTCACCTCTCTGGCTTGGCTTTTGCAAATGTCAATAAGAGCGCAATCATACAGACTCGGTGGGTGATCAGCCCACCCTTACCTGACAGGGGTAGTTCTCTTCTGCAGACGTAGGGCCGTGTCCTGTTCCAGAAATCACTATTAGGGGACCCCAGCGAGGACGCGGTCATGTGGCCCAGACCGGGCGGGGAGGAACAGCGGGCGAGTGGTTCAGCTACCGGACTGCAAGAATCCCTCGGGTAGGGTACCTCCGTCGGAGTCTCTCCGTGCACCTCCTCACATCCACCGGGCCTGACCTTCGTGCTCGTGGGGTCCCTGTTCGGGTGCTATTTGTAGAGCTGGGTATACCCACTTACTGGATCTCGGTGGCGGGGGAACCGCCCAAGTCTACCATACCCTCCTTATATCGTAAAAGGAGACACAGGAGCCTTCGTCTGCAGGAGGAACAAAGTTTTATTCGAATAGCCCGGGCTATGGAACAGAGTCCCAAGCTCGTCGGAGACAAGACAGAGGAGGCTGCTGCTTCACTCTGCAGCTTACAGGCCTTATGTACACATTTCCCCATCCTAAGAAACCACTTTGGATGGAGCTTGGCGCCCCTGGTGCTGCAACAGGTGGTACAGAAGGTTACAACAGATCTTGCAAAACGGGATATGTACATGAAAGAACAAACAGATCTTGACAAACACGATATGTGAAAGAAACAAGTTCTGGGACGGTGTCGAGACCAAGTCTTGTGAAACAGGACGGGTGCGTGCAGGAGTCCAGTCCGAGGGCAGTGAGAGGCCAATTCTCTGTTCCCTTTTTGGAATTGGCTTAACTGCAAGGAGCAGGAAGGGCAGGGCGAACGTGACAGTTGGAGCTTGGGCAAGCATCAGCAGAAACGACCAGGAGGGTCATGCAGAAGTGTTTGACACGAAATGGCAACACAAAAATAATGGAGTCTGACACAAAATGGATGCCGACAAGAAGGACACTTTTCCTCATGTGAAACGCCGAAGAGTGGAATTCCCTACTAACTGTGACACACAGAACTAGCATTTCAAATACGTGACACCCTAAACAGCCTCTCTGCACAGAGGTGACACACCCACCATCCATGAACAAATCATAAAATTATCAGCACTACATGTAGCACTCACACTCTGAGTGGTGTGCCTGTACAGATGAGTGACATGCACACAGGGAATGTGTTATGGGAATGCATTTATTTGCACATGCTGTGCCTGTGGTCATTTTGTACTGTCCCATGATTGCTAAGGACTATCACAATGTGACGTGCTCATGAAATTGTCAATGATGATGTCCCTACGTGCTATTCCTGCTGCGGCTGCAGTGGGGTGTGGTCCACCTGCCTCATCATCATCGTCCGGTGCATCTGGCACTTGTATCCATGGGGCATTGCTGCGTACACATATGTTGTGCAACACACAGCATGCAACGACTATCTTGCACACAATGTCTGGGCTGTACAGGAGCCTTCCACCTGTGACATCCAGGCACCTGAAACGTGACTTCAACACGCCAAATGTGCGTTCCATGATGCCCCTGGTGCATTTGTGGGCCGCATTGTACTGCCTCTGGGCCTGTGTGTTCGTGGCTCGGAGGGGTGTCATCATCCAAGCGCAGAGTGCACATCCTTGATCACCTGTGACCAGGGCCGAACTGGGAACCAAAACCGGGCCTGGCAAAATGCTCGGCCGCCCCCCCCCCTCCCCGCAGGGGCTTGGGGGTGCCGCCGAGCTCCTTGCCAGGGCCGGTTTTCTGCCTTTTTTGTTACAGGGCCGATTTTGCAGCTATTCTGCAAAAACGGCCCTCTAACAAAAACGGCCCCCAGGGGCCCAAAACCGGCCCCCACCCGTGCGGCGCACCGGGGGATTGCCCGGTGCCCGCTAAGGCCTGTCCGGCCTTGCCTGTGACAGTGCAGAGAGACATGAGTCAATAGTTGGTTCTGCATGATGTGTTGGCAGGCTCACTGGTTCATTGGCGTGTGATATGTGTGACTTTGTGATTTCTGTATGACATGTACTGCTTGTTGCAAATGAGCGGCATCAATGTGTATTACGTAGCCTCACTGCTGCTCCTCCCTCCCCCGAGCCTATTCACTAGTGTGCGCAACGCATTTACATCACTTGCACCCCTACAGCACACCATTGTCATGCTTGTCTGCGCATGTCCACATGCCTGACAATGACACAGTGATGTTCTGCGCTGAAGGTGGGCGGCTACGTGTGTGTAGGCCTATCGTAAGGACAGAGCAGCCACAGATGTAGAGTTCATGCCTGGCTGAAATCGCCATGAGGTTGAGGGTAGACATTTGGCTTATGCTGCGCAAATAGCAACACACACAAGAGTTGGCATGTCTGATCCCTGACCCCGGGCGGGCTTGCGCACCCTCATGTACCCCTCGGCCGAGCCCACACTACGGGAACATCCTACATAGCAACACTGTATATTGCGTGACTGGTGGCGCCGACACTACATCAGAGACACACGCATTAGTAACTTCCTTGGCAAGGCCTAAACTCAACCACGCCCAGAGCCACATGTTGTATGACCACACCCCTACACCATACTGCCGTACACCTGTCCACTCCCTTACGCTCACACGGGGGGCAGACACAGCTACATGTCCCAGGTCTACCCCACTGCCTGAGGCGACAAGGTTGCGCCTGCTGTACACAGCACAATGTAATGTGGTATGGCCCAGGGCCCTCATGCATACGTAATGACCGCACGGACACACTGAGATAATTTTATTGCCAGGGTCACACGTCCAGTGACGCCTGTGCTGGATGGGTGTTGGGTAGTGTAAGCCACCCCTCAGGGGTTGGTTGGTGCTGGCAACAACTACAACAATGATCAGACAATCAGAAGTTCAAAGTACAAACAGCAAGGGTCCATGACTTGAGCTGCACAGAGTTAGTGGCCCCGGATGCACTGCGGCCGGCACAGGCACACCCCCAAGGGACGGTGACTTGCGGTGCATTGAGATAGGGCCACGAGAGCTGAGCGGGTCCTCGTTGATGTCCAAGGAGAATGTCGCGGAGTGTTACGGGGGACAGTGGAAGGTGTCCATCCAGGGCATGATGCAGAGGGCAGAAACAGGCAATATGGAGGAGTTGAATGCTACACTCTCCTTTTTCCCACCATGTCAGTATCCGCTACATGATGATGAAGACAACCCCCAGGCCATGGACTCAGACGCCACCAAAGTTCAACCAGAGAGTGTTCCTGACTCCCGTGGTACAGAGTCAGTAGCACCAGAGCTGGAAGCGGATGCAGTCTGCGATGAGACCTGTACAATGATATCAACTCTGCCATAAATAAATCAAGGCTCAGTTCCAAATGTGTGACCTACTCGACCGCAGTGTACGCTGAACGCAGAAGTCAGCAAGGGCCCACAGACAGGTGTGGTCAGAATGCTATGCACAGAGTTGGTGGCACCACATCAAAGGGAGTATAGTGACATAAACTCAGCCATAAAATATGTACTTTGCCATTGTGTAATCAAGACTGTTCCAAATGTGTAACATACTTGTCCGCTGTGTATGCCGGTGGAGTACGACAACGAGAAAGGAGTACTGCAGGCCTTGTCAAGGAGGCCGTGATGGTCTGAGGAGGCTGCCAAGGTCGCAGGCCTCGGGCTTGGAGCTTGCACCGGCACATTGTGGGCCCTCTTGGAGACACGCTGGTGTCAGAAGGTGAGCAGTGAGGCCTGGATGCGCAGGGGCGGGCAAGACGACATATGGGGACCAGCGGCCTGGGGTGCAGCAGGTGCACAGGATAGCAGGAACCACCACTCACGGCGTCGGCCTCGTGGCGGGGTGAGAGGCGCCGCCCTGGCAGACAGGTTGGCCATTGCGGAAAAGAACCATGCCCAGGGCTACGTGCTTTTTATTCACACCCCTACGCTAGCCTGGCGAACGCCGGGCCAGCCCACTCCGCACACGCTTACAGGGGGGACATAACAAGCTACATTTCTAAGATCTTCCCCACTGGCTGGGGTGACATGGTTGTATCCGCTGTCCACAACACTACCACTACCAGCAGTATATGTCAACATGGATATGTCTGTGGTCTGCATACTGCAGTCTGTCCAGCACATCCACGCCACACTTGGCATTGTGTGCATTCTCATTCATGGGTCACTTGCCTCCTTCGCACATGCCTGGTTCCCACCTCTCCCCACATTCTGCTATTGTGTGGCTGAGGTGCCATGCATGGCACATGTAAATAGCTAGCCCAGGTTACCGCAGTACGTTCTGCTGTCATGTATGGTGGGTGGGCATGTTGTTTGGCATGTTGTATGTGAGTTTGTAACATGTGCATTCCCTGGGTTGTGATTTGCATGATTGTGGAGTTGATGTGTGTGGTGTGTTCATTTGGTACTTACCAACGAGCACTGCATTTCCGTAGGTGCCATCCTGGAAGCGCCGGTTGATGATGGACTGTCGGAAGATGTATGAGTCATGCACACTGCCTGGGTAGTTGGCGACAACATTGGTGGAGAGTCCCCGGTGGTCCACTATTGCCTGCACATTGATGTAATGTGTGTGCTTTCTGTTGTGGTAATTGTGTGCAGTGTCGGCAGGCGGCACAAGTAGGACATGTGTGCAGTCAATTGCCCCCAACACGTGCGGAAATCCAGCAATGGCGTAGACGCCTTGCTTGGTCTGCAGCTGTTCCTGCAGTTTGGGGAAGTATAGGTACTGGGGTACCAAGCTGATGATGGTATCCAGGACAGTTGTGAGGAACTTGGATAGGGCTGGCTGTGAGACTCCTCCCACTCTGGTGGTTGTTGGTTGGAATGTCCCAGAGGCCATCAGGTGCAACACAGCCAGCAGCTTTGTCTGAGGTTGGATGTTGGTTGTCCGCTGTGTTGGTACCCTCAGCCTGTGGGTTATGATGTTCAGGATGCGGAGGATGGATGTCCTTTTGAGTCTTTAGTGGCCAATGACATTCTATGGTGTTAAGTCTGGGAGGCTGGTGCGTTTCCTGAAGGTCTGTTATCTTTGTCTGCGATGCCTCTGTGGTGGTCTGGGGGGTGGGGGTGGGGGAGGTCCGGGGGGGGAGTGGCGGGCCTGGGGGTGGTTGCGGTGGGTGTTTTGGCCCTGTTGGGACTCCGAGCTGCATGATGAGTAGAACATGGCACCTGTTCTTCAGGTGTGGCTGTGGGCTGGGCTCCCTTTTCTGTTGCAGGTTGTCTGACTTTGCACCAGGTCAGACCAGGTGTTAATTTCCTGCTATCGCCTGTTTTGTGGTCTTATCGCAGATCTGGCTGGTCGTTGAGAATGTTGCGGTGAGGTGTTGTCGTGGCTTTTTGCTCGGGAACGCCTTCTCTGCATCTCATAGCGATAGTTGGCGGGGTCATCTGTGGCGATATTTTTTGCGGATGCTATTGCAGGTAAACTGGTGTTATCGGCTGTTAGCACCAGCTTGTGAATGGGGCGATAAATTTATCGTGACTTTGGCTGCGATAAAGTGCCGATAACTCGGCGATAGATCCTTGAGAAGATGCCCCTAAATGTGCTACTCACACAGGGAACTCGGAAACGTGTGAGCCCCATCAGGGTGGGTGCACCGTGGTGCTGGACCCACCCAGCCCTGAAATCAGCCTCTTCCCTCCTTCTACTGTCTTCTGCCCTCCACCCTCAAGTTGGGCGTGTGGTTTCCCTGTGTCCTGCCCACGAAGGCCAGTTGTGCTGGGTGTTTTTTACTTCATGACCAAACATCCAAACGAAAATCAACAGCATGAACCAATCTGCCAATCCTCATACTGAATCCTAGTCTTTTTTTTTTTAACTAAACTTAACATTTTATGCTATGTTAAAAAAAATCTTTCTTTTGTTTTCTTATTAGTGTTGTCTCACTATGAAATGGAAACACTTTTAAACATATATTGCCATTGCTAATTTTGGCATCATATAACTGAAGTTAGTGAACAGATGGTCATGGCACAATGATAAATACGGTATGGACAATGTATATGGCACCACCGGTCTCGGGCGCTGATTAGAGGTGCTGCTGGTGCCCAGTGGCTGAAGAAAAGTGATGGAGGCCCTCAAGAGAGTGATGAGGGTCCACCGAATCCCCCCCATCTCATCTGCTTTCATGAGCTTTCAGCTGGATGGGGCCCCCGCGAAAGGTCGGGGGAGGCACCCTGTGCAGCAGGGGCCTGCGTTATGCCCCTGAAAGTGTCAAAATAGATTGGCTCGTATCGACCCTAGAAATCTGAAACACTAAGTCGGCCCTACCGGACGGAAAGCTGTGATCACACGTTGCAGAGGGCACATGAAACTACTGAACTGTCTCGCCAGATAACCAAAAAGTACAGGGTACGTTAAAAGATCCTTACAATAAAGAATAGATTAAGCAAGTGTGGATTATGAATTGAGGGTCTGAGAAAAATATTAGCGAACGACTGGAAAATGCACGTGACATTGAGTAACCGGTGCTCGAGTAAAGCGCTTCAATACCTTCGGGTCGAGTTCGCGCTATAGAAAGGAAAAGAAAAAACCTTCAAACTGCAGACACGGCATCTAGGGAACTATTTATTTGTAGTGCGCATTTTCCATTTAACTTGCAGTTCCCTGGAAAGCAGCGAGGGGTCAGAAAGGGTTAAAAAAACAGAGGCGGATGGAGGGAAGGGAAATCTGCGCACCGTCCCTTTAAGAGCCCTACTAGTACTTGACATTAAATTGCAGGAGGGTGGGTTTGTGGTGTCTGTGTGTATTGTTTTATTCCTCTGGAGACGGTGTTGTCTTTTATTCCGCTTTCTTAACCCCACACCTCTCAGCCGGAGCCGGCGGGGCTGGCGAGGGACGCTCCTCCCGGATTCTCGACCACAACAGAGGCTGGAGCCGGGGTGCGGGGAGGGCGCGTCCAGGCAGAGAGCCCCAGAGGAGGAAGCGGTGCCCATTCAGAGTGTGTGAAGAGAAGGGAGGGATCGCCGGAACGCAGTGCCGACCAGGGACCGCGGCGAGGACCGGGGCCAGGCAAGGACATGGGCAGCGCAGCCGCCTCCCTTGGCATCTGACTGGCAGAGAAGCATGGAGCGGAGGAAGGAGGCTGCCCTGTGCGCTGCCGGTGATGGGCACCACCTGGGCAGAGCCTGCCCTAGCAGAGGGGGCACCGCCAGGGTGCCGGCCCCTGGTGGCGGGGACGGTGGCAGGGACCCCGCCGAGCTCATCCAGAGGGCCCTGGAGTTCAAGAGCCAGGGGTCCGAATGCTACAAGGAGAAGAAGTTCCGGGAGGCCATTGGCAAGTACCATCGGACCCTGCTGGAGCTGAAGGGGCTGGGGCTGCTGCTGCCCCAGCCCGAAGGGGAACCCCCGGGGGCCCTGACCCCCGAGCAGAGGCACATGGTGGAGCGGATCGAGGTGGACTGTTACAACAGCCTGGCAGGTTAGCAGCCCTCACCTACTCTTTGTGCTGCCTGAAAGACGCCGACTGGATCATGGGGGGGGGGGGGGGCACTTATGCTAAGCTCGTGCATTGGAAAGGCAAGTCCAGCCGGGGCAGAGCCAGTGGTCTAGCATGCGGCTGCTGATGCCATTAGCGCCAGAAAGCGCCTCGGGCACAGTCGCTGCGCTTTATATGCTCCTTAATAGGATTAACTGACTCTGCCCCAGCCCTTCCGCCTCATGCAACTCACTTCACCCTGTTTTTAGAGTGACTCCGTCTCAACCCCTCTGGCCTGTCAGAGGCAGCTGTATGTTAAATATGTTCCCTATTTCCCCACTGGGCATTCTGCCTCTGTTTTTGTTTACGTTCTTTCTTTGTTTCCGGTGGTACTTTTGAGTTCTTTAGATCCACCAGCCGTGGCTGCCAGTTCGATACTGCTGTCCGCAAGTACTGAATGTATGTCCTCCAGGCATGCATGTAGCGTCCAGCGTGACGTGATTCGCGATGTCGTGTGTTTTTATGCACCTTATGTAATAGAGGACTGTACTGTATTTCACCGAAGAAAGACAAACCAGAGTTTAAATTGAGGTCACTGCAGAAAACGCAACACAGCACAGATACTTAGATATTGCAAATTAGTTTAGAGGCAGGTACGTGTAACATGTGGGAATAAAGTGGTATTGAAGATTTGTTTCCGGATAATGGTGGAATTCGAATAAATGATTTTACTGGCACTACAGCCCAGTCTGAAAAAGTATATTTTGTGTATCCTGCTCTTTCGGCGTGATTTGTAGGAACACAGTCCTCCTATAACCTGTGCACTGTAGTGAGCACGCTTTAGGGTTAAAAACAGCTCACGCTCAGACCTGTTGGTTGGCCAGCCTATATATTATTGCATGAGTTAATTCTCTATATTGTATCTCTGACTAGGCTGAGGTTGGCCTCAGAGCGCCTTCTTCCTTTCTCGGTGCTAAGCAGCGCTGTACTGTGATTCGAAGCCGAGTACTGTCGGCCACTGCCTTCTGCGATTTGTCTTGCTCAATTAAAGTGCTGCAACTTTCAACAATCTACCTTTATTCAAGCGCTTTGTTTCTCGAGCTCTATTACACTTTGATGGTTTGTGCAAATGTAACCTGTGGATTGCTGGGGTTTGGATAGCGCTTGGAGTGTTGCTTGAAGGAGCTGCTACATTTAAGAGAGACTCTACAGAAAGCCCGCCAGGCACATTGAATTATGTGAACTGCACAGAGTTGTCTTCTAAATGACAGGCGCTAGGGCAGTCCGGGTGTGAGGCGCTAGAGTTACTGAGCTCACCAAAGTTCGAGTCTGTCAAGCCGAACGCTCTACGTCACACGCGGATCTCCGCAGCAGGGGCCCCGCCGGCTCATCTGCCTCACCTGACATTTACTGCAGCTTAAATGTATGAAGCGAGGTAGCTTATATCGCAGCCAAAGGGTCAACAGATGGAACCTCGCAGTATTATAATGTAAATATAATCGTGTGTCCCTTTCATAGAACAATAAAATGGGCCCTAAGGGGTTAAAAAGCTTTGGCACTTGAGACACGTCTTACAATGATGAGCCAGCGCATACATGGAGCGGGCTGTGACAAAGAGGTAGGTGGCCAGTCTGTCTGGCCCAGGGGGCTGCCCCCCCCCCTTCCGCCCCCCATGTGGCGCGGAGGAGCGATGCGCCCTGCTCAGCACGCGCCTCGGTCCACCTTAAATCCTGTTTACCGGGATCACGCTGATTACCTTGGCTGCCTCTGTTGTTGTGCTGGTCTGCATCCTGTAGCACTTCTACCGCGTGCACGCACACACACGCACAAACATGCCCTCCCTGTGCCACACCAGGAATGCACGGGCACCCGTCCCAAACCACTGTAAGCAAACACCCATATTACACACTCATGACGTCAGCGCTCACAGACAAAGCACCCCCTCGAGCATACTCACCCACCTCTTTTGTGGGCACATATTTTCAAAACCCACCATATGTATGTTTACACCAGTGCTGAAATTACAAAAAATGACTTCAGGAAACCATAAATTGGGGGTTAAGGTGTGGTAGAGGAAGGTCCCGAGGGGCAGAGCTTAAAAAGCAGTGTCTAAGTAACTGTCGACGTATACATTGACCAAGTGTAAACCTTGACCCAGTCCTGAGGCGGAAGCCGGGGCTGGAGGTACTCTGTTGTTTTTAAAAAAACTGTACATTTCACTGCACTCTGTCTCCTATGTGGTGTCACTATTTACTTGTCTTTTAAAACGAAGCACAACTCAGCGCTCGCTCTCACCTTAGCGCTCAGCTGATTTCAAAGGCTTTTCACGCCTTCTCAGTTCCTTGCCTGCAGCCGCCATCACCAGCGGCGTGCGCGCTGACTCCGCCCCCTTGGAGGCCACGCCCCCTTTTTCGCCCTACTTAACCAGCTGACTCTTAGCGGTCACCAGTAAACCTTGACCCAGTCCTGAGGCGGAAGCCGGGGCTGGAGGTACTCTGTTGTTTTTTAAAAAACTGTACATTTCACTGCACTCTGTCTCCTGTGTGGTGTCACTATTTACTTGTCTTTTAAAACGAAGCACAACTCAGCGCTCGCTCTCACCTTAGCGCTCAGCTGATTTCAAAGGCTTTTCGCGCCTTCTCAGTTCCTTGCCTGCAGCCGCCATCACCAGCGGCGTGCGCGCTGACTCCGCCCCCTTGGAGGCCACGCCCCCTTTCTCTCCCTACAAATGTGCATGCATAGGACGCGCAGCGGACGAGCGCAGCGGGAGCGCCGTCTGCGCGCCTAAGGCGCGCCTAAGGCAAGCCCGTCTGCGCCCGTCCGCGCCAAGACCGCGCAAGGCGCAGGAACCCCTGCCCAAACACCTCCTATTATCAGGTATGCACCCAACGACTTTCTCCGACTCCGAGACAGCTCCGGCTGCTCATGCAAGTTTGACATATCAAAAGTAGTCGGCCCTACCAGCTGCATCAAATGCCGCTGGTCACTCACTCTCGACCACGACCAGCCAACCCCCCCCAATCACCAACGCCCCTTCTTCACAGGTGGCCTGATAAATGCCCGGTCGATGTGTAAACATAGTCAAGACATTCACGATCTCATCATTGACTATGACCTCGACTGCCTCATGATCACTGAAACCTGGCTCACTGAAGACAGCAACCCGATATAGCCGTAGCCCTCCCACAGGGTTACTCCTTCCACAGACAGGACAGACAGAAAGGTAGAGGAGGAGGTGTTGCAATTATACTGAAGAACACCTTTAACTGTCACACCTTCTGCCTCGACCCTCTCATTGACGCAGAGGGATTAGGCTTTTCCATCAAACTCAGCCAATCCCTTTCCCTCTCCGGTGGCCTGATCTACCGCCCACCCGGCAACGCTGCTAAATTTCTCGACTCCCTGAATGACGCTCTAGGACACTTCTTACTCCGTTACCCACACTTTACCCTGCTAGGAGACTTTAATCTACACTTTGAGACCTTCGCCGACTCTCAAACCAGCAACTTTTTTCAGACACTTGAAATCTTTAACCTACAACAAAGTGTCACGTTGCCTACTCACTCTCTTGGCCACACCTTGGACGGTGTCTGCTCCAATTTCCCTTCCATCACTACCCTGCCCCCCCTACCCCAGATATGGACGGATCATTACCTGATCCCCTTCCACATCCCTAGCTGCCACCCTTCTACCAGCAATAAACGCATTCCTCACCTTGCTCACTCTACAAACTGGAAAACTGTCCAGAAAAATCTCACTCTCAATCCCTTTTCCCTAACCAACGTCCCCTCCCTATCCGGTAACATCAACAGAGATGCAGACCGCCTTCACAATTGGCTCTCACAAGAAATCGCTAAACGATGCCCATCCAATCATCAGGATAGAATTTTGAAGAAAACCAAAATCAAAGCTCCCTGGTACACTCCTGAATTAGCCTCCTCTCATCTACTCTGCAGGAAAGCGGAACGTAAATGGCGTAGATCCTACGATAATGATGACCGAAACACCTATATTCTCCAGAGGAAAAGCTATCTCTCTACCATCAAATCGCCCAAGAGAACATACTACGTAAAGGCCATTAAAGAAGCCAGCCAAAAGCAAAAAACCTTATTTTCAATTGTGAAGACTTTCACCCACCCCAAAGCTCTCCAACCCGAAATCCCCCCATCCCAAGAGCTATGTGACAAAATTTCTGATTACTTTGACGATAAAATCACCTCCATTCAAAAAAACTTCCCCCCTCCCCCTTCAACTCACAAATCCCTCGACCCCGACCAACCTTGCCTGACTGTTAACAGTCTCAAAAACTTCACTCCGGTGACTCTGGCCCAGACCAGAGAAGCGATCCTCTCCTGCAAATCTGGATCCCCCTCTGACCCCTACCCCCCTAAGATTCTTCATCTCATCATTGATGAGATCAACCCTATCGTCAATGACATCATCAAGCTGTCCCTCAGTTCTGGTTCTGTTCCCCTCTCATGGAAAAAAGGCGTGGTCAAGCCACTGATGAAAAAAGCCAACAAATCCTCAACGGACTTCACCAACCTCCGCCCTATCACCCTCCTCCCCGCCCTGGGCAAAATAACTGAACAGCTAGTCCATAAAGAACTTAAAACCTTTCTGGAATCCCACAACATACTCCATTCCCAGCAATCCGGGTTCCGGTCTAAACATTCTACCGAAACTGCCCTAATCGAACTGACCGACACCATTAAAACATTGCAAGACCAAAGGAAGAAGGCCATTCTGATCCTTCTTGACCTTACGGCAGCTTTCGATACCATATCCCACTCCATCTTGATCAATAGACTTAAGGACATCGGCATCACCAACTCAGCCCTATCATGGATTAGATCTTTTCTCAGCGATAGGTCCCAAACTGTCACCTTGGGTTCCTTTCTATCCAATGAGAAAAAGGTGTCCTCCGGAGTCCCCCAAGGGTCCATCTTAAGCCCCCTCCTCTTTAACATCTATCTTATCCCTCTGCTCACCCTGATTGAATCATTCGGCATAACTGTCACTTCATATGCCGATGATACTCAGTTGATCATCCCCCTTGACGACAATTCCAACAAGGCAGAGCTCAATCTGAAACACTGCCTAACCGCAGTATTCCAATGGATGGACACTAACCACCTTCGGTGCAGCTCAAACGAAACTGAGATCCTCCCCATTGGAAAGAATGCCTCTTTCTGTCCTGCCCTGTGGTGGCCTGATAACTCTGTTGCTCCCCCCCAGACCGTCACCTCTGCCCGGAATCTCGGAGTCCTTTTTGACTCTGACCTTTCTTTCGATCACCATGTCACGTCCGTAGCAGGAAAATGCTTCGGCATAATCAAATCCCTGAGAAAATTCTTTGATTTACTCCCCCTCGATTCTAGAAAGACAGTAACTGTAGCCCTCATACTCTCACGTGTAGACTACTGCAACAGCCTTCTGGCAGGGACCAAGAAGTCTACTCTCTCTAAACTTCAAAGCGTTCTACACACTGCTGCCCGCCTCGTCCTAAAACTTCCACGCAAATCCTCAATCTCCTCAGCCCTGAAGACCTTACATTGGCTCCCTTTGCACAAGAGAATACTTTTTAAGATTCTCATTGTTGCCTTCCGAGCCTTTAACAAAACAGGTCCCTCTTATTTTACCAAGCGTTTTCCACATTACAATCCGAGCCGTTCCCTCCGATCTTCTCATGAAAACTTCATGATCTCCACCAAGTTCAACCTGAAATCCAAAGGCGGAAAAACCCTTAGCACCCTGGCTATTAGAGCCTGGAACAGCATGCCGAGACACCTCAGACTTCAGACACTTGAGAAACCCTTTAGGAAATTTCTCAAAACTTGGATTTTTAATCTCTCCGACGACTGGACGAAAGCTTCCATCTAGTCTTCCCCCTTTCTCTCTGTGACCTGTTTTCAAGGATTTTCAGCGCCATGATGCTCCTTCCGGAGCGAACGCTGCGCTCTATAAATACTCCTCCAAATACTCCAAATTAATTTTAAAAAAAATGTGCTGCAAAAAAATAGGCAACAAAGACGTGACAGTAAATCTGTTCTAAATTGCTTTATTGTCCACAAAGAGGCTGCCTTTAAAATATCTTATAGGGTTAAGGCACCTGCTGCAGAGATCGTTGTCTGCCCAGCAATCCCGAATAAGATAACTCTAGTGCTTAACACAGCTCTGGGAGAGTTTTTGTCCAGTCACAGTTTTGACTCATAAAGCAGTATAGAGGGTCAATCTGCGTGTGCATTGCATAAGATGCAGGTCACAGACCGCTATTTTATTTAGAGAGATAAGTGGACTCCTGCTTTTGACGCTGAGGTCATTTTGTTACGGCCAGTTCAAAAGCTGTAAGTCTTCTAATATAGCACAGTGATCTCTTTATCAGCATCGAGGAGCTGTATACAAACTGTAAGTCATGAGTTTAAGTCCTTATTTTTTTTCTTCTGAATCTCTTGTTATCCTAGGACTGCAATGAAGGGCTCCTTCCAGAAGTGATGTCTTGTTAGAACAGACTATCACAATCACTTTGTTAGAAATGAAGTCCTGTGCACACGTGTGAGAATTACGTTCTGGGTGTGCCCATCAAAGATCAAATAGATATCAGAGATCTCCTGTTATGAAATCACAAAGGTCGACATCAGTTGTGTCATGAGCAAAACTTCTTTATGTATGTGAGTTCAGACCAATACAAAATTAATAGAAATCAGCCGACACGTGTTTCGTCACAACGTGTACCAATTGTGACTCATCAGGGCTGTTAGAGGAAATGGCAACTGTGAGGAGCCGGGTAACGGCACGGGTGGCCAGATCGCGGCGTAGGGAGGTGTCTAAATCTGGGAGAACACGCCGTTCCCGCATCCGAGATCCCAACCATACCGACTCTCGTTGAAGCCTAACTTATACGTCGGGCTTTGGCTTACCGCCTTGTTAGTTTTCTCGCTGGGATTTAGACACCTCCCTACTCCGCGATCTGGCCACCCATGCCGTTACCCGGCTCCTCACAGTTGCCATATCCTCTAACAGCCCTGATGAGTCACAATTGGTACACGTTGTGACGAAACACGTGTCGGCTGATTTGTATTCATTTTGTATTGGTCTGAACTCACATACATAAAGAAGTTTTGCTCATGACACAACTGATGTCGACCTTTGTGATTTCATAACAGGAGATCTCTGATATCTATTTGATCTATGATGGGCACACCCAGAACGTAATTCTCACACGTGTGCACAGGACTTCATTTCTAATTTGTTTATGTGGGCCTTGACCCACTCATTTGCAGGGGTTATTTCCTTGGGTTTGTTCCCCCTGACCTGGCAGCACCGGAAACACTTGATCTCAGTGACACTAACGTCGCACACGCTTGAGCGCCAACCTTCCTCAAACTCAACCAAACCCTTCACCACTGTTATTACAATCACTGTGTTATGTTTTAGATCCTGACTCCGTGTTTCTCCCAATCATTTACTTCTAACATATAATGTCTACAAGTATGGATGACGTGATTCCCCTACCCTTTATACCGCTCATTCTTTTATGTAACATTTCCTGTACATTTATTTACACACTTGTAAGATTAATGGTCCCTTGTGTGTGATGTAAAGTGCTCTGACACCATACACTGGGATGAGTAGTGTTATAGAAGAGTTAAATAAAAAATCAGTAGTTCCATTTTAATCAATATTTGTGTAATTACTCATGCAGGCTGATACGTCCTGCATTCTCACCGTGCATGCACATCTTTGGCATGGGGAGTTGAACAAAGTTAAAAACCTGCCTCTAGTAGTTTCTCTTGTGAAGTGGTAATAAGCTGCGTGCCCTTGTTTCCTTCCATTGTATTGGCATGTAGTTGTAAGGCTCCAGACATCTCTCAGCCAGGATGATATGTCAAATGAAAGGAGGGCTAATGACCATTTACATCAGGCCTTTGTTTTGGTTCCAGATGGAATCTAAAGTCAAAATGCCCTCTTGTCGGCTGCACGTTACTGCTCCAAACGCAATTCAGACAATGTTGTCTCACTGCAGAATTATGTGCCAGTGTCAAAATATGATACCAGGACAAATTCAGCATGTTTCTGGGTCAAAGATCCTAGATCTGGCCCAGAAGTAGCTGTCGGAACTAGGATCCGGCGGGATCCCCCTATTTTCCAGCACTGATGCATACAAACGGCCATTATACACCCTGACACGATGCACACAAACATCCTCATCATGCCCCCCACAAACATCCTTACCATGCATACCACTAACATATCCTCAACTTGCACATAGCATGATCCCAGAAACCTCCTCACTATGATCTCCACCGTCTTAATCTGGGAGAACAAGCCGTTCCCGCATCCGAGATCCCAACCATACCGACTCTCGTTGAAGCCTAACTTATACGTCGGGCTTTGGCTTACCGCCTTGTTAGTTTTCTCGCTGGGATTTAGACACCTCCCTACGCCGCGATCTGGCCACCCGTGCCGTTACCCGGCTCCTCACAGTTGCCATATCCTCTAAAAGCCCAGATGAGTCACAATTGGTACACGTTGTGACGAAACACGTGTCGGCTGATTTGTATTCATTTTGTATTGGTCTGAACTCACATACATAAAGAAGTTTTGCTCATGACACAACTGATGTCGACCTTTGTGATTTCATAACAGGAGATCTCTGATATCTATTTGATCTATGATGGGCACACCCAGAACGTAATTCTCACACGTGTGCACAGGACTTCATTTCTAATTTGTTGATGTGGGCCTGGACCCACTCATTTGCAGGGGTTATTTCCTTGGGTGTGTTCCCCCTGACCTGGTAGCACCGGAAACACTTGATCTCAGTGACACTAACGTCGCACACGCTTGAGCGCCAACCTTCCTCAAACTCAACCAAACCCTTCACCACTGTTATTACAATCACTGTGTTATGTTTTATATCCTGACTCTGTGTTTCTCCCAATCATTTACTTTTAACATATAATGTCTACAAGTATGGATGACGTGATTCCCCTACCCCTTATACCGCTCATTCTTTTATGTAACATTTCCTGTACATTGATTTACACACTTGTAAGATTAATTGTCCCTTGTGTGTGATGTAAAGTGCTCTGACACCATACACTGGGATGAGTAGTGTTATAGAAGAGTTAAATAAAAAATGAGTAGTTCCATTTTAATCAATATTTGTGTAATTACTCATGCAGGCTGATACGTCCTGCATTCTCACAGTGCATGCACATCTTTGGCATGGGGAGTTGAACAAAGTTAAAAACCTGCCTCTAGTAGTTTCTCTTGTGAAGTGGTAATAAGCTGCGTGCCCTTGTTTCCTTCCATTGTATTGGTATGTAGTTGTAATGCTCCAGACAGCTCTCAGCCAGGATGATATGTAAAATGAAAGGAGGCCTAATGACCATTTACATTAGGCCTTTGTTTTGGTTCCAGATGGAATCTAAAATCAAAATGCCCTCTTGTCGGCTGCACGTTACTGCTCCAAACGCAATTCAGACAATGTTGTCTCACTGCAGAATTATGTGCCAGTGTCAAAATATGATACCAGGACAAATTCAGCATGTTTCTGGGTCAAAGATCCTAGATCTGGCCCAGAAGTAGCTGTTGGAACTAGGACCCGGCGGGATCCCCCTACTTTCCAGCACTGATGCATACAAACGGCCATTATACACCCTGACACGATGCACACAAACATCCTCATCATGCCCCCCACAAACATCCTTACCATGCATACCACTAACATATCCTCAACTTGCACATAGCATGATCCCAGAAACCTCCTCACTATGATCTCCACCGTCTTAATCTGGGAGAACAAGCCGTTCCCGCATCCGAGATCCCAACCATACCGACTCTCGTTGAAGCCTAACTTATACGTCGGGCTTTGGCTTACCGCCTTGTTAGTTTTCTCGCTGGGATTTAGACACCTCCCTACGCCGCGATCTGGCCACCCGTGCCGTTACCCGGCTCCTCACAGTTGCCATATCCTCTAAAAGCCCAGATGAGTCACAATTGGTACACGTTGTGACGAAACACGTGTCGGCTGATTTGTATTCATTTTGTATTGGTCTGAACTCACATACATAAAGAAGTTTTGCTCATGACACAACTGATGTCGACCTTTGTGATTTCATAACAGGAGATCTCTGATATCTATTTGATCTATGATGGGCACACCCAGAACGTAATTCTCACACGTGTGCACAGGACTTCATTTCTAATTTGTTGATGTGGGCCTGGACCCACTCATTTGCAGGGGTTATTTCCTTGGGTGTGTTCCCCCTGACCTGGTAGCACCGGAAACACTTGATCTCAGTGACACTAACGTCGCACACGCTTGAGCGCCAACCTTCCTCAAACTCAACCAAACCCTTCACCACTGTTATTACAATCACTGTGTTATGTTTTATATCCTGACTCTGTGTTTCTCCCAATCATTTACTTTTAACATATAATGTCTACAAGTATGGATGACGTGATTCCCCTACCCCTTATACCGCTCATTCTTTTATGTAACATTTCCTGTACATTGATTTACACACTTGTAAGATTAATTGTCCCTTGTGTGTGATGTAAAGTGCTCTGACACCATACACTGGGATGAGTAGTGTTATAGAAGAGTTAAATAAAAAATGAGTAGTTCCATTTTAATCAATATTTGTGTAATTACTCATGCAGGCTGATACGTCCTGCATTCTCACAGTGCATGCACATCTTTGGCATGGGGAGTTGAACAAAGTTAAAAACCTGCCTCTAGTAGTTTCTCTTGTGAAGTGGTAATAAGCTGCGTGCCCTTGTTTCCTTCCATTGTATTGGCATGTAGTTGTAATGCTCCAGACAGCTCTCAGCCAGGATGATATGTAAAATGAAAGGAGGCCTAATGACCATTTACATTAGGCCTTTGTTTTGGTTCCAGATGGAATCTAAAATCAAAATGCCCTCTTGTCGGCTGCACGTTACTGCTCCAAACGCAATTCAGACAATGTTGTCTCACTGCAGAATTATGTGCCAGTGTCAAAATATGATACCAGGACAAATTCAGCATGTTTCTGGGTCAAAGATCCTAGATCTGGCCCAGAAGTAGCTGTTGGAACTAGGACCCGGCGGGATCCCCCTACTTTCCAGCACTGATGCATACAAACGGCCATTATACACCCTGACACGATGCACACAAACATCCTCATCATGCCCCCCACAAACATCCTTACCATGCATACCACTAACATATCCTCAACTTGCACATAGCATGATCCCAGAAACCTCCTCACTATGATCTCCACCGTCTTAATCTGGGAGAACAAGCCGTTCCCGCATCCGAGATCCCAACCATACCGACTCTCGTTGAGGCCTAACTTATACGTCGGGCTTTGGCTTACCGCCTTGTTAGTTTTCTCGCTGGGATTTAGACACCTCCCTACGCCGCGATCTGGCCACCCGTGCCGTTACCCGGCTCCTCACAGTTGCCATATCCTCTAAAAGCCCAGATGAGTCACAATTGGTACACGTTGTGACGAAACACGTGTCGGCTGATTTGTATTCATTTTGTATTGGTCTGAACTCACATACATAAAGAAGTTTTGCTCATGACACAACTGATGTCGACCTTTGTGATTTCATAACAGGAGATCTCTGATATCTATTTGATCTATGATGGGCACACCCAGAACGTAATTCTCACACGTGTGCACAGGACTTCATTTCTAATTTGTTGATGTGGGCCTGGACCCACTCATTTGCAGGGGTTATTTCCTTGGGTGTGTTCCCCCTGACCTGGTAGCACCGGAAACACTTGATCTCAGTGACACTAACGTCGCACACGCTTGAGCGCCAACCTTCCTCAAACTCAACCAAACCCTTCACCACTGTTATTACAATCACTGTGTTATGTTTTATATCCTGACTCTGTGTTTCTCCCAATCATTTACTTTTAACATATAATGTCTACAAGTATGGATGACGTGATTCCCCTACCCCTTATACCGCTCATTCTTTTATGTAACATTTCCTGTACATTGATTTACACACTTGTAAGATTAATTGTCCCTTGTTTGTGATGTAAAGTGCTCTGACACCATACACTGGGATGAGTAGTGTTATAGAAGAGTTAAATAAAAAATGAGTAGTTCCATTTTAATCAATATTTGTGTAATTACTCATGCAGGCTGATACGTCCTGCATTCTCACAGTGCATGCACATCTTTGGCATGGGGAGTTGAACAAAGTTAAAAACCTGCCTCTAGTAGTTTCTCTTGTGAAGTGGTAATAAGCTGCGTGCCCTTGTTTCCTTCCATTGTATTGGCATGTAGTTGTAATGCTCCAGACAGCTCTCAGCCAGGATGATATGTAAAATGAAAGGAGGCCTAATGACCATTTACATTAGGCCTTTGTTTTGGTTCCAGATGGAATCTAAAATCAAAATGCCCTCTTGTCGGCTGCACGTTACTGCTCCAAACGCAATTCAGACAATGTTGTCTCACTGCAGAATTATGTGCCAGTGTCAAAATATGATACCAGGACAAATTCAGCATGTTTCTGGGTCAAAGATCCTAGATCTGGCCCAGAAGTAGCTGTTGGAACTAGGACCCGGCGGGATCCCCCTACTTTCCAGCACTGATGCATACAAACGGCCATTATACACCCTGACACGATGCACACAAACATCCTCATCATGCCCCCCACAAACATCCTTACCATGCATACCACTAACATATCCTCAACTTGCACATAGCATGATCCCAGAAACCTCCTCACTATGATCTCCACCGTCTTAATCTGGGAGAACAAGCCGTTCCCGCATCCGAGATCCCAACCATACCGACTCTCGTTGAGGCCTAACTTATACGTCGGGCTTTGGCTTACCGCCTTGTTAGTTTTCTCGCTGGGATTTAGACACCTCCCTACGCCGCGATCTGGCCACCCGTGCCGTTACCCGGCTCCTCACAGTTGCCATATCCTCTAAAAGCCCAGATGAGTCACAATTGGTACACGTTGTGACGAAACACGTGTCGGCTGATTTGTATTCATTTTGTATTGGTCTGAACTCACATACATAAAGAAGTTTTGCTCATGACACAACTGATGTCGACCTTTGTGATTTCATAACAGGAGATCTCTGATATCTATTTGATCTATGATGGGCACACCCAGAACGTAATTCTCACACGTGTGCACAGGACTTCATTTCTAATTTGTTGATGTGGGCCTGGACCCACTCATTTGCAGGGGTTATTTCCTTGGGTGTGTTCCCCCTGACCTGGTAGCACCGGAAACACTTGATCTCAGTGACACTAACGTCGCACACGCTTGAGCGCCAACCTTCCTCAAACTCAACCAAACCCTTCACCACTGTTATTACAATCACTGTGTTATGTTTTATATCCTGACTCTGTGTTTCTCCCAATCATTTACTTTTAACATATAATGTCTACAAGTATGGATGACGTGATTCCCCTACCCCTTATACCGCTCATTCTTTTATGTAACATTTCCTGTACATTGATTTACACACTTGTAAGATTAATTGTCCCTTGTGTGTGATGTAAAGTGCTCTGACACCATACACTGGGATGAGTAGTGTTATAGAAGAGTTAAATAAAAAATGAGTAGTTCCATTTTAATCAATATTTGTGTAATTACTCATGCAGGCTGATACGTCCTGCATTCTCACAGTGCATGCACATCTTTGGCATGGGGAGTTGAACAAAGTTAAAAACCTGCCTCTAGTAGTTTCTCTTGTGAAGTGGTAATAAGCTGCGTGCCCTTGTTTCCTTCCATTGTATTGGCATGTAGTTGTAATGCTCCAGACAGCTCTCAGCCAGGATGATATGTAAAATGAAAGGAGGCCTAATGACCATTTACATTAGGCCTTTGTTTTGGTTCCAGATGGAATCTAAAATCAAAATGCCCTCTTGTCGGCTGCACGTTACTGCTCCAAACGCAATTCAGACAATGTTGTCTCACTGCAGAATTATGTGCCAGTGTCAAAATATGATACCAGGACAAATTCAGCATGTTTCTGGGTCAAAGATCCTAGATCTGGCCCAGAAGTAGCTGTTGGAACTAGGACCCGGCGGGATCCCCCTACTTTCCAGCACTGATGCATACAAACGGCCATTATACACCCTGACACGATGCACACAAACATTCTCATCATGCCCCCCACAAACACCCTTACCATGCATACCACTAACACATCCTCAAGTTGCACATAGCATGATCCCAGAAACCTCCTCACTATGTTCTCCACCGTGAAAACACAAACATCTTCACCATGTCTTCCCACAAGCACACAGCCTGAAGACGCACCCGCCATGAGTGTTCAAACCTCCTCTCGCGTCTTACAACATGAGCACATTAGCAACCTTACCATGCCACGTCTCCCATGAGCACACAAACCACATAAACTCACCATGTCCCTTTTGTCCTTCAGAAAGGCGCTAAAGTAAAAACCTGGCTCTTTAACAACTGATCCATCCTGTATACCCCTCCAGCACCGCTCAGATCTACAGTTTCTAGCGCCAAGACCCCCTCGGGCAATCGTTGCGCTCTACAAATATACCAAACAAATCAAATGAGCACACAGTTACTATTCTGCACCATGAACAGAGAAAATGCCCCGACCAAAAGCACAAACAATTACACCATAAGGAACCGTGAGCTCCCAGACCTCCTCACCTTGTCTTCCACCATGAACTCAGAAACAACCATCATGTTCACCACAAACACCCTCGCCATGCCTGCCACAAACACACACCCTCAACATGCACATACTGTGAGCAGACAGACCTTCTAACGTATTCTTCCAACAGGAGCACAAACACCCTCATCTTGTCTCCCATGAGCATACAAGCATATAGCATAAAATCACCATGAGTGCCTAGTTACCATTCCCCACCATGAACACTGAAAATGCCCCACCATAAGCACATAATATGACACCATGACCCCACCATAATCATGCATGCAAACACAAATGGAACACACAGACTTTTATGCTTCGCACTGGGCCTTGCCCGGTTGTCGTGTTTCAGAAAACTGTTTACCTGCTTAAAATCACTTTCCCAGTCCCTCCCTGTGTGTGCTTTACCTGGGGCACTAGCCGTGTAGGTCTTCATGTCAATTTTTGGAAGGCGCGAATCACACGGAGTGCTTGCATTTCACCAGAGGGAGCTGGTGGCCCTGTTCATTGTGTCCGTGCTCTGTAGGACGCTTGTCTTTCGGAGTTGCACAACAGATCAGTGGTTTGCTGGTGTTTGCTATCTCAATGCCACTGCCTGGCTGTCACCCGGGTTTTCTACTCTGGTTTTTAGTGCTTCTTGGGGTGGTGGTGCAAGTGTGGCTGTGGAAGACTGTGGTTACTACTAGGGATGGGTTTATCTTCCAGGAAAACGTTGCATCTTCACCATTTTGTCATGGGTGTTGGCCAGTTTTCTGTGTGTGATGAAAACCAAGCCATCATGGCTGCTGGTTCTAAATGTCGCATATTCTTGCAGACATGTACTAGCAGTTCTCGAGTCACGCCTCGTTAAATTGCAACTCTTCGGAATGGCTCTTCGGCGTCATAAGGGTCCTCGTTCCACTCCTCTGTTCACCACTGTGATCATGACGCTGTGGACTCCAGCTTCCTTAACCACAGTCCTTGGTGCTACCGAACTACACGTACCCATCAAGACGGGTCCAGCAGTTACAAGCTGGATGCCACTGTGAGAAACTGGTTCTGACCTAGGGACTTGCACCAATAAGGTTTTCATGCATACTTATTTCGAGCATCTTTATGTAACCCGCGTTACTATTGGCCCAGAACTTCAGGACTGTTGAGGGTCGACCCCTGTGTACAGCCCCTCCCACAGACAAAATACAGCCCCAAACCTTGGCTTTTAGCCTTGAAACTAACAAGCATTCACTGGCAATGCAGCAGGAGTGTGGAACTCTCTCTCTCGCACTAAGCCTTCGCACCACCTCTTCACTAGCTATCTCTAAGAAGGAAACACCTTCTCTTCCAAATACACGATCTCTCCTTCTTTAAATGAATCAATTTCCTAGATTTTGCCTTCTTCTCCACTTGTCTTACCCTCCAGTTGTTGTTTCCTCAGCCTCTTGTAGTCACAACAACTAAATTCCTAACTTCTCGCGGAAGCTTCATCGATGAGCTGTCCCACCTGGGTCCCTTATAATGACAGTCATTGTGAGAGTTACACTAAGTGTGCTCAGATGTTTGTACTTCTCTTCTCTTCTGATTCCCTTCTGATAAATAACACTTTGCTGTGTAGACGCTGTTTTTATTCTTCCTCCTGTGATTGCCCCACTTCACCCTGTAATTTTTGTCGCCTTCACTATTAGGCGCTTTAACATCTGCGGACCATGTTCACGCTGCAAAAAACTGTCCATTAATTAAAATGACAGTGACCCATCGGCTGAAATAGCCAAATGCTAATACAAAGGTTTTACCAAGTTACCTGCCCATCTGTAATCTCCTGTTTTACTTTAAAATATTTCTAGTAGGTTTTGCACAGGAGAAAATATATTCATGACTGTTAGACCTTTTGGTACACAGGATGAGCAGGAGGTGAATCATTCAACTTTGTTATACAATAAGATGTTATATTATGTTTGGTATACGGGATAAGAGGAATGTGGGTCATTTGAGATGAAAGGGCAGATGGAAAGAGGTGGAAAGAGAAAAGGGAGAGATGGGGGTGGATCAGATATTCATCTATGAGTATGGCAATCATCGTGTGCCAGAGGTGTTTATTTCACTATATTCATAATCTACAAATGTTTTTAAAAAAACAAAAAACTATTGGCATTATGTGGAACCGTTCAAATCAAGAGGTAACTCTGGGTCACTCCATTGCACCGCAATGTCAAATAGGCTTTTCAAGATGGCCAGCAAGTTTACTCATTGGTTCAGAAGAGGCGATCGCGGTTGAATTCTTTTCCGCCAGTCCATTGGGTTAACCCCCCCCCCCCCCCATACAGTTGTCCGTTTTACACCATGAGTTGCCCGGCACCCCTCATGAAAGAAGGATCTAGTTCATGCTTTAGTAGGTGTTTGTCATTTTCCACCCAACTGTCCCTGTCTTCCATTTTAGCTCAATCAGTCAATCTGGATTTGTAGAGCGTGGCTAATCACCCATGAGGGTATCCGGGTGCTGCTTCCCCTTTGTGAGTTTTTAGCTTGTAGATGCTATTGAAGTCTACATGTTGGCAGCAGGATGGTTTCATGATCTCCAAGAGAGTGTTGCAGCTCTGCAAGAGACACTTGAACAACTGCCTCCCAGCTCCCACCTGCAACTGTTGTCTGAACACTAGGAGCGCTGATGCATAACTTTTGTCATTTTCAGACTCAGCTTTATTTTCAGGGGCGGGCTCTCAGGCCTTTGGGTTCTGCTCCAAGGCGGAGTCCGATAGTAAGAAGCACTGTGCCATCAATCACAATGTCTAACACTGCAAGCAACCAATGGCTGCCCTGCGGACCTATTATAAATTTGAATAACACCCGCAACAAAGCCAGCGACTGAAACGGGGTGATCCACTTCTGCTCTCCTCTGGGTTGATCCAACATATGAATGGCATTCCAAAAAAGGAATGTCTGAAAGGGCCTGACTCAAAGCTCCTATATATGTATGTATATTGTTTAAGTTTTGCCTAAACTGCTCTGTCAGCAAAAGCTAATGTTTTTTTAAAAAAAGGTAAAAGGGTTTTAGAGCCCGCTTATTACTTACCATTGGTTGAGTCCCACATCGCTCTTGTTTCCTTGCTTCTTATTGGTTGGTGCCTCCTCTTCGTCTCTGGCTTCAGTCTGCGTCGCTTCGTCGAGCATGGAACAAGTACTGCTTTCTGTGGCCAATGTCCTGCCACTGACCACAAGCCCCCTTTAAGTACTCTTTTTTATTTACTTTTTGTTGACCTCCCCCCGTTGTTGTCACCCCTCCGCCATTGTTTCAGCCACAGATCCCTTAAATTACTTGGTTTTATTTACTTTTCATCACCCACTCACCCCACTGCCATTGTTCCCACCGTCCTCCCTCATGTTGCATTTTTATTACATTTTTGTAAGATTTATATAGCACAAACGTGACCCAAAGGTACTGGCGTGCTTTACATGAGCACCATTTACTTTACACAAAGACAGATTCATATATATTTTTTTGCCAGAATCTCAGGATGTTCTGCTTAACCCAAGACAGGAACCTGGTTCTCCATGTCCACAGAAAGCAGTTCGGGCTGAAATGCCATATCCCCTTTTAAAACACATTAACAAAGGCAAAAATAGCTCGCGCAGAGCTATTTGACTTTGTTAATGTTTTTTAAAGATGTAGCGCACCAATGCGGGCTGCTGTGCAACATGGCTTAAAGTAAATAAAAAAAACGCTATGCTGTGGTCGGCGATGGCCACGCCATAGTGCTTGTTTTTAGTTCCTTTGAGTCATGTTGCACAGTAGCACGTGCTGCTGTGCAACTTCTTTAAAAAGCATTGACAGCGCCAATAGGTCTTGCATAGGTGAAACTATATGCTTTGCCAATGCTTGTTCATGATTACAAGAGGCTGACAGACAGTAAATAAGTGAAACGTTATTGATTCAACTATTTAAAAGTGTTCCAATAGGTACATGCGACATAATAAAAGAAGATTGTATCTAAAAAAAGAAGATACAAATGAATCAATTAAAATAGTATAAATTACTGTTATTGTTACCACCCTCATGAGTTTTTTCTAAGTCTGCAAAACTTTCATTTTATTGCTCACTATATTTATAAATTTGCAAAACCGGGCACATTCTGTTGTGTCACAGGTGGTAAAACAAAGTGCTAATGAGCTTCTGCAAGTTGTAATACCGCTTTCAAAAACACTGTTGGAAGGAGGGTACGTCGTTCAGATAGAAAAAGTGTAATATTCATTGTTACCTGTGCTAGGCTGATATACTATGTAACGTCCGCCAATATCGGGTGCCCTGGTGCCAACATATGCATAAAAATACTGGAATGCATAGGAATGCTGGAAAGTTATGTTACAGCTCGTCTACCCGTTGCTCTTCCTTCCCTTCGCTTCCTTTTTCTTTCATTTTTCCCTTCTTTGGCCTGTCCTTTTTTCTTCCATCAGTGATCACTTGGGTTAGACTCATGTTATCCATAAAGGCGCATCACCCTCACTTTATGACTACATATGTAAAACTTTGCCTTGGATATCCTATGCCTACCCTGTTACAGCCTTTCTGTATGACCTTGTGAAAATCAATCAAGTATTTTGAAGAAAAAAGAAAGAAATTCAGGGCAGCAGCTAAGTAAATGGGTAATCGATTCTTTTTCCGAAGTTGCAAAACGACAACCCTTGCTGACTGTAGGCTGTGCCCTCCACCTCCATGTTGCTCTGTACTTAGTAGCGTAGCTAGACCTTTTTCCGCCCATGGCGGTAACTGCTTTTCCTTTGAGGGGGCCGCCGGTAAGAGAGGAGACCGCCCCCTTCCCCACACTTGCTACGCCACTGTCTGTATTCACTGATGGGCAGGACCATGAAGCTTGCACGCAGAATATGATTTCTGCAAGACCTGCTCAAAGCCGTAGTTAAATAAGGCTGCTTCGCTTAATTTCATACGACCTACAGATGCATTCAAAGCCTACCTTAGTTTGTATGTTGGTCCAGTCTACCTCCCTCTATAAAAGTTGCACTTGTTTGTACTAACATTAACAAAGCTTTTTGAGCCGGATAGGAGATTGAGCTAGAGTGATTTTCTTGGGCAAGTTTTGGGTATTTAACAGCGGTAAGCATATTTTTCAGCCGTGAGTTGTTCTCTTGCTTGAACATTGCTCGTATTACCAACTTCAGGGTGTCTGGTTTCCCCTTTAAGACTTGATAATAATATTTGATACAGGACGATACACACTCCAAATCCTGTCGAAGAAGGCCAGGCTCTAATCGAATCTGTGCTGGTGAAGTGTAGTGTGGTAAGCGACTCATAGGCCTGTATGGAGTACATTGTAGTCTGTCAAGTGACTGAGCTAGTCCAGAGGGGAAAGCGAGATGGCCATTAGCAACTGTTGGAATTAGCTTGGCTTTAGTTACTCTTAGTATTGCTTCTGCAGTTGGACTATACAGCTGCGAGTCAAGCTTGCACGTAAGCAAATATTAGCTTGTGGGCTTTTTGCTTCATGTTCCTATGGATGGTTGATGAGCCGGCACCGGTCGGTCATACTCCTGAGTACTCATACATCGGAGTGTACCCTATCTTTAAGTGACCTGGGTGCCAATGCTGGGCTGGCTTCTTCTTTAGTTTGCCACACAGCATCACCTTGGTTTTATCAACGTTCACTTGTAACTTATTGAGCGAGTTATACTTACGTAGTTTGTTAGAGGAATGTTGCATTCCGATTTTTGTGTTGTCAAGAATGACTGGATCGACTACGTACTGTATAAGCTGGGTTGTTCGTGTGCCAAGCCTCGGAGGAAAGGATTTGGCTTTTCATAATGCACCACCAAGGTCTGTGCTGCATTATACCGTATAATTTGCCTTTTCTTGCTGCTTAATTTAGTCAATGCTACTGCACGATGTGGACCTCCGCTGCCACATAATTGCAGTGCCCCATATGTAGAGAGAAGTGTGTTCCTTGAGTTATGTTAATTTATAAAGCACTTTTTCTCTGAGCTTCTTATATGTTGCAATCCAGAACCTAAAAGAAGACTGACCCCGAAGAGAAACTGTGGAATTTACTCCTAAGGTCATTCAAAGGAAAACAAAAAGAGAAAAGTGCCATGGATTGAAAAGCCAAGTCTTCAATGGCTACCAGAAGTTTAGAACATAAAATTGAGCCTTAATATATGTCTTCCTAATGTTTAGGTCTCACCTGCAACAGTTCATGTGCTGTATGCTGTCTCGCCTCAGAGAGATACTGTATACAACAAGGGGCTTGCAGCCCGCCCATTACTCATCATTTGGTGACTTCTATTTTTATTTATTTGTATTTATAAAGTTTTATATAGCGCAAACTAGACCCGGTGAGGGTATCAGAGAGCTTTACAAATGTTGCATTAAAAGAAAAAAAGTGAGAACTAGGAACACAGATATGAGTAGCTAACCGGAGAGTGTAAATGTTGTCTGTACTCGTGGTAGGTCTGGAGGTATTAGGGAGTGCCTTAGCCATTCTCGCTCATCGCGGATCCTGGTAGGTGAGCTGCATCTGGTTGGTTCCCAAATCGCACCAGAACTGGGATCAGGGGAGAGTTTTATTTATTAGAAGTAGTTTGACTTCTTTTTTTTTTTGTCAAATATATTTTTATTGAATTTTCCAGCAAGTAATCTGAAACAATATCAACACAACTTCCCTCGCAGGGGAATTGCATATTCCGGCAGAAAGACAAATGCTTAGACAAAATACGTTGCCCAGCCTAAATCAAACTCCTTTCTCAGAGAGAGACTAATATGGTGGGTACAGCTTCTAATAATAGCCTAGCATGGGGCTCAGTCTGTCCAGCCTAAAGTCCGAACAACGATTCTGGACGTGTTACGTTTTCTTCCTGCTAGGTGATCTCTCCTAAGCCTTCCAAGGGGAAGGCGCCACACGAAATGACCATATAATCCACACCTAACAGTCCCCCCCGAGAGAAAATATAATTACAAACGAAAAAGGAAAGTAACCCTCTCTGGTTCCCACTCCTCTCCCCTACCGTGGTGGCGGCAGTAGTCATGCATTTGAATTAACCTACGATACTAGAGCTCTACTCAAAATTGAAAGAGATGAAGGGCCCTAATGGTGGAGGGACATACAGCCGATGGTAATCCTCGTGAAAGAAAGGTGACTAAAGGACCCCACTTAAATTCAAAATTCTTATAGTTATCTCTGAAAATGTCTGACATACGTTCCAGGCTAAGCAGTTTCCATAAGCGAGAGTGCCAGAGAGAGATAGCCGGCGCCTCCTTCCTTGACTTCTCTTTTGAAGGCGGTGGTAGAGGGGTTCACTCTGATTGCTGGGGGCAGGGCATTCCAGATCCTAGGTGCTATGCCGGATAAAGTGCAGTTGTAGGTTTTCTTTTTCTGAAATTGTTACGGTTTCAATAGCAAGGTGTTGGTGCTTCTCATAGTTCTGCTACCGCCTGATAATTCCAGTTTATTGGATAGATACTTTGGTGTGTTGAAGTGCAGGGCTTTGTATGTCATGCAGGCAATGTTTAGCTGTGATCTTTCCTTATAAGGGAGCCATTTCAGTGCCTTTAGATCAGGGGTGATGTGGTTATTCTTTTTGGAGCCGGTGGCGAGTCTTGCAGCCTCGTTGAGTGAGGCTTAGTGGAGCCAGTTTGGATCTAAGCAAGCCACATAGGGTTGTGTTCCCATAGTCTATTCTGGGTATCACTAGAGCTTGTTTGGCTGTTTTTAGGTCGTCGTCATTGAGGAAGGGTTTTATTTTTCTGAGAATGTTCATATGAAAGTTTGCTCCTCTGGTGGCAGTGCTGATGTGTTCCTGCATGGTGAGGTTCTTGTTGAGTATTATCCCAGTGATCTTGTGGAATCGATGTGTGGTGTGCAGTTGAAGGCTGTTAAGTGTTTCATCCAGTTATCTATGTCGCCATGTCCTTGTGGTGGGGAGATTAGGAGAAAGTCTGTTTTGAGCACATTGAGTTTGAGGTGTTTTTTTGTCAGCCAGTTGTGGGGTTTTTACAAAGTTGTGTTGAGTAAGCAGATGTCATCCAGAGATTATATTTTTAGATATAGTTGGGTATCATCCGCATACATGTGGTAACGAACATTGGAGAGTTTCAGAATTTTGGTTATGGGTTTCATGAATAGATTGAGGAGGGTAGGTGATAAGGAGGGACCTTGAGGGACTCCCAGGGTGACCGGCGTGGTCTTTGACAGCGATTGGTTAATCTTGATTCTTTGAGATTAGTTTTCTAAGAAGGAGGCAAACCACTTTAGGACAGCCCCTGATAAACCCATTCTGTGTTCAAGTAGGTCCTGGAGACTGTTATGTTTGACCGTATCGAAGGCTGATGATAGGTCTAGGAGGATTAGGAGGCAGGATTCGTTTTGATCTAGTATTCTGAGTGTCTCATCGACAATGTGTGTCAGGGCAGTTTCCGTGCTATGATTCTGGCGGAAGCCTGATTGGTACTGGTCAATAAGGTGGAATTGAGCTATTTGGTTGCATAGGTGGGAATGGATGCATTTCTCCAGTAGTTTTGCTAGGGAAAGAATAGTGGATATTGGACGGTAGTTATCTGGGATTATGTGGTCTGCTCTTGTTTTTTTAGAATGGAGGTTACCTGTCCTGCTTTTAGGCAGTTTGGATGGGTTCCTTGCGATAGTGATGCACTCACTATCTTTGTCCAGATGGGTATAAGAGAAGTTTTGATCTCGCTGAAGATGTTGGCTGGAAGAGGATCGCAGAAGTGATTTGATGGTTTAAGTGTTGTTACTAACTTGAGGATGTCATTTTCGTCAAAGCTTTTGAAAGTGTTCCAAGACACTTACATGTTGGATAGGGGTTTGTACAGTCTGCGGCGCATGGGGGTTAAGTGGAGGTAACAATGTGAGTTGTTCATTTGCTGTATGTAGCTCTTTTTCTATCATTTTAGATTTTTTCAAGAAGTGGGAGGCACATGTGTTGCAATTAGGTTGCGGGTTGGGACCTAATGAGGAGTCCTTGGGTTGTTGAGAGGATTGTCGTTTTGATAATTTCGAACAGTTTTCTTGGTTGATTACAAGCATTGTTTAGTCGATCTTTGAAGAAATGTGCTTTTGTGATTCTGATGTGTTTGTTGTAGTTGCAAAAATAATGTGTTAATAGTGCATGGACAATAACAATAAGCAAAGTTGGAAGCAACTTCTTTTGTTTTGGATGTGTCTTAGAATGTGCTCAATTTTCACTTGCCTTACACTTAGGGCTCCAACTTTTGTGGCATTTGTCTTTATAGTATTTCCCACCCCATCTCCACTTTTATTTCTAGCTACTTTCATCAGTATTTACCCGTGTTATGTTTGTTCTCTCAAAAAATTAAACGGCAACTAGTATATTTCAGCATGCATTTAACCAATAAACGTACACTCTCTCGGTTGCCTATCAGGTTTTGGCACTACAAATAGCCATGAGTAATACAAAAATATACTTCTGAAAGACGGCTGAATAGGATATCTGAAAATATTAGGATTGTAGTACACTTACAAGAGCATGTATGCAGCTAATGAAGGAAATGTCATCCCTTTATGGAATCGCCATACATTCAATCTGTGCAGCACGTGCTTTGCAATCATGGTTAAAATCCAGGAGAGACGCGTAAAACAAAACATATATTCAGTATTTTGGTATTTTTAGAAATGTAGTGACAAGGAAACACATTGATTTGCATCGGTATTTACGTGTAAAAATCAATAAAAATTTAAACTGGGATCCTGTACACAATAGTGTTTGTAAATGAGAATAAATTATTACTCTTTACAAATTATTTTACTCCCAGCTTCTACAATGTGGGAGTTCAGAGCTTCTTCAAAATCACATCTGGAGATAGAGGGAGAGAGAAAATACAAAACCCATTCCAGTGGTCCTCCTTAAGAGCCATAAAACTTACAGGGCTCCTTAAGAATGATAAAACCTCCTGTGCTTTAACACCAAAGCAGCTCAGTTTGAGATTAGGGCAGTGCTTTCCAAACACCAGCACAACCTGGGAGTAAATCCCGTGAGCGCTGCAGTGCTAAATAGAAAAGCAGCATTTCTCCTCTTGCTGCCCCAACATTACAGCATGCTTCAAAGCTGCAACTTGTGGTATAAGCGTGTAATAAATAAGATATACGTCCATATGTATCCTTAAAAGACTTATTATATATTTTTTTCTTTTTTTGGAAATATTAAAGTTTTAGCAATTGGAAAAACAAGAATTGGCAAGGCCAGTAGGGCTCACCTTTGAGACACATTGGCTTTGTCAATGTTTTTAGGTCTCGCCTGACCCAGCGCATGCGCTGGTCTGGCGAGACTTATTGAGAGGGCTCCAAAAAGTGCTACCAGGCCAGCCTAGAGCTACAGTTCATGTGCGCGGGCGCGCGCGCCTCGCATTACCACGATTACTTTCACTTTTGCGGCCGCATGGCCGCTTTGATGTTTGATCGTGATCGCGATCACTTTCACTTTTGCAGCCGCACGGCCGCTTGGCATAGCCAATAGGTCTTGCTTTTGGGACCTTATAAGTATTTAGTTATGCAACTGTTGCATGGCTAAACACTTATAAGGTCCCAAAGGCGAGACCTATTGGCTATGCCAATGCTTGTTTAGCCATGCTGTACAGTGTTGTAACCAAAATTTCATCCCAAGGGCCACACTTACCGGTGGCCCGCAATGTAAGTCAAATATTGGGCAGTTGGCAACGTAGAAGGTTCAAGCGTTTATTGGCCAGACAGAAAACTCTACATAGAGGAGCCTCATCGATCCTCACCCAGGAGGTGCGCCGAGGAAGACTGCTGGCTCCTTGACAAACTCATACTTTTATACATTATCATCGCAACATACAAAGCCTTACAAGTGGAAAAGTACCAGCCCGTCCAGGCGCTCCTAATGAGCTCATCCTATATCTAGTTTCAGCGATACAAAAAAGGTTACTATCTTTAAGAATAGAAGGTCGGCCGGGTGACTCCCTTCTCGTCCCAGGTTCAGAAGGAATTTTGCTTGGTACTCCCTTTTAGCAGATGTGACCTTGCTTCTCGGTCATAAATACAATTCAGCCTGTCTTCTAAACTGGTGTGTGCTAAATGAGGAAAATATGGGCTCAGAGAACCACGTGATCGTAGTTCCTACACGATGAGAGAGTTAAGGGCCAAGATGGCCGCGGTCCTGTTTTCGGCCCTTTTCGTCGTACTAACTTATAATGACGAAGAGGGGCCTTATTACGGGACTAAATAAAATAAGCTAATTTTAGTGACGCTATGCTAATCATATATTTTAATTTGAATCCTTCAGAACGGCCCTTTTAGCATAGTGTAGCTAAAATAAATAAAAAGAATGACTACTCCTCAAAAATGCCCTCATCTATTTGCATAATATCATGAATTTCTTTCTGGGTCATCTGGGCATTAGCTTGAGCATGGGTAGGTGGGGACTTAGGTATTGCAGAGCGAAATTGGGTGGCACAATAAGAACAACAAGCAGGACCGCACTGGATACAAATACAGCAGGTAAAAAGGAAACCCACTATACCCAATAGGACCATGAATAGTTTCCACCCCCAAGTAGTCAGGAGGTCCCAGAATCAGGTTGACAGGGACCAGGTACCGGTCTCCGTATGGATTTCTGATGCCAGTCGGTGGAGTTTCTGAATGGCTAAATGAACCGAAGGGGCGGAGTCAGGTATATATACACAACAGGAGCTCCCGATCACCCGGCATGCTCCTCCGCGATCGGCCTATATAACATCTAGAACAAGACGATTTTGAAGGGTCACAAGCCGGGTCGCCTGAAGCTCAACAGTGATATTAGTCAATATCCCGGCAGTGGTATTGACCACTCCTTCCACCACCCTGGACAGCCTCCTAATTTCCTTACTAGTTAGGATAGGGCCCCATATAGGTAGGACCCGTGGATAACAGACTTCTTTTGTTCAGGGAATGGGATTTGTGATAATCTGATGGGGCAATATAAACAGGAGGATAGAGGAAGGACAGATAACACCTGCCTGACCATCCCCTGGGAAGCCAGGTGTAAGCATTTTCCCCACATACGAAATATATGTTCGGGGGAGTCAATATTGGCGGACTACTAAAAGTCCGTAATCGATAAGTGTAATTGCATCTGCTAAATCCCACGAACAAATGGCCGGCACCCTGGATACAAAAGGAGGATGACGTATTTAATACAGGGACTGGTATAATCTTGTCTTCCGAGACATTGCGTTCCTGGAAATATCTGAAGTATTCGGTAAAATTGAAGGATACAAAATCTAATATCTCATCCCTTAGCCAAGTATCATTCTCATGGTCCATGTACACATTCATGCAGGCTGTTGGATCTAAAGTGCCGTCAGTACCTTCTGCATTTGGAGTGAACCCCTGATGCCTCTCTATGTAGGCCAATATTAAGTCATAATCTTTCTCTGAGAACCTGTGTGCGTCTACAGTATAATGCTCGTATATCATAGACAACAATCTAAACCAAGCTTCACAGCTCCCTAAATGTGACAACGGCATTGAGATAAACAAATCATGTTTATGCATTACTGAAGGGAGGAGGCCACATACCCAGCAATCGGTAACATTCGTGGAACTGTGGGTTTGATGCAACATTTCTATGAAGGCATTATGTACATAAGTCTGGCGATGCCTCTCTTTATGAGGGGCCAAAGTCTGAAAATGGTCTTTCTTAGGAGTGGGGGTAGATAACACCAGGGTATGGACTGGGTGGCGGAATTCTAGATAAATGAACATTCCTAAACATAATAGAAATGACACAGCTATTATAGAAATAAGCACAATTTTAGCACGCAAACTCCATGTTGAAAACATTGGTAAATATGAGTATCTAGGGCGAGGGATTATGGGACGTTCTTCTTCAAGGGCAAAACGAGCAATGGGATACATTCTCACTAAAAGTCCAGTTCTAAACTCGGGAAACTAAAAGAGTTTACAAGCAGTCCAATCTGCCGGAGGGTGCTTCTTTCCTGTGTCCGTGTTAGAGCCTCACAGGCAGACTCTTAGCATTCCAAACAGTAAAAACATAAAAAATAAAAATAAAAAAAATCAAGGGTGCAAAAACTTCTCGCGTAGGAGCTGCACTTGACGCAACTCTGGTCGAAGAGGAAGGTTACCTGGGCCCCTTTTTCTATCAGTGTCTCTACCTTCTTTCTGAACAGGGCTATCACTTAAAGTTCCACACCCTCCACGAGTTCAGTCCAGTGTTTATATGATCCCCAGGTCCCTTAGCTCAGACTTCACCTTTTATTGCAGGCCGGACCGGGGGATCTCATTCCGTTTGCGGGGCCGCAGGTGGTATCGAGTGTGACCAGGGGTTTTAGGATTCATGAACAAGATGGGCACAGTGGGATCAGATAAGGAACAAGGTGTGTGGCCCTCCTGGTCACGCGTTTGGTCCCCAGGTAGGGCCGTATCTGCCACAGCTGACCCCGAACTTATGGCCCTCTCTCCCTGCCCTTCCGCTTCTCCGTGGGCTTCGGGGGAGGGTGATTCTTCGGTGTCGTGCTCACCTCTGTGTCGTACGTTTTCCTCCTGGTCCTGACAATCCTCGGGCAAGGGAAGCGGGACACGCTTCAAATGGGAAACATGAATCCAATGCTGTTTCCCTTCGACCTTTACCGCCGTCCTCGTGGCCAGAAGCACTTGATGTGGCCGGGTCCAGCGGGGTTCCAGGCTCGACTTCCGCTGATAGTTCCGAATTAGGACCCACTGACCTGGCTCGATGCTGTGTCCGGGGCCCTCCGGCAGAGGCTGCAGTACTGCTGAAATCTGTTGGTGGATAGAACGGAGATCTTTAGTTAACGCATAAAGGTAGTCGGCTAACATAGGATACTCAATATCCCTGAATGACTTGGGCCGGGGCACCCCCCATACATTGGCAGGTCTCCCAAAAACCACCTCGTAAGGGGAAATCCCACTCCGAGAATGAGGGGTCGTTCTTACAGACAACAGGGCCAATGGTAGAAGATCGGGCCATTTCAAGCCGGTCGTGTCCTGTCGTTTAGCTAGTTTTAACTTCAGGATCCCATTATATTTTTCAACTAGGCCTGCTGATTGAGGGTGCCGCGCGGCGTGAAACTTCTGTCGTATGGACAAACCCTTACATACATGTTGAACTAAATTAGCATTAAAGTGTGTCCCATTATCACTCCAGATCACTCGTGGTAACCCATATCGGGGAAAAAACTCTTTTATTAAGGCTCTCGCAGTTGCTATAGCTGTGTTTTCTCTAGTGGGGTACGCTTCTACCCATTTACTGAAGGTACAGACTACCACCAGAACGTATTTGAGGTTGATAACCCGTTCCAGCTGTATATGGTCCATTGGGAGTACCTCAAAAGGCAAAGTGGGTGGAGCAAAACTACCTGACAGAACAGGAGTACCACCCCCCGGGTTATGTTGAAGGCAGACCATACAATGTTGGACCAAATTCCTGGCCGTTTTTTGGATATTGGTGTTGCACCATACAGGGTCCAATATCGCGCAAATGCCTCGAACCCCGACGTGGGCGGGACCATGTGCCATGGCTACCACCGCATTCACAAATGCATTCGGTAGTAGCCATCTGCATTTTTCTGACAGGTCCGTCCAACACCCATTCTCGTCTAACCGCCCCACCTGCTCCTGCCAATACTGCAGTTCCTCTGGGGTGACCTCCTGCTGCAATTCTTTCACACTATCTACAGTGTTTCGAAAAATGTCTGCTTCTACCATCCTTCTGCACTGGCTAACCACAAACATGGAGGGGGTGTCGGACTGGGCAGTTTCTTTAGCAAGCTTATCTGCAAAAGCATTTCCCCTTCCAACATCATCAGTTATAGCCTTATGGGCACTACATTTTACAATAGCAAGGGCTTCTGGCAAAGGTAATGCAGCCAGCAGTCGCTCGACCAATTGTCCATTCTTTATCTTTTCACCATGGGATGTAAGAAACCCTCGTTCTGCCCACAACTTCCCAAAACTATGGGCTACACCGAAAGCGTATTGGCTATCGGTGTAGACATTCAGCCTCAATCCCTTACCCAATTCACACGCCCTCAGTAGTGCAATTAATTCAGCCGCTTGGGCTGAATGATATGGTACTTTGGCCGTCTCGACCACGGTCTGCAAGGTAGTAATTGCATAAGCCGCAACCGTAGTACCGTTGGGCAATCTAAAACATGAGCCATCAACATACAATTACCCTTGGGGTTCAGATAAAGGGGTGTCTGTTAGATCTATCCGGCCCTTTGTTTCTTCTTCAGTCCGAAATATGCAATCATGTACATCCTGGCCACTTTCTCCTGAGGGGAGGGGTAGGAACGTGGCAGGATTCAGAGTGACGCATCTCTTGATCGTTATGTGAGGTGCAAACAGGGTCAATTCGTACCCCGTAAGACGCGCACTGGTTAAGTGCTGCGTCTGTGTCCTGTTTAACAATACGTCCACAGCGTGTGGTACCATCACTGTGAGATCCGTATTTAGGACTAGCCCTTCCGATTGCCTGATCGCCACCGCTACAGCGGCCGTGGCTCTCAGGCAGCTGGGAAGCGCTCTGGCGACATTGTCCAAAACCGCCGAAAAATATGCACAGGGTCTTTGCTTACCTCCAAAGTCCTGTGTTAACACTGAAAGCGAACAACCGTCCACCTCATACACGTAGAGCACAAAAGGCTTCCGGTAGTCTGGGGTGCCGAGCACAGGAGCAGAACATAAAGCAGCCTTCAAAGAAATAAAAGCCATTTGACACTCATCAGTCCAGGGTAGGGGTTCATGCACATCTTTGGTGATTAGATACAAGAAAGGTTTAGTGATAAGAGAGTAGTTAGGGATCCATTGGCGACAGTAAGAGGTTATACCAAGCAAAGCACGGACATCACGTTGCGTGCGAGGAACAGACATGTTAGTAATGGATGCAATACGCTCCGAGGTCAATCGCCTTCCCTCCTTCGACAGGAGATGACCGAGATAGGTCACCTCCGGTCGACAATATTGGAAGTTTGACAGTGACACCTTGTTACCATTTCTTGCCAGATGCTGTAGTAAATCCACTGTTGCCGTCCGGCAGCCCTCCTCAGTATCAGAGGCCACCAGGAGATCATCAACATACTGGAGTAATACATTACCTGGCGGCAAGCTCAACGTGTCTAGTATCTTTTTCAGTGCCTGACTATAAATACTGGGGCTTTCCGTATACCCCTGGGGGCGCGACAGAATCTGAAGCTACGGCCCCCTAATGAGAAGCCGAAAAGATAGCGGCTATCTGGATGTATAGGGATACTAAAGAAAGCATTCTTCAAATCTATTACTGAGAAAAATTGTGCGGTTGGAGGAATCATCGTCAAGATGGCATTAATATCAGGTACCACAGGGTACTGGGGTACCACGATCTTATTGATCTCTCGTAGGTCAATCACAAATCAATAGGTATCAGCATAATCAGGAGTCTGTTGTACCGGGGCTCGTTTAAGAATCGGAAGAATAGGGCTATTACACGTGTTAGAGGCCGTTTCTTCCACTACTCCGGTTTTAATCAAATCATGAATGATAGCCATTAGAGCTCGTTCCCCAGCAGGGGCAATTTTATACTGGGGAATTTTCGGCAACTGGGCATTCTGTTTTAAGGTAATCGATACTGGGGGAATTTGCAAATGGCCCACATCAGTGTCTCCAGTCGCCCAGAGGGTTTTCGGGATGCACGCCAGTTCTGGTGGTAGAGATTCTGTTTTAGATAAGCATTGCGCGGAGAGGGGTGAAGGGTCTTTTATGGTCAAGTAAACCCCCTCCGGGGAACAATAGATGCGAGCATGCAATCTTTTCAATATGTCCATGCCTAAAAGGTTCTCTCCACACTGGGAGTTCAAAAGGAAAGGTGAGTTTATTGATACCGACCCCAGGGTAAGGGGAAGCGGTTGTGAGATGGGGCTTACCACCGGAGTTCCAGAAAACCCCACAGACACATTATTCTGGCCAGACAGAGCAGCCCCCGGGACTAGGGCACGTGAAACAGAACTGTTCATGGCCCCTGTGTCAACTAGGAACTTAACTGATGCGTTCAATAATCGTGCATGGACATAAGGTCCAGCTTGATCAATTGGAATTGACACCTGCCCCAGACTCTGTCTTTGGCTGTCCTATGCTTGAGAATAACCTGATCCCTCGCCTGTCATATAACCATCATTGTAATACTGCTTTCCCTGACCATGATCAAAACAATTCTGACCAGTCTCACCTGTCGCCGAATGCTCTTGTCTCGTAGATCCCCCTCGCTGTCCACCAAAACGTCCCCTTCCCCGACCTCTCGGAACACTGTTCTGTTCATATAATAACGGACACTGGGCTCGCCAATGCCCCTCCTGCTTACAGAAGGCACATTGATTTATGCCCAAGTCTGTCCGTCCTGTCGTCTGTGCCGGACCCGCCCCTCTTGGAGCAAAACTCTGCGACCCTCGCCCTCTTCCCCGTCCTCTCTCTACTTGCTGTAACAATACTCGAGTCTTCAAGTCCTTCGACTTCTTTTCTGTCCTGTCCTTGCTTTCATTCTCACGATGTTCATAATATTGAGCCATACTCAATATTGTCGATGGGGTAGTAGTTGTCCAGGTGCTTTCAGCAGCCTGTAATCGAGCCGATACCTCCGGCAGCAGATTGGTCACGAATCGATTCACAAACAAACGTACCCCTCCTTCAGTGGCCAGGTCCTGTCCACTGAAGTCAATGAAAACTCCCTCAAATCTCGTAAAGAAATCTGATACACTCTCATCCTTCTTCTGCTTGCAGGCCGTCAACTTATCCCAATCCACCTTCCGGGGAGGGATCAGCGAATGCATATAATTTATTATCCTATCAGGAAGGGCCAATATTTCCGCCCGGGGCTTATTCCCTGGTTTACGATCTCTAGCCCATTCCCGTAGCTGTTCCCAAGTTCCCCCAAATTCGGTTGCATGGTCCTGATCGTGTACCTGGCGCCAAATGTCCACCGGTACTAATAAAGCAAAGAATAGTTCAATGTCCGCCAACGTCATTACTGCGGAGGAAGCCGCTTCAGTAAGCTCTTTGTAATACGCTGTAGGATTCTTCCTGGGATCTGGTAACTGACTTTTTAGTGACAACACCTCACTTCGTTTCCAGGGGGTATACACCCATTGTTCCTGGAAACGCGCCTCCACTCTGGGACGAGTAACTACCCCGAGGGCGTCTACCACTTCCGTAACTTCTGGATGGTAGATGGGGTGTACTTCCCGCATAGGGTACTGGGATAGCCCCGTAGGATTAGTCGACTGCAGACGGGTTCTATACGCCACCAAGGTCTGCACATTCCCATACACTTCTTCTGGGGTAAGGCGGGATCTATGGGTTTGTGTGACGATATCGTATAATATGGCCGGGGCCCTTCCCTCCGTGTGTACCTGTTCCCATAATGATATAAGGCGGTTCGCCATATGTTCTAATGCATGCTGTTGCATTACCGGCTCGTAATCTCTCATGGTGCTCCAAATATCTGATAATGAATAAATGGGTTGCCGCATCCATTGGGATGCCTGTACAGCAATAGTTTCCTTTTCTTCTGTTCCCAAAGCCGAACGAGTAAACAACCTTTTACCCTCAGCTAAGGGAACCGGATGTGTCGGAGTGGTGGCAGCTGCTACTGGCGTAGTACTCGCGGAGGAGGAGGGCAGGACAGAAGGGGAAGTCATTGACCCGGATGGCGGCTGTGTTGTCCCAGCTGCTGCGGCTGTTAACAGCGCTGGTAACATAGTAATCACCTCTGACACGGATGTGGACAGTCGGGAGAGTTCTGTCAAAGGAGAGGAACTGGGGGGAGCTGGAGGGGCTGAGGCCCCCGAGGTTCCTAAGGACGCGGCCGTGGCCGGAGCAGAGACTCCGGCCACCTCCGGATACAGCCGTTGAGGCACATAAGGAGGCGGTGGCCGTATATCCAATAAGTCTTCTATCTCATCTTCAGCATTGGGTCGAGTCACATAGCTCTTATCTACCTTCAATCGGAATTCACGGTTCATACAGTCTATTCCCTTTTCTGCTCGAGACCTATCATAAGCTATGGCCTTCTGAGTCACGTTCTGTCCAGCCTTAGCCCTGGATTGCTTCTCCTCCCTTATCCGCCGCTGCTTGGATTCTTTCAGCCATGAACCCAGGGCATCAAATATAGCCTGACGGCTGCGCCTGGAGAACAGTTGTTCCTGTAAGAAAGCAATTTTTTTCTCATCAAACGAGCCAGTCTTTGGCCATTGCAATTCTTCGTTACTTTTAGTATATTTATGCCACAGAGTACAGAACAATAAAGGGGTAATTCCATGCTTCACATACATATAGTGGCTAGGACTGCCTTCCGGCGGGGCAGGCTGACTCTCAGCCAGCCGAGAGTCACCTATCCGACAGCAACAGCTAAAACAATTCAACTTACTAAAACAAGGCATGGTGATTGGTTCAATACAGACACAAATGACATAAACCACAACCAAGAGTTACAACCCTTACCACCACCATCAGTGAGCCAGTCTCACACTAATCCATAATGTTTCCAACAATAGACATCCCCGACTACACCACAGATCCTCTCACTGCCTTCCTGGTTCACCACTGAGGCTTGTCCCGAGGAGGTCTGTGCCTCGCCGTGGATATGTCTCGTGGCTACCCAGCTCGGGTCGTGAGTCTCCCAGGTGCAATCGGGCTACATTCCGCGCGCGGTTTATCAAATCAGAAAAAAGGGCCCATCAAATCGTACCAAATGTACATGTACTTTCAAATCAATGCCCAGCCATATAATTCGGGCTTCAAACCAACAGTGGCACCGCTCTCCAGCGCCTGCCTCAAAATCAATGCACCGCCCTAGAGCCTGTGCTTCAAATGCAACTACACGCTCCACCTCGCGTGCTGCAAAATCAAAACGTGCACTGCTTATAATCAGTGCTTCAAATCAAAATTCTACTCACCGGGTGCACCCTGGTACGAATGTCCGTTCTTCGCTGCCAACTCCTCTCGACCAACACGGTCCGTTTCTTGGGTTGAGCCCGTAGGACCCCGGTGAAGGGTGACTAGCAGCAGAGGGCATCCCACTCGAGAGCGCGGAGCGAAACCCTCGAGCTCGTCCTCCGCTCACCCGGCTAAGACGCCCTCGAACCTACCACCCGATTACGGGGGAGGTCAGACCCTATCACGGGGTCCCTTCGTGGTCGCCAACTGTTGTAACCAAAATTTCATCCCAAGGGCCACACTTACCGGTGGCCCGCAATATAAGTCAAATAATGGGCAGTTGGCAACGTAGAAGGTTCAAGCGTTTATTGGCCAGACAGAAAACTCTACATAGAGGAGCCTCATCGATCCTCACCCAGGAGGTGCACCGAGGAAGACTGCTGGCTCCTTGACAAACTCATACTTTTATACATTATCATCGCAACATACAAAGCCTTACAAGTGGAAAAGTACCAGCCCGTCCAGGCGCTCCTAATGAGCTCATCCTATATCTAGTTTCAGCGATACAAAAAAGGTTACTATCTTTAAGAATAGAAGGTCGGCCGGGTGACTCTCTTCTCGTCCCAGGTTCAGAAGGAATTTTGCTTGGTACTCCCTTTTAGCAGATGTGACCTTGCTTCTCGGTCGTAAATACAATTCAACCTGTCTTCTAAACGGGTGTGTGCTAAATGAGGAAAATATGGGCTCAGAGAACCACGTGATCGTAGTTCCTACACGATGAGAGAGTTAAGGGCCAAGATGGCCGCGGTCCTGTTTTCGGCCCTTTTCGTCGTACTAACTTATAATGACGAAGAGGGGCCTTATTACGGGACTAAATCAAATAAGCTAATTTTAGTGACGCTATGCTAATCATATATTTTAATTTGAATCCTTCAACAGCATCCCCTATGAGGTGGCGGGCCAAGTCGTTTTGTAGATGCACGCACCATGCAGGCGTGCACCTACAAAATTACTCTTCTTCTTTCCTCTTTTTTACGCGTTGATCTCAGTTAGATCAGCAAATAATAAGAAATAAAATGCACCAAAGGGATTTTGAGGCGTGATTGGGGGGAGGCGGTTTGGGAGAAACACAGATTTCTTGGGTGGGGAAGCAACTCTGGGAGGAGAAGCAACAGGTGACACAAGGAGGGCATGTGGAGGAAAGCAACAACGAGGGCAAGGCGACGGAATCACATGGATAGCAGGATGGGGAGTAGAAGCAACAATGAAGGGATGGCGACGGAATCACATGGATAGCAGGATGGGGAGTAGGAGCAACAACGAAGGGATGGCGACAGAATCACATGGATAGCAGGATGGGGAGTAGGAGCAACAACGAAGGGATGGCGATAGAATCACATGGATAGCAGGATGGGGAGTAGAAGCAACAACGAAGGGATGGCGATGGGATTACATGGATAGCAGGATGGGGAGTAGAAGCAACAACGAAGGGATGGTGGCGGAATCACATGGATAGCAGGATGGGGAGTAGAAGCAACAATGAGGGCATGGTGACGGAATCACATGGATAGCAGGATGGGGAGTAGAAGCAACAACGAAGGGATGGCGATGGAATCACATGGATAGCAGGATGGGGAGTAGAAGCAACAACGAAGGGATGGCGATGGAATCACATGGATAGCAGGATGGGGAGTAGAAGGAACAACGAAGGGATGGCGACGGAATCACATGGATAGCAGGATGGGGAGTAGGAGCAACAATGAAGGGATGGCGATAGAATCACATGGATAGCAGGATGGGGAGTAGAAGCAACAACGAAGGGATGGCGACGGGATTACATGGATAGCAGGATGGGGAGTAGAAGCAACAACGAAGGGATGGTGGCGGAATCACATGGATAGCAGGATGGGGAGTAGAAGCAACAATGAGGGCATGGTGACGGAATCACATGGATAGCAGGATGGGGAGTAGAAGCAACAACGAAGGGATGGCGATGGAATCACATGGATAGCAGGATGGGGAGTAGAAGCAACAACGAGGGCATGGTGACAGAATCACATGGATAGCAGGATGAGGAGTAGAAGCAACAACAAAGGGATGGCGATGGAATCACATGGATAGCAGGATGGGGAGTAGAAGCAACAGCGAAGGGATGGCGACGGAATCACATGGATAGCAGGATGGGGAGTAGAAGCAACAACGAAGGGATGGCGACGGAATCACATGGATAGCAGGATGGGGAGTAGAAGCAACAACGAAGGGATGGCGACGGAATCACATGGATAGCAGGATGGGGAGTAGAAGCAACAACGAAGGGATGGCGATGGAATCACATGGATAGCAGGATGGGGAGTAGAAGCAACAACGAAGGGATGGCGACGGAATCACATGGATAGCAGGATGGGGAGTAGAAGCAACACCGAAGGGATGACGATGGAATCACATGGATAGCAGGATGGGGAGTAGAAGCAACAACGAAGGGATGGCGACGGAATCACATGGATAGCAGGATGGGGAGTAGAAGCAACAACGAGGGATGGTGACGGAATCACATGGATAGCAGGATGGGGAGTAGAAGCAACAATGAAGGGATGGCGATGCAATCACATGGATAGCAGGATGGGGAGTAGGGGCAACAACGAAGGGATGGTGATGGAATCACATGGATAGCAGGATGGGGAGTAGAAGCAACAACGAAGGGATGGCGACGGAATCACATGAATAGCAGGATGGGGAGTAGAAGCAACAACGAAGGGATGGCGACGGAATCACATGGATAGCAGGATGGGGAGCAGAAGCAACAGGTGAAAGAGCAACATGGAGTGGGCGGATGAGAAACATCTGGGGAGGGTGCGAGTCTGAGTGTAACATGGTGGGAGGAGGGGAAAAGAGCCACCCTCCCTCTTTACGTTTATATTTACCTCTGGCCCCCCTCTTTATTTCTTCTCGTAATGTGAGGCTCACTTTTATTCTTTGTTACTTTCCTTTAACCATTCCTCTGAGATCCATCCTTTTCCACAGAGCCATTGCTACCTCGCGCCCTGAGTGAAAGGGGTCCTCTGAGTAAGGCCTACATCTGGGTCCAGCGGAGTAGGACTGCAGGTGATGCGGAATGTCCGCATAAACCCTTCTAGTGATGAACAGTGTTGTGCTTGTACCCCCCCCACCCCCGTTAATCCCGTGTAATCTGCGCGCAGATTTTAGACTTGATGTTGTGAAGGATGGTTGCAGTTCAAATGTCCTACCAATCAAACTTTGCAGTTTACACTAAAGTTCAGATACTGCAGCAGCGCGTTTAATTTAATTGCTTCTTTTCAATGCTAGACATTGGAGTATCCGCCTTGAATTTATTTGTGCCCTCCTGTCCTGCCAGTGCACTGTGCTCAAGCTTTACTCTCTGTCTTTGAAAATGCTTTCTTTAGGTGAGCCGCGAGTTTCTCCTATATGAAGAGCAGTGTCTGGTGAAGCGAGTCTCTTCTGTCTGATGCCACAGCTTTCAATGAAGCCCATTCTCAAGGAGTCTCTCCTGGGCTCTATCGTGATCCAAAATGAAGCTGCACCCTTTCTAGCTGACTTCTGGTTTCTGGCAGGGAGCATCCCTCTTCTCTTCAAGTAATCATAGCGTAGAAGGGGATGGCATAGCTAGGGTTTGTGTAGCCGGTGCAGTGGCACCGCACCAGCTGCTTCAGTCAGTCAGTCACACAGCTTTATTCGATCTCTTTAAAATGGATCATAAAAGCAAAAGTTATCAAAAAATTCCAACACAATATATACACATATATACACATTTAAAATAAGAATTAAACAATTGCAGTGATCTGGGTAAATTCATATAAAAAACGTTTATGAAAAAAGCTGTTCAGAATTTAAAATTAATTAATTAGTTGTTGCTACTAAAATGTCGTCCTACCTTTTTCCTCTTTCTAAGACAAGCCCATAAAAATGAGGCAACTGAACAGCATACAAATGGATCCGGTAGAGTTTTTAAAAAGTACATGGCCATCCGGCACTGCCTAAAATTGTAGTACCTCAGGATTGGGAGTATGAATGTTTTTCTTTCCTCTGCATAGGTCTTGCAAAATAATACAATATGTAGATCTGACTGTACTGCGTAGTTGTTACAGGGACAGGGTAAGAGGTCTGTTAATTTATATTTATTTTGGGGGTATCCCAGGAGTAGCGGGATCATGTTCATGCGGAAACGCAAAAGGATAAATCTGTGTTGCGCATTATTTATGCGTGATAAATACTGAAAACCTTCCCCCGATCTTGGTGGTACCACATCATAAAGAATGGAGGAATGATGAATACGTTTCTTTTCTCTTCGGGCATACTTTGATCTCTTAATGAATAAATCAGTTATTCTTTCCTTTGAAACCCTTTTGCAGGACTCAGGGTCCTGAAATAATTCTCCCATCCCTAACGCTTTTAGATGGACCTCTACGTAATTTAACCATCCAATTCTTTTATAATAATCTAATTTGCAACAGTCCTTGATAATGGTTTGTGTCAAATCCACTGTAGACCTCCGCCATACTGATAGCCACAACAAGACTGGAGCCAGTCTTATGTTGTCGCTTAAATAAGGAAGCCTCAATTCACAGTGTAAAATATGATTTGGGGCTGATTGCGGTAAGGACACACAGTTTTTAAAAAAGGAGTCTTCTATTTGTTGTAGCGGTGCAACATTAGCCATACCCCACACTCTGGCCCCATATAGTGCGGCGGAGTTTGTTTTAGCTGAATATATATTCTTAATTGTATCCAGTGGGCTGCCTCCCAACTTCGTAGCAAATCTTTTGACAGCGTTAACATTCCTTTGCATGCCCTGGGCTCTTGCTGCCACTAAATTAGACCATGAGTGGTCTTTATCAAAAAGCACTCCAAGGTATGAAAAGGAGTTGACTGTCTCGATTTTCTTGCCTGCCAACTGGAAATGAGGATGTTTCTCACCTCTTGCGGCTCCAGATACGATTATAAATGATTTAGATTCATTGACCTTTAGGTCAAGAGAGGCCATAAAGGCGGAGTAGGCTGTGATTAGCGTTTGTAGGGCTAAGCCCGATCTGGCCATCAATACCGCGTCGTCCGCATACGCCAAAATCGGAAGGGGGATACGATCAAATTTAGGCACATCCACCGGTAGAGCAGACAGGGCGGACTCTACCCTGTTCGTATAGATTGAAAAAAGGAACGGGGCAAGAACACAACCCTGTCTTGCTCTCTTTTCGACTTTAAAGAGGCGAGTGCATTCCTCCTTCCTGCCATACCTTACACAGGCAGTGGCATTGGCGTACAACTGGCGTATGAAACCAATTATTGGTGGATCAATACCCATGCCCTCCATCATGGACCACAACATCGGGTGTGACACACAGTCAAATGCCGAGGTCCATGAAGGCCATGTACAGTTTTCCAACTTTTGCCTTAGTGTATTTCCCTATAGTTAGGGAGAGGTTTAAACACTGATCAACCGTCCCCATTCCTCTCCGAAACCCGTATTGCGCCGTCATAAAAATATTGTGCGATTCGGCCCAGTCCTCCAATCTGGCCAAGAGTACCCGTCCCATAAGTTTGGCAGTAGTGTCAAGGAGGGATATGGGACGATAGTTCTTTGGGGATCCCCTGTCACCTTTTTTAAAAATGAGCACAATTAGACACTGGTTCCAAGAGAGAGGCGGGCCTACTATCTGGATGCTATTAAAAATATTTGTAAGTAAAGGCACCCACATATTATAATTCTGCTGAAAGAGGTCAATTGTAACTCCATCTGGCCCAGACGCCTTGCCTGGGGTGCAGGCTTCCAACGCCTTTCTTATCTCTAATACAGAGAAAGTTAACCCTCCCTGTAGTAAAATCTCTGGGGAGGATAACAGTGAAGTTGGACAGGTTGCTAAACAAAATATTTCTTCATAGTGCCTCATCCATGCCTCTTCCTCTACGTGCACGTCTAATGTAGGATCATTGATGTCTTTAAAATGTGGGGCATTCACGATTTTCCAGAAATCTTTACTACTGCCTGACATAGCTGCTTCCTCAAGATCTGCCCATGCCTGTGCCCTAAGATCTTTTTCCCTTGCCCTCCTCGCTAATTTATAATCTTTGAGTAGCGCACAGATTACAGAGCAATCTCTAGGATGCGTGTTTAGAGCTTTAACAAGGGCTTTTTTTGCTGTTGTGCAGGCCGTATCAAACCACCCCATTTTGACGGTAGCATTAGTGGACTTAACCCGTGTGAGTGCTTGTTTTACTTTTTCCAAAAGAGCAATAAACTGGCTGACCAAGAAATAAGGTGATGAATTCTCTTCCAGACAGGCTAATATTTCCTCCTTTATTTGAGCTATAATTTCAGGGTCTAAAATTAATCTTTGTGCTTGTGACCACTTCAGCTCATAACCATTTTTTCTAGACAAATTTACACCTTCTACAACCTTATTGTACTCTTTAGGTTCAGATAAGATACTTAGGTAAATAGATAACATGGCGTGGTCACTATAAGAAGAGAATCGGGTACTCGTATGGACAACTTTCCCATGTAAATGTGCCAAGGCTAAAATATGGTCTATAATAGACTCCAGGGTACCCCTTCTAAAAGTGGGCCCTTGCCCTCCCTCTTCTGATACATTTATTAAGGACAAGTTCCACTTATATAACAAACTATTCAAAACCTCACCATACTCATTATGTGTGAAGTGTGAAATGAGGTTATTGTAGGAGTCTTCTACTCCGCATACCCTAGTGCCATTAAACTTACAAAGATGAGCATTAAAATCCCCCACCCATACAAGATTTGCACTACCCCCATTTTTCCCATGGTACAATTTCTCAATCTCTAATGCTAATGCGTCTGCCACTTGCCTTGAGTTCCTCCCAAACTCATTATTGTAAAACTTAACAATTGTCCAGATGCCCTGTTTCCTACTACCCAGCTCAAAAATCTGAAAGTGAGTATGCCTAGAACCAACTTCTTTTATTTGAAGTGGTAAAGTATTTGAGAATAGAGTAAGTAAACCCCCCTTCGCCCTTCCATAGACTGACGGAACAGCTGGGGAATGGAAGGTGCGAAAACCAGAGAAGAAAATTGGTTCTAGCCCAAGTCTCTTGAAAAAATGCTACCTCCATAGATTGCCACTTATTTGTCCATTCGGAATTGGCTATTTTGGAAGCTAAACCTGCCACGTTCCACAATATCATATTAGGTCTAGTTTCCTTAATATCAGTCGTACAGGTTGGTAAGGGGTGCTCGTGTTCCTGAACCCCGGGTGCTAGATTTGCAGCTGTAGTGGCCTCCTCGGAGGCCACTACAGCCTCGGAGGATCGTGTAATCAGTGGAATCCCCAATGGGGTAACCTCTACAAGGGCCGCAGTAGTTGCCCTACTAAGTAGTTTGGGTGGTGATGTAGGTAGTCAGTCGCATTCCTCCAAGTTCGACAGTGGTGCAAATCTATTATATAGCCTAATCCCAGGATTTAAAAGGGGTCCCTCATTCGTTCCAAAGGGCGTTTTCAGTTGTCTGCCCCTGTATTCCCCTCCCATGGTTACACCCTGGCCATTATAAAAGAATTCCAGGGGTAAAGGTATTATTTGGGAATTCCCTTGAGAAAGGCTATGGGAGTTAGCTAAAAGAGAGGCTCTTGTGTACGCATTGTCAAAATTAATTACCACGCAATCGCCAGCATACGATTTTCTTGAACCCCCCCACCCATCCCACTCTCCTGGCCATAATAACTTCATTAGCCCGTTGCCGCCTCCCCCCCTCGGTCATATGGACATTACTTATTAACCAATGAAGACCTTTGTCCATTAATTGTCTTGTGGTTTCGCTTTGATTTTCTCGAAGGGGAGGGACATTTGCCAAAACCAGGGCCAGTGGTGCAGCGGCAGGGGGGAGATGGAGAGTTTGTTGTGGCTGGTGCTTCAGTATTCCAGTGAAGTTCTCAAGGAGCCCTGCCTGATGCATAACTCCTCTAGCTTCCGTCCTAGGTAGTAATTGCTGGCGAGCTAGGTCCCCTTCAGTTAGCCCTTGGCCAGGCTGAGTAACCCTTGTTACATTCATGTTAGGGAGGGGGATTAAGGACTCTGCTACGAGATTGGAGGAGCCTCCAGGGAGTATAGACGATGTCAATGCCATTATTGAAAATGGAGGCGGCCCTCGTGCTTCTATTGATGGTGATAATTCAGTATTCCTAGGTAATATTGTAGGAGCAACATTCAACGGGGGCATACGGGCAAGTAGTAAACAGTTCTGCGCTTCCAATTCCCCCAGCCGAGTTTCAATTAAAGACAATTTGGTTAGGATAGGAGCCATTATATTGTTTAGCCTTGTAGAGACTTCTGTCCAGAAAGAGTCTGGCTGCAGTGCCTGAAGCGATGGTGTGTTGAGGGGCACTGGAGCTGCCAGTATTTTGGAATTGAGTCATAGATACTGTTGTAGACACACTTCACACCATATTGGAAATACTCGACATAATAGCAGTTTTTCTGGAAAATCTTGGTGACATTCTGGCATCCCCTAATATGTTCATTTTCTTGCTATCTTTGTCATTAAAGTGACTTCTCTTTGATGTAACCTTGGCATTCATAGCAGCCGAATAGCCATCACCACCATAATTATGAACCATTCGCAGTAATCCAGATGCTAGACTTTTTGTGCCCATTAAAAAAAAAAAAGACTAAGAATGGCCTGGTGGTAGTAAAAATCCCTGCCATTTGATGGGCATTCCTGGTATCTGATAATAAATGGGCATGACCGTAGTTTAACAATCTGATGGTTGGAGCACCAAAAATATATTTATTGAATATCAAAATTAAGGTATTTGAGACAACAATTAGTATTTTTTCCCTTAAAAAAGACACGCGTCTCTTTGGACAGTTTTACATTTTGGATGCATTCATAATGAAAATTTTGTATTCATGGTGAAATGGCTAGCTGATGATTTGGACAATATTATTGCATTTCTTATATACATTTAAAGCTGATATTTGAGCAACAATTAAGGCTGATTTCGAGGGACATAATACTGGTTTTGATTCCCAAAAACGGCCATGCCTTTGGTGAAGCATCTCCTCATCTGTACTGATTATGTTTTTAATAAGTGTCACTACTGCTTCCCGGGGCCTGAGTAATTGAAGCGAGTGCAAATTTTTTTTTGCTGTCCTATGTTGCAAACTTTATATAATTGAGCAAACATATTGCTGTATGAGCAGTAATATTTGTCTAGCTTTGCTGACCTATGATTCCGAAAATTGTATAACTTTTGATCAGTCCACCCTGCCACTTCAAAGAAGATTCTCAGCCATAAGATGACTGAAAACCTACTTGGAAGTTCTAACACATGACAGAAAATCTACTTGAAAGGGGCAAAATGGAAAAAGTATGATTTGCACATTATAAAAAATAAGAGCTAGTGTGACATTGTTACCCCTTTTTCAGTAATATTGGGCTGAAAACTGCAATATTATATTTCCATTTTTTGCTAAGGTTTCTGGCAGGTGGTGAGCCCCAAAACCTGTGGCCCTTTGGAACTTCTGCATTGCTAGCCAATTCTTTTGTCCTGTAAACTATTGCCTACAGATTGTTTTTCTCCAACCGAAGGTGGTTTTGCTTGCTCTGGCTAATTGGAGGTAGATATTTTCATTCAGTCTCTTTCACAGATTATAAGTCCTCACTTATATAGACCACAGTTTCACTGCCTCAAAGTGCTTATAAGATCTGCCTGTGAGGATACGGTTACCTTAATCAAATACCAGTCACTTCTTGTTAATCTTCCATTTATATTTTAGCCTCCTGGCATGATTTGTGTGCTCATCGTGGGAGCCCTAAATTTCAAGCAGTTGTAGAAAATCCTGTATTTTACTGTACGCTAATTATGGAGGCCATGGTCTATGTCACATATTTTGTTCCTAGAAAGGTCCTTGCACTAATCCTATTACAGGTAGATAGGTTCCATATGTTCTGATATTTTAAAATATTCTCTGGAATTTTATGGTAAAAGATATGTTGGTAGGTATTTCTTGATGTTTGTAAAGGTGGCTGGTCTGGCCAGGTCAAATATCAATCAATCAATCAAAGCTTTATTTCGACATGTGATGTCATAAAAGCACAAAATACATAAAAACAATTACAAATACATTTTAAAACATGTCGTAAGAAAATCCATTTGGGTAGTATACAATAAATATCTAAAAATGTATTAAATTTGGCAGCTTTGGAAGTAAAGAAAAATAAGAGGATTTAACTAGGGCTAATAAATCTCTGTCTCATCAACCATGCCCAACCTAGGAATTTGGCGACCCCGCAAATTATAGTAGTATTAGTAGAAGTTTTAAGAATTCTCAGAGCGTCAATATGATCCCTTGTTCCTAGGAGTAAACAAACAGGCCTAAGCCATTTCATTCTAGGTAATAAATAGGCTGGGCAGGCGAAGAAAAAGTGGGGGATATTTTCAATATCGCCAGAGCAGAATGGACAATCAGGAAGAGTCTTATGGGGAGGATTCCACTTGCTGGTACGGTCACGAAGGGGGAGGGTCCCAAATCTGAACTGAATAAAAAGAGATCTATCCTTGGGCTTGGTGATAAAGTCGAGGTAAGGTTCTAAAAGAGAAATAGATTTATGCTGGTAAAATGCCTCTGTCAACCTTCCATGGTTAGGATCTCTTAGTTCCGAGGCATCCACCCATGCCCAGAAAGCTTGTTTGGCTTCCTCCTTGGATATTGGTGCCCCCAAAGGCCGGTCAGAGGTGAGGCCAATTGCGACCAAAAGTTTTTTAATGTTTGTAAGCCACTCAATTTTATGAGCTCCTTGCATGTTCATAACCTCCCTGAGCCCATCGGCATAGTTGGAAAGCTCAGGGGTGCGCCACAGCCGCGCCCAGTATAACAGAGGGCGAAGGGTGGCTAGGTCTCTAATTGAGCGCCTACCGAAGTCGCTCAAAAGTGGTTTGGTTGGGGTACCCCTAGGGAGAGATACAAGTTCTCTAAAGAACTTGTTTTCATTGGTCACAAGGGTGTCTACACAACTGAAGCCCCATAGTTCCGCGCCATAGAGAGCACTACCCACCGCCTTTGCAGCGTAGATGTTTAATACTGGGGCAATGGGTTTAGTGGTAGAGGCACGGAATTCCTTTCCCAGGGCTCCAGTTACCCGTTTGTGATTGAGGGCCATTTTGTCTATGTGGGGCTGCCATTTGAGCCTGTCAGAGATTCTGATCCCCAAGTAATCAAACTCCCTGACACGCTCCAATGGTTTCCCATCTAGGGTCAGGGTGGAGCCGGAGGATCTAGAAGGATTAAAATAGAGGAGTTTGGTTTTGGCAGTGTTAATGACAAGACCTCTCTGTTCGCAGAACAAGGAGAAGCGCTGTAAAAGCTTCTGTAGTCCTGACGGTGTTTTTGAAATTAAAAGTGTGTCGTCCGCAAAAAGAAGGGCGGGGACTTTGTCACCCGCCAGTGCGGGGACATCCGCATCAACTTCAAGCAGATAGGAGACTACGCCATTCACAAACAATGTGAAAAGTGTTGGTGCCAAGACACAACCTTGGCGAATCCCTCTGTTCACCGGTATTTTATTGGTTTTTTGACCCTGGGTCCCCCATCTGATACAAGCAAAGTTGTCTTCGTGCATCCGGATAAGAAGTTTCAAAATGTAGGAAGGAATTCCCAGCTCCTCCAGAATCAACCACAAGCGATCACGAGGGACCAAGTCGAAGGCTGTCTTGAGGTCAATGAACACGAGATATAGGGCGCCCTTGCCGATGGTTACCGCCTTCCAATAGAGAAGCATTAGCCTGAACGCTTGGTCTATTGTGCTGGTACAAGCCCTAAAGCCTGCCTGGAACTTTGTCAAGATCCCTTTTTCATCCACCCAGGAATGTATCCTCTCTAGGAGGACCCTACCGACCAATTTCTGGCCAGAGTCTATAAGGCTAATGAGGCGGTAGTTCGCTGGGTCTCCCCTGGCGCCCTTCTTAAAAATGGGGATTACTTCGGCACCTTTCCAAGACACAGGCACCGATGATCCCTTCAATAAGCTGTTAATAAAAATTGTAAAAAACGTAGCCCAGCCCTCGGTGTTGGCTTTAAAAAGGTCTCCCGGGATGCCATCTGGTCCTGGGGCCTTGGCGGATACAATCTTATCGATGGCAATTTGAACCTCTTTCTCCTCAATCCTTGGAAATGGAATAGGGTCAGGAAGTTCAGCTATGGGCCTCAGGCAGGTGGAAGGATCCTCCACAACCTCCACCCCCGCATACAGGTTCCTAAAATGGTCGAACCAATCCCTGTCCGTGATGTAGTTAGGGATTTGAGCCTGAGCATGGTTGGTAGATCTTCTCAAGATAGACCAAAATAGCTCGCCATTTTTTGTGTGGCTCGCTAGTTTTAGAGAAACCCAACGCTGTTCCTCCCAGTCTTTCTTTGCGGAAGTAAGTGCTTGCCTGTAAAGCAACCTCGCTTGCCTGACCTCACCAGGGTTGCTAGATTTAATCGCAGAGATTAGACTGTTTTTATTTAGTCTGCAGTCTTTGTTAAACCACTCATTTTCTGGCTTAACTCTAGGATTAGATTTTTTCCTATGGTCAAGGAACAGAGTGCCAATTGAGTTCATAGTTTCCTCGTAGACTTTGGTATGGCTAGGCATGTCCTTAGCTACTGAAGAAAGCCTAGAAGTATGGTCAATAAGGATATTCTCCAGCGTGACAAGTTTTGTATTGCACAGGACAAATTTAGACCATTTGAGGAATCTATCGCAATTAGAGGGCTGGAGCATCTTGGTCATCATTTGCGTTCCAGAGTGAGAGGTTATATCTTGTCTATGCCAAATCTCCCGCATACTGAGGGACAGGGGGTTATGGTCGCTATTGATTGATGGTGTTACAATCATGTCGACGACAAATTTCCATCCCCTCCTGTCGATCAGGATGTAGTCGATTCTACTTTGGCTGGCAACCCTATTGAAAGTATTAGCGCCCGCTAGATCGGAAGGTGTACGCCCATTGGCAGCTCTTAAGCCAAATTCTAATGCTAGGGCGTTCATTTGAATTACGGCCGGGGACCATCTTTTTACGGTGTTGAGAGAAAGTAAGGGAATGCCCCATCTGGTGTCCTCATCTTGTATGCCCAATATGTCATCTGTGGCGAGCGGTTCAAAAGAGCAATTAAAGTCACCAGCGACAAGAAGATAGGAGTTAGGGGGGCATGTGGAAAGTATTTCTGAGAGGGCTGTGATAGTGGAGGACTTAGCACCCCCTTGGGTACCGCGAGAATAGACATTAAAGAGTTCCCAAGAGGAACAGCTCTGGGTACCTTTGATGATAAGTCTCATTATGTCTGGCGTAGAGCGGCTATCAATAGTGACCTTCAAATTGAGATCTGCCCTAATCCAGACCATGAGACCACCAGAGGGACGGCCACGGCCAGATGAGATGGCTGATATAAAGAAACAACAGAACCCCGGCTTGTACAGTGGTTCGACACTCCAAGTTTCCTGGAAAATACATATGTCGTGTTCCTCTATAAATTCACTCCAGTCAGGAAGATCTAGCTTATTACGTAGACCAGCTACATTCCAGGAGACAATCTTAAAAAGACTAGAAGTGATCACCCTGGGGGTAGAAGCACTTGGAGGATGGTTTTGGAGGGGGTCAGGATTAATGGTCGACCTCTTAGGTATGGTTAATGAGGAGAGTGGGTCCAGGCCCGGGTGGTCAGAAGATGTGATAGACTCTAGTGAACGACAGTCTGGGGAAGGCGGAGGAATGTCTAAAATAAGTTTGCTACCCTCCAGTCAATCAACAGCCTCTAGACTGCTGTACCGATTTTCCGTGGGGATAATATCTAGGGGCAATGGGGGTGTGGACCAACTCCCCAATGGGAGACCCCTCCCTTTCCTATGTACAACCATCCAGGGTTCCGTGAAATGCCCAGGGGGATAAAAGTAGGTTAAGGGGAGAGCTGTGATACATGATCCTGGGGTGGTATATCTCCAATGGCAGATATGCTCAACAGTTTTAGTGTCATTAAAATTAATTAAAATGCAGTCCCCCCTTATGTTCTTGGCTAGGTGGCCTACCCATGGGACCCTTCTTACCATGAGAATTTTGGAGCTAATGTGCAACGGTAATGGCCTGTTTTTGTTGAGCCAGTGTACAACCCTGTTCCTTAGGGTTGTGGGTGACTCAACTTCGTTTTTGGCCAGTTCGGGGACTCCTGCTAGAATTACAACATAAGGGGCAGTTTCAGGTGGTAGGTTGGGGATGTTAGCCCTAATAGGGGACCTAGGTGTCGGTGACCTAGCAGCCTCTTTCGGTTGAGTTATACTAGGCGGATTGGGTTTCCTATGGTTGCGGGCTGGAGTGGACATGTTGGTTGCAGTTGTGGGTTGACTTTCAGAGTGGACTGTTGATGGAGCTTTGGGGGCCACCAGAACTTTCTCTGCTCTTGGATTAACCGATGTATTTGGGGCCCCTAGGTGGTGAATGATATTAGGAGCGAAGGTCAAGCCCCCTAGGCTACGTTCAATCCTGACTAGATGTTGTTCTATTTTAAGTAATCTGTCCTCCACAGGGCGAAGGGAAGACCTGATTACATCCCGTATATCGTGTATGTACGATGGATCTGGGGTCCCTCCCTGGCCCACTTCACTTTGCCCCCCTACATCGTCCTGGCTTGCTATCCTAATTGGTGATAAGTGTGATTGAAGGGCAGGCTTGTCCGATAAAGCTACCTGCAGGGGTTGCTCAGGGGCATCAGGGGTTTGTTTCAATTTCCCAATTTGATTTGGCGCTTTATGCTTACTTTTAGTGTACTTGCCCTTTCTGCCGATATTGGGTGGACACCCTTGTTTGCTTTTAGGAATTGCCCCAGGATTACGTTCTCGAAGCTGCCTAGTGCTACACTCTGGAGCTGTACTAGGGGCAGTTGGCAACGGGCAAGGAGATAATAGCAAGGAGTCAAGGGCCATGGACTGGTCCTCCACGGGGACAAATATCAAATATTTGCTCTGCTTGTATTTTTTTATATATATTCTTATAGGCATTTTATACAAATCGTCAAACAGGATACGCATAAAACAGAAAGGAAAAAAACATAAGAGGAGAACTTAATATCAGACAAGTCCACGTTATGCAATGCAAGAGTATCAACAATAGCCCACTGGCATCCTCAGCGATCCTCCTTACTCTTGGTATAATAATGCTTATACAGGAATCGCATATCGCCACACCCAATAACCATTGCATTAATCAGAACACTTTGTGGGGCTATTTACATCGCAATGTAATGGTTCATTCATCAGTGCTTGCGCCACTATTACAGTAAGTTTACATCTATTATATGGGTAGAATTCAAGCCATCGTAAGGAGGAAACGAAATTCAAAGAAAACGAAGAGAGAAAAGAAAACTCAAATAATAAAAAACATAAAGTAACTTGTGCAGAGGAGTAGTTCGTACGAGTTACCTCAGTAAAATCCCAGGAGATTGGCAGCAGGCATGACCCGCAAGCAGGTCCGGGGCGGGGAGTGTAAGGGGGAAAGCCCACCACCATGGACTTCCTTTCTGCCAACCAGCCCAGGGTAGGCTGAGGCCCCCAAGCATCCCACTCAAGTGTCAGACCCAGCCGCGGCCCGTGGAGGGATTTCCGTGGGGCGGAAAGGCGGGGTGAGGGGTTCTAAAAACCGGAATATGGATAATTGCAGGTAAGTAAACAATAAAATAAATAAAATGAATTTCGTTGCGCGCCCTGCATCGCGATGCAGGGCGCGCAACAAAATTCATTTTATTTATTTTATTGTTTACTTACCTGCAATTATCCATATTCCGGTTTTTAGAACCCCCCACCCTGCCCCTCCCCCGCCCCGCCTTTCCGCCCCACGGAACTCCCTCCACGGGCCGCGGCTGGGTCAGACCCTCACATCTCCAAAGGATCTCGGGGAGACACTGCGTGCAATGGCATCAGGTTATGAACTATATTGATCAGGCCTATCCTCCTCCCCGCCGGCACCTACGGGATTCTCCCACTCGGTCACAGCCTCTCTTCATTGCCCAGCAATACTGCTCCTTCTGATTCCCCGAACCTCCTCCCAGCTCAGTATCCTGCCCTCAGCCCCAGCTCATCCATTCACATTCTTATTTCTTGCTGCGAACTGTGGCCCCCTCGCCGATTTCCACTCCTTTGCTATCCTGCGCTTAGCAAGACCTAGTGCAACCAGTTCTCAACTATGTGCTTAGGAGGTCGGGTAAAGAGGCCCAGCAGACATACATGTATCGTGAGAGCCAGCTCCCTCCCCAATACTTCCTTCATTTTGACCAACACTGCCTCCCAGAAAGGATGCAGTCTTTGGCATTCCCAGGCATGTGACTAAAATCAGCCTCTGGATAAGCACACCTTGGACAGTGTTGCACTTCCCCCCAAACGTCACATTAAGCCGGTGTGGGGTCATGTAAGTCATGTGCGTATAATTACATTGAATGTATTTTAAATGGGTGTTCTGTACCTCCCTCATTTACTCCCTCCACCCACTGTGCTAACCACTGCAGCTGGGCAGTCAACATATAGTGCTCGAAATTTGGGACCCCCAGGCCACCCTCCAGCATGGGGCGCTGCAAAATTGATAGGGACACCCTCGGACGCCTGTCCCCCCACACCAGCTCTTGCAAAAGGTCGTTCAAGGGGCTGAACCAACCGCTCGACATCAAGACTGGTAGGTTTACGGAGGAGTACAACAGCCGGGGCAGCATAACCAAGTCAAAGTATGCTTTATTCGAATGATATTCATAAAAGCAAGGTACAATATACAATAACAATTCATTAAATACATTAAAAAACTATTAAATTCAATACATTTCGATACTACATACTTTTGACAAATTCTGATTAAGTTACATCCATAAGGGAGACATTATTTCATTTGGCAGCGGTGTTGTTTGAATCACATACGGATAGACATAATTGAAGCCCTGGGTTGAGTATTCCGCGATAATAACAGTGGATACTTATTATTAAAACAAAGACATTTAAATAATTAAAAAGTTTTAAAACAGATTACATGCGATAAAGTGCTAAAAGTTGGCATGGGGGAGAATAGTAAAAGGACTAGCAGTCTCCCCCAATTCAAGAGAATAGTCAAGTGACTAGCAGTCTCAATCTAATCATCCACGCCCATCCAAGATACTTTGCAGTGGCAATTGAAATCCAAGGCAATGTGCTGGTGCATATAATGCGTAGAGCAACAGTGCCACTAGTAGTTCCTAAATTTTTGCACATTGGAGTAAGCCATATACGCCGTGGAGCAGCATAGATTTTACAAGAAAACAAAAGATGACCGATAGTTTCCTTTTTTGTACCACAGGCAGGGCAGACAGCACTAGTTCCCACTTCCCATTTTGCTGTTAAAGATCTAAGGGGAAGTGCTCCAGCTCTTAGTTGTAAGAGAAGCTTCCTATCTCTTGGCTTGGTTATAATATCCCAATAAGGCTCAAGATGGGGGTACATCTTGGCCTCTAGGAACTCTCTAGTCATATTGCCGGCGCTGGAGCTACACCAGTTCCGCTGGGCAACCCTCTCCCAATAAATGGTCTTGAGCATACTCTTAGAAGGGAAGGTTGCACCTGCAGGATCTTCCCAGAGTGTGCTCAAACCAAGCTCAAGCAAGGATGCCCTAAGCGCTTTTAGCCAACCTATTTTATGGTGAAGGTCAGTTCTTATGATGTCTAGAAAGCCCCCTGCATAGTGAGAAAGCGCAGGCGTTGTCCATAACCTGCGCCAGTACAATATTGGGCGGAGCCGGGCCATATCTAAGATGGCTCTTCTACCCAAGTCATACTTAAGGGGCAGGAGCGGGGTACTTTTGGGGACGCCTGTAATGGCCCTAAAAAATATATTCTCTGCGAGTTGAAGAGCCGACATTTTTTCAAACCCCCACAGCTCAGCACCATAAAGTACAGAACCCAGAGCTTTAGCTTCATAAACCTGTAAAACAGGTTCCACAGGTTTAGTGAAGGATTTTCTGTGCTCTGAGCTGATTGCGCCTGCCAATTGCCTATGTTTGATTGTTGCAATTTCAATATGGTGCCGCCAGGCCTTCGCATTGGATATATGCATACCCAAATAGGTGAAATTGTTCACTACCTCCAGCGGACGATTGTTTAAAGTAATTTTTGTCTTAAAACTGCGATGAGGATTGAAAGTCATCAGCTTAGTTTTAGTAATGTTTACTTCAAGGCCATACTCTTTGCAAAATTGGTCAAAGATTGACAAAGCACACTGCAATCCACTTGGCGTTTTAGCTAGGATGAGCGTGTCATCCGCGAACATTAAAATAGGAATTTTAATACCATCTAAAAAAGGAGCATCCACTTGGGCGGAAGTCATACGTGCTACAACATCATTGATATAAAGTGTAAAAAGGACTGGGGCCATCGAACATCCCTGTCTAACGCCCCTCTCTACTGGGAAGTCTGAGGTAACCGAGCCTAAGCCACCCCACTGTATTCTTGCATAATTTGATTCATGGAGTCTCATTATCATGGATAACAAATCGTTTGGGATGCCCTGCTTCTGTAAAACCGACCATAACTTTAGTCGAGGGACCAGATCAAAAGCAGCTCGTAGATCGACAAAGGCCGCATACAAGCTTCCTTTGCCGAGCGCCACCGTCCTCCATTGAATCATGGTGAAACGAAAGACCTGATCCACCGTACTCGTGGATCGTCGAAAGCCAGCCTGGAAGGATGAAAGGGCATTGGTCTCTTCCGCCCAATCCAGGAGCCTATTGACGATCACACGCCCCACTACCTTTTGGATAGTATCTATAAGGCTTATAGGGCGGTAATTACCTGGCAATGATCGATCTCCTTTTTTGAAGATGGGGATAATTACTGCACCCTGCCAGGATTTTGGTACTGATGCGCCCAAGGCAATGGCATTAATAAGATGGTGGATATATGAGCACCAGCGCTCTTTATCGTTAACAAATAGATCCGCTGGCACACCATCAAGGCCAGGGGCTCGTCCGCAGGCAACTGCATCCAGAGCCATCATGATTTCACTAGGACAAAAAAGGTTTTCTTTTGGGAGGTCTACACGGATTGTCTCATGCCGTTCGGTAGTGTTAAAAACAGCATATTGGTTTTTAAAAAACTTTACCCATTCAGTTTAAGGGACATTGTTTTGAGGGGATTCAGGACCACCTGATTTTCCCCACCTAACAATGTGCCAGAACTGTCGAGAATCCCTGCTGTCGCTAGCTGCCTTTAGCTCAATCCAGTGTTGGTCATCCCAAGCTCGTTTAGCCTTCACAATACTAGTTTTGTAATTTTTCCTGGCAGCTTGGATTAGAGCTGTTTGCCCTCCCTTGATAGCATTACCCAGTGCAAGTCTGCGCTCCCTGCATTCATCGTTGTACCATTTAGCTGGCTTTGGCGCCCTATCACCTTTGTCCTTGACAGGCTTAAGGAAATATCCCTTGATTATATCAAAAAGGGAATTATGAATTCCTTCGACCCTGTCTAGACCATTGCTCAATATACTACAGTCCTCTAGGTCTGATATGGCTTGGTCAACATGGCTATTCATACTAGCAATAGCCTGTTGATTGATTGCTACCTTTTCCCAGCGCAGCCTTCTCATGTTATTAGTGGGAACAATCCGGGGTGGTACGAGCACAGGAAGGCCCACAGGCAAGCCGGTGTGTGGCCACCACTTATGTGACAGGCACAAAGGATTATGGTCGCTCTCCAACCTTCCATCCACAGACATGTCACAAATTGATGGCCATAACTTTAGGCTGCATAACACATAATCAATTCTGCTATTGTACCTACCATTATCAAATGTGCTTGCACCTTTTCTATCTCCACTAGTCCTGCCATTCAGTGCTCTTAGCCCTTTTCCATAGCATAAAGCATTTAAACCAATGGTATCAGCAGACCATCGCACTATTGGAGGCAACTCTAATTTAGGCACGCCCCATAGTCGATCCTCCTCCTCTCCAAACAAATCATCATTGCTTATCAAGGGTTCAAATGTACTATTAAAATCGCCCGCAATGATAATATTGTTGGTCGACGAGTGTATGTCAATGAGGCTATCAAGATCTTCTAGTACCTCGGACCTCCCTTTCTTCTTCCTCCGGACATATACATTATAAATGTCTACACTACCCAGCATATCTAAATCTAATCTGATTAGTTGGATATCCTTGTTTCTTGTGTCAAGAGCTTTAATGCCCAGTTTTAGAGTTTGACGAGCCCATACTACTAGGCCCCCCATAGGTCTGCCCCTTGGGCCTTTTACCGCAGGGACAAAATAATTCAAATAACCCTGCATGAAACATGCTTCACAGGCCCAAGTTTCCTGGAATATGCAAAGGTCAAATTTATTGACAAAGCTCACCCACTCTGTTGATTCCATTTTGGAGGTCAGCCCAGCAATATTCCATGAAAATAGGTTGCCCAATGATTCCTGGGTAGTGACCCTATCATTATCTGGAGCAGGCAGAGCAAGATCGACCAAATGCTCATGAGTATGTTCTACCTCTGCTGCAAATAATACAGTACTGGACTCATTATAATGCATATTTGTATTCCTCTCGGGCGCCTCAGGTAGTGCTCTCATAGACTCATGATTATTGAGTCAATCAACGTCCTCCAAGCTTTCTAACACCTCAAATCTATTTCTCAAGGGGATCATAGGATTATGTTGAGTATTGGATAAATCCCCCAGAACGGAGGTGGCAGCTGATTTTGGTCTTGGGAAAAAATAGGTAAGTTCCCATGTTGTAATGGAGGATCTCCTATACATCGTTTGCCAATTCAAAATATGAGCAACAGCTCTTGGGTCCCTAAAGTTGATGAGGATGACATCCCCGTTTATAGTTTTTGGCGTGTTACCCAACCAGGGCAGGCGTCTTACATGTAAAATTTCCCCATTAATATAAGAAGGGAGAGGGCGATTTTGGTCCAGCCAATGGATGACTTTATTTTTTAGTTGATGGTATCCTTCTACGACATCCGATTTTATCATAGGAACCCCTGCAAGCACAACTACCAGGGGGACTGCCTCTGGTGGTAAGTTAATAGACAGCGGACCTCGTGGTTTAGTCGAGGGATCTGCGCTATGCCCCGGTTTGACAAACAAATGACCCTCATTCTTTGGGGTATTTACAGCACTGGTCCTATCCCTAGCCGTGGTTGTGTAAGATGATTTGGAGGTGATGGTACTATCTGAATGGCTAACCCCTCCCTTACTTGTAGATGTAGTCGTTTGAGACGCTTGTTCTTCTGGGGATAAATTAGGAGAAACTATAGCAGAAACCAAGGCTGTGGATGGTATATGTGAAGGGTCAGGTAGGGTCGGGTTTTGTTCCATCTTATTGCCCACTAAAGTTTCAACTTTCGCTAACCTTTTTTCGATATTCTTTAGACTTTCTACAATTGGCAGCATAAGTTTTTCCATCAATTTGCCAATTTCATCCAGTAACTCCCCAGTAGTACCAGCTTGATTCAAGCAAGATGCAATGCTGCTAGTGGAAGATTGTTTCACTGTGCAGGGGGAAGCATTTTTCCCAGAACAAGTAGCAGTAGAATTCCTTTTAAAAACATTATTACATTTATTTTTGCGTAACTCAGAGACTACCTTCCTTCTTTTCCTGGGCAATGGACCGGTCAGTGTGGTCTGACTAAGTGTGATATCAATGGTGGGTAACGATTCAGTAACTTGGGGCGATAACTCATGTTGGACTTCCAAGATATTATTTGAGTCATCGGGGAGAGGGATAGGAGAATGAAGAATAGGTAAGGCCATATCGGTACTTTGTTCGTGCACAATAGACGTAACGGAGCTCCTAATAGAGTCATTAATACCCAAGGGTAGCATAAAATCTTGAAAAGAAGAAACCTCGTTGTCCGTGCATGCAGCCTCAGGAAACGGCGAGGCTGTTGCCATATTTTTTATAAGTTCTATTGAACAACGGCGTCTAGCCCTAAGTTCTGCGAGAGCAGCCTCCCGGGCAGAATCAGTTAGGTTTCTTAAAATAACTATCAAGAGTACCCTTTTTCATCTGCTCATTCACGGTGTCAAGATATCACTATTCACCGGCAAACAATACAGGACACAATAAAATTTATGTCAACACCCAGATGATTACTACAGAGTTAGTGGTAATGACCACACATACCAGTTCTGGCGAAGTAATGTCTCAACATCGAAGGGTGAATGGGGTGAGCCCGACCCGGCCTCCTTCGGCTACTGAGGGCCACAGAGGGCCCGCCCTTTGCCCGGGCTTAGCCCGGCGCCGCCCCGCGCGCGGACCCGCGAGGCGGTGGCTTTGCTGTGATTTAAGCGCCTCCAGGCGCGCCAAAGTGACCTGCGGCTTCCGGTTCCGCCGCAAGTGTTGCTGGGATCTGTAGTCCGGGCATAGATCGAACGAACTGCCGGGGACCACGCCACGCACCAAGGGACAACAACTAACACCACAGTTAGCAGGTAATCCAACTCCGCTTTCTCTGACAAAGTCTCCCGCTCTGTCAGCGGCTTTGCTGTGATTTAAGCGCCTCCAGGCGCGCCAAAGTGACCTGCGGCTTCCGGTTCCGCCGCAAGTGTTGCTGGGATCTGTAGTCCGGGCATAGATCGAACGAACTGCCGGGGACCACGCCACGCACCAAGGGACAACAACTAACACCACAGTTAGCAGGTAATCCAACTCCGCTTTCTCTGACAAAGTCTCCCGCTCTGTCAGCGGCTTTGCTGTGATTTAAGCGCCTCCAGGCGCGCCAAAGTGACCTGCGGCTTCCGGTTCCGCCGCAAGTGTTGCTGGGATCTGTAGTCCGGGCATAGATCGAACGAACTGCCGGGGACCACGCCACGCACCAAGGGACAACAACTAACACCACAGTTAGCAGGTAATCCAACTCCGCTTTCTCTGACAAAGTCTCCCCAGAAATGTAGGCATGATCGAAGTGAAGGCAGTGCCCCTCCCAGGTTCCCATCTCTTAAGTCATCTAAATCATGATAAATGTGGATGCCTGAATATTTAAAGGTGCTCTGAGCCCAAAGAAAATCTTAAACCCGAGTTTAAGCTAATGGCATTGTAAATGACAATGCCTTTTATTTATGTTTTTAAAACTAAAACAAAAATAAAAGGCATTGTTATTTGCATAGTCAATAGCTCAAACTCGCATAAATGCGAGACCTATTGCATTGCAAATGCTTGTTCCTATTCCTGCTTGTCTGGCAGTAAACTGTCAAGGCCTTTAGCTGTGGTTGATGGCACTGCAGTATGTATGCAGCCACCTGACCAGAGTAGCACTGGAGGTTTGATTTCCTGGGTGGGTGGACTTGACCCGTTTCATTTAGGTAAATTCTTGTCTTTGTTTCACAAATGTTACCCCTAAGTAATCCTACTCGGGGCCCAGCTGAAGGCATCCCTGTCTGGAGTGACCGGCACGGCACCGGTCACTGTGCATGGTGGGAGGTGGCACCCTGGGGCCCCCGAGGACCAGTGCTGAGGGGTGAACATCCCACACATCCCTGGAGCCCAGAGCATCACTCTCGTCGACACCTCGAGTGAGGTAGGTGCCACATCTGTAGTTTCTGCTGCCCATGACTCCCGTGTAACATCAGTGCCCTGTACAGATGAGGGACGTGCAGAACAGTGCCAGCATTACACTGGCATGCTGAAGGGGCAGTACCCCGTAGACTGCACAAGCAGGGCTGTTCCCTCAACATATGGGGCGGATGGCCTCTCCTGGTGAAGGTTTTACATGGCCCCGCTGAGGAGGGGGCCCCTTGCACTGGGTCCCCAGATGTCGGTGGGTCACACTCAGGAGTATCGCAGAGATGATCAGCCTTCAACCGCAGTGTCCGTCAAAGGCAGGGTTGCTCTCAAAGGAGCCACGAAGAGGCTTCCTAGGCTCTGTTACAAGACTGTGAACCAGAAACAAGCACAAACGCGTGTCAAGAGCCCCCATCCCAACCAGGTTTACACTCGAGTAAACCCAGAAGCAGTTCATGTGTGTTTTAAATATGAAGACATGGGACCTTTGCGCAGGTACCCTGCTTCTCTTCCCTGGAAACGGGCCTCTCCAGCAGGGCCGGATTGGAAACCAAAACCGGCCATGACAAAGTGCTTGGCGGGCCCTCCCGGCGCTTCGGGGAGACGCCGAGCTGTTCGCCAGAGCCGGTTTTTGGCCGATTTTGTAACAGGGCCGATATTGCAGCTGTGCTGCAAAAACGGCCCTGCAACAAAAACGGCCCCCAGGGGTCCAAAACCGGCCTCCACCCGTGCGGCGCACCGAGGGATTGCCCGGTGCCCGCTACGGCCAGTCCGGCCCTGCTCTCCAGGCGCTTCTGCTGGGACGGAGGAAGGCAGCAGAGAAGTCTCACCCCCCCAACGATCCTGGTGAGCACACACACTCAGGCCCCGTGCACCGTGCCGCACTGCCCCTACACTGTGCATTTCACGTTTCACAATGCATCTATCCCCATATTCTGCCCCTAAACCCACACAATGCATCTCCATTAGACCGTGTCCCATCCCTACCACACCCTGCCTATGAACCATCCCACACTGACACTACACAGTTCCCTGACCTCTCCCTTACACGCCAACCCTGGCCTTAAACTCTGCCAATGTCCCTTTCATCCATCCACTCTCCTTTAATCCAGCATCCATCCTTGCGCTCGCTCATCCATTCATCCCCCCGCTCACTCACTCACCTACCCATTCCCTCAGCCACAAGTTCACTCATTAACCATTCATCCAGTCATCGCCTCATTCTCGTGTTCACTCACTTGCCCAAACTTGCAAACCAACAAAACATGTTGTTAAGAAGGCCAGGCCTATTGCCTTTTCAATGCTTTATTTTAATTCGGGATAAATTAACCTTTCTTTAATACAGTGGGAACACACCCTTCTGAAAATGAGCAATATATGGGTCTACCTGAAACAGCCCAGGAACTGAATTTAAATTCTTGCAATGCATCTCTCGTATTATTACCATACTTAGGTGGGTGCCCCGAGAGCAGGGGACTAGCCAGGAAATGTAAATACCCCCGACTTTGAACCCAAGCTGTGATGCACCAAGCACGCGAGGCATGTGAGCCCGAACCTCCCTGGAAGAGCTCCCTTGTATCTTCCATCCGAGAATTGATCTGGTCATCTTTCACCCTTCCATCCACCTGCTGATATCCACCATTTCACCTTTACATTTTCTCATCCATTCATTCTTTCATCCATCCTTCAATCTTTCACCATTCCATCCATCCATTGGCCATACCAGCGATCCATCCGTGCAGACATCCATCATCTATACTTGCATCATTTAAACATCCATCCTCCTACACATCCATCATTTGACGTATCCATTCATCAATAAGGCCTTCCATACATCAATTCTTTTTGCCCATTCATTTCTTCATCTGTCCTCTCTGATTTCCCTTTACTTTGCCATCCATCCATCCTCTCAAATTACCAATTATTCTGCTATCCTTTCACCCATCCACCCACCCTCTCTGATTTCCATTTTCTCTGCCATCCTTCCACCTACCTATCCATCCTCTCAAATGTCCATTTACTCTGCCATCCATCCATCCTCTCAGATACACATTTAATCTGCCATCCTTTCAATCCACCTACCCATTCATCCATCATCAGATTTCTATTTACTCTGTCATTCGTACACCTATCCATTCAGATTTCAACTTACTCAGCCACCCTTTCATCGATGGATCCATCCATTCATCTCAGATTTCCATTTACTCTGCCACATTTTCATCCACCCATCCATCCTCTCTGGTTTCCATTTACTCTATTATCCTTTATCCTTTATCTACCCATCCACCCATCATCTTACCCTCTCATCCACCCATCTTTTCACCCACTCATCTACCCTTCCTTTTACCCACTCATCCATCCATCATTTTATCAACTCGTCCATCTAACTTTTCACCCACCCATCCTTTCACCCACCCACCCACCCATCCTCTTAACCCACTCACTCTTTCATCGACATATCCATCCTTTTGCCCACCAATCAATCTTTTCTATTATCCCTCCACCCTTTCAACCACTCATCCTTCCATTCTTAAATCCACCCATTCTTTCATCCACTCATCTGTATCCTTTGATCCACAAATCCTTTCGCTCAATCATCCAACCATTCTTTCACCCACCCATCCTTTCAATCACTCATCCATCCACCCTTTCATCCACTCATCCTTCCATTCTTTCATCCACCCATTCTTTCATCCACTCATCTGTATCCTTTGATCCACAAATCCTTTCGCTCAATCATCCAACCATCCTTTCACCCACCCATCCTTTCAATCACTCATCCATCCACCCTTTCATCCACTCAGCCGTCCTTTCACTTTCATCCACTCTTCCATCCTCCTTTCCCATCAGCCTTTCTTTCTTCATTTAGTGATAATTATAAGCTTTTATCTACCAAGTTGGAGATGAAAGAGGCACATAAATAACCCTACCCTGCTGTAGCTGGTAAAGAGGGGGGGGGGGGGGTCACGACGCCCCACCGATAGTGGAGAAGCACACACGCTATCACGTAGGGCAACAGGGACCTTGCTATAAGTCGCACGGTTTCATGCCTTATGGTAGAGATTTTTTCTGATAAATTATAATTTACTTCACTCTATCATTGTTGGCTAGGCAGAGTTTTTGGGACATCAACTGGAAGGTAAATCGCTCCAGGAACTGACTCGAAGGCAGTTTTACTTTACCCGATTTTGTTTTATGCTCCGCCAGTTGCTAAAAATAGTTACAGCGCTTAAAAAGAAAATAAATGCTTCTAGGCCCAACGTGATTTGATTTCAGCCGTGTCTGTACTAATTGGTTTCTGAAACCGACAGAGACGCAGAGCAATGATAATTTGCAATAGACACCCCGTGGGCACATAATGGCCTTACTGCAGGGCGACAGTGATAGGTGGAGATGTTCACTGCTACATTGGTGCCAGGCGGGGGCCACAGTCATTACTTTTTGGGGCCTGGGGACTTACTTTTCATTATCCGACTTTGACTCCGAGCAAGAGAGAGAAAGGCAAAAAATACAAGGAAGAAGAGAAAAATAGGAAAAATGCACAAAGGTAGAAAGCACAATGCAAAATGTTGTGCAAGAGTGAGATAAAGAGAGAGGAGGTGGAAGAAAAAAGATGCGGTAGAATCCGGTACTAGGCAGCACTGGGGGAGGAGGGTCTGGCACCTAAGAAAAACTTTGGGCCCCTGCATCTGTTTTTTATTTTTAATTAGGTGACGACTATTTCTTCTAGTGGACATGTCAGAATACACCAGCCTGAACTCCAGGCCACACGAGTGTGCTAAACTCGTCTGCATTTCTCGAGATCCACAGCCAGGGCATTAAGTGGGCCGGGTCCTGCCGGTGCTCAGCACTGGCAGTTCTAGGTGTTGAGATGGATCCCTATCGGGTGCTCCATTTCTGCCCTCACTCCCAAGATAAAAAATAAATAAATCCACCCTTCACTGACTGTGATGTAATTTCAAAGAGACTCGTTATAGTTCTTTCACAGCTTCATCATCTCAAAACTGAAGCATTTTTAAAATTCTATAGAACGAAGCCATAGTTGGTGCCTACTGAGTTTATGCAACTAAGAACCAATGGTAAAGCCTATAGTCCTGGCTTCTTGAAGGTTTAATGTCGCTTGGTGTATTATATATCCGGATGCAATGACAGAAACAGCAAAATAGCAGTGGGGCGGAGCACTATGCTAAGCACAGATTTTTAGTTTGTGTGTTAAGCCACGCCCTACTTACATTGGCCACTTCCCTATGGGAGACCCCCCCCCAGTTTTTTCTTCCCACTTTAAGACCTGTCCAACCCCAACCATTCACAATATGAGGGCGAGAAAGGGGAATGGAGTAAGGGAGAAACAGTGACTCTGGATCCCGCCACTCTGACTCTTGACTCTGCTTGGCGCTGCCGTCTACTTGGGGCGCAGTGAATCTTTTATAATCAAGATTTACCCCTTAAGTACCTACTTTGTGTGTATACTCAAGGCTACATGCTCGCTGTAGCAAGTGATATACATTCAGAATATCTCTACACCTCAGGATCTCTTACCTGTGAGTGGAACTTTACATTATTTCAGCTGAAACATAAACAATGTCTATGAGATTGGCATACTTTGTGCTGCCATCAAACCTCAGTGTTTTCTCTAATAAGTGCAGCTACCTCCTGTTTTTTGAGTTCATGCTCTTTAGTTCGGATATACATTCAGGAAGATTCTTAAACTTTTCTATAAAACAATTTAGTTAGGATTATATAGTTTGAACTCACATGAATGAATCACTTTCCTAAGCACATACCAATGCCCTAGATAAAAACATATGCATCATTCAATATTAACAGTCTTTAAATGTGTTATGGATCCTTTACCTTCCTCGCATAGCTGTGGAATCCAAGTGCGCAACTGATCTGTGAAGTTTAGGCTTCTCCAAGATAAGTTCTGGAATTGCACTGTAAAGTAACTCCAACCTTGTTTTCAAAATATGACTTAATTTCATGGACTACTTCTTGTATCCACCTTCAACATATAATCACGTTTGCAAAGGAAACCAATCTCCATGGGTTTCACAAACCCTTGGTAACAGAGCTCCTCTGGGGGCAACAAAGTAGGAAAGAAGCAGTGGACTACACAAAAACTTACATTTGATATCTTCAAGATGGCCACCAACATTTCCAGATATCTTGAGAGTTCTGTGGCCTCATGAGAAATGCAGTTCCGGATTCTGTGTTGTGGTGCCTTTGCATTCTCTGATGCGTGAAGCCTTTTGCCAGATGGCATCAAGGTTCCGAGAGCGTGGCCAGCCGGCTCTTTTTTCCTACAACGACCACAGCACTTGTGAGTATTTATAAAAATTAGACAAAACGGGGGTTCCAGAAAAAAAGTCTTTATTGAACGTCTCCACTGCTCCACCACACATCAGCTGTCTTGCCTCAGCTGAGCCGCACCAACATTCTAAGGCAAGCTCGCAGCCCAACTGTCGGAATGTTCTAATGCTCTAAAGGGAAAGGGGGAGTGGGAACATACCACTATAATATAACAATATTACAACGCCTCTTCCCACCAAAGGTTTTAAAAACACAAGCCCCCACATAACCCCTTTCCACGGCCTTGCAAAAAGGAACAAAAACATAACCAAGTTTGAAAGAATAACCCCTCAGATGACAACAGAGGGAGAGCATACAGGAACTGAAAGGATAGTATGGCAGTATTGCATTCAGCAGACTTGTGAGAGCGGAACGTGAGTCTTTGCCACGGATCTTGACACAACACAGCTGAGACGTTTGTAATGGACGATTGTGGTCACCCCATTCGTCCCTAGTTGATAGCTACCACTCTTTTACAGAATTTAGGAGAATATGTGATAATGAGAACCGCTTTCCCTTGATGTCGGTTTGTCATTTTGCCGGTCTCCAATCATGCACAGGCACAAAGTCCCTCCTCCTCTTGCCAGCATGTGCCTAGAAGCCGAGAGGCCTCTGGGATGTCACCCACAATAGGTTGCAGACAGAGCATGCGTGCTATAAACACTCTTCCCACAACACAGAGAAATCAGGGCATCAGATGGTGAAACTGACTACAGTGATTAGGAAATGCCATTCAGAGCATTCCCAAGTACATGCGAAGGTTTCACTCATGGGAAGAGACAGCAGGGTCCAGCCAGATGCCTCGAAGCAATTAATAACGGGTGCTCAGACTGATGAGCCATCTGGTCCTCCATTCATGAGGAAACGCTTAAAGATCCATTTTGCAGACGTAGAAGAAACTTATAGCAATAAAAGATGTGTTTCACCCTGGCCACACCACGTGGCAGCAAAAGATGTGCATTGTCCATATATTTATTTGCAATATTTCTATGTCTCTGGTATTTCTAAGATAATGCCTGCCTTTCATTCAGAGGTGCCTACTGTGAATGTGGCACTAGTTCTGTCGCTCCGCAAAATCCTCTGAGTATAAGTTTACTCCATGGAGGTCATTTGGGGGTAGTCAAGGGTCGCAGCTGTGACCGCTCCCTGCAACTCCTGCAACTTCCTTTGCGACCTCTGGCCTCATAGGAGGCAAACCTTTTACCCCCTTTGAGACCATGGATCGCAAAGAAAGTACCAGGAGTAGCAGGGAGCAAGCTAGAGGTCACAGCTGCGACCCCTGACTACCCCCAAATGACGTCCATTGTTTACTGCCCGGAATGAGGAATAACCACTCAAACCGGTTGATACCTAGTCCCATGTGCTTTTGCACAATTGCGTGGAAAAACCCACAGGTTTTTCGGCTTGCTTTGTGCAGGGGAAAGTGTCAGAAAAAGGTCCGGTGGGCTTCAGCGGGGTATGATGGAAGTGTGGAGGGCCCGGCTGGTTTGAGCCTGTACAGGGGAGCGTTGTCTCCTACCCAGTTACTGCTGCAGGTGTTGGCGGGGGTTCCGGGCTGTGCTGAGGCCTGCCACCCCTACCCTGCAGCCTAGACTAGGTTTCTCTTTCTCCTTGCCTGGAATTATCAGGTCCATGGTTTACAAACCTGATCATTCAGGGCCAGGAAACACTTGGAACTGTGGGTGTCAGAATTTCACTCAGAGTTATTGCCTTTACCTCTTGTTATTGCTGCTATACTTGGTTGCTCGATGCCTTTTGTACTTGTTATTTTTTGGACTGCCAGCCAGATAGATATTTATGAAAATGAGGGAGACCAGGAGTGATGCACCATCCACCTGTGCCGTGTGCTCCTACAGTTCGACACACTCTTTTTGCGCACCAGTGTCTTTATCATAAGAAAAGGATATCGAATGTGTATTTTCTTCTGTAACTTACATAGCGGGAGGGAGTTTCTCTTAGAATGCATAAAGTGTGGGAACATAATTCATTTGTTGTGTTGAGGGCAAACAAAGACAAAGAAACCCGGTCGCCACTTTAGTTAGAAGTAAGTCAGGGTTTGCATAGGAAGAGTGTTTTTTGTTTTGCTAATAACTTTGGCCCTGTTTGATGAATCTTCACAAAACGTTCATCCACCTTAACTCCTTTCTGGAAAGTTTCGGGGTGATTCATCAAATGGCGGCCAAGAAAAAGGGAGGTGTCCCAAAACCGTTTTTTCCTCATAATACAATATCTATGGGAAAAATTAGACAAGGATTCAGAAAAACCAGCTAAACAGAATTACACCAAATTTGGCAGAAAGCCAGATATTTATCAAGAAAGCATTTTTGTTGTTGAAATTTTAGTGTATATCTGTACAGCTGTTTTAGAGAAATTAAGTTCAAAATGTAAAGATATCTGTTGCAGAAATACTCCAACAGGTAAATATTTCAACACTCGCGTTCTGATTGTTCGGTCCTGTGGGATTGAGCGATGTCATTGGTGGCTTTAACATGAAGAAAAATGTTGCAGCTGCCATTACAGGACTCGGAGGCTCAATCCCAGGGTCTTGAACAAAACACAAGCAGAATGGAAAACCAATTATTTTTTTCTTTTGCTGTAAAAATGTAAAGATGAATAAGTAACAATTGCATGAACATTTTTTTTAAATTAAACAGTACTGATGTTTCTTGACAGGCAGGTGCACTAAGAAGGAATACACATCAAAGGAAAATATAATTCTTATTAGTGCAAAAAAGATGTTATTGGCTTTGGGTTGCAGGAACCTGAAGACGTATTTTAAACACAAAAGAATGACTGAAAACACCAGTGGCGGTTGGTGTACTTTTAAAGTAGTGGGGCGTAAACTGTGGCAGTCACGGGATAGCCCTGGGAACTATCGTTTAATTGCTCTTTTAGATTCGATAGGGAACATTTTTGCAAAATGTCTTTTGATTTTAATCTCCGAATGGATGGAAGCGAATGACATCCTACCTTTGGAACAAACTGGATTTCGTAAAGAGCATGGTACACTTGATAACTTAACAGCATTACAGGTGATTGTCGATAAATATGTACGTGTTCGCGGTGGTGGAATATATGCGGCATTCATTGATTTCTCCACAGCGTTTGATAAGGTCGACCGACCAACCCTGTGGAGAAAACTCACTATTCTAGGGATGCCGTTATATTTGCTCGAACTTGTAAAAGCCCTCCACTCGAACACGTGGTGTAAGGTATTACAAGGTGGAGAAAGAGGTTTGTCTCAATCTATCCCCTCACCTAATGGGCTAAAACAAGGGTGCATATTGGCCCCTATATTGTTTTCTCTCTATACGGCAGACCTTCCTTCTTCCATTTCAGTGTGCGGTGGGATAGCCCCGATAATTGGAGGATCTCCTGTATCAATTCTAATGTATGCAGATGATATCCTCATATTAGATTTAACTCCGAAGGGCTTGTCTAACCGCTTATGTGCATTAAATCAATTTGCAGAAGCAAATTTCATGAAGATTAATGCTTCGAAAAGTAAAATCATGTGTATTTTTGGAAAGAAAAAATGTAGGTCTGTAAATTACGGATGGGCCATAGGCGGACATAAGCTAGAGGTGGTAAAAACCTACACCTTTTTGGGTAAAATAATATCGGCAAACTTAAGTGAGAAACTCCATACAGATCATAACTCGCGTAAAGCATTAGCCCATGGTATGGGATTATGCTCCTTGTACAAGGCTACAGGGAAGAGACACCTTACACTATTTATGGAGGTATTTAGGGCAAAGATCCCTGCAACTTTATTGTATGGGTTAGAATTAGTAGAGTTAAAACACTGGGGATTTTTACATAGAATGGAAGGAAAGATATTAAGAAGAATTACTTCCATTAATACAGCTTGTTCTGTATCCTCATGTAGATTGGAGTTCGGACTCAGAAGTTGTTGGGTACAGGGGCTGATAGCTCTGGTAAGGTGGGTAGCTTGCATAGCTAGAGGTAAAAAGGATTCCTTACGGGAAGCCATAAAAAATGAGCTTCTGGGCAATTTCAATGAGTTTTCCCTGTTAGTAAAAAACTTTAGAGAAGCAGTAATTCTGTTAGAGCTGGATGTAAGTACTCTGTTCCTACTTACTCCCTCCGAACTAAAATCTAAATTAAAAAGTGCATCTTGGGAGCTCAGTTATAAATTGGATATGATTGCCCAACAAGGAAAATCGGAAAGGCAACTTCTTTTAAACACATATACATTAAAGCTGCCACAACAATACCTCACATGGAATATCCCCCACAGAGTCCGTAGGTTTTGGTACCTGTTAAGACAAGATTTGCTTCCACTAAATCCACTTTTAGCTAAATGGTATGGTGTATCTCCTATATGTAATCTTTGTCATAATGCTGTACAGGATCGTAATCACGTTCTGTTTATCTGTCCTGTTTTACGCCCATTGCGTTACAAATGGTTGAAACCTATCTGTTTACAATTAGGAATTTTAAATGTAAACACTTTTTTTCATGCACTTTACTGTCCTCCAAATGAAATGTTCTGTTTTAAAGTTTTTAACTTTTTTAAAGGTTTTTTAAATATTTATTGAATGAAATATAGAGAAATATCTGTCAATTGTCAGACCAGTGTATATGATGTATCTTCTTCTCATCTGTTTGTCTGTGATTTTATTGTAAGTATTGTTGTATAATTGTGTCTTTATTTTATGTGGCCCTCTTTGAGAGCCAAAACATAATAAACTTAAACTTGTAAACTTGGCAGTCACGGGCGGGTGGGGGAGAGGGGATGGAAATGGGGTTGGCTCGGGGTAGGGGATGGGGGTAGGGTTTGTTTAATTAAAAAAATACATCAAATAATATCAAACTTAACTTACCGTCCTGCGCCACTGTCTTGATGGGTCCAAAGTCCGACTTCCGACTCCCGCCGTCCTGCCTTTCCCGAATTCAGTTCCGAGATCGTCATCAGCTAGCAGGCAGGCAGCCTCCCTCCCTTCCCTCTGCCAATCACAACGCTGCAATGGCAGCGTTGTGATTGGTGACCCGCATTGGAGAGCGCCCCACAGGCGGGCCATTTTCTCGATAGAGAACAAAGGGAGAGTGGGCCGTCCTGCTCGAGGGCAGGGGGGGAGTGGCTTGCCACTGTTGTGCATACTGACTGTTTGGTGGGCCCTGGGCCGACCAAACAGTCAGTATGCACAACAGTGGGCAAACCACTCCCCCCCTGCCCTCGAGCAGGACTGCCCACCCCCAATCAGGCACTTCTGCTTTCTCGCGATGCGAGAAGGCAGAAACATACGATGGTAGTTATTACCATTTATGTTTCTGCCTTCTCGCACCGCGAGAAAGCAGTGGGGCAACGCCCCCACGCCCCAATGGGAGAGCCGCCACTGGAAAAAACTATAAAACCATAAAGAACGGAAAGAAGTAAACATTGGCAACGTGAGGCATTGGCCCACCGCCTCTGGTCTTGAAGTGCAGTTCTTTTTAGGCAGGCGTGCACATGTAATCAGGGAAAATGCTGTCACTCACAGTTCAAGAGAAACAGTGGCGGAGGTGGAGTAACCCATTGCCCTGTACTCTGCACTGTGATAGGCTGATGCAATGTGAATGACAGATGAACAGGCCAGTAGAAGAAGAGGGCTGACTCTATGTAGGTATTGTTTTTTTAATTCATTTATTGATTATATGAGGCTGGTGTGACAGCTAAAGCTGCATCTAGGACACAACTTGAAATGCTCAGTGCGTTTGTACGAGGGTATTCAGTGCGCTAAAAGTCTCATCAAAGAACTGTACAAGGTGCCTGACAATTTCAAAAGAGCGCATAAAATATTTAATATACAGATGTAAAAATGCAATATAAAATGCGTAAAAAAGAAAGGAAAAACTTGGAAGGTCAGGCATTGAAAAACCACATGACTAAGTGGCCATAATTTGCGTCAGGCTGTGAACCAACAAACACACATAACGAGAACCGAGTGACTCATCGGCTGGATGTATTCACGCATCACCACAGGGGATTTTTATGATGAGTTTTTGCCTCTGAACAGAGAACTTTCAAGGACAACAATGAACCCGGCAGAAAACATGAGCTATTTTTGAGAGCATAATTTCTGATGCAGTTTGCTTACGCAGTAAGTCACTGTAAGTAGTTTTTTTTTTATCCTTGACATTTACAGTTTTAACTCTTTGCTTGCAGAAGCACATACAATGCTCAACATAGAGATTAAAAAAATATATAATTATTGAGCAGAGCAAATGAGACATAGCAAGAACAATCGATAACAGGCATGTGCAAATCTAACATGCTAAAGTGCTAAAGTGCTATAATACCCGGAAAGACCTGGAATAAATTGCCTTTCACCCGACATAGAACCAGCACAGATTAAGTCAAGTACAGCAGAAGATATTGCAACAATAATCTGGCAGCATCCTCAAATTTCAGAAGTGCTTTGGTCAAAGTCCCTACTTTTTACACATGTGCAAATCTAGCATACTAAAGTGCAAACGTTCTAAAGTGCTATAATACACGAAATGACCAAAAACAGGCTATCTTTTCACCAAACAAGATATCTCCACAGGATAAGCCAGAATTCAAATACTTGTACGATTTTTTAAATCCTGCTTAAAATATCTATAGGACTTCTATTTCCACAATAGTTTCAAGGTTCGCTAAATATTTTGAAACAGCAGTGAATTTTCTTGTAGCGCCTTCTCTCCTAGCATATGCTTCTTCCAACCTCATAGTTCGTTTCATTTTATTTAACCACTTAGAATATGAAGGTATTTCCGCCGACCTCCAGTTCTGGGGAATTAAAAAGCGAGCAACGAGGGAGCAAATTGCTATAAAAGTCACCTCTGCTTTTGTCAAGTTTACCCTCAGTCTGGTAATGCCAAAAAGGGCTACCTCGGCCTCTGGATCTAGCCTCTTCTGGATTGCCTGATTTATGGCCAAAAAATCTTAACCCAGAATGGCTCAAGTTTTGGACACGTGAAGAATATATGTAACCAAGCCCCTTCTGCCAAGCTGCAGAAGCATCTATTCTCCACTTCAGGATATTTTTTGTTAAGAATTTTAGGTGTATAGTATGCCATCCATCGAGACGAGAAGGCCATTCTTTTAAAATTTGCAGCTCTTAATGCCTTACTCCCTAACTGGGATATAGACTGCCACTCCTGACTTGACAAAGTGCAATTGGTTTCCTGGGTTACTCTTTCTAGAAATTTCTCAACCAGAGGATATTCATTTTGATTGCACAGCTTAGAGTACCAATTATTACCCACCCCTCTTAGTTTGGCTCGAAATAGAGCCGTCACCAACTTGGTCGTGTCGCCACTAGATTATATCTGTTTAAAAAATGTATAATCTGTAAATATTCAAAAAAGCCAGGCTTGTTCCGTTCACCGCATCTATTCTGAACCTCTTGCCAGGTGATTACTTTATTCTGCATAAAAAAGCGGCCCAGCTCTTCTAAACCACAATCTTTCCAACTCCTAAGGTGACTGGATTGGATTTGAAGACCCAAACTTTTGCATTCCCCTAATTTTAAGTAGTGGAATCCAGAAGAAGCCGCTTGCCTGAAAAAGGACTGTAGTCTAGAGGCATAATCCTGCAGAGTCATATATCTAGTCCTCTTTTGGAGTTTAAATGTTTTAAAAAATATCGGGATTTGCAAACCAGATTCCTGTACCATTTTGTCCAAAAAAAAAGTTATCTAATAATCCATTTGATTCCAGTAAACGAGCTGTTAGATCTAAAATAGCCACCTCAAAATATGTTCTGATTTTTGGCAGTGCTAACTCACCCTGATTAATATCTAGTTGTAGTGCTGAAAGTTTGACCCTGGAAGCCTTCTTGCTCCAGACAAACTCTCTAAACATAGATTCTAGCTCTTTAAAGTAACTAGCGTTAATTTTTAAGGGTACATTTACAAAAAGAAAAACGAGTAAATGGAGTATGGACATGTTAATGAGGGCTACACGGCCTGTTAAGGTTAGAGGTAAAAGTGACCAGTTATCAAGCAATATTTTAATTTTGCCTAGCATTGCTTGATAGTTCAATTTCAATAGCTGCCCATATTGATTGGAAACAAATATCCCCAAATAGTGTATTGGTTCCAATTTTTGAGCCTGAAGTTTAAGATTTGAGGGAAGAAAATCACAGTCAGTATTTAAAGTTAAAATCTCTGTTTTGTTTTGATTTATTTTATAGCCCCCAATAATTGACTGAATTCTGTTAATACCCGATCTAGATTCAGGCTCTCAGGACTTAAATATAAAATATTATCACCTGCGAACAACTTAAATTTTGCCATACCCAGTATCGGCGCTCTGATTTCCCAGTTGTCACAGATATTTGTGGCCAGGGGTTCAATAAAGAAGGTGAAGAATAAGGGCCACAGCGGACACCCTTGTCTGGTCCCGCGGTTGATATTTTCTATCCCTGCTCGGTTTGCATTTATCACCACCTGAGCCTGGGACCCCTGGTAAATATTCCCATGCTTTTCTATGGCCTGGAAAGGGACACCAAACTTGCCCAGACGATAAAAGAGTGCATCTCAATTAACCAGGTCAAACGCCTTTTCGGGATCCACCATCATAATGAGTTCTGGAATAGAGTTATTGTTAAAAAAGTCTAGAGCCTGAATTAAAAACCCGGTATTAGAGGACATCGACCTTCCGGCGAGAAACCCAGACTGATCTTTATGAATCACTTCCTGTGCTAAGGGGGTGAAGCGTTGGGCCCAAATTTTCATTAGAATTTTGTAATCGGCATTTAGAAGGCTAATCGGTCTATAGGAACTGACATCCTTCTAACTTTTACCCTTTTTCACAAAGCTTACAATTATAGCCTCTTTGAAGCTTGAGTGGACTGCACCAACCATCTTAATGTGATTAAACAGCTTCGTCAAGAAGGGGATCAATTTCTTACCAAATGCCTTATAAAATTCTATTGGCAGTCCATCATTTCCACAGGTTTCGCTCCCGCAATAAAATTCAGAGCTGCCAAAGTTTCCGTGCCTGATATCTCGAGTTGAATCTGTTCCACAAGGGAATTAGATAACCTCAGAAGATTTACGCTCTCAAAATATTCCTGAATTGAGTCCTGCCTAACCTTATATTTGGTAGCATAGAGCTGTTGCTAATGCTTCATGAAAACGTGGGCAATTCTGTGTCTATCTGTTACCGCAGCTCTAGTCTTGGGATCTATGACCTCGGTAATTAAGGCCGCTTCCTGTTTAGTCTTAGTTAACCCGGCTAACAATTTACCAACTATTTGGCTTTCCTCATACACACGTTGTTGGAAAGTCCGAGAGCTATTTATCTCTTCAATAAGCGCCTCTTTAGCCCTTTCAAGCTGACTCCCTGCTACCCCGTCTCCCTGTGGAGGGGCATTTCTCTGATTCAAGGCACTGTCGACAGCCTGCTTGAGTTCGGGCAATTTTGGTGTTAAGTATTTTGGACTGAGTGGCCTAAAAGGCAATCATTTGCTCATGTACAGCCGCCTTGAACCCCCCCCAAACTGAAAATGGTTCCGCCGTTCCTTCATTGATCTAAAAATAATCCATTATCCACTCTCTTAAATCTGTTACCCATTGAAGTATCAGGGGGAGGAGATGATCCATCTGCCACCTGGATCTCGTCCTCTTTCCCTTTTCAATTTCCAGATCTAGTTTTACATAGGAGTGGTCGGAGAATGAATTAGCCCCAATTTCTGCATCTACATAATTCAAAGACCAAGATGTTATAAAAAAAGTCGATGCAAGAAGCTGTTTGAAATTGACGGGAGTGGCATTGTTAAATGGTAGCGGCAGTTCCAGTCGATAACCTTCAAGTATTGCCCGGCGGTAATCGCCTTTATACCATTCGAGAATTAACCAACAAAGAGGCAGGCGCCGGAGACTGGAAGGCAGGAAAACAAAGTTTTTATTCTCTCCGGAGGAGAACACATCAGATCAGACAGCAAGGTATCGTCACGAGGTGCTCTAACTGCATCTCTGAGACCTGGTCTCTTATACACAGGTTTATTGTTTTATTATCGGTTTATTGTACATGGCACATTCTTGAGATTGCTTTGATACATGAAAGAACATCCTCGGAATCCCTGGCTCAGATCCGCTCCCACACATAACTATAGTGGAAGTCCCCACCCCACCCACAGTAGGAGATGGCTATCACACAGCAGGACATTCTGCCAATTCCCGGGGGTGTGTGCAACTGGTCGGGTCTCAGGGGGTGGGGGCCTTGATCTACTGTAATCCCTTTGATGTGAGGTGTTTCCTTTACAGTAGGGGCAATAAACAGCATCCGCAGGGCTAGGTGGTGGCCTGGGATCGATCCGGACAATCGGGTGCAGAGGAAGGGGGTTATCAAGAGGATGTGTGACCATGTATGGGATGAAAGGAGGTGTTGGTCAGGCACGGGATGCGGTTCCATGGCAGGGTCGCACAGAAGGAGAGGTTTTATGGCTCATGTATGAGAGAGCGGGGGGGGTGGTCAGCGTGCGGGGGATGTTCGCAGCGCCCGAGGGACGCGCTGGCGATCGGCAATGAGCGGGGAGAGAGACCAGGGTGCCTAAAATGACTGCCATGCGTTTTCTGTGTGTGGCGCTGGGGAGAGACAAGATGGCGCAGATAATGTTCAGTGGCAAGCTAAATTTCCACAGTCCTCCCTTTGAACATATCTCGTCAGCTTGTTTAGTTTGGATCTATCCCCATAATACCACGTACTTCTACCTCGTACAGAGCTTTCATTCGCTCTGCTTCAAAGTTCAGAGTCTTAGGGCAGATGCAGTTCGTGAGAAGTGAACATAAAGGTGGTAGACACTGAATCCCCAGGCAACATCCACATAGAATCACAATCGGCATTAGGATAAACGTAAACAACCTCCACCCCCAGTTCTTTATTGAGTCCCAAAACCAATTCCCAAGCGACCATCCTTCTTGTTCCTGATGCACCTCTGAGGAAAGTCTGTGGAGGTGTTCGATCGCCTGACTGAGGGTGAGTTGTCCGGTACGTAGGTACAACAGCTGGACCCAATGATGCGGCATGCTCCTCCACAATCAGCCAGAACCACATCTAGAACGAGGCGGTTCTGGAGAGCCACCAGGCGGACGGCCTGAAGCTCGGCGGTGTTGTTGGTGAGGATGCCAGCCGTAATGTTCATTGTTGTTTCGACTGCCTGGGTTAAGTGCCGGATGGCACGGCTGTTTGCCATCGGACCCCAAAGTGGAACAAGTCCCTTTACTGCGTCCATGAACTGTGCCCCGGTGGAGTCGGCTTGTACAATGTCTTTGGCACGCTTCTGCCGGTGGTGGTTTGCTGGAGCCACATATGTTGGAGGAAGGATAAAAGCGATGTAACAGGTGCCTCCCCAACCTTTCGGAAGCCAGGTGTAGGGTTTGGTACCACAGACGAAGTACATATTTGGGGAGGTAACAAAGGAGGGTGGATCAACTGAGTCCAATGTTCGGGTGATGAGACAGGAACTGTGGCCCACCAACTGTGTCCCCAGGCCTTCGAGGCACACAAGACCTGTGATGTTGACGATGGATAGGGCCACTGTTAAGGTGGCGGCCGCTCGCTTCCGGAGGTAAGAGAAGGTGGGTCTGGCTGGGTTGTTGGACACCTGCATTTCAACTCGTTCTTTGGCAGGGATGTCCATATGAAAGGAAGTGTTTGATCTTAGAGGACAGAAGGGAGCAGAAGTTTTTCCAGTTTTGTTCAGCCAGAACCCATGGTAGAAGTATGACACCGTTTTGCCGGAAGTGGCATTGTCCTTGTAGCTTTCTTGCAGGAGGATTAGCCAAGCGAGGCAGGAGCCATGGACAGAGAAAGGTCAGGGGATGAAAGGGATAGAGTGTCCAGTGGCATGCGGTAGCAATCCACGGATCCAGCAATTAGTGGCATTGGTGGCAAGATTGTGTTGGTGGAGCAACTGCACGAAAGACTTATTCCAGAACTCCTTACGCCTTTCTCGGAGTTGGGGTGAAAGTGAGATCAGATGGTGTTCTTTCATGGTGGTAGGTTGAACAGTGGTCAGCAATGTCTTATGAGCGGGTGCGCTCTCTTCCATGATCCAGAAGGTGACCATGAGGAGAAGGCAAAAGAGAAGGTTAATAAAAAGCGCGATAGTCTTTGAGCTGTGCATCTTGTCAGTCTTTGGGTTTTGATAGTGGATCTTCGGACGTCCGGTTGCTTCCATCACCTTTATGTCGGGCGCTTCCATCATCTTCAAGGGACTCGGTAGCAGGCTGGACCACTGGCTTTGTTTAGTTTCTCTCCTGGAAGCCTTTGAGGTGATTAGGCTACCGATCTGAGATCTCAACTTAGTTCGTGGTCTGCTTAGCCGAAGTTCCCTCCTTTCGTCGCAGGTTATACCCTTCTTTGGATGGCACAGTGGGATCGGGATGTTTCTTTAACTCAAGTGTCTCTGTATTCTGGTAGCAGCTCAGGGATGGTCGGTCTTTGTCCGGGGGTTCTCCTTGGCCGGTGATGTTGTCGGTTGTCGTCAGGGTCGGTGATACCTTTTTACAGTGATGTGCGTGCAGCCAGTTGCGCTTCCCCTCCACTCGAAGAGCTGTTCGGGTGGTGATCAAGACTTGCAGGGGGCCCGTCCACCGGGGCTCCAGACTCCTTGCACGCTGGAAATTACGCACTAGGACGTAATCTCCGGGTTGGATGTCGTGTCCGGGGCCCCTGGAAGCATCGGGAATGGCTTGCAGCACCTGCTGATGGATAACAGACAACGTTTTAGTTAGGTTGTACAAATAGTCAGACATGAGGACGTCCGGGACGTCGCGAATGGATGTCGGTTTTGGTGCAGTCCAAAGGTTCATGGGCCGCCCGAAGACGACCTCGTAGGGGGTTAAGTGGTGTTTGGTGGGAGTGGAACGCATTGATAGCAATGCTAGCGGGAGAGTGTCTGGCCATTTCAATCCTGTGGTGGCAACTATTTTGGCTATTTTGAGCTTCAATGTGGCGTTATGTCGCTCAACCAAGCCTGCAGATTGGGGGTGGAAGACCGCATGGAACTTTTGTTTTACACCCAACCCCTTTAAGATGAGTTGGATAACTTCGGCTACGAAGTGGGGGCCGTTGTCGCTCCATAAAATTCGACAAAGACCGTAACGGGGGAAGAATTCCTTCAGTAGTACTTTTGCGGTAGTCATAGCAGTGTTGTCGCGGGTTGGGTAGGCTTCCACCCACTTGCTGAAGGCACACACAACGACAAGTACGTACTTCAGGCTCTGGCACCTTTCTAACTGGATGTAGTCCATCTGCAGGACCTCAAAGGGATGGTTAGGAACCCCAAACCCTCCCCGGGGTACAGCAGTTCCTTTACCAGGGTTGTGTTGGAGGCATACCAGGCATTGTTGGACCAGACGTTTGGCTGAGTCTGGGATCTTGTCGTTGTGCCAAACTTTGGAGATGAGTTCGATCATGGGGGCAGACCCTATGTGTGCGGGGGAGTGTGTCATGGTCAGCATGGGAATCAGGTATGAGTCAGGTAGCAACCATTTGTTCGTATCTTTAGTTTGCCAGCAGCCTTCATCGTCTTTCAATCCTACCCGTGCCCATTCAGTCAATTCGTGTGGTGTGCTGGCTAATTGGATGTCCCTAATCGTTTCCCTAGCATCCTTCCATTTCTCAGTTTGTGACCTGGTCACGTACATGCGTGTCGTGGACCTATTCTCGGCTGTGGTTCGGGCAGTAATGTCAGCCAGAGCATTTCCCTGTCCTATAATGTCTGTCACCTTCTTGTGTGCCTGGCATTTGATCACAGCCAGCCGTGCGGGGAGGAGGACTGCTTCGGTCAGGGCAGAGACTAGATCTCCATGTAGGATGGGTGTGCCATGGGAAGTCAGGAATCCCCTCTCCTTCCATAGGAGTCCAAAGTGGTGAACCACCCCGAAGGCGTACTGACTGTCGGTGTAAATGTTTGCGGTTGTCCCTGCTGCTAGGATGCACGCTCGTGTGAGAGCAATCAGTTCAGCCGCCTGTGCGGATCGCTGTGTGATGCGGGCTGTTTCAACAACTGTTCGGGCCGTGGTGACTGCATAGGCAGCTGAGGTGGTGCCGTCGGGGAGCTTGATGCATGAGCCATCTACCCACAGTTCTCCGTCAGGGTCCGGCAAGGCAGTATCTCGGAGGTCAACCCTACTCTTGGTCTGTTCATCGGTGAGGGTCACGCAGTCATGTATAGGGGACGCATTGGGGTCAGTGTCAGGGAGAGGTAGCAGAGTGGCTGGATTCAGAGTGGTGCATCGCTTCAGTGTGATATGGGGTGCAAGCAGAGTCAGCTCGTAACCAGTCAGTCGTGCGCTAGTCAGGTGTTGAGTCTTGGTCTGGTTCAGGAGGGTGTCAACTGCATGGGGTACTAGCACAGTGAGGGGGTTCGAGAGCAGGATCCCCTCACTTTGTCGGATAGAGACAGCAGCGGCGGCTACTGCTCGAAGGCAGGCGGGCAAAGCTCTGGCTACAGGGTCAAGAGTGGCAGAGAAGTAGGCACAAGGGCATTGCTTGGGACCTATGGACTGGGTTAGAACAGACAACGCGCATCCCTCCCTTTCGTGGGTGAAGAGGGAGAAAGGTTTGGTGTAGTCTGGGGTTCCTAGGACTGGTGCTGAGCAAAGGGCATCCCGCAATTCTTTGAAGGAGGACTGGCATTCGGGTGTCCAGGGGAGAGGAAAGGGGGCGTCTTTAGCTAGCAGGGAAAGCAGAGGTTTTACAATAAGACTGAAGTTTGGCAACCACTGTCGACAGAAGGAGGTGAGGCCTACCAGGGACCGCACCTGTTTCTGAGTTTTGGGGACAGGGGTTTCTAGGATGGTCGGAATTCGGTCAGGAGTAAGTTTCCTCCCATCTTTGGATAGGAGGTGGCCTAGGTATGTCACTTGGGGTTGGCAGAATTGCAACTTCTTCCTGGAGACCTTGTGACCGTTCTCCGCGAGGAAGTGGAGGAGGTGGATGGTGGCTGTGACTGCAAGTGGAGTGGTGTCGGCCGCCAAAAGAATGTCATCGACGTACTGTATTAACACCACTCCATCTGGTAGTTGGACTGCATCTAGTTGTCTCTTGAGGGCTTGCCTATAAATGCTGGGACTCTCAGAGTAGCCTTGGGGTGCCCTACAGAATCTGTACGAACGGGCTTTTAAGGTGAAGCCAAAAAGGTAGCGGCTGTCTGGGTGGATGGGGATGGAAAAGAATGCGTTCTTGAGATCAATAACGGTGAAGGTAGTGGCAGTGGATGGAATCAGGGTGAGGATGGTGGTGATGTCTGAGACCACGGGGTACTGAGGTATGACTACTTTGTTAACCTCTCGTAAGTCAACAATGAAGCGGTATGCTTTCTCATCTCCCTCGCCTTGCTTCTTTACAATGGGTAGGAGAGGGCTGTTGCAAACATTACTGACTACTTCTTCTACCACTCCTGCATCGACTAGGGACTGGATGATTCCCCCCAATGCCTTCTCGCCTTCGGGCGATATCCGATACTGTGGAAGCTTTGGGAGCACTGCGTCCGGTCGGACAGTTATGTGTACAGGGTCGATCACCATGCGTCCTACGTCCGAGTCGGTTTTTGCCCATAGGTGTGAGGGTAACGTGTCGAGTAGGGACAAGTCAGCATCGGTTATAGAGAACATACGTCGTGTGAGACAAGGCCTGAACAGATCTGGATTATCGTGCAGTATGACTCGAACTCCGTTTGGGGAACATCTGATGGTGGCTCGGAAATGTTTTAGCAAATCGAGGCCCATAATGGCATCAGGGGTGTTGGAGGAGAGCAGGAATGTCGTGTCAGTGGTGTTATCTTCTAAGTCAAAGGAGATCGGCGCGGACAAGGGGTTAGTGGAGGGCGTTCCATCAAAGCCTATTGAGGTTACGTGTGAGCCAGACAAGGGTGCCCTAGGAATCAGTCGTTTAGATAACGCACTACGTGTCGCCCCAGTATCTACCAAAAATGGAGATTTTGTGCCCAAGACCTTAGCAGTGACGTAAGGACCTTGCTGGTCAACACAGAGCTCTACTGGATCCCTCCCTTGCCCCTGGCGGTCCTATGCAAAGTCATGGGTGTCTTCGTAGTCGGACTGCTGGCACTGGTTCTGTCGGGGGCGGTCAAAGGTGTTTGGTCTGCCTGGCCTGTCGTTGGTGGCGTCGTTCGTGTACCCTCGTCCCTGTCCTCTACTTCTGGGGCCATAGGCTATGTCTCTGGTGTCTCTATTTTTGTTCATTTCCAGAAGGACCGGGCACTGGGATTTCCAGTGTCCGAACCCTCTACAGAACGCACACTGGTTCTCGTCTAAGTCCCTTCGTCCAGCGTAGGGTGTGGGTGCATGGTCTCTAGAGGGTAGCTTTCTAGGGGCAGTCGGTTGGTAATTTCCTTTGGGAGGCTCCCTTCCTATGGTCACCCCTTGCAACTGTGCTATCATTACCCTTTCCTTCAGTTCCTTTTTCTTTCTCTCGGACGCCCTATCGTTCTCATTCTTTTGGTGTTCGTAGTATTGGGCCATCTGGAGGATGGCTGCAGGTTTGGAGGCTGCCCAACTACTTTCGCTGGTCTGTAGCTTCTGGGAGACTTCTTGTGACAGACCCTTCACATAATTCTGGACAAAGAGGTGATGTCCGGTTGCAGTGGTCATGTCCTGGCCACTATAATCGGAAAACACTGTCTCGAAACGAGAGAAGTATTCAGACACATCCTCCTGGGGTTTCTGGCGGCAAGCCGTCACTATCGACCAGTCTACCTTTCTTTCTGGGATTAGGGTCTTTAATTTCTGTACAATCTTGTCTGGGAGTTCCAATATGGCCTTTAGGGGTTTTTGCCCAGGTTCTCGCTGCTTATCTATGGTATCGAGTTGTACCCAGGTATATCCGAACGGCTCAGCGTGGTCGACTTTCCGGATTTGCTTCCACACATCAGCCGGCAGACATAACCCGAAGAACAAATCGATATCCGCTAAGGTCATTATTGTTGAACCTAAGGCCGTACCTAGTTCTGCATAAAAGGCAGTCGGGTTCTTTCTTAAGTCGGGTAGGGTTTTTCTAAAGGTCAAGATGTCTTGTCGGTCCCATGGCTGATAGACCCAGTTATATACAACCCTTCCCTTCGCATCTTGGTGGTTGATGTCATCGTGTGTTCCCTGACCTCGTGGGGGGACCCAGTAGGGAGCGGCTTCTTTGATGGGCATCATGGTATCAGTTTTTCCTGCCTGGGGTTCAGTCGCTATGGGGGTCTCTGCCTTGGTTGTCTGTCTGTGTTCTTTAAGATGCCGGAAGACTTTGAGTGTTTGAGTGAAGAGGTCCGTTACATCGCTCTCTCCCCCCTCCCCAATATCTACCTTCCTATACAAGGTCGCTAAGCCTTCGGGACCTCGATCTTGGTACCTATCCTCATAGGCATTCAGGGTGTGATGACAAAGTCGTACGACAAAGTGTCGTCTGTGGTTGTCGGCATGCGAGTTATACATGTCTGTTACATATTCCTCACTTTCCTTCCGTTCTAGTGTTCTTACTACCTTATTGATTTTGGCTCGTTCATCCTTTGTTAGTCGATTCATTCTGGCGGAATCCCTCTTTCTCATCTCAGGGTCATCTAACGTTATTGCTAACGTTGTGTTCAGTACAAGAGGCTCGGCCGGCGCGGAGGCTGTGAGGACCGAGGCCCTGGTACTGCTTTCGCTTGCGTTCGGGGGTTGCGGGTGCTGCACTATAGGTTGGGAGGGAGCATATGGAGGGGGCATGTAGATGATCGGGGGACCTAATAGCAATTCGTCATTCGCTCGTTGCTTGGAAGGTAACTCAGGGTAGAGCGTAGAGGGGGTCCTAACAGGGCACTGGCCTGATGTTTCAAACTCTTGGTTTAGTTTAGTTTCCTTTCTCTCCTTTATCTCTTCCTCTAACTTTCTAGCGGCAAGGTGAGCTGCCTTACGCAATTCCTTTTCTGCTTTTACTTCTTCCCTCTTTTTCCGTTGCGTTGCTTCTTTGCGCCACATGCCGATACTGTCAAGCATAGTAGGCGTCGTTTTATTACTACTTAGAGCTATTTCTAGCGTTTCTATTTTATGATCATCAAAGGATCCCATCAGTGGCCACTGACTCTCGGGGTCCTTCTTTGTATATTTATGCCAAAGCTTGCTATAGGCTACAGCGACTAGTCCATATTTAGTGAACATGTCCTTATTAGGGGTGCCCTCCAGTTGAGCCGGATGGTTCACCTCTAATAAGCGGTCCGGGCAGAACCAACTACCAATCAGTGGGGAGAAGATAGGCATGACAGATTACAATGGGGGACAAAAGTCCGCACTACCTATCCTTCACTATCTGCAAAGACTAGACAGAATATCTCTATTCTACGTTATTTGCAAACAGAGAATATCTCAAGAAGCACTATTCTTCAAAACAATCAATATTCGGACAATCAATCAGTGGGGAGGAAAATAGGCACGACAGATTACAATGGGGGACAAAAGTCCGCGTTACCTACCCTTCACTATCTGCAAAGGGAGAGAGAGTATTTCTACTCTTCCCCGTTTGTAGGCAGCGAATACCTCAAAGAGGAACAACTCTTCAAAACAATCAATGTTCGGACAATCAATCAGTGGGGAGAAAGATAGGCACGACAGATTACAATGGGGGACAAAAGTCCGCGTTACCTACCCTTCGCTATCTGCAAAGGGAGGGAGAGTATTTCTACTCTTCCCCGTTTGTAGACAGCGAATATCTCAAGGAGAACAATCAAATAAGTAATACTAGTATTTTCAATCAATCAATCAATCAATCGTTTCGCATTTCGTCGTGGTACACGACCTTACCCGGACCGCATGGCCGGTTTCTCGTCTTCCGCCTCCAGCGCCCGATCGTCCTCTACTCTCCGTGTTTGCCGCGGCACTCCTGATGGTTCCCAGTCAGGACCGTAGATCACTCGAGAGAGGTCTGTTCGGAACCAGTGAAGTTCGGATGATCGGCTGCCAGACGAGGGTCTATCAGGCAGGAGCTCTCCCGATCGCTGCAGTCGTTCACTTTGTCGTCAGGACCTCTCCCACTGGATCCACGTGTCGCTGATGGGCCCCACGCTTGGGACGCCAATTGTTAAATGGTAGCGGCAGTGCCAGTCGATAACCTTCAAGTATTGCCCGGCGGTAATCGCCTTTATACCATTCGAGAATTAACCAACAAAGAGGCAGGCGCCGGAGACTGGAAGGCAGGAAAACAAAGTTTTTATTCTCTCCGGAGGAGAACACATCAGATCAGACAGCAAGGTATCGTCACGAGGTGCTCTAACTGCATCTCTGAGACCTGGTCTCTTATACACAGGTTTATTGTTTTATTATCGGTTTATTGTACATGGCACATTCTTGAGATTGCTTTGATACATGAAAGAACATCCTCGGAATCCCTGGCTCGGATCCGCTCCCACACATAACTATAGTGGAAGTCCCCACCCCACCCACAGTAGGAGATGGCTATCACACAGCAGGACATTCTGCCAATTCCCGGGGGTGTGTGCAACTGGTCGGGTCTCAGGGGGTGGGGGCCTTGATCTACTGTAATCCCTTTGATGTGAGGTGTTTCCTTTACAGTAGGGGCAATAAACAGCATCCGCAGGGCTAGGTGGTGGCCTGGGATCGATCCGGACAATCGGGTGCAGAGGAAGGGGGTTATCAAGAGGATGTGTGACCATGTATGGGATGAAAGGAGGTGTTGGTCAGGCACGGGATGCGGTTCCATGGCAGGGTCGCGCAGAAGGAGAGGTTTTATGGCTCATGTATGAGAGAGCGGGGGGGTGGTCAGCGTGCGGGGGATGTTCCCAGCGCCCGAGGGACGCGCTGGCGATCGGCAATGAGCGGGGAGAGAGACCAGGGTGCCTAAAATGGCTGCCATGCGTTTTCTGTGTGTGGCGCTGGGGAGAGACAAGATGGCGCAGATAATGTTCAGTGGCAAGCTAAATTTCCACAGCATGTATACTCATGTTTTGCCTGGTTGGCTTTATGTTAAGGATCTATCAACTGATACTCCTGTTTTATAGCATCTAGGACTTTTTTAGTCTTTGGCTTCAATTGCTTCTTATTTTTGTTGGAAGTGTCTTTTCTCAGGTCTTGGATAAAATTGAAATCCCCTCCTACAATAATCTGTTGAGGCGCCCCGCTTAGTAGCTCGCTAACCTTCGTTAAAGCTGAGGGATCATCTATAACTGGACCATAGTAATTCCCAAAATGTAATATCGTCCCATTTAATTTAACCACAACCCATAGCAATCTTCCATGAGGGTCTTTCCGGACTTGGACAAACTCCCATGCCATACTTCTACAGAAGTAAATAGCTACTCCTCTCATAGCCAGCCCAGCAGATGCAAAAAAGGCATTTGAAAAAACTCTGGGGAGAAAAAGCTTAGGAGAGTTTGTTTTGAGGCGGGTCTCTTGAAGAAATAAAACTTGCGGCGTAAAAGAGGCCAGCAACCTTATGAGCCCTCCATATTTTTGTTTGTTTAACATCCCATTAACATTTACCGACATAATACAACATTTACTAGCCATTTCAAAAATGTAAATTGGGACAAAAATCCGTTAAACTCAAAACCCTGTTTTCCTTGCCCCACTTATTACTGCTCTTTTTACTGCTATACACTCCCCCCCCATTACCGCCCATCCCGAAGAACCCCCTTCCAGAAATGTGGAAAACCCCGGGTGTAGCACCATGGCTAGCAACATGGGGATTTTTGATGAGGTAGACGAAGTGGCATTTTTCTGCCTATCCTCTGAGTCCCGACCAATTATATTAAGTTATCAAGATTAGTCAAGAAGCAGCGATTCCTCTTGACAATATTTCATTGTTGTGGGGGGTGGGAGGAGGCTACATGGTTTGAGTAGTTGTGCGCTTATGAAAACATATACCCTCCTTTCCGCCCCACTTCTTGACTAACATCCACCTTTTACTACTTCAGCGGCCTCCCATTTTTGTTTGTGCCCTCTCTTTCCCACTATCAGGCCCTCCTGTACAACGTTTGATATATATGCGTTGCAAAAGTGGTGTCTCGTCATCATTCTCGATATATGGTGTATATATAGTACAGTCCAATTTGAATGGCAGATGAGGTGTCAATAATATTTGGTGACTTTTTTTATTTAGATTTTGATGCATTTGTCAAAATGGTTAAGACCTTTTCAAAAACAGTGGCAAAGGGCATCTTAAAATTGCACCTTTTATGTGTTTTTGTGAGTCATTAGAATTGACGAGCAGCTCAAACCATGTCTAATGATAACAAATTATCTTTGTTGTGATGGTGGTCACCAAAGCAGTTATCCACATTGTCTTATAGATTGAGCTTGCCGCGATTAGATGGTCAACCCCCATTGAGATTTCACTCATTGATACAAAACTAGTCCTTTACAGACTACTATATCCATATGTAGTTATTAACACATTTGTAAAGCATAAATGTTGAGAACCCAGAAACAAAAAACACTCTCCTGTGTACATTTACGTCTTTTGAAACTCACAAACCTTCCCAGTGGTATATCCTGAAAGCTCTGACAATTGTAGGTTTCGAGCAGACTCCTGAGCAAGTATTTACCATCTGGAATTTTTTATTTGTTTTAAACAAAAATTTTAAATCTTTATTTATGATTTTATATTATACAAAACGAAATCTCTTTACAATCTGGAATTGCATGCGCAGTACAGCTCCTCATCATAGGAAAGGCCGTACCTGTATGCAATTACATTTTTTTCTACTAGTGAAATTATTTTCTCTGTGGAAAAACACCAAGTGTGCTGGAAACCCCTTTGGGAATCATGCCTCTGAATGCTCAGCATCTGGATTCGTTTCTGAACCTGTTCCTGAATTTAATTCGAGATAGCTCCAAGTCTACCCAGTTGTCATTCTTAAGGGACATCGGGAAGGAAACTGCTGTAAATTTCAAAATCTATTTATATGTATAACACCTTACTGTGAAAACTGCTTAGCAACAGCTTTATATGAAAGAAACTAAACAACAGAGACCACAAATCCTGACATGTTAAAAGCAAGCTAAAGCACTGAAGACCGATTAGAGAATAATATAGATTAAAAACGGAATTAAATGTAGGAGAAAAAAAGTGCCAAAAGTAAGGAAAAGAAAATGTATGTAAGGGAGAAGATATATGCACGGAAAATATAAATGATAACTGTTTGATGCAAATGAACTGGTTGATAAGATTTTGAATAACAGCTGGTGCCATTGTACTTAAGAAACATGCATGTATTGTAAGGGAGATAGTGTTTGCCTTAGTAAATCAAAGCTATTGTGTCTGAAATGCCGGTATAGCCACTGGCTTCAGCCCAATGATGTACAGACAAAATAGTCTATTTTAAAGAGTATATCTTGTTGTGCTCATGTGTAGAAAATGCCCAAAAATAAAATGTAGGTCTGAAATGTTTTCTCAGGAGGTTTGTCGTCTCTCTTTCCAGAGTAGGTGTGGTTACCTTAACTGCACTAGAGGGCTGTGTCAGTGTATTGTTCTACCTCCATATTTTGGACAAGTTCTTGAAAGTGGATTTAGGTGTAGAAGGGAAATATTTACATCAGGTCAGTATTATTATTAATTTTAGTTTCCTGTCTGTGTTGACTGCGTTTTTTCACATGCTACCCTTACTGACGTGCTGAGCTTGCTTTTGTTACCCGTTTCCCATTTCCCATAAACCAACAATTTTCTTCTTGCACTCGTTTGTCACCTTCTCAGTTTGCTTCCTGGTAGTCATCCTCTCTCTTCTGATGGTTTGTTTTCTCAGTCTTGCCTTAGCTGTCGGACTCTGACCGCTAAGTTTGGCTGAAAGGCTCAGTGAGCCTACCAGTTTCATATCTTTTCAGCCGCAGATGTCTGTCCTGGCCTACTTGCGTATGCGGTTGTCGTCCACGATGATGCTGAATGGCAATCCAAAGAGTAAAGTTTTCAAACCCAGAAAAAACTAGCATTGTCAATGTAAACACACAGTCAACACTGATTGGCATTGCCAATGCTTGTTTTCCCAGGGTACTGGGCAGGCCCCTCATATGCAAATTATGTCCATGTGCATGGAGAAGATGGAGAGACTCAGGCAAGTGGCTGTCTGGGGCTGCTGCACCAGTTTTGGGCATTGCTGCTGTGGAAGAGGGTAGAGACATCTCGGTGCTACCTGCCTGGCACCCTTCTATGCTGTGTCCTTTCCCAGGATGCCGATGAGAGTTGAGGGAGTCCTTCAACCGGCTAGCAGCAGCTCAGTGCCAGTCAGCATGAACAAACACCCATGAGAACCTCTTGACTGTCTTAGCTTAAATTATTCCTTCCTTCCATGCCCAGTGTGAACTCGAGTCCAACTTGCAATTTCAATGTTATGAGCCCACATTTATTGCTATCTTGATGAAGTTAAAATACAAATAGAAAATAGTCCCTTTATGTCTACACAGGGGGCAGCTGCTCTGTTTGCAGCAGGGCGATTGACGAATCTACCAAGACTGAAACCAAGAGGCTCCTGTGGGTGGGTTCAACATAGAAAGGATGGAAACACACCAATCAGAGCAAGGCAACTAAGATTGACACGAAAGCCTTTGAATCTTGAGCCAAGTTTTGGTATTTGGAATATTGCAAAAAAATACTCTCTACGACAGACAGACAGCTGGAACTGCTGGTAGTGAGACAGCTATTTGCGCTCACTGAAGCTTTACAAGAAATCAACACTTTAGGCAGTGCTTAATTTGTCAAAAATTAAGTTCCATGGCTCTTGTCAAGAGGCCACTGCAACCTGCGGCTGCTGCCAATAACTGCACCACCACAGCTACTAACCATCACAATCCGGCAAGTGTGACAGTTCACACTATTCCACGCCCCTAAAGCTATAAGGATGGCTTGGGTGACAGGTAGTAGTAATTTTGAATATTTAATGAATTAATAAATACCTGTTGTTGTTCTCATCTCTAAATTAGTCAGACAGTACCACAATGTGGGAGACTGTCATAAGCACCGGTGTTGTCAATTAACCTCTTCTGTGCCCATGACGAGATAGTCTCGTCATGGAGCACGGTCGCGCTGTGCCCATGACGAGACTATCTCGTCATGAAACCCGCCCACTAATGTAACGCCCGGCACAGGAGGGGGAAAGGGCGTGGCACAGAAGGGGTTAAGTGCTGGTACCGAGCACCGGAAACCACCAGCTCATATTAAGCGCTGACTTTAGGCTTTCATCGTGGGGAAGCATCACTTGTACTTTATTTGTCATAGTAAAATTACTGGATGCAGAACACACCAGCATTGGCAAAGCCAATGCTTATTTATTAAACATGCCAAAAGAGAAGTAGCTAGAGAGTGACGCTCACAGAGCTCTACCTAAAACAACACAGTACTGTGAATTATTGTCCCTTTATGTTATATGAAACTTACTGACTAACAAACTATGACATTGGCACCAACAGGTGTCACACCTATTCATCTTATAAACAACATTGGCAGATAAGAACCAATGTTCCACACAACCAATAATTTTCCCTATGTGTCTATTCTTGTTGCCCACCTCTGTAAATTGGCTACCACACAACCTAACATCAGAAATGTTATAGCGAAACAGAGAGCAGCAATCAAACATTTAGTCCAACAAACAACATTTTGGAGAGTGTTCAAATCATGTTCATTTGAATACATTCTTTATTCATCACTTCCTCAAATACAGGCAGCCATACAAGCAGCCAATGTGTTTCGCTCACAATCGTGCTTCATCAGGGTCATAATATATTCCACTATAAGCGTTGCATCAAAGAGTAACCTCAAAATCTTAAATAATACAATGGATGTGTCCTCATGTTAATCTAAAACAGCAACCATCAAAATTCAGCGTTCACAATGCGTATGCCGATCCTTAACATTGAAAACAATGTCCACAAAACTGCCCCAGTTTAAAGAAAGAGACATGAAAATGAGTTGTCATACACGGCACCGGACTTCAGTGACTGCGGTTTTAGTTGAACACATGTAGTTGCCCGGGTTCCAAATCAAGTTTTTTGGGACATTGTTTTCAACGTATGGATAGACATGCATATTGTGACCACTGCATTTTGACGGTTGCTGTTTTAGATAAACATGAGGACACATCCATTGTTGTATGTAAGATTTTGAGGATACTCATAGACGCAACACTTATAGTAGCATATATTGTGAGCCCTGATGAAGCTCGAGTGTGAGCGAAACGCGTTTGCTGCTCATATGACCACATCTGTTCATTCCTGTTTCTCATGGCATGGGGGCAGCGCATGGGCAGCGATATAGTCTCTTTAACTGTTATTTTAAGACATGTTCATTAGAAAGGTACAGCCTGGTTAGTACTGGAATGCTGGATTCTCAGTTTCTGAACATCTACTGAACTGCTACACAGTCCATTGTGTTTGCTTCCAGCTACATCCTCGAACTGGTCGTGCTTGTTTTCCGGCGCCTTTTGGTTTCAGTTGGTATTTTGATTCACCCTGTAGCAGTTCACTTGTTTTTCTAACTGCACATGAATAGTTCTGTATCCAAAAGCTCATATCTTCCAACAAGATCCAGTGGAAACCATTTGTGAGTGGTCAACTGGAAATTCCACCAGTGACCCATGAGCAGTATGAATGCACTTGGAGGTAACTAAACCCAACAGTCAATCAGAACATGGAATAAACTTGAAATGTAGAATAATATTTCAGAAAATATTGGCCTTGTGAAGATGCAGCGCGCGTCTCACTGCCTTTGGGTTTGGGATGATTTGAAGTCGCCTCCATAAAGAGTTTTAGGACGCCTTGCATTGAACTGGAAAACAAGTGGTTCTATACAGTAATTATCTCGAAAACGACAGCCTTTAATTGCGATTGTACATAGACTGAATGGGATTTTTCAAATATTTTTCTTGCAGCTGCTGTGGTTTTCTGTGCATCGGCTCGTTTTGCTACAGTCGACTTTTCTTTCGTGCAATTACATTACGTCTCTATTTAATGTCTCGCTGAATGCTGTTAGGCTGCTAATGCAAACTGCTGCCCGGGCGGGCCGACAGGCAGCACTTAGAGCCGCTTCTTGGAACCGCGAACAGCTTGTCAGCAGGAAGGCTGCGTGGACAGGAGCGAAAACCCAACGGAGACTTCGGACTCGGGGCGGGGAGGGGCGGAAGTTCACGTGGAAGTCCCACCAGCAGAAGTGACGTGTTAATGGACAGGCTCTCTCTGCTTCTTTTTATGAGAAATGTATTTCAGAATCCCGACTCTTTGTTTCTAGGTGAATTGATTTTGGGGCCCTGTGTCTTCATTTGATAATTCAACACTTAATGGCAGTAATGGTTTTGACTCACTTCAACTGAACCAGTCACACTAAGGCACGTGACAGCAGGAAAGCTGTTGTATTATGGACACAGAGTAAGGCCGCGACCTAGGGGCGCGAACCCAGTGGCATCCCACATGGGTTGGGCTAGTAAGGCAGTGGAACAGCCGTGTATGCATCACACTCTGTGGTATTGTTAATAGCACGTCTAACCTTGCTGCCATTCAGTAGCGGCTGGTGTCGGGGAAAAGTGGTGAGCAGCACGGGGAGGGTGGGCAGTAACAAAACAAAAAAAAAATTATCTGCTGGTCACCGCTCTTCTGCTTGCTGCTCTTCTGCTCCTCAGGCCACAGGATGAGGCTCACATGCTGCCCTACGGCCAATCCAGGCGTTGCTCTTATGGTGGTAACACCCATGAGAGCAGCGTCAGGATTGGGTGGAGCTGGTAGCCTGTTTTTGCTGGTTTTGCGCTCCATCGGGGGCTGGTAGCCTGTGTCTGCTGTTCTCCACCCAGCAATGCAGCTGGGTTGGAGTGATGTCAGTGCGCATGTCGGTTTGGCCGTCCTAAGACGGCTGCCAAAAGAACAATTGATGGGCAGAATGCAGAACGATGTCATACATTCACCCCAGTACAGAGATCTGGGCCTTAATCCATGGTTTTTTTGCGCACCATGCCATTCCAGTTTGGACCCAGCCAAATGGAAATCAGTCTTGACCCTGCGCCCAATGGGAACAGTTCAGCCCGAATTTCCAGGCCAAGTCCTCCTGGACTGGAAACAAGCATCTTAGGACCGGTTTCGGGCTTTCAGCCCTCATCAGCCAGGATAGCTTGACTCCAGTGGCATGGAGAGCACGGGAACCACGTGACATACCCTGAAACCGGTCCCAGGATTCTTGTTTCCGGTCCAGAGAGGACCTGGCCTGGCAGTTCGGTCTGGACTGTTACCATGAGGCACAGGGTCAAGACTGATTTGCATATGGCTGGGTCTAAACTGGGGTGGCGTAGTGGGCAAAAAAACAATGGATTTAACCCAGATCTTTTGACTGTGGGAGAATGTTTGCATTGTCAGCATTCCCTCCATCATTTGTTTGCTGTAACACTTTTCGCCCTAAGTGGGATGGGTATGCCCAGACGTGAGTCCCTTGCTCACTGTGCCACTGGATTTAAGCTAGCCTGGCTGAAGAAGGGTGACATACCCTGAAACCGGTCCCAGGATGCTTGTTTCCAGTCCAGGGAGGACCTGGCCTGGCAGTTCAGTCTGGACTGTTCCCATGAGGCACAGGGTCAAGACTGATTTGCATATGGCTGGGTCCAAACGGGGGTGGCGTAGTGGGCAAAAGAACGATGGATTTAACCTAGATATTTTGTCTGGGAGAGAATGTTTGCATTGTCAGCATTCCGTCCATCATTTGTTTGCTGTAATCCTAAGACGGCTGGCCAGACCGACATGCGCACTGACAGCAGTGCCCACCACTCCTCTGCCTCCTCCTCCCTGCTGCTGTCGTCATGATGGCCCCGCCCCCGATTCGGCGTCTGCCGTGAAGAAAAATAAAATGATAATAAGACTGTTTCATTATCATTTTATTTTTGGTTTTCCTCTGCGGGCAGGGGGGTGCCGCTCCTCCTCCATCCCGGAGGAGTCGCCGCTGCTGGCATTGAGTAGGAACTGCCCTGCCAGTTAATCTTAACAGTTAAGCATGCCCCAGGCGAGGGTTTTTCCTACTGTACTCCACTGTGGTGAGTCTGGGGACGCGTAGCTTGGTGTGACAGTGGGGTCAGCAATGCTCCATGTAGGGCTTTAATTGGGATGCAAAAAGTGTGGGGGGGAGCGGCATAAAAGTGTTGTGGCCTGTGTAATTAAGGGTGTGGCGTAAACATGTAAACTACATTTCTGTGGTTCCCGGAGTGTGCCACCCAACCAGTATTTTGGTGTCTCTCTGAGCACTCTGTTGTTGCGTCCAGCTATATAGCACAACAGCTGAAATACACCTAAAACCAGCCAGTCTTTGTCAGTGGTTCTTAGCTGTTTGAGATAAATGAGTAACAACAGTGATTTTGTTGTAAATAATTAATATTAAAAATGCTTCCTTTCTGAAACTCGTTGAGTCTTTAAATTAAACATTACCGAGTCCTGTGGAAGGAGTGGTGTCTTCAGGGTATCTGAATGACTCCTGTTATGCTCAGTCAGTATGTAAACCCTTTTACCCTCCACATCTCCACCATCTGTCTATCTTACACCTCATCTCTTTCCTCTTCAGCACCCTCCTTTTGCTGTCGCCTGAACGCACTTCCTAGCATCTCACAGACCTAGTAGAGAAGAATAATTGTTGGTATTCTGTAGCTGGGTTGCTTGATTTGGAGGAACAGAGGGGTGGTGAGATAAGAGCCCTCCATATAAGTCATAATACTTCAGGTAGCCCATCTTTAGCAAGACTGTTCCGATTTTCACAGGTTTAATTAGTCAATGTGTACATATTTTCCGTCTTTTTAGGTCGAGCCTGGGCAGCGAATGCGCTGCTTTGTGATGCATGTTGTATTCAGGTAGGGACTTGAAGCTCCGCCCTCTCTCTGCCCTATTTTTCATTAGCTTGTGTCATTGTCCGCTGTAAATTATAGCTGTTCATTGGTCAATAGGTTTAGTAGTCCCTCCTTAGTACTGCCATGTCTCATTTTGTAACCTCCCATGGTGACACCCCCTGTTACATGTGTTGTTACTCAGTAGGCTTTAATTAGACCCTCCAAGCTCTACTTTCTCCAATAGCTCTGTCCTGCCTGACACGCTCCCTCCTAAAGCTTTTTTACAATTCTTATAGCACGGGCGCCGAACGCTTTGCAGTGCAATAGGTCTCGCATTTGCGAGTGTTTAAGCTATTGGCATTAAAATGAGAATGCCTTTTATTTATCTGTTTTAAAAACAACAGATACATTAATAGGCATTGTCATTTAGAATGCCACTAGCTCAAACTCTTGTAAATGCATGACCTACTGCATTGCAAAAGCTTGTTTTTCTTGATGCTCATAAATACTGCAGGATGTTGGAAGGCACATTTTTCTGTAGTTGGAGAGTGGAATGGGTTTGAGGGATGCCCATAGCATGGGTTCTGCTACATAATGAAAGAAACTGATTTTATTATTGCTGTGGTGAAAGTGCTCACTTCTGTGTTGCGGGCCAGCTCGAGCCCAAGATGTCTGCATTTGCCTGGGCTATCTACTGAGGTCCCATTTTTTGGAAGGTCCATGCCTCATTGGACAGTCCTGTGATCTGGGTGGTAGCAGTCTTGTCGCTCTGGCTCTCCAAAGATGGCAGGATGGGAAGCCCCAGAGGCTGGTAGCGACATGTATGGGGGCAGGAAACATGTCACAGCAGAAGAACTAGTGCCCTGGAGAGGCTGTGGTCGACAGACCACAAGCCGGACCACCAGCGGGAAAATAAAACAAAAAATCGGAGAAAAAAAATCACAAAGTAACATAAGTGCTGTTAAATAAAAAGTACACAATTAATGCCTATACAATACTCGTCGATTAAACAATTTGTTGCCGTTAAACGGAAATCTTTGGTCTCCTAGCTACAAAGACATTCCACTTTCTCCCCGAGCGAACATAAAAATATTTGAAAAGAGTTCATCATTGGAATATGGTAATCAGAGAACCAGAGGACCAACACTGTGGCATTGATTATAAAATGGCTTCCATCAGGTTGTACTTGAGGATGTTTTTTTAGTCAGGTGGTTTCTTTTGCAGATAAAGATCTAGTTTGTTCCTTTGAGAGTGAGTGCTGTTTGTAAGGGTCGATAATTGGATAACAGAGTTGTCAGCTCTGGTAACATGCAGAGCCACGCCCACCAGGTGTGTACTGATATATTATAGATTGTCTTCCATTGATCCCTGAGGTCAGGAGCAGGTCTAAGGGACGTTGCTCACTTTGATGATTTTTGAAGAGCATTTATGCCAACACAGGCCACCATGGGGATTAAGTTGATGACAATTTCTTTTGTGTGTCAGGTGATTTCTGAAAAGAGGGTTTGTGTATGTTGGCACTTGGATATCATGTGTAAGACATCTCCCCCAGGTGTGTGAGAATTCCAGAACGCATCTGTTGTGAGGATTCCTAATGGATTAACTCTGGTAGTAGTCCAACGTGCTCTATGTTTGGTAAAGAAGCTAGTTTGTGATGATGCTGGTCGCTGGTGTTATTTGGGACTGATATGTGGATAGCCAGACTTGTGGTCAGTTCTTTTGATTGATTGGGAGAGGTGATTTTAAGCCAGTTAAATTATTCTGTTTAATTTGGATTTTTACATTTAGTTAGAGCGTCTTGGGGTAGTGAAGCTTGTAGTTCTTTAAAACTATATGGCAGTACATGCTAGTTTTTCAGTAGATTTAGAAGAGGGTGATGGCAGTTGACCTATTTGGGTGATGACAGCCTTAGTTTCTGTAAGTTACAGAGCTTATAGGCATCCAATCTGTATTTAATTTGTGAATCTTAATATATTAAAAGAATATCAGGTTCAGCTATGTTTTTGAGTAATGCTATTCCTTTCTCTATCCAGTTCTCCCATTGTCGTGTAGATGCTTTTATCTTTTGTTTCTGACAAAGACTGCTGGCAATGAAGTTCTCTCAAGGTTCTTGCTTCATTGCCTGAGGAAACGGGGATTCTTTGCAGTAGCCATGGTACTGCCCTTTGGGGTGAATGTGCACTTTACAAATACACATCTTATGTTATGTACTGTCCTGCACTAAATATACTCGTGACAGGTGTCCACTGCCTCCTTTAGACAGTTCCAATTAAAAGGAAAAAACACAAAGGGCAGAAAAAAACTCCTTGGCAGTATTAGGAATTCCTGATTATAGATGTTAGTAAATTCAGAGGTAAAAAAGTGAGATACCAAAACCATCCCGTATTGGGGTTGAGAAAAGAGACCAGTGTAAGATCTTACTGAAAAAAGATTCCAAATGGAATCCTGCCAACTTATATATTCTGTGAGCAGGAAAGGACATCACAGGAAAAGTGGCTCACACCTTCTTGGGTTGGGAACTCCAGGGTACAAAAACACTGGAGGGGTTACCATCTTGGAAAGGAAGAGATAAAAATCTAGTTATGACTACTCTTCCAGGGAAATAACATTTTCAAGAGAAGTGACTGGCGAATGAAGAAGACCCCTGTTTTTGACATCCTTTCGTCCACTATATTCTGCTATCATATTTAGGATGATTCTGAATTGGATATGTTTTTGTTCGAACACTGATTTTATTTTACAGCCTCCTTAGAGTATCATTACTTTATTGTATTTTCTTTACAGTCTCACTAATCGCAGTTCCCTCAATGTAGCCTTAAATTAATCCCACAGCATTAGGGAGGATGAATTTCAACCATTATTTTCTGAAAATAATTGGTTAGTAAACTACTTTATGGTGTCTAGCGAATTAGGGTGATTCAATAGTACATCAGACCTGGTTGTGGGCTTTAAACCTCACAATTTAAATGTCGCGGACATGCTAGTGTTGGTTCTTTGTTGACTTCCTCTCCTGGATGCGGCGTGCTCCCTCACTCAAGATATGCTCTGTTCATGAATAGCTTTATTATGGGTGCAAAAGAATGTAAACTTTGTCACCTGGATTACCTTTCTCTTTCCATCATTAAGGTCTTAACTTGTGTGTCTCTCATCAATAGACAGGTTGGAATCCACCCCTCAGTATGATGTTGGCATCATGAGAACTTGCTTCCAGTGGGCGACTGGGAGAGGACTGGGGGGGGGGGAACGCTTGCAAATTATTATAAAAAAAATAATAAAACACCTATCGCAACGTCCTCGCTCCGGACCTCTCCTATGCAGGAACTCGAACCAGATGCTGGAAATCCCTTGCCCAATCCTAGCACTGCTCACATGCAGCATGTGAGCAGCACCCTGATTGGAGGCAGTGGCCTCACTCGGCGTGCCACAGCGCACTGGAAGCCTGCACTTACTCTCAACCCAACAGTCTTAAAACAGCTGGATTGAGCGGTTTAAAGTGCGCATGTGTGGCTGGCCATCGTTAGGCGGCCGACCAAAAAGACATGCACACTTCAAAAAGTGCATTAGGGAGCCCACCCTCCTCCCTGCTGCTGTCAGTCAGCAGCGGCCCGCCCCTGTCCTGGCGCCCTTTCTCGAGAGAGAGGATGAAAAATAAAACGGTAATGAACTATCATTTTATTTTTTATATTTGGCGCTTTGGTGGGGATTTTAAGTGGAGTGACGCCCCTCCGCTCCAGCGGAGGAGCCGCTCCTGCTGGTTTCTTTATTCTTGAGGTCTTTATTCACTTTGAAATTGGCCTCGACTAGAGATGTAGAAACATCACAATACATGCAAATCAATCAATACAGAGATCAGTTATCACAGTTCTAAAAAAAAAAAAAAAACAGTCAGCAGCTGCCAGTGGAGCATTTATAAAAGTCAAGGTTTCTTTATAGATTAACCGAGTATACATTGTAACTACAGAACATGGGCCTTCAAAAGCTTCGAGCTGCCAAAACAAAGGGCAAATAAACAACAGATGCAACACATCTTGATTCCCACTGTAACAAAATGCACACACACTGTCGCCCTAATAAACTTCTTAATTTTAGACTGAACTTCTAAAACTAATATGGAATGTTTGCACCCAGGTGTTCTAAATACGGCTGTACTTTATTTTTCACTTTCATAAAGCTTGTGCATTTAAAATTCAATAATTCAGAACAATGCATTTTATCTGAAATAAAACAGGCTGCTCTGATTGCTTTGTTAATTAACATTTTCTTCATTTTTTGATTCACAGAAGCACATGTACTATTTCGGAATACTGAATATTTAAGGTGTGAAGGTTTTTTTTTGTTTTTTGTTGCAAGGTCAGATGAAGCTTCATACCTGCTAACTGTTATGGGCTCCCCGGGGCTATACTCTCCTGGTCTCATTATGTGTTGGATCCCTCAAGGTGTCCAATTGTTCAAAACAAAGATCTTGCTGTGCTGTTTGCAAGGCGTATTGTTACCAGCTCGTTAAAACATACACAGAGTGGATTTAGGCTCAACCCATATGGTGATTACTCTCCCACCTTTTTCTATTGCATTGGTCTTCAAACTTTTTAATGCCGCACCCACACCCTCAGTCGAAAAATAAATCATCACGGTCCTCCTCAAAACTTTTTATGAATGTTTGATTAAACTGGTAATTTTTAAATATGTCTAGACTTATTTAAAGATTGCAGTTAAGTTCTGTTACTGTTTTACAAATGCAGCCTGCCAACTCACATAGTGCCACTCTGTGACTCACGGTATCAGCTTCCATCACATGGTCAACCGGTGAGGAGCCAATTTCACACGGTGGCAGAGTGCCACAAGAAGGGCTTTTAGTCGCTAAAGGGTGCTGGGGGAAACCAGGGGCCCGACAGTGGCACGAGAAGTGCTTTTATTCGCTAGAGATGTTGCATGCAGTACTTGAGTGCCGCGAGAAGAGCTTTTAGTCGGTGGAGATGTCTGGAGTAAAGCGCTTCACCGCCTCATCCGGAGTAGTAAGCGCTATACAAATACAATTACAGTCCCTTCAGCCGGAAAGATTTCACCCCGCAGACCCCGATGCAGGGGCATTGACTTGCTTCATTAAATGTAACGAGGATATTTTATTCCCCAGAACAGTACCTGCGGGTTGAAAACAACCCGGTACCGCCTCAGTGGAGTGTCCCCCGCCTAAAGAGCAGAAAGCCTTCTGGGTGCTGCCAGGGGCTCCGCAGCGTCCCCAGTCGGTCTTTATTGTTTGCCCTGGCGCATAAGCGTCTTTGAGTTCAGGAACTGCCCACTACGGCCTCGGCCGTGGCACACAGGTAGATGTCAGCCCTTTTCAGACACCGCCCCGCGGAGCTGTATCCGCGAGCGTTCATCGTGGCACCATGCCAACACATCTCTCAGTCACCCCTCCACTCTCAAGAACGGACTAACGCCAGGGTAAAAACCAGAACGAACACAAACACAGCTATGAGCCGCCGGCCTGGGCACTTCAATCGTGTCTGATGTCCAGGAGCCTGGATGGGCGCTTACAAAAGATCTCTGGAGGCTAGGTTACGTAACGTTAGAGGCACATATTACATATTAAAACAAGAATTAACATAGACGATGGACTAATGATAACGCAGGCTCACACACAGCGAAGGGCACCGGAAGACACCGCCGCCTTTCTCCGAGGCAGAGCAGAAATGCCTCGGAGAAACGCAGCGGCATTTTCGGATTCGGGGGCGAAAAGGACGGGGCCTGATCGGAATGACTGACCTCTTCTCCAATGGCTGGCCAGCATTCAAGAGGCCAGCCAATGGAGAACAGGGGAGAAGAGGGGTGGGTTCAAGCCCCTCTTCTCCAAGTCATTAAATCTCTCGACTTCCGGTTCTGCCTTCGGCAGACCGGATGGTCCCGAGACCTAAAAATGTAGTTAAAGACAAGAGAGAATCCAGGATGTGGTCAGAGTTCTTCACAGATTTCTCCATTAGAGCCAATATCGAGGGCAGGACTCTTTCTAAGCAACGAAGCGAGTCAGACAACAGATCCTTGCTTCCAAGATGATTACACGAAGAATGTGTGCCGAGGCACAGTTCTGTAGAAACAGACACCCTTATATGAGATGAGGGTCTTTCACTAGGAGTACTGCTAAAATGCTGCATCTTGGGGGGAGGACCTAAAGGGGTACCCCATTTATGACACAGCGGGGCTGTTTTATATTGAAGGCGTATTCTTCAGCTAGAAGATTTAAGAGTAGACTGCCATCCGTTGTTGCATTCCTTTTACGGAAACCCACTTGAACCTTTGGTAAAACTCTGGCACTGCTTACCCAGTCCTCCACTAAACGCAGTGGGTGTTTCGCGTACATTTTACTGGAAATGTCCAACAGAGTAATCATATGTTAACTCGAGGGCAGGTTCTGTTCACTTTTTTTAGACAATGGGACCCTAAAGCTACCTTTCCAGGTTCTGGTAGATCGTGTCCACGTGTTATCACACCAAACACTGGAGCCAGGACTTGTGCCCACAAACTAAGATTACGTCTGATTATAACCGACAGTAAGCACATCCACACGCAAAGTAGTTTCCTTCAGTGCCATGGACTATTGTGGTGACAAAGTGTCCTTTTTAAGACCCAAATTATTTTTACATTGGCGAGGAGTTGACAACTCACTCATAAATTCTTTTTTACACAAACTATGACAAAACAAGCATGTGCTACCTAGTAGGCGAGAGTAAAAAGTGTTGACATATTCTTACATTACTTTATATGTGCGCTTGCTTATACTACAATGCTAATGTTTCCTTGGGTGTATTTTGATAATATAGTTAGGTGCTTGTAACGCTAAAGCTTGATAAACATTAAAGTAGTTCACATTTACAGAACTGCCTTTTTTTTTTTTTTTACTGTATAAGGGAGTGGGGTTTTGGAGGGGGTTGGGTTTTGTGCTGACTTTGAGTCACTGACTCCCTCTTACCACACCATAAAAAACAAAGCTTTGATGCAGTGACCAATGTCCTAGCACCGTTTCACATTGTGGGATGATCATGGGCTGAGCAGAGCCTCTAAAGAATTATCTGGAACCCTGCTCTCTGCAGAGGTTTCCAAATAACTGTGTTCACCATCTGATAAGGGCTCCCCATGGAGTGACTGTGTCAAGGATCCGATATATGATGAGACACAGGGCAGGGGGGCACAGGGTGAGTTGGAAGGTGTGGAAATACACGGGGTATGATGTATCCGTTTGTGAAACAAAGTAAATATATATAAATATGAATAATATGGCCAAAAAATAAATTTAGAAAATTAAAGACATCTAGACTTAAAATATAACTACTACAGAACTGGGAGACCTAATTATTTCCTATACAGAGCGAGCGCCCGGTGTGGAGGGGGAAAGCAGGGGGTAGTATCACAGACCCCATACTCACGGGCTGTGCTGAGGTTGGCTCCCGGCGAGGAGTTGAAGCGGTCCACCTCCGTCGACAGGTCCATGACCTGTTCCCGGGGCGACCGGCAGTGTGGAGGAAAAGGGGGGGGGGGCAGAGCTTGGGGTGTCTGTGGAGGTGTGGGGGGTGCAGATTAAGAGTGGAAGAGGGCATGAGTTTAAGTACTTCTAAGGGGTCGAAGGTGGATTTGTAGTAGAAAGGGCCTAGGACTGTGGGGCGAGGGGTCTGAGAGGGAGCAGTGACGGTATGAAGGGTCTGGATTGCGCTGAAGAGTGAGACGGGCAGGGGGCGTGGGTGGTAGGGAGAGGATGAGGACGGATATGGTTTGCGGGGGTCTGGCGTCTATGTTAAGACTGTCCGAAGCGTTTTAGGTGAGAAGGATTGTGTGACTGGTCTGTGGATTCAGAGTTGTTGAGCGATCTGTGGCGCTGTGGGTGGCGAATGTGTGAGACCGGAGTTGGTTTGAAGGAGACTGAGAGGGTTTGTAGATAGACTTAACCTGAGGAGTCTGTAAGAGAGCAGGGGGGGGGTATGGAGGGGCTGAGGGGACAGGAACCGATCTGATGGCTTCTGAGAAGAGATCTACGTTAACCATTTGTGTAGCGTCAGAAGCGCGCCAAGCGCTGAGGAGGATTGGAGATGGCTGTAAGAAGGTAGGCTGGAACGGAGCCGAATTTGTTTTAGCGGGTCTCGTAGCATTGGGGCGGGGGAGGGTGTTCATGTACGGAGGGGAATTTTAAGATACGGCAGGAGTCTGAAGGGGATTGAAGCGAGCTGGAGGTCTGACGGGTGTGAGGAAGGACTGTGGGGGAGGGTTGTGAATGAGTCTGGGTAGTTAGAGGGGGTCCGAAGAGACAAGGCTTTGTGTAGTTTCGTAGGGATATAGGACGATGGGGGTCTGTTGTTTTGAAGGGTCCATGAAGAAACGGTGGAGTTCTGTCGGGGCGAGGGGATGTAGCGGACAGTAAGGGGGTCTGCAAAGACTGAGGGCGAGCAGCCTGAGACGAGAGGTCTGGAACGCTAGGATGTGGATGGAGTGGGGGTTGCTGGGGGTCTGAGATGATCGGGAGCAGGGGGCTCTGATGTGAGAGATAAATTGGGGGCGGGGTGGACTCTGGTCTCGGGCTCTGCTGCAATCCAGTTAAAGCCCCGCCCACTCCCGGATAATGGTGAGGGTTTAACCCCCTCTATGCCGGCGACCGAGGTCGAAGGGAGAGGCAGCGAATTTACCCCTTTGCCGAGCCTCACCCCCCCTCCCCTTCCCCACCTGCAGAGCCTGGCCTCTCTACATATTAAAACAAGAATTAACATAGACGATGGACTAATGATAACACAGGCTCACACACAGCGAAGGGCACCGGAAGACACCACCGCCTTTCTCCGAGGCAGAGCAGAAATGCCTCGGAGAAACGCAGCGGCATTTTCGGATTCGGGGGCGTGTTTGTCTTTTCTCTCCTCCAGCCATTGGCTGGAGGAGAGAATGAGACTTCTTGAAAAAAACACGCCCCCCGATCCGAAAAGGACGGGGCCTGTTTGGAACGACTGACCTCTTCTCCAATGGCTGGCCAGCATTCAAGAGGCCAGCCAATGGAGAACAGGGGAGAAGAGGGGTGGGTTCAAGCCCCTCTTCTCCAAGTCATTAAATCTCTCGACTTCCGGTTCTGCCTTCGGCAGACCGGATGGTCCCGAGACCTAAAAAGCTGAAAACCACTGTAAATAGTGGATTTCCAGCTCGTTTTCCGAGGCTTTGAACTACCGACATCGTTTAAGGGGTGTGAAAACATCCCAGGACATCGGCACCAGCCTCAGCAAGCTCTTTTTTTGTTTTTGTAGGAGGGGTATTGAAGGCAGGGTGGGGTCAAAAAGTGCCTCACAAGACCCCAACCCCTCTTCACACAGTGAGATTTTTGTTCAAGTTGGCCTTTATGGAAATGCAATAAAATACATGCTTGCCAAACATACTATTCTGAGCAGGCAGGCCTTACTAATGTGTACACACATTCCCCGTTGGATTATTAGATATGGGTTGGGGATTTTGAAGATTATTTGGAGTTCCTTCCCTTTTGACACCTTCTTAAATGGTAAAAGATGTTAGGGATGGCCCATCACAGAGCGGCTTACCGCCACTCATTTTTTTCTTCTGAAATCAAAGCTCTGCTATCAGCATAATGCTTCTTTTGGCCAGAGCCTGGCACCCCACCCCCCTTTGGGATCTCTTGAGGACCCCCTAGGTGGCCTGGCTCCAGTTTGAAAACCCCTGTTCAACTGGGTGTTTGGTGTATCATTCCACCTTTCATGATGTTTTCCATTGGACTACATGAAGGACTATTTTACATCAGGAAAATACATTCAATCATCACAGTATTTGTCAAATTCATTTCCTTGTCTCCTATAAGCATTTATGTTGGAAAGGAATTATTTCTTGCTTTTTTTTCGCTAGAGCTGGCCAAGCCAATAGGGCAGGCTTTAATACAATAAACCATAAGTGTGCATGCAGCACATGCAAGCAGGGCTTGTTCATGTTTACATGCTTTGGCATATTACGCACAAGCCTATTGGCTTTGCCATTGATTTTTTTCCAGGCCGCAGCTCTGTTGCTTCAGAGAAGATCATTTATCCAAAATACCAGGGGGTTGGGTGGTGGTAGGGAGGCACAGTGACATTTTGTGTCCTTTGAACCCGATGATATCACAGGAAGTGATATCCCATTACGTTTGTTCCGGTATCATCATTGTGTAAACTCCTCTGCAGAGTGTCACACACACACACACACACACACATTGCCAAGAGAAATATCCGCAAAGCGGTATTGCCAAAATGCCTTTATATCTCAGACAAAGGGGGTAATGCACATTTGGAGACCCCTTGTAGTATAGTGTCGTTCAAGTGCCTGCCTGGTTGGGTAAAATACACATTTCCCTGCTAGTTGTGTGGGAGAAGTGACTCGTCTTTCGAATTAAAGTTGTTTTATTTCATATAGGGGTGGGGGAGCTTCAGACAGGCTGGGGCACTCGAGCCTGGCACTTCCAGGATGCCAAGCAGTACTGTTTCCAGTGTTTCTCCATTTTATTCTCTGATATTTTTAGACACTCTTTGAGTGAAGCTGTGAGGATTCAATTGATGCACCTGACTTCTCTTTATGTTTTACATATACATTCACACTTTCTATTTTTAGCTAATTAGTTAATTAATTTGCTGAAATGCACTTTTTGCAGTGTTTGCTTAAATCTGTTCGTACACAAGAAATCCAGAAGAACACGATTTTGAGAGGCTGACAAGGGGTGCTCGATGAGTAGCTTTGTCAGCACTAATGTGATGGTGCGGTTCATGTGCTAGTCAAGGTGGCATGAGCTTCCATCACTGTGTCCTGGACAGGAGCTTACAGTAGGGTGGACAGGAGCCCTGACTACTATTCTGGATAGGAGCTTGCAGTAGGGTGAACAGGAGCCCTCAGCACTGTATCCTGGAAAGGAGCTTGTAGGGTGGACAGGAGCCCTCAGCACCGTATCCTTGACATGAGTTTGTAGTAGGGTGTACAGGAGCCCTCAGCACTGTATCCTGGAAAGGAGCTTGTAGGGTGGACAGGAGCCCTCAGCACCGTATCCTTGACATGAGTTTGTAGTAGGGTGTACAGGAGCCCTCAGCACTGTATCCTGGACAGGAGCTTGCAGTAGGGTGGGCAGGAGACCTCAGCACTGTGTCCCGGACAGGAGCTTGCAGTAGTGTGTACAGGAGCCCTCAGCACTGTGTCCTGGACAGGAGCTAGCAGTAGGGTGGACAGGAAACCCTCAGCACAGTATCCTGGACAGGAGCTTCCAGTAGGGTGGGCAGGAGCCCTCAGCACTGCATCCTGGACAGAACCCTCAGCACTGTATCCTGGACAGGAGCTTGCAGTAGGGTGGAAAGGAGCCCTCAGTACTGTATCCTGGACAGGAGCTTGCAGTAGGATGGACATGAGCCCTCAGTACTATCCTGGACAGGATCTTGCAGTGGGGTGGACAGGAGCCCTCAATGCTGTATCCTGGACAGGAGCTTGCAGTAGGGTGGACAGGAGCTTCCAGCACTGTAACCTGGACAGGAGCTTGCAGTAGGGTGGATAGGAGCCCTCAGTACTGTATCCTTGACATGTGATTGCAGTAGGGTGAACAAGAACCCTCAGCACTGTATCCTGGAAAGGAGCTTGCAGTAGGGTGGACAAAAGCCCTCAGCACTGTATCCTTGACATGAGTTTGTAGTACGGTGTACAGGAGCCCTCAGCACTGTATCCTGGACAGGAGCTTGCAGTAGGGTGGGCAGGAGGCCTCAGTACTGTAACATGGACAAGAGCTTGTAGTAGGGTGGATAGGAGCCCTCAGTACTGTATCCTTGACATGTGTTTTCAGTAGGGTGGACAAGAGCCCTCAGCACTGTATCCTGTACAGGAGCTAGCAGTAGGGTGGACAGGAGCCCTCAGCACTGCGCCCTGGACAGGAGCTTGCAATAGGGTGGACAGGAGCCCTCAGCACTGCGTCCTGAACAGGAGCTTCCAGTACGGTGGACAGGAGCCCTCAGCACCGCATCCTGGACAGAAACTTGCAGTAGGGTGAACAGGAACCCTCAGCACTGTCTCCTGGACAGAAGCTTGCAGTAGGGTGGACTGGAGCCATCAGCACTGTATCCTGGACAGAAGCTAGCAGTAGGGTGGACAGGAGTCCTCAGAACTGTATCCTGAGCAGGAGCTTGCAGTAGGGTGGACAGGAGCCCTCAGCACTGTATCCTGGACAGGAGCTTGCAGTAGGGTGGACAGGAGCCCTCAGCACTGTAACCTGGACAGGAGCTTGCAGTAGGGTGGACAGGAGCCCTCAGCACTGTATCCTGGACAGGAGCTTGCAGTAGGGTGGACAGGAGCCCTCAGCACTGCATCCTGGACAGGACCCTCAGCACTGTATCCTGGACAGGAGCTTGCAGTAGGGTGGACAGGAGCCCTCAGCACGTTATCCTGGACAGGAAGGTGTAGGAGGGGGACAGCAGCCCTCAGTACTGTGCCATGGACAGGGGCTCTTGGCACTGAAGCCTGGATGGGAGCCCTAAGCATTGTGGATTGGTCAGGAGCTAGTCACATTGCAGATTTGATAGGAGCCCTAATTGGAGCAGGTTGGATAGGACTTTGCTCCACTCCTGATTGAAAAGGAGTTTTAAGCAGTGCAGGTAGGACAGGAGCTTGCAGCATTGCAGACTGGCTGGGTAGGAGCCCTAAGCAGTGCAAATTAGGTAGGAGTTCTCAGTACTGCAGACTGAGTAGGAGCCCTAGGCAGTGCAGGCTGGTCAAGAGCCTTAAGTAGAGCAGGTTGGATAGAGTTCTCGACACTGCAGACTTGATTGATGGCCTGGGTGGTGAACTCCACTCCGTTCGCAGAGTTTGTGGAGTTTTCCGCACTCCACGGATCACAGAGTTTTTTTCCTCGTATGAGCTTGCAAACATTAAGTTGCAAAGTGCGAGGGAGGAAAATCCAAATCTAGACCAGCACCCAGCGAGATTTCTCAACGCGGCCGGTCACTGATGATCGCGACCGCTTGCATTGAGAAACCTTCCATTCGCATTGAGGAAGCTGCCGCTGAAGTAGAACATCTACTCGAGTGGCAGAAAGAAGCAGCGCCCTTCTACACTGTGCATGGGTCTGTTTGCGCTGATTTTCCAGTGCGGGACTAACACCTGGTGCTAAAAAATCAGTGTAAACGGCGCAACCTAACGCACTCCGCCGCTTGCAGAACTCAACCTGAACTATACCCAGGTCTACTTGATAGTAACCCTAAGCAGTTATGTTGCACAGGAGCAGGCAGTGCAGACTGGATAGGAGCCTTAAGCAGTGCAGAATGGAAAGGAGCTATTGGCACCGTAAACTCAATAGGAGCCCTAAGCAGGGCAGGAGCTCACAGCACTGCAGATTGGATAGTTATCCTTAGCAGTGCAGGTTGGGTAGGAGTCCTCAGCACTGCAGATGGGAAAGGAACGTTAAGCAGTGCAGGGTGAGCAGGAGCTCTTGGCACTGCAGACTGAGTAGGAGCCCTGAGCAATGCAGTTTCGAGAGGAGCTTTAGCCGAGCAGGTTGGGTAAGAGCTCTCATCGCAGCAGTCTGGAATAGTCCCTACTTACGCTGGTGTTGTACGCTGACGACACACAGCTGGTCATCACACTCTCAGAAGGTCCATCACCTTCGGCAACCAAATTCAGAGATGGCCTCGCAGCAGTTGCTAGGTGGATGACACTCAACTGCTTGCAGCTAAATGCCGGGAAAACGGAGGTCCTCCTCCTGGGAAAAAACCCCACCCTTTGGAACCATCATTGGTGGCCCTCTGTGCTTGGCCCCACCCCCGTGCCAAAAGATGTCGTCAAAAACCTAGGTGTCTGGCTCGACCCCTCACTTAGCTTTCAGTCCCACACGAAGAAAGTGGCAGCTACGTGTGTGGGTCTCATGAGGAGCCTCAACCCCATACTTGGATTCTTTGACTCCAAAACCCGCCAACTCATTATACAATCTATGATTCTTGCCCGGCTGGATTATGCCAATGTCTTACTCTTGGGGGCAAACAAAGCTGAACTAGCAAGACTGCAACGTATCCAGAACTCGGCCGCCAGAGCAGTGGTTGGTCTCCCACGTAGGTGCTCTGCCAGAGCCACCATCCGTAATTTGCACTGGCTGCCAATTGAATCTCGGATCCACTTTAAAACCCTGACCATGGCATTTAAAATTCTCAACTCTGATTGTCCTAAACTCCTGCGCCCGCTTCTGGTACCATACACGCCCCAGCGCAACTTGCGCTCACTGGGACAACACCTCGTGATGGTCCCCCGAACTAAGCTCTGCAGACAGGGTGGACGTTCCTTCAAAGTCTTAGGGGCTAAGCTATGGAACTCCCTACCTCTGCACAACCGTACCCAAACCAATCTGATCGCTTTCCGAAAGGAACTCAAAACCCATCTCTTCTCTGTCATCTAATTCCTCTGTTGGTCCCCCCTCCCCTCAGGTACTGGTTAGGTCAGCGCCGGGACGCTCCGTTGCTGGGGCAGCTGTTTGCGCTTTAACAAATAAATAACATAACATAACATAACATACAGTTTAAAGAGGATCTTTCACAGTTCATCAATTATTTAATCCACTCGTATAATAAATAATAAATATGCAAATCCACTGAGTTTTTACAAATCCAGTTAAAAAACATAAGACACACGATTGTACTCTGGAGTTTTTTCTCGCATCCTCTATTGTGGATTTTAAAATCTGGCAGCAGATTTGCAAATCTGCTGCCCCCGATTGGCTCGCTGTCACAGAAAGTTTGGGATGACAATTGCCAAAACAGTGCACTGAGCACCGTGCTGGGAAAAATAAAACCAAATGCATGAGAGGGTAGGCGGAACCTACCCTGACACCAAGGTCCATGAGGAGGGCCCCCAAAAGGACCCCTCTGGCAATAAAAAAGGTCAAGAATATTTTTTCTCGGGGATTCGCAAATCCTGGAACCTATTTGCTTCCCTCAGACATTGCTGGGCCACAGGAAATCTACAAAACAGTGATGGATGGAATGCTTGAATTAATCTCAGCCATTGGTAATATCTCGGGCCCGCATCCCAATCCATAGTTATTTTGCACACCATGCCACCTCAGTTTGGACCCAGCTACATGCAAATCAGTCTTGACCCTGCTCCAATAGGAACAGTCCAGCCCGAACTGCCAAATCAGGTCCTTCCTGAATCGAAACACAAGCAACCCAGGACCAGCCAAAGGACTCACAAATCTGGCGCCGAATTTGTAGCTCCTGAACGAAAATGAAAAAAGTATTCAGTGCAACACAGCTATGCTTGGCCAGTAGTCACCCGTGGGAGTCGTCCACATGCAGCAGGTTGACAGCTGGGCCTCACCACAGTCCAGTCCTAGACGCTATCTGTGGCTGAGCACAGCTGAAGTTGGCTGCCGTGGTGGGATAGGCCCATGCAGCCAGTCTCTGCTGTTGCACGGCAGAAGCCTTGCTTAAAGGGGTTGGCCACACATTGCAAGTTGGATGCAGGGCCTGGCTGCCTGCATGCAAACGTCGCTGGGCATGGCTGACATCTATGGGCAGAAGGGGGTGGTCTCCTATGAAGGATTGAGCTCTGGGTCTGGCTGAAGATCAAGAATTGAGGGTTACCCATGCTGTGAATGGCCAAAGGCCCTGCGTAGCATGGTTTGACAGCAAGTGGAGGGTTGGCCGCAGGGCTGTTCACAGCCCAGTTCACATGACCAATCTGCCCATGCAGAGCCAGAAGCTGTGCATAGCAGCAACAGGCTGTCTATAGTTGGCATTGATTCATTGCATGTGGTATTGGATCAAATTACCTAAAAAGTCACTGAAAAAAAACAAAGGTTAAAGTGAAGTTATGATTAGCTTTGGCTATAGCACTTAAAGATATCTTTAAAAAAAAGGTATAAATTCACTGAAAACAAAAGTTAAATTGGACAAATGGTTGTGAATTAAAACTGAAAAAGTACAGAATTTCCAAGTTTAAGTTAGGATCACAATCCTTATTTTGCACAACAGACATGTACATTATGATTTGTACGCCCTCACAATATTTATCCCACTAAGTAAAAGCATCTAAAACAGCATAATTGAATTAAATGACAATACACAGTCAAACCAATAAATTCTACATACATAGTTGTGACTTTCAAAGTGTTAATGGTTTTGAGCCTTAATTGGCTTTTGGATACATCTGTATATGATTGAAGGCAAATGACTCCCTTAAACTTCCTTTTCTTTAACCCTAGTGTGCATATTTCCTGTACCACTTTCCAGTGTTATTTTCTATATGTATATATTTCGAATAGTCTCTGATTACAGTTTTCACCACTAAAATAAGGGTGAAGTTTGTGTTTAGTAGTTTTTGTGCTCATTATTTCATGATCTCATCAGTCGAAGTAGTGGGGCCCGTCCCTGAGTAAGGCTCTTGTGTTAGAGCCGAAACGTGTCGGTCTATTTTTGCCACTTTTCAATAAACAGACCACCACTCGTCTATATATATCCGGTTCTGAAATTCCACAATGCTCAGCTCCAATTCTAGTCACATATCTGTAGAAATCTTACGAAGATATGTAGTGGAATTCAGGGAGATTCTCGTCCGGCTAGCTTGCAATTAGCCCCCGGTGACCCTTTCCTCGCTCACTCTTCTGTAATGAGTTATGGATTCACAAATGTTAAATCTTTACAGATTCACAATTCCTGCAGTAGATTTGCAAGGCCTTTTAGGGTATCTGATGTCACACATTCTCTCGCTCCCTCTTTCCCCTGTCTCTTTCCATGCTCTTTCTGTTGCTATTTCTCTCTCCTTCTTTCACTCCATCGCGCTATTGTCCACTCTCCCTGTCTCACTTTCTCTCTCCCAGTGACCCAACTCTCTGCCTCTCTTCCAAGCTCTAGTCCCACTCTTCCTGTTAATGAGAATGTCAGCATATCTGACTGTGTCACAAACTCTCCTCTCTTTGTCTCTCTCCCTCTCGATTGCTCGCTTTGTTTCTTTTTTCTAATGTCTCTTCTTCCCTCCTCTCTTTCATCCTTCACCAAGTTTCTCAGTCTTTCTCACTATTCTCTCCTCTCAGTATGGTACAGAGCGCCTTTTAGCACTCTTCTTTCTACCCCTCTCTCTTCTTTTCCCGTATTTCCCCATCTCTATTAGTCTCCTCTCATTTTTGTCCGGTCTTCACTCGTTTGCTCTGAGGATCCTGTCGGTGTACTCGCTGCTCCCTCACACGCACTATCAGTGTACTCTTTGATGGTACTGACCACCTCACTATCTGATGCTCATTTCCTTGAGAGATACTCACCCCCAACCAGCCGGGACGGAAGTACAACCGGCAGAGAGATAATTCCCCTCCCAGTCCATCGGCCCTTTTAGCCCTGAAGAAGTCGTGGGTCCATTACCCTGACGAAACACGTGTTGACTGGGCATCTGAACAGCATTAAACAAAGAACAAACGCAACATTGGACTACTGTGATTGTTGTGTTTCTGTAAATTTTGGATTTAGATTTGCAGTATTTGTTCTGCTTCTACTTTATCACGTGTGCACAGGCAAGCTGTATCAAGTATTCCTCTCATTTTTGTCTGGCTCTCCCCTCGGCCTCACTCCATTCTCTCCTTCCTCCTCTGTACCTTTATTTCTTCGTTACTACACCTGCTTCTCCCACACTCCCACTACCTCTCCCTCCTCTCTCTAGCCCTCTCACCAAACAGTTCTATTTCCATACATGCAATGCATATTGATTAGATCTTTGTACGAAAGGAGGTAATGATGTGCACTCCACCCACAACAAAAACTATGGAAGATGCAAACCAAATTTGAGAAAACAACAAGCAAAACGTTGTGGGTGGAATGATAGCAAATGGTATAGATGTTTACATTCCACTCTTTGTAGGCATTAGGCATGCGGAGCAGGTTGGATTTATCACTTTGAATGATCTCTGCGCCTCAGATGCCTTTATCAGCTAGGTGGCAGGGTGTCTGCAAATAAATTGCTTTGCGTGGTACACACAGGATTCCAACATCAAAAGGCCTCTAAGGCGTCTCCTTCAAAGGAGTGATTACTTGAGGAGAATGCCTTGATTTGTGTGTGTCCTTGCTGCAGCAGAGTTCTGCAAACCTTGCAACATTCGTAGGTGTAACTGTGGCAGATTTACCTAGACTGCAGCCCCACAGTCAACCCTGGAGGGGCGCTAGGCTGGGCCGGCGACTGACTCTTGAACATTTTTAATCCGGATCACATGCTTTTATGGCAACAAAGAATTGAATTTGCAATCTGTGTCCTAAAGCTTTATTGAAAGAATCACAATGTGCTGATTTTACCAACAGTGTTACTGTTACTATTGCAAAGGAATCTATCAGTCTGCCAGATTGCCTGTAGCTGTGCTTAAATTGTAAAAAAAAATAATTCCAGGGCTCTCGTCAGAAGGCCGCTGCAGCTTGCACCACACAGTGCGCTGCCTGCGCTGCCAATTATAGTAACAACACAACTAATAACCATCAGACTCCTACAAGTGGGACAATGCAGACTATTTCAGGCCCCCAAACATATATGAATGGCTTGGGCGTCAGGATTGGTCATTTTTGGTGTATATTAAATTAATAATTGACTGTTGTTGTGGTCATTTCTAAATTAGCCAGATAGCACCACTTTGTGGCAAACTTCACAAGTGCCAGTGTTGACAATTAAGTGCCGGTGCCGAGCACCGGAAACCACCGACTCAATTTAATCACTGGTCTGGAGTCAAAAGGTTGGGGGAAGGGAATGTGGTGAAAGCCCACAAAGTCACCGGGATCTGGCTACCCTGAATATACATTGAACACTTCTTCTACAGGATTCCTCCCATCTCTATGCCTCTTCTACACAGATCCACCTTTCCCACCACGGAGCTCCCTTTCCCCAAACCTGTTGTCTTCATGACTCCAGGTGTGTCTCTCTACAAGTTCTATTTCATTCCAGTCCTGGCTGTAGAGGACGCTTCTTGATCCCAGGTATCTCACTTGTGGTCCATCAGGTTTCTCCTCCATAGGATTTAGTTTTAGCCTGTGAATGTACGTCACAGGACCTCTTCTAATCAATGGCATATCATACACTCAATTCCTTCTTGTCGCCCTGAACTTTGTACCACAGAATCTCTTTTAAGCCTGGACCTGTGCCCAAAAGATCCTTCCACTCATGATCCTCTTAACACTGGGCCTTTCATCTATAGGATCCCTTATAGCCTTCAGCCTGTCCTTCACTGAATAATTTACTACTCGGCATCTCCTGTGAGGAGTCTTTTCCAGCCCTGGCTAGTTCTTCGCAAGATCTCCTCGCGCTCTAAAATTCCTTCATTTGGATCAGTCCTGACTAACGGATTATTCCCCACAGGATCATTTGCCGCATCCTGAATTTAATTTCTTCAATTTGTTTTGCCTCCAAAGCTTATTTTCGCATTCCCTGGATCCTCTCTGTAAGAGTGGTTTCTATGCCGTGCATCCTGCATATGAGCCCTCATCATCACTGGCATGCCCTCTAAAACCCTTGTCATGCCTGGCAGATCCTAGACCAGCGCTTCCTCAGTTCTGACACATCCAACAAGAACCCTTCTCACACCTGGCAAATTCTCTACAAACGTCTCCTCACAATTGTCAGTGTCTCCACAACACCCCTCCTTTGTCACACCTGCCACATTTCCACAAGCCTTCTCCTCACAACTGGAAAACTCCACTCTTCATACCCTGCATATTGTCCACAGTACTCCTCCTTGCACCTGGCATATTCTCCACAATACTCCTCCCTGCACCTGGCAAATTGTCCACAGTACTCCTCCTTGCACCTGGCACATTCTCCACAATACTCCTCCTTGCACCTGGCATATTCTCCACAGAACTCCTTCCTGCACCTGGCACATTCTCCATAGTACTCCTCGTTGTCCACAGTACTCCTCCTTGCACCTAGCAGATTCTCCACAGTACTCTTCATTCTCGAGAGTACTCCTCCTTGCACCTGGCAAATTCTCCACAGTACTCCTCAGCGCACATGGCATATTCTCCACAGTACTCTTCCTTGCACCTGGCATATTCTTCACAGTACTCCCCCCTGCACCTGGCATATTCTCCACAGTACTCCTCCTTGCACCTGGCATATTCTCCACAATAATTCACCTTACACCTGGCATATTCTCCACAGTACTCCTCGTTCTCCTCGTTCTCTACAGTGCTCGTCCCTGCTCCTGGCATATTCTCCACAGTACTCCTTGCACCTGGCATTTTCTCCACAGTACTCTTCATTCTCCACAGTACTCCTTCTCGCACCTGGCATATTCTCCACAGTACTCCTCCTTGCACCTGGGGTATTCTCCACAGTACTCTTCATCCTCCACAGTACTCCTTCTCGCACCTGGCACATTCTCCACAGTACTCCTCCTCGCACCTGGCATATTCTCCACAGTACTCCTCCTTGCACCTGGCATCTTCTCCACAATACTCCTCCTTGCACCTGGCATATTTTCCACAATACTCCACCTTGCACCTGGCATATTATCCACAATACTCCTCTTTGCACCTGGCATCTTCTCCACAGTACTCTTCATTCTCCACAGTACTCCTCCTTGCACCTGGCATATTCTCCACAGTACTCTTCATTCTCCACAGTACTCCTTCTTGCACATGGCAGGTTCTCCACAGTACTCTTCATTCTCCACAGTACTCCTCCTTGCACCTGGCAGATTCTCCACAGTACTTTTCATTCTCCTAGTACTCCTTCTTGCACCTGGCAGATTCTCCACAGTACTCCTCCTCGCACCTGGCATATTCTCCACAGTACTCCTCCTTGCACATGGCATCTTGTCCACAATACTCCACCTTGGACCTGGCATATTCTCCACAATACTCCTCCTTGCACCTGGCATCTTCTCCACAGTACTCCTCGTTCTCCACAGGTCTCGTCCCTGCACCTGGCGTATTCTCCACAGTACTCTTCATTCTCCACAGTACTCCTCCTTGCACCTGGCGTATTCTCCACAGTACTCCTCGTTCTCCACAGTACTCATCCCTGCACCTGGCGTATTCTCCACAGTACTCTTCATTCTCCACAGTACTCCTCCTTGCACCTGGCAGGTTCTCCACAGTACTCTTCATTCTCCACAGTACTCCTCCTTGCACCTGGCAGATTCTCCACAGTACTTTTCATTCTCCTAGTACTCCTTCTCGCACCTGGCAGATTCTCCACAGTACTCCTCCTCGCACCTGGCATATTCTCCACAGTACTCCTCCTTGCACATGGCATCTTGTCCACAATACTCCACCTTGCACCTGGCATATTCTCCACAATACTCCTCCTTGCACCTGACATCTTCTCCACAGTACTCCTCGTTCTCCACAGTACTCGTCCCTGCACCTGGCATATTCTCCACAGCACTCTTCATTCTCCACAGTACTCCTCCTTGCACCTGGCGTATTCTCCACAGTACTCCTCATTCTCCACAGTACTCGTCCCTGCACCTGGTGTATTCTCCACAGTACTCTTCATTCTCCACAGTACTCCACCTTGCACCTGGCGTATTCTCCACAGTACTCCTCGTTCTCCACAGTACTTGTCCCTGCACCTGGCGAATTCTCCACAGTACTCTTCATTCTCCACAGTACTCCTCCTTGCACCTGGCGTATTCTCCATAGTACTCGTCATTCTCCACATTACTCCTCCTTGCACCTGGCATATTCTCCACAGTACTCTTCATTCTCCACAGTACTCGTCCCTGCACCTGGCGTATTCTCCACAGTACTCTTCATTCTCCACAGTACTCCTCCTTGCACCTGGCGTATTCTCCACAGTACTCTTCATTCTCCACAGTACTCCTCCTTGCACCTGGCGTATTCTCCACAGTACTCTTCATTCTCCACAGTACTCCTCCTTGCACCTGGCATATTCTCCACAGTACTCTTCATTCTCCACAGTACTCGTCCCTGCACCTGGCGTATTCTCCACAGTACTCTTCATTCTCCAGAGTACTCCTCCTTGCACCTGGCGTATTCTCCACAGTACTCTTCATTCTCCACAGTACTCGTCCCTGCACCTGGCGTATTCTCCACAGTACTCTTCATTCTCCACAGTACTCCTCCTTGCACCTGGCGTATTCTCCACAGTACTCTTCATTCTCCACAGTACTCCTCCTTGCACCTGGCGTATTCTCCACAGTACTCTTCATTCTCCACAGTACTCCTCCTTGCACCTGGCATATTCTCCACAGTACTCTTCATTCTCCACAGTACTCTTCCATGCACCTGGGGTATTCTCTACACTACATCTTCTTGCACTGTGCATACTGTCCAAGATACCCTTCCTCACATCTTGCGTGTTCTCCTCAGTGGGCCCCTCAGGCATGCACCTGGGATGTTCTTCACAATACCCCTTCTGGCACTTGGCATATTCTCCATAATACCCTTCCTTGCACCTGGCATATGTTCTAGTAGGCCCCTTCCTTATATCTGACATATCCTCCACACGAACCCTAGTTACCCGGGAATATCCTTCACATGCCCCCTTCGCACAGCTGCCATATCCCCAGTTTAACCCCGCCTCATCACTACCGTATCCCCCATAGGATCTCTTGTCAACCCTGGCACGTCTTCAGCAAGACGGTTGGTGTGAGGCTTGAGGAAATCCAGGTAGTCAAGTCAGGCTCTGATTCTAAAGTGTCCCTTCCTCTTTGTGAAATACTCTTTTATGTTTGCATGCAGAGAGTACTATACCATTACTATATGTTCACTGGCACTAATGGCATATTTGCACACAAGTAAGTTGCAAGAGCAAAAAACTGTGGTGCAAATAACATATACACCTGCAACTGGTAGGCATTTTGGTCAATTTAGAGATGAGTGCAAATGAATGGGGAATAACAGGGGCACACATTTTGTGCCAATTATTATGGATTATGCACTGATTTCTAAGAGCAGTTGCCACCAGGGGCACCTTGTAGGTATTAGCCCGTGCAACAGAAATGAGCACAATATACACTCATTTCCTGGTGGCACTAAAGTTGGAATTGGAGCAAATACCATTTGCACCTATTTTATTACTAGCACAAAGGCGTATGTGAGCCTGCACCGCTAAACAATCTCTGCATGTGGGGCTGTCCTCTGATAGTTGTTGCTAGCTGTGCGCGTTCAGACATGCTCATGAGTAGTAAACGCTAGTCCTTCTACTTGATACCCTCCTTGATGGGTGAAAGGAGGAGCATTGACACCAGGAGTGGTCTTGTGAGAGCAAAAAGAGACCTGGGGCAATATCAGGTGAATCCGACACAGCTGTGTGCAGTCATTTTGCACCCACAAATTGCCATACCACTTGTTGCAGTAATTAGCATGTGCGCCAATGCCAGACTATTCAGAGTTTTAGTCCTCAGAATGGGGGATAATGAGCTAATTGCATGTTTTTAATATATACCGCTTAAAACATTGATTTAGTGTTTCATTATTAATTACTTTCATGACATTGGTATATACTATTGTGTATGAGGTCATTCTTAATAATTTGTTTGCATATCTGGCAATCGCATTTAAAGTAGATGCTAATTCAACATACTAGCATGTAAAGCAAAGAGAGAGAAAATAGTTTTATAGCAAATTTTTTATTAGGACAGTCCTACTAGACAGTGCATGCACTGCCTGTTGCGAGGCATAATGTGACTTACCAGGAACATAGACGGGCTTTGAGCTCACTAATTGCTTACCATTGGTTGGCCTTCCTTGTCATCCATATTTGCATGCTTCTTATTTGTGTTCCAGCTTGTCAATCTTGTGTTTGTCCTTCCCATGGAGCATTGCCCCTTTACAGTCTCTCAGATTGTCATCGCTGCTTCCATTGTTTGTTATTCAAGCTCTACTTTTTCTTTTGTGTGACCCATTCTATTAGAATGTGTGTGTTTTTGAGCCATCTCCCTCACATATTTCTCTCGCCAGCACTCTGTGTTGCTTTCTGTTGCCTGTCTGCTTCCCCCACCCCATCTCTTTAGCTCACCTTTGTGCTAGCCACCTTTGCTTCTGCCACATGCACCCTCTATGTAGCTTACCACAACCACTGTTATGTTTTTTCTCCCGCCCATCTCCTGTGCTTTGCATCCCCTCCAAACCTCCACCTGTTGCTTTTGCATCCCCTCTTCAGTTGCTTCGGCTTTCCCCATCACCCTCTTCTGGGTTGCTTTGCTGTTCACCACCCACCCTCCCTGTGTTGCATTGCTGTTCCCCTACCCTCACCCTCCTGTTGCTTTCGTCCCCTCCAGCCTTCCAATGCTGCATTCACATCCCCTCGTGTGTTGCTTTGGCATCCCCTCTCACACTCCTGTGTTGCTTCGCCATTCACCCCACACTTTCCCTGTGTTGCAGTACTGTTCTCACACACTCCCCCTCCCATTGCTTTTCCGCCCCCTTCAGTCCTCCCACTGTTGCATCCCCTCTCCTGTTGCTTTGGCATCCCCCCTCATACTCTGCTGTGTTGCTTTGTCATTCACTCCACCCTCCACTTTATTGCTTCGCTGTTCCCCTACGCTCCTCTAGGTCCCTCATTTTGTAGGCATGCACATGTGTGTGCACAAACATTAAAAAAAAAATGTTTTTTACTTTAGCAACGCTGCACTCCGTGGAAGGAGTGCAGCTAGGTATCAAAGATGAGACCTATTGGCTTTGCCAATGCTTGTTCTTCTTAGTGTTTTTTATACTGTATTCCCAATGGTGTCAATTTAACAGCTTTGTAGTACTTAAGCTTGGAACTCAGCCAAAACGTGTTTCACCCTTTGAAGTTTACTAACCTAGGGTTTTTTCAAGGCTTGCGTTCTTGGAATAGCCCAATATTTTGGAAATATGCTATCTAGGAGTCTGTAGAATGAGGGGTGTGAAGTCAGGACCTCATCTGTGGCATGCCATGTTGAAATCCTGCTTTTGTCTGGAAGAGACGTTAGATGATGTTATCTCAGCTAAAGTTTTGTCTCTAAAATCTGCATCGTGGTCTGGTGAATCTGCATTGTGGTCTGGTGAATCTGCATTGTGGTCTGGTGAATCTGCATCGTGGTCTGGTGAATCTGCATCGGGGTCTGATGAATCTGCATCGCGGTCTGGTGAATCTGCATCGTGGTCTGGTGAATCTGCATCGTGGTCTGGTGAATCTGCATCGTGGTCTGATGAATCTGCATTGGGGTCTGATGAATCTGCATCGCGGTCTGGTGAATCTGCATCGTGGTCTGGTGAATCTGCATCGTGGTCTGGTGAATCTGCATCATGGTCTGGTGAATCTGCATCGTGGTCTGGTGAATCTGCATCGTGGTCTGGTGAATCTGCATCGTGGTCTGGTGAGGTTTTTTTTTAGTTTTCTAAACTGATTGAATGTGTTTTCACCCTTTTGGAGGTTCCCAATTCCACCTGCTGTAAATCTTTCAGGCAAACACCCATGAGGGGAGCAATTATCACCCAAGCTGTAATCCAGATTGAAGTGTAAACAGGATTAGCATCCAAACAGAAACTTTCATGGGGTGTAGTAAGAGGGCCTAGACAAAGCTTATGATGTGAAGTAGCTATGCAGACGCGCAAACTAAATTCACTAGGTTTTACTTATCCGCCATAGAAGTTCATGTATTTCAACCAGTATTATTGCATATCTAGGAAACCTATTTATAAATATTTTATATAAAAAGACCTGTAAATTTAGATCGAGAGATTTATGATGGTGCATTAAAAGCAAAGAGATGCAAAGAGCATCTTAGTGGTGTCTCCATGCACTCAGTGCCTTGCCTTAATGGGTGTGCATTGATCAGTCTCTGAGGCAAGGCTATTTATTTTGGCATGGTGCCTGGCGTAGAGTGTTCTTTATAAGCTTCCACACAGTGTCATGAGGCACCGCAATGTTTTTCAAGCTTTTTGGGCCTTAGCCCAAAATACAAAGAGGAACATGAAATGAAGGCTTTTCATCCACGTCATTGTGTGTTGTGGGTAATCAGTCGTTTGGATGGGGCCACTTACCAGCATTAAACTAAAGTCCACTGCATGGGAGGCATGGGCGGCCATCTTATGCGATCACAAAGGGAGATGAAGAGGAGAAAAGACACCGTACATCCTCCAAAACTTTAACACATCTAATCACAACGAGTGCGGCGTATCAAGAGAGAGTGCGGAAGAACTCTGTGTTCTGTATTAAATAACCCTAGATGAAAAGACCAGATCCAGTTTTTCTGGATGAGGAAACCTCACCCACGTAATGTGGCATGCTTCATCATATGTTTCCACACCCCACCCTCCTAAGACGATGCTACCAGGGTGGACTCAACCTCATGAGTATGAGGGAGGTCTTGATAAAATAATTTCTGGATAATTACAGGGATCCAGATAAAAATATCTTAGGGTAACCCTTAGGAATTCCCATTTTTCTTAGGTACCCTGTGTATGGTTAAAGAACTGAGAGCGATATTTCTGGGCACTATGACTCTCACATCTAAGATTTTTTGCTGAGAGACATGTTTCTGCCCTTAATACAAGCCTACTACATGGTCTTGGGCATTCATCAGGGTTAACAAAGGTAGATATAGTAAATCCCTCCTAACTGACATAACACCTCCACATGCAGGTGACACAAGTGAAAAACTGGATCCACCTAGGGTCATTTAATAAAGAACACAGCGTTCTTCCGCACTCTCTTTTGATCAGCCAACGTGTGCACTTACCTGACCAAGAAGACGCAGTGCTCACCAGATTAGTTACAAAAAAACACAAAAATATACTTCATGTTAGCCAATGGGGTCTGCCCAACATGCAGATGTGGAATTTCCAGCTCTTTCTTCAAGGCTATAAAAATTAAATGCATAGTACGGTGTCACCATAGCGAAGTTACTTTTCACTTTCCATTGGCAATTCGAAATTGATGCCTTGCTGGTAACTTGGGCGTTTTCTGACCAAAGTTCACAAAATGTGAAAAAGTCTCAAAGAACAGACATGTGGTAACCCTTTTGAAGTCTGTTTTAAATTGCTCAGTGATTTTCTATTTTTAAAGGCTTTTGTGGTGCCTGCGTTAACCAGTTTTTTTAACACACTGTTCTCCATGAAAAATTTTCAAACATAAATTACTCAGAACTGGTAAAGCTCTCACAAACCTGCTTGGAGCGAGTATTCAGCCATAACGGGTGAAAATTGATCTGGTTGTTTCTCCAGTAAAACATTTTAAACTTGATTAGGAGTTACCTATAGTTTGTGCACAAAGGGGGGAAAAGCATTTGGTGAGTATCTGGAATGTTTGTGTCAGAATATGGACTACAACAATATTATCCTACATAAATATTGCCAGAATATCGACTACTCGAATATCAGAATACCAGAACAGAAGGTAAGTATAGACGTACCATTCGTAACTCCACATCTACGTGCCGCCAGGTGTGTCAAGGGGTACATATATGGAGAATTTAGAGAAGCAATTCTAAACCTATCTATATATGCTTATCTTCACAAAATTGTGGTAGTCGATATCCTGGCAACAATGGGCATAATTTAGATTTCAGTGGACGGATTACTCTGTCACCGCGATGAAGGATATCTCGCCCGCCTACATATAAATTCCATAGGATATTCTGGGATTTATATTTTGGCGGACGGGATATCCATCACCGTTGTGACGGAGTAACCTGTCCGCCGAAATCTAAATCAGCCCTAATATCTTTTTTATAACAATATTTAAAACATAATATTCAGCTAGACTGACATCCAGAAACCATGATGTGTGCATCAGTATAGCTGGTGGGTTTCCCCAATCAATCCCTTTTAACTAGGTTAACACTTTAACACTCCTATAGGTTCCCACTGTCCAGTACAGCCAGCATTGTTGGGACATCTGCGGGGAAGATGTGCAGTTTTGCCCGATGTGAGAGTCTGCCCCTTCTTAAAATGGAGTCTGCTGTGGTTTCCGGCTACTAGAGCCACAGCAGGGCTTTGTATGATCAATGGTGGCTCCTTAGACAGGCAGATGCATTCCCCTATTCACAGCTGACCTCAGGCACACTCTGTATGAGAGGACACGTAGTCGCCGGCCCATTTGCTATCCGCATAATATCTCATAGTCGGGCCTTTTGGGTGAAAGAAAACCAGTCTGAGCTGCATTGACATCAGTAGTATCTAGCAGAATCCATAAATCACAAATTAACTTTGCTTTTGTTTCAAGGGATTCTTGGAACAAACTGTACAGGGAATAATCTACAGGCATGCCTTTGACACCGGACTGCATTTTTGAGATGATGGTGTGAAAATGAAAGTTGTCCTGCGGTTCCAGAGGGGATGTGTGTTGGGTGGTCCTTGGAAGACAAGTGTACACCTTCTCAGCGGGTATCCTCTCATTTGGGCACCTTCTGTTTCAAGAAGGTGTCTGATCAGAGAAGCACTGCTGGCATCTGTGGTGAGGGAGTTTTGAGGAGGTTTGGAAAGATTGTATGTTATTTGTGCATTTATTTGCGCTAGTGGTTTGCCTCCTCAAATAATCCAAGATGCTTGATTATAATCCTGTTTTAAAGGAATACAAAGTATCCATAGATTTATGTATATTAATATTCCACAGTTAAATTGACAAAGCAGGTTCTGTACTACTGCCACTTCTTCAGTCTGAAACTTTGGCACAACTGGATGGATTCATATGGAATATTTAAACATTCGTCACCACATTAGATATGGTTGTGACTATAGTGAAAACCCCCCTTCATATTTTCACTTCTTGGTGCCACAGCTCGTTCATCCTGGAGCTGTAATGGGAGCACTACCTCACCCGAATTTGTAAAATGATTACAAACACGGGTTCAGTCTTCCAATTTTTATTTTACTTTTCCTTCTTACCATTTATTATAATTTAATTTTCACAGATTTTGAATTTGGCAGTTTTTATGCTGTTTAAATGTTTGTTTGATTAGCTGGGGCATAGGAACCAATAGATTGCATATTGGCATTGGCATCTTTCCGATAGGGTGTACTCCTTTTAACCAAGGGAAAGTTTGATTTAGCAGTTATTTTTATTAATCGAGAAAACAGATGTCCGTTGGCGGGGTGGTGGGGGGGGGCGCCGAGGTGCAGCGGACATTGTTTTTAGAAGCTCGGAAGATGCACCCTCTATCATAGCTGCAGTATTCTGTCTCTGCGAATATTAGAGTTTTTAACAGAAAAACTCCAGTTTTTTAGGGAATTGTGGATCTTTCACGGGTTCCTTTGCATGCCTGCCTATGATATGCAGACCTTCAGCTGTGTTTTGCACGAATGAACCCTGGGAATGATTTGCCAATGGAGAGTCTAATGCAGTGTTCAAGTCATGTTTGACTCCGTCCTCCTATTTGCAGTTAGCTAAGAGTCGCTCTGTATACCCCTGCAGTGTTTGCCCGCACCTGTGCCGGGGCATTAATGATGGCGCAAACATCTGCTCTCTCTCCTGAGCGGATGTACAGATGACCGTGGGGAGAGGATGTCGTCAGTCGGCTAGATTGCCGACTTTGGTGCTGGAAACCAAGGTTCGAGCCTCGGGGTCGTGTCTGTAATGCTTCTAATGGCCTAGAAAGCATGGCAGCGCGAGCGCGCTAAATAATACACGGGAGCCGGTATAGTTGTGTTACACACGCGGCTCCGACTGACTCGTCGAGGCCACGCCTCTTTATTTTAACTTGCTAGCGTCTGACGTCACGCGTCAGCGCTAGCGCACCTCGGCAGCGCGGAAGGCTAGAACGCCTCGCGCGTGCCGAACACTACACTCCTTCCAACCTTTATAAACATTAAGCAAAACATAAAAGCAAAAACGATGGGTCTGTTACCAGTCCGCCAGTCCTTGCGGGTCACACCATATAATCCGCCAGCTGGGATGACGGTGCCGGGTTCCTCCTCAGGTTGTAGCGGGACGGGCCGCCTCTGGAAGGGACCACCTCGGGGGTTCTGCGCCTTGGGGTGTTCGGCTCTACCCGGGCTGGGGAGCTGCCAGGCGGGTTACCCCCTGGGGTGGCTGGGACGGGCTGGGAACCCCCATCCTCGCTCCGACCGTCCTCCACTTCCTGATCTCCTCTCGGCTGGTCGGGATCCGGCCCCTCGGGCTCGGCCCCGGGACGTGGCGGTGTTCCTGGGTGGACTTTTTTAAAGAAGGACACATCTCGCGTGACTGTTTCTGCGCCTCTTTGAGCGGTCACCATCGTGCCTGTCCGGCGGGTGACCACCCATGGTTGAGGTTCAAAAGGAAGTCTGAACTTGCTGCCTGGGTAGCGGTCCCTCACGTATACTCGATCCTGCTGTTGTATCCTGGACTCCTTCGCTCCTCTTCGCAGGCTGGCGTGGTCGTTCGAGCGCCTCCGGTTGGCTAATGTCTTTTCGTTGGTGGCTTGTGCCGGAACCCAAGTAGGGTGGTGTGGGATCGTGTCACTTACGATTCTCCCCATGGTGGCTGTTCCTGGCGCTGCCTCGGTCGTGACATGGGGGGTCAAACGGTATTTGCGCAGGAAACTGTAGATCGCTCTCTCCAGTGGAGACCCCTCAGCCATGGCGATGCGAATGGTTTTATTGAGTGTCCTCATAAACCTCTCTACCTCTCCATTGGCCTGGGGCCACCGTGGTGTTATCTTGCGGTGAGTGATCCCCCAGCTCTTGAGATACTCTGCGAACTCCTGCCCTTGGAAAGGCGGTCCGTTGTCGGTCTTGACCACCCCGAATATGCCGTGAGTGGCGATGGTTTTTTCAAACTTCGCGATCACCTCCGTGGCTGTCTGGCTCCCCACGATTTCGACCTCTGGGTATTTGGTGAAGTCGTCAATGATGACCAACGCATACCGCCCATCGGGGAGATGTCCGAAGTCGGCACTCACGCACTCCCACAGTCGCCGAGGATTGTCTTCGGTCGCCACTGGGTGTGGGCGGACCTGCGGCTTGGCACCCCGTGCAGGTTCTCACCGTCTGTTCCACCATCGCATCCATGCCTGGGAACCATACTTTGGCTCGGAGCCTGCCCTTTGTCTTTACTACTCCTTGGTGTCCCCGGTGGGCGAGGTCCACTGCTTGTTGAGCGTGGCTGGCCGGCATGATTAGTCTTGGACCCCGCAGAAGACATCCTTGGGCGTCAACGGACAGCTCACTTTTCACCCTCAGGAACGACTCTAGTGTCAGCTTGGCTTGGGGTGTCCGTCTGTTGAGCGAGGCTTGAATTGTCTTCCAATCCCCCGATCTGACGGCCTCCACTGCTGCTCTCACACATTCATCGACTTCTGATGCTTCTATTATTGCGGCCAGGCTCATTGGAAGGGGTCGTGACCGCTCCGTCACATACCGGACATACTCCTCCGTATCCTCGGCCTCCTCCTTCTCCTCTGACGTGGCTTTCCGCGGGTGTCATGACAGGTAGTCCGCTGGGTTCGTGGCCCCTGGTTTGTACTCCACCCGGTAGTCGTACCCTTGTAGTTGGAGTATCCATTTTTCAATCCGGGGCGGCGGCTTCGAGGACGACCCTTGGAATAGAGGAATGAGCGGCTTGTGGTCGGTTGTCACTGTGAAATGATGTCCATACACGTACACATGAAAGTACCGGCATGCCCAGTGGATGGCGATGGCTTCTCGCTCAATTTGAGAGTACCGCTGCTCTGTTTCGGTCAGGGACCGGCTGGCGTAGGCGATGGGGGCCCATTTCTCATTGTCCTGGCGTTGTGTCAGGACCGCTCCCAGCCCAAACGGACTCGCGTCGACTGCCACGTTGGTGGGCTTTGCCGGGTCGAAGTATGACAGGGTAGTGTCCGCGGATAGGGCCGCTTTCGTCGCTTGGAACGCCTGTTCCTGTTCCAGGCCCCACTGCCACGTGGTGGACGACTTGGTCAGCTCCCTGAGGGGTTTAGTGAGGTTGGAGAGGTCCGGAATGAAGCGGCCGCAGAAGTTGACCATGCCCAGGAAACTCCGGGCCTCCAATATGTTCGTCGGAGCTGGGGCATCTTGGACATCCTTCACCTTATCCGGGTCTGGGGCCACCCCTTGGTCCGAGAAGGCATATCCGAAGAAACTGATCTTATTCTGCAGGAACTGACACTTCTCCCGGTGCAGGGTCAGGCCTGACTCCTGAATCCTCTTGAGGACCCCTCACAATTGCTGGTGGTGCTCCTCTATGGTTGACGCGTATATGAGCAGGTCGTCACTCACGTTGAGCACGCCGGGGAGCCCACTGAGCACCTCTCTGATGGTATTTTGGAATACCTCGGCGGCACTCGAAATGCCGAAGTTTAGGCGCCGATATCGTCTGAGGCCCACATGGGTGGAAAAAGTAGTGATGTACCTCGAGTCCGGATGAAGTGGTAACTGGTGGTAGCCTGACCGTAGGTCCATCTTTGAAAACCACCTGGCCCCGTTCAGCTCCCCCAGGATGTCATCAATAGTGGGCGTCAGGTGTCGCTCTCTTTTGACCGCAGCATTGGGGAGGCGCATGTCCACACAGATGCGGACTTATCCTGGCTGCTTCGGCTTCCTGGCGATGACGATCGGGGATACCCACGGGGTTGGCCCACTGACCTTTTCGATGATGCCTTGTCTCTCCAGGGCCTCTAGCTCCTCCTCCACCTTCTGCCGCAGGTGGAAAGCAATCCGCCGGTGCCTCAGCGCCACTGGCTGGACCGACGGGTCGATGTGTAAGGATACTTCCTTTCCTTTCAGGCATCCGATGCCTTTGAAGACTTCTCCAAACTCTTCCAGGATGGTGTCCAGTTCTTCCTCCAGAACTGCCATGGCAAACGATATCAACCTCAACTCTTCGGCCGATTGCCCGCTCAGCAGCATTCCGCTGCCCTCTTCCGTGACATAGACGGTGGTTTTGATGCTCCTCTCGCCATGTTGTAGCTCTGTTTGGAAGCACCCGATGAGGGGAATGGGCATCTTCTGGCCGTATGCGAACACCCTGATCTTCGCCTCCCTCAGCGGGGGTTTGGCTCGCAGTTGGTGGTAGACGTTGGCGGCCATCAGCTCGATGGAGGCCCCAGTGTTGATTGTCGCCTTTACCTCTTGTTGTTGGACGAGTATGCGACACTTCGGAAGTCTGCGCTTCTTCTTCTGTGGTTGATGGATTGCAAACACATAATGGACTGGGTACTCTCCGGTGTCGTCGTCCATGTCTTCACTGTCTGCCTCTTCGCGTATCGCATGGGCCGCCTCCTTCTTGGCTTTGGTGGACCGGCACACCGCCGCAAAGTGGTTCATCCACCCGCAGGCGCCGCACTTTTTCCCTCCGGCCGGGCAGTCTTGCATGCGGTGGGGTTGGCCGCCACAGTACCCGCAGTCTTTCTTCTTTGCCTCCGGCTGTCGTTTTCCTCCAGCTTGCCTCCCTTTTGGCCGCACTACGTTCACCATTTCCGCCACTTGCACTTGCTCCGTCTTCACAGGGCGATGTAGGGCTGCCTCCATGTGCGAGGCTCTCGCTTGCGATAGCTCCTTCGACTGTCCGAGGGTGAGGATGTCCGCCAGGGGCTTTCCTTCTTCCTGGAGGACCGTGACGTGAAGCTTAGACGAGTAACACCCCTGTATGATCTGCCCTCGGATCTCTTCCTGTTCGTCGCGGAACCCACACGTGCTGGCTAGCTCCTTCAGCCGGCCATGGAACGCATCCAGAGATTCATCTGCCTCTTGTTTGGCCTGACGGAAGATGAACCTTTCATAGTCCCTGTTCGCCATGGGCTCAAAGTGGGCGTTGAGCGCGTTCAGCAGTGTGTGGTACGTTTTCGGCGTGGCTTCCACGAGAGTTTTGTAGATGCGGTGGATGTCTTTGCCTCCTAGGTGGAGCAGCAGTGCTCTGCGCCTTTCCCTCCCGATGCCAGCCCCTTCGAAGTAAAATTGCAGGCGGTCTGTCCAATCCTTCCAGCGCGGGGCGAGGGATGACGGGGCACCATCAACGACAAACGGCTCAATGGCGGGGATCGACGCCATCTTGGCACGTGCGCAGCACGCGGTGGAAGCTAGCTACCTCTCCTCTGCGTCGACGCCACCAGGCGTGCACTCCCTCCGGGCGTTGCGTGTTGGCCTTCCTCGCGCTGCTGCACCAACTGGTGGGCGCGCCTACCTCCAGACGTCGTCCGCGGGACCCTCAGGCGCTTCTGGTTCGAGACGATCACCCCCGTCATAGGCCTGGATCAGGGGGAGGGCGCGGCCGTCGTCAAACACCTCGTGGGGGCAGGTGCGGCATCACCTGGGCGAGACATACCCCTTCCAGGCTGTGGATTGGGGCACCGGGGCATACCCAGCGTCACCTCCGAAGTCAGGACGGACCCTCCGGGCACCTGCAATGTTCCCCACCAGGCCTCACAGTAGGCTCAGCCAGGGCACCATGAGGGGAGCAGCACACATAGGCTCAGGCACCATGGGAGGACAAGGTGTGCAATGTGGGGCACCCAAAATAGCACAGCAGGGCTCAATTGACCCCTCGTCGCCAGTGTAATGCTTCTAATGGCCTAGAAAGCATGGCAGCGCGACCGCGCTAAATAATACACGGGAGCCGGTATAGTTGTGTTACACACGCGGCTCCGACTGACTCGTCGAGGCCACGCCTCTTTATTTTAACTCGCTAGCGTCTGACGTCACGCGTCAGCGCTAGCGCACCTCGGCAGCGCGGAAGGCTAGAACGCCTCGCGCGTGCCGAACACTACAGTGTCCACGTCCTGTGTTTCTGGGCAAATCACTTAATCTCCCCGTGCCTGAATGTGTCCTTGTGTAACGTAACCGGTGCTTGTGTAAAGCGCTCCAATACCGTCAGGCCGAGTTCGCGCTATATAAATCTACAAAAACAAACCGTCTTCATCTCCGCCTCTCTGTCTGCCGAAGTCTGCTTGGAGGGGGGCAGGCACATATGGGATGTGCTGCTAGGTGAAGAATTGTAAGCGGGTAAAAAAAATGAAATAAAAAATAATCAGGGGCAAATATGTTGTCAGGGGCGTATTTTACCCTAAAGTCTCTGGGGCAGATTTACAAACCGCTTGCGCCACTTTTGCGTCACTTTTCCCATGTTAAAAGTGACGCAAAAGTGGCGCAAGGGGCTTGTAAATCTGCCCCACTGTTTTAAAAAAAAATGCATAACAGTCATTTGAATAAAATTTCTGTGCTTATATGAGTTGATTAATTAGAGATTATTTTACAGCGGTGCTTATTTTAAACCCGATAGCGTCACACCTGGACGCTATTTATTCAAATGTCTAAGTGAGATAACTTCTCCGGTGATGGTCAAGTGTGTGCTGTTGCGTCTTTGCCAAATAGACGGTATGAGGTTCCCACAAGGCCAAGGAGAAGCCCCCACAAAACACCCACAGATATAGATAACTAAACCTTAATCCACTCGTTAGTTAAGAGTCCCGCTCCCTAAAACACGAGCTTTGAGCACAAATCGAAGGGCCCTCCGGTTAATTATGTCACAATGCACCCGCAAACCTCAGTCGGTGACCTCAAACCAAGCAACACCCTACAGTGCGTATTGTTGGAGATACAGGACTTGGATATGGGAACTGTTTCCCCTCGTTCCTTCAATCAGTCCCTGGATAAATGTTTTCGGTCAGCTCTGACTGGCCGGGATCACAATGTAAGTCTTCTAACTACTGGATGCAAACAAGATTCGAAAGTCACATCGAGCCCAGAGCAGTCTAGGCCTGCGGGGAAAGCGCACTATCGCCGACATGCAGACTGCAGGAACAAAGGGCCAATCAGAGAATCCGTAATCCGTAGGGCGGCATGGGGAGCCACGGGAAATGCTTTGTAAAATCCTATGTGAAGAGAGAGGGGTGCCTGTCTCGCAAGATGCGGACTCCATGAAAAATAAGTACTTTAGAAGGGGGGGGGGGGGGGGTAGGCGGGGGGCGTCAGCCAATCTCCATAGCGGGCATTTTCGGAAAAAGCTTGCAGGACAGGTCCAACGCTCGTCACTTTTTTCCCTAACCCACTGACCCTGTAGAAGCTCAGATATTAACCCGTCGTCCCGCCCTACGGTGCGTCGACCCCGCACATTGCTCTGACCCAGTAAATAGAGTATCCCGCCCGCTGAGCGAATATTAACCCTCAGTGCCGCGTGCGTTGCGCGTGCGCGGGTGCTCCACCTCCACCCGTAATTACTGTTCAAGCACCAATCAGAAGTGTGCAGTGCAAGAGAGGCCTTGTCACGGTACTGCTCGCAGGTCAGTGTGACTCTGTCATTTGTCAGGCAGAGCGGACAGGGGATGCTCGGAGGAGCAATGTGGCGACAGATGGCCAAGGCATCGTTTAACCTGCATTTATTCAGTTATTTTTTTATATATATAAAGTCAGTACATAATGATACACAGAGACAGGGGCAGTAAGTTGGCTCCCCTCAGCGACGGAACCGGTAATCAGCCCTCGACAAAATGTTTACCCCTCCCCCACCTTACAGTAGGCTGCGACCTCGGGCTTGGGGGCATGATGGGGCCATGGCGCCCCCCCCCCTCCTCTGAAAGCACCCTCTATTTGAACTCTCCATGGTCCCAAAAATCAGAATCAATTTGTAGTTCAGAATGTGCTGCGCAGTATGCCAGGGTGCGGCTAGTAACATGCTGCGCAGTATGCCAGGGTGCGGCTAGTAACATGCTGCGCAGTATGCCAGGGTGCGGCTAGTAACATGCTGCTCAGTATGCCAGGGTGCGGCTAGTGACATGCTGCGCAGTATGCCAGGGTGCGGCTAGTAACATGCTGCGCAGTATGCCAGGGTGCGGCTAGTAACATGCTGCGCAGTATGCCAGGGTGCGGCTAGTAACATGCTGCGCAGTATGCCAGGGTGCGGCTAGTAACATGCTGCGCAGTATGCCAGGGTGCGGCTAGTAACATGCTGCTCAGTATGCCAGGGTGCGGCTAGTAACATGCTGCTCAGTATGCCAGGGTGCGGCTAGTAACATGCTGCTCAGTATGCCAGGGTGCGGCTAGTAACATGCTGCTCAGTATGCCAGGGTGCGGCTAGTAACATGCTGCGCAGTATGCCAGGGTGCGGCTAGTAACATGCTGCGCAGTATGCCAGGGTGCGGCTAGTAACATGCTGCGCAGTATGCCAGGGTGCGGCTAGTAACATGCTGCGCAGTATGCCAGGTTGCGGCTAGTAACATGCTGCGCAGTATGCCAGGGTGCGGCTAGTAACATGCTGCTCAGTATGCCAGGGTGCGGCTAGTAACATGCTGCTCAGTATGCCAGGGTGCGGCTAGTAACATGCTGCTCAGTATGCCAGGGTGCGGCTAGTAACATGCTGCGCAGTATGCCAGGGTGCGGCTAGTAACATGCTGCGCAGTATGCCAGGGTGCGGCTAGTAACATGCTGCGCAGTATGCCAGGGTGCGGCTAGTAACATGCTGCGCAGTATGCCAGGGTGCGGCTAGTAACATGCTGCGCAGTATGCCAGGTTGCGGCTAGTAACATGCTGCGCAGTATGCCAGGGTGCGGCTAGTAACATGCTGCTCAGTATGCCAGGGTGCGGCTAGTAACATGCTGCTCAGTATGCCAGGGTGCGGCTAGTAACATGCTGCTCAGTATGCCAGGGTGCGGCTAGTAACATGCTGCTCAGTATGCCAGGGTGCGGCTAGTAACATGCTGCTCAGTATGCCAGGGTGCGGCTAGTAACATGCTGCGCAGTATGCCAGGGTGCGGCTAGTAACATGCTGCGCAGTATGCCAGGGTGCGGCTAGTAACATGCTGCGCAGTATGCCAGGGTGCGGCTAGTAACATGCTGCGCAGTATGCCAGGTTGCGGCTAGTAACATGCTGCGCAGTATGCCAGGGTGCGGCTAGTAACATGCTGCTCAGTATGCCAGGGTGCGGCTAGTAACATGCTGCTCAGTATGCCAGGGTGCGGCTAGTAACATGCTGCTCAGTATGCCAGGGTGCGGCTAGTAACATGCTGCGCAGTATGCCAGGGTGCGGCTAGTAACATGCTGCGCAGTATGCCAGGGTGCGGCTAGTAACATGCTGCGCAGTATGCCAGGGTGCGGCTAGTAACATCATGCTGCTCAGGGTGCGGCTAGTAACATCATGCTGCTAGGTTGCGGCTAGTAACATGCTGCGCAGTATGCCAGGGTGCGGCTAGTAACATGATGCTTCTTAGGGTGCGGCTAGTAACATGATGCTTCTTAGGGTGCGGCTAGTAACATGCTCTTCAGTATGCCAGGATGCGGCTTGTAAGAAGATGCTGCCTGGGTGCAGCTAGTAACATGATGCTTCGCGTGTTGCCACTAAGAACGTTCTGCTCAGGGTGTGGCTAGTAACGTGCTGCTCATTATGCCATCGTCTCGCTAGTAACATGATGCTGCTCAGAGTGCGGCTAGTAACATGATGATGCTGAGGGTGCAACTAGTAACGTGCTGCTCAGTACGCCAGGGTGTGGCTAGTAATATGATGCTGGTTAGGCTGCGGCTAGTAACATGCTGCTCAGGGTGCGGAAGGGAAGCTTCGGAACGCTACCTCATGAAGACTTTGGACCCACGACAGACACCTCAAGCAAGCTTCGAAGCGCTATAAAAACTTGCTTCTGCTCAGGCATACATCTAGCGCCTATGACTGCTTCACACCCTCCTGCCTCATGCTAGGCCCACACTCTGCTTCAAGCTCACTTCAAAGCAAAGCACAGTGCTAGCCATGCCGAGCTGTAAAATGACAAAAGCCTTTTACCACTCCAGGCACAGTATTACAGCTTTGGATTGGTAAAATACCATCCAAGCCAACCTGGAATGATTAAAATCAACCCCTGACACCACCTGACACCTGTTTTGCTGCCATTACAGCTCTTTAGCTTTGTGCAGACTCAAGGAAGCACATGTTTAAAGACTTGGTTGTAGAAATGGCAAAAGCAGTGGCGTAGGAAGGGGGGTGCGGTGCTCCGATTGTCATCACTGAGGGGGGTGACAAAATGGCAAATATATGTGTTTTAAACACATTTTTTTGCCATTTTATCAAGCCGGGGGGAGGGGGTGACAAGAATGACCAGAAATTTTCCGCATTGGGTACCACCTGACCTTGCTACGCCACTGGGCAAAAGACTTTGTCCCGTTCTATCTCGGCGTGGATGGCACTGTGCTAATCCAATGCTTAAAAACTTTGCTAGAAAAGCAGACATTTGAGGTGAGCAAATTATGAGTGTCGCTGGTGTTCAGGGTGGTCTATACAGCAGCTGCCTACCACCTAAGCTCGGGACCTACCCAGAGTTCTCTGCTTCATTTTTGCATATATTATGCGTCACTCTATGCCTACAAGGGTATTGACCAGTGCAAACATTAAGCCCTATTTCTATGTCAATGGCTGTCCCGTTTTTCTGTTTTGAAAATCTGGTCACCCTATTTAAGGAGCCAGTGATTGAGGGCCACTTGGGTTGGGCCAGCAGCCTGTGCAGCTGCCTGCCCTCCGCCAGCAGCACTCAACCCCCGTGCTGCTGGCACGCCGCCCTCCCTCATTAAATCTAATCTCATGGCCGCGGGCATCAGCTGGAATTTAATTATAAGGGACAGTTTGTCAGTGGCCAAGTGGGCTAGTCTGGGCCTGACCAGAAAAGTGCACACTCTGGGGAGACTGAACCTTAGCCGGAGGTGAGAATGTGTGTGTGTCATTACAGCTGCTAGTTAGAGGGCAGGGCCTCGTCTCTAAGAATAGGCACTTATGGCAAACCTCCACTTTATTTTATTTTCCATACAGACAACACTCATACTACTCTCGCTGTCTCACGTGTGTGTGCTGCCAGCGCACACGAAATAAAAATGTACAGCAACTTCGACAAAGGCAACTATGAGAAGGGTCTCCTTAAAGACTCCTGCAGAGTTAACAATATTAAATTTTTATCTGGTGTGTTGCACTGCACTGCATTAATGGCACGCGGGTATGTGACGTCAGAAGAAGAGAAGACAGTTCACTTTGCAGAGATTCAGGCTTGTAGTCTGCAGAGCACAGCACGTGTCAGCGGCGAGCGTTTGTCTCAGGGAACCGTCGCACGTGGCCAAGATGAAAGCTGCTATAAAGGGAGATGAGGGTAGCGCTGCCAAAGTACACCTAAAGGTAAACATTGCCTTGTTCTGTGTAAGGGGAGCATTGCAGGGTGAAATACTATTTTGCCTGGAGCGTTGAAACTCCCCACACACTTTCAGTTCTTTGCTCCAAGTGGCTGTTTCTATCCAGAGCCCTGATGAGCTGAAATATTTCTCTTTGATCTCTTGCTGCGCTTCCTGCTAGTTTGCATTTAAGGTGTGTTGGACTTTAGGCTTACCTTAACATACTTTCCGTTATAGTATTAGCGTCTCATGAGCAAACCATCCCTCCTGGGTCCTTTGGTGCTCATGAGCATGGACGTCAATTCACCAAAATGCCAGGGGCAGTGGACGTGACATCACAATTCCTTTGACCTTCACTTTCACTCACATTCACACATACAGACACTCTCTTTCACATAAACACTAACCCTGGGCGTAGTTCGCGAAGTAGCACTACGCGAAGCTACGCAAAGTGAACTTCGCACTACGCGAGCTACGCGTAGCACTTCGCGAACTGCGTAGTACCCTGTTCGCACTGTGCAAGATGTCGTTTTCAATGATTGCACAGTGCAGACAAGCAACCGGCACTGTGCAATCATTGAAAACGGCATCTTGCACAGTGCGAACTGTAGTTTTCTGCTGCTCGAGTAGATTTTTACTCGAGCGGCAGCTTTCTCAACGCGAACTGGTAGTTTCTCATTGCGAGCGGTCACGAGCATACGCGACCACTCGCAATGAGAAACCTTACCTCCTCGCGTTGAGAATCTCGCCGGGAGGTTTATTTTCCACGCTCGTGATCGCCAACTAGATGTTGCTGATCGCGAACGAGGAAAAAGTCTCTCCGGGATGTCATTTTGCTTGCTCGCGGTCGCCAACTTGACGTTGAGGACCGCGAGCAAGCAAAAAATGACCGCTGCACTACGCAACACTATGCTACGCGTGTTCGCACTGTGCTACGTGCAATTCGCGTAGTGCGAAGTAGCGCAAACTTCGCAAACTACACGAGCGTAGCGTAGTGCTTTGCCCAGGCTTAATAAACATACACAACACACATTTAAAAGCATTTGTATTGCTTACCTGAGCTGCCAGGGAAGTTCAGACATTCCAGCTAATTATGCTCTTTTATGACACTAATAGTGAGTGAATAATGACGTCCTTTCTTCTGGGATTCCTATATATCAGTTCGGCCTTCCATCATACATGGCGACTGAAGCCTGTACAATAACTTGGTGGCCGCATGCACTCGCTGCAGAATTCTTTGTGAACATGCATGACAAAGATTGTAACAATGCCTGAGCTGGTGGCTGGTTCATATAAAACAAGTGGGATTGATTTGGATAATGGTGGTAACAACTTTTGTTTAATGTTGGACTATAACAGCAGCAGGGTATTGGTGGCGCACAGTGACACTATTATGCTGTGTGAGCTGCTAAGACAAAGCCTTGTTTATCTTGAGCTCAGAAATCGAAAAAGGTCTGTGCTGTTCAGCTGAGCCTTTTGGACTCCAGGCCTGATTAATGAGATGCATAAATTAAGGAGGCAGCAGGTTTAAGGCAGTCGGGCAGATACTTTTATGTTAGTGAGCAAGCCCCTACAATGTCATGTAACTCCCTCTGCAAACAGCACAACAGGAGAAACGGCAGGTGTAGACGTAGGCCAAACACCACCATGCAGAAACAAAATCACACTGACAGCATGCCCGAGGCAAAGAAAAGATTTGGATGGATTCCTGTTTCTGCCCAGTGGTTGGTATTTCAGCCTCGTGGTGGAATTCCTCTGTGTCCTTTTATCGTTTTTCAATCAACAGGAGACACATTTATTTTCTTACCTTTGCTGTTTGAACATCGAACTACAAAAAGGAAAACGAGGCACAACTCGCCTGTAATATCATATTACAAGCGAATAGTGATGCCAGGACCTCCTTCTCTTACCTCTTGCCCCTGTTACTGCCTGTGTCAGGGCTCCATTCCACCCCTTCACTGATACCTCATGCAGGAAACAGGGGGCCTCGAGGCCTTCTCTCTGCCATAGGTCACTGCCCAGTGAAAAAGACACCGGAGAGTATCTGCACTGAAGGCCCAACATGGGCATTCATGGAGAATGACATCAATTTCTAAGGCCGCTGGATGGCTTAGTGAGCTGAGAGCTCCCCTCATGCATGCAGTGATCTGAAGGCCAGCAATTCAAATCCTGCTGAGGAAAACAGGTGTCCGGTTTCTATTCCCAAGTCCAATGGGGCAATATTTTAGTAAAAAATATTTAGGGCATAATATTTCTGTCTGGAAGTATTTTAGTTTTTTAAAATTTCTTTTTATGTCATATTTTACACAGGTGAAATGAGCCTCTTTCTGCATTGCAATTTGAAGACTATAACAGTATCATGATTTATTCCACCAGTCAATCATTAAGTATAATGTCAATCAGTACGGTACCTCATAACATTGGCTTGGAAGCAAAAACAACAACAAAAACCTTACGCAAAGTTCCAAACCCCCCGAATTCCAGTCTTCGTAAATTATATTTTAGTTGTGATGTTATGGTACAGCCCCCTCGTATCACAACTATATGCCCTAAAAAGAAGTCTTTTCTGCAAGCATTGCTGGTCTAATCCGGTTTTAGTACCTTGCTAGAGGTGAAATGCAAAATGTAGTGTACAAATATTCCTGATGTAAACGGTGGAAAATTCTATTGTCTTCAAGTAAAGAAGTATAACGTGGAAAGTATGCATCACAATAATTTTTGGGTGAACATGTGTATATGTGAGTGTGCATATGTATATGTGTGTGTATATATATATATGTGTGTGTACAAACACACACTGTTCAACCAAACATGCATTCCAAAGTCCTCCAGCCCTATCGAGGCGGCGTGTGTGAGCGGATTCAGAATACCCACATACATCCCACAGAACACCGCTCCTGTCCAGTGTTTCTCACACGCTCCGGATGCTTGTGAAAATAGAATTTATTGAAAAGTGGGAACAACTGACCCAACACATTTCGACTCTAACTCAAGATGCTCACAGATGGGCACCATAATAGAAACAATATACATGTGAACCATGTGGTAGTAGAAAGTGAAAACAGACTGCATTCAACAGCATTTCTTTTGATTTCTATCAGTCACTGAACTAATTGCAATTGAATTTGAAAATCCACTTTAAATTGCATGGGAACTGATTTGACATGGCAGTGTTTCTCAAGGTCAAAATATTGTCCATGTTGAATACAAAGCGATTGAACTATAGCCATCCGTCCGTTTATCTGATTATATGCATGACGGTGATTTGCTTTGAGCCTTAAGTGGCTTCTGGATACATCTTTGCATGATTGACGGTAAATAGGTCCTTTAATTTTTCTTTCTTTATCCCAAGTGGGCATAGTTTCGGTACCAGTTTCCAGTGTTATTATCTCTATGTATACATTTCAATAGTCCCCTAATACAGTTCGCATCCTAAACAAAGGGTGAAGTTTGTCTTTAGAAGTGTTCGTTGACTTTACTTCATGATCTCATTAGTTGAACTGATGGTGCTCTTGCAGCTTTGACTCCTTACTACCTCGCTCACCACTTCCAGTTCATTAAAGCTCATTGAATCCTGCACTAAGTGTAGGCGAGCCGGTGCGCGAGGGCCGAGTGAACCGCGCTCGCCGCGAGCTGGGGTAAAACAATTATCCTGAGAGCCGAAGAGATCCACAACAAGCATGCGTATGCGCGGGGCGTCCGCGGATCGCCCCAGGCTCCGTGTCCAGGAAAAAGCACAAGATAAATCAATACTATCACAAAGCTAAACACAGTATTAAACAGTAACATGGATTCGTTTCATTAATAGATAATGCTCGTTCAAAGAAAGAGAAAGTAGTCATGGAGACTCTTCTTATAGGGGCACAGACTCTATGATTGGTGGTGTTGCACCATGGCACTGTGGGAAATGTAGTTTGGTGAAATGTTTAAATGTTTTTTTCATTGGCTGCTGTTAAATTTCAGTAAAGAAAGAGAAAGCATAATCCTCGCCTCCACTGAAAATTCTTTGTGCGAATGCTAGCAAGTTGTTTATCCTGCACTAAGTGTAGGGAAACATTTGAAAGCATCGGAAATAGCTCCTTGAAACCAGCTACAAAGCTCATTCGGTAGCATCATTGAGCAGTCTCAACAGCCACCCAGGGAAGCATTTGTCACTATCACCCATCAGCTGAATGCTTCTATGTTTGACTTAGCTCTGAACTTTGGATATATCTTCATCAATTATCTTATAAAATGTTTTACTGTTTTACTGTGTATTATCTCGCATCCGTATTGTCTTTGAAGGCATCAAGAAGTAAGGTCTGTTTCCGGCATTAGTAGTGCATCATCAATACTATAAATATACATATAACTATTGACCTACGACTAGTAATTGTGACTTCTCAAACCTTATTCTAGACTCCCCATCTCACTCATGGACTGCGCGGCTTACACTCAAGAAGGTGTTTGTATTCCTGGCCAGCCCCAGTGGCCACAGATACACAAATGAACCCTCACATCAGAAAATATTCATGTTTCTTTTCCACAGTCCCTTAAAACGACACACTCTTGGAGCCTTTAAGTTTTTTTTATATACAAAAATTATTGATCAGAGCATCTGGGTTCCCACTTTAGAAGTCAACCTTAATCAGCGTAACCTCTTCGGAGACGATTTACTAATATTTTTGATGTGTAAGTCTGAATTACAGCTGGTAAAGGCTAAAATGCACGCCTGTATATTATGCATTAATTGTACAACTTAATTGTATAAACCTTAATCATGTAAAGGGGATGCACCTGTGGATAACATATGGAATGAGATGAGGAAAGTGTTCAAAGGCATGTGTGGTTCAAGAAGGTAGCATGTAAATGTCATGTCCATTTCAGTTCTGCAGATGTGTAGCAATACAGCTGTGCACTCCCCTCATTTATCTGAGCATTTAAGGTACTCCTAGTGGATCAGGAAAAGACAGAGCTGCACAACCTGTCAGACTTTTCTGGATATTTGTAGGGAAAGGTCCTATCTATAGGAAACCTAGTTTCACGGCAGGAAAAAGTGCAGTAATGCATATCAGCTGAATTTCAGGTTTCTCCTAACCCTTTGTAACGCGATGCACACATTGCACACATAGAGCAGGAACATAGCTGTAATAGGGCATTGCATGTGAATCTTATACATTCAGGCACATATATTACAACATGCACAAGGGGCAGGGAAAGGTATAAAAAGGTGCAAACATGGTGAACTATTATGCATATCAGTACTCACTGGATCACTTATCAGAATTATTTGATACTGCTGTTGCGTTATCTTCCACAGAACTGCACCATGTGCTGCCTACTCAGTGGCGTCCGGCACAGATCAGGGGTGGGAGGGGCAGGAGGGGACACGGGGGGAAGCGGGTGTACAAAAAGAAAGAAAAAACGTACCATCTCGCCGCTTTCTCGCCACATCCCTCCTCCGTAGTCCTTCGCTCTGGCTCGAAAAGGAAGCACACCCAGGCTCCCCATGCAGCATTGTGATTGGTCTGAGCACCGTGGTTCGACGCTCAAGACAGGCATTGGGAGCCTGGGCATGTTCTCCACTTAGGCTGCAATACAGCCTGGGTGGAAACCATGCAAAGTGTGCATGGATCTTTGGCCGGCCCGAGACGACCGGCCAAACATTCATGCACACTTACAAAGTGTGCTCACCACTGCCCATACTCCTGCTGTCAGAGCAGGCCACCCGCCCTGCAAAGCTGCCATAGCAGGACAAAATATATGCTAATAACGCTGAGTCATTATTTTATTTTCCCTTTATTTCACTGCTAAAAAGTAGTGGGGCCACGCTCCACCGCCTTAGCGGAGGAGCCGCCACAGTGCCTACTTTGAAGAGTTCAGTAAAAATTATTTCTAACTTAAATGAACCAAAATACATGAAAGGCTGCACATGTAATGCAAGGTACTCCCCAAGGTTGGCAAAACTTTACTAGTTACCTATGACGTTTTAATAACTGTATTGGGGCATTAAAGATGTGACAGTTTTTCCCACATGGTTTTACTAGCCCCAGCTGAAGTGTCCCAATTAGTTTACAACTCTTTTCATGATCGGATATCTATAATCTTAAACCCCCCCCCCCTTAGTACGCGGAAATACATAATGTACAGTACCACTCTACGTTGCTGGTTCTTGTTGTGAAGTGATGTTTCAAGATGCCCTATGGCGCGAGCAGATAATAGACCTCAAACTGAGGTCCATGAAGCAGGATTTAAAACATAGCTGGGGGCTGGGGGGAGGGGGTGCAGACCAGGGAGACCTATCTTTTATTAAAGTATAGATGTTTACAGTTGTTTTCTGCTGACTGCAACGTTGCAAATGCTTTACACAGACAATATTGCTCTGAGAGGTTGAAAGACTGCTGATATAATGGCATTTCAGCGCTTCCATGCTGGGCAAAATCATTAATTATTGGTGAGTAGTATTTTGAAATGGAGTAGTTGCGTGGGAAGGCTTTGCATTTTTCTGTACCACGGGGTCTCCAACCTTTTCTGTAATAAGAGCTACTTATGTCCAATGAAATGAAAACGGGTTACTAATATTATTAGTGTTGTAATAGTGACCACAGCAGAGAAGATTACATTAGTGGCCACCATGTGCAAGACTGTCAGCAATAATCACTTCTGTACATTAGGCACAGATGCCAGCAGTAATAAGTTCTGAAAATGCACACATTTCTGTCTCAAATACACATTTTTAAAATGTTATAAACATATATTCTTTCAACCAAGCATAAGCTTCTAATTTAGTAAACTGGGTTGCACCCAGGAGAGCTACATCGAGGTAGCTGAAGAGCTACCAGTAGCTCCCAAGCTACTCATTGGAGAAGCCTGTATTACCACATCGAGTTCCCTTTTGTATCAATAACTATGTTAAATGTCAATATCAGGGGCAAAGCTACCATTGGTGCAGCAGGTACAGTGACACCAGGCCCCAGAGCCCTGAGAGGCCCATCGAACCCTGTTAATTGTTGTATTTTAGTCCTCAAACAGCAGTCGAAGGGGCATTTTCCCTGCTTGCACCAGGGCCCAGGGCATCCTTGCTCCGCCCGTGGTAGATAGCTAAATGATGCACACAGTGGTCCTTGTGATTTGTCTCTAATCGCTTAATATAGCAGCTAATGGATCCTGATGCATAGCGCCTAAATGAACCCTGGGCAGGTGTCACGCTTTGGCCCCTCCAAGTCACGCATGGTTATACGCTCTGCTGTACGGTATTGTGTATTTCGGGCTTCCTTCTTCGGATCTTGTGATTGGATCGTGCTGTTGAGCGCACTAGCCAAGCTTTAAGGCAGATTGTTATTTAATTCTGCTGATGGTGCCCCGGCTGCAGCGTTTTCATTAGCCGTGTTTATTGTCATCTGGTTTCATGCGGTCGTCAATCAGAATGGAGGGCGCGAGACTGGGCCTACGCCATTTACGGAATGTTTCTAAACCAGTGCTCACTGTCCTGTTATTTCCTGTACCGTAGAGCAGAGGGCCCTGGACAGACGATACAGTGAGGCTGAGTCAACAAAGCAGGTGGTGTAAATTATCACAAGTGATTTACGTCTTTACCTGGTCACAGTAGTTCGAGAATACATTTCCTGCGGAGTGGGTGGATGTGTGTAAACTATGGGCATATTTACAAGCTCTCAGCGCCACCGAAGCGTCACTTTTTTTGATGCTCTGGTGGCACAGTGCCATATTATGTATTTACAAAGTGGCGCTTAGCCACTTTGCATGGCTTAATGCCACCTTGTAAATATGCCTGTTTCAGCCACAGGGGCGTGTAATGGGCGATTCTATTGGCATTCCACCACAATACCAATTGTTTTTCGTCACTGCCGCTGATTTACAAGGTCGAGGCACCACCAAAAAGCAACGCCATGGAATACCAGGCATTAGAATGGCGCAAGTAGGAGAAATTATTCATTTCTCCTCGTTTTTCGCTCTTTCCATGTGTGCCGCAGGTGCAAATCGCAATTATTGATTGTTTATGTGCAGGAAGGTGTTCCTTTGTGCACATAAGCAATCATCCCTGCAGCGCAGGCACCCTTGCAACATTGCAGCAGCGTGCCTGCGCTGTCGCTATGCAGCTTTTTTGCGCTCGTTCTTGGGGAAACATGGGTGCGCCGTATTGTTATGAATACAGCGCATTCCTGCATTTTGAAAATGTCGGGTCAAATTTGGCACAGTTCTGCGGTCCAACATTTTCTTGTGAATATGCCCCATGTATGTAATTGTTTACTTAGATATATGCGCACAATGTATGTTCTATGTACGTGTACATGTGAAAGGTTAGGAGAATGTGGATTTCATTTTTAGGTGCTTACCCTAAGGTATGACAGTCTGAGGTGATTGGGACTATTAGTTTACATAAGGCTGATCAAAAGCTCCTGTATTTATTTTATGATTGTTTTGGGGGGAGAAAACATGAGGCCACGAGGGGCCGTATTATATATTGCATATGTTTACATTTATTGTTTGATTAATAAAATCATTGCAATCAATTAAGACATCCTAGATTACTGTACCATTCTGATACAACATTTCGCTAATATTAACTTAAAAGTAGTGGACATTACCTTAGCAACAAAGTCTGAGATATATAAAAACGTGATACAGAGGGATTTAAATTGATATTGAGGTAACTGTTGTACGACGAGGGGAATAGACACTGAAATGTATAAGTCAACTGACGGTGGACTTGCTACTATGCGAATAAGTAGAGGTTTGAGCTAAACTCATTGGTAAATAAGAGAACAACATGCTATTAAGAATGTATATGAGATGATGGAGACCTATGTTTGTGATGTCCTGCTATGCATCAGTATACTTATTAAAAATAATTTTTTAAAAAAATTAAAAACATGTGCAAATGTACAAGGCAATAGAATTGATTGATTCCTACATTTCAGCAATCACAGCTAATTATCCCCTTCTTAATAACATCCTACCATGCAAAGTATAGCCAAGTAATCATTTCTGTTAACTTTTCATTATGTAATGCCAAGTTACATTTCTAAGGCATATGTATAGCTAGCCATTGTCACTCTTATCTGGCCACTGAGTCAGTTTCTATAATTTCTGATTGGCCACAACATCAGAGTGAGGCAAGTGCAAATCATTGACAAAAAAATAAACAAGAATTGCTAAAGTGCCTAATATTAATTTTCCATCTTTTACCTTCTAATCGACCACTATTTGACAATAAAGATGTACATCTCATTGTCAGAACCTGTGTGAAAATTGCTAAGGTACTTAACATTAAATCTCCATTAAACAATGTGCCCCGGGGAGCAGGAGGTGTGTGCGCCTGCTTTGTGCATACTCATGGCACAATGGCATTACAGAGGTGGGGGCCACAGATGCTTGTGCGGCCCCTTCTGTAATACTGATAGTGCACGAGTTGCACCAGTGCTATCATAAGATGGCATTTCTCATTTGCATGGGGGCGTGGCCCCAAGCAAATGAGGCAATCACTTTGCCTTGGGCGCCTGCGCCATATTATGGATGTATTGAGTCTTTAGGAGGTGCACTGGAAGTGCACCACAAAAAGGTGGCGCACTTTCCTTGCCTTTACAAAAGGCAGCCTTCTGGAGCGGATGCCCATACATCTGCCTGCAAGGGCACCGCTCTTCCCTCTTGAGAGTATAGGAAGGTTGTCACCCGCACTGTGAAACATGGAGCAGCTTTAAAACAGTGTCTCTGTATTTCACTTGAATGCGCTGCCCCAAGGGCAGCGCGAGTACAGAGCTACCCTGGGGCAGCTCATTCTGTGTAATATGGCACACTGTCCCTTCACCAATGGTTGCATATGTTGCACTGTATTTCCCTGAGCATTCATCCAACACTTCCCGGGGAAGACCATACAGTCTTTTTTATTTTGAATCCTACTTTTCCTCGTCTCAGTCCTTAACTTTGAAGGGGGTGACCTTTGAAAACACAGCGTGTATGCAGTGACATGGGCCACCAAGCACTCCAAAAGTGAGGTGACTCAGGTCTCCACTAACCAGGGCTCCGGGTACAGTGTTGGCAGTGAGAGGTAGGCCATCTCCCAGTAGAGGAGGATGCTGAGCAGCCAAAGTCCAGCTTAAGGCCAATGTGTAGGACGAGTCTAGGGACAGTACAAAATAATTATCTCCATTTATAGTATTTATTATACAAGAGTCCTATGATGCATGAACAAAAGTACAGAAACACATCCTCTGGGAAAAGCAAATACTGTTAGGGGATGCAAGGTGAAGTAAAACGTGTGAAATGTAAACAGTTACTGCACAGCTGATACAGAGGCCTTAAGGGGTGTTACAGCATTACGGAGAGTATGAACAGTATCCTTGCAATTTTAAGGACAGGAATATGGAACCCGGCAGGGACCTGTTTCAAAGTGAGTTTTTCTTACTACCGTAAGGGAGTCCTGGCAGGATCCGCCCACTTAAAAGCCTGATCGCAGCCAATGTCTGCACACTGATTCCCTTGCCTACACCTTTGTACAACTGCTCTTATCCATACTGGCCCCCATACTCCTATTCATACCGCTGTACCACTACTCATACCCGTGCCCCATTCACCCCTGCTTACACCTGGTACCCTAAGACATCCACACCTGCTTTTACCTAAAATTACCTGTTTCCTAGTTTCACCAATTCCACCTATACCGTAGTACCTATAGCGCTAATCCCTCTTTGTTACTCTCACATTCCTGTCCCCTCTATTAATGCTGGCCCTTTAAATGTCTGGAATTAGTAATCTTTATGGGAGGAAAAACATCTGATAGGCCCTAGAAAGAAGGGGTATCCCAGGATCTCGAATATGCTTGTCTCATTAATCACTCAATCAAACTGTATTTGTAAAGCACAGCACTGTCACCCCCAGGGGTCTCTGGGTGCTGAGGATGCCTGGTCTCTGTCGAAAATCAGGTCTTGAGTTTTTTCCTGAAGTCTGCCAGGGAGGGTGTTGTACGGAGGTGGAGGGGTAGGTCGTTCTAGGTCTAGGCAGCGATGTGGCAGAAGGAACAGCCCCTGCTGTGGCTGCTAAGGATACGGGGGGTCTGGGTGAGGGTGAGAGAGGAGGAACGCAGGTGTCTAGAGGGTTGGTGGAAGTTCAAGTCGATGGTTGATGTGGGCAGGTCCTTGATCATGGAGGGCTTCCTAGGCGTGCATGAGGATCTTGAACTGGCATCTCTTCTGGATGGGGAGCCAGTGGAGGTATCTGAGGTGGTAGATGATGTATGACCATTTGGGAAGTTCCAGGATGGGTCTTGCTGGAGCATTCTGTATGGTCTGGAGTCTTCTGAGGAGCTGGGTGGAGATGCCTGCGTAGAGTGTTGCTATAGTTGAGGTGGCTGGTGATCTCATGAGCCCTCTGTGACTGCAGAACGAATAGGCCACGTTATAACGCATGCCTTTAGAAAGCATGCCATTACAACGTGGTCATTACAATGACCGCGTTGTTGCATCGCATAGCATTACAACGCTAGTCATTACAACGACTTGCTGTAGGGGCCGCTGGATGTTGGAATAGTATTATTTACTATTCCCACTCCAGTTTGTACAACAGTAAGGAAGGTGTTGGATTTAAAATCCAACACCTTCCGCCCCCTTTAGCAAGTCATTGTAACGTAATGGCATACGATGTAACAACGCGGTCATTGTAATGACCACGTAATAATGGCATGCGATGTATCACATGCGCGGTAAATGATATTTCCCTTGCAGACCTAAAGATTGAACAGCTCTGAGCAGTACAAATAGGTCTCTGATAAACAGTGCAATGTAATGTGTGTTGAACTTTCCCTCGGTGTGTCCTTTTCTGTATTTATGGCTCTTGATTAAAAGCAGCAGGCAGCAACTGACATTTCAGGTAGATGAGACATACCTTTGATGTGATGCAGCAGTCAGCACTATTTGCAAGAATAAAAAGCTGAGATAAGGACGTGGATGTTAGTGTACCCAAACAAAGCTGTATTCTCTTTTCAGAAAACAGCTCTGTAAACCAAACCTCACCCACCAAAGTCTCCCAAAACAGTATATTTCTCCACAAAACGTCACCTGATATTTTGAAAAGTTTAAAATTCCCTCTAAAGTAAATATTACTTTCCAAACAGTTTCACATGTTGGTTGCTTCTGAGCTAGTGTGAATGAACCTACTCACCATTTGGAAAAGTTGCAGGGAACTTGTTCTCAAATCTTTCTAATATTGCTCCTATCAAGTGGGATATCTTCAATTGGCCAGGAGGCAATACCTCTCTCAGCTCCAAGCCCCGCTAGCTTCTCTAGGACACTTCTTGCCTGTTATAAGCTGTCCTAAATCTCAATGCCCCCTGGGGCATTTCTGGAAATGACTCCCACAGTTCTGGAGCAAGTCACTAGATGCCAACCTTCAGGCAGGGGGAGTCGGAGTACTTACACATCTTTTCCTTTCAGCAGGATGGGTTCTCTTCCTAAGCATGGAGGTCGTTGTCTCTTTCTTTACCGTATTCTTCTTAGAGGCGGAATACAGTGCATGGATTCCAAGGGTCTGCTCTAGATTCTCGGTACCTCTAAATATCACTTTCTGCCCCCAACATATTTTCTCAGCACTAAAAAAGTAGTAGACGTTTTGTAAGAGTTGTCTTTTGGCTGCTAAAGTGTTTTTGCTGTTTATGTGAGAAAATCAAGTTTGAAGAAGTCCTACATTTGCAGTACACAGCCCTCTAAAACCTAGATCTTACCTCTTGGACTCCAGCCAGCCCTTTCCAAAATTAAGACATTTCAGTATTCTAGAGCAACACCACAAACAGAGGTTCCCATATGGGAAGGAAGTCCAGTAGGGATGAAAAGTTGAATAGAGGGAGGGATTTCTTGCCAAAGCGAGCAATAGATTGTCAATGCAGAGCAGAGTAAAAACTCTAAATAAACTTCATGCATGTCTCGATAACTATACTACCTACCAATATCCCCTCCTCTGTGGACCAAGCCCTATAATAGCACTCCAATGTAACCTCGGGAGTGCCTTGATTGACGTTCTAAACGTATTTAGTGCGCAAGTTATGATATTCCTGGCTATTGTACGTGTTATTGATTGTTGTCCTAACCATAACTTGCAAATGTCAGTGGTTTTTCAGTGTAGCCATGAGTGTAGTTTGATTGTTTGTTTTTTTTAGATGAATTTCTAAGTTTTTTAAACATATGTTAATGTGATTTAATCAAGGCTAGCCATAATGTCACTCTAATCTTTGTGTTTTGAAATTAATGTTGGGGTTTTGTTTGATAATATATCGCACCCCCACTATGCATGGCCTTTGGTGGTCAGCGACAGGGACTGGCCCGTAGCCGGTTTCTGCACCAAACCCTCTGCAGGCACGAACCCTAACTCCACAAACTTTTGGCTGAGCACAGTGAAGGTGGGTTGCAACTTTTGGCTTTCAGACACACCCAGCACACAACACTCTGCTGGGGGCCAACCGCCTCTGCACAGAGACTTCAGCCATGCACAACGTGTGTTCGCTGCAGGCAGCCAGGCCGTGCATCTAACTCACAGCATGTGCCAAAGCCTCCTGTGCAAAGACTTCGACTGTGTGCAGCATGAGTTGGCTGCAATGCCCAGCCATGCAGCAGGCAGCCAACCCTGCTGTAAACTGCCTTTGGCCGTGTGCAGTGGACTGGACGGTGCCCAGGCACTGCTTCAGCCCACCCAATGTGACCAAAGACTAAGTGTGTGGGCCCGTTGTGGGAAAATAAAACATAAAAGTGAGGTCAGATGCACCTGTCAATATGTACTTTTATTTCTTTTTTCAATTCACAAACATTTAGCCATGGGCGTAAAATTCTGCTCCGCTCTCAGAGTATGCAGAGTTTTGCCCGCATTTCATAGAGCGCTGAGTTCCGTAAGACTGCATAGCGGCGCAGAGTTTTTCCTCTTGGGTGTCTCACCAGGGTTAAGTTGGTGAGCACGAGCGAGGAAAGTCGTAAGCTTGACCAACCTCCTGGAGAGATTTCTCAGTGCGGGCAGTTGCTGCAAGTCGCTACCACTCACGTTGAGAAACCTAACGCTCGCGTTGAGGAAGCTGCTGCTCAAGTAGAACATATACTTGAGCTGCAGAAAGGTGCAATGCCCTCGTGCACAGTGCCATTCGTGCTAATTTTACAGCGTGGGACAAACACCCGGTGCTAAAAATCAGTATCAGCAGTGAGACTTAACTTAGCGAAGCGTGGCAGAGTTTTCCGGCACACAGAGTTCCCCGTAGCAGAACTCTGCGAACTCCGCCCAGGCCTACAAACATTTCCAAAAGTACTTTGGGACTGAAAAGCTACTCTAGGTGCAGATTTCCAAGCTGTACCACTGGGAGTCCATCTGACATCTCCCACATGCTTCAATTCCCACTGTGTATAATTCTATACAGCGTGCAGTTCAACTCAGGGAACGCACTATTTTATTAGGTCTCGCAGACCGAGCGTTGCAGCGTGCATGCGCTGCACGCTCTGCGAGGCATATTGTATTAGGGTATGTTTTAGAAGTGGGGTCAAAGCCCCACCCCTATTTTTCATTGACTGGCATCATCGTCTATGGTAAGCGCTGTCCTTCGATTGAAAATGAGGCTTCTTAGTCCCTCCTTGTTACCAACCTGTCTCCTTTTGGGACGGCCCATCAGGACTGGATCGTTTACTTGCGGCGTTACACCCACGGTCTCCATAAGTCAGTAAGCACTCTTTTTTTGTTATTTGCAACGCGGTTCTCTTTCACTTTAGGGACCGCGCTTGTTTATTTAATTAATTTTCTGTTTATTTAATGAATTTGCTGAGCGAGCCGCTTTCACTTTTGTGGCCACACTTGTTATTTTTTTTAAATGAAGGGGGAGAGTTTAGGTTGCAGGTGCACCGAGCATGCTTGCGCGTTTTCGTTGGGGTTAGACCAGCTAGTTCATGTACACAAACTACATGTTGCTGTCGAACAGCTGTTTTGAAGTATTTAGGTTTGTCGAGCCGCAAATGATTTTATAAACATGCCTTAAGACGTCTTGTTTTTTTTCCTCCTTGCAAAGAAATGTCTTTACCCATGGAGAAATCCCTTCTCTTACATCCTCACCAAACGTGGGGGTGGTCCCGTCCTCTGCCCATCCTGGAAGGGAAGTTACCATAGACTGGATAATGTTCGTCCATTTCCATGCTGGGAAGGGTTCAGAATGGAGTTTGAGAATCCCTCACACACCTTTTGGGTGTTCACAATCTAACATGGCAAACCAGTGGCGTAACGAAACATGAGGGGGCCCCCTGCAAAGTACATGGAAGTGCCCCCCTCCAGACTCACTCAGGTGCTTTCGGGCCAGGGTACTGTGCTGAGGAGGCCCCCGGGAGGTCGCCACCCCCGCACTGCGGGAACAGCAGGGGCCTTTGTTACACCACTGTGGCAAACCACACTTAGTAACACCCACTTCCCACTCCTTGCCTGGAGTTACTACTGCGGATCCCTCTACGCATACTGTGGAGACACTTGCTGTAGCAAATGTGTTTATGCTTTCTAGGCATCCTTTCGTGAATTCCTGGTGGGCGTAAATGAGACATTTTTTTCAGTAAACTTGTGTTTCCAGCTAAAAATACCTTTGTGAACAGGGCCATAGTGGTTGAGTCTTGGTAGAGACATTGCTAGCTTTCTCACAGGATTCGCCAACTCCGTATAGAGAGGCATGCTGGTGGGGTTGATATTTTGAGCTCGGATCTTGATTGATTGTAATTGCCCTTTATCTTAGACGTCAGCCATTGGTTGATTATAACCGTCAATCATGAGGTTCCGGGTTTTCTGATTGCACAGCTGGCATGTCGCCATTTCATAGGTGCAGTAGGGTGATCAGATGTCCCGGATTTGCCCGGACAGTCCCGGTTTTTCACAAGCTGTCCGGGCAGATTTCGGCAATTTTGTCTCATGTCCCGGTTTTTAGAAGGGGTTGACTGAAACAGTGAGAGGCACTTTTTTTGGGTGTTCTAAAGCTTTGCTAGTTAGAAACTGTTATAAGAAAGCAATTTAATTAATAGGTATGATTTTGATTGTAGAAATTACATTGTATTTACTTTCTTAATGCTTCTTCTGTTATCCTATGTTGATGACAGCTGTCATTCTGCCCCATTCTGTGGATGAAAAGTTGTAGTCCTTCTTCTATTTTCCCCAAATGTCCCGGTTTTTGGTTCTCAAGATCTGGTCACCCTAAGGTAAGACAGGTCAGCATCAGAAGGGCGTCCCCTTCTCTTTGTGTCACACAGCTGTTTTTGGTGTCTGTTGAATTTGGAAAACTTTTTAGGAATCTACTGTGCATTTTGTTTTACCAGACGAAAAGGTAAAAGGAGTTTTAAAAATATGCTATTTAGTGCCACTCCCGAGAGTACCTAAGATCAGAAAAGAGTGCAGGGGGAAAGTAGTTGTGAAAGAAAGACTGGCCTCTCAGTGAGATTTGCAAACATGCCAGTGCCTCTGAAAAGCCAGTAGGCTGGGTAAGAGTCAGTCACATATCAGACATAGTCCTGCTTAGGCGAGTAGCACCAGTTCAGGAGGCAAAAAGTAATTCGTGGATGACCAGCTTCGGGGGTCGGAGGGGTGGGGGGGATACCAGCCAGGCTGGTGCGTCTGAAAAGCTAATGGGCTTGGACAGCGTCAGTCACACTGGTGCATAGTCTAGTAGAGCTGGGGACGAGTCAGTTGAATGTGTGGCACCCCTCTTCAGTTCAGTGGGGCTGGAGAGGAGTTAGCAACACGTCAAACACACACCTGGCAGACCAATAGGGCCGGGCTAATGTATCAAATGGCAAGCACGTCTCAGAAAGGCTGGTTGGGCAGGGGGTAGAGTCAGTCACGTTAGACACATTACAGCGTAGCCCAGTAGAGCTGGGAACGAGTCATTCAAATTTGTATGACATCACTTTTCAGTGGGTCTAGCGAAGAGTTAGCGGCGTCTCCGGCACACATCCGGCAGACCAGTAGGGCCGAGCTAATGACTTTCAAGTGCCACGCGCATTAAAAAAGAAAGCCAGTACGGCTGGGCGCAGTCAGTCACATGCCAAACGAAAACGGCTAATTGGTGGGAAGTAGTTGTCGGATGGATCGAAGTTGCCCAGTTTCCCTTTCGTGTATTCATACTGTTCTTTCATCTGCTCTGCAGTCTCGGGGAGACGATGCCGCTCTGCGCATGCGCACCGAATGCCAGTCTCTCATTCCACCGATGCCAGCGCTCTCGGCCATCGGGGCGAGGGGGCGAAACTTGGGCTGACCCTCTTCTGCTAGCAGGGTGTTATCAATGCCCGCCTTTCCCGGGCTGTGCCTTGCACCGCCCTCTCTGTGCAGCCATTGTTGGCGCGCAGAACCTGCACTGAGTGTCTGGCACGCGGCTGGCTGTTCCTTCCCTAATGAGCTCGGCAGCGCTTGCCTCCAGCTCTGTGATCTTGGCACTCTTCCCTGAGATGCATCCTGTGATTTTTACCCGTTCTGTGAGAAGAAGGAAGCCAGGGAGTTGGAGCTGTTATTTGTGCATTTGTCAGAGTGTTTATTTTGTGTATAAAACGGAAGCCGAGTCAAAATATAAAATGAGCAGCTTTTAGTCACTTGTGCGTTCTCCAGGTAAAATGAGCCAGTCGAAGGTGGGGGGGGGGGGGGGGGGGGGGTTCTGTTTTGTTCTCTTCTTTCCTAAACTCACACAGGATCCTGATTTCAAACGGAAACATTGTTTTGTCTGTAATGGCATCTATCTTCCTGCATGCGCCATCTTCATGCACGTGTAATAAATGTAGAAATTCCCTCACATTCTGCAGTGCCGGGTGCTGTGGCATGGGTTCCTGTCCATATATTCTTTCTTGATGTGCACATGACTTGAAGATCTATATGGCCAAGTGCATATTTAGTAAAAAACATAAGTGCCAAGCCCCTCGTCAGGAGGCCCCTGCAGCTTGAACCACGCATTGCCCCTGCCAGCGCCGCCAGTGACCCTACAAACACACCTCCTAACCATCACACTCGTGCAAGTGTGACAATTCAGACTATTCTAGGCCATAAAACGTTTTTTTTTTTTAGTAATTTATTTTTATTGAATTTCCAAATACAGAACATAGAAATAAAGACAAAAAGCAATACATATCTGAAAAGAATAGACAAAACAACAGAAAACAAATGCAAATCACTAGTATCACAATCCATGGATCAAATAAACAATACTGATTGGGGGGGAATTGGGGGAGGCAATAAGAAGGCAGGCGAGGAAAAGCGTCTTGAGAGGAAGCGACTCAGGGGGTTAGAAGGCGATATTTCACATAGTATTTTGCAGGGTGCCTGACTACCGCATAGACACTTTACAGTAAGACAACAGCCAAAAGGGGGATCTGGATCAACAGCATGCATGGGATGAAAACAACCTCTAACATTAATTAGTCATCAGAAGTGTCAGGGTTAGACATTTAGAGCGCACAGTATTGAGCAAAGAGACTCCAGAAACTCTTTGGGCGGCTACTCGGAGGCCTCATCTCATCGTAAACCTCTGATTGAGTATGACAATATAATATATCTCGCTCCTATTCCGCCAGGATGGGCAGGGGTCCTCTCATCCATCTCATCGCCAGTCTGCGCTTGGCCAAGAGGAGGCCTAAAGCAACCAATTTACGCATTACCTTCTTAAGAGGTTTGGTGTATCCAAGCAGGGCCAACAATGGATCCGGGGATAAGGGTGATCCTACGATGTCGCTAAGTTAACGAAAGATCGAAGCCCAATATTGTGCTACCGGGGGGCAGAGCCAAGCCAGATGAAAAAAACCCGCTTGGGGGGCACCACAACGCTCACAGCTGTCACTTTCTCGTGATCCAAACCGGAACAGGGGGAATGATACACTCTATACAGGAACTTAAAATGGGCAAGCCGATGTCGGACATTTATAGAAATTTGGCGAGTTACAGTACAACAGTAGAGCCAGACATCGTCCGTGATGGGGGTGTCAATGTCAGATTGCCACGCCTATTGAGCTTTGTTTAGGGGGGGTACCTTCTTGGCGAGGGCTGAGGTGTACAATTTGGAGATCAGTTTGCTCGGGCTCTGGACACATAAAAGTAGAGTCAGAGGGGGAATGTCCAGGGGTTCCTGAAACTCCTCACCCAGGACCGCCTGTAAGGCATGACGAGTTATAAAAAAATGAAATCTAGTCAGTGCCGTGTGTTCGTCAGTAGTGCCCGCCACCTCCTGGCATGTGCGCACCCGCCCCCCCTCAAAATAGATCCCCCATAGTCTGTATATGTAGCTTATAAAGAGAGTCAAGGGTGCCACTGTCCGAGCTAGGCCCAAACCATTGGCACCACTCAACCCGCAATCGGGGGGGAATAGAGCTGCGCGCCATCGTGCATATCAAGGAGCGCATTCCATGCATGGGCGACGGAGTTGATTGAGTCGAGAATGGCACATCTGCGCAAAGGGGCCTGTGTGAGAAAACGTGGTAGAAAGTGCAGGGCAGCTGCAACCCCCTCCACTTGAAGATGGGGTAGCTCCCGGGGCCCATGTACCCAGCTATATGCATGTGAGGCCAGAGAGGCTCTGTAATAAAATAAAAGGTTCAGCGCATTTAATCCCCCAGAAGAATATGGGAGCATTAGTGTGTCCAACGCCACCCTCGGGGTCCCACCCGCCCACGCTAGTTTTTTTATTAATGAGCGGAGGTCACGAAACATGTGCTGCGGGAGGACTATAGGTATATTAACAAAGAGGAAAAGTAGGTGTGGGAGGACAACCATTTTCATCAGTGCGACACGGCCAGTCAAAGAAAGGGGGAGACGTATCCAACGATCGATGTCATCTGTGAGTTTTCCTATCGCTGTCTCGTAGTTGGCCCTCAAGATCACGTCCGCATCAGAGTGGATCTGGATGCCCAGGTATCGCATGGACTCCATAGTCCACTGCAGCGGGTATTCTAACGTGAATTGCAGCGTCACAGGTGTCAGGGGGAATATGAGAGACTTATCCCAATTAATCGATAAACCAGAAAGGCCCCCAAAACGAAGGACCTCTTGGATTACCGGGGACAGATTAACTTCGGGGTCCCTGACGTATAGGAGGGTGTCATCAGCGTATGCAGTTGTGATAAGATTGTATCGGGGGAAGCGGAGACCTCTGTGACTGTGGTATTCTCGTAAAGCCTGCTGCAGCGGCTCAACTGCAACCGCGTACAACAGCGGAGACAGCGGGCACCCCTGACGGGTGCTCCGGGAGATTGGAAACTTTGCCGACACCGCATCGCCCGGTCGGACCCTGGCCATAGGAGCATGATACAACGCTGAAATCAGCTGCAGGTACACTCTACCAACACCCATTCGGGCCAGTACAGCCTTCATAAATTTCCATTCCATTGAATCGAAGGCCTTTTCGGCCTCAAGGAAGACTGCCACAGCCTTGACCTCAGGCCTCACGTGCTGCAGGGCACCAAAGACAGTACGAATATTCTGCGTGAGTGTACGACCAGGGATAAACCCGGCTTGCTCAGGTCCAATCAGTTTAGGGAGAAGCGCGGATAGTCGATTCGCAAGAATTTTGGCGTATAATTTGGCGTCCACATTGAGAAGTGATAGGGGGTGGTAGGACGAGCATTTATGTGGATCTTTATTGGGTTTTAATAGGGTAATAATTAGCGCCTCGAACATGGAAGGAGGTATAGAACCATCAGCGGCAATGTCGTGAAATAAAGTAATAAGATGGGGGATAAGAAGGTCGCTGAAGCTTTTATAAAATGCGACTGTTAAGCCGTCCATACCGGGGGCACTCCTTTCTCGCATGGAACCCGACGCAAAGGCCATAAAAAGTTATAAGAATGGCTTAGGCAGCAGCAACTAGTCATTTTTCGAGTATATTGAATTAATAAACAACAGTTGTTTTGATCTTCTCTAATTTAGACACACAACGCCACCAATTGGTAGACTGTCATAAGTGCCGGTGTTGACAAGTGCTGGTGTCGAGCACCAGAAACCACTGACTCAAATTAAGCACTGAGTTATGGACTTAAGTGCAGGATAATCAGAAAAGATCCCCTTAATTGTATTTACAATTCAATGTTGCCAAAATTCTGTGCAATTTGTAGAGGTGGGTGAGCCAATGAAAGCTCGAGACAGGCTCTAGCCAGATACTGGACTCTGGGTCAGGTCCTCGTGGAAGCTCAAGGCCAAAACAAGTGGAGCTTACATGTGGCTTCTGCTTGCCGCCATCCTCCACCCTATGTACAAAAAGTTAAAAACGGAGGATTGACATTTGGGGTAAAAAGAAGAGACAAATAGATATCCGTTTAGGGGCTGATTTGGAGAAAGTAAAACCAGAAAACCTAGGATTTACCCTGGCTCCCTCCATTAACCAAATTGTGTGATCTTAGGCAATATTTCATTTCCTCGACCCTCCTTTTTCCTAATTACCCCATCTGAAAGCACCTTCAGATACTGGAGTTCAGAATAGAGCTGTACAAAAACACATTGTGTTTGATTTAAAATACTATAATGTAGTTCGGTCTATAAACATCTGGTCACATGCAGGGTGCACAGGACAGCTGACTTGCCGCCAGGGTCGGAGTACGAATGGTTCCAAGTTCATGTTTAAAATATTGCTTTTAATAGGAACCTCTCAGTGAAGTGATATAATGTGACATATGAATGTCGAAGCTATTGCATGTTAAAGAACACATTTGTGAAATGTGAAGAGACTTTATCATATTTTACGTGATGTTTGCTGCTTGATTTACAAGGGAAACATTTTGAGGGCTCGGCTCTTGCACTGGCTCTTCGAGGCAAGCCAGGCCCTTGCCTCAGCTCTGGCTCGGCTAATCATTTTAATGTGTTGGCTTGCCCACCTCTAGCAATTTGAGAGAGCGCTTGTCATGCAGCATCCAAGTGCCTTGTAGATCTCCAAAGATGGCGTGAGTCGTGACGATGTTGTACACGGCGTATGACATGCATCAGACATATAATGCATGTTTCACGACATGCAATATTTCCGATGTGGAATTTGAGAAGTTTAATGTGCCGGAGTAAGGCACAGTTCGAGCACCTGAAATGCAGGTTTGCGTAACCTTAATATTTGGTGAAAGACTCAATATGGAGGTTTACGCCATTGTTATACAGGTGAAAGCATTTATGTGAAGATAGAGAATGCACACCTTCCCTTATATAAATTCATAGATTTTAGTACTTATCTTCCTGTAATATATGGATTGACGACTGGGAAATGTTCCCCACGAAGCAGTGCGACAGATGGGGTGCGAGATGAGTGCCTTGTTAATATATACAGGTGAAAGCCCATATATATGCAAGTGTAAGCCACCTTAAGACAAGGTGGCTAAAACCAAACCTCACCTAAAGCTGCTGATACATTACTTTATCATGTAAAGGGTTGGACAAACCTCCATGCCAGGAGCTTCTAGTGTTTTCAGAAATCAGGAGCGCCAGGAAACCCTTCACGGCAAACCCTGGAGTAAGCGCGTGACAGCCTTTTTCAGACGAGAAAACAAGCCAGGTTAAATTTACAAAGACATAATCTGTTCTCTTCGAGCTGTTACTAATTCGCAACTGTTTCCTGTGATATGTAAATCTGGCAGAACAAACTGATATTGTTGTGTTATCGCACTCAGGAACACCATGACCTTCGCTGTAGACGCACGAGCTTTGCAAGGAATGCTAAAACAGTGAGCAAACCAGGGGGCATATTATCAAGACAGGCTATAAAATTATCGCCGCTTTAGCGGCAGAAAACTGCCGCTAAAACGGCCATAATGGGCTTGATAATATGCCCTGGAGAATTCCAATTGAAGCCCATGTTAGATGTGAAGGACAGGGAGAAGGTCCAGGAGAAGGTTATGAGGCTCGTTGATGGGGTGACTGCCAACTGGGATTAATTATAAGGACAGACTCCATGTCAGCGAGTAGTAGTGTAGGTCATCGACTGTAGTTCAGAATATTTTATCTACCTGTCTGCGTTCCTCCTCCAGCCCACTATATGCACCCCTCTGGTGACCCTGTGATTTTCCCAGTACCTGTCCCAAATCACACCCGCCCACCTGGGCTGTGGGATTTTGCTGTAAGATCTCATTGCCCCTATGTCTGGAAGACCCTACTACTGTCCGGGATCTGCACTAAGGTGCTGGCCTGTGGCTCAGATGAGTCTGTTTATGGAAAGACTGTTCTCTTCCCTCATCAGGACGATCTTCCAAAACTGCTCACAAAGTCCTCTAAGCCCATGGGGGATCACCGAGGTGCCTAATGTCTTGCATATAGTATCTTGCATAGTGCTTAATGCAGGGAGTTAGTCATGTTCTAGGCACTTCCAATCTTAGCGTGGAAATGACATGCATTACCCAGAATATAAAGGGACAGGAAGCTATTAACACCCAGTACTTCTGGCTCCACAGCTGACACCAGGACCACTAGGTCCCATCCCCTTATTATTAGCGACCTCCTCGAAGATGGATTGTTCATGTCCATTGTAGAAATGCATCACACCTCTGTCCTGAGAGAGCTGTTTTCTCTTCACATTAAATGCATTTCAAATTGCGCCTTCACTAACCTAAGTCATGTTTACAATGTCCTCCATCTTGCTTTAATGTCGCTCAGATGTTGTTGTTGTAGTCGTTATTTGTTCCAAATAAAGCATTGCGAGACTCACACTCATGTATCGAAACTTGTTCCCAGAGCTCCCATGCTACACACCAAGGACTGCTCACTTGTCCCAGGCAATGCACTTACAATGTATCCATTGGACCTCTGAACTCACTGTGAGAATGTCTGCACATTCAATGTAACGCTCCCATGAGACAACCCTCAAATGTATTCTGTAGAAAATTGTTTCTTATTGCTTTCTGTCTATTGGTGCATATCATGAGAACCCTGTAGCCATATAGAATGTATGACTGTCTTTGTCTAAAGTCCTACAAAAGGACCTAGATTTCTAGAGATGCATCTCCCCCCTTTCCCTGCTCTTAGAAGGCGAATCTATTCCAGATTTCATATAAAACTGTACTGACTTCTTTGTACTTATGACTTGTATGCTTTGCTGCTAAATTTCCCTAACGAGAGATTTTGTAACCTGCCTAAAAAGTTCTTATATAAAGCTTTGAACCTCCTACCCTTGTTTGTAATTCTTATCAAAAAGTCTCTCACCTGCTACTGAAGGAAAAGTGTGACGGCTCCAGTCAGGGATCACTATAGCCCATACTGGTACTACAGCGCTCCAGATCCTAGTTGTTAGCACGCCAAATGAATAGCATCGTTGTTTTTTTACGGAGTTTTATATAGCGGGAACTTGACCCGAAGGTATCGGGTATCAGAGAGCTTTACAGAGCACCAGTTGCGTTACATGAGGACTCATTCATTTTTGTTGAGCACGGGGAGATTAAGTGATTTGCCCAGAATCACAGGATGTTCAGCGTCATTGCCGAGACTCAAACCCGGTTCCCCAGATTCAAGTTCGACCGCCCTAGCTGTTATGCCGTTAGGTAAAGAAAGCATGCAGGCTGTTCTCCAACAGGATGAGTTCTGAAGTTACCTCCATCTGAGAAGCTCTATCCTTCCGCTTCTGTTAGAAATTGGTATGTCAGTGTTAATGTCAATGTTAATGTTATTGATATTTCTAGAGCGCAACTTTTACCCGAAGGTGTCCTGGCGCTAACTGAAGTCCTACAGAGACCCAAGCCGAAGAAGAATGAAGGTGAAGATTAACTAGTAAAACGCCAAGTTTTGAGGGCTTTCCTAAAAGCTAGTAGATTTGCCATGCATCTAAGGTGCAACGGGAGGCCATTCCATGCCTTGGCGCACCGACCACAAAGCTTCTGCCACCCCAGTTGGCTTTCTTTACAAAGGGCATCGACACCAATTTTGCTTCTGCAGAGCGTAGTGCTCTTTTTGGTATATACCAGTGAAGTAACATTTCTAGGTGATTGGGCCCAGCTCCTTGAAGGGCTTTATGAACCATACATAGAGCCTTGAACTGAACACGTTTTTTAACGGACAGCCAGTGAAGCCTTCTGATCTCAGCCGAGATTGAAGCGTATTTTGGTATGTCGGTAGGCAATCTGGCAGCTGCATTCTGCAGGAGTTGAAGTTTGTTCATGAGCCCTTCCTGAATATTAAGGTAGAGACTATTGCAATAGTCAAGTTTGGACATGGCTAGAGCAGTGATAACTGTTTGTTGGCAGTCTTTGGGCAGAAATTGTATCATTTTCTTGCAGGATTTCAGAATATACGATGCAGATGAGGCTACCACATTTACTTGATCCCTAAAGCTGAGTTTATTGTCTAAGTAGACAGAGCCTCTTCCAGGGACCAGCACTGGTTCACCTTTGGTTTTTTATAGAGATACGTAGCTCTTCAGCCAATAGAAAAGATAACCCTAGCAATACCCTGAAACAAATGGGTAGCGCTCCGAGGCCTAACTATGGCTCCGAAGGAGAAGGACGCCATGACATTTGAAATATAGGCTTGTGGTCCTGAAGTACAAAGTCCCCGTTTTATGATGCTCCTCACAAAGGATCCTTGAGCCCCCTCAGCCACATACCTATTCAACTCCGTTCCAACCACTCGTTGGAGAAGCTGTGGGACAGGAAACCTGTTGCCCAAGCACATCAGGTGCCCGATGATCAGGGTGGGCTGGAGCTCTCTGTGAAAAGCATCACTGCAGAGCATCACAATGACCCCCGCCGATGATGACATCTAGTGTGGATTCATCATATCTACTTAATAGTGTGGATTCATCATATCTACTTAATAACCTCCAGAAACACAAACAATATTAAAGGAAACTTTCCTAAGACACTATAGGACGGGTTGCCTTGATGATTCCAACCAGACACCCACAAAAATAGTAGTAAGTGTCTCCAGGTTGACAGGCACCACCCTGCAAATATGGGACCCTTCACTTGTGAAACTTAAAAGCCCAAGTAACTGGATGCAGGGCCGGCTTTAGCGCCTGTGGCACCCGATGCGACAATCTTTTTTTAGCAGTCCCCATGTCCTCCTCAGATTCCCTCACTACCACTCAGCAAAAGGGCCCCTCATCTCTCCAAAACCCCTCTCTTGCAAACATTTAATTTGTTTTAAAGCCCTGGTTAAGGCTGGCTTTACTAATCCACTCAGCTACCCACTTTAAATACAGAGCTGTTCTGTGCAGCAGGCATGTTAACCTTCTGCGCTACTTTATGGCGAGTCAAAACTGCCACTAGACAAAACTCTAGAATCGCTGGCAGGAACATTAATCACAAGCGTTATCTTGACATTTTTACTGCTGCCCGAAATCTGAATGCACAAGGAACTCTGCATCACCTGCTTTTAAATCGTAAGTTATTGCTAAACACAGCGCCCCCCTGAGTTCTGTACCCCCCTCCAGGTCAGCGCCCAGTGCGGCCGCACAGGTCCCACTGCCCTAAAGCCGGCCCCGACTGGATGGATGAGTTAATGAGGTGCTAATTCAGAGACTGATGCGTGCACTCGAATTAGTTAACTTATTTCCATGTCTTACTTTTCTTGCTCTTTCTTCCTCTTCTTTCCTTCATCTTCATCTCCCTGCTTAGACAGAAGAGCTGACTACGAGACTGCTGTTGCTTTTCGTCTTGGAAGCCATATTGCCTCGTGGCCAGGGGTAAACAGCGTTTACTTCGCATGCGACTCTTCGCATGCCATTACAACGCGGACGTTAGTACGACCGCGTTGTTAGTTCGTATACCTTTACTACGCAAGTCGGAACAGCGACTTGTGTTAGTGGGAGAAGGTGTTGGATTTAAAATCCAACACCTTCCCTAGTGTCCGCATAGACTGGAGTTGGAATAGTAAATTATACTATTCCAACATCCAGCGCCCCCTACTGCAATTCGTTGTTCCGAATTGCGTAGTAAAGGTATACGAACTAACAACGCGGTCGTACTAACGACTGCGTTGTAATGGCATGCGTACTAAACGCATGCTAAGTAACGAGTGATATTCGTGGCCAGGTGGTGAGGTGTGGGGGGGGGGAGTAGCTGGCCCTTACCTGTGGCAAGCTCCATCAAGTTCCTTCCCACTTGAAAGTTGAACTCCTGCAATTTAACATTTTTTAGTGCCCCATCTGTGGAGGCCTTTGATGTTCTGTAACCCTTTATTTATGCCCATATTTTGCTCCTGTAATTGTTGTTTTTTCGGCATTTTTTACGATATGTTTATGCTAGAACTACCCTTCTTCCTAGCAGGTCGCCCTGGTCGCTCAATTATTGTCATCTGATTTTTCAAATGTTAAGTTCTCAGCACTTGTCATGGTTACACTTTTCTAATCTGGGTTGGTGTCCTTTTCCTACGGTTCTGTGCTTTCCATCCATCAGGTGTGTATTGTTGCTTTGCTGTTTGCGGTTAGTTGAAATGTGTAAAGTGTCTAGTTTTGAAACGGTTCATGTTGGTTAATGTGAAAGTAAAATGAGTTTAGTCCTGCTGCACCTTTTTGCAGTATATCATCTGCATGGATTGGTGTGGGGAAGGATTTTGACGTTTTTTATTCTCCTGGGTGATCGGCTGTCTGTCCACCCACACTATGTGGATTGTTTTCAAGACCACATTGCCAGCGAGTCAGTTCAGCAGCTATGATGCGGTGTTATCTGAACTGTTCTAAGGCTGGTGATGGTGTGGTGCATGAGAGGTGCTGTTGAGTTGGCAGCTTCATGCCAGCTGTATGGCTTTGGTGCCATGCCGTGCACATGAGGGTGCCAGGAGAGAGGTAGATTACAAGTGTAACTGGAAATTTGCTGTTCACTGGGTATTGTTGGCTGGCAATAGCTAGAGCTGGTGGACACCGTAATGATATATCACATGGGCTACTGGGCAGTGTTATGCGTGTGTGCTGGGAATTATGTCCAGTCTGTTCTGTTGGATGTGTGTAGCGGGAAGGCTGACAAGTGTTGTGAGCAGGGCGATAACCATCTAATGGCATACCCGTGTGGTGCTGGATGTGTGCAAGGAGATCTGGTTAATGTGATCTCTTGAAAATGTGTGTGTTTGCTGCCACTGTACCCTATCATCCTATGATTCATAAGTGCTTGGTTGTAGCTATTTTTAAATTATTTTATTTAAAATTTTCTTTATTGGCATTTCAACATATACATCGAACTTGGTTGGAGATATTCGAGTTTCGCACCTGCCTGCAGGCTTCTACGTAGTGCCACTGAAGTCAGAGGAGCAGATGTGCGCTGCGTATGTGTGTTTTCACCAAAATAACATAGTCACGGTGGGTTCAGTGATCCAGGTGGCAGCAGGCACACAGCAGTGCAATATTCAGGAGGCAGGGATTCTGCTGAAGTATCACCATGAACAAAGCAGCCTTTAGGGTAGCACTCCTTCGGGTCAAGTTTGCCCTATAAAAACTCTGTAAAAAAAAAAAATCCAAGTCAATGATGTGGGCAGGAGCTTTGAACATTTGTCGAAGCTGCACATCCAATGCATGGTGGCAGATATGGCACAGATGCATATATGTATACATTAGCATTTGTATACTGCAGGCGTGTCTGGAAGTGACATATCGTTGATACCTATGGAGATCTGGAGACGTTTGTGTATCATGTAGATCAAGTGGGACGACACTGGTGATGGAGTACTCTCTTCTGCGGTTGGCCTGTGGGTACAGTGGGAGCCGGGAGAATCCATTTTGGTGATGGATGAGGTGTACCCTGAAGAGATGTAACTTCAGTTCTTTTCACTACAGGAGGCATGAGGCACTCTTGTTAACAATCATGTAATTGCATTTTTGCACACAATTTTATACCGTTCCACGAAGCAGACACTTCTTAGAGACAAATAATAGTGGATCGCTAAAAGAAAAACTCTCTCTGCCACAGCCGAACGAGATCGCCTCATTGGGAGTCCTCTGAGGTTACTTTTGCTCTGGGACCAGAGACAACCAGGAGAGGTGGAGAGCTGTGGTCCCTCTCAGCACAGGATCACAGACTACAGATATTTCAGGTTAAGGATCAAGCTGAAATGAATGGGATTGTGTGCCAAATGGAGATTAGTTCCACTGTCCACTTTGGCAGCCATTGTGCTCTATCACATCTTCTGCCGTAATACTGTGCGAACATGCAGTAGAGGATTCAGCGTATGTGATTGACTTCATCAAACTCAAGCGAGCAGACAAATCACACATAAAGCACTTCACATGCTCCATACTCTCTTGTGACTCTCAATTCTCTGTCCACAAATCAAAGTTCTTGCTTTGGTTTCACCGGCAAGTTCATGTTCTGGCAGGCGACCAGTTTGTAAACAGACCTGCCTGATGGAGACAGTAAATGCCCTATTTAAATCTCTGTGATTAGTTACTTCCCAGATCATTGCTGGTTTTTTGGAAGATAACGGTCTTGAGCATTTTTTGTTTGGTTAAAAAAGTCACGCCTTTACTATATTTATGAAGCTCAAAGTGATGCCAGGTGTAAGGAGTCAAGGTGTGGAATATGTGAATGAAAGGATTAACCACGAGAAAACTATGTCAGGTACAGCAGCAAACACCAAGGTGATGGCTATAATGCTTGAATTGATCTCAGCCCCTGGCGACTGCTTTAAGCACCATTCCAGTCCATCGCTCTTTCACCCATGAAGCTCTAGTAAGGCCAGCGATCCTTGACGGACAAAGTTACAGAGGATTATATGGCACCATATTGCTGTTAGTATGTGTAGCACTATTGAAGATAGGGAATTTTCATGCTCTAGTCTTTAGTATTACATCATAGACCCGAGTCTGTTTTCTGATTGAGTTGGATCATCAGTAGCGTGGGTGTGGATAATATGGTGCTATTTGGCATTTAATTGTATGTGTGTTGTAGTTTTAATTGTTTAGTGTGTGCTGCCAGCAGTCTTTACCAAACTGGATACGTACCATCTGGAAAGGCTGATACGTGCGTTGCCTGGCATGAAATATATCTATGATATTAGGGATAAAGAATTCCCTGCATTACATTATAAGGATATTGCAAGTCACAGAGGCGTTCCAAAACCATATAGAGGAACAAGGCAGAAGGGACTACTTTACCCCATGTAAGACATGGTCACACCATCACCTTTCCCACAAACCACTTAAAACCTTGCGGTGTAGCTCTTTCACGTGAAAGAGCGAGCATGTTTGCAAACATGAAGAATAAAAATAAAGCATCTAGTGCAAAATTAAACACATCAAAACCTTTTTTGATATTTGTTGCAAATAAATATTAAAACAGTTCAATACAAGTCATTTTTTTTAAGTTGCAGTAGCTCAGAATGTGTAGAAACATGCAGAAAGATTCTTGCTTTGCTCTATATAAAGAGTGCAAAAAAGAAACATATTCTCTCTGCTTCTCATTGTAAACTATTAAAATAGAGCAGAAGTAAGAAAAGCGATATTCTGTTTTTGTTGCTTTAATCAGCTGCTTCAGTTATGCTCTGTGACCCGACCTGCCTTTCACCTAAGCTGCTGGCTCTGGCAGCAGGCATTGTGACCTCAGGACTCAACTGTTATAACTTATAATAGTCGAGTTCTGACCTCTTTTCTTTATAATTGGCGACTGGATGCCCCACAAGTCACTGATTATAAAGAAATCAGAGACTGCCATTTAGGCAGGGATAACAGAATCCCATGTATTATAATGAGACTATGTGGTCTTTCTACGGTCCACAGTAGACCTTTAACTAGACCTGCTGAGGTGTGTTATGTGAATGTTGATTTAGAGTGTTATGTGTTGTTATGAAGTAGGATATTGTTTTATGAAGAGGAGAGTGCCGTTCTGATCTCCATGTAGTCCAACAACCTGGTGCCTCTGAGATGCGATGGATGCTTGTCCATTGTGCTGAGTAAGGTAGTCTGTAGTCTGTTGGTTGATGTGATTGTTTATCATTATGGTTGGTGTCGTAGGGTGGTGAGACCTAAGTACACGGAGCATGTGAGCTCTGTTAAATGTGTGCTCCATTTTTTGTTTCCAGTGTTCTGCGTTTTATGTGTTGCTTTGAACTTGGAAAGATCTATCATGCTCAGTGACGTCCAAACACCCATCGCTCCCGAACAGTTCTGCACTCATATGTTTAGCCTCCTCAACTTTGTCTAATATGTACTGATGGGGTGTGCGTTTGTTTGGCTTCATGGTAATCCAAGTCAGAAGGGCAGAGTGCTCATTTTGTTTGTCCTACACAACTATAAGAACAATAGATAAGGGCCATGTATGCAGTTGGCGGCATGAGCACCACCCTGGAGGATGGCAAGGAGAAGGCCTCGCCATCCTCATTTATGCAAACCAAGCCTGTCCATCCTTTCAAAATTGCAGATTTCATCAACCCCCCACTGACCTGAACGTGGGCAATTCTGAAGAGAGCCTAGTGCTCTAAGACTATCTCAGGCTCCTGATGGCTGCCGAAGGCGATACTCGCCAGTCGGTGCAAGTCCTATATTGGCCATGGCTAAAATCCTGGCCAGGCTCCAACCTTTTGTATCGCAGTGTGAAGCCCAAAGCAGTTAGGCTAATGAGCAACCCTGATCAGGTCTGCCTTATATCACCCTATTGCGCTCACCCCGCCATACAAGTTCAGATCTGTATTTTTTACACCCAGAACCCTTCTGATGCTGTGTGTAAATCAGGTGGAATCTACCATCCCCCCAGACCTATTACTCACACTGTCCACCTTCGTTCTTAGTAAGGAATGACATTTCAAGTCGAACAAATACAAGAACCTTAGCAGAAGACAAACAGTATTGTGGCCAAGAAGACATACCCTCTTCCATTAGTCTGGCTCATACACCAGCACAGCATGGATTTGAAAGGAGGCACTTTTTCAGTATAAACACAGTTGTTTTCTGTTTCAATACCACCCACAAGATGACAACACCAATAACCAAGTCATTAAAGAAAGGCGTGATCCCTTCACTTGTGCCTCTGCACCGATCCATTACTGTGCCCCAGGGCCCTATTGATATGCTCTAGAAGCCATTGAAAATCCCTTCGGACGGGGCTAGTAAGAAGATATGCCACAAAAGATAGCCCTGCTGCTGACATGCAGTAGCTGTTGTTCCTGTGGTGGATGGATGCAGTCTTGGCACCACGAGAGCGACTCAGACCAGGGTCAGGGGTTTAACAGGCTTGTGCATCAGCTTGTCCAATGCCAAGATGGTGGAGTGGCCGCACAGAAGGAATCAGGCTTGCCACCCAGTAGCATAGGAAGTGTACCATGTTCTCTAATGAAATCAAGGACATTTGGCACCATCCACTGGATTTGGTAGCAAATGAACACTATACATGGGGTGCCGAGGGCCCTTAAAGTCTCCTGAGACTCAGTGCTACTGCACCTTCTGCACTATTGATAGATGCACCCCTATTTCCACCTCCCTCATGCAGAGACATTTTAAGGCATGGGCAAAATGGGCAAGCTATCTCTTACTGTCTCTCTACATCCCAATATACCTTCATCCTTTCTATCCCACCTCTCGCTGCCTCACCTCTTTGTTTTTTCGCAAGTCTGTCTACCTCACACTGCCTTTACCTCTAATTCACACTTTTCTACCTTACTTCTCTCTGTACCTCACTTGTTTGTGTACTTTCTCCACGTTTCCTTCTCCATATCTCTATCGACTGCTACTGCACTCTAAAATCGTACCTAGTTCTCAACCTACATCTTAGTCTTTCTACCCAGTGCTTAATTTGTAAAATATGAAGTGCCAGGGCTCTGACCAGGAGGCCACTGCAGCTTGCACCACCCATCGCCCCTGTCACCACTGCCAAAACAACTACTGACCATCTCTCTCGCATGTGAATGCGACAGTTCAGATTATTCCAGGTCCCCAAAGCTAAAGGAATGGCTGGGGAGGCAGGTATTAGTAATTTTTTTAATGTATATTGTTTTCCTAAACACTGTTATACTGCTAATCTCTAAATTACATGAGCAGCGCCACCTTGTGGCAGACTGCTCTAAGTGTGGTCTTGACAATTAGGTGCCGGTGCCGAGCACTGGAAACCAATTAAGTGCCGGTGCTCAGCACCAGAAAGCTCCGGCCCAAATTAAGCACTGTTTCTACCTCTCTTTGGGCCTCATGTAGGTAGCTAAATACCGGTCGGTAACGGCCGAAATTCGGTAAATATCCCGTTACCGACCGGTATTTAGCTATTTGAGATGTAGGAGGCATAATTTCAGGATTCGGTAAATCACCGAATCGGTAAAATACCGATTCGGTAAATACCGAATCCTGAAATCATATGTAGGGAGCACTCTAAAGAGTGAAAATTAGTATTAAGAATTCGTTATTTACCACCAAATACAGGTTGGTGATAAATAACGAATACCTTGCAAAAAGTAATATTTTGCAGATTTAAGAGTGCCATGTGGTAGACATACATGCCCTTAGGGCATGTATGTGCGCCACATGTGCACACATGCAAGATTCAGGGGTGCAACAGGGTGTCAATGTGACACCCTGCCACCCTTGAATATGCTCCCCCCATTACCGAATCGGTATTTACCGAATCGGTAATGAGGCATACCTTACCATTGATTCCTATGGGCCTCCAGGCCCATAGGAATCAATGGGAAGGTATGCCTCATTACCGAATCGATAAATACCGAATCATAATTACCGAATTTTTCCGATTCGGTAAAATTTACCGAATTATTACCTACATCACATCGGCAAAATTCGGTATTTATGAATCGGTAAATGTGATGCTACCTACATATGGCCCTTTATCTTTCGTTTTGGCGACCTCACGTTTCTCTGATTACTTTACTATTCTCCCTATCTCACATATCTTTCTACATCAACTCTATCTCTACCCCCTCTACTACACATCACTCATTGTACTGTTATCATTATGTTTCTTCCCTTATCTTGTATCAGGGCCACAGGTATTTGAGCCAGAAAAGTGCACACATGTAAAGCGAAGTAGAGGGGCAAGGCAGGGGAAGACAAATTAGGAGAACAGTACTAGTTTTTACCCAGTCGACTGCTGAAAATCCCCAGAGCAGTGATTTAATTTTCACCATTCAGCAAGAATACCAATAGTGAAGCTTGATATATTTGTGATTACAAATATTTGGCAACTAATGCTAGAATCTGAAGGCAATGAGCGTATATCTCATTTTAATGCTATGCACTAGTCCATTAACAATCAAACAAGTCACCCTTAACATGTTTTCCTACAATGGGAGTCACAAGCTGGTTCGACACTACATTTCACAGAAAATGTTGCTGCAAGTATAAAAGTTCTAGCTCCCAACTCAAAAAGAAATGGCCTCATTAAAGCTTGTTCAAGTTTTCTTTCAATACCAATTGGCTTGCAGACGCCAGACAGTCTGACATGTTAGCAGTGGCTTTAAGTGAGGCATTGAAAACCCATCCATTTAAACTGTGTCTGTTGTTGGACTCCCACTAGATCGCCATCTGGTGGTAAGAACTGTCATTGCATGTTCCCCTCTCTTCCTCCTCTAGTGGTCTTCCTTGCTGCTGTCCTGTATCATAATAGTCTCTCTTTTCACCACAGTTTGTTAGGGTTCCTTGTTTTTTGGTGTTTTCTTGTCTGTACAGCAGGAATGCAGTCAGATCGCCCTTTTAAGATAGCCAAATGAACATAAATAAATCAGAATCGGGTCTTGCGCAAAAACTAAATATACATCCTTACTCCGGTCTAGCACAAAAGGCGATTGTATTCAGTTTTTTGTAGAAGAAATTCCACTTGTTCCTCCTTAAGTAGCGCAAAGGTCATGTATTTCCTTAGGTCAATGCCAGGGTTTTGGCTGGCAACAAAATGGCTGCTTGCAAGCTGCAGACAAAAAAAAACAAGTATTGGCAAAACAACTTGGTCTGCTTTCATTTTGAGTCCAGATTAAATGGTTAAACATTTCTGCAGTTGACAATAAAGCCGAAATAGTTACTTTCTGTACAGAATGCATTTATGAGAAAGCATTTAGCATAGGTTAATTCAGTGTACCTTTGAGATGATAAAACAGTGCCTTACGCAATGCTCAGCTAGTACTCAATAATAGGTAGAAAGATACATCAAATAGCCAATTGTAGAAGATGAGATAGAAGTACTCCTCCGGGTCGAGCCATAGCCCACTTTATGTATATTGTAAAGAATTGGTAACAACAGGTTTAGCAGACAGATGCGCTCTCAAGCCAGACTCTAAAAGAGAACATGCGCAGTTGCAGTTTCTGCTCCACTTTCCATGTTTTTGGTCGGTATTGTATGATTTATTGTTGCATCTATGCAGCCTTGCCTGGTTGAATCACTCTCTCTCTGGGTTATATTTTGTGTTAATATAATATGCATTATTAATAATGATTACATCATAGAATCCAATCGGATCAAGTACATGAATTAACACACAGTAGCATGTAGTTTTGCCGTGTAAGCCATGATGGGCCCAACAACACAATACTAGGGAATAATGTCGATTGATCGTACCCTGTATATTCTCATTAGTTGACTGTGATTACTATCCTACTGATCTCCCAGGGAGGTCCTGTCCCTCCATTTGTTATTCTTCTACAATTGTATTTATATCGTATCCGTGTTTATTCCTGTGTCTTTACCTGTTTTTCACTCCTCGCCCCTGTAAAGCACTCTGATACCCTCACGGGTTATGTTCGCGCTATATAAAACTTTATAAATAAACAGCAGGGAGAAGTAGTGAAGCCAACCCACTGTCACCGGCAAAGTCCTGCAATATCATAGTATGGTGGCCAGGAGTTGTAAATTTTAGCTTAGGGTCAGGCAGCTGATTAATCATTCAATGTGTAGGCAATTTCTTTATATTATGTGCTAGTCTTATTCCCATGAAATCCAAGTATATTGTAAATGCAGCCCCTGCACCTTTCTAGATCATGTTTTGGCCCCGCGCCTGACTTGAAAGAACACGCTAATGACTAGGTTGTAAAAGTAATCCACAGGGATTTTTCAAGAAAAAAAGTTAATTAGTGAGAAAACGAGTTAATTAAAAAGATGTAAGAACATTAAATCCTCCATCCTCCTCATTAGATTTTTGCTTTAGAATTTAAATTGCAAAATGCCAACTGCTGTACGCATGAAAGACAGCGACGCAGTAATGAAAATGAAGGTCTCTGCCTGTGCATAGGAAGAGGTGTCGCTCAATCAGCATTAGGTCATAATGTTTGTCATTGTCCTCGTGATGTGCGTGCAAAGAGGTGTTGTAAAAGCAGCACATCATCCTCTGTGTTTTGAAAGAGGTGTCGCGTAGGCAGCGTCAGGCCAAGCTTTTTCGCATAGTCCCCTGCATAAGCGTAGAAAGAGTGCAGCAGAGGCAACATCCTTCCAAGCATCTTCTCATAATTCACTGCATAAGTGTATGAAGAGCTGCAGCATAGACAGTATCTGATTGAGAATCTTCTCATAATCCACTGCATAGGTGTATGAAGAGCTGTCGCATAGGCACTGTCTGATTGAGCATCTTCGCAAATCCACTGCATAAGTATATGAAGAGCTGCCGCATAGGCAGTGTCTGGTTGAGCAGCTTCGCTTAATCCACTGCATAAGAAAGAGTTGCCTCATAGGCAGCGTCTGGATAGCTATCTAAAATAAGTCAACGTGTGCATAGTGCTCAAAATGAGCATCCCTGCTGGCCGACAGAGAGCCAGATGTACAACCGTTTTTTCGGTTGAAAATGGAAAATCGGAATGGTGATGTGAGTCTGTGTTTAGTATTGAAAAGTCTGCACCATTACTTATGGTCCATTGATGTAATTGTACGCTTGCTATTGATCACACTTCTTGCGTTGACAACTTCTTTTCCCATCTGTAAATTTAGCTTTTCAGTGAAAAAAAATAAAAAAAATAGTTAAAAAAAAAAATAGTGTTAACAAAAAAAATAAAAAATAAAATGGAAAATCGGGCCGTTTGCCACCTCTAAAAAGGGTTGTAGCATGTACAAACCCTATTTTACGAGTCAGTAATTTTTGCGAGTCGGTAACCTATTACCAACTTGCACAATAGAGTTTGCAAGTCACTATTAGGAAGGGCCATGCCAAGGGCATGTGACAAGAGGATGTATGATTGTTTTGCGACCACAATTGCAGTAGCAAAACAATTGCAGTTACCACCAATTTCAAATTGGTGGTAAGCCAGTCGCAAACGAGAAGGGGTCCCCAGGGGACCCCCTTCCCCTTTGAATTTGGCAGAGAAAATATTTTTGAAGAGCAGGCACTGTCTGCCCTTAAAAAATGAAAAGACATCTTTTCATTTGTTTCTTTTAAATGCACCCCGTTTTCCTCTAAGGAACGGGCTGCATTTGAAAAAAGAACGTTGCTATATTTAGAAAGCAAACACAGACATGGCGGAGTGCTGTTCCCAGCAGGCCACCATCCCTGTGGTTGTAGCCTAATCCTAATGGGTCGCAAATTGTGACCTGTCTCATGAATATTGATGAGGCAGGTCATTTCCGACCTCATTGGGAATCACTAAATGTGTCTGAGACACAACAGTACATTCCATTTTGTGAGTCACAAATTGTGAGTGGCAAGAAATTGCTATTTGCGACCCGCAATACGGAATGGTCGTACATCTTGCCCAGAGTGCATATGTTTCCAGTTTCTCATTTCCCCTGAATCTTTGGAACATTAGTTAGGGGAGGACTTACACCGTATCTACTAACAGTCTGCGTCAGTTCTTCATGCAGTCACAATAGCCAAGAATTAGGTGGCAAAGACAAGTAAAAATAAGGATGCACCCTTCTTTAGGACATGATAGAAGGCTAACAAAGCCCAGAAACTCACATATCTTGTGGCAGAAGTATGAGGTAGCTTTTAAAAGATAATCTAAGGTCTAGACTGTGATTACGAAACCCGAATAAGCAGAGACCCCTGCGTAGAGTCTCCACTGTCACAGGAGACACAAAAATATCCAGAGGCGCCTGGTGACAAGCAGGTATTCTGTGCCCTCCTCTGGGAGTTGCCAAGATTTTAATTTTGCAAGATTGGGTGGCTGTGGCCTCGAGGGAGACTTCATTGCATAAGACATGGGACGAGGAAACAGAAGTGAATATAACATGCGTTAATTACACCCTTGTTTGGCTGTATTTTTTTATTTTTAATGTGTTTGCTGCTAACTTGAGACACACAAACAAATAGTATATCCTTGCACCCTTCACATGTAATAATTCTTCCAGCAAACACGTTACGCTTCTCAATTTAACTTAATGAACTTGAATTAACCAACAGTGTCTTTGGGGATGTGATGTTCAGCCTAGTTAGCAATTATGGAGCAATTATGGAGTACCAGAAAGTAATAATTACCACCCTTGCATGTTGTGCATACTGAAAAAAAAGATAGTTGTCTAGACAATAGGAAACATGGCTTTAGTCTTGGCAGGCCTTGTGAATTTTGCAAAATTATTGTCCTGGTTTCTGTGACAAGCGTTCTGTCGTTTTTAGGTCTCGCCTACGCAGCACGCATGTGCTGTGTAGGAAAGACCTTTAGCCGTCGGCACAGCTTTGAGGGCAAAAACATGCACGCATTGCATTGCTTCCAATGGCAACGCGTGCACGCCTAGAGATTCACTAGCGGTAGCGAGCGTCTGGTGCCATATGTTATCAATTATCGCGGCGCCAGCCGCTCGCTCCCGCAAGTGAATCGCGCAGGCCCCCTCCTCTATCCCCTCCCCCTGCTGCCACGTGATGTGCGCGCGCGCTTTTTTTTTTCTTTTCGCGAGCTTGTCATCCTTTGTCACCCCGGCGAGCATCCATTTTAAAGTTCAAATTCCAGCAGGCATGGGAAGAGGGGAAGGGGGCAGCGGGGGTGTGGCTAGGGATGATAATGGAGCATCAAAAGTGAGCTGCAGACAAGCCAGCACTTTGCCCTGTGGCAGGAGGGAACAGGCTGGGGGTACTTAGGGCGCTCCAAGGCCCAGTTTATTTTCTGGACCAGTGAATGAAACATTGGCAAGGTAGCGGGCCCGGTGAGCATCTGCCGCTCTGCTTCCATGTGGAATGGCCGAGGCGATCACAATGCAGGATTGGGCCAAAAATGTCATTTAATGAAGTGAGGCTGTGTTCCCGGCTCCTCAATGCTTTGCAGGGCTGAGGCAGGCCGGAGTGGCGGTATTTGTGGTTTAGGTGACTGAAGCAAAGGACGCTGTGGACTGTCGCTTCTTTTCACACATTTTTCACCTGCTGAAATGTTTGCAGTGACATCTCTTTGCGTCCCTGGAAAGTCGCACGTTAAATGACCCCACGGCACACCCCCACTGTAAGCCCCCAGATCGGCTTGTGTGCTGTTTGGCACGCAACCATAAATGCCAGTAAGATTCGCTGTGGAAATAGCGAATGAATGAAGACAGCTGCGTTTTGACACTGTATGAAACGGCGTGATGCACTTAAACCTCCAGCCCAGAAAAGCGTCCGACAGATGTTTCTTGAATATTTTATTTGAGGCGAACGCGCTTGAAAAGAAGTGAGCGTGCCTCACCTAACTTTAATACAGCCATGCTTTTACAATGGTTTAACGAATGTTGTATCCACCAGAGCAGTGAGGGCTTGTCCATTGATTAAGGAATGGGCGTGAAACTGGCAGATGTGAAGTACTTTACATTTTCTCCTCGTTTTTATTATGCGCAACTTGTTGTTGTGAACTAATCCAGTTTTTTATATAATTTAATTTCTAGAACTTTTCTCTAGTTCGTATTTGTCTTCGGATACAGAGATCTAAATGTTTGCATTGACTATACTTTTACATAATTTTAACTTGGTTTGCATTTCATTCTAAAGTCTCAATGTTGACCAATAGCAGGTTCACCAAGTCAAAGGCACTCAGTCTATTATTGATCAGAGAAATGAGCTGCTTTCTGGAAAAAGAACATTCTTTAGAGCAAAAAAAAGAATGGGCCACTCCGCCATTCACCCCTGTTGGGTGTCAAACATGCAAGACCTTCGTCTCGGCAACAGGCGCATTAACCACCAGTGCAGTCTCAACTTGCTATACATACGTCATGAGTAGTTGAATGCACTATATCACTCACGATACCTTTTGTTCGCAGAAAACGGTACAGAATTAAAATAGAGTAGGTGCTGTCTAATGCATTGCTCAAACTGCTTCATTCTCCAGTCCAGATTAAATAGTCACTCGCTCAACTATTTGGATACATATTTTTCACAACAGTCCTTAAGTCGAGCAGTTTCACGTATTTCTTTTCTCCCCATGGTAGGTTAAACTGCTGACTCCAAAAAAAACACTGGTCTCCAGATTAGAATATATTAAAGATGCTGCAATGTCCCTTCCAATTTTTTTTCCCAATCAGAGCTGTCGATCAAAGCTCGCTGCAGGGCAAAGGGTGCAGACCCTGTAGGCCCACTTTAGTGGAATAAAGCTTATTGAGCTAGGCCCCAAGGCTCTTGTGTTTTAGTTAAGGGCAGCTTCTGAAGGTTTTAATTTGTTTTCTGGTTGGAACCGATACCACAGTCCAGTCCCTAAAGTTCTTCCTGCTGCTTACCAAGCTAAACCCATGCTTTACTCATACTCTTTTCCAAAGATCTGTAGGTTTGCGAAGCTCTGGTACATGGGTTGGGCTGAAGTTACAAAACTTTTCTTTAAAGAGTTTGATAATGGGTCATTTGCACGGATGCATAATGAGGGCAAAGTGAATGGGGAGATTTTATGTGCCCCACTGCATGCTGTGTCTAGGAATCCGTGGCTCTTTAACCTCCAGCATTTTTTTTGTCCATGTGCATTTGTTCCTTCCACTCCACTGGCAAGAAGACCCCTACCCCCCTTCTAATTTTGTTTCCAAAAAACAAACCTTCGTTTCAAATTTTGTATCAGTGCCTTATGAAAGTCTCTTAATATTTTACATATTCTGTTAATGCTGTCACTTTGTTAGTCCACCCAATTGCTGTTCATTTTAGTTTGTTCTATTGTCTTCAGCACTAAGGTGGCCCGTGGGGTGAATGTTTATGTCCACTAAAAGTTACTTTGCTTTGCATGTGAGGCTTATGCAGTGATTGTGTACAGATGTGAAAAAGAGATCTGCAATCAAACCACAGAACCGTGCCAAGTATGTAATTCATCTAATTAAATAGGTCAATATTTTCTGTTGCAAAAAATATTGAAACGTGGAGTTTGTGGCACATTGACACTGAAGATTCTCAACTTTGGCTGTGATATGGGTCTATAGCACTCTTTCAGCTTTTGTGCTGTAGTAAAAGCATGAATTTAATAGTGCCCATGAACCAAAGAATAGTTTCCTGCGTTGTATTTTCACCATCTTCATGTGTAGTATTTGTTGAGATGTACAGTGTGCTGTGCTATTAGTACGGTGTGGCTAGGGGCTATAACTCATGAAGGACAAATGCTAGTCATGAAAACACACCAGGCTCTAGTTTATACCTAGTGCTACGGTAACCTTAAATGCACGGCACTTCTGCTAAGGGCAACCCTCAAAACTGTGCAAGGAGTTGCACCCTGAGCTTAACCCGGTGTAGTGTAATGACTCTTAATTTAGGGTACTGCAGATGTCAATGAAATGTACCTTCATGGTGCTCCAGACATTTCTCGGGGTTCTTACATTTTGGATCTGTTTTTACACTGGTATTGTGCATGCTCACAAGGAAAGCCCCTCTCCCTTCAGACACGCTACTGAAATGCAAAGGCTGAGCCACAGCCCAGTCTCCACCTTTCATTTGGCCTTCGGCTAGGGCGTCTATTAGCAAGGTGAATTGTCAAGATGAAGTTACTAAATTTGCTGCTTTTGTTTCAGTGCAGAAGCCTTTTTTTCCATTTGATTTTAAGTCTTATTTATACATGTGGACAGCAGATTCCAGATAAAGGTGGCCTTTGAGTCTTAAAGGGGCTATATAGCAAGTGGCACAAGAGCCTCTGGTAACGACACATGGCCCGTTGCCACGCTGAGTGATTGCTAAATAACAAAGTTGCTGTGGGCTTGCTTAATTGGGTTCCATTTTCATCAATTTAACGGGTAAGATGATTGGGTTCCTTTGCAACCACAGCATAGCATGTTCATGAACCACACCCCTGCCAAGTAGATGGTGTGATAAAGGCCCTCAACATGCACTTGGCTTCTTTAGCACAATTCACTGTCGTCCATGGAGGCAGGGAAATCTTAGAGCAGCTACAAAGTAATTCCTTTCTGACCTCTGCCTTTGCCTGTGGTTTTGCCTAAAACTGCTTTCCGTACTTTTGTGCAACGGAACACTAAAGCATGTATATATAGAATGTGTACCTGGACAAATTTAGATCACCTTTTTTCTTTATTTTATAATCCGTTTTTTAGGTCTCTCCTTACCCAGCGCATGCGCTGATCTGGCGAGACTTTTAGTAAGGGCTTCAAAAAATGCTATCATGGCCGGCCTAGAGCTTGAGTGCATGTGTGCGGGCGCGCATTACGAGCAGAGGCGCCACATGGCTTTCCTCCTCATGCTCATTAAGCGCGTCACTGGCCGTGCTTGATTGTGATCGCGATCACTTTCGCGGCCGCTTTGATGTTCTCAGTGAGCCGCGTTACTCTGCTTTGCTTTGAAATTGCTTTGCTTTGCTCCTCTTTGATGTTCTCAGTGAGCCGCGTTACTTTGCTTTGCTTTGAAATTGCTTTGAAATAACAATGCTTGTTATTTCAGAGTAACCATCAAGGTGCTACATTTGCTCGCGACAAACATCTCACAAACCAGCTCAGCGATCACAGACGCGCCTCGTGCTGACTGAGTCTATTTGACAGCGCGAGACTCTTCCTAAAATAGAGCAGCGGTCGCTGAGCTGTGTTTCCGTCAAGGCTCTGTCTCCCTGCCAATGTCGCCTTTCTCTCCCAGTACCCTCTGTCTCTGGCCCTTCCCCAATGGCTGTCTCTCTATTCTTCTCTCCCTGTCACCTCTGCAAGCGTCTCCTTTCTTCATGCCCACCCGTCCTTTGTTGACATTGTCACTCTCTGCTCTCCTCACGTGCCCTCTCTCCTGAAGTGTCAGTAATCGCGGCCGTTTCTCCCTCCTGTCAATCTCTCCCTCCTTCCCTCGCTCTGTCTGTAACAGCGTCACTGCTTCTCCTGCTCCTGTCTGCCAGCAGCTCCTCCCACTCCATCGCTGTCTGTCTGACACCCTCTCCCATCCTGCCGTCTCCCTCACCCCATCTCCCATCCTGCCATCTCTCTTACCCTCTCTCTCCCATCTTGCTATCTCTCTCACCCTCTCTCTTCCACCCTGCCATCTCTCTCACCCTCTCTCTCCCATCCTGCCATCTCTCTCACCCTCTCTCTCCCATCCTGCCATCTCTCTTATCCTCTCTCTCCCATCTTGCTATCTCTCTCACCCTCTCTCTTCCACCCTGCCATCTCTCTCACCCTCTCTCTCCCATCCTGCCATCTCTCTCACCCTCTCTCTCCCATCCTGCCATCTCTCTCACCCTCTCTCTCCCATCCTATCATCTCTATCACTCTCTCTCTCCCATCCTGCCGTCCCTCTCACCCTCTCTCTCTCCCATCCTGCCGTCCCTCTCACCCTCTCTCCCAGCTAGTCTGCCAGGCTCCCTCTGTCAGACCCCCCCTGCCTTCACTCACTGCCCTCTTCTCTTTCTCTCTGCCCTCTGTCTCCCCCTCCGCTAGCCCATCTGTCCTTCCTTCCTTTGACAGTAACAGTCTGCTTTTCTTTTTCTCCGCTCCCCTTTTTCTCTGTCCTCCTTTGTGCCCTCCCTTTAGTCTCTGTCCTCGTTCTCTCGCGGCTCCTGCCGTCCACCATCTATGCCTCTCTCTCCCATCCCATCTACCCCTCTCCGCACACTCTTTCTCTCTTTGTCTCTCTCTCTCTCCATCCTCTCTGCTAGCCCTTTCTCCCTCTTTCTATCACATCGACTTTATACTGTTCTCCCTCTCGACCTCTCATTCTATCTAATCTAACCCTTTTGTTTCTTCTGTCTCGCTATTACTAATTATCCCTTTCTCAAATTCTCCCTCTCGCTCTAACATTCCATCTACTACCCCACACTCCTGCTCTCCATGTCACAGTGGGAGAGTACTGTTCTCTCTCGTCGCCCGTCTACTAGCCCTCTCTCTGACACCCAGACGATGCTACTCCTTCTTTCTCCCTCCCTCATTTCCCCTGCGTTCCCTCTCTGCACCCCTCTTTCACGTCAGGGCCTTTCTCTCCCCTCTTCCCCAGCTATGCCTCCTTAACTCTGCTCTTGAAAAGGATGGTAGTGGGTAAGGTCAGGGCCACTGGAATTATGCAATTCTGCTGCCATGGCGATTTTCACATAATTTTGTATTTGCCGCATTTGCCACGTCATCCATCATCTGCAGATTGTAATAAAAACACATTTTTATGTTTCAAACGGATGAAAAGTTACAAAAACTATACCGGAATGCTTTTCGCTAGATTTGACTGGCATTTTTAAGTTACTTATTGCTGTATTTGGGTGTTAAATTGTAACTAATAAAGTGCACCCTATTCCCAGACACTATTGCCAGGTGTACAAACATTGAAGTAAAACTAAGATAAAATGTGCCGAATTATGCTGCATAATTTGCCTTTTCTTGCTGCATAATTTGTGCAACCCTGCCACATAATTTGGTCCTCTTCCCTCCCTGGTAGGTGCAGTAGGCTTCATGGGTTCACCGAAAAAGTCATGCCAGGTTTCATAAGTTTAAAATGCATAAATTAAATAAATAAACAAACAATGAGGGCGACTAAAAATATGTCCACTGGTTGCAGAATTGGATGAGTTGGGCAAGAACAGCCACAATCCAATGTAATGGAGTGCTTCAACAGACAATATTTCATTTCGCTGTTGCACCACCAATTTTTACACTAATGTACACCAGTGAACTGTGACATAAGCAGAAGCCAGAAGGACAATGTCAGGCTCTCCATTTACATTTTTATTGTTTTTATTTATTAGAATTTTTTGATATGCTAGACAGCAGCCACACTTTTTTACAACATAACTTTAACACATTGGCATTGCCAACAGCTCTTGCTAAACACTTAAAAGGTCCCAAAGGCGAGACCTATTGGCTATGCCAATGCTTGTTCTCTTTTTGAGACAGCCACTCAAGAGAGCATTTGCGAACATGTGCAGTAGGACAGGGACAGGAACAGAAACAAATAATCTTAGAAAGACTGCTCTTGCAGATTAAAGTAGGCAAAATCACAGCGAGGATACACCGTTTAAAATTGCTTTCTACAATTACTAAAGATAAGATCACAAGTGTAGGCTTAAGAGAATGGGAATAGGTGCAGAAAAATCGGTGTGGCGTAAAATAAAGACAGGATAATAGGCTAGAAATAAAAAGAAAAGGGCCCTGGCTGGAAGAAATGGATGTTGGCACAGAAAAGCAGGGTGCAAGCATAAATAAGCACTGGTAATGCATCGGTTTCGCCTATGTAATTAATAAAGAGCTGTTGTCATCAATCATCGTCTGGGAGAAGGAAAGAGCTCCCTGACAGATAACACGGAAGTGGAGAGGATGTGGCAGAGTGGCCAGAGTTGCTGACTTGAGAGCTGGGGATCACAGTTCAAGTCTCGGCAGCGTGGCACAATATCCTGTGATTCTATGCAAATCGCTTAATCTCTACGGGTGATAAATTGTTATATAAATATGCTGCAATAGTAAAAGGCTAAACTTCATGAAAATATAGTTCCACCAAAGCAGATGTTAACAGTATTTTGGTGGCAGGAAACTGATAGGAGAAGCAGACGAGGAACAAGCATTGGTAGATGCAGGAAAATATGCTACAGCCAATAGAAATGGAAGAAAGTTAAGTGGCATGCACAGGAACCAAGGAGAAGCCAGGAAAGAGTCCCTTTAAAGTTTAAATTAAAAACAATAGCTTTCTTAAGCTCAGCGCAGGCAAAAACTAAATAAGGGCCCTGGCTGGAAGAAATGGACATTGGCACAGAAAAGCAGGATGCAAGCTTAAACAAGCATTTGCAATGCAATAGGTCTCGCATTATTAAAGTTTGAGCTATTGGTGTTGCATTATTATTAGCAATGCCAATAGATCAAACTTCAATAATGCGATACCCATTGCATTGCAAATGCTTGTTTAATGGTACCAGGGGAAAACTGTTCTAAGGGAATGTTATAAAAATCCAACACCTCTTCCAAGTGCTGATCTAACTGTACGACAAAGGATTTGATGATTTTATGCTTGCGGTCTATGCTGCAGGAAAGTCGAATTGGCGGCTAATTCCATTATCTCGGTCTGTACTGCAGTAGAAGGAAGAAGGGTATTTTTTCGATTTTGCCTCCATTTTCCGGATTAACATAATGTGGCGGTTTTGCCTTCGGCACTCCTAACCATTTACTGCCTGCGCCACCGTCGCGCGCCCTAATAACATCAGTGTATCGTTGGGACCGTGGCGCTGTCACCCCTCGGTCGAGGTGACGCACACCTTATTGGAGGAAAAGTGAGGGGTCACTCCAAATTAATTGCTAAGGTGCCAAGAAACATGTTCACCAGTGAAATGCGTGTCAACCGCCTTGGCGCTCTTGAGTAACCCAGCGCACACCCTTCAGAAATAATCCCCCTGGTCCCTGCAGAGATTATGTGTCCAACAGAATGGGTTAACCTTGAATTTCAACCTTTCATGCCATCCCTCCCATATTTCACTCACCTTAGTTTGAAAGCCCCCGCCACACAACATTTACAGGCCTCTAATATGGGGTGCAATACCATTGTAGGGAATCATAAGCAAAACTCCCCGCCCCTCTCCTCTCCATCAACAGACCTGGGGGACATGTGCACCTCTTGGGATTGGGATGTTTGTGTTTACACGTGTATCCATGCACAGCGCTATGAGAAATATATATAAACACATATATAAAAAATATATATATAAACACGTATGTATTATATATTAGGGAATACGTATTTATGTATACAGATATATATTTACATATATTTACTTAAGGATCGGTATATGTATGCCCTTATATAACTACATATATACCCGCACACAGAACATTTTTATAGACTCCTAAATAAATGCATATCGATAGATGGATAGCTCCATATTTTTCGCATTGAGAAAATGTATTTCACCGACAGCATCCGAACCTTTGCTTTGTCTTCGCTAGTAAGCAGCTGCAAGGAGCTCATATATAGGCGAACAGACAATATTCATCACCGGCACACACATATGTGTATGCTCATAAATATGTATATTTCCATATATTGTTCTGTACAGGGATATTCCCCAGGGTGGACAAACAGACGGACAGTGCCGTGCGAGCACATGCATAATGCATGATATATGCATCATATTCTTATAGCGGGCTGGTGTGCTCTATCCTCAACCCCGCCCCCTCTCTGCCCTCCATCCCTGACCCCTTCTTTTCAACCGTCTCTGACCCTCTCCTTTCTACCGCCTCAACATCCTCTGTCTCTAAAACAATCCTCCCATCTGCCCAAACCCTTCGGTCGACCGTCTCAAATCCACTGGTGTGACAGTCCCTGCCCCATTCGTCCGACAGTCTTTACCCTCTAACGTCTCAATCCTCCAATGATAAACCCCTTTCTGTGATGGTTCACCTACTATGCCCCACCAGACTGACCCCCAGTGTGACCGTCTGTACCCCACCACTGCTCTCCTAACAACGAGCTGTCTATGGCCCTTGAGACTGACCATCTCAGCTACTCCCTCTGTGACCGCCTCTGGTGACAGTTTTTAGCCTCATCCACCAGCTATGACCTCTCTCTCAAACCGCCTCTCCTCAACCGTCTCCCTCTCTGGCCAGACTGTCTCTCCTGCCTGTCAGTCTGCCCTAACCTTCTCTCTCAGCCCCCCTGTCAGACCTCTCCGGCCCCCTCGGTCCAGGAGCCTCTCTCTGCCGCGGCTGCCAGCAGGAGGGCGCGCGCGGAGTGCGTGGCCGTGCAGGCGAAAGATCCTGAACGAGAGAAAAATCAATGATACTTACGGCTGCGCTGGAGCAGGGTGACCGCGCCGGAGACTGCCAGATGAGGAGGCGGTCTCTCGCTCGTGCCCCCGCATGCACTCTCTCTCACTTCTCGCCTCTCTCTTTCTCGAGAGGGATGATAAAGCAGAAATCTAGGGGTTGGAATAATCAATGCGCCGATGCCGGCGCGGCGCCGTTCCAGCGGCGATGAGAGGCTTTCTCCATCGATTTACATTAGTGGAGATCCCTGGGTCCCCCCCCCCCCCACCTATCCGGCATGGACTCATTCACAGCCCGGCGCTCGCACCCCGGCACAATAGAAAAAATGAACAATCCCGCGAGTGGTGCGCACGTGCCACAGCGAGACGTGCTTTCAATCATCGCGCCTGTGTCTGGGCACAATAATTGAAACTAATATGGCCTATTGGTGTCTATTACGCGCACCAAGCACGTAATGGACACCAATAGGCCGTGGGCGGAGCAACGCGCCCGCCTTTGGCCAATTGCGTGCAGTCTTTTATAAAAAGACGCACGCAAAGGCCAATGGGGTAGCACAAAAGGAATCGCACCCGCATGAGCGTGTGTGATTCCAGGGTCCATTTCTGAACCCCGGACAAAAGTACTCTCGCCTGCGCGAGCACTGCTGCGCAGTGCAACGCAGGTCGCGAGACCTAAAAGTGTTGTTAGATGATATAGGGAGGTACAATTTCAAAGACAGCATACAGCAAAATGAACCAAAACTGGGTGCAAAAAACGGTTGAGCAAGCTCCTCAAATCAGATGTCCAGGCTCAAAAGGAATGGGTGTATGGTCTGCATAAAAGCGAACAGCCTTTCTAATAAATGGGGTGGGTGCTTAGAATATCACACCCCTTCTCAGTGAATAGGCCATTGTCACAAGAAAAAAAAATGTGAGAACATGTTGCTTTCCTAAGGGACAAGTCAATCAAGCCTTTCTTCAGCATTGATTGGGCCATCAGGAAGTTCTGTTTGTTGTGTGAATGAGAGAACTGTTTGATTCTAGGATTTTTTGATGTTTGTTATAATGCACATAGCAAGCCATTTTTAGGTCTCGCCTTGCTATCGCGTAAGCGATCGCAAAGTGAGACTATTGTAAAAGGGCATTTCAAAGTGCTCCCAAAAAGCAGATTGCATTGCTAGCACACGCACAATCACGCGCTTGGTGCCGCCATGCACTCCGCTTTTTGGGAGCACTTCAAAGGGTCCGCTCCCCCGCCTGGAATGCGCTCCCCCGCCCCCGCCAAACGCGCGCGCCAAATTTGCTTTCACTTTCGCACCGCGAGCAGACACGCCAAATTTGCTTTCACTTTTGCGCCGCGAAACGCAAATCATAACTAAGCAAATCATTTAATATCACCGCGCCTCAAAATGAATGGGTCTGTAATGCAACTGGTGCCTATGTAAAGCGCTGTTATACCTTCGGGTCGCGTTCGCGCTATATAAAACTTCAACAACAAAAAAACTCGGAAAAAATTAAAACCATCGGAAGCAGTGCTTTCAGTATTTTAAACGATTCATTTCAAAACCACGAGGGGCTTTCGAGGCTCTTCCTCCGAGGGGTGTAGACGAGTATGCACATAAGAAACATATTGCCGTTAACATGTCTAAATAGGGGTGTGGGTGGGTACGAACAGTAAGGGACAGTGCAGATGACTTCGAGCCAGGCGCGCAACGCACATTGGGATCAAAGGGCTTCAGCCCCACTCCCCTCACGTAGTGTGTGGCAACCCAGGCTGAGTTTCCAGCACCAAAGTCGGCAGTTTAGCCGACGGACCACATCCTCTTCCCCAAGAAACTTAACGAAACCCAAATCATAACTAAACAAATCATTTAATATCACCGCGCCTCAAAATGATTGGGTCTGTAATGCAACTGGTGCCCATGTAAAGCGCTGTTATACCTTCGGGTCGTGTTCGCGCTATATAAAACTTCAACAGCAAAAAAACTCGGAAAAAATGAAAACCATCCGAAGCAGTATTTTAAACGATTCATTTCGAAACCACGAGGGGCTTTCGAGGCTCTTCCTCCGGAGGGGTGTAGACGAGTATGCACATAAGAAACATATTGCCCGTTAATATGTCTAAATAGGGGTGTGGGTGGGTACGAACAGTAAGGGACAGTGCAGATGACTTCGAGCCAGGCGCGCAACGCACATTGGGATCAAAGGGCTTCAGCCCCACTCCCCTCACGTCGTGTGTGGCAACCCAGGTTGAGACGGCTTCCTGGGCACCCAAGTACTTCACAGGTCTTTAAAAGACCATTTGCTTGTGAATGAGGCTTTGCTGTTTTTCACCCCTTCTCAGAGCCCCTGCATCTCCACTCTTAACTACTGCTGGAAGAGTCAGCCCCCCACCCGAAATTTTTTCTTAGCCCCCTCGAAATTTGGCTCTAGTTGCGCCCCTGCTACGAGTGTATCTAAAGGGTGATGGTGACCAAGCGTGCACCACTGAGCGCCGCTCCTCTAGATGTGTGCACGAGGGTGCTGCTGCTCTCATATCTGTGTAAACAAGTCTGGTGCCCGCCCAGCGCGGGCTCAACAACCGTCCTTTGTGGAGGGTGCCGAAGCCACCCGAGTCTGCGCACATCAGTAGTCCAAGTGTGTGTGTGTGTGTGTGTGGGGAGGGAGGGGTCTGATGGGCACGACGTACCCATAATTGTAACAAACATTGGCATAGCCAATAGGTCTCGCTTTTTTGGACCTTATAAGTATTTAGTTTTGCAGCACAATATCTTTTGCGCAACACCATCAGCTGTTGAATGGCTAAACCTTGTACCTTATAGGTGTTTAGCCATGCAACAGTTGATGTTGTTGCACCAACGATATTGTGCTGCATAACTAAATACTTATAAGGTCCCAAAAGCGAGACCTATGGGCAATGCCAATGCTTGTTTACCTTAACCTCTCAGTTCTGTTGTGCACGACCATCATGATGTTAATTAGGACAAGATTGTTGCTTGTAAGGGTGGATATGCATACTAGTGTTCATGTGACAAAAATAGCAAATTGTCTTGCCTTTTTAATGTTGTTAAATGAGAAGTCAGTAACTGCAAGTCAACTTAAGTTCACAACTTTTTTTTTCAACTGTGTGATTCATCGGCATATTGCTTTTGGGACGTCTCTTGATTGTTACTCTAGCTTCTCGTGGATTTGTATTCTGCTTTTGTAGTTACTGTTAATGCTCAGGTCTCTACCGCTGGCAGTCTGTTGTCATGAATATGATCTCTCACAGCACTTAGCAAGAAGATGGCATATTTAAAGATCACATCATGACATATACAGATGTGCCCTTTTGAATACATTTGTGAAGTAAATTCTACTCTTCCTCTACTTTAGGCAGTATAGCTTATGTTTACATAATATTCAAATTGTGTATAAGAAATCAATTTAATCATGGTTTCAATAAATAAACGACACCCTTTTTTACACAAATGTTCAGCATTCAACTTTCACAATTTTTGGATTTAATTGTGAAAATAGAAAAAATATTTAATTATCCATTGCAATCCAAAAAGCGTAGCTTTCAATTAAATAATCATTCCACAACTCTCTGCCTAACAAGATTGGATCTATAAAATGTGGTCTAGCTCATCAGAAAGGAAACCATTTAAGCAGACATGATTATCAGCTTCCAGTGCAGATGCACTGCACATTCATACACCACCTATCTCCTTTGACATTGCAAGACCTCTTGTACGGTCAGCACTAGAACTTGAGAAAAAACTGTTCATTTCTTTAGATATAGTAGAAAGTGTAAGGGAATACGCATATTTTCAAATCCCTTTGACCTACATTCTTGTTATGAAGAGAGTCAGATAATAAAACACATAAAATACCTCAATGAATCTGTCATATACAACTTAATGCACGGATTTAGGAGCAAATCTACTTTTTTCTGCACTGTAAATTTCAGAAGAAATCCTTATACGATTTACAATTTGTTATTTAATCCTGATTGTATGCAGAAGTGCTCACACATTCTTTATTTTTACGTCTCTTTCATAGCCTGTCTGCTTCAAGCTGAACTTGTGAATTATGAGCGTGTGAAAGAATACTGCCTTAAAGTGCTAATAAAAGAAGGTGAGAACTTCAAGGCACTTTACCGATCTGGAGTAGCGTTCTATCATCTTGGCGACTATGACAAGGCACTGTACTACCTAAAAGAAGCCAGAAGCAGACAGCCAACAGGTGAGCAATTTATAAATGTTTATGTCTCATCTACCTTATGGTATGGTCCATCGTACTGAAAACTTTGAAGGGGCTTAGAGCCCAACCACTGCTTACCATTGGTTAACTTTTTTGTCACTCTGATTTCCTTGCTTCTTATTTGATGGCTTGACTTTCTTTTCTTGTGTTTGTCACACCTCTGCAGCACAGCCTCTTTACCCTACTTTTGGGTCGTTGACTTGTATCCTTCCTCTGCTCACATTTAACAAACTCCTTTTTTAAGTCCTCAATTAAAGTGCATGTGTTTTGCAGCTCCCTCCCTGGTGTGCTGTTTCCATCCCTATGCCCCCACGCTCTGTGTAGCTCATCCCCCACTTGCTCTCTCCCTTATATGCTGCTTTTCTTGTTTCATACCCAAACCCGCAACCCCATCCTCACGCTCCGTGTTGCTCGCTTCTTGATCCCCATCCTTGCTTCATTTTCTTTATTTAATCCACCTCAACAACCAGTTGACACTCGAATAACAACTCCTTGTTATCTCACAACTCTATTCATTTTAAATCACACTGTGTTATCCTGAAGCCCTGAGCCCGAATAAATGCAAATAAATAAATAAATTCCTCTATTAAAAAAAACATGCTTAATTCTCTCTCTCACCCTGTGTGTCTGCATCCGCTGGAGCACAATCGGATACTACTTGAGCATTGTCAATGCTTTAATATCAATTTGCAGTGGATTCATTCCTTGTAATAGCCCCAAATAGCACTGCTGTAACTCACAGGGTTGGGGCTTTATATTGATCACATAACAACTGTGCATTATTGTGACCCTAATTTGGCCCTCTATATAAGGTGCATAGTGCAATTGCAACCCCTCCCCCATTGTTCACTGCCAATCATTGTTCAAGATGCTTTACATCAAGAGAATGTGCTCTGACTCTCCAAGGTCCTTCACATCAATTATAACAACCCCTCGTAAGGTTGAATATCGGACAACAGTGAACATAGTTCCTACGCGCACTTTGTATCATAAATATATAAATATATACAGAATAACTATAAAGTGCACATTCTTCGTTCCCAATAACCGAATTCAACTCTCTCCATTTATGATATACTCGCAAATGCTTAAGTACAATGTCTGACACATACCTGAGCTCAAAACTTAGAATAAATATATATATATATTTGTGTGTGTGTGTATATTACCTACTGGCGGTCGCCAGTAGGTAGTTATAGTTAGGACCACGTTTCCATAGGAAATCCGCAACATTCTATTTTGAATAACTTTGGCGCCGGTCGACGAATCCTCGCGAATTTTTCAAAATAGGTGGGGCGCTACGCTCCGCTCCTACCCTGAAAGTCTCGGGGGGATTCGTCAAGCGGGGGCTGAGATAAAAGGGGGGTCCCAAAACGCGTTTTTCCCATGCATTTTTCCATAGGACCTTTAGACAGGGCTACAGCCCGAACGGCTGAACAGAATTACTAGAAATTTGGCAGAGAGGTAGTCCTCAGGTCAAGGAAGTGCCTTTTGTAGGTTTGGTGTAAATCTGTTCAGTAGATTCTGAGAAAATAGCCTTTAAATCAATATATATATCTGAGCCAGCTTACGGTGCGCTTACGGTACGCTTACCGTACGCGTACGGTGGCGTGCGCGAGCGCGATTCTGATTGGCTCTTAGATCTTAGTAAACATTCGAATCGGCCGAAACCAGGAAGCGGCGGCCGCCATTTTCTCTCTCGCACTGAGAGAGATGTTTAAAATATAAAGCACAAAAACATGTAAAGGGGCTGTTTAGACAGCTCCCACACACATAGCCATGTTGAGGGAGTCCCCAAAGATCCCCCAAGGCCAAAAACGGAATTTTTATTTTTTCGCTAATTTCGCCGATTACGCTTACCGTACGCGTACGGTAAAAAATTATTAAAAAAAAAAAATTATCCACACTCTCCCCACCCCGTGTGCAGTTGGTGGCCGAAGGCCACCAATTGTGCATGGCTTATTACACCTGAGATAAACTATAATATGTAAATAAAAAATAATAAAAAAAAAAATTATCCACACTCTCTCCACCCCGTGTGCAAATGGTGCCCGAAGGGCACCATTTGTGCATGGCTTATAAAAATTACAAAAAATTAAAATATTACCTTTCAAAACGAAGTGCATCATATGTCCTCCATGTGCGCACGGTGCGCGAAGCGCATCGTGCGTACATGGCCTATCTAGCGTAACGTGGGCACGCGGTGCGCGTAGCGCACCGCGTGCCCACCGTGCGTGCACGGCACTAACTGTGTAAAGTGGGCGCGCGGTGCGCGAAGCGCATCGCGTGCTTACTGTGCGCTAAGTGGGCGCGCTAAGTGGGCGCGCACGCCACGAATGGCGTAAAGTAACTTAGCATTTAAAAAAACGTACAAATTCACTGAAAAAACCATAGGTTTCACACATGTTATAGTTAGCGGAAATTTTACTGATAAAAAACCAATTAAATTCCCCCGTTATAGTTAGTGCAGGCAACTATAACTCACGCGACCGCAATCTTCTGCTGATGACATATGTGTCTTTATGAAAAAAAAAATATTTGTAATATATGTATAGCTAAAAATGTATGGAAGAAGACATGGGCAAATAAGTGTCTAAATACAGTATTAGCATCAGCAGAAGATTGCGGTCGCGTGAGTTATAGTTGCCTGCACTAACTATAACGGGGGAATTTAATTGGTTTTTTATCAGTAAAATTTCCGCTAACTATAACATGTGTGAAACCTATGGTTTTTTCAGTGAATTTGCAAGGTTTTTTAAATGCTAATTCCTAACTATAACATGTGTGAAACCTATGGTTTTTTCAGTGAATATATATATATATATATATATCTCCAATCTCTGTCACCTGTCTAAAGGGAGAACTGGCACTCGTGTAAGTGGGAAAGTGCAGTTTATTAATCAAAATATGCCTAGATACAACATCAACGCATTTTGGCCGTCAACCTTTATCAAAGAACTGAAGTCAGCGCACTCCTGGAATTCATAAGTGAATCATTTTATTTACACAATATACAGCCGCATTGCTATAATATGCAAGGCATTACATCAATGAGCTGTCAGTCTTTGGGAAACGGTACTGCTGCACTGCTTCCCCCATTTTGTACACTCTTTTTTTAGGCAAAAAACATCTTTATTAAGCTACCGCTCTCACCTACAAAACAGCAACACTATAGACCCTGGAATCTCCCACAACAATCTAAATGTCGCCTCCATAGCGATGCCCCGGAAGAAAATGTCTTAGAGTCCAGTTGCATAAAGTGCAGTGGCATAGAGTGGTGTAGCATGCAATGTCATAGAGTGCAGTGGCACAGAGTGCAGTGGAGTAGAGTAGAGTGATTTGGAGAAGAGTGCAGTGGCATGAAGTGGTGTAGAGTGCAGTGGCATTGAGTAGTGGAGAGTGGCATGTCGTAGAGTGCAGTGGCATAAGGTGCTGTGGCGTAGATTGTAGTAGAACAGAGTGGAGTGAAGTAGATAAGAGTGGTGCATAGTAGAGTGCCATAGAGTGCAGTGGCTTAAAGTAGATTGGTACACAGTGGACTGCAGTGGCATAGAGTACAATGGCATAGAGTACAGCGGTGCAGAGTGCAGTGGCATAAAGTAGAGTGGTGCAGAGTAGAGTGGCATAAAGTGCAGTGGCATAGAGTAGCATGGCATAGAGTGCAGTGCACTGCCATAGAGTTCTGCAGACTAGAGTGCAGTGGCATAGACTGCAGTGACATATAATAGAGTGGTGCAGAGTTGAGTGCAGTGCCGTAGAGCTGAGTGGTGCAGAGTAGTTCAGTGGTGTACAGTGCAGTGGTGTAGAGTGATGCAGCAAAGAGTAGAGTGGCTTAGAATGCAGTGGTGTAGAGTAGAGAGCTGTACAGTGCAGTGGCATTGAATAGAGTGCAGTGATATAGAGTGTAGCATTGCAGAGTGCAGTGGGGTAGAGTAGAGTAGTGCAGAGTAGAGTGATGTGGCGTAGAGTGGTGCAGATAAGAGTGGCATTGAGTGCAGTGACGTACATCTGAGTGGTCCAGAGTTGAGTAGGGTGGCTTTAAAGTGTAGTGGCATAGAGTAGAGTGGTGCAGAGTAGAGTTCAGTGACATAGAGTGCAGTGGCATAGAGTAAAGGGTAGGGGGATGGGAGGGAAAAGAAGCAACATGGTAGGGGCAAGGGGGAGGTAATAGAAGCTACATGGACGGGTATAGGGGAGACGGTCTGAAAATGCAAGCACTCATATGGATTGCTTGAACACAGAAAAAGTATCTCCAAAAACGGTAGCAGTGGATTGGCACAAGTAATTGGTCCATGCTCCAGGGGATGGCCAAACAGAAGAAGAGGACATGATGCCCGCATGCCATGACAGACGTGAGAGAAACAAATCAAAGCGATGCTGAAGCTAACAAGTGGTAAGCTTTGAGCGAACTGTAAACAAAAATTCTTGTAGCGACAGCGCATTCTAGGTGAAACCTAAAAAAGGTGTGATGGCTCCGTTTTAATTGTTGTAAGTGATTCTGTCCCATGAGGAAGTCTTTTCTTCTTGTTTTGAAAACCTCCTGCAGTCTCCAGCCTCCTTTGAATAGCCTCCAGTGTCCCCTCCATTCAGGGCAGTTTAGACTCCACATGTTTGGCTTTAGTTTGCAGCTTCTTGATTACGTCCATTATGAATGCTCTCCTTGCGGTGAGGTCAGACCTTGCCATATTTCTTTTCTTGGTGATCGACTTTGGGTTAAATGATAAATTACTTCTTTTTGGGTTCTTTTCTGAGAACCTTTTTCAGTTTTTAGATTTCTCTTTGAAATGTGCTACTCTACAGCTCTTCCTCTTCCCTCTCTGTTTTTGGTTAGAGCTGCATGAGGAGGGGCATGGCGTCCCAGGAATGAGATGGGCCGAAACGAAGATGGTTTTGTTTTTGTGGCCTCAACAGCCCGCCTCCTTCTTGTGCTGCTTTTTAGGGTCGAGCCTGCGAGTGAATGCACTAGCGCATGCGTCTTACTTGTGTGACACTATTGTATATCAAAAGGGCTAGGAGCCCGCCCATTGCTTACCATTTGTTAGCTTCCTTGTCACTCTTCTTTACAGCGTCCATAATTGGCCAGTGCAGGCCAAACATTGCTTCCGATCATTGCTGTGGAGCAGGGACCAAGCACAGATTGATTCAAATTAATTGGTGCATGTCCGCTGCTCCTGATGTGAGGTACAATTTCTTCCCTCCTCCCATTCCCTCTGCCTGCTGCTCTCTCCATAGCCCTTGCTCTTTCATCCTTGTTTTTCTAGCACATTATTCCCAGCCCTCCTGAGCTGTATTGCTAATGCCCCACCTTTGGTGTTACTTGCCAGCTCCCTTCCTCCACCCGCTGTCGGCCTTGGCCAGCCCCATCTCTCATAATAAAACAAGTCTTGGCAGAACCAATCCAATAGGTCTCACCTATGCAAGATCTATTTTACTTTGTCAATGGAGTTTTTTTAACCCGTTGAGTGCTCATGACGAGCTGAGTTCGTCATGAGTCACAGTGGAGCTGTGCTCATGACGAGCTGAGCTCGTCATAACTGACGCGGCCCGCCCACGCGCGATTAATTCCCCGCCTGTGCGGGAGAATTAATCAGTGGGCGGGGTCGTGACGAACTCAGCTCGTCATGAGCACAGCTCTACTGTGAGTCATGACGAGCTGAGCTCATCACGAGCACAGCGGCGCCGCGGCCCCCCCCGCACCGCGGGGGAATTACCCCCACAGGGAAGGGGTTAATAACCAAATTTTATTGAGTTTAATAACATGAAGCATCATCCACTGCAATATAGACATTCTTATCATGTTAATACCTGGACAAGTTCCAGAAAACAGCATAATCATAGTAAACATTAATCTTCATTACATCGGTAGCCCATGGTATGCCCACCACCCTCTCCCCCATATATTGTCATATTTTCTGGGTGCACCCCCTTGCCTCACAGATTGGTTTTTCTTGACGTGCGCACCACTCAACCCTCCTCCTCCAAACCACAAGTGAAGGTGGCTTGAATAGCTTTCAATGGCAGGCAATATCCCATTTGGCCGCTAAGTACCCCAACCCCATAAAGGTTCTTATGGAGCATGGTCCTCCAATTTCCTCCAGGAGACCCAGTAGTGCCGTGGGCCCAAATCAATGGAGCGGCCTAGCACCTGACAAATGTTGTGGTTCGCCCCACTCTAAAAGGGAGACAAGGCTGGGCAAGGCCAAGCAACATGAACAATGTTGGCACCAGGGAGTGTGCACCACACACACGTGGCCTGAGCCACAAGACTTATCCGCTGTAGCTGGTGCGAAGACCGGTATGTTGCATGAAGGCAATTTTGATCATCCGCAGTTGTGAGGGAATCGCCAGTTCTCTCGGGCCAAGCATGCCTCCTGCCAGTCGTCCTCCCCTAGCTCTCCCACCTACCCCTCCCATTTCCCTCGGAGAGGAGAGAAGTTATCCGGTGAATTAATTACTAGTGAGCAATAGATCGCTGATATGACTCCAATGCGTCAATTTTTTTAGCCATATTGGACAGCAGCATTGCTGAAAGTAAAAATAAAAGCATAGTGACCCGGTCAACCCTGGTTGTGTCAGAGTGCTTTTTGGTTCTTCACTTTAAGCCATGTTGTACAGTGGATGCGATGTGCAAAATGGCAAACAAAACACTGACAAACACAATAGACCTTGCATAGGCGAGACCTATTGGCTTTGTCAAAAACGTGTTTTTTTTTTTATTGCATTTGACTGTTGCCAAATATTACTGCATGATGATGTAATATTGTTCCTGAGTTTATCCTCCTCTAGGGATCGGGAGTAGGCGTTTCAGGGAAGGGTTGCCCTGGAAAGTTTGGGGGTACCTACAAAGTGAAGAGTTGGTCAGTATTCAGAATCTGTTATTGTGCCAGTTCCCTGACTGGCAATAGGTAGAGGTGTATTCCTGTCAAGTGGGAATGAGCTCAAAACACGCACAAAACTTGTGTGTACGCAGAGAGAGGTGGTCCTTCGAAGGCTCTTTGCCTGCAGAGAAACTGAAAAGAAAATCAGTGCAATTGTACAACTAGAATGTAATTTACCTATGCCCGTGCTCCAAAGAGTCATTGCCTATATACCAGTTTTCCGAGTATAGACTGGGTTGAGCGGAACTCGCTGCGTTTCACTCTGCGGAATTCAGCGGAGTTACATGACATTTCTGCAAGATTCCTTGGAAGTCCGTGAACGGGCGGAAATCGTTACGTTGCAATGCTCGCGCTGATTTTTAGCGCCAGGAACTTGTTCCATGCTGCAAAATCAGCACGAACGGCACCCATGGGCGTGCCAGAGGTGCTACCTCTTTGCTGCCACTCAAGAACATTTTCTACTCGCGCGGCAGCTTTTTCACTGCCAACGGTCGCGACCGCCTGCATTGAGAAAATCCTGCCAGGTGCCCTCCTAAGTCCCAAAAATTCCACTAGGGGACCCCAATTCTCGCTCGCTCTCGCCAATTTACCATTGGCTAGCCGCGTGTGAGAAAAAAGTCTGCCACGCTACGGTTTGTGGGGTTTGGCCGGAAATCTGCGTCTTGTAACGCAGAGAGTGAATAAAACTGCAGAGCAGAATTTATCGCACACCCCTAGAGTACACCCCAAAAAACAGGCCTGCTGCAGGTTTCCTGGTGTATTTTGGGAAGACTGTGCACATTCAGAAAGGTTCGAAATAATCAGCCATCAGAGGTTGAAAACCTGAAGATTATCATTTCCGGTATTTTCCTGCGGCTCGTGCCCCTTTACGAGGTGTGTGGACTCCACACTACGGAGGTGTTCACAAAGTCGTCTGCACTTTAAAGATGTGGGTTCACTTACCCGACAGTCACTCATTCTTTCGACTCTGCTAACTACACCGCGTTTTCACCTTTGCAGGAGCGGTTCGATTCGAAAGGCCTGGTTAAGAAAACTGGCCCTGACAGCTACGCCGCATTCTGAGGTGCACGGAGCAGATCACCGAGAAATGCAAATCATTTTCCTTGAGCTATTCGGCGCGTCGTGGCACGCGCGTGCTATCAGAGGGCGCGAGGCAGCTCTGGAATCTTCGCGTGCCCTATTGCTCAACACGTCCAGTCACGCAAGGATCAGGGTACGCATTTCCTTGTTACACAACTTCACTGCTCTTAAAGACGGTGCACTGGCTGCTTCCAGGTGCGCCCGGTGCCACTGCACTTGTACCTGAGAGAGGGCGCTGTGTTAAAAATAACATAGGTTTTTAAAGCACTTTTGCAGAGTTCCTTACCTATCCTTAACTCTGGTAATTATTTTTCCTGCTGGAGAGAGATTGAAGTTTTGCCGAGTGGCAGTTTTGACTCAACATAAAGTAACTCAGAGGGTTAATGTGCCTGCTGCAAAGAGCGTGTACCATGCAGCTTACAGAAAGGCGTGTGCGTGAACTACCAGTAGCGCTATAATAAATAACATGCATGTCAGAGAGGCTACCGTGATATGAGGGGCACTGGTAGAGGGTAGTTGGGAGGGAATTCGTGGACGTGGAGAAGGAGCTCGATGGAATTGCGCCAAAAGGTTGTGGCATTCGGCGCCACCAGCGCTAAAGTCGGCCGTGTCCTCGAATATATGTGCTCGAATATATGTGCAAGACACTTACAGCACCACCATTGGAAAAGCACACTTGGGCATCAGTTAGGCCTTGACAGAGGAAGTCTATGGTCTCCCACCCCCAAGGTCCCACCATACGCCACTCAGCCTCACTTAGAAGGCTGTGGCAAAGGCGAGGATGGTAATGTCCCAGAACTGCCGCCATGTAAGGGTGTGGTGGAGTTTTTATGTGCATGTTAGGGTGTAAGGATGGTTGTGGTAGCCACCGGCTCAGAGCTGACGGTATCCCCCGCTCTTCAAACCTTCATTCCATGGGGCATTGGAATTACTGTTGCACCCACTTCTAAGAGGGAACTCCAAGAAGTCCAGTGCAGATCAAGTTAACATGGCTTCTAAGGAATGCCCGAGCCATCGTCCAGACAACATACCATCCATCCACTCACTCATTTTTCATCCGCCCATTCAAGCACTCACTCACCAATCTCTTCAGCCATTGATTCATTGTCACATTTACACACACAGACTAGCACACACACGCTCACACGCACACGTGCACATACACACGCGCACACACTCGTTTGCCAACCAAAAGAACTTCAATTTATGAAAAAAGTCATACCTTTTTTCTTTGTTGTATTTTGTTTATGATGTCATATTTTGTAGGGCAGATTTACCCAAACCACTGGTAGGGGTTATCGATGCTGGTGGTGCACCTCAGTGATCAATGACACTACGTTTGCATACTTATATCACCGGTTATGTTAGGTTTCGTAAAATTTATAAGCATAAGTACATTGATGCTTCTTAGCGCTGTAGGAATAACACAGCCTATTATTCTGACCACAACTACACAATAAACTACTCATTAAAGCCAAGTCTTCAAGGATTTCCTTAAAATATTCAGGGAATTATCAGATCCAAGCGAAGAGAGCGCTCTCTTGCCCTGATTTACTGTCCCTATTTTGAAAATAGAAAGGAAGATAACATCTGTGGAATGCAGTGCTCCAAGTCGGGCATGCCAGGAGAATTTGGGGAATTCGCTGGTAGGTAAATTTGAGTAACATTATCATAGATTGGAAAATGACTGCCTTGCCTACAGGTAACCATTGGCGCAACCTTAATACCTGTAAAATGTGTTGTCCTCTAGAGCGACCTGAGATTGTACAGGCTGCAGCATCCTGAACCAAGTGTAGATATTGAAATACGCTCGGCTGATGAGGCTGCATTGAAGGACTTCCGGTAGGCCAGTTGGCCACTAGAACCTGGAGATGGGAGTCCAGTCCAGGAACACAGCCTTTTTGTTTTTGGTTTTAGCAATCTCAGGAAAGCAAAACAGCAATTAGCCTAGTTGTTGTATTGGTAGTCAAGAGAAAGGGACGTGTCCAGGATAATTCCCAGACTTTGAAAGCCCAGGGTCGCTCCGCGTGCCTCTGCCACTTTCCCCAGCTCCCGGGAGGCTTCAAGAGGGAGAGAAAGAGAAGGAGGAAAGGGGAAAGTAAATAGAAGGGGAGAGGAAGAAGGGGAGAGGGAGAGGGAGAGGGAGAGGGAGAGAATAGATGGATGGGAAGAGAGCAACCGCACAGGCAGACAACGGGAGAGGGGCTGGTTTGAGTATTTTCGCCGGGGCTCCTGTGGTTCCATTGTCCGGCCCTGGCCCCAGGCCTAGAACCAGTGGTGAGCATTACATCGGAGTCCGCTGACGGTGGCGGTCTCCTTGAGGTCATCCCAGCGAGTGGCAATCATGGACACTTGGGGCCCATCTGGCAGCAAGGAGGGTCTTGTGGCAGACGGCTGGTACCGACGTAGCTCCATAAGGCTGAGGAGTTGACCCCACTGGTGGAGAGCGTGCTGAGGAGGCGCTGGTTGACTGGGTCTGACGGGTACAGGTCTGCATGAAGAGCAGACGTGGACGGTCCTGCTGTGGTTGAATGAGCTGGGGTCTTCACCCAGCATGCAGCCGACTGTACCACTGAGACCTAGTTATACTTTCAGCACATTCAGCAGCTGAAAACCATGGGAGCAAAAAATGAAAGAAAAGAGGATTTTTTTTTTACTTCAAGAGGGTAGCAATATGATCCTATAAGAGCAACACAATGGAGGAGTCCTCAAATGGAACGCAGCTATCTGGAAAAGAATAGGCGCTCACGTGCTCCATTCAAGCCCTACACACTGACTTGGATGAGAAGATAGGGAAGGTGGGCACGACTGTGTGAGGTATCAGGGAGAAATTGGAAAGTTTATCTATCTGGATGCTGACAGCACACAAAGGGATTAGTAAAGGATATGGTCCAAGCTCTTCAGAGCCCTAGATCGATGATGGAACCGAAACTTTGTGAGACGCAGTCTTTCACAGAAAATGCCATATCTGCTCTGATAGGGCTGGACAATCTGAGGAGAGGTGCCTATTTGTGAACTCTTGGCATCCCAGCAGGTTCCCCCTCTGAGGCCCTGCAGACTCAATTTGGAGCAGTGTGGGCGGACCTGTTGGAGATTTCACCTGAAGAGGCCGCTGCAGTAGTGAAGGGGGCCGCCCGACTTGACCGACATTTGAGGAGACAGAATCGTGGCCCAGGGGACACTGTACTGCTAGTGGTGATTGCGGTGGAGGGACCGAATCCTTAAGGTAGCCGTAAACCATAAAGTGGTAAAACTAGGAGAACAGCAGTTGTTTTTCTTCCCCAACCTGCACTTATCTACACTGGCAAGGAAGAGAGCTGTGTTGGCCATTAAGCGGGACTTGGAGATGAAGCTCACCACTTGCTTCAGTGAGCTTCCCCTCAAAGCATCGAGTTGAACATGAGGGAAGGCATGTCTCTTTTCTCAAATATTTCTGAACAACTTGAAACATGACCGTTCTTGAAGTGCCGATGGTGGCGTTATTGTATTGCTGAGGGGTATGGGTTAGCGGGCGCGGTTGACCTGGGAGATGCACGCCTTGAAGTACCTTCCCCAGGTGGGAGGGATGGGAGATTAGTAATATTTGTGAGTAGATGCTTAATCCTGTTCCCATCTTCCTTTCTCTCCTCTCCCTTACTGAGCCCCAGTAGCCACTGAGATTATCTTGGAGTTGCACTGTGTGGAGGTATTTATTTATTTTGAATTATTGACACTGCTTAATCAGTTTTTAAGCTGTTGCTGGCCACCGGCCCAAGAGGATGTAGGAGGCACATGATGTATGCATGTCAGTTAAATGCAGTTAAGCCTAATATCCGCATGAAAAATGTACACCCTCACTCAACACCTCTAACACCCAGTAAACAAACCAGTCTTGCTCCTCCAGTCACACTGATCATTGTAACCATCAACCCAGTACATTCTTCACAGTCTTCACAACAGCTCCTCAGCCAGTATCCAAAACCACCACAAGACATGCCTCATTAACCAGTTCCTGAAGGAACGAACAGCTTCAGCCAACATGAAGCCGCTAGCACAACAACGCCAGTAGGTCATAGGCCATGCCTTTATAATGCAGTGCAAAGCTATTAGCTCTGCCAGTGCTTGTTTGTAAAACATTGTTAATAAAAGTAGAATGAAAATATGTCAAAATACTGGTAGCATAGCAACCACACATCTTAACGTGCCACAAAACTAAACATTGAATTCAGTATTTTCAGTCTTTATAAATGCCATGGTTTATTTTGGCAAATTTCATGCAGGAAACTGTACAGAATTTAAAACACCTATTGCATGTGATCCCGCATAAAAACAACACAGACAGCTAGCTGCAGGTGCTTAAAAGAACATAGCAGCTGCCTAAGGAAGTGTCAGAATTTAGTGGAAAATGCTTGCCATTTAATTTCCACACACTTTGGAAATGGAACAAATGCTCTGCACCAGCCCAGGAAGCAGATTAGTGAGTCATCTTTCCAGCCACTCCCCGTGCATACATATTGCTGTATATATACCGAGGGCTCCGCTTTCATGCAACATGTGGAAGGAAGGAGATATAAGAACACAAACCTGGTAAAGTCTTCTGTTTAGTCAAAACTGTCGAAAATGGATGATCTGGCAGGGACCGAGAGCAAGAGTGTGGGGGCAGAGATTAGATGGGGGAAGCTGTACACGGGGAGAGAAAAAGAAAACACATGAACTCCTATTGAGTGCCCAAAGAAAAAGAAAAAAGGTAGTTCTCTGGTGTGAGCAGTGAAAGGATACACGTGACCCAGTTAAAAGAAAATAGCTTTGCTGAAAGGAATGGACACACAGAGATGAAGGAACACCATTGAATAGGAAGCAAACACATTAGATTGACAACAAATCCAACAAATGATAGGCAATGGACTGACCCAAAGCCCTCTTTAACTAAGTATTGGTATTGTGCACAATAGGTCTTCAACAACATGAAGCTGAACACTACCTTCAGGCAAGACCTAAAAATAATGTAAGAACTAACACGCCTCTTAAGACTGATTCACAAACCTTTTACCTTTTATAAGATCTTTGCTAAAACAAAAACACAATCTTTCAAAATCTTAAACCCACCTCAACAACCACATGATCTTCAAGGCGGTTCTTGAAGGGGCTTACAAAGGCAAGGCATGCTTCGGTGCACTACCACATGGCGTTTGCAGAACACAACATCCTGTGGGCTTCTTTTCTTAAAATCAGCACCATGAGCCAAGTACGCCTCCCTCGACAAGACCCTGAAGTACCTGCCACAGCCCTCCTGTGAAGACCATCTGCAGCCGAAACCTCATCTATGATTCCTAAATCAGACTGTGCATCATGAACGAGCTAAACTAATACGTCTCACAGAGGTCAGCCAGAAAAGTAAATGAGCATTAGCAAAGGCAATGGGTCTTGCTTGGATTTTGAGTCCTGATCAATAAGTTATAAAAATCATGCTGCAATTACAAACTAAACTAAAAAAGATTGCTTTCTGTTTACAGTGCATATTTCAAATATGTTAGTTCTGTGTATTGTTCAGATGTAAATGAGTCGATCATGCATTGCTATACAAACACTCCTGGGAAGGCAGACTGGAACAGCAAACAGTCAGCTGTTAGATGATGTGTCCCGGCCAATCGTAGCAGTCACCATAAATTAAACACCATCCGGGAATGCGAAGAATAACGTTATAATGGGCCTCCCATAAACTAATAGCCTTGTCTTACTGGTTGCCTGATAGGAGATCCAGATGTAGTGACTTTTTCTACCTCTCACTCCTACGCCTGATGGAGAGAGCAACTTCCACCCTACTGGTGAGGCGCCTGCTCTGCATCCAAGAGAGGTGTTACTCCTTCTCGGCTTACACAGAGTAGTTGTGAGTTAGGTCCTAAAAGGCATTCTTTTTGGAGTACACCAGAGAATTGGTATCTAGCCATACAGAGGCAGAATGTTTACCGCCTCCTTTCATCATCCGCATGGACAGAGGGTTGCAGATTTTTCTTAGCTCGATAGGTAATAAATAACACAATAGTTTATCACACTTATGCATTAGGATACATTGTGGATAAAAAAATAACAGATAGTGATTTAAAAATTACTTCTAATGTAAAAAAAAGTCTTCCAGTCTAGGTCTCATATATCTTTGATGCTTGACATACCATATGCCAGATCAATTGAGATCCATAATATTTATTTATTTATTTTTAACTTTATTTACCATTTTCACATTGATACACATCAAAACGGCATACTGATTACTCATTGCAACAATACAAAATACATTGTTTTTGAAAAGTGGTCTAGTACATATCGCACAATGTAGTCCGGGGCAACATACACATTGGGACCCATATTTCATAGTGTTCAGCATTTATCCTGTCAACTTCTAAACATTAACAATGCTATTTATTATAAGACAGAGGTTTGCACAGCTCCACAGGTCACCTTGCAGTCACTTCAGAGTACTAAGTTGTAGAACAGATCATGAGAACAGCAAAGTACCGAGAACCCACATGGATGTGAGAAGTTGATGGGCTGCCCCCTGGCCAGTTTCTTCTACACACCTCACTGCTTGCTACACTGGGTAACATATGGTGAGATATGTTACACGCACCCTGACACACCTCACCCTACAATATCTTCATATCATGGGCCCCAGCAGATGCCTCATACACTGGTTTGCGGCTTCGCTGCACATTCACACAGCACCACAGCTCCTATCTCTGCCTCACCACTGCGAGGACAACCTGTTCATGTCCCCCGAATTGCCCGTTTCCGACTTACACAACTCTATATTGTACACAGGGCCTTCCTCACCTCGCCAAAATAAACTGGTATTTCCATCGCACAGATGCAGCCTGTCCTTGCTGTCATCTGTCCGATGCCAACCTACTTCACATGCTCTGAGCCTGCCCATCTCTTCACTGTTATTGGCAAGGCGTCACGACTCAGCTGTCCCCCTGCACAAGGTGCCCTGCATTACACACATGGGAGATTTGTATACTAGGCCTTCACCATAGAGCCAAAAAGCATAGGGTCACCTCCCAATTTCTTGACTTGGGTATGCTGACGAGTAAACGCCTCATCACAAGGCTTTGGAAATCACCTGATTCCCCATCATTGGTGACTTGGAGACGATCTCTCATTATATGGGCACAAGCGGAAAGCACTGCACTCCACAGGGAGGATAATTTAGGACTGCGTAAGTATCCCGTTGCTGCCAACTGGGATACAATCCTGAACGATTTTCAAAATGAGACACCTCCAGACCATGGCTCCCCAGAGATCACAGTGGGGGCGACGGCACAGCAGAGCTTTATGAAGGCACCTAACAGCAGAGTACTCACATGGCAACCTGCCTCCCTTAGTTCGCCCCACAACAGGCCCAATGAGCTGCATGTTTTCCTGCATAATCATGTGTCCAACTGCTTGTAAGTGGTAGAAGGTAGGGTAGGTGGGTGAACGGGAATCAGGTCTGTTTCCTTTCTTCTTTATGTTATTATATTACGCAATAATAGAAATGCCTGATTCTATACGGACATAACTGCTGTTGACCCCTCCATTGTCCAGCTTTGACCGCCCTATACATCCTTTTCGTTTTGGATGGTGTAAGTGCTGGCTATGACATGTATGTTGATGCACGTTTAGATCTGTGCAGTGCGCCTCCATTTTAAGCAATGTGTCAAGCACTGTGTTAAGCCACTCAACTAAGTTGTATATGTGTGCAAATGGCACCATGTCACTTCATTGATATGTTCTGTGCAAAACAGGTATTGAAAACTTTAATAAAAAAGATTCAAAATAAAAAATGGATTTGAGGAGTTGAACCCGTTTGAATGTATCTCAGTAAATTCCGCTGTTAGCCGTCTTCACTTACATGACGACTGGATCAACTCTGTTGTTAGGATTATCCTGAAATGCACATGGTCTGGTTCAGCCCTTTGGTTTAAGCCATTTAATTTGGATCCCCTGGACTCTTGGGGTAATTCTGTTGCTTAAAGGCCTATGGTGAATCATACTGGAGTTGGTCGAATGTAGGCTGCGTGCAGCAGTAAAGTAGGGTGCATATTTTGCATGTAGCCAGGGCCTTTGTTCCAGAAGGCCATCGGATGTTATCCGTGCCCTCTCCAGCATAGTGCCAGAAGGCTACGCTTTCTCATTACTGCATTGCTATGGGTTGAGGCACATTCTGGCAGGCTTGTTCTGCACTCCTTGCAAATTGCTGGCAATCTTTTTTGGGATCCCACTGCAAAATATATCACAATAGTCAAGTTAAATTGTCACAAGGGTCTTTATCCAATGTGCCTAATGGCTGATTGAAGAAGTGGACGGATTTTCATGGCCATGAGCAGTGTTTGCTTTATTCCCTTGACTGCAAGGTTAAAGGCAAGTGTAAATGATCGCACTGTCTCTCCTAGATGTCATGCTTTCTGTGATGTTGCTGGTGGGGTCACAGACTCATAGGCCATTGGAAAGCATGGGTATCAGTGACAGTCCTCCATTTGTATCTATGTAGGTACATGGTATTTCTATAACGCTAACCTAGCCAAAAGGCAGCGGAGCATTGCACACAAGTTATGGATAGTTAATACATTCTGAGGTTGTGTTCTTTAAAGAGGTGCATCTTCAACTCTTTCCTAAGTTGGAGCAGCATTGGAGGGGTCCTGGTGGATACCGCGATGTTGTTCCAGACCCTGGATGCATAGATGGAAAAGACCTGCTGTCTTGTTTTTCTTCTTATTTGCATTTCTTAGTCTACATTCTGATGGTGTTCTCACTGTGGGGGTGCGGAGACGCAAGAAAGGCAGTGGGATTTTCTGCAAGATAAGTGGGGCTGCTGGTTGTGATAGCTTTGTAAATGACGCAGCCAGTTTGAAGGTGGGGCGGGGTAGCAAGTATACCAATGGAATTCTATCAGGATGGGGGTGATGAGACCATATTTCTTCAGGCCCTGGATGAGCATTGCTGCAGCATGTAGGATGCCTCAAGGGGTGCCAGTCTGGGAGGCCATGGAGTGCGCCATTATGATCATGCATGTGCGAGAGTACAAGGCAAATAACAGGAATTCTGTCTTGGTTGGGTTGAGCTTCAGGTTGTGCTTGATATACTGGCCTGGATGATATGCAAGCAGTGTTTGAGACGTTGGATGTCTGAAGCAGAGGAGACTTTCAAGTACAGTTGTGCCCCATCAGCATATTTGTGAATCTTGACACTGATATATTTAAGTAGTCTAAACAATGGGGTGACCCTGTGTCCCTCAGAACCTGGGTATGATTATTACAAGAAAACAATGGTTCTGTCGGGTATGAGCAAAACAATTACTTTGTTATACAAATGAATCAAGAAAAAAATAAGGAATCAATCAAGAGTTGACCACAAAAATTGTGACGTACAAATGACACACACAATGTAAGAGTGCAAATCGCGGTAAAACCAAATTTGAAGGGTGTAATGTTGTTCTTTATATATAAATTACATCATTTATATAAACACCCATAACACTTGTAAGGCGAGGTTACCAAAGTAATAAACTGTAAGGTGAATCAGTGAGTCAGTGACAAGGTGACATAAGTGACAGAATTGTGCATAGTATATACAGTGATCGAATACAGAAAAACTTTTTATGTACACAATATACAAGAAGAGGGCCAGTATCGAGAAAAATCACAATGACACCGTTTCACGAATAAATCAAAATATGTATAGAAACAGGTCTTGAACTGGTCCTAGCAATTATCGTCGACGTTTCAACCCAGTGTAAGCGACATTAAATCGTCATGTAGGGTCTTCATCAGGACATTAAAATATACGATGGCAACCTAGCCTATGGTCTAGGATGGCCTAGCAATCAAACGTTCAAGTGTAGAAGGACAGAGCGCCTCATCCAATGGGGTCTCTCAAACGGCGTTTTCCTGTAAGGAAGGCCGAGTCCGGTGAAAGAATAGCGTCGGATCCAATCCGAAGTGAATTTTGTACGAGTATTTAAACTGGAAGTCAATGCCCAGCGATCCCGACTCACGCTGCAGTACCTCCTTTCTTAGTCGGAGGAAAGGAGGTACTGCAGCGTGAGTCGGGATCGCTAGGCCATCCTAGACCATAGGCTAGGTTGCCATCGTTTATTTTAATGTCCTGATGAAGACCCTACATGACGATTTAATGTCGCTTACACTGGGTTGAAACGTCGACGATAATTGCTAGGACCAGTTCAAGACCTGTTTCTATACATATTTTGATTTATTCGTGAAACGGTGTCATTGTGATTTTTCTCGATACTGGCCCTCTTCTTGTATATTGTGTACATAAAAAGTTTTTCTGTATTCGATCACTGTATATACTATGCACAATTCTGTCACTTATGTCACCTTGTCACTGACTGTTAGACGGACCGGGAGGGTCGGCCGAGGACAAGGGGAGAGGTCTCCGGGGAGAGCCGTCTCCAGCGATCGTACAGACAAATAACTTCCCCCCCACAGACAGATACCACACAAGGAGATGAGTTAGCGTTCTTTATAAGCACTTCTTAAGGTACGATGAAAAGGTACAAGGAGGTCTGGACTCAGGGGTCCCCTCGATTCAAGTCTCTCAAGATGGGAAAAGGGGGTAGCGGGACAGTCTGGTTACCAGTCTGGTAGTTGAGGTGGTATGGTGGATAGCTCACAATCCTCGAGCTTAGGTGGTCTAGCTGGTACGGGCCGCGGCAGCGCCAGCAGGTCCCAGTGAAGATGGTCGATGTACGGTCCGCGGCAGCGCCAGCAGGTCCCGGTGAAGATGGTCGTTACAACGGGCCGCGGCAGCGCCAGCAGGTCCCGACGAGGATGGATGTTGCAGAAGGCCGCGGCAGCGCCAGCAGGCAGGTCGATAGTTCACAAGATAGGGCTACGGCAGCGCCAGTAGTCCGTCAAGGCTGAGTTCTCTCGGTGTCTCTCGACTCCAGGATACAACTGCCTTCCTGCTCCGCAGCTGCTCCAGTTATAGGGCAGGTGCCCTTTGATGTCCGGACCCTCGCACTTGGAGGTCGGAGGGCCCGGGATGAAGGTGTCCAGACACCCAGCGGGGGGTGGAGCCGGTGCCTGGGGGAGCTGGAGGCGATCGTCACCTGGCGGGGGAGAGTCCTTGGCGCTTCGTCCTCCCATTGACCTGCCAAGTGGTCCGCTCACCTCCTGGGTGGATGGTGGTGCCGGGATGTCGGGGCCGGCCAGGCCCAGGGTTAGGGTCGGGGGGAGGCCACGCGGCCTCGTGGCGCAGGGCCCAAGATGGCGGCTTGACCCGGCCGAGGGAGCCGGTGGTGGCTTGGGCCCGTGATACATGGAGGTCCGAGGGCAGGAGTTCCGTCGGGAGACGGGATGCGGGTGATTCTCGTGGGTCGCGCCTGGGGGGCCGGGGCTTGGGCCCTGTCATGCGGGGAGGGAGCAAGCCCTTTGTGTGGCCTGTCCAACATGCGTCCCCCCCAGCTGAAGGCGGGGAGAGTCACCCATCTCCTTGGGGACTCTCCTCGTCGAGGCGGAAGAAGCGGGACAGGCCATCTGCGTTGGCGTGGTCTTGGCCCGGTCGGTGCTCCACGGTGAAGTCCATTCCCTGCAGGGAGATGGACCAGCGCAATAGTTTTGGGTTTTCCCCCCGCATCTGCATCAGCCACTGCAGGGGTCTATGGTCGGTTTGTACCCGGAAGTGGGTACCGAAGAGATAGGGCCGGAGCTTTTTGAGGGCCCACACCACTGCGAAGGCCTCCCTCTCGATGGTGCTCCAGCGCTGTTCTCGGGCCAGGAGACGTCGGCTGATGAAGGCCACCGGCTGGTCATGACCCTCGGGGTTCACTTGGGAAAGAACCGCTCCGATGCCGTGGTCGGAGGCGTCTGTCTGTACTACGAATTCCCGACTGTAATCGGGGGCCTGGAGCACAGGGGCGGTGCACAGGGCGGCCTTCAGCTTTTCGAAGGCCGCTTGACAATCGGGGGTCCAGGTAATCCGCTTTGGTTGGTTCTTGGACGTGAGACCCGTGAGGGGCCCCACAATGCTGCCGTAGTCCCTCACGAACCGCCGGTAGTAGCCGGTGAGCCCCAAGAAGGCTCGGACTTCGGTCTGAGTGACGGGGGGCTGCCAGGATTGGATGGCAGCAATCTTCAGTTGCAGTGGGGCCACCAGCCCGCTCCCCACCTGGTGCCCCAGGTAGGTCACGGACCCTTGACCAATTTGGCATTTGCCGGCCTTAATCGTGAGGCCGGCCCGCTGGAGGGCCTGTAGGACCTCCTGGAGGTGGAGGAGGTGGTCGGACCAGTGGCGGCTGTATACAGCGATATCGTCCAGGTAGGCAGCGCTGAACTCTTCGAGCCCCGCCAAGACCTGGTTCACAAGACGTTGAAATGTAGCGGGGGCGTTCTTCATGCCAAAGGGCATGACCTTGAAGTGGTAGTGGCCATCGGGGGTAGAGAAGGCGGATCGTTCTTGGGCCCGGGGTGTGAGACCGATCTGCCAGTAGCCCGCTGTTAGGTCGAAGATACTGAGGTAGCGGGCGGCCCCCAGCCGGTCGATCAATTCATCCGCTCTGGGGATAGGATGAGCGTCGGTTCGGGTGACAGCGTTCAAGCCCCGGTAGTCGACGCAGAATCTCAGTTCCGGTGTGGTGCCGGGGGCAGCGGCTTTGGGGACCAATACAACTGGACTGGCCCAGGGACTGTCCGAGGGCTCGATGACCCCGATCGTGAGCATTTTGGCCACTTCCTCTTGTATGCAGGCCCGTACCCGATCTGGTACGCGGTAGGCCCGGTGCCGGACAGGGGGACTGTCCCCGGTGTCCACGTCGTGCAAGCACCAAGGGGTGACCCCGGGAGTGAGGGAGAACAGTGAAGCGAACCGCAGCAGGAGGTCCCGGCAGCCCTGGCGTTGCTTTGGGGTGAGGGTATCGGAGAGCCGGACCCCGTCCACGGAACCGTCGTTCTCCTGAGTCTTCAGGAGATCCGGGAGGGGTTCGGAGTCCTCCTCTGCTCCACTGTCTGTAGCCATCAGGAGGCTGAGTTCTGAGCGCACAAAGTGTGGTTTGAGTCTGTTGGTGTGGAGGACCCGAAGGGGGTTCCGGGTGGTCCCCATGTCGATGAGGTAAGTGACGGGGCTTTTGCGCTCGACCACCTTGAAGGGCCCCGTCCACTTATCTTGTAAGGCACATGGTTCGGTGGGGGACATCACCCACACTTGTTGTCCAGGTTCGAACTCGACGGAGGAGGCATTGTGATCATACCATCTCTTCATGTCTTCCTGGCTGGCCTCGAGGTTCGCCTTGGCCATCTCCCTGAAGCGCCGGGTCTGATTACGTAGGGCCAGGAGGTACTTGAAGACGTCTGGAGGGGTCTGTAGGGGGGCTATCTCCCAACCTTCTTTGACTAGGCTGAGGGGCCCTCGCACAGGGTGCCCGTACAGGAGTTCGAAAGGGCTAAAACCGAGGGACTTCTGGGGAACTTCTCGGTAGGCGAAGAGGAGGCACGGGAGTAGTACATCCCACTGGCGACGGAGGGGCTCTTCCAATCCCCCAATCATCCCCTTGAGAGTGCGGTTGAATCGCTCCACTAGTCCGTTCCCTTGGGGGTGATAGGGGGTCGTGAATCGGTAGGTGACCCCACACTGTTGCCAGAGGGACTTCATGTATTTGGAGATGAAGTTCGTGCCTCGGTCGCTGACGACTTCTCGGGGGAAGCCCACCCGGGAGAAGATCCCCATTAGGGCCCGGCCAACCACCGGAGCTGTTACCGTTCGTAGAGGCACCGCCTCGGGGTAGCGGGTGGCGTGATCCACCAGTACCAGGATGAACCTATGTCCTTGTGCCGTGCGGGGGTCCAGGGGCCCCACAATGTCTATTCCTACCCTCTCGAACGGGGTGGTGACCACCGGGAAGGGTTGTAGAGGGGCCTTCAGCTTACGGCCACTCTTCCCGCTGGCCTGGCACGTGGGGCAGGACCGGCAGTGGTTCAGGACGTCGTTCCGCATCTTCGGCCAGAAAAAGTGGGTCACTAGGCGACTGTAAGTTTTGTCTTGGCCCAGGTGTCCAGCCAGGGGGACATCGTGGGCCAGATTGAGCAGGAAGTCTCTGAAGCGGAGAGGTACCACCAGTACTCGACCGGCCCCTAGCTCTGCGATCCTCTGTTCACTGTATAGCAGGTCGTTCTCCCAGTAGACCCAGTGAGTTCCGGTGGAGTCCCCTGCGCTCTGGGCGCTGGCTTGTTGGTGGAGTCCCTCGAGGGAGGGGCAGGTCTTTTGCTCCTGGCGGAACTGTTCTTGGGTGGGCCCCCCTTCTTGACGCCACTGAGCCAGGCCGGGGACGTCCTGGAGTTGCGCGTCGCCTTCGGTCGTTGGCTCCGGGGGGTTGGCCTCATCGTTGTCTTCTACTGGGGCGACCGGGGGCGGAGGTGCTGGCCATTCCGGTTCTTCTGGTCGGGGAACGGCACGGGCTGCCATGGACCGGGTGGTTACGCAGGCCCAGTCCGGGAGGCCCAGCATCCCCAGGTGCTCTCTTCTCTCGACGGTGGCCCACGGGGAACTCTCAAGATCATTCCCCAGGAGGCAGTCCACGGGGGCATCATCCCGGACCGTCACTTTCAACAGGCCGGAGACCCCTCCCCATTCGAAGGGGACGCAGGCCATTTGACACAGACTTTCGGAATTGTCGGCTGAGCGGACGGGGCAAAGAATGTTCGGCAGGATCTGCTCGGGTTTCACCAGGTGACAGCGGACGGCCGTCACACTGGCGCCTGTGTCACGTAAGGCCTCGGCCCGATGCCCATTAATGGTCACCCACTGACCGTATTTCCTGGTGTTGGCGGGTAGGGGAGCCCGCGGGACTATGTCTTTTCCCCCTAGGCACGCTAGAACCATGGCGGCCGGTTCCCACTCTTGCTGGGCCGGCTCATACTCTTCCTGTTCCTCTGACAGTCGTTCTTCCCCCAGGGCGGCGGCAGCTACCTGGCGGGGCTTGGGTGTTTGGTTCTGCGGGCAGCTCGGGTCATTGGCGTAATGGCCGACTCGCTGGCATCGGTGGCACGTGACATTGGCTCGGAACCCTGGACGCATCGGGGGGTTTCCCCGGCCGGCCGGGGGCGGGGTGCTGGCCACGGGTGTTGCCGGGAGGGTGTCTCTCCCTCGCCCCTGGCCTCCTCCTCCTCCCCGAGGACGGTGCTGGCCTTGGTTGCTTCGGTTCTGCTCGTGCGGTCCTCTCCGGCCCACTCGGGTGCTCTCCCATCGGTCAGCTTCAGCGGCGAGCTGCCGGGGGTCGGTCAATTTACTGTCGAGGAGGTGCTGCCTGAGCTCGACGAAGCAGTTGTTCGACAGGTGTTCCCATACCATGAGGTTAAAGAGTTGTTCGTAGGTCGTTACATGGCACCCCTTGATCCAACCCTCGAAGGCTCGGCTGAAATAGTTTACGTACTCCACCCAAGTTGTACCCGGGATCCGGGTGCAATCTCTGAACCTCTGGCGGTACATCTCGGGTGTGAGGCCGTAGCGGGTGAGGAGGGCAGCCTTCATGTGGTCGTAGGACGACATTTGGTGATCTGGGAGCTGCAACAGGGCATCGCGACCTTCGTTGACGAACCTCCCCCATAGTCCAGCTCCCCAATCACTCCGGTCGATCCGGAGGGAGGTCATGGCGATCTCGTAGGCTTTGAACCACTGCTGTATGTCGTCTTCTCGGACATACTCTCGGACAACATCCTTGGGGATGTGGACTTTTTTCTCGGCTGCCCCTGGGGTGTGCGGTCGCTCAGGCACCCCCATTTCTTTATTCTGTTTCCGAAGTTCTATTTCCGCCAGTTTGCGTTCGTGTTCGAGTGTTATTCTTTTTTCCTCAAGCTCTCTCTGTCTCTGTTTTTCTTCTCGCTCCTCTCGGAGCCGCAGATGCTCTAGATTTAGTTTCTGCTCGGCTAACTTTAGTTCACCGTCCATCTTGAGTCGTGCCATTTCCAACTCGTGTAATCTGGTCCTTTCTCTTTCCTGGATCTCCTCCTGCGAGAGGCCCGTTCCCCGCTCCTCGGGAGCCGTGGCGTTCCCCTCTGGTGCGACACTGTTTTGGTCGGAGGATCCGGTGATCCCAGTTTCTGCCCACGACTCAAGGGCGCGCTTCAAATCATCTTTGGTACTCAGGCCGGTGGTAGCAATGCCTAGTTCCATGCAGAATTGTTTAAGTTCGCGGTGGTTATACTCTTCCAACTTTTCTATTTGGAACTTCTCAGTGGCACCGCTATCTTTAGCTGACATCGTGGTTTTGTCGTGGGGTGAGCTACTCTCTGTACGATTACGCGTTGATTCGGATCGCGCCGCTGGCCACCAATGTTAGACGGACCGGGAGGGTCGGCCGAGGACAAGGGGAGAGGTCTCGGGGAGAGCCGTCTCCAGCGATCGTACAGACAAATAACTTCCCCCCCACAGACAGATACCACACAAGGAGATGAGTTAGCGTTCTTTATAAGCACTTCTTAAGGTACGATGAAAAGGTACAAGGAGGTCTGGACTCAGGGGTCCCCTCGATTCAAGTCTCTCAAGATGGGAAAAGGGGGTAGCGGGACAGTCTGGTTACCAGTCTGGTAGTTGAGGTGGTATGGTGGATAGCTCACAATCCTCGAGCTTAGGTGGTCTAGCTGGTACGGGCCGCGGCAGCGCCAGCAGGTCCCAGTGAAGATGGTCGATGTACGGTCCGCGGCAGCGCCAGCAGGTCCCGGTGAAGATGGTCGTTACAACGGGCCGTGGCAGCGCCAGCAGGTCCCGACGAGGATGGATGTTGCAGAAGGCCGCGGCAGCGCCAGCAGGCAGGTCGATAGTTCACAAGATAGGGCTACGGCAGCGCCAGTAGTCCGTCAAGGCTGAGTTCTCTCGGTGTCTCTCGACTCCAGGATACAACTGCCTTCCTGCTCCGCAGCTGCTCCAGTTATAGGGCAGGTGCCCTTTGATGTCCGGACCCTCGCACTTGGAGGTCGGAGGGCCCGGGATGAAGGTGTCCAGACACCCAGCGGGGGGTGGAGCCGGTGCCTGGGGGAGCTGGAGGCGATCGTCACCTGGCGGGGGAGAGTCCTTGGCGCTTCGTCCTCCCATTGACCTGCCAAGTGGTCCGCTCACCTCCTGGGTGGATGGTGGTGCCGGGATGTCGGGGCCGGCCAGGCCCAGGGTTAGGGTCGGGGGGAGGCCACGCGGCCTCGTGGCGCAGGGCCCAAGATGGCGGCTTGACCCGGCCGAGGGAGCCGGTGGTGGCTTGGGCCCGTGATACATGGAGGTCCGAGGGCAGGAGTTCCATCGGGAGACGGGATGCGGGTGATTCTCGTGGGTCGCGCCTGGGGGGCCGGGGCTTGGGCCCTGTCATGCGGGGAGGGAGCAAGCCCTTCGTGTGGCCTGTCCAACACTGACTCACTAATTCACCTTACAGTTTATTACTTTGTTAACCTCGCCTTACAAGTGTTATGGGTGTTTATATAAATGATGTAATTTATATATAAAGAATAACATTACACCCTTCAAATTTGGTTTTACCGCGATTTGCACTCTTACATTGTGTGTGTCATTTGTACGTCACAATTTTTGTGGTCAACTCTTGATTGATTCCTTATTTTTTTCTTGATTCATTTGTATAACAAAGTAATTGTTTTGCTCATACCCGACAGAACCATTGTTTTCTTGTAATGATATATTTAAGTAGAGCACCAAACAGCTGCGTTTATAGATCCACTTTCTCCAATCTCGCTGTTTACTCCATTCAGTCAGAGGTTTTGTTTTCATCCAAATCTACATGAATTAGAATGTCACCAATGTTTATGTTGCTGTCCTACATTTTTAAATGGATGTGAATCCATATCATCAGCATACATCTGGAAGAGGCTCTTGTACAGCCAGTGGTGCACATACACTTATACTTATTGAACTGCAGCGGTGAGACGCCGCGTCCTCTGGTGCCCCACATGGCACTGTTTGTGTGGTCGATTCTGTGGAAATGATGGGGATTTGCTTGCTATTAACAGGTAGGAAGGAGTTTTTTCACTTCAAACATCAGTCCATTTCATGATTTGTACTTTCAGTAGACTAGCCTGGTCCATGATGTAAGAGGTTTCTAAGAGATTGAATAGTGTCAGGATGGCTTATTATCCTCAGTCTTGGGTGATAATGAGATCTTCTCTGATGTTTTCAAGAGCCTCTTCTTTCTTCCGCTGGTCTGAAGCCCAAATTTAGTGTGTGTAGAAACAGTGTTTTCTCAACATATTCCAGCAGTAGACTTCTCATCAGTTTACCAAGATTTTAATGGATACAGTAGATTGAAAATCAGTTAATATCTTGTGAGTTCGTTGTATAGTTCTTCTGCAGGGAAACAATAATCACTTATTTAAAAGGTAGCAATATGTTAGTGGGGCCAGGTACAGCAGTACCTCGCACCACAGACATAGTAAAGGCAAGGGAGAAATACTTTAAATAGAGTAAAGGCCTTGGCTGCAATGGGAATTCTTGGTAGGTTAGAGTCGACTCCTGGTCCACCTTTGCAGGTTTGAAGTGGCAGATGTCAAGAGAGGGAAGGTATTGTGGTACGGTATGTTGTTGAGTCCAGGTTGCTTTAAAGATAATCCAAGATCTTCATTATTTTTGTTTTGAAGAACACTTGAAAGTCCTCTTAATCTTTCTGGTGTTGGTTGGTGTATACTTCAAGGGTTCTGTGATGGTCATTTCCTGGTCACCTTAAAAGATCGCTTCTATTTTATGTGATGCCTCTTTGGTGTGTTTGGCGAGGTAAGCCTGTTGGTCCCTCCAGTGTATCTTGCTGTACATCTTACCTTGGAGTGCATTTTGTGCCAGCAAAGCTCCAGGTTTTCATTTGCTTGTTCCATTTTGGTCATCTCTCTCTTGAACCAGTTGGTGGAGAATTTGGGCCTAGGTTTCGGGTACCTCGATCTGGAAGGGGACATTGAGCTGTAGATATTGCAAAACAGTTCGGAGCTGCAGTCTGTCTCCTTTTCAGACGTCTTGTTACACCTCCCTGACGCCCCCTTTGCAGTGCCCTGCCCATTCTATACAGGCTCTCCTGGTCCCTTCTCTGTCACCAGACACCTATTGTAGCCTTCTTCAGGGGTGTAGCTATCCAAAGTGCAGCTGGTACAGTAGCCAACTCTGTCACCAGAGACCTATTGTATCCTTCTTCAGCGGTGTGGCTATCCAAGGTGCAGCTGGTGCAGTGGCCATGGGACACCTGCATGATAGGGAGCCACTGCACCCTGATTCTACTAAGGTGGCTGCCAACAACTTGTCACTTGGTCGTAATAGGTCATGTTATTGAGCAAAATGTAATCTTTATCCGAAAGGCTCACATGACTCTCCTATATGCTCAACAGCTACGGTGTGAGTGTCCCACCCCACAAGGAGCAAAGGCGTTTTATGAACTGCAATATCAAATAGAAACAAATAATTCAAGCTAAGCGCATCCCACCATCTTGAGTTCCTTTTCACACTCCTCAGAATGTCTTATTCCACATGATGCACTTTCTCTGGTTTCCCTTCCTCATTAGGCAGACTTAGTTACATATGCCGCCACTTTCCTTAGGTTTCTAGAGTCATTTAGTGCTCTTTCAATTTTTAAAAGAACTTGTATTGTATTGTTTATTTATATGGCGCTTTTCAAATCCCTTCCAAGGCCTAACGCGCTTTCCTTAATATATCAAAACCCAGAGCCCTGAGTTACCTACACTGTGATTCAATGAGCTAATGCTAAATGTTAATCGAAGTAGTTTAAAATTAATTTCAGCTTGTCTTCCAAATTGCCACTTTTTAAAGGATCATTAAAACTGGAGAAATTTAGTATGTGGATCTTGGGTGGGATGGCAATCTGTTTTCAGCTGTGTTTACCAAATCATTTGATGGCTTTATCCATGGCAGATCTTTAAACCTGGGACTGTCCTCACCCACCCATTTGCTGTTCTAAGTGGAGTGCCTTTTTAATGTGAACGGGTCTTTGTCGCCATACAGTGCATCATTTGTGAACAAATATGTGCCTGAGCCCTCGTCAGGAGGCCACTGCAGCTTGCACCAACCATTGCAGACAATTCAGACGATTCAAGTCCCCCAAAGCTATACAATTGGCTAGGAAGGAATGTATTAGCCATTTTTAAGCCATACTGAATTAATAAAGAAAGGGTTGTTTTGCTCATCTTTACATTAGACAAGCAGCGCTACCATGTGGCAGACTGTCATAAGTGTCAGTGTTGACAATTAAGTGCCTGTGCCAAGTATCAAAAACCACTGGCTCAACTTAAGCACTGCCCCGTAAAAGAATAAAATAACAATGAAACCTTGAGGGAAACTAACATTTGCCATTGAAAGTGTAGGTGTCCTTTTGCATTTCATCTTCTGTGGGTGAGGGCTAGTCTGTAGCATGCCCTCCATTTTTGGTATGTATAACAAGTTACCGGAACCACTGAATGGCACAGTAGCCCTTTATCGCTGATGAGAGGGTGCATCATAAAATCTTCAGTCCTTCTCAGTTTCTAAACACCTTTTCCTAGTTACTGTGTACATTTGAAATGTCTTTCGATGTATCTCTGTCTTGAGGCAAGATGTTCTTTAGCAGAGAAGCTGAATTAGATCTCTCCCTTGACCTGCATGAGGACATCTGTTTCTAACAGACTCTTTGATAGGACATGTAAACATCATCGTCACAGGCACTCCTAATAATTATGGCAGTCCATTAGGAAGATGTTAAATATAATAATAAAAAAGATAATGCATTTTATAGCCTTCTAACTCTCAAAGCAATCACTGTATTTACGTAATGAGATGTTTTGACATTATCCGCTTTAATGACTCTCATCCAGCCTTAATCCAGTAAACGTGACTCAGCAAGGATTCCAACTCCCAGTCCTCTAGCTTCCCCTTGCTGCTTAGTGTGCATGCAATAAAAGATAAAAAAAAGTCTGAAAAAGACATGTTGTAAAAACAAAATCTTAAAATAACACATATATTGCAGTATTAGTGGTTTGCAATGTGTGGTGCCAGTAGCAGAGCACGGATGCCATGGGCCCTGGTGCAAGCAAGGAAATGGCTCATTTGAATGTTGTTCGGGGTAGTAAAATATATAATTTATCGGTGTAGGGATCATCTGGGCCCTGGTGGCACTGCACCTTCTTCACCAGTGGTAGTTACACCGCTATGTGGTGCTCTACTTACTCAAGTCTGAGCAGAAGAAAACGTATGATGGTTTTGGGTCCTTTTTGTCTGAGTTAACTATAGAGGGTACAGTTTGTAAATAATATTGGGTTTAGGCTTTTGTGAGTGCGTGTTTGTCTCTCTCCATAAACCCCATCATTAACCTCTCCTTACCCCTTCCTAACCCCCCTCCCTTTTTGTAGTAAGAATTCCCCATTTTCCAATGACTCCCCCACCCCCACACCACACTAGCTACTAAAACATAGGCATATGGGTGCGGAGATCTCCACAGTCAAGTAAGAGATCTCTACATATGAAGGACAGGAGAGGCGGAGGCATTAACCTCCACACATAGGTAATGTGAACAGCTTTTTGTAGTACGTGAGTAGTCCTACTAAACATACTAAAAAACGCAGTTTGTGAATAGGCCCAATTTAATTCTAATAGTGAGGCTCCCCCCATCCATTAATAAAATAAACTACAAGGAAAATACAAAGTTATGTTCTGAGCATGTGTATCAGTGGCATAACAGAGGCCCCCACAGGCCCCGTGGTGCGGCGGGGGGGGGGGGCGTCCCAAACCCAGGGGGCCCCCTCGGTACAGTACCCTGGCCTTAGGGCTCCTGGTTGAGTCCGTAGGGGGGTGGTCCTCCATAGACCTTGCAGGGTGGACCCTTCAAGTTTTGTTATGCCACTGATGTGTAAAGTCCCATTCTGCCAGTGGTCAGGCATTGGAGCCCTCGTGTTAGTTCTGTGGTGGCTTTACAAATGGTTCTGTGTTTTCCGTCGCACACAGGAGTTGCATCTGGCTTAGAAGATGTGCCTTCAGTAGCGATAGCAGATGTGTAGATATGTTCTTTTGTTTAGAGAATGCGGCAACTTCAATGAGTTGTAGCTTATTGTCCTTGGTGTTGGATGAATGGGACTGGAGATTTTAATCAAATTATTGTAGCATCTTCTGTGATGGTAGGTGTACACCTTGTCCGGCAGAGATATATATGTTAAAGGTAAGTGGTGGGAACGAGGGCTGTTGGGTGCCTTAGTAGCCAATTAATGGCACATGTGTGTTTCTTTGAACACCTACAGTGGGCTGACCTATAATGCACATACAAAAAAATATGTATTGAACATCTTTGTAGGAATAAGTATGTATTTTTTTCTTCAATTTTGGAATTTGTTAAAAAGACTATTTTTTTATGTTAAACCATGAAGTCATTCCTGTTAGATAGACTGCACCAAGGGTCGGCTTTTTAATTATATTTATCCGAAGTAAGGCCAAAATTCCAATCTACAGTCTTTGCCAAAATTCTGATGCTCAACCTTTGCCAACTACTTTTGTCTTTACCAGGCAAAAACATTAATACCGCCACTTGTTAAATGGCTAGTCAGACAATACATCCCTGTGCCTCAGAAATTGGTATTCAAATGTTATGCTGTTTTTGTTGTCAGTGACTTAACTACATCATATAAGGGGTTTGATGCAAGCGGCATAAAACGAGCATTGCAACATACTTTACTAACTTTGATTGCATTACATATATGAATTGTCTTTGCCAAGTTTGGCTGTTTAATTGTGGAAAGCAGGCATTGGCAATGCCAATAGGTCTGGCTTTAAAGGAATGTTGTATGGTAATATGAAGCATTACAAGAAAATGGCATGGGAATGGGTATGTATATGCGGTAGCAAAGAAGTGTAGAATAATTTTGATGTAGGTTAAAGATGGTAGTTGGACTTTCAAGCCATGCCCAAACATCCTTGAAGGCTAATGTCTGCTATTTCGCCCATCTGTGCTCCTGCCAGAGAAAAATACCATAAAATATCTAGTTATCTAAGACCCTTTCATAGCATTACATTGTCATGTGTGTGACTCCTAAAGTTCAAGCTCAGGCAGCTCGATCAATAAACAAAATGATCACAGCTATGTGGAGGGTAAGTACTATGTTGTGGAAGCACACAACTTCTGCCCAATCAAAACATGTACTCTTTGCTTCCTACATGTGGGCGGAGCCAAAGCCCCTGTCTAGTGGAGTTCACCTAATTGTCTGGCGACAGCTGCGCTGTCAAGCTACACCATCAAAACAACTCATCTGCTCTTTTTTCAGCTGAATATTTGGCCAAATATTAGGTATTCAGCCTAATAAAAAATATTCTCCTCAGGACATTAGTTGTTGGAGAAGTTTTTCCCTTTGTTTGTAGCTTGGAACCCATTCTAGTTATCAAAAGTTGGGTTGGTCTGGGATTCACAAAGATGGCAAATTAAAACAACCATATTCAGTGCCCCAAATACTCCCCACACTGTGGCCCGGATCATATTACAGAAAATTAGCACAGTGCAAAAAACAGGGTACATTTTACACCAGTGGTTCTTAACCTTTTGACTTCTGTGAAGCCCTATTTAATCATTACTGGAATCTGTGGACCCTCCCCTCCTAATCATTATGGGAATCCGGACCCCGGCCTAAGTAATTTTGATGATGTGGCCTGCAAAACAATGCGCAAAAATACAGAAACCAGTATTCATCAAACAAATACACATATGATGAAATATTTCATTAAATTCACAAACACGCATTAAAGAAAATCAAAATTCAAATTTTAATGGGAAGGTTGGAGCTTTCTCAAGTCAATTGAGGCCACACATCATCCATATTATATTCTGTTTGATGCATTTGTACTGCTCCCACAAGTCAATCTGAGGACACCAACTTAATTTTAACCTCCATCTTCAAATTTCTTCACATATCCAGAACATTTTAAGATTTTCCATTTTTAAAGTGTACTTCTGTATTTATATACACTTTAATTTATCTGTTAACATTATTTAATTTTCTTAGCAGTCCCTGAGTAGTTGTCGTGGACCCCCAGGGGTCCCCAGACCCAGGTTAAGAACTACTGTTTTATACAATTTCTTTGTTTGTCTAACACAGAATGATGGAAGCAAATTCTGCTACCGGTGATTTCATAAAGATTTTTGCACCACAGAAGAAAATCACGCAAATGGGTTGGAGAGCAATCACTAAACGTATAAATACATTTTTTGCTCATAAGTCATTATACCTGTGTAATAACTACTTAAAGAAATAAATCTCAGAACACCATAAACATAAAAAAGTAGCCAACTGATTTGATCTAAATTTTCTAAATAAACAATAAAAGTTGGACCAACTGATTTTCTGAAGCTATGTCCTATCTTTCACAATTTAAAAACAAGCATTAGGAAAGCCGGTTAGTTTCACTGTTAGCAGCCAAGGGTAGAGGTACTGGCTTTGTAAATGCTTGTTTGCTTAGGCCTTGTACATTGCTTATTGTTACTTTTGTAACTGAAAATAGTCATTAGCCATCTTTGAATGATCAATAAAAAATAAATGATAACGAAAAAAATTAAAAAATGGCAATCAGTATGTGACCACTCTTGTGTATGCATGCACATACATGGCGGCAATCTTGGACTGGGTTTTTCTCCTAGAAAAGCATTCCAAGATGTCCATTTATGCATGTGTACTGACACACTGGTGGCCATATTGGAATGTGTTTTTTGTTATACTCTATTTTATTATTATTATTATTAATTTACACTTCCGGGATGGCCAACCATTTTCAAACAAAAAATGTATAGTAAACAATGCCCAATGCCAGTGTAAACAATGATTAAAGGATAGTTTTGAATGGTAAATTGAGTAATAAAGTCTGCCATGGGTGCAGTGCAAAGTCATTGAAGCAAGCGGCCAGGCAGTACTTAGCAGATGCCAGTCCTGCACAAAAAAGTAAACAATGAATTGAAAAAAGCAATACAGTAGGGGCGGAAGAGAATGGGAGACGGCGGGATGATTGGAGGGAGCCTGAGAATGGGAAGTGAGGGAGCAGGGGGGTGAGAAGGACAGAGAGCAATGGCAAGATATCTCTTTAGGTAGAGGCAGGAGACAAAATAGTCCCTTAAGCTCTAGAATCCAACTACTCCATTGGAAGTGGAAGGACACGTAAGCAGCCAATAGAAACAGATCGCAGGGCCAATTGCCTGTGAACTCATTTAAGATGTGAATGACAATGTCTCAAGCTATTGTCTAGAAGAGGAAGAACACAGAAAGCCAGTGGTTTGAAGTGGGCTTGCCCTAATGTATTAGATGCAAAATGTATTTCAACATGAGACGGTTAGCCGACAGTAGGCGAGACCTAAAAATGGAGAAACTGGACTTTCTCAGTTACATATTATTGAAACATGGAAAAAAATTATATTAACTCCGAATGGTCCACGTCTCATACCGAGCCAAATTCCCTTTCTTCTATTATTTGTGCACTAACAACATAAAAAGTGAATTTTTTACCAGTGCAACGTTTCTGTGATGTGGCACCTGTTCACAAGCGAGTGGTATTGTTACTATCACATTAGCACACGGTGCCATGATTTGCTCAAGAATGAATAATGCTCAATACCGGACTCAATGATCTGGCCATTGCACTAGTTCATATGCTGCCAATATCTCTCTGTGACCTCCAAGACAGAGATTTGAATCCCTGCAACTCTACGCAGCTCTTCATCCTTCCAAGGTCGATGTAACGAGTTCCAAGTCTACTAGCTGTAAGAAGGGTTGTTAAGAAACCCGTAAGGGCATAAACACATCAGACCAGGTATTGTGCTCTAAAGTACTATTGCATTCTGTAGTTTGTAGATGGCATACTTGTTTTGTGGTTTTATTAGATTTTTAAACACAGACAAACATCAAGAACATCTCATTATCGTGACAGTGGATTTATTGAAACCGGAGTCGCTGTGAACATGTCCAGACACTCCTTATATTTGACAGCATGCCAGAGAGGTTACATCTGGTGATCATCAGCTGAGGCACAATTCAAGTGTTTGGGTTTAAGTTTCCCAACAGTTAAACCTTTATTAACACTATATGGCCTGCAGATGCAGCCCAGAAACCTTTGCACTCTCCAGGGAAGACATTGCAGGGGTAATGGGGGGAGAAGAGGCAAGAGGAGGGGAAAAGGGAAAAAAAAGGGGGGGAGTGGGGTAGATCGCATATTTCTATGTTTTTGGAGTCCATAATTTTCCTTCAGTAAGGTCAGATTGTGAGAAACAGGTTATACAAACGTAACGCCATTCCCCAAGGGTCTTAATAGAAATGAGAGTTTTCCCCTGCATCGGATTTACCACACTCCTGAGTTGTTTTCCCATTGCAAACGTCCTATGAAAAACCTGGAAAAATGTGAATGTGTATAAGAGTTTGAAAAGTGACAAAGCGTATGTTAATCGGGTTATGCCTTATAATTTGTGTCTGGGTAATAACGGCAGAAGTTCATGCACATTTCCATAAGACTTGTGACTGCCCCATGAAGCTATTGAGAACCTAATCTTTCACGTAGGCTACTACCTTTCCTTCGCAGCCCATTTTCCTTGTGGCTCGGATCCACTTTACAGGGTTTCACAGGGTTTCATCGACAGGAATATGCGGCGTTAAGTGAGCACTCAAGCCCATTACCAAGGACAGCACACGGTAAATCATATTTGCTCCTAGCAGATGAATCCCCACAGACCTGCCTCTGGAAGAGGCGGAAGCTAATCACATGTCTGGGAGTGTTGCCTCTCCTTTTGGACAAGTCACCGACTGCCCCGGACATGTTTACCGGCGTATATTCAAGGATCACCTGTGAAGATGGGCAGTCTTACACGTGGGTCTTTTGTAATACGCCCCTTGTGGGCAATTGAATGAGGGGGGGCGCACGCCCCCCCAGGGTTTATAAATGCCCTGGGGACAACCACCTCCTTGGGGCTTATGTGAAAATGAAAGTGGAGGCTGATCGGACCCCCCTGACCCCTGGGACCACCACCTCCCGGGCCACATAGCAAAAATGAATTGAGGGGGCCATGTGGACCCCCACTGACCTGTGCTCACCGGGGCTATATTAAATGTAATGGGGGGCATATGGACCCCACCCTGGGCCCCTGGGACCACCACCTACCTGGGGCCAAAGTAACTTTAAAAGTTCTCAGCCCCGGGCAGCCCCTGCTAAATGACATGAGGGGGGCCGCGCAGCTCCCCTCCTGGAGCCATAAATGTCCCCGAGGACTACCACCCCCAGGGTCGGCTCCTGCTATGTCCCAGGGTGCCCACTCACGGGACATAGCTGTTTGCCCGCTCCCACCAAGCCACAGCAAACACTCCGCTTCCAGCAAGCAAAGGCTGTGAAATTGCTCTTGCTTGCTGAAAGCGGCGCATTAGTCTGTTACTCTGCCTGCTGTCAAGCAAGCAAGGAAACTGACGAATTGCTTTCAGACACAGGGAGCTGCATGTTCAGCAGATCCCTGTGTCTGAAAGCAATGCTGGCTCCCGCAGGAGGCGGCGAGCCGGAAGGGACCGCAGGGGCCTTGAGAGTCCCCTTGTGGTCCCAATGTAAACTGGGTGCCCTGGGGGCACAAAGGACTAGTGGCCAGGCCCTGGGGATGGGGTCCCTGGCGCTGAAATATATAATATGTATATGTTTTCACTGAAAAAGCCAAATGTTACAGGGATGTTATAGTTAGGAAATAGAATTATAGAAACCATAGGAATTCACTGGAAAAAACCCATAGGTTACAGGGACGTTATAGTAAGGCACAGATCTCACTCATACAAAACCATTGAAATTCAGCAGTTATAGTTACCTGAGCTAACTATTACTTACGCCACCACAATGCACTGCTTATGACCTCATATATTCCATCACTAATGACATGGTCAGTGACATCACTGATGACATCATCCAGAGAGCCACACCCCAATACAGCCTCTCATACACCAACACAACCACTCACGTCCCCATTCACAGATCCATACAAATACTCACCCAACCACTCACTCATCCATAGAGCAACTCACACACCCACTCACTCACCATACAGCTACTCACACAACCGGTCACTCACCCATACAGACACTCACACAGCCACAGATGAAGTAGTAAAGGAATCAATGATTTATTCCATCATGTACCACCCACAACGCAGCAAAACCCACTCTCCTGATGTCCTGACAGCAACTGACGTACCGGTCCCTGCCAGAACCTCAAGAAGAGAATGTTCTCATCATACATTTCAAATTCTACATTCTAATTCTACATAGCATCATACCACAGGACCCCATCCTCCCAGGACCGGCCATGTCTCCCTGGATGCCCTGGCCCCACCCAGGGCACTCAGTGTGTACGTTGGGGACTGCACGGGGAGACTCAAGACCCCATGGTCCTAGCAGGCTCCCCGCCTTCTGAGGGAGCCAGCATTACTCCTGCACACATGGAGCTGCTACGTTTGCAGCATCTTCCATGCAGGAGCAATTGTTTCATTTGTTTCCCTGACCGCATGATAGCGAGCAGGGAAACAGATAAAAACTTTGTTCCCAGCAAGCAGGAGCAGTTTGACAGCTCCCACTTGCCGGGAGCGGAGTTAGTATTTGCTATCAGTTGGTGGAACTGTCACAGGTCCCGCCAAGCAACAGCAAACAGCTATCTTCTATGGGTGAGCACCTCAGGAGATAGCAGGAGCTGTCCCTGGCAGCTGGCAGTCTCCTGGGCCATAATTGGATCCAGGAGCAGGGCCGCGTGGCCCATCTCCTTTACTTTGCATGGACCTGCCCTGGGGAGGTGGTGGTGCCTGGGGCCGTATATGGCCCGGGAGAGGAGTTGCGTGGCGCTCCTCCCACTTTAGCCCTGGGAAGGTGGTGGTCCCAGGGTCCCCACTTTTAAAGCCCTAATTTTAGCCATGGGTAGGTGGTGGTCCCTGGGACTCAATCAGCCCAATGGAAGGGGGTACGTGCGGCCCCCCTCCCATAATAACAAAAAAAGCCACAGGGAGGTGGTGGTCCCCGTGGCTCAAATCAACAAAAGGAGGAGGGGAGGCCGCATGCGCCCCTCCTTTTTTTTTTTTTTTTTTTTTGATGCCCCGGGACCCAGTCCACCCTGAGGATATACAGTAAACAAGCACGGGAGACTGCGCTTTATTGTTTTTTTTTATTTTTCCCACAGATTAGCCACTACGTCACGATTTCAAGGCAACAGCTTACAAAAATGGATTGAACCATAGCTAGGGGATCAGGCTATTCCTACCCTGCCCCCTTTTCTTTTTTTCTAACTTATTTTTGGGACTCGGCTTCTGCTGAATCCCAAGATGGCTGCCAACACTTCCTGATTGAACTGTTGTCAGCCAATACGATTTCAGCGCGGAGGAGCCGTGTCGCACTCTTTCTGGATCAAGAGCTAGCTTTCTGCCAAATTTGGTGTAATTCTGTCCACCAGTTTGGACTGTAGTCATGTTCAAAATCCATATGGGAATTAACATGGGAAACACACTTTTTTTTACACTCCCTTTTTCTCGGTCCCGCTTGACGTATCGCCCCGAAACTTTCCAAATTTCCATGCACATCAAGACCCAACTTGACACTTTTTGGGAAACTTTTGTGAAGATTCATCAAACGGTGCCAAAGATATAGGCAAGTCCAAAAATACCTTTCCTATGGAAACTAGGTCCTAAGTATAACTACCTACTGGCAACTGCCTTTCTCTGTAGAGCTCCTGGGTCCGTCTGATGGTGGGCTCTGCCTTGATGTACGGGCTCTGCAGCCCTGGTTCACACCTCAGTAAATCCTGCTGTGCTTCTTCAATGGGGCGAGGCAGCACAGCAGGCAGTGTAAACAAGTAAACTTCTGTCCCCGGTTTCTGCAGAATTTGTGCCTTTCCCCTTTTCTAGCGGAGTATAGCACAAGCGTCTAAAGATTGAGTGCTGCCTTTTGTAAATTATCCGCCTCACCGGTGCGTGCCTCGGCTCGTGCGACCGAATTTCACTGACGCTTTGGTTTCCTGACTTCTTCCTGCCACGTCATCATGTAACAGGAAGAGAGAACGCGCTGGGAGGAGGCTAGAATGCTGACTGCTTGTGCTGGCTGGTTTCTCTGTGATATATGCATGGAAAACAGTTACAATATCATGCTGCACCAGGTAGCGCTGAGGAACACCAAGTGGTGTTGCATAGTTGGTGCGTGGCCTGAGCATTGGTATTGTAAATGCTTGGCCCCCGATTGGAAATGTGACGCAACGTGCAGTGAATGAGCCGCATTCCCTGAAAACTATGTGGTCAAGGAGTTGACAGGTGAATGACCCGAGAGCACAGGGTTTAGTGCTCTAGTTCTTACATGGGAATGGCACTAGTTTTAACATGGAACAGCAAAGCGGTGGACGCAAAGTGGTGGAAGTAATTTCTCAATGACTTTTGGAAATACTTCAATGTGGCGTGCAGCATCGTGATTTGAACCCAAACCACACTGCAGAATGGAATCCGGACGCTATGTCAGTATCAAGACGTGTTTAACATAACATCCATTTACATGTAAAAAAAGATTACTGTGGCAATTTGTTTGGGTGAGAGGTTGCCCACCAGAGGGGTGGATTTTGTGATGAAATTTAAGCAGAGAGTATTGTTCCTTGAGTTGTTACTATTTTTGGTGAATGCCATGTTGAAATTGCGGCAGAGAGTATTGTTGTTTGCAGCATGGTGTATTATTGTATTTGTTGCAGTTGAGTACTTACTCCTGGTCTGTTGTGGTATGCAGAAGAAGGGTGAAGTTGATATGATTGAGTCTCTGTTTTTAGTACTTACCCCTAGTCCTGTTGTGGTAAGCAGAAGGGGGTGAAGTGGATATGATTCAGTCTGTGTTTTTAGTAGTCACACCTGGTCCTGTTGTTGTATGCAGAAGGGGAGTGAAGTGGCAATGTACTCCTGTTCCTGTTGTTGTATGAAGAAGGGGGGTGAATTGGCTATGTACCCCGTGTCCTGTTGTGGTATGCAGAAGGAGGGGTGATATGTTTTGAGTTGTATGCAGTAGGGGGTTAATGTCAGGCAGTCTATAATTTGAGATTGTCCTCCCTCACGGGTTGAAGGGATGGTGTTGGGGGCATGTGTGTTGTACCCTAAGTTAGTTGAGTCCTTCCTAAGGGGTTAAGGATTTAGTGTGTGCAGTAGAGGGCATCAGTAGTTGCCTGGTCCTGCCATTAATACAGTATGTTTGCAAAGGTGTGTGCAGTAGAGGGCTGTGAGTAGTCCCTGGTCCTGCAGTGTATTTACCTCTCCCTCATTTGTTCAAATTGTATTTACCTGTGTTGATGATTTATGAGTTTGAATATTTATAGGATGGATTGATTGTTTATTTTCATCTTTTTTGTTTTACGGAGTTTGATATAGCGCAAACTTGACCCAAAGGTAGCAGGCATCAGATCGCTTTACATAGCACCAGTTGTATTACATGAGGACACATTCATTTTTGTTAGGCACGGGGAGATTAAATGATTTGCCCAGAATCACAGGATGTTCAGCATCAATGCCAAGGCTCGAACCCAGTTCCCCAGATTTGAGGTTGACCACCCTAGCCATTAGGCCAACTCCTCCCCCCACCTCTCCCAATCTTACGTCCTTTTGTATTTGGTGATTTAAGAGTTATGACTGATTGAACATTTATTTCTATCTTCAATTGTTTTCTAGAGGTGAAGAGATGTAACCTGTGTTGTTACAATGCATCCTCTCCACTGTTTCCCAGATCCCTGCTGCTCAACCAGTTGTGTGTGTGATGTGTTGGAATGTTATTAAGTGCTTGGTTGGTAAGAATGTCAGAGGGAGAGGGTGGGCTGAGCAGTGCGGATGCTGCTCCTGGTGCGGCAGGTAACCCAGCCACCTCTGAGCCAGCCACAATACAACTGCTCAGTGGCTGCCTAGCACGAATGTATGACGATACAATGCAAACATTCACAACGCATGCCTTTACAATGCAGTTTTTACATTGCATCATCCATTACAGCGCATGATTTTAAATTGCATGCCATCACAACGCATTTTTAGAAACTACATTTACAACACATTCCATTACACCGCATACCATTACAACGCAAACCGTTACAACGCATATTACTTTTAGGGCAACAGTAGGGTAAGTGTTGGATAGTGTAGGGGTTAAAATTACTATTCCCACTACAGTGAGTGCAACAGTAGGGAACGTGTTGGATAGTGTAGGGTTCAACATTACTATTCCCACTCCAGTGAGTGCAACAGTAGGGTAAGTGTTGGATAGGGGAGGGGTAAAAATTACTATCCCCCCATTACTTACCTTATATTGCGTTGTAATGGCATGCGTTGTAGTGACATGCACTGTAATGACATGCGTTGTAGTGACATGCATTGTAATGACTGCGTTGTAAAGGTAGTGCGATGTAATGATTGCGTTGTAAAGGTTGTTTCCCCCTAGCACACCATACAGTTCCATATGATGCCCCCAGAACTCTATAGGATTAAAGTTACAGGTTGTAAGTTACAACACATGTTCCCCTCCAGTAATGCAACATATAACAATTGTAAATCAGAGGAAGGGAACAAGGATGAAAAATGCAGGGAACATTTCTCAAATAATAGAATATAGAAGAGTGACTAAATAACTAAAGGAAAATAAATAAGACATAAGCACGCAAAACGAACGGAATTGAATTGAAAGTACAAAAGATACCGTACATTTATAGCTAATGTGGAGTTCTTCTAAGGAGTGGAGAACCCCAAGGAACAAGAACGATTCCACAATACAATCTAAAAAAATAAACTGGTAGTTTCCTGAGTCTAAGAGTGCCGCCTTCCATGTGCTACCTTCCAAATAGCTAGCACCATCATTACCAGACGAATGACGATCGCCATGTACCTGGCTACCTATTCCACTCCTCCCATCCGGGTCGCCATTACCATTGCTTTTCGATAACCTTGACATGATCCACACCTCTACCCCTTTCAAAACATCCCCGTTCTTTCTGCCCTCAATAATTTGCTTGGGTTCCATGAACTTCATCTCACCTTTAGGAGACCAAACAGGTTTCTTTGCATACACCATTTCACCTACCGCCCATCCATTCCATTCTGTTTGACACCATGCTTCCTGTCAAAACGCCTCTTGTACTTCTTCAATGGGTCCTACGTGAAAACAGACTCACCATGCCCATGGTTTCACTTAACCAAACTGGGTTCAATTCGGAGCCCGCCATTCTCCCTTTTGGTCACCCTGCGTGGCTCCATGAAGCCCATGCTATTTCCAGGTACCTTAATTTTGAACCAACTGCTAATAAAAACATGTTTAAAAAAATATACATATACCACATTTTCCAACCCCTGACTAACCCATCATGTCCTTTTATGCTCATTCAGCCATTATCATTATGTCTTTAAGTTTGGGAAAATGTATGGGACGGTAATTGACAACTTTTTATTGTAAGTCTATATTTTCTTGATTTGTATCCGAGTACTGTAACCTACCCACTTGACTACCGCTTGTGCTTCCTGTGTCGTATGCTGTCAGTCTAGAGCTAACCTTACCGTGCCAAGAGATTATAAGATTATCACCAAGTACCCTCTCTGCAAATTTCACCTCAGGGCATAGAGTTTGGACCTTTCCTGGAGAGAGTTCAAGCCTTGGCTCCATAATACCTTTTTAGTTTGTTTTGATAGTGATCTCTTTTTTGCACCCGGGCGGCACAGACCTCCCCGGGCACAGAAACCTGCCAGCCCCAGAGACCTCCCCGAGCACAGAAACCTGCCAGTCCCACAGACCTCCACAGGCACAGAATCTGCCATCTCCACAGACCACTCCAGGCAGAGAAACCTGCCAGCCCCACAGACCTCCCCAAGCACAGAATCTTGCCAGCCCCACAGACCTCCCCAGGCAGAGTAACCTGCCAGTCCCACAGACCTCCACAGGCAGAGAAACCTGCCAGCCACACAGACCTCCCCAGGCACAGAATCCTGCCAGTCCCACAGACCTCCCCAAGCACAGAAACCTGCCAGCCCCACAGACCTCCCCGGGCACAGAAACCTGCCAGCCCCACAGACCTCCCCAAGCACAGAAACCTGCCAGCCCCACAGACATCCCCAGGCAGAGAAACCTGCTAGACCCACAGACCTCCCCAGGCAGAGAAACCTGCCAGTCCCACAGACCTCTCTGGGCACAGAAACCTGCCAGTCCCACAGACCTCTCTGGGCACAGATACCTGCCAGTCCCACAAATCTCCCCGGGCACAGAAACCTGCCAGTCCCACAGACCTCTCTGGGCACAGATACCTGCCAGTCCCACAAACCTCCCCGGGCACAGAAACATGCCAGTCTCACAGACCTCTCTGGGCACAGAAACCTGCCAGTCCCAAAGACCTCCCCAGGCAAAGAAACCTGCCAGTCCCCACAGACCTCCCCGGGCACAGAAACCTGCTAGTCCCACAGATCTCACTGCCGGGGCATATGAGAAAGTTTTTCTATTTTTGGGCTGTGGCCAAAATAGAATAATCTTACTATGGGCTAATTATTGTTGCTATGTCAGTGCAAAATGAATTTGTTCTTTTTTTTACCTGGTGTTAAAGTGAATGTCTTATGGCCCGAAGTTGTAGGTCTTTTGTTTTTCTAATGAGATAGGTCCATAACTGAAATAAGAGGCATGTCTGGCATCTTCACAGTGGCGTAAGATAAGCCCCCGCAGCCCCCTCGGTGCAGGGTGGGCCCTCAAGCTCCAGGGGACCTCCTCTGCAAAAGTGGTAGGTGGTGGCCCGGGGAGGGGGCCCCCTCCGTGTACTTTGCAGGGGGGCCCCCTCAACTTTCGTTGCGCCACTGCCCGGGCCCAATGAAGTTGGGCACAAGTGGTGTCAGTCTGACAGTGCATAAGAAGCCTTTCTGGAAAAAAAAACCAATAGTGTTTAGCATCAAAAGGGGGAATCAAAATCAAATGACTGGAACACATAATGAAATGCAGCTAACTGCATGGACCAACAAGCATTGGCAAAGCCAATAGATCTTGGCTTGGAAAGCGTGGATTGTTTTTTTGTATTATCGTTATTATTTTTTCCAACATATACAATATTCAAAAATAAAATGAAGCCTGTGAAAAAAAAAGATATATATATGAAGGAGATGGCCAGCAGCAGCCCAGGCACACCAGTCCTGACACTGAGGTGCACTGTTTTTCAGGGGCAGTGCACACGTGATCATGTATATAATGCCGTCACTCACAGTGGGGTGGGCTGACCCATTGTCCCATGCTGTATGCTGTGGTGCCCTGGAGTAAATTGTGAATGACGCTTGAACAGAACTTTGTATGAAGAGAGCTCACGAAAGCCCCAATATGTATAAATATATGCATGTATGTACTTTATTGTAATATTTTGGGGAAACAAGAGGCTGAAGAAAGCTAAAGCTATCTCTAGGCCACACCTAAACTGGATGTGAGCTGTTCTGCCTAGTAGAAAGTTAAGTTTAAAGAATGCCAGGGCACTCTTGTTTTTTTTATCATCACGGGCTTCCAGTGACTACAGAATGAAATTATTTTAGAAGGACCACAGCGCCGCCATGAATCCAATTAAATTGATTAGCAAATCAAAGATTTCACACAGCTATCACAGAGCTTGCTCTCAGGAAACAGTCGTTCAGTGGGAAACCTGTGAATCTCAGCTCCCTGCACATTGTGGTCAGATTTTGACTTGATGTTCTGCGTTTGAAATTCAGTTTAAACTCTAACATATTCAAGCAGATGAGCACACTTCTAGATTATATCAGTGCATAACAAGTGCCTGCTACCGTTAATTTAGTAGCATTTTTGTCTTTCATAACCAGTATTAGGGAGTGAAAGTGGCAGCGTGTACAATAGTCGGCTCAACTCTTGACTCTAGAACCGGGCAAGAGCCAGACATTTAACCCGTACCAGTAGAACCGGGCAAGAGCCAGACATTTAGCCCGAACCAGTAGAACCGGGCAAGAGCCAGACATTTAGCCCGAACTAGTAGAACCGTGCAAGAGTAGAACCGGGCAAGAGCCAGACATTTAGTTCGAACCAGTAGAACCAGGCAAGAGCCAGACATTTAGCCCGAACTAGTAGAATCAGGCAAGAGCCAACATTTAGCCTGAACCAGTAGAACCGGGCAAGAGCCAGACATTTAGCCCAAACCAGTAGAACCAGGCAAGAGCCGGACATTTAGCCCGAACTAGTAGAATCAGGCAAGAGCCAACATTTAGCCTGAACCAGTAGAACCGGGCAAGAGCCAGACATTTAGCCCAAACCAGTAGAACTGGGCAAGAGTAGAACTGGGCAAGAGCCAGACATTTAGCCCAGACCAGTAGAACCAGGCAAGAGCCCAACCTTTAGCCCGAACCAGTAGAACCGGACAAGAGCCAGGCTTTTAGCCCGAACAAGAAGAACCGGGTAAGTGTAGAACCGGGCAACAGCCAGACATTTACCCCAGACCAGTAGAACCAGGCACGAGCCGGACATTTAGCCCGAACTAGTAGAACCAGGCAAGAATCAGACATTTAGCCCAAACCAGTAGAACCGTGCACGAGCAGAACCGGGCAAGAGCCAGACATTTAGCCCGAACCAGTAGAACCGGGCAAGAGTCAGACATTTAGCCCAAACTAGTAGAATCAGGCAAGAGCCAACATTTAACCTGAACCAGTAGAACCGGGCAAGAGCCAGACATTTAGCCCAAACCCGAAAAAATGGGCAAGAGTAGAACCGGGCAAGAGCCAGACATTTAGCCCACACCAGTAGAACCAGGCAAGAGCCCAACCTTTAGCCCGAACCAGTAGAACCGGACAAGAGCCAGGCTTTTAGCCCAAACAAGTAGAACCGGGTAAGTGTAGAACCGGGCAAGAGCCAGACATTGAGCCCGGACCAGTAGAACCGGGCAAGAGCCAGACATTTAGCCCGAACTAGTAGACTCAGGCAAGAGCCAACATGTAGCCTGAACCAGTAGAATCGGGCAAGAGCCAAACATTCAGCCCAAACCAGTAGAACCGGGCAAGAGTAGAACCGGGCTAGAGCCAGACATTTAGCACAAACCAGTGGAATCGGGCAAGAGCCAGGCATTTAGCCTGGACCAGTGGAACCGGGCAAGAGCCAAACATTTAGCCCAGACGAGTAGAACCAGGCGGGAGCCCAACATTTAGCCCGAACCAGTAGAACCGGAAGAGAGCCAGGCAATTAGCCTGGGCCAGTAGAACTAGGCAAGAGCCAGACATTTAGCCCAATCCAGTAAAACCAGACAAGAGCCAGACATTTATCCCGAACCAGTGAACCGGGCAAGAGCCAGACATTTAGTCCGAACCAGTAGAACCAGGCAAGAATCAGACATTTAGCCTGAACCAGTAGAGCTCTGCAAGAGTAGAACCGGGCAAGAGTCAGACATTTAGCCCAAACTAGTAGAATCAGGCAAGAGCCAACATTTAGCCTGAACCAGTAGAACCGGGCAAGAGCCAGACATTTAGCCCAAACCAGTAAAACTGGGCGAGAGTAGAACCGAGCAAGAGCCAGACATTTAGCCCAGACCAGTAGAATCTGGCAAGAGCCAGACATTTAGCCCAAACCAGTAGAACCGGACAAGAGCCAGGCATTTAGCCCAAACCAGTAGAACCAGGTAAGAGTAGAACCGGGCTAGAGCCAGACATTTAGCCCAAACAAGTAGAACTGGGCAAGAGAAGAACCGGGCAAGAGCCAGACATTTAGCCCAATCCATTGGAATTGGGCAAGAGCCAGGCATTTAGCCTGAACCAGTGGAAACGGGCAAGAGACAAACATTTAGCCCATACCATTAGAACCAGTAGAACCGGACAAGAGCCAGACATTTATCCCGAACCAGTAGAACTGGGCAAGAGCCAGACATTTAGCCCAGACCAGTAGAACCAGGCAAGAGCCCGACATTTAGCCTGAACCAGTAGAACCGGACAAGAGCCAGGCCTTTAGCCTGGACCAGTAGAACCAGGCAAGTGCCAGACATTTAGCCCGAACCACTAGAACCAGGCAAGAATCAGACATCTAGCTCAAACCAGTAGAACCGGGCAAGAGCCAGACATTTAGCCCGAACTAGTAGAACTGGGCAAGAGTAGAACCGGGCAAGAGCCAGACATTTAGCCCAAACCAGTGGAACCGGACAAGAGCCCGGCATTTAGCCTGAACCAGTGGAACTGGGCAAGAGCCAAACATTTAGCCCAGACCATTAGAACCAGTAGAACCGGACAAGAGCCAGACATTTATCCCGAACCAGTAGAACTGGGCAAGAGCCAGACATTTACCCCGAACCAGTAGAACCAGTCAAGAATCAGACATTTAGCCCGAACCAGTAGAACCGTGCAAGAGTAGATCCGGGCAAGAGCCAGACATTTAGCCCGAACAAGTAGAACCGGACAAGAGCCAGACATTTAGCCCGAACTAGTAGAATCGGGCAATAGCCAGACATTTAGCCTGAACCAGTAGAACCGGGCAACAACCAGACATTTAGCCCAAACTAGTAGAACTGGGCAAGAGTAGAACCGGGCAAGAGCCCGACATTTAACCCGAACCAGTAGAACCCAACAAGAGCCAGACATTTAGCCCAAACCAGTAGAACCGGACAAGAGCCAGGCATTTAGCCCGAACCAGTAGAACCAGGTAAGAGTAGAACCGGGCTAGAGCCAGACATTTAGCCCAAACAAGTAGAACTGGGCAAGAGAAGAACCGGGCAAGAGCCAGACATTTAGCCCAATCCATTAGAACCAGTAGAACCGGACAAGAGCCAGACATTTATCCCGAACCAGTAGAAATTGGCAAGAGCCAGACATTTAGCCCAGACCAGTAGAACCAGGCAAGAGCCCGACATTTAGCCTGAACCAGTAGAACCGGACAAGAGCCAGGCCTTTAGCCTGGACCAGTAGAACCAGGCAAGAGCCAGATATTTAGCCCTATCCAGTAGAACCGGACAAGAGCCAGACATTTATCCCGAACCAGTAGAACTGGGCAAGTGCCAGACATTTAGCCCGAACCACTAGAACCAGGCAAGAATCAGACATTTAGCTCAAACCAGTAGAACCAGGCAAGAGCCAGACATTTAGCCCGAACTAGTAGAACTGGGCAAGAGTAGAACCGGGCAAGAGCCAGACATTTAGCCCAAACCAGTGGAACCGGACAAGAGCCCGGCATTTAGCCTGAACCAGTGGAACTGGGCAAGAGCCAAACATTTGGCCCAGACCATTAGAACCAGTAGAACCGGACAAGAGCCAGACATTTATCCCGAACCAGTAGAACTGGGCAAGAGCCAGACATTTACCCCGAACCAGTAGAACCAGTCAAGAATCAGACATTTAGCCCGAACCAGTAGAACCGTGCAAGAGTAGATACGGGCAAGAGGAAGACATTTAGCCCGAACCAGTAGAACCCGACAAGAGCCAGACATTTAGCCCGAACTAGTAGAATCGGGCAACAGCCAGACATTTAGCCCAAACTAGTAGAACTGGGCAAGAGTAGAACCGGGCAAGAGCCCGACATTTAGCCCGAACCAGTAGAACCCGACAAGAGCCAGGCATTTAGCCCAAACCAGTAGAACCAGGTAAGAGTAGAACCAGGCAAGAGCCAGACATTTAGCCCGAACCTGTATAACCGGGCAAGAGCCAGACATTTAGCCCGAACCAGTAGAATTGGGCAAGAGCCAGGCCTTTAGCCCAAACTTGTAGAACCAAGCAAGCGCCAGACATTTAGCCCAAACCAGCCGAACCGGACAAGAGCCAGACATTTAGCAACTTGTACCTGCTGTAATGCACCTATACTCTGCCTCAATGCATGTAGCTATTAACTGTATCTACCCTCTCTATATACTGGTTAAGAGCCGGACATTTGGTCCACACCACTCTCAAGCCTTTTCAGTTGTTTATTAATTTTATTCACTGTTTTCTCTACCGAGCACTCTGTGCTATAGGACATCAAAGCGCTTGACATGCAGTAAAGAAGACAGACATTATATAGAGAGGGTAGATACAGTCAATAGTTACATGCTTTGAGGCAGAGTATAGGTGCATTACAGCAGGTACAAGAAACATCATACCTACAAGTAAACACATGCTAGTACCAGTATTGTTCAAGATATAAACGGCATAGTTAATGCGAACTGAGATGTTATAGGATAAGGTAGAAACATTATCAAGCACTGGTCATCTTGCAACTGAAATAGAATATCTTTGTTTGACTTCCAGGTAAGGCTGTGGCTCTAAAAATATTGTCCCAAGTCCTGGTTGATGGAGCATTGGAGATTATGAGACTCTCAAAGATGTACTCGAATTATCCAGTCCTCAGAGAAAACAAATCTGAAATAATCAGATAAAAAAACATTAATATCAGCCAAAAGTCAATTCAGGCAAACCGAATCGGAAGTGAATGGAGAAGAAAAAATCCAAACAACATCAACAAGCGGGAAACAATGTTGTGATGCACTCAACTCCACTTCGGGCCTGCTTACATTGTAGAAAGTCATTCCATTACCTGGAACTATTTTAGCCACCTTGGGCTGGGACCCTAAATTTCTAAAATAAAATAAATCATTATCCAAAGAAAATTGTGGCCTAGATTTTGTTCAATCCAAAATGTAATCTAGTCGACCAGCACACTATCAGACTCCATGCCTGCAATGCAGAAAACCCTTCGCGTATCACGGCTTCCGTCAAGCAGCCGGCTATGACTCCAAGCCCAAAGCACAGCAGAGAAGGCCGCCACACACCAACATGCGCTTGTGCCAGTGAGACAACATTTCAAAGCATCCACAGCAGACAAAGCAGAAAAGGTAAAATTCCCTGTATCCCTAGCATTTGTGCTAGCCTGACGTCTGTGGACAGCTCACTCCAGATCTTAGGAACGTAGCTGGAGAATAAGCAAGAAAGAGTAGGTTGTTCTTTGATGCAGAGAGTTTCTAATTGAAGGGTTGATCTGGCTCTCCTATTATTCTCAGTCCCAGAGATTGTTAATTTAGTAAATCCTTGTTGTGGATTGTTGTCAAATTCTTGTAATTAATGCCAGCTGTTTTGAAGGTAAGGGTAGTCAGTGAATTCTCTTTAGGAATAGGGTGATATGTCTATTCCTCTTTGTGTTTGATATCAGTCAGCAGGAGCATGTAGTATGCCTATTAGTGGAGCAAGCGTCTGGTTGGAACCAGTGCTTAATTTGTAAAATATTAAGTGCCAGGGCTCTGACCAGGAGGCCACTGCAGCTTGCACCATCCATCGCCCTTGTCATCGCTGCCAAAACAATTACTAACCATCTCTCTCGCATGTAAATGCGATAGTTCAGACTATTCCAGGTCCCCAAAGCTAAAGGAATGGCTCGGGAGGCAGGTATTAGTATTTTTAAGGGATATTGTATTCCTAAACAACCCTTGTTCTGCTCATCTCTAATTTAGATGACCATGTGGTAGACTGTTCTAAGTTTGGTGTTGACAATTAGGTGCCGGTGCCGAGATGAGAAGGGTGCACCTATATTCCAAACGTGATACTACTAGTGATTGCACAGCTTCTTTGAAGCCTTCTTTTGAAATGAAGTGTTTGACATATCTGATAATGTGTAGTTGGTGCTTGGCAAATGTTGTTATGGATCTTATATCAAAGTCTGTGTTACAATTTTTATTGTGAAATTGCAAACGACTTACTATTGGTAACTATATTGAAAGTGAGTCCAACTTTGAAGGTCAGAGGGATTTTGGAGGAGCTACATCTTTGTGGGGTTTAGCTTGAGTTTCATTTGGGGCATTCAGTGTCAGGAAGATGTTTGAAGTCAGCTGCTGATGTAGATGAATTTGTGCATCCTCTGTACACTGGTGGTATGACATGTTTGGTGAAATAATGAGAAATGTAAGTGGTAGAGGTTGAATATATTTGGGTCAAATATCGAGTTTTGTGGGAAACTAAAGGGAGCAGGTAGAGATTGCAGAGGGTGTCCTGATTTTAATCATTTGGATGCATTCACTGAGGTGGGATTTTACCTGTGATGAGGCTTTAGCTCCAAGCGGCTTGGGCTAGAAGGTCTTAAGCATTATTTGATGGTTTGGTGTGGGCAGCGACACATTCTATATTATCAGCATCTACAGGGTGGAAATGGCTAGGAGTCTGAAGGGAAACAGTTTGGGGTTTTGACTATATTTGTTCTCTGATTCCTAGTATCTTTTGGGAACATACAGCCAACTGTGAACACCAGTCATTAGCATTTGATTTGGATGTTGAGGTTAGGAATATCTCATATACTTTCTTAAGTGTTGTTTGCTTCACTGAGCTGGTTTGTGAAGAACAAGGCTTAGAAGCTGAAGGTGTTATCGCATATGATAAATAAGGATACCACACAGTAAATTATTCATCGTCTGCAACAAATATCACCTAGCATGAGTTTGCGGGGAATAACATGTGGATTTTGGTGTTTAACACACCACAATTCGCATGGTACGGTAAATAACTTACAATGTCCTCTTTCAAATTTCACCAGGTTTAACCTGCTAAAATGTAATGACAGATGAGGTTTTTAATGCATTTGATAATTATCGGATGTGTTAAATACTGCCAAATTCATAATTCCAACCAGTGCGTAAGCCGTGGTTTACGCACGGGTTGGAATTTACCAGCCCACTCGTGATCAGGGTCCCTGTATTTCGTAAGTCATTGGCACTCATTATCCCATAAACTTTTTTCGGAGAACGAGGGGACCCTCTCCTCTTCCTTTAAGGTAAGGAATGCAAGATTGGGTTGGGGCCAGTCTCTGAACTCTTGGCAATCTCTTTGAGAACGACACACTTAGACCCTTCCAGACTCTACTAGATGAATTTGAATCCCCCCACCACCATTCATTTGATAACCTATGGGGCTATAGGGGCTGCAGTCCAGGGATGTTAGCAAATGGGGTGGACGAGCCTCTGACCCAGACCGTCCTGCAGGTTATCTTCACTACGTCTGGTACAATCTCTCTGGAGAGTGAAAGGGGATAGCGAGGACGGAATGAGATCCCTCCCGGACGTTAATTAATCCCCGCTCCTTCCACTCTGGATCCAGACACCCAACCCCCTTCCCAGTGGGGATCCTTACAACCCAGGCAGCGACCCCACAGATCCCAATCTTTTTACTGTGAATATATTCCATACAGTACTAGACACCCTAGAAGGCAGCAATTTGTTTTGGATTACTTTCTTTCTCAATTATGTTTTGTTTATCTTGTTACTACATAATGTACATTTGCAGCTGCATATAGGTGGCTGGGTCTCCGTACCATAATCATCTCGTTATCGTTTTGACTGGGATGTAGCTCTGATTTTAGATTTTCAAAAGCACTTCTGTAAGGTTTCCTACTGTAAGATATTTTAAGATTTTCTGCTATGACAAGACATTTTAAAAGATGTTGAGCCATATGATCTGAAGCAATTGTAGAAGAGGAGGTCAGTGTTATAAAGTAATTATTAGTGCCTGTATTTGACAGCAAACCTGCCATTGACCTATTGTTTACAATGTTCGTGGAGTGGACTTTTGGTCCTCTTTTTGCAACCATTGGCTTTCTTCGACCATCCTCTTTCAGCCATTGACTTGAAAATTTCTCGACCACTTCTTACCTCAGTCCACTGGATTATTCATCACTCGCCAAATGCTATTGGCTGTTTGTATGCGTCCTTCTGACTCCACTCTACTGCTTGGGACTACTTCACAACTGCTATGGCCTTCTCTGACCCCTTCTGCTGATTTAATGTGCTTACTCTGCATGCGCTCGCACATTAAACCCAGCTTTACGACTTTATGCTATGGTATTTGTCTCCAGTCACCTTTTCTGGGTTTATATATATGCATGATGTCATACCCTCATAGGCATCATTCAATTTTTTGCCTTTTAGTCACAATGAGACTGATGATTTGTTGGATTTGAGGAGAATATCTTCCAAATCGACACATTCATTGAACACAGATCAATGGGATCCAGACATCAGGAAATCGATCATAATGATATACAAACCAGAGAGGTATCACTACTAACAGAAAACCAGAGTAGGACACAGAACTATTTTGTCATAGGTAGACAACCATGATATGATCGTGAGATAGACATCAATACAGAAGGAAACACCTGACTAGGGTTTTACATGATGGGAAAACTCAAAGAATAGGTGGGGCATCAGTATTAGTGAGGATGAGGTCCTAATGCTGAGCTATAATTTTACATGGAAAAATATCATCCATACTAATGCAATTGGTATTAATTAAATTAGTTATTGTTAGGACACATGACATTAGTTAAATGAATTGTTAAGAGAACTTGAGGTAGGTTGGTCAGAATCTAGAATACACGGTAGTCATGGGAAGGTTCAGAATAAGATGAGCCTTGGGGCTGTTGATTTTCTTTAGTCTCAGGAGGAGCAGTAAAGTGAGAAAAGGCTAGTAATTACTGAACTTTTCTGGTCTAGATCAATGGAGGGCCAGAGAGCCTGAGGTGCAGGCCCAGGTGCAACCGGCCAAATATATGGTATTGTGCTTTGCGTGTAAACTTGCGTAATGCCTCAAGGTGCTGCGGGCACAAATTTCTTTCCCAGGGAACTAGTTTGGAAGCACGGAGGTCGCAGTGCCTGAACCCTGCAGGGACGACGTGCTTGACTCTGCAGGTACAGGCAGAAACAGGGCTTGCAGCTGACGCCGAAGGGAGGGGATCCTTGCAAATTAAAGACCTGTCGCATCATCTGCAAGGTGGCAGCCTCCTCACGCCATCCGACCAGGCTGAAACAATCAACATCTCTGATGGCCAACGAAATACATGAAATATGGAATGTTTGTAACAGGTCTGTTCTATACGGAGGTTACATGAAGATTATTAAGGATAATTAATAACGCGTCGCGCTAATTTAATACACATGTAATCCTTGAATGTTTTGGCTCATTTAGAGCCTTAATTAAAGTTTGGCAGGCGCGGTACTCTGTCAGAATATGCAGAAGCCTCATCTGCCATATTTAAAGTACCATTGACTATAATGCACTTGTAACACGACAGACGGGACATCAGTCACATTTGGGATTGAGGACCCTGCCTACCAAGTTCTGAATAAGCACCCGAGTTATATGAACACAAGTGCAGTGATCCGAAAATGTGTAAGTTAACCATGACGTACACATCTTCAGTAATCCAGCCAGACTCTCCAAGCTGAATGTGTTGTCCCCTAACTTCCTCTCCCACTTAGTTCTCAAAAATATACAACGCCACCAAAACAAACCTTATTGTCCCCAGCCTCTTGGAATAGTAAGCAAATAATGCACATGTGTATGCTTGCTTTGAATGTACTTATGAAAATGAACCTAACAGGTCTTAGAAGTCCACCATAACTTACTAACTTGGTGCACAGAGACGGTCCAGATTATTTAAATGATGTTCCCTCGCCTGCAAATGCTTATGATTAGAAGAAATCATTCAGTATGGATCATCTACACCTGAGTCCATGCCCACCAGTCATTAAACTCAAACAACCTTTATATGTGTCATACCTGCATGGCCTTACTGGGCAGTATCTAGCGATGCTGCACACACCAGATGAGGCGTATGTGGCATGTGGAATACTTCTCAGTAGACCGCTCGGGGTCAGCTTTGTAGACGGTTGCAGATCCATCAGCAAACAATGCTTCTTCAGACATCTTTTAATGATGACTCACATCAACATTCCTAACACAGAAACCTCATCAATGCTTCCATCTCTAGCAGGTACCATAATATGCCAAACAGAGTCAGGGCACAGAGCACAGACTCCTCATTGTCTTTAGGTTGAACTTTGCCTTCGCCGTACTCACGTAGAGGTATCCAGGAGAAGAAGTCTTTTCTCCCGGACTATTTCAATCTAGAATTGAGATCCAAAAAGTGTAGGTTTTATTGTGGCCATAAAAGGCAACATTAAACCTATAGTGCATAGACTATATGAATAATAGATAGTGAGTGCCACAAAAATATTTTAAATGCTGTGCTGCCCTTGTGCATGCAAGCATCTATTTTTGTTTCAAAGGCAAGTGGTGGTCAATAGACCACTGGGGCATGAAACTACCTCAGTAGGAAACGCCTCATTGTAAATCAGAATGGTCCAGAATAACACCCCGCGCTGTTAGCGTGAACATCCACTGTAGCACAATATGGGCTTTCACCTATAGGAGCAAAGCAGACACATCAACAATGTCTATTTTCAAAGTTTCCAAGCACTTTTATCTTTTTGCCAGACCATGCAAAATCCAAATCTTGCTAATAACATGTTTTCATACTTGGTTTTGTTGCAAAATTGCACATTAATATAAAATGGCATTCACACTTTTTTAATTTAATTAGGATCTTGCTGTAGCGAAACAGTCAGACACTAAACCAGGACATTGTATATTATATTGCACCTTCTGCCTCAAGAAACCACAGTATATGTTATGCAGCATCATATGTTTAGTTAGAATCTCAACCACTGGCTAACTGTGTCCTTGAACATCTGCTACAAAAAAAACATGTCGCCTTGAAATGCTACACCCCCACTTGAAGAAGATGATTCTAGCCCAGAAGGCATTCTGCAAAATTGAAATGCCACGCCAAGCAGAACGAAAGTTTCAAATGCTATTCCATCCCCCTACCATTATGAAGGAAGTGTTCTGTCTCGACCTTCACAGTAAAGTTTCTTTTACGGTTTTTAGAGGCTCTTGAGAGCCTTGATTATTAATTTATGAAGGGCAAGATAAGAACTCCTATAAAGTTAGGAATACAGTTCTTTGTTAAATAAATGCATTTTCAGTGAGAAAGCCCTGGCTTACCCAGGGTATCTGTGCCATAAAGTAACAGGCTTTTCATTAGACAATATGTGTCAAGTATTTAAGTGGACACAAAACAAAAACTAACTGGCAAACTTCCCAAACTAATTTAGTAAAAAGAAAACATATTAAATGAGTAAAATAAGGCCAAAAGAACAAAATGCAGATAAATGGAGCCTGAGATATGAATTAATCATGGTTCAATGTCAAAAACCAACATGAAAATACATACAGAGCATCTATATTATTATTTAAATGTGTTAGACCCACGACCTAGATGCATTTTTAGGCCATCTACAATGGAACATTGGTTGCATGAAACCCAATGGTCTACCCCTTTTCAAGAGTTTTAACTTCTGATGAAATTCAAAATAAAATATTCTATTGGGGTAATTCAAGACACTGTGGCAGACAATGGTTCCAGGCAGGCAAACACTTCGAATTGCCCCCCCCCCCCACCCCCTGTAAGTTGTGCGTTTTGGCAGCTAAAATCTCTGAGTGAGACAAACTTGACATCCATGCCTATGAAGTTCTTTATCATGGGAATCGCCTTGCCGCCTTTACCCACTTTTGAGTTGTATCTTCAGACGTTTTTTGGAGCTCAGACGTATGAGGCTGCGAACCATAGCCAGTCAGGCTGTTAAAGGCTGGATATCTTCTGGTTGAGACCCTGCTAAAACTTCCTTCTTGGATAGCCTAGGCACCATGACCCGTTCCTCCACAGGTCACACATTTCAAAGTCCCTATTTTCTTCAAGTGCTGGATTTACACCTCCTTTCCCGCCTAAAGCTTCCAAACTGCTAGGGCTCACCCAGCAGTTTTGTAGGATAAATCACTCACTTCAGCTACTGCTTTAACACAAGTTCCAGTAAACACTGGGCTGCTGGTTGTTTTGAAAATGCACTAAAGTATACAACAAAGTGATGGATGAAAAACTTGAGTTAGTCTCAGCCACTGGTAATTACTCGGGCTGCATCTCAATCCATTGTTATTTGGACACTAAACCACCTCAGTCTGGACCCAGCTATATGCAAATCAGTCTTCACCCTGCTCCAATGGGAACAGGTCCTGCCTGAACCAGAACACAAGCAGCCCAGGATTGTTTCCCCCCTAATTAGGGTTCATCAGCCAGGTATAGCTTGGCCCCAGTGACACTACTGCCCACATTAGACATTTGATTCTTAGGGCACCAGCGCACTTTATGCACCATGTTAGTGTGACTACATCATAGAGTCAGATGCCAATTGGATTAACCATTTATTATCATTTTTAAGGCAGACCACATAAATTGGGAAGTGCTCAGCAGCCTCCCAGTGACCAGAGGCAAAATATGGTAGCCATTCCAGTCACATAAAGGCAAAGAACCTAGGGAGCTCATTCAGGTGGATGAATTTCCCTACAAGTCCAGATGATTACATTTAAGTACCTTGTATGCGCAAGGTCTTGGACAGTCTCTCGTCTTTGGCTTATAGCATCCCTAAAAAACCACATTGGCTATTTATGAAATACTGGTTTTCTGACAACTCTGAAGGGATGAACGTACAATATTGAAGGGATGAACGTGTTTCTTGAAATTGATCCAACAACTAAACAACTTTCTGTGTTTGATTGTTAAAAAAGAAGCCCAATATGTAAAGGGGGAAAGTCAACTCATATTCTCTGCACAGTAGAGACAAAGCCGGGCATGTCAGCTCTTCTAAAATGTGTCACTGATTCTGCCCTTTTGAAATTGAGAGTTGGTTTGGCCATTATATGCTGCTGAACCTTCTGAACAGAAATCAGCAATGGCTTTAACTGCTGCTCCTGCAGTTTAAAGGCGTCTGATTGTCTTGCTATTAACCTGCCTCTTTCATGAGGTAATGAGACAGTTACAGCTGCACCGAAAATTGGTTGACAGCTAAACAAGAAGGGGTTTAGAGGTTCTTGTAATATTATCCATACTCATATCTTCTGCTGTAGTGTCAGCTGTGTGACGATATGTAAGAGTCGCTTTGTTACTTCAAGATTAACAGCTGAACTCTATTTGTATGATGAACTGTGTATAGTGTAGGTTGTTTATAAGGACCATTGTTCCAATAAACTAAACTGCAATAAAAAAAATATAAAGCTGTTGCAGATTATTCAAGGAGCGCAAAAGGATGGCAAACAACCCTGGGAATAAGTGTCACACATATGAAACTACAACTAAAGTTCAAAAATATGAAACTACAACCAAAGTAGCTTAAGTGTGTGCACAGGCTTAATTCATCATTGTGCTTTTCAACAAGCATGATGGGAGAAAGCCACAGCCAAGATTTGGGTGGTTTCTGTTCCCTCCTACCCCTCAAACATGCCTTTTCAAATTCTGTAAAAATACCTTTCCTCAAGCAATGTGCACTGTAACCAGCCTCCTGCTTGACCTGTATTCATTGTTATACCTCTCGAGCCAAACTGGGGGATGACTCTTCATACAGCCACAGAGTCTCACACAGATGACTATCTGTTACTGAAGACAATACGTGTTATTTTGAATGTTGCACAGCTTAAACTTTAGCAAAGGTGGAATGACCTTTGACCTACAGAGTCATCCGAACATTCCTCAGAATCTCAATGTGTTTACCTGCACTGCCCTTTGTACTTTACGCAGTCTAGATCAGGTGATCTCGACCACATCAGAGGTCTTTGTATCCACCTCCAAGTATCGCAGCAATAGTCGATGCAAAGTCCACCAGGGACTTATTCAGCATACTGCTGATCACAGCCTCACAAGAGAACTCACCCGTGCCCCCCTCGCCCCAGCCTTCCCGGGCAAGAAACACAGTCTCTGTCATCTCAGATAAACCTTCCATTCTGTTGTTCAGCACATTTTCATGCATACATCTCAAACACCTTTTATTTTTTAAAGTCTTTATTTAAGCTGTACAATCTTTGCTAAGCACCTGAAAAGACTCGCACCTGAAACCCTATTTCTTGGACGAGTTGCCTGCCCGCTGTTATATCCTCTCCTTCACTGTTGTTTGCCACGACAGACACAAATTGTGTCATCACAGACCGCACCATGACTCTGTGCACAGTCACATGGTCCTCTTAGCAGCTGCTTTGTGAAATGTTCAAACTCACAAGGAGAAGCTGAGTCTGAGGAGCTGCAGAGCACTGACGTCACCCTAATGAACTCATTAACACGATGGACCCTTGTATGGAATGGAAAACACACACTGCATTAAATGCTAGGTTTTACTGCACAGTGTATTTCTTTCCTTCCTCTCCTGGTTCAAAAACAGGCAGACGAGTAAACACAGTTTGACACTTCTTTCCAAAAGAGCGCAGGCAGAGAGAGCTTTCTAACTCTCGGGGCAAAACCTGTCAACTTCACTTGCAACGTTGCTGACGCTGAAAGCTTTCCGCATTCAGAGCGACTCACCGGGCCTTCTCACAGTGGAGTAGGAGGATTGAAACTGCACATCGATGGGGGCGTAACATAAGTCCCTGCAGCTGAACTGCTGCTGCGCATGGGGCCTCCAACACTTCAGGCCCCCGTAAACCCTTCGGAGGGACCCCGTTCCGCCCAGAGAAATGAATATCTGTGAGGTATGTGTAATGACGGCAACATGTTCGGCACTAGGACCGGCCTGAGTGGGGAGACCAGGGCGGGCGAAAGGGAGGAGCCGAGGGCTAGGGACGGCAGTTAGCCATTAGCCCTGTATGAGGAAGGAGCTAATAAAAGAAGCTGACCAACTAGACGCTGTGTCCGTGTCTTTAGTATCTACAAGAATACTACAACTGGCGACGAAGGAGCTTCCACGTGTGCGTGAAGCGAGGAACAGCGCGACGACAGAAGTGCCCACCGGGAGTCCACCCCGGCGGCAACAAAGCAGGAGCTCGCCCCACGTGTGGAGGCTGGAGCGCGAGACGGAACGAGCCTACCGGGAGCCCACCCCGGCGGCGACTGACCGAGAACTGCTCACCCTGCGTGTGGGGTTGGAGCGCGAGACGGAACGAGCCTACCGGGAGCCCACCCCGGCGGCGACTGACCGAGAACCACAGGTGATATTGAAAGAGCCTACCGGGAGCCCACCCCGGCGGCAACAGTGAACAGTGCCCAGAAATAAAGAAAATAACCCTACCAGGCATGGTAGCGGTGTCCAGAAGCGGAGCCCCGGTGAGTGATATTGAGTAAAATCAAGCGTGAACGAGCGCGGGTCTCCGGTCATCTGAAAAGCCAAAATCTCGCTGTACACGAGATTCTCGCGGCGGCCATCTTGAAATCAGGCACGAGATTTGCCCGATCCCTTGTTAAGAACCACCGGCGGCCATCTTTAAGTCAGGCGGATGAATCAAAATGCAAACAAACACTGGTAAATGAAACGAAAGCAACAAACAAGCATTAGCAAATACAATAGAAGCAACAAACAAGCATTGATACATGCAATAGAAGATACAAACAAGCATTGGTAAAGACAAACAAGTACCAAACAAGCATTAGTAAATGCAACAGAAGCAACAAACATTGGTAAATGCAACAGAAATAACAAACAAGCACGGGTGAGTGCAACAAAACAAACAAACAAGCATTGACAAAGGCAATGGAAGTAACAAACAAGCATTGGTAAATACAACAGAAGTAACAAACAAGCACTGGCGAGTGCAACGAAACCAAGAAACAAGCACTAGCGAGTATAAAGGATAACAAACTAAGTTCAATCAGCAATAACAGTTGAACAATGCCCGACCCAGCTCCCGCAAGTATGTTTGGAGCCTCATTCCTGCGCCGCCCCGAGCCACTCGTTCTTGAATCAGGTGGGGGCATGGGCCCGCGATGGCAAGAATGGATAGAAGATTTCGAGGACTTCATGAAAGCGTCCAAAGTGACGGACCTTGATGAACAACTGTTTGCCCTCAAGAACTTGATTGGCAAGGAAGTGGGCCGAATTATAAAAGAACTGCCCGCCGAGTCATCTGGTACCTATGACAAAGTTCGCGAAGCACTAAATGGCAAGTTCCTACACAAAAGGAACGTGGACTACGAGCGGTACACATTCAATCTGGCCGCGCAAGAGAAAGGTGAACAAATGGAGACGTTCGTCACACGTCTGAGACGACTGGCAAGATATTGTGACTTTGACAAGTTTTCAACTGAAGACGCCCTTCGGCTGAGGGTCATAGAAGGCTGCCTCTCTGAACCACTGAGACGCAAATTGCTCAAGAGAAGCTACTCGCTGGAAGAGGTAGTAGAAATGACGAGAATAGATGAACAAGCCGATGAACATGCGAAGAAAATAGAAGCCGGGAAAGGTGAAAGACGGGAACAAGCATTCAGGATACAGTCTCGGCAAATGCATGGAAGATCACCACCACAAATGCGATCCAAGAAACATCACCACCAGTCAAACAAAGGACACAAAGGCAGAACTCACACCAGGGAACGATCGGAGAGACAACTCAAATGCTACCGATGCGGATACGACTTCCCACATGCCGACGCGTGCCCGGCACTGGGGCAACAATGCCGAAAGTGTGGCAGAGACAACCATTTTGAAAGCATGTGCGGGGCGATACCTAAAGGTGATCAACAAGGAAGACACCTGCAACATCAGCCATCAAGCCGTCGTCACCATGTCAGAGCAGTCCAGGATAGACGAGACTCATCGACTGGGTCGTCACAATCCAGCTGCCACTCTTGCAGGACATACCAATCTCGACGGTCATCATCAAGAGAATCACGATCCACATCACCCATCGCTCAAGACAGAAAGGAATATGTTTATTGTGTAGCCGACCCTGATCGGCTGAAAGAGTACCCGAGATTGGACATCAGAATTGGTACCCACCCCACAAAGTTCGTGCTAGACAGTGGGGCCTCACTAAATTACTTGCCCGTGACAGAATACCAACGAATGAGGTCACCTCCCAAGCTGGATAACGCACATGTACGAGTATACACGTGGATGTCCAAAAAGCCACTAACGTGTCTTGGGAAATTTGCAACAGAACTGTCGTACCAAGATCGCACAATATCAGCCTATATCCATGTCATCGAGGGGCCTGAGGCCGACTGCCTCCTGAGCCTGGCCACTGCAGAAAGACTGAAACTGGTTGACATCCTATACCGAGTAGCTGACAAACCAACTATCATCCAAAAATTCCCCAAGCTATTTCAAGGCTTGGGAAAGATGAAAGGCTGCCAAATAAGACTACACATAAACGAACAAGTCACACCGGTAGCACAGCATCACCGGAAAATACCGTTCCACCTGCAAGAAGCGGTGGAGAAGGAGCTGCAGGATCTACTGGAAGCAGAGATCATAGAAAGAACAGAGGGACCAACGCCATGGGTCTCCCCGGTAGTGGTAGTCCCGAAGAAAGGGGAGACTAACAGAGTACGACTATGTGTGGATATGAGAGCGCCTAACATGGCGATAGAAAGAGAGAGACACCCAGGCCCTCACATCAGCGACATGATCACGTCCCTTAACGGAGCCAAGACATTTTCAAAACTAGACCTCAACAAAGGGTACCACCAGCTAGAACTGCATGAAAGGTCAAGATATATCACGACATTCTCGACACACCTCGGACTATTCAGGTACAAAAGACTGAGCTTCGGAGTATCATCAGCAGCGGAAATATTCCAAGAGGCAATCAGGAGAACAATACATCACATTCCACATGTCCTAAACTACAGTGATGACATCCTCGTATATGGCGCAACGACTCAAGAACACGACAAAGCGCTAGATCAGGTCTGCCATGCACTCATGGACGCCAATCTCACACTCAACAGAGACAAGTGTGAATTCCACAAACCAACGCTGAAGTTCTTCGGCCACATATTCTCCGGAAGTGGCATGAAACCAGACCCAGAAAAGGTAGCAGCATTAAACGACGCACCGAGCCCGGAGGACGTGGGAGACGTACGATCGTTCCTAGGCATGGCCAGCTACTGCTCCAGGTACATACCCGACTACGCCACGCTAAGCTACCCGCTGAGGATGCTCACCAAGCAAGGGCAACATTTCCAATGGTCCACCCAATGCGAAGGGGCGTTCCGAGAAATCAAAAGAACGGTTGAGTCGGCCAAAAACTTGGCATACTTCAATCCAAAAAAGAAAACAGAAATAACAGTGGACGCCAGCCCCGTAGGACTAGGAGCCATCCTAGCACAATATGAGAGAGAAGAAGATCAGCGACACATAGTGGCATATGCCAGCAGAAGTTTAACAGACACGGAGAGAGCATATTCACAGCCAGAGAAAGAAAGCCTGGCTGTCGTCTGGGCCTGTGAACATTTTCATATTTTCATATTTGGGAAACACTTTACACTAGTGACTGACCATCAAGCACTGACCACGATTTTTGGTAACCCACGAGCAAAAATGCCACCAAGAATAGAGCGATGGGGCCTCCGACTCCAGGAATACACCTACACCATCATCCACAAACCTGGAAAAGCTGCAAACCCAGCAGACTACATGTCCCGGCACCCCATCAGATCAAACGGATCAGAACAATCAATTGCGGATGAATACATCCACTTCGTAGTAGACCAAGCGAGACCTCCTGCCGTTCCACTGGAAGCCATTTGTGAAGCGACACAAACAGATGACACCTTACAAGAGGTGAAACGTCGGATTCAAACAAACAGCTGGAGACACACGCAAGACAATGAACAAAACGACCGAGAAATGGCGGCATTCAAACATGTCCACGACGAACTGTCAATAGCAACAAACGGCCTTGTGTTAAGAGACACCAGAATAGTGATACCACGACAACTGAGACAAGGAGTCATCAACTTAGCGCATGAAGGGCACCGGGGCATCGTAGCCACAAAAAGAGCACTCCGTGAGAGAGTCTGGTTTCCGACACTAGACATGATGGTAGAGACAACTCTGAACGACTGCCCGCAGTGTCAACTGGTGAGCCGTTCGGACCCCCCTGCACCGCTACAAATGTCTCCACTACCGGAGGGTGTCTGGCAACACACTGCCATTGATTTCTTTGGGCCCATAAAATCAGGCCAATATGTCCTAGTCATCATGGACGAGTACTCCAGATTCCCCATCGCGCAACTGTGCTCGTCAACGAAAGCATCGAGTACCATACCCATACTGGAGGAAATCTTTGCCGCATGGGGCATTCCCCTCGTGGTGAAGTCAGATAACGGGCCTCCATTCAACAGCCACGACTTTGCTGATTTTGCTCAACACCTTAACTTCAAGCACCGCAAGATTACACCATTGTGGCCGCAGGCCAACGGAATGGTTGAACGCTTCATGGCTACAATAAAGAAAGCCATTCAGCAAGCAGAACTCACCGGAAAGAGCGTTCAGACGGCACTCAACGAGGTACTGCGAGCATACCGAAACACGCCTCACTCCACCACAGGCAAATGTCCGGCCACTCTCATGCTGGGACGCCCAGTGCGCACCAGGCTACCGATGATGACGATGGCAGCGGACGAACAGCTTTCCGACTCTGACCATGAGGAGATGGCAGCCAGAGACAAGATAAAGAAAGAGAAGATGAAGGACTATGCAGATGGACGGCGACGTGCCACGCCCCCTCAAATACAAGAAGGAGACTGGGTGCTGGCCCGACAAGAACAACACCGGAAGACGGACAGCAAATACCATGAAGTTCCGCTGAAGGTGATACAACAAAAAGGAACCATGATTACTGCAGAGACTGAGGGAAAAAGACTCACCAGGAACGTGACGTACTTTAAGAAGTGCGGACCCACAATTAAGGAACTACTGACTGACCCAAAAATAGAGAAGAGAGAACCAGAAACACTGCCGCACCATAGTCAGGCATTGATGGAAATGGCCGACGAGAGCGAGAGTGACAACCCTGAACACCAAGCACGCCCCAGACGGATCATCAGAAAACCGTCTCGTCTCATTGAGGAACTTTGAAGAGACAGCTGCTGTGCTGGTCATATTATGTTTTTTTATTTACAGAGGGGGGAGATGTAATGACGGCAACATGTTCGGCACTAGGACCGGCCTGAGTGGGGAGACCAGGGCGGGCGAAAGGGAGGAGCCGAGGGCTAGGGACGGCAGTTAGCCATTAGCCCTGTATGAGGAAGGAGCTAATAAAAGAAGCTGACCAACTAGACGCTGTGTCCGTGTCTTTAGTATCTACAAGAATACTACAGTATGGGCGTCACAAGGGACCCTCTTCACATTGTGCAGGGGGGCCCAACCATTTTATGATAACAGGCACTGCATATTGATGAGTCACGGAAACGTGAGAAAACACAGGGACACACACAGAAACACACACACACACACACACTGCTATCCATGTACTTAACCAGCGGCGGCCCCTCCATTAGAGCAGAGGCGCTCCCCCTGCCACCACCCTCAAATAAAACGATGACAAACACGTTTTATTATCATTTTATTTTAATCCCCTGCACCCGCCCCCAGAGCTCTGACAAGTCTTGGGGCGGGTTTAATCCCCTGGACCAGCCCCCAGAGCTCTGACGAGTTTTAGGGCGGGTTTAATCCCCTGGACCCGTCCCCAGAGCTCTGACGAGTCTTAGGGCGGGTTTAATCCCCTGGACCCGCCCCCAGAGCTCTGACGAGTCTTGGGGCGGGTTTAATCCCCTGGACCCGCCCCCAGAGCTCTGACTAGTCTTGGGGCGGGTTTAATCCCCTGGACCCGCCCCCAGAGCTCTGACGAGTCTTGGGGCGGGTCCAGGGGATGAGACTGCTGGTGGGGGCGTGGTAGTGCACTCTCTTCACTGCGCATGAGGGATTGGCCGGCCGTCTCAGGCTGGCCAAACCCTTCATGCACAGTAAAGATCCCTCCAGCCCCAGGCACAGACTTCCAGTCTCCCTGGGAGTGCAAGTTGCCAGCGCCTAGGCAAATCCTGACGCTGCTTTTATGCAACATCAGAATTGGCCGCAGTGCAGTCTGAGAGCCTGTGCCCAGAAGAAAGAAGAGCGTGATGCGGCAGGTGACACCGGCGTTGACGGCGTTCAAGTAAGGTTTTTAAAATTTGTTTTTTTTTTACTTATGGAGCTTATGAAGTTATGTCTTTTTCCTCAACCTTCTAGAGACCAAAAGATAAGCTATGTGAATTCCCTGTTCTTGTGCATTATAGGGTTATATTTACCTGCCTGTATGAGAGAATTTAAGGTACTTGAGTTTACATAATGCCAGATCACAATAGCCAGTTCGCTTCATTTTTCCTCTCTAAAAGAAATTGAACTTCAATTGAGCTAACTGGTCACTAAAATAAGTCAACACAAGTTGTGTTCAAATTTTCAATGGATTCGTGCAAGACTGTGTACATATTCACATAATTCCTGAGTTTGCTTTGAAACATGAACATGTATAATACAAACCACGTGTCAGGCATCTTCCCGAGATCCATCACAATGAACTGACCATCAACCACCAATGAAAATTCCACCACATTGTGGGTTGCGTTCATAGTTTGAAAATACCTATTTAGAAAACTAATGGACCCAAACTAATAAGTTTGCGTATAGCATTACTCATCCAGACACCAATTCCAGTTGACAAAAGTTAAAATTGCCAGGAGTATTGAGGGCCTGTTTTAAGCTGTAAATACAGAAATGCAGATCACTCCAACATTATCTCACTAGCCAGCAGTGGCGGCTCCCCCATTGGGGCATGGGGGCGTTGCCCCACTGCTTTCTCCAACCATTCCTATGCGTTCCCTTCAAGGCAAACATGGGTTGATCACCGCACAAGTGCATTGTCCCAACATCTCAGCTGCCACAAAAGAAATTAATGGAAGCAGCGCTGTAAGGGTCACTGCGGATAATTGCCTCGTAAAGCCCCAAGGCCGACACAAAGAAAAAGTGAGGTCATAGCCGTGAAAATCGACGACAATGTTAACGTTGGTGACCACATTAAAGGAAATACGGGTGTCCATGAGGGAAACTCAGGCCACAAAAATCAATCCATCCTTTTAGGGCCAAAAGCGGACTCATGGTTAAACCCCCTTTTCTTATCAAACGACTCTCGATTTGAGGAACTCTCCGAGAGAATTACAAAATACATCGACACTCAAGAGAGCTTCACGAGTAAAACCCGATCTCGGCGATCAGCACTTGAGTCCGGGCATGCTGGCTTCAACCCCTCGAGGCCTCGACCCAAGTAGAGACCAACAAAAAGCAGGCACAAATGATCGCATAACTTCGCAGGTCATTCAGCAACTCCCGAGTCTTCCATTGCCAATTACAATTTCATCAGGGAATATGTCGGACTTAGAACTAAAGGACCTGAGTAATATAGAAAAACATGAGCCTTCAACATCATGGACCCAATCCTTGTTAAGCACCCTAGAGCAAGCAATAAGGGTGCTGAATTACCAATCCAACAAGATGGAAGTCCAGATTGACCTTATTACATTAATGGCTGGGCACATTTCAGGTATAAACCCAAAATTGGACTCCATTTTCACGCTCCTTACAACTCAGGGGATACCAGATCTGACCACAGGAAGGAGTGATCAAATACAAAACTGTGGTTGTGGAAGCATAATAGAAAAACTAACAAGCCTTCCGGCCATCTTGATGGACATCCTAGGGGAGGTTAAACTTTCACGCGCTAACAGACAGGTGCTAGAAATAACCCTTTCTCCGGAAAAATCACAAATACTCAAGAGTAAGGCCTCAATAAGTAAACAAACAACAGATGATCTAGACCAATCAGCAAAGGAAAGCTGTCTAGGTGAAATTGTCTCGGCCAATGAAAAATCTCAATCTATCATCCAAGCTAACTCCAAGAAAAAAATTAACAAAGAGAGAAAGGAAAAGAGCGAGAAAGGCAAGGCTTAAGAAGAAGAAACAACCTAATGGGGCTCCTGAGAAAATCTTCCCTATATTTAAAAACAAACTCCATCCTGGAAATAATTTTAGCCTTTTGAACGGGTCAACAGGTGGTGAGGGTCTTTTAGCAGACCCAACTGACAAACTAAAACCAGTACTCACACGAAGGGGAGAATGCCCTAGATCAGGAGCCGACCAAAGCCTACACCTGCCAACGGACGATGACTGCAGAGAAATCACAAGAACAAACCACCACTCTTTAGTACAAGTGAGGGGACGTAAAGAAGCAAAACAATCTCAAGGGGGTGAACATAGAGATTATGAAGAGCATAGTATGATACGAACCCCGGCAACAAACAGCTTGGCTACAAAAAACATCCACAAAGAAGTTCCAAATCCAGCAATAGAAAACTCTAATGAGCAACAATTATTTACAATTCCTGAAAGGGATATACACAAACAACGTGGCGCAGCAGTAGCAGTCACAAACAACGCAGTGCTGACCCCCCTGCGGATTACTATCCTGGAAAAAGAACGTAAATGCTCTTTTTCACAAAGGGAACAAAGTACGCCCCGACTGAAGACAAAAAATACAGCCCTTATACAGAATCAAGCATTAATATCTGAACAGAATGAGCAAGAACAACTACTGATCAAGTCCGTCAGCACTAGGTTACAAGGTTGTAACCTTTTTCCTGGCAAAACAGACACAAAATTCAAGGAGGGAAGGAATTACTCAGATTTATACGAGCAAAAATTAACATTTATTCCTGATTACCCGACAAGGGCCATCCAGGATATCCTGAACCGAGGTAACCTGTTAACTTTGTTTAAAGAAGTATCGGATCTAAAAGGTATTACCTCCCAGGATCTCTATTCTGTGGAATTCTAGCAAAACGCAAACAAAATGGATATAGAAGAAACAGTTACAACCTGGGCCTCAAAAGACTTGGTAGACAGGATTTATCTTGCAAGACCTCAATTGGAAACATGGGGAATTTCTATAATGCGCCACAAGCGCCCGAGATACCCATATCCATTACAATCTAGCACAAGGGATCAAACAAAGGGGCAAGAGAGCAAAGGCCAAATGTCCACTTGTCTACGAGGCGCAAGGGCCTTTACGCCAGAGTCCTCTAGTGCAGCCCGTCAGGCACAAGCAATTGATCGCCTCCACAAAGACAGATTGGATTGGTCCTGGATTCCTGCTGTCTTGAGTAATAAAGCTACCTAACCCCTTTTCGAATTCTACGGAGACTTCACGGATTCCGTTGCCCCGCCAGAAAGTAATAAAGAAGCCCATAGTCTTAATCTGTTCGTGGAATGTCCATGGCTTTCGAGAAATGGCCTATGACCATGAAACCCAAGCCTTTTTTCAACGACCGGACATCATTTTGATTCAGGAGTCCTGGAAATTAGTATCAACATCAATACCAGGCTTCCAAGAAGATCAAATATACGCAGATAGAGTCTCAACGTATGGCCACCCTCGTGGTGGTCTTTCGACATACGTAACCCTTAAGTTCAACTGGGCATCTGAGGAGATAGACGTGGGGCTGAAGTGGGTCCAAGTGATCAGAAATACTGGGAACCAGTCACCGGGTATGGAACCTTGGAAATTGATAATTCTTAATGTCTATATCCATCCCGACAGACATTCACAAAAAGAAAAACACGTGACCTTGTTATCACTTATCAAGTTCCTGCAAAGGACTCACTCACAATATCCATTGGTCATCTCCGGTGACTTCAACACCGTCCTTATTGACCAAAACAAGGCGAGGGTGAAGATAAAAGTAAACAGTGGAGGAAAACAGTTAGCAGCAAGCCTTAAAGACCATGGTTTGTCAATTCTAAACGGGAATTTTAAGGAGGACACGCCGGCTGCCGCCACATATTTATGCGGCAGGGCTCAATCAATAATTGATTACACCATAACAAGTGATGAGTTAATTCCTAGTATTAAAGCATTTGGTATAGAACACCGAGCGGAAAGTGACCATCTCCCCCAAATTATAAGTTTGAATTCTGCACCAAGTATGGCTCCAACAATGACCTCTTAATTGCAACACGCATCAAAGTTTAACCTGAATAAACTAAAATGGCGTGGGGAGGGTCTGGGCAAAATCATGGCCTCAGTTAAAGCACAGATGGCTGACTTTGGATCCCAAAAGGAGGAGGACAGAGTATCCAACTGGGAGCAAACGATTCAGGTTTTGCACCATAAGTTCCCAGCAAGTTCAGGGAACCAAAGAAATGTTTACACCAAAAAGGAGCCGTGGTTTAATATGGATCTTAGAACAAAAAAAAGAAAAGTGGCTAAGGAGGTCCGGGCCCTGGCATGTCAAAAAAAATCAGGTCTAACGATAAATACATCTAAATTGAGGAAAGTAAGGAGTACATACAGGAAGGCACTGAGTGCTGCAAAGTACTCATAGAAAGAATCCATCTGGCATAAGTTGCTAATTTCGGGAAAAAATCCGAACAACCGATTTTTTGGGGCATCATAAACGATCTTAATCAAGGGTTTAAACTTCAGCAGGAAGCCGGGGTTGGAGCAGACATCTGGATCAGACATGTGCAAACTCTATATAGCAAAACGGAGGCAGGTCACAACAATAGCTCCGGGGTAGAGAAGGCCCACATGGAGAAATTAAAAGGAGAGAATAAAAACAAAATAGGGGAATTCGCGCAGGAACACATGGAGAACGGGTTAACAGAATCAGATGGTTTAACCAGCAAAAACGAACTAAGGATGATAATCTCAAGACTAAAGACAGAGGGGGCAGCAGGACCCAACGGGCTGCCAAACGCAATTTTTAAGCACGACCCGGACCTGTGGTCGGAGACTCTAACACCACTGTTTAACCAAATATACAAACACGCAGAGTTACCCGCCTCCTGGAAAGGGAGTATCATCCATCCCATCTTTAAGAGCGGTGACCATCGAAACCCCTCAAACTATAGACTGATATCTCTAATAGATGTAGAGGCTAAACTATATGCCTCTTGCATCTTAGCAGAACTACAAGCTTGGATCTTAGAAAAAAAAGATCATGCCAAAATTCCAAACTGGATTTAGGCAAGGAATGGGAACAATAACCAACCTAACCTGTTTGTCAATCCTAATAGATGAAGCCGTAGGAAAAGGTACTCGACTGTACGCTTGTTTTATTGATATCAAGTCTGCCTTCGACCGAGTAAATAGAGAGCGCTTATGGAGTAAGTTGGAGAGTTGGGGGCTGCCACACCAGCTTTTAATAGCCATCCAAGCCTTATACCAAAACACTTGGACAAAGGTGAAATTGGGAAATGGAGGTAGTACAACAGGGAATATCCCAACGCACCAAGGTCCAAAACAAGGCTGTGTTTTAGCCCCCACCCTTTTCAATCTCTTTCTTGCTGATCTTACAATGGCGATCGATTCAGCAGATAGCCATCCCCCCACTTGGTTAACAACCCAATCTACTACATACAATATGCTGATGACATAGTGTTGTTGAGTAAAACCCCAATCGGTTTACAAAGAGCCATAAACAAATTAACATCATACTTGGAAAAGGAAAGTTTGGAATTAAACAAAGAAAAAACAAAAGTGGTCCGGTTGGTTGATCCGAAGAAATTAAAATACAAATGGACGGCACAAGGGATAACAATAAAAGAACAAGAGAATTATAAATATTTGGGTCTAATAATTACAAAAGGAGGTCTTCACAAGGACCATAAAACAGCATTAAAAACAAAGGCACAATCCCTTATTTTTGCCCATCGATCCATTAAAGGTCAAATGGACTGTCCCAATTATAGCCACCAATTAAAAGTGATGGCAGCTCAGATAATGCCGACTCTATCCTACGGCTTGGTAACATGGTGTGGGAAGGAGGCGGATCTTCTAAACATCTTACAGACCAAAATATAGCGGTCTTCAATCTGCCAAAATCTGCATCAGCCGCACAAGTCAGGCTTGAATTTGGTCTGCAAAACCAGAAATATCGGAGTATGAGCAGTTTTGTGAAACTTTGCCATAGACTTCGATCTGCTCACTCAGAAACACTGGATTGGCTAAGCTGGGAGGAAATAAAACTACGTGGGGAATCTGAAAAACCGAATATTTGGGGACAATACCTGAAACAATGTGTGGAAATGCTGGAGTTGGAATCAGTCTGGAAATCGGGGTCAGATAAGGCTACGTTAAGTAAACTAGCCAATGCGGCGGCAAAAAGGAAATCGTTTATGGAGGATAAAGAGACATTGGTAAAACGTCGGCATGGTTGGACCATCATAAACTCTTTTACATCTTCAAAACCATTGCCCTACCCAGCATCCCACTTTAATGCACACCTTAAAAATGTATTTACAGCTTATCGGATGGGGATGCATGTCTCAAAAGATCTATTACCATCTTGGAAACCGCCGCATCAGACGAAACAATGCCGCCTTTGCGGGTACCATACAGAAACCCTGGTTCATCTTTTCTGTATATGCCCGGCCCTGATAAACCAGAGACGACTTTTATTGAAACCTATTTTTAACGTGCTAAACATTCGATCTTGCAGACAGGCAGTCACATGTTGGTTCAGTGGCTCCTCCATAATCTTAGCTTGCCGTGGAGTCAAATTCCTCGAAGAAGCTATGAAAATCCTTTCTTAACCTCTGGACAGTATAAGTACATCTTCTGAAAGTAAAGAGTATTTATTCCCAGTACTAATTCTTTTTAAATGAAAAAAACGAAAAAAAAAAAAAAGTTTTATTCATTGTAATTGTATTTACCATGTGAACTTTATAATCATTTTAATTAATTATGCAAATAAAGTTTCACTCATTCACTCATAAATGGTATAAACTACCATTTATGTTTCTGCCTTCTCGCATTGCGAGAAAGCAGAAGTGCCTCTGTGCCTGGTTGGGGCGGAGGGGGTGGGCGGTCCTGCTCGAGGGCCAGGGGGAGTGGCTTACCCACTGTTGTGGGTACTGACTCTTTGGTCGTCCCTGAGCCGACCAAACAGTCAGTACCCACAACAGTGGGTAAGCCACTCCCCCCGGCCCTCGAGCAGGACCGCCCACTCTCCGTCTTTCTCTATGCAGAGAAAATGTCCCGGCTGGGGCGCTAGTCTGCTGCGCCTACCAGCGTTCTGATTGGCTTCCCTTGCGTTATGTAGTGGAGGGAAGCTGCCTGCTGGCTGCTTCCTGCAGCAGGAACACACGGACCCACCAGTAGAGGCCGAACGGAGGCAGTGCGGTATCCCGGCGGCACTCAGGTACGTTTTCTTTTATTTTTAATTAATTGTGTTTTATTGCCCACCCGCGGGCCGCGACCACCCCGTCGAGCATGCCAGCCGCCGCTGTCTAGCACGTAAAAGATGGCTTCTTACTGGTTAGTAAGCACTATATAAATACAATTAGCATCTTTTCACTTGTTTATTATAAATGGGAGTCTGCACTGTGGTGCTACTAAAAATCAAAGGTAAATTCCCGAGCAGAGACGCACAGACATCCTCAAAAACAGCTCCTCCGAAGGTGTGGAGAAATAGAGGTTGGGAAACGCGGAAAAATAAACAGGAGAAGGCACCAAACTAGAGTTATCCAAAAAAAGATAGGAGAAATCCGGACTCGTTTGAAATTAGTCTTCCTACACTTCGTCCACGAAATAGTGCGCACGGGGTCAGTTTTCGGGTAGGGGCCCGGAGGCCGAGGGCCAGACTGGGGAACGAAAAGCAGCCCCGCCAAACAAAACCAACCACACTCCCTTCGCGTTTACTCCTCTTTTCTCCCACTCTGAACGCGTTATTTCTATCCTCTCTTGAAGCCTTCCAATCAGTGTCTGCTTCAGTCTATGTTTGGGGGCTGGATGAACAGAGGCCCCAGGTGCGGCCCTAGGCTTTTAAAACCGGCCCCCGGCACACTGGGAAATACGCGGTTGAATAAAGGGGCCCGCCTTCCCTTAAAATATCGAATCTTGTTTTTTCACCATCTTTGAATGCACTCGCGCACATTGGTTCTGGTTCACTTACTTATTGCTCGATTTGTGTCGGAGGACCTACCTGCCATTCTTTCACACGCAACGCACAGTAGTACATCCGGTGCAGATTTTTTGTTTTGGCTTGGCTTTCTGGGCCGCGCAGTCCTATTTGTACCAATGTTTAATCTGGACTTCAAGTCCCAGAATGCAAAGCACCATTACCAAGATGAGTTACTCACGCCTGGACTATGTAGTTAACTGCTGCTATGAATTCACCATGCTATTCATTTATTCCACAATGGAATGTCTGTATCACTGTATCATATGTTTATTGTGTTTACCCACGTGGTTCTCCAGCGCCTCATGGCGCAGCAGCGCTATAAAAGCGTTAAACTGAGATGAATTTTACACGTGTGCTGTGAAGAAACAAACACTTCTTGAATGTCCTTCCAGTGAGACACAATAAGGAGGAGGGGTGAGTGTCGGGACTCAGATTCAAGCTAGGGGCGCACACAGACATGAAGGCTCACTGCTGAGGAGGCAGGAAAGAGCAGACCCGGACAGGCCGACGGTAAAGCACCTTAGTGCCAATATCGGCAACAGTTGTCACAAAACACATAAGTACATAAATAAACCACACAACACTATTGTAAGTGGAGAAATATTACTGCAGGTTTATTAGCATAAACAATATGCAAACATGGTGGGTTATCTTACGGGCGATCCCAGGGCAGGCCAGCCCCTATGCCGCCTGCCCGTCTGATAAGCCTAGAGTCACTATGGCAACGCCAGATGGTGTATACCAACTATTGGGAGGGGCCACCCCTCCCATCCGTGGACCCCCAGTCCACTTGCTTCACACACCCCCGCCCCGTGAGGGGTGGGCGGAGCATACATGCCAGCCCCCAGCCATCTGCTGGGGTCTCCCCTGGTGTAACCCAGGGACTAGACCTCCCACCCCTGTGCCTTCCTGTGGCACTAAGGCGCCGCCCTCTTAGGGGGGGGGGCACTGCGCAACACCCCCCCCCCCGGGCAGCCTTACATTCTCTCAGGAAAAGGTGGAAACACAGACCCTCTTCAGAAAAACGAGCGCGTGAGAGAAAGCACCCTTCGGAACCAGCAGAATACAACCCCTTAGAGCTCAGTCAGCAGAAGAAGTCCACACAGTAAGTATTGTGCAGGACTTGAATGTGTGCATTTTTACAATAGTATCGACTACTGAGGGAGTCCTGTTCTGTGACGACGGGGAGGGTAGGGATCTGCTCAGGCACGCCGAGGGCCCACTCCTATCCCAATTTTTCAAACCCCTGCTCCCAGCATTTAGAGAGGGGGTAACAAACAACTGGACTAACTGAGACCTCAATGTTTCTGGAGTGCTCGCCTTAGACCACTTGGTTTCATTTTTTTAGAAGATGAGCTTCGAGCGTTCTGAAGGGTGGACCCTTGCGTGTTTGAGGTCTCCCACGCTCCTAATGTGCAGCACAGTACTCTTTTTAAGAGAGGAGCAGTTTAAGGACGCCAAATTACTCGACTCCTTCACTTATACAGACTGCAAAAAGTGACCCCGGGTTCTGAATGTATAAAGTGTGATACATAGCACATATTATGAGTTTTTACCAGTGAAATTAGGACACATGTTAGTGTTTTGCTTATTAAAAATCTGCATGTGCCGGTATGTTCCAAACCGTTTCACGAGGGAAAACATATTTATCGACGCAAAACTCAGAAATACATATTCTTATTCCCTATTTAAAAGCAGGTCATTGAATGCCGTGCCCGCCATGTTTATGCCAGCTGGGGCGAGGGGAGGCAAAGGGGGTTGGAAAAAGTTTCCCAGGTGCTGGGAGAAAACTAGTTTTCTTCAAAATGAGAGCCGCGCTTTGGGAGTTTGCCTTTGGGAAAAGAGTCATGTCACAAGCCTGTCAAGCAATTCTGAGCCATGGGCAACATTGCATCATTTTCCCAAGCGCACTCAAGCCATGTGGGCTGAAGCACTTTAAATGGGACAGGTCCCACAGGAAACTGATCATATGCGTTTTTATGTTCAAATTACTTCCCGACCATATACTCAAAGCTGTTCCTAACCGGGTTGGAGGCCCCCTAAATATGATCGGCCCAGGGTCCCCACATTCCTTAAGATGTTCCAGTTTGCTCACTATTTTTTTTTTAAATGTCTCGGGGGGCGGGGGGGAGGATGAACCACCCCGAACCCCCCTTAGGTTGTTCAGACTCGCTCGCTGCGGTGCACTCCCACACAAATTTTACACCCTACCACTTTCAAATGCCACCAGCCGCCACTGCTAGCCACCTCACAGCAGTCTGACAGTGAAGAAGTTCTTACTGAATTTTTGTTGTGTTCCCCACCTTTTAGGGAACCACATCCGGCATATCTCCAAAGCCCCAAGGGGAAAGGTATGCATCACACCCTCTTTGGAGAGAAGGAGAACTGGCAGGTGCCCCTCACTCTCCTGTCTAACAAGTTATGCTCTTTTAGATAGGGAATGTTAGGAGTCAGGCAACCCTGTCAGAGGATCTCTTATTTGCAGGGGGGGGATAGTGGATACAGAGCCCCATCCTGGTTCCGGGAAACAGTACAAACATGCAATAGTTGGTATTTTACTACATGTGGTTATTTATTATGCATTATTCGGCTACAAATCATGTGCAACCGAATAATGATAATTATTCTAAAAATGTCAGCAGTCAATTTAAAAAATCAGTGCAATTGCTAGAAAGGCTCTAAACATATTTAATAGCGCAACCCTACTCTGTTTATCTAAATGCCTTCCTAATTTGCACATATCCTTTCATTCATATTATTTGGCTTGTGTTGGAAATGGCCGTTTCTGCAGGGTTACCCCAAACTTTTTGCCTTCCTCTTTTTCTGCCCTCATTTTTGTTTGGTTTGGTCTAGTATTACGGGGCACTTTACCACTGCTAACCAGTGCTAAAGTGCATACGCTTTATTCTCAAAGCATGCTAACAGTGGCTTATCCACAACTGGCATATTTGATTTACTTATAAGTCCCTAGTAAAGTGCACTATGTGTGCCCAGGGTCCATACGTTAAATGCTACTAGTGGGCCTGCAGCACTGATTGTACCACCCACTTCAGTAGCCATGTATCCATGTAGCCACTGAGTAGCTTCAATAAACATGGCTCAGGCCTGCCATTGCAGAGCCTGTGCATGCAGTTTAAACTGCCATTTCGACCAGGCAAGGTAACCTACTTGCCAGGCCCAAACCTTCCCTTTTATTACATATAAGTTGCCCCTAAGGTAGGCCCTCAGCAGCATTATGAGCAGGGTACAGTGTATTTAAAAGGTAGGACGTGTACTTTTAAGTTTTACATTTCCTGGTATTTAAAAACTGCTAAATTCATTTTTTACTATTGCTAGGCCTATCTCTTCCATAGATTAACACTGGGATTTCCTTAAAACATATTTTAAATGTAAATTCCAATTCGGAAAATGTAGAGATTTGGAGTTTGGTGTCTCAGGACTCAACTTAAAAATCACAACTTATTTTGCAGTTGAATTTTAAATTGTACGTCTGAAAGTGCCACTTTTAGAAAGTTGGCATTTTCTCACTTTAACCATTCTGCACCTCTGCCTGTCTCTGAATACACGTCTGGGTTGGGTGACAGCTGGGCTTTGTGTATTCCCTCTAGACACTCACACAAAGGGAGAAGGGGTTTGACATTTGCATCCTGATGGCCCATCACCAGGCTGATGGGCCTTCCTGAGGTAAATTGGGAGGGAGGAGCTGACACTTGCACCTAAATAGAGCTGTGCCTGTCCCCACACAAATCCACTGTAATGTGTCTGGAGCCAGGGCAGGAGAGGCAGGGACCTTGTGATCTTCAAAGGACACTTTGATGTCTCACCCACTTCAAAGTCACATTTGAGTATGAGTACTGGACCCCTGACACCACCAAATCAGAACTCTATGGGAACCAAGGGCATTCTTACTGGAAGCAGAGCTGCTGTGCTGTAGGAGGGACTGCCACTTTGCTACCGGCTCTTCTGTGTTGGCCTTCTGCCTACTACTTCTTGCCTGGGAATGAGAAGGACTGAATCTACTCCCCACATCCTTGAACCCAAGATTCTCCAAGGGCTTGCTGGCTTGCCCCCTGTTCTTGAAGTCTCAGGGCCATTAAAAACGTCCTTCCACTTTGCTCTAGATGCTGGACTCTGCCAACTGTGAGTCCTGCCCTTCCAAGAGGTGATAATTCAGTCCAGGCCTTGAAAGTGGGTTCCGCAGCTGGTTTACTGCTAAATTCTTACAGTGAGGACTTTGCACTAATCGGAACCGACGCAGTGCCGTTCGACCCTGAAGCAGTGCTGATCCGAGGCCATCCCTGCGTGGCTCGACGACGATGCGGGACCCGACTGTAAGGCTCGACAAGGAAGCAGTGCTGATCCGAGGTCCTGACTGCGAGGCTGGACGACGGCGCAGCTCCTGCATCGTAAGGAGTTCGACGACGACATGGGACCCCACTACGAAGCCTGACTTCGACCCATTGACCCGACCACATGAATCAGAACCGACGCATCAAGTCTTCAACGCCGACGCTGGCTCCATCCAAGGTACTTTTACAGCGGGTCCTACGTGGGACCTGTAGCTGGCGTGCCCTCATTCGTGGTCGGCCTGAAACTTTGGATTTACCCCTAAGCGCTTTTGACTTTTAAGCACTATCTTGCAGTTTATTCTTTAGAAAATCATATCTCAAGTTCTACTTATTGGATTTTTATCGTTTTGGTCTTGTTTTACTCAGATGAATATTCTCTGTTCATCTAAACTGGCATGGAGTTTTCTTGTGGTGTTTTCACTGTGTTACTGTAATTCAACTGTTGCACAAATACTTTGCACATTGCTCCTTAACCCGTTCCGTGCTCATGACGGAACCACTCCGTCATGAGTCACGGGTGCCGTGTGCTCATGACGGAGTGGTTCCGTCATGCTGCGGCCGTTGGCGGCCGCTCCGCCCACGCGGCACTGATTCCCCGCCTGTGCGGGCGATCAATGCGAGTGGGCGGAGTCGTGACGGAACCACTCCGTCATGAGCACAGCGCGCCCGTGGCTCATGACGGAGTGGTTCCGTCACGAGCATGGCGGCGCCGCGCTGACACTGAACCCCCCCCAGCGCCGCGGCGGAATTCGTGCCGCGGCGAAGAGGTTAAATTAAGCCTGGCTACTCCAAGATACCAGAGTATAAGCACAGGTTAATTTAGGTTGTGTATCTGACTTACCCTGACTAAGATTGTGGCTCCTGCTTGGACAGGGTGTATACTCTTCCAACCAGAAACCTCAATTTCTAACAGCTTTGCTATGGTATCTAACTAACTTCCATTAATCCAAGCCATGCCATCTTCCCCGCATATCTTACAAGGCTGTTGGATCTGCAGTTGGCTGAAAAGTGAAAACTCTTCACCCAGGCACTTCAGTACTCGTCCCTATCTCTGACCCCCCACCCTAATTCTAGTATTCCTTTATACCTTTTTTGTCTAATGATTCCCCAGGGGAGGGGAGAGGGCACTCAAGAGTAGCTTCATTGTGTTGTTATTCTTCAGTAGATCAGTGGAACCATATAGTTTGTGTGTTCCACAGGACAATGTCTCTCAGGTCAGCAACCCCTGGATGCTCATCATCTCAGTGGCTTGTCTTTGAGGGTTGAACATTAACCCATTTCTTCAATCTAAAGAGACTCCCACCAGGTACGCCTTCTTTGGTGTACTGAAGTTAACTTCATTTCTTCAGCATCAACATTATGTTTATTGCGATCGCACTTACTATTAAAAAAGGAGCCAATTCTGAGAAAAAAGTAGAAAGTGCACACCCTATGTGTAGCTGGCCACAATGTTTTCATAAATATTTCTAATATTCATTTTCCTGCCACATTTATGTATATTACTTCTATTACTGTTGTGTTAGAAACATGGGATTTTGGGCTGGATGTGCAAAGAGGTTTTATGGTCACAAACACTCGGATTCGGTGTTTGTGACTGCAGAAATGCATGTTTAAATATACAATTCCCATTTTACAAGTGGGTAAACGCTTACCAACTCCGAAACTGAGATCACGACTCATAACGATTCGGTGTTTGGAAGCGACGTGTTTGGGTCGTCCCCTCTAAATACCGAATCGGTGTGACATGTGTCAGTGTTTTGCACCCAAAACCATCAAGTTCACTCTTTGTTTATTTATCATGTTTTATTATCAGTCATTTCAGTGTGTATCGCTTGTTAATCAGTGTTTGGACCTGGTTGCTTTTTAGATTAATTAGGGGTGTCCAGCTGAGATGAGTTCTGCAACATGGTCGTTGCATAGTTAGCAGTAGCTTCTGTAAGTGTACTGGGGTGCATGGGCGTCCGCAGAATTGTTTTCAGGTGGGGGCAGAGGCATCATTTTAAAGTCTTCCATCCTCCTACACTTTTTGACATGATGTCAAAGAGCAGGGGCATACTCATTAAAGGGCTGGTGAAAAATCCAGGAACCCCTCCCTTTGCCCCCCCCAACCACACCACTGCGGACTCCCATGCTGGGGTGCTTTATACCGAATGAGCCATTTAACAGCGCTTTATAGTATCAACAGACACTAAACCAGTGCTTTAAATGGAAAAAGAAAAGTGCCGGTACTCACCTAATTTATTGGGATGGGTCTTGAGGACCTCGTAGGGGCGTGTCTGGGGGCGTGGCTTCGAGGAAGGTATTTGACAATGGTGGCATTTTCTTATTCTATGCAAAAGCCCATGTCCTTAGGTCTACTTCATATGTGCACGTCGTAATTGGTGTTTTTTGCAGTTTTATATTGGGAGAACTTGTCCAGAGGGCATTAAAGCTTTTCACTTGAGAAGCTGAAGTTCTACATGAAAACATCTTCTTTTGTTTTTATGGTACTGGGAGATCACCCAGAATAACAGGATGTTGAGCAGAAGCTGGGATTTCAGCTCTCTGTGCCATAAAAACAAAATAAAGTATGCTTTCGTGCAGAACTTGCACTACTCATTTAAAGTGCTTTAATACCCTCCTGCCAAGTGTGCGCTATATATAACTGCAAATAAGTACTAATTGCGCACTGTACACATGAGCTGGCCACAGGCCTTGTGCGCTCTGACAGTGTATTCCAGCGCTGCAGCCTTACACTCAACTGACAACGCAAAAGTTCCAATGTGGGGAGCGCTGTCCATGACACCACATTTCCTTACTCCTGTCACTCTGTCAGTAAATAGTGTAAAGCAGCAGCAACCTAGCGCTGGATACACTCACTGTTGACTGTCAGAGCGCCTCAGACACGCTCCCCCTGAAGGTATTCAGCAGCACCTGCGCTGCATGGAATCCCATACCCCAGAGCCCGACCCCAGCTTGCCTCTAGGATTACCGGTACTCTCTTGACACAAGGAGAAGTGCCGGTACTCTAGGGGAGAAAACTGAGAAGTGCCGGTACTCAGTACCGGTGAGTACCGGCCCATTTAAAGCACTGCACCAAACCCTGTTGTTGTTCCTTTTGTTACCTTAAATAGTTTCTGCTTATGTTTTCAAATTCAAAGGTGCTCACTGCTGCAGTGCCTTGGTTGTCTTCGTGCTGCTCAAAGTCGCCTAAATTGACATTCCGGTGCAGTTCGTCTTTTTGTACGTGTCGTATTCACTTAAAGCCAGTGCTTTAAATGGGCCGGTACTCACCGGTACTGAGTACCGGCACTTCTTAGATTTATCACTCTGAGTACCGGCACTTCTCTACTGCCCAGGAGAGTACCGGTACTCATGAGAGGTAGGCTCACTGGCTGAGAGTGCTAATGAGCAGGAGTGGAACTGTCTGGCAGCCAAGGCGCCGCCTCTGTAGCCCCGATCTGAGCCCCTGCTGAGCCATTCAGCAGGGCTCATTTGAATAACGTGCGGTGCTCACCGGCACCCTGTGCTTGACAGAGCAGGGTCGAAATTCATTTTACCTGCTAGTGTGCGCATGTGATTTTCAAAGCGCACCACTTCAGGTAGTGAAAAGTCAGTGCAGGGTAATATTTTAATCATATAAATGTTATCAGGGGCAAGGGCGGCGGATTCTCACACTTTCCGTACTTTCTCTCGATCAGAGGGTAATGCCCAGACAATGCGATCGAAGAGGCCCCTGGAGCGCTAATCCAACTGCTTTCTGCACTGGCACCTACCTTCCTAACGTTAAAAAAGCCTCAATGACCCTGTCTGTACATAGGCTTTCTTGATGAGACACTGCAGCAGGGCTCGCTGTCTGACTCTGAAGAAGAGACAGGCTAGAGAGCCCCGCGGTGCCAGCCAGCAGCCCCTCGGTGGATCGTTCTGACAGCTGTAAAGAGATTCAGATAAGTCAGATATTAATTTAATAATTTCCTGCTGCTGACATTTGAAATGTTTGTTACGGAACTGATTAGGGGGCTCCAGCACGGCAGAGAGCCTTGCAAATGGGCACACTAGAGTTGTCTGTCTGTGCTGAAAATGCACTATGTTCTGTCTAAACTAGCAGTTCTGCTGATTTATTAGTAGCGCAAAGTGTTTAACATCCCTGCTCGCCAGTGCACTACGAAGCAGCACCCTTTATTTCTCAGCACAGTTAGACTTGCCAAGTCAGAGATAAGTAATGTGATTATTGTTCCCGCTGTAGAGAGGTCAGAATTTTCTCTACTGGCAGTTTTCACTCTCATCATTAGGTAGGGTAGAGGGTTAATATGCCTCCTTCAAAAAAGCATATTTTATTGTACTGTATTGTATGTGGATAGCTCAGTGAGTTGCTGTTTTTGTCACAGAGATTCCTTTGTTACGTGTGGTTTGGCCGCACCTGAAGCTGAGGTTGGGGTGTGTTGGAGGGAGGACCACCGGGTAGTCGGAGGGACTATTCCGGGGCACCTTCCTACCGCAAAGTTACAGCCGAGCGCCGCTGAGAAGCCCCCTCGGGGAGGTCTTTCTCCTAGGATCGTACTAGGCCCAGTAACACCACCACACAGGACTCAATATCAGTTACGTGACTTGGATCTTTATCAGCAGTAGTACGTTCAATATTTACAGTGGGATCGAGGGATCCTATAAGAGTCTCAATGTCTGTTAGAGGGATAGGGTAGCGGGACAGTCTTAGTACCAACCAGGTACGGGAGGGCTCTGCGCCAGACCTTGAGTGCTGGTCTCAGAGCGGCTCGGACGTGGGGAGCCGCGACGGCGTCTGCAGGGCTCGGGTGGCAGTTCCGCTTAGGTTGAGCCGCGACACAGTCAGCAGGGCTCCGGTGGTAGGTCCGCTTCGGTCGAGCCGCGACGAGGTCAGCTGGGCTCTGATGGTAATGTTCAACAAGGTCGGGCCGCGACAGCGTCAGCAGGGCTCCAAAGGTTCGTGAAGGTCTTTAAGCACGGTGGAGCCGCGACGTCGTCAGCAGGGCTCAGAGGGTGGGTTCAAGGTGAGTCTTCTTCCGTAGGGTCAGCCGCGATCCGATCAGCAGGGCTCTTGACTCCAGGATACAACTGCTGTCCTGTCGTCGGGTCGCCCCAGATATAGGACGGGAGCCCTTTGATGTCCGGACCCTTGCGCCCGGAGGGGGCGGAGAGGCCGCGTAGGGAGCGGCCAGACGCCCAGCAGGAGAGGCGCCAGGCCCCAGAGAGCTGTGGGGCGATCGCACCTAGGTGTGGAAGGACGGTTGGGGGTCCCATCAATACTGCCCTCCGCCGGGGGTGGGAAGGGTTCCCGTAGTATCCCCCAGGCCAGGGGTTGGCGCCTTGATGTCAGGCCTCGCTGGGACAGAGGCCGGGTGAAGCGGGGTCACGCAGGTGGTCACGTGGAGTGACGTATAATCCAAAATGGAGGAGCCCCGAGGTGCATGGGACCTCGTGCGGCTTAGCGCGGGGAACCAGGACCACGCCACAAGGCCGGCTCCCACAGGGTGGAGGGTGCTGATTTTTTAAATAATAATAATAATAGCTTCAAAAGCACCTGCTGCAGAGTTTGACTTCCCTGTTGCTCAAATGAGTGTGATTTCTGATATTTGTCTATTTCCATTGACTTCATTCCATGATTTTGGTTGCAAGAAAGTGCCACTCTAAGTGTTACACATCTACTTGTTGCCTGAATCTCGTAAATCCACTGAATCTATGAAAATGTCACACATTAGCAATCTGAAACATTAGCAGCTAAACCCGAAGGAGTGCCTTTTCTGATATTTATATGATTCCCTCGTCTTCATTGCTTAATTTTGCTCGCAGGAAAGTGTCACTCATAGTCGTTGAAATGTCACTCATAATTACAATGAAAACATGAAAATGTCACACATAGCAATCTGAAACCTGGGCAGCTCTGGGGTCCATTCAGGCCCTCTGCTGTCAACCACATTCACAATATCCTCTGCATTTGCACAAACACAGGAATCATGGCAGTCACCTGGCAGTGGCAATTAAAAAAGCCATTGTGAAGAGCATAACATGGCTTTTAACATATCAGAGTCTTTTGTGTGTCTGCTTATGTTTGTCTGCATTTGTATGCCTGTTTTTGTAAGAAAAAAGCATTACTTCACAGTGTCAGTTTTCTTGTATTTCAGCATAAAATGATTCATTCAGTTTAAAATGGGAATTTCAACTTGGCCCAAACTGCAGATCAAGCAGTGCCTCACGCTTCAGAACCCGTTTGCGATGCTCCTCCCTTCAAATGTCTTTTTCAGGCTGCTCTCCAGACACAGCCCTTGTGCAGTGATATCTCTCACAGCAGGGCAGTCTCCAGCCTGGAGCACCCTCCACGGAGGCACAAGTGTAAGGGTTCTGCACTGACATGTGATCATGGTAGACAAAAGGCTTGGCTCACCTAAAGTGGCCTTTCACCCTGCGACCCCACCCCTCCTCACTCCTATATAGTGCTGTAGGAAGTCGAATAAGCAGCCATTGCAAAAAAGTCTTCATTGAATTTGTAATGGGAGCCCTTTCGCCATCCCCACACTCACACCAGTGTTTGCATCTCCCACTGTCCAGCCAATGGAATGCAGACAATACAAGTCCACTGTCCGGGAAGCGGTCCTCACCTCCCACCTTGTACTAAGGCTGAGTCATTCAAATGGATCCCACTCTTCTTGTAATTGATACTGTCAGCCAATCCTGAGGATGAACCCAGGAGACATCCGCTGCAGCTTCTGCTGAGTTTCCTTTTCAATGTGTACATTAGATGACCATGTATGTTCTCACACTGCTATGACCTTGAACTTACTGCTTCGCCTGAGTGCTGCCTAAAGCTCTTGATATTTATCTACATACATATCTAGCCATTATTTGTCATTATTAGTCACTTGAGCTGACTTTCACTATCCACTGACCTGGCTGTATCAGTGGCCTGGCACTAGCCTAGCAGTGGACAGAATGTTTACCTGTTTCTAGTGCCTATCAAAAGTATCTAATATAGCACAATCTTCACAAGTAAACAATGTTGTTTCGATCTACATTCTTGCATCCTCAAACTTCACGTCACCTCAAAAATATTCTCTACATTCCTTAAATCCTCCAAGAAAAACTGACCTTTAATCAAAACTTCTGATTGTTGCCTCTCCTGTTTTTCTTTTTCAAATGTCCCGCTCTTTCCCTTTCATCCTCTGCATTCCTCCTCTCACTGAGCACAATCTACTCTGACAAATGCATGTTTGCCTTATTCTCTATTATTGCATTTCTGCAACTTGGCCGCAACTCATGTACAAGATTACAATCTCTCCTCCATCCTCTGAAAGTCATACCTATATACCTATGCAACCTAACAATACCTAATCTTCTCTAACTCATCTATTTCTCCCACCACAATGTGCATGAGCTCACATACGCACCACTAATGATCACAACTAACCCCTTTTAACTTGGTCAACCATAAAGAAACTTCAATGACTGCATGGAATGACTTACTTGAGTACACAAGACTAATACAAATAATTAAAAGCAACCAATAATGCTGGACTAACCACTAATCTTGGGTTCTGGAGCAGTGTACTGCCCGATGTAGAGCCCTTCAACACTTCATCAGGGGTAGTAAGCGCTATATAGATGCAATTACAGTACAATACAATAATTAAGAAACTAATACTCAGCTATGCAAGTTTGCCAGATATATTTTCTTTATTTTTAGTGGTAATGGTATAGAATAAGTAACGTGGTAAGCAGATATCTTTTTCTTTATTATTATAATGGGTATTTGTTGTTGATCGGGTCAAGGGTAAAATCGGGATCTAGGTGAGGATACCCATAAGACTTTGTGAACAGTTAATATTAGGATAGAGTTTACATTTAATATTTAATATTGGTGTTACGGTTATTGTTATGGGCTAGATTTAGCTATGGGGTAAACTGTCTCATACTTTTGGTATTTGTAAAAATTGTTTATAATTACAGTGCGTGCAAATAGATTTCTCGACATAAAGGGTCAGTATTGGCGAGTTACTTCTTTATTAAATTCTTCTTTTTGATATAACTTGATTCTACAGAGGATATCTTGTTGTTAAAAAATGTGATTGATAACAGGAGCATACATAGACCTAGGAATTAAAAGTAAGAATATTAAGTTATACCCAATTTTAAGAGTAACCTTCATATTTAATTTAGCAAACAACAGATTTGCTTAAGTGTTTTAATTCAGAATTTTTGGAATTGCTTAATATCAGATAATGAGAATAACAAATACATTTAAAACCCATTAATACATTTGTTAATTTATGGAATAAAGAGGTCCAAAATGGTTGCAACATGGACATAGCAGTTGCCGTGAATAAATGAAGCCACAGTATTAGGGGGCGGTCTCTGAATGCGGTTTTCAGATGAACGATGGTGTTGTAATAATTATGTGTATCAAATCAAGAAAAAGTGCTGCTATATTTCTCTCTTTCATTCTGGTTTCTTTATGTCTCATTTTTCGTAATGTCTTCTTTCTTTATTTTTCACCGACATGTCTGTTTTATTCTCTCTCTCTTTTCTCTTCCAGTTTCCTATTTTTCCTCTTAATTTCATGAAACTTATTTAAGGCAGTATTTTTCCAATTTTGAATGCATTGTACCTTGAAAAGGTATCTATACCTGTAATATTATATATGATATACCTATAATTTAGTATTTATAATATTCAGTAAAAATGTGGGTCTTTTTGATTAGCTACTTCAATTTTATTAATTTACAAAATGCAATAAACCAACTGCTGTTTCTTTTGTAATCCTAGTGGCTATAGAAAACCAGTTTTTTATGCCATCCTTCAGAGGATATGCAGTCCAATATTTGTATCAGTATTTATCGCAGCTTATTAATTAATATAATCATTGTAATGTTCATAATAATATTTTTAATGATACTGGTATTAATGACACTTGCAAACCAATTCAGACTTTGATATGATTCTGAGCTGTATCTTTTTATGTGTCGGACTATTAGTGTTGTTGACGCTCTTTATCAATTAACATTCAGGAGGGTTAATTTGCAGGAAAGGGAGAATCTTGAGCTAAAATATTCAACTGTGACCATTAGAGAAAGCTGGTACAACTAATCTCAGTGTTGTGAATGTGTTCAAATAACAATGTTCTGATTACCGAAAGCAAAAGCTTAGTTAGGATCTAAAGTAAATTCATCAATAAATGCAAAAGTGCCAATGTGCTGGTAAGAAATTAACAGCCTCATGCATCAAGCCAAAATCCAGTCGGTAAAATACCGAATCGCAAAAATCACCCGTTACCGATTAAAAAATACCCACTTCAAATGCATGAACCCAAAACGTGAGCAAATAACGAATCGCAAAAAATAAATCCGCCAAAATACCGATTCGCTAATAACCAAAATGCAAAATTACCGAATCGCTAAATACCGATTTAGCAGTTACCGAAATCACTATTAGCTCCCGGAAAGTGCCAATAGCAAATAACGAATCGCACCCCAATGCAACAACAGTCGCTAATAACGAAAATCCCAAAAATCGCTATTTTGCAAGAGCTAAGGTGCACATGCATCAAGCAAACCAAAAGCGATTCCTTAATAGCGAGACAGCCAGTGAAAACAATGTGCAAGGATGTTTTGTTTGGAAGCTAAAAGATTGATTTGTTTACAGTGCAAATAACATTTTAATGCTGCCTTTTACGTAATCGTAATGTTGTGCCATGAAAGTTGTGTGTTTTCATTGTATAGAAGTTTATACAAGACTTGCATTTTGAGGCAGAGTCAACCCTCTGCTTCCTTTTCCAGGCACTGGGATCACTTAAGGCGATGCCCATTTTTTCTCGAAAGCTTATGAGATGGTGAGGGTTAGTAAGACATGCTTTCTTAGGCTTTATTTTTGCATTTTGCATTGCACATTTGAAAAGTGCTGCTTTTGTACTTAGAGGAAGCATGGTCTTCAGTATTGGAGCTTGCTATTATTAATTGATTATTTGACAAATATGCAGTGATAACTTAGGTGCACATGCATCAAGCAAACCAAAAGCGATTCCTTAATAGCGAGAAATAAGGAATCGTCATTAAGGAATCGCTTTTGGGTATGCATCAACAGATTCGGTAATTATTAGCGATTCCTTAAAAATCGCAAATTTTACCGATTATACAATAGCGGGGCATGCAAACTCCGAATAGCTATTAGCGAGTTCAGTAATTCCGAATTAGCAAATAGCGAATTCGGTATTAGCGAAATCGCAAATGACCGCGTCGCACCGGGAACGTGCAGATGACATCACCAACCAGGAAATACAGCAGCCCCACCCTCATTGCATCGACAGAGGAGCAAACAGGAGCACTGACTGCAGACTGCCTGTGCAGACTGAAGCCACACCGACTGTTCCATCTGCTAAAAAACACCATCCATGGAGAAGGAAGCCCCATCCAGCGCTGAGGCTGCGCGCAAGCGCAAGCGCAAGTTCTCCGACAGGGAGCTGGAGCACCTAATTGAGGGAGTCTCGAGCAAGCACGATCGCCTCTTCGGCAAGCTGTCCCTCAAGGTGCCTGAGGCGGAGAAGCGCCGCATATGGCTGCGCATCCGCGAGAGGGTGAATGCAGTTGGTGTGACGCCCCGCAGCATCGACGACCTAAAAAAAAGGTGGTACGACCTCCGGAAGCGCGCCACAAACCTGGAGGTAAAGTTAAAAAAAATAACCGCAAATGCTAAAAAAAAAATTTCAACATGTGCAAATGATTGAGGCAATCACAAAACCCTTAAATGTGGCCCAGGAGACCCTGTTGGCTCCCACAAAATGGCTGCCCTCTACGTGCTTGCAAGGAGGATGCGTATCAATGCAGAAGGACAGCGCAGGAGAAGGGTCCAGGAGCGAGTTTTCAGACTGCGCATAACCTTGCTCGGGCAGAATGAGGACGAGGTGTACGAGAAGTATCGCCTCAATCGTGCAATGATCATGCGCCTGATTGCAGACCTGGAACCATTACTGCAGCACCAGACACACCGGACCAATGCAATCCCTGCGCACGTTCAGGTCCTATGCAGCCTGCACCTACTGGCCTCAGGGAGTTTCCAGGGGGTAATTGCGGTGGCCGGAGGCGTATCGCAAAGCGCACTGTCACGCTTCTTCAAGAAATTCCTAGATGCCATGCTGACAATGCTACACACCCACATCAGCTTCCCCACAACCCCACAGCAGTTGGACCGCACCAAACAGGCATTCTACCAGGTGGCACAATTCCCACATGTGATTGGATGCATCGACTGCACGCATATCCCCATATGTCCACCCGCAGCAAATGAGTACATATTCCGGAACCGCAAGTCATACCACTCAATCAACGTGCAGGTTGTGTGCGATGCCAATAACATCATAACGGACCTAGTGGCACAATTCCCAGGGAGCACACATGACTCCTACATCTTCCGCCACAGTGGAATGCACAGGCGACTAATCAACGGAGAATTTGGAGAGGGACTCCTGCTAGGTACGTAAAAATACGCTTCCCCACACCAACACCACACATGTATGTACATCACCAATGCTAAGTCTATGCTTCTATCTTCTAGGTGACAGTGCTTACGCCCTGCGTGAATACATACTCACCCCATACATCAATCCAGCAACCCCGCAGGAACATCGCTACAACGCTGCACACATCAGCACTAGGAATGTCATAGAGAGGACATTTGGGATTCTGAAGAGTCGCTTCAGAATCCTACACAAGACTGGCGGCACCTTGCTTTACAAACCTGAAACATGCTGCCGGATAATTGCTGTATGTGCAATGCTGCACAACATAGCGACCAGAAGGGGGATACCCATAGAGGTGGACAGGGATGACGACCACCGGGATGACCAACCACCCGCCCAACAACGACAGGCACACGTCCCTAACACAGCAGAGGGCCATAGGAGGCGGACATACATCATGCAAAATCATTTTTGAAACATGTGTGAATGAGACATTACAAGTTAGTTTGGGGTGCAACTGTTTAATGCACAGTAGCACTGAGGTTTGTGCAACAAAACTAGCTATGTAAATCATGCTCCAATTGCATAAAGTAAAATAAAAGGTGCCTTAAAGTCACGCCTGTGCATACTCAATAAGTGGATGTCCATGGTTGCCCCACCATGGTCCTGTATGCATGTCCAACTGTCTAGTGGCGCTTCCCACGTACCCCAAGCCTCCGCTCAGGTGTCTCCAAAGCCTCACCACGGCCTGTCCCCGTGGATGCCCGCGAACTGCGGCGCCTGGTGCTGCCCTCTGCCACAGACACACTGCTCACACTCGAGGCAGCCTCACTAGCGTCATCCCCCCCCAAAGCTGCAGCACTGCATGTGCTGCTCTGGATGTGTTCCACAGCAGTGGTCAACTGCCCCAGTGCCTTTGCCACATCCCCGCCGAAGTGCCCAAGGTCGACCTGCAAGGACACAGTGCGGCGTGCCAACACTGCGGTACTGTTGCTGTGGCGCGTGATAGCCTTAGTAGCGGCAGCGGAATGCAACAATTGCTGTCGGTACCTCCTCTTCTGGCACTCATGGCACTGGTGAGCTCTTGTACATCTTCCCTGAGGAGAGCATTGCCCTCTGCCACCACAGTGCTCATGTCCCTGACCGCCGTGCCCATGGCCGTTACTGCGGCAGTCATGGCTCGCATTTCACGAACAAGGTGCACGATGTTGGTGCTGATGGTTGCCATGTGGCGGCTCTGCACGCGCTGGACAGACAGCATCCTCTCCTCAATGCCAGGAGTGTGTTGGAGATCAAGGTTGCCTGAGGAGACCGAACGTTGGCGAGACCTGCGCCGCTGTGTTAGCCTGGCGCGGACAGGTGGTGCATCAGGTGGTGTGATAGCGCGCTGACCGTGTCCCGTTTGTGTGGTGGGTGTTTCCATCTCCGCCAAGGGCGCAACCTGGGACCTGCGCCGCGGCGCTTTGGTGGCTGTCGTGGCAGCAGCTGGTGTGGCTGGTGCTGGTGGTGCTGGTGTTGCTGGTGCTGTTGTTGCTGGTGCTGTTGTTGCTGGTGCTGGTGGTGCTGGTGGGGTGGCAGGTGTAGGTGATGTGAGGGCATCCTGCGCTGTCTCAAGGTCTGATTCAACCGGTGTTTCGGAGATTATCAGCCGGCCGCTGTCATCTGAATCCCCAGGTGATGCATCTGTGTGTGAAACAGTGCATGGTTAGTGGAAAAGTTAGACCTACGTAGTGTTGCACACATACATGTCCCTCTGTGATCCACTATACATACTGTCTATACCCAGCTTCTACTGATCTGGTGAATGGTTATTGCATTTACCCCTGTACATGCACACTTGCCTGAGTAGACTACAACTCCCATGATGCACTAGTGTTAGGAGTAAAGCTGTGTGTTGCAAAGCTGCATGCACACTCAGATCCTGCTGGGGGCCTGGAATGGGATTTACGCTATGCTGGGTATGGCAACAGGCATGCATCTTACCTTGGGCACTTGTGGCTGCGCCGGACGTGTCCATCTGGGTCACTCCCACGACGGCTTCCCGCTCAATTGTACCTTCCACCAGCTCCTCCAGGGCAGTGTTAGCCTGGACCGTGGAAGGGCCGCCTCCCGTTCTGCTTGCGTCCCGGAGCCTCTCTGCTATCCTCTCCTTGGCGCGCTTCCGCAGGTCGTACCACCTTTTTTTTAGGTCGTCGATGCTGCGGGGCGTCACACCAACTGCATTCACCCTCTCGCGGATGCGCAGCCATATGCGGCGCTTCTCCGCCTCAGGCACCTTGAGGGACAGCTTGCCGAAGAGGCGATCGTGCTTGCTCGAGACTCCCTCAATTAGGTGCTCCAGCTCCCTGTCGGAGAACTTGCGCTTGCGCGCAGCCTCAGCGCTGGATGGGGCTTCCTTCTCCATGGATGGTGTTTTTTAGCAGATGGAACAGTCGGTGTGGCTTCAGTCTGCACAGGCAGTCTGCAGTCAGTGCTCCTGTTTGCTCCTCTGTCGATGCAATGAGGGTGGGGCTGCTGTATTTCCTGGTTGGTGATGTCATCTGCACGTTCCCGGTGCGACGCGGTCATTTGCGATTTCGCTAATACCGAATTCGCTATTTGCTAATTCGGAATTACCGAACTCGCTAATAGCTATTCGGAGTTTGCATGCCCCGCTATTGTATAATCGGTAAAATTAGCGATTTTTAAGGAATCGCTAATAATTACCGAATCTGTTGATGCATACCCAAAAGCGATTCCTTAATGACGATTCCTTATTTCTCGCTATTAAGGAATCGCTTTTGGTTTGCTTGATGCATGTGCACCTAAGTTATCACTGCATATTTGTCAAATAATCAATTAATAATAGCAAGCTCCAATACTGAAGACCATACTTCCTCTAAGTACAAAAGCAGCACTTTTCAAATGTGCAATGCAAAAATAAAGCCTAAGAAAGCATGTCTTACTAACCCTCAGCATCTCATAAGCTTTAGAGAAAAAATGGGCATCGCCTTAAGTGATCCCAGTGCCTGGAAAAGGAAGCAGAGGGTTGACTCTGCCTCAAAATGCAAGTCTTGTATAAACTTCTATACAATGAAAACACACAACTTTCATGGCACAACATTACGATTACGTAAAAGGCAGCATTAAAATGTTATTTGCACTGTAAACAAATCAATCTTTTAGCTTCCAAACAAAACATCCTTGCACATTGTTTTCACTGGCTGTAAACCATATGGGTTATTCCACAGAAGAAACTGAACGTTTTATTAATGCAAAAATAAGAAAGTACGTTGGGGTGCTTCTGCACTGTCAAAAAAACATCGACATAGCAAGGACGTTTAGCTCATGAACTTCTAATGTTGCAAAACACAATCCAAAACACAAAAGAGAGAAAGGGAATTTTCGCAATTCAGAAGGGGATACTCCTAGTCCCCTTTAAATCATATGAACAAACAAGAAAAGATGTATACCCAGCAGACAGAACCCTGTCTTCGTGGTATTTGGAAAAAAGAGCACAAGAAAGGGCAAATCTCCTTTCTTAAAAAGACCCCTCACTCACCAACCTAGTTGGTGACATGCTTCATCATTGGGGTCCCACCCGAATAGCCGAATGCTATCCGGGTGTGCTGCGACACCTGATTACAGTGGAGCTGATTATTTTGTTGTGAAGGTGAGTGAAAAGGTGTTAATTAAAAATTGGCCAGATTTAACCCACTAAAAATATTTATTCTGGGGCAACTGGACAATATTAAAAGAGTTGTTAAGATGCCGTACTTGGTTAGATTGACCTTCGGTATCCTCCAGTGAACAAAAAGTGCAAAAAAGTGTGCAGAAAAAACGGTCTACATGTTTCAACCATCAGTTGTTATTACCAGGTTTTCGTCAGGACCAGTGAACGTGACCCGGGAGGTATACACTCGCTAAGGTGTACCCTGCGCTTGGTCACTATGGCCTAACCATGTACTCACGGTTAGGTATCCTTTCGTCCCATTGGTTGAAAGGGAAATATCTGTGAAGATAAACACAAGATCACAGACAAGTAATTCAAGTCGCTACAATGAGTTCTCTCTGTGGGATAAGTGCTCTTATATTTCCCAACACATAATGTGCATAGCGTGAGATTACCAGACAACTCAGAGTGTGCCTCCACGACTTTGAGGCAGTGAACTGTCTACACATGACCCTTAGTGGGGTTGTACATGGAATATTCCTGAGTAAATACATCTTGCCAAGCATTAATTTTAATAAGGTTGTTTGTATTGTGACTATGTGAGCGTGATGGATTGCCTGTTCGGGTTTACACCATGATCACAAGTATAGCCACTTTCCTTTTCATGCGGTCCAAGACATTTCTTACACTTGAATGCCCTATTTTGTGTGAGTCTGCAACTTTTGTTACTTCCAATTTGGTTTAAACCATGCCCTTTAAGGAGCTCTCCAATATTGGTTTCATATTCAACATTAGTAACTTTATTGTCCGGTTGTCGAGCCATACCAGCGCACTAACTCCCGGACGTGTTGACGCAGGTCTCATGACCGCTTAGCCACGCCCCCTGATCACTCAACCCGGAAGCAGGCTGCACTTACCCGGCACAGCGGCTCCGAGGCACTGATCCTGCAGGGAGTGGCGGCAGGTCCTGTTGATAGGCGCAGCAGTCGGTGATCAGCTCCACATAGTAAGTACCCGGGCTAGATGCGGGAGTCCCCGTCTTCCCTCCTTTTGAAATCATACTCGTAGGGATGATTTGACTCTTTCTTGCCCACTTTTGTTTAGATCATGTAAAGAGCCAAACACCATGACCCCGACTCCCATGAGGCACGCTAACATCGCGTTTTTAGTAAGCTTTCTTCTCCTTCCCATGAATCCGAATTTTATGCCCACGACACACTTGCGATTCTTCCTGCACATAATACGCTTGCGGTTTTGACATGAATGTTGTCAAGTAGCGCACTCACAGATTTGAATGAGAGCGTGTAATACCCACCACTAATGAGTGATGTATGTGGGGTTGACTTAACTATGGGCCTCGGTATAATCTCCCAGGGTCCAGTGTTTGCACCGGTGCACTTGCACTCCTCATTTCACATGGAGTGCGCAGACACCCACTCTATAATGATTATGATTAGTGGGTATGTTCTATGTCCTAGTGGCCTAATCTGTCGCTGATTTGTGTGCGTGAGTACTACAGTTCACTGCCTCAAAGTCGAGGAGGCACACTCTGAGCTGTCTGGTAATCTCACGCTATGCACATTATGTGTTGGGAAATATAAGAGCACTTATCCCACAGAGAGAACTCATTGTAGCGACTTGAATTACTTGTCTGTGATCTTGTGTTTATCTTCACAGATATTTCCCTTTCAACCAATGGGACGAAAGGATACATAACCGTGAGTACATGGTTAGGCCATAGTGACCAAGGGCAGGGTACACCTTAGCGAGTGTATACCTCCCGGTTCACGTTCACTGGTCCTGACGAAAACCTGGTAATAACAACTGATGGTTGAAACATGTAGACCGTTTTTTCTGCACTCTTTTTTGCACTTTTTGTTCACTGGAGGATACCGAAGGTCAATCTAACCAAGTACGGCATCTTAACAACTCTTTTAATATTGTCCAGTTGCCCCAGAATAAATATTTTTAGTGGGTTAAATCTGGCCAATTTTTAATTAACACCTTTTCACTCACCTTCACAACAAAATAACCAGCTCCACTGTAATAAGGTGTCGCAGCACACCCGGATAGTATTCGGCTATTCGGGTGGGACCCCAATGATGAAGCATGTCACCAACTAGGTTGGTGAGTGAGGGGTCTTTTTAAGAAAGGAGATTTCCCCTTTCCTGTGCTCTTTTTTCCAACTATCACGAAGACTGGGTTCTGTCTGCTGGGTATACTCCTCATTCTTGTTTGTTCACGCAAAACACAATCCGTCAGCTGAGGAACCTAGAAAAATGTTACTTTCAAATATGCAGGGACAGACACGAGGAGCCGTATAACACAAGGTGCCCCCCGGGGCTCAACAGGCGTTTGCACCCACTTTCCGCACCCCTGGGGCACTTTGGTATTACAGAAAGGACCACAGATGCTTGTGTGGCCCCTGGTGTACATAAAGCGTCAGCGCGATCTTCAGGGGGCGTTCCCTCATTTATACGGGTTGTGCCCCATGCAAATGAGGGAATCCCTCTGCTTCTGTGCCCGCCCCGTATTCCAGATGGGAGCGCAGAGGCAAAGAAGCTGTCAGAAGGTGTACTGATAGTGCGCCACCTGAAAGTTGGCACACTGTCAGTGTGCCCCTTAGAACATCCCTCAGGAGGGGGGAAAGAGGGTCCTATCGACTCCTCAGACATCCCCTTGCAGGCGGGTGCAGTCACTGACTGCACCTGCCGGTAAGGGGATCGTTATCCCCCTTTAAAAGTGCTGGCGGGTTGCCACCTGCACTGTGAAAACACGGAGCGGCTTCAAAGCAGCTGCTTCGTTTTTTACATGAATGTGCTGCCCCGGGGGCAGCGCGAGTTCGCGGCTGTCCTTGGGGCAGCACATTCCATGTAATAGGGTGCACTTTCTCTGTTGGGCCCTGTGCTCCTGTTTTAAGTCGCACCGGGCGCAAACAGGGAAAATGCGCCCTTTACATAATAGGGCCCCATAGCTGCAACTCATTTTCAATGATTTCAATGATAATCAAGCACTTTTCTTATGCTAACTGAACCAAACCTATGTTAAGCATCTTTTTCTAAATGAGAATTAGGTTGTCGCAGTGTCATGGTTAGTAATATTTGCACTTTTTGTTTCCCTGTAGATACCAATGTTATCCGGTATATCCAGTTGGCAGAGATGAAGCTCAGTCGGTGTGCCCAGAGAGAGAAGGAGGCCTCTTGAAAGGGCACAGATTTGCACTGACAACACTTTCATGTATGGACGCCTAGATCGGGTGGATCTTTCCAGGGTGTCTCAGATCCACCTCACATGACAACCTTAGATCCAATCTGGCTGCTTTGCCTGCACAAAGAGAACCTTGCCCTTTTTTCTTTAACATATGAGCACCAAACTCACTGATGGACTCCACCACCCCATGAAAGGAGGCGTCGCGACCGAAGATCTGTGATGCTGGCGTAAGGTGCCATTGGCTGACTGCTTGCTCCAGTGTGGTGTGGAGAAGAGATCTTTGGAGGCTTAATTGCATTTGTACTCGCCAAACAGACTGTTCTTCTCACAAGAGTTAAAGGAGATCTCAACGTGTCGGACACATCTGGAACAGCTGCCTTATTAGCAGAATTTTTATTTCTACTTCCTGTGTCTTCAGAGGATCATTTGAGATGTTGTGTAATATATAAATTGTGTAGTCACTGGACATCGCTATAGATGAGGGTTTATAGTTTTAGATAAATTTAAATAGTAAGAAGAGCTACCGTGGCTATTTATTGATGGAGAAGGAAGGTAGTAACTAGAACCTGGGATTATGTATTTGTCTTGGAGTTTACTATTTGTACATGTTGAACTGTTGAAAGAATGATACCTTCAGCTTTACTAGAATGTTTGGCACACTGCCAAGCTTTTTTGCCTTCTGCGATACCTGTGCCTGTTCTAAACTTGTACTGGTTGTTTGATAAAGTATGTGATGCCATGCCCCTACTACCGCCCACTCCCATTCGTATTACCCTTCTTCACTCAACAAATGCAGGTATATCCTTGAGAATAGCTTGGATTGCCTCAAACCACCAGTTCTGATCACAAGTCATTCAGACAGAAGTCTTGCTTGTGAAGTTGTGCGGGCTGCAACATTGGTGGAAACATGAAATGCAGAAAGTAAATAATTGAACCAGGTGACACAAATGCCGTAGGCTTCTGCATAAAATAACAAGCTTGTGACCGATATGTACAAGTTCAATTGTTTTGTTTTCTTATAATTTCTAGTTGGACAAAAAAGCCAGAGTGAGTGGTAAATGCTGACTCTCTTGCAAATCTTAATCTTCAAATTAAATCATTTAAGATTATATGTTTTGCTCTTTAAAGAAGCAGCATGGATTGTGGATGTCAAAAAATCTCTATAAATAGTGGATTCTGTATGTCATTTACACTGCTTGTTTTAAGATGCCTTTTTCAATTTTGAGCACAAGTAGAAATTTCTATGTTTGGATGTTTTACACGAGTCAAGGTCCCAGGTCCATTTTCAAAGGTAATTTTTTTATTCTAACTTTTTCCTAAATAGGGACTGAGAGAGCACAACTTTTGTTGTTCTAGCACCCCCCCCCCCTCCCCCTTATTTATAGATCGTATTACCTAAGGCTATTTTGTTGCAGAAAGTACCAATATATCATGTGTTTCAGAATCATTTAAAGCTGGTTTTCCCAAAGGGAAAATTAAGGGAACAACAGTTTTTTAAGAGTGAAAGAAAACTAAGGTGCACTTTTGTTCAAAATCGTGTGTGAATGAGATAGCCAAAGCTTTCATTAGTTAAGAAATTTGGCTTTGTTCTTGACATGCCCCATGGTAGACACAGAAGAAAGACTTTCTCTAGCACCCCATAAAGAGAAGACCTCCATCTTTTTTCTAACTATGGACCTTCTATTCAGTACAAAGTAGCTTGATGTTTTTGAAGAAGAGATTCTGTACTATATTATATTTGTACAATTCGGTATAAGTCAATAATGTATGGCTCAAATACCAATATTCAAAATATTTACTTTAGTGGAAGCTATTCTGAAAAGTAAGATGCAAATAATGTTGCTATCCAAAGTCCGGCAAAAAACATAATTTTGTTATTGTCATTTGGATACACCAATCCTAAATATGCTTGGCCACAATCGCATTTTAATTCATATATAAAAAATGTTAGAAACATTTTTATAGATTGGATCCCAACATTCATATACAGTGCTCATATGTTAATTCCAGGAAGGCTTTTGCTGAAGATCTAAAATCACTTTTTATGTTATTTTGCTGAACAGCTCTTATCCCATTAATAGGAAACACAATCATATGAACATTGGAGTTGCTTTAATCAAGGAGCAGCTTTTCTTTGCAGGTTTTTCAAATTTTGTAGCGGGAAAGTGAGATATTTTTTAAGAAATGCACATGCTTCATATATGAAGTAGACCTTTTACAAGATTTGCGCCTGCTTTCACCAAGATATAAATTTTACAGTCTAAAGGCTCTCATAAAATTGTTTGGTAATATTTCTGTAAATGGCAAACGTATTCGGTGTAAAATAAGGGCAGAGAATTTCCAGCATTAGGTAGTATCTTAGGCAGTGTCATTTTCTTTTTGTAGTAGATCCGCTCTTGCAAAAACAACAGTTGATGGACAGAATGCAGAGCAATGTCAAACATTCACCCCAGTACAGAGATCTGGGCCTAAACCCATCGTTTTTTGCTCACCATGCTGTTCCAGTTTGAACCCAGCCATATGCAAATCAGTCTTGACCCGGTGCCTCATGGGAACAGTCCAGCCCGAACTGCCAAGCCAGGTCCTCCCTGGACTGGAAACAAGCATCCTAGGACCGGTTTCAGGGTTTCACCCCTCTTCAGCCAGGATAGCTGATTCCAGTGGCACAGTGAGGCCAGGACCCACGTCTGGGCATACCTGGCGCACTCAGGGCGAGAAAGCAAAAGACACAAAATTGATGGACGGAATGCAGAACAAATCAAAACATTCAACCCCAGTCAAGAGGTCTAGGTTAAATCCATCATTCTTTTGCTCACCATGCCACCCCAGTTTAGACCTGGCGATATGCAAATCAGTCTTGACCCTGTGCCTCATGGGAACAGTGCAGCCCGAACTGCCAAGCCAGGCCCTCCCTGGACCGGAAACAATCATCCTAGGACCAGTTTCGGGGTTTTACCCCTCTTCAGCCAGGATAGCTTGGTTCCATTGGCATGATGAGCACCGGACCCACGTCTGGGCATACCCGTTACAGTTAATTATAAACTACCATAGCATCATAGTCAATAATTTCATCAATGAATACTACAGATGTGGAGTCTCCTACGTTTTTGATTGTCAATGACTATAGTAAGGGTGATTGAAAGAAAACCCTGAACCTCTTAGCAAGGTTTGCCTGAGCTAGAAATTTATTCATAAAAGGATTGCAGGATTTGGAGTGGGGAATTTATCCACGCAATCACAAGAATGGGTAATACCTTTGCTCAAAGCAGGCAGAAAGTGTCTGTGGGACAGTCTGTGAGCTTGTGGTTGAGACATGTGGTGTTAGGACAGGCTTCAGCCTACCCAGAGGAACATTGTCTGCCCCCCGTGCTGCGGTAGGTGGTGTGGTAAGGGGTTGGCTAGATTGCTTGTGCTGCCAGTAGCCACTCTCCCTGTAGCAGTGAAAACAGATCTGGTGTTTCTGGACACAGAATTATCCGGTCTGGAGTTTAACAATTTTGGGTAATTGCGGGCGGTGGAATTTCACCCATACTTATCGCTCTAGGTGGAATTCCGCCACTCTTGAGGGCTATTTTTTAGTACTGTGTTTAGCTTGCTTTGGATTCTTAAACTATATAAATGCTGAGACAACTCTTACCATTGCTCCAGAGTTTAGACGCACACTGTGTGTCACCCTTAGATGATGACCTAAGAAGTGCTTTGCGGTGTGTCATTAACTCCTGTTGATTAGATCAGTGTTCTTGTGGGTGCCTAGAAATTAAATATAGGTAATCAGTATTTTATATATGCAATGTCAAAGACCATACCATTTGAGAAAACACCTTGGGTCAGTGTTACCGCCCAGAAGCACTGGGTGGAAAAAGAGTAAAAACACTGAAGTGAATTCACGAAATCTTTCTCAAGACTTAAGGCAGACTTGTGCCTAGAAAGAGTCATTAAACATGTACTATATGAGATTCATAAGTAGAAATTATGTGTTGTACATACACAAGTCATGCCTACGATGTGCATATTATAGGTTAAATTCGAAGTGGGTGTCCCCATGGGGATCGAAATGGTGTGACCTGAGAGAAAATACATGCATATTAGCTTACCACCCACAAAGCAGTAACTATTTTGATATGGCCAAGCATTCAAGTATGAGTTTTTTATACTTATCTGAGCAGAAATGGCCCTGGCATATGTGATGCAGAAAGTGTGTAAAACAGGCGTTCTTAGTAAGTTCACAGATAGTTGTGCATTGTACAGTAGACACAATTTTGGTGCATGGGATAAAGATACCCGAAATATAGGCAAAATACCAAAACTGTATTAATCAGAAGCAGCCCTAGTGTAAACATTATATATTCGGCGAGAGCTAGAAAAATAGTTGCACATCAGCCATGTACATGAGTACCACATGCATAGACCTGTACATTACAATATGTGTAATTTATGTTTGAGTAATACAGGATTGTGCGTAAATATCCAAAGGGTAGTAACCACCACTCCTGCATAAGTTAAATTATGCATTTTGGAGTTTATTTACCTAAATCTCTACCTTTGGGGGCTTTGTGTCAATTCCTTGACTTAGTAGATATAAGGGTTTTGGACACATAGTAAGTGATGGACCACATGATCTAGCACTCTGGGGCCTAGAAAAAGATGGGAAACTGACTGGCCAGTATCCTGGGCTGATCACCCTGCAAGAAGCAATGCACACAGAGCCTGAATGACTTGTAGCAGCAGATACACAAAACAACTCATTTATTGTGACCCAGAACAAGAAATTACCTGTGACATCTCCGAACCTGCCATTACCCCCAGGTCCCTACGTCCTCGACACCTTCATTACAAATGAGATTTACTATTTCACCGAAAAGGACAAAGGAATGCTGGACCTACCCTCCCCCTCCCACTGGGAGTACATAAGGCGTACCGGTCCCAGCATTCCTCCTGTTCTTTTTTTCTGTCATACTGACAGTGGTATGGACGTGGCAGGAGCAGGGGCGCTCCTGCCTTTTGCTGGTTACTTTCGCGGAGGCTGCTGGTCGGTCCTTCGACAGAGGCCTCTCCCTCCCTGCCGGGCTTGGGGGGAGTGGCGCGGGCTTCTCCTTGGTTGTTTCTGCCGTGCGGCGGTGGTGATACCGCGTTGGCTTTCCTCTGGCCCGATGGCCGCCCCTCCGGCCTGCCGGGCTTGTTAGGGGGCGCGGCCGGTTTGCTGCTCCCGGATTGGCTGCAGCTTCCTTCCCCTTCCGGTTTTGACGGCGGGACGGGAGTCTGGCGCCTCGATGTTCCCGGCTGTGGGCTGCTCGTTATGAGCGGGCCGGTGGGGTGAGTACCGCATGGCGGTTTTGTGCTGTGGGGTTTCTTTGTTTTTAGCTGTGCTTCTTGTATCTGCTGCCATGGGGAAACATTCGAGGAAGAGGCATCATCGGGAGAGGTCTTCCTCTTCTTCTTCTTCTTCGTGTGCTGCTTCCAGGTCTCCTTCCCCTGACTGATTCTGCACAGGAGGCGTGCGCTTTGCGTTTGCTTTTCCAGGGTACTATGTTGTTTGGGGGGGAATTGGAGGCCAAGTTGCATAAACTGTTTAAGGAAAAGACGCATTCTTCTTCGTTTTAGGTCTCCTCTTCTGCTCCTGTCCCTTCTACATCCAAGTCTTTCTTTCGTCCTGCCTCTCGTGGACAGTTTGTGAGAGGCCGGGGAAGGTTTGCTTCTGGCCGGGGTCGGGATCATAAGGCTAAGTACCCTCCGCTTGCCAAGCCGCGTTCCTGTCTCTTTGGCGGTGGTTCCCGGGTTGTTGGTTGGAGGGCGGCTGCGCTTCTTCCTGATGGCCTGGGTTCAGTCTTGTTCCGACGCCTGGGTGTTGGAGATCATTTGCCTGGGTTATACTCTGAAGTTTTCGGTTCCTCCTCCAAAATCCGGGGTTCAGCCGACTCCCTGGCCTTCATGCCGTTTGAAGCGGGCTCATCTCTCTCAGGGGATTGTGGATCTTCTTCTGAAGGGTGCCGTTCAGGAGGTTCCTACTTTGGCGATGAAGGAGGGCTTTTATTCCCTGATCTTTCTGGTTCCCAAAAATACGGGGGTTTTCCTCTTGGTTTTGGACCTGAGGGTGTTGAACAAGTGGGTGACCAGGGTTCCTTTTCGCATGGAGACTTTGCAAAGGGTGATTCCTTTGGTGCTTCCGGGTCACTTCATGTGTATCCTGGATCTTCAGGATGCTTATTACCATGTTCCGATCCATCCGCGGTCCCGCCGGTTTCTGCGGTTTTGTGTTCTGGGGCGTCATTGTCAGTTCATGGTGTTGCCTTCCGGTCTTCGGTCGGCGGCGAGAGTCTTTACGAAGGTGGTGGCTCCTTTGGTCGTGTGGCTTCATTTCCGAGGGGTGATGGTGTACCCGTACTTGGACGACTGGTTGGTCCATGCTCCCTCTCGGGTCCTGTTGTTGGAGGCCCGGAAGGTGGTGTGTTCGGCGTTGTGGGCCCATGGTTTCCTGATCACCTTCCCCAAGTGTCAGCTGACGCCGTCTCAGGACATGGTTTTCATTGGGGCCTGCTTCCGTTCGGATCTGAACCGGGTGTTCCTCCCCGAACCTCGGGTTGTGACATTGGTGTCCCTTGCTCGGCGTTTCAGGGTGGGGGGTGCCTTTCCGGTGCGCCTTTGGTTGCGTCTTATGGGTCTGATGGCGGCGACTGTTTTAACGGTGGCCTGGGTGCGTTTTCATCTGCGTCCCCTTTGGGTGTACCTCCTGTCTCTCTGGAATCCCCTGTCCCGCGATTTGGGAGTTCTTCTGGTGTCTCCTGTGGTCTTCCCGGTTCTTCTGTGGTGGTTGGTGAGGGGCCCTCTGTCGCTGGGTCTGCCTCTGCAGTCTTCCCCTTCTCTAGTCTTGACGACGGATGCCAGCTCCTTGGGGTGGGGTGCAGCCATGGGGTCTCGCTCCCTTCAGGGTCGTTGGTCCCTCCTGGAGAGCCGCCGGTCGTCCAACTGGTGAGAGCTGACGGCTGTGTCCCGGGCTGCAAAGGGTTTTCGGGGTCTGTTGCTCGGTCGGAACGTGTTGGTTCGGTCCGACAATTTTGGTGACGGTGGCTTATCTCGATCATCAAGGAGGGGTTCGTTAGGCCTCTTTGCATGCGGTGGTTGTTCCCCTGTTTTGTTGGGCGGAGGGCCATCTGCTGTCTCTGACGGTGGTTCATTTTGGGGAGCGGACAACTGTGTGACGGATGTCCTGAGTCGTTGCTTTCTGGATTCTCTGGAATTGTCTCTCACCCCGGTTGCATTTCGGCTTGTGTGCGGGAGGTTTGGGCTTCCCTTTCTGGACCTCTTTGCCTCCCGGCACAATGCACAGCTTCCTCGCTTCTGCTCCCGGTTTCTGTAGGAGGGTTGCTGGGGGGTGGACGCCCTGTCGATTCCTTGGCCATCCCGTCTCCTCTATGCCTTTCCTCCTCTGGCTCTGGTTCCCCGATTTCTGGCCCGTTTGTGTCAGGAGGATCGGGAGGTGGTGGTGGTCCTGCCGTTTTGTCCTCGGAGGTCCTGGTTTCTGACGGTTTGTCATTTGCCGGTGAGGGGTCCCTGGTTTCTTCCCCTGTCCCCATCTCCTCTGAGGTCTTCCCCGTTCCTGTCTCTTCTCCGGTTGTGGCTGTCGGTGTGGAGGTTGAGAGGCAGGGTTGGAGGAGGCGCGGTTTTCCCGGAACATTTAGCGGTGGCCCTTCAGCGTTCCCGGCGGCCTTCTACCCTCAAATCTTATGATTGGCATTGGGGTTATTTCGGTCGTGGTTGTTCAGCGTTGTGCCTGTCCCCTTTGTGCTGTTCCTTGCAGGTTGTGCTTCGGTTTTTGTGGGAGGGTTTCGAGAAGGGTTTGGCTGTGTCCACTCTACGTGCCCAGTGGGCCGCGGTTAGGGCGTTTCGTTCCCCGTGGGGGACTCATTCGGATGTTGAGGACTTGGTTTCTCGTCTGCTACACAGTTTTTCTATTTCTCGTCCTGTGCCTCGCCCTTCCTTTCCCCTGTGGGATTTGCCCTTAGTTCTTCGGGTTTTGATCGGTCCGCCTTTTGAGCCTTTAGCTGCGGTGGATTTGTAGTTTCTTACTCTCAGAGTAGTTTTTCTGGTGGCCGTCACCTCTGCTCGTCATCTTGCGGAGTTGGGGGCCTTGGTGGCGCGTGAACCTTTCTTGTCCTTCCCGGAGAGTGGGGTGGTGCTTCGCCTTGATTCTTCTTTTGTGCCGTAGGTTTCTTCACAATTTCACGGGTGCCAGGCGTTGGTCTTGCCTGCCTTGGGCTCTGTTTTGGATTGTCCTGGTGGTCCCTGGTGGTCCTTGTTGGATGTGTGCCGGGCTTTGCATGTTTATCTTGTTCGCACGGCGGTGTTTCGCAAGTGGGACTCCCGTTTTGTCTCCTTTGGGGCTGCTTCACGTGGGGGTTAGGCTTCTTCTGTGTCGATCGGGCGTTGGCTGAAGCAAGTCATTTCCTTGGCCTACTCTCTGTCTGGGTCACCTCCTCCTTTGAGGGTTCAGGGTCGTTCTACAAGGGGGGTGGCTGCCTCTTGGGCGGAGGTTCTGGGTGTTCCTCTCTCTGAAAATTGTAGAGCTGCCACCTGGGCCTCTTCTGATACTTTCATCAGGCATTATCGGCTTCTCAATCTGTTGGAGGATGATGGAAGCTTTGCGTTGGGGGTGTTGAGCTCTGTTCGCTCCTGATGTTTTTTTCTTTTTTGTCTCCAATAAATCTCTGGGTTTGTTTTGCTGTCCTGGCGGTTTGTTGTGTTTTCTGGAATGAATGCCGGTGTCTGCTTTGGTATTTCTCATTAGTAATGAAGGTGTCGAGGACGTAGAGACCTGGGGGTAATGTCCTATTACTTACCAGTAATCTTCATTACTCCGGGTCCCGTAGTCCTCGACACCTTCATGACTTCCCTCCCTCCCTCCCTGTCTGCCGGCCTTCATTGTGGCTTGGTATTTCAGGAGGAATGCTGGGACCGGTACACCTTATGTACTCCCAGTGGGAGGGAGAGGGTAGGTCCAGCATTCCTTCTTCCTTTTTTTCTGTCGGTGAGATAGTAAATCTCATTTGTAATGAAGGTGTCGAGGACTACGGGATCCGGAGTAATGAAGATTACCGGTAGGTAATAGGACATTCACCTGTGTCAGAAGGAATAGGCGGACTATAAAGCTCTGAGGAGGGTCGACCCATAAAGGTCTCTTTCACTTTTCAAATACAACCCCTCAAGTTTTTCAGTAGCCTTCACCATTTGAGTTAATTGCAGCAGAAATGAAATCCAGCTAGACTCCATCAAGGTCATGAAGTGATCAACAAAGAGGCCTGCATGATGTAGGGCAAATTGCACTGAATCCAGTGTATTAGTTAGTATCAGTGTGTCTTCTTACTACCAGGCACAGAGTCAGGTGCATGCTTCCACCACACCTCCGACAATGGGCATACATGCACCACACTGGTCCATAGACCCATCGCCCCAGGTACTCCACAACTGTGCACATCCACAGACGGACACTCTCAGGTAAGATGGCTGCTGGTATCCTGTACCCACCAGCTCCTTACTATTGTCTATGTTCGTTGCCAGGTGTAGACCCCACAGTATTATACCTCAGTAGAAGCCCCCACGCTCTTTTTGCCCACAGTTTGAATTCAAGTTGCTACCCATTCCCCCCCTGAAAGAAGTCCACGTTTCTGCTTCTTATGAAGGTGCATTTTATTTCTGCATTTCTCAAGAAAGGAAAAAGCACTCAAATTTCAAAGATGGCGTCCTGTGAATTCTTACCTGTAACACGTGTGTTGAAAGTTACAAACTTAGGGTGTATGTCATGTCTAGCCTACGTTGCGTGGTTGCGAGCTCGGCGGCTGAACCATCACTGGTGGGGGTTATTTCCCATTACACGCTGGCACTCATCTATACCTTCACCTATTTATTTAAGGTAGCCCCTTCCTGTTGTTCAGCCTATAGACACAGCCACACACAGGGCGCACACAAGGGGTTAAAGTATTGCAGCTCTGTTTGGGTGGTCATTAAAGTCATGAGATGTGCGGGTGACATTTTCCACCCTGCATTTGCTGTGTGGGGGTGATACGCTTGTGCTGTGCGAACACATTTTCAGGTTTTCACCAAAATTGTGTGTACGTTTTTAGCCTTGTACCACTACCCATGGTGGCTGCCTTCCTGGGTTCCCTTGACTTGCAGAAGCATCTGAAGGCGCCCTCTGGAGATGCTGTTTAGTGTGAGGAGTCAGTCCGGTCTGCTTTCAGCAGGATTGTGAAATGGCACCAGCTTCAAATTGAATAAAATTATTTTGTTACCTCACCACAAGCTGACTCCTGATGTTTCTTTTTATCTCCCAAGACTGTAGTCTTGAGAAATATACAAAATGAAATAAATGGTGTGCTCTGTGTGTTCTCTCACTTCTGCGTGCATGTTTTTTTTTTATATATCCTTACACAATTGCTGAAGTAAATATACAGGTTACTGCCCCCTTCTATCCCTCCATTATCCTATTCGATCCAACTAACACACCCACGTGTCCACCACTCAAATTAACATATTTCCCTATTTCCTTGTACTAACCCACCGCTAATTCCTTTTGGGTTCTGGAATAGCGTGCTTCTCATCGAAAAGCGCTTTGACGCCTCGTCAGGGGCAGGAAGCGCTATATAGATACAATTACAATTATTCAGACAAAGTCTTAAATTGCTCGTGTGCACACTGCCCTGACCAAAAGAACAGTGTGAATGACAAAACATGGACAAATCCAAAAGATGAGGCTTTTTTTAGGCCTGCTTGTGAGGCAACTTAAGCTGTCTTTGGTTTTGTAAAAATTCATACACTGTATGTTTTACACATGGGCTTTTGGTCGGCGGGCTTCGTCCATTGTCTTGTTCAATTCTCATTCACATTTTGCTCCTGCCCACCACAGCACCCTGCCTGAAGCAATGGGTCAGCCTCTTTACCCACTGGGTCCCCTCACCATGTATGATTGCACAATGTTTGTGTGGATTTTTCACATTCGCCAAAAAATAGCTCCTTGCTCTTCTGTGACAAAACTGTTTCAAAGTGTGCTGTTTTTCTGTTATCTTACATCTTAATACTGGCTATTTATTTAATTTGCACGTTTTGAGTCCATTTGGATGGTTATGTATTTTCCATGCCGTTTGCAAACTTGGTGTTATAGGGTGACTTTGTGGTTTGACTGCCTGTTATTTGAGTGCTTCTGTAGGTGGTGACTTATTCTTGCCTCATTCACCAATAACAATACTGAAAGCATTATACAAAAATAACACTAGTAAAACAACCACACGAATGAATGTTTTTCTAAATGTAATATTTGTATTGCAATATTTTGGCAATCACATTAAGTGGCAGCGTTTTTAATTTTGTGCTACATGCCGCCAATTTTTTTTTTATTAACCATGGCACCAGCTTTCCAAGGTGTACCAATTGGTATTGCCAATGTTTGTTTTTTAAAATGAAAATGATTTTTCATTGGCTGGCGAGTTTATGTGAGTGGAACACTAGATGGCTCTGTGCGTGAATGAGAAAAATGACTGTGAAAAGGTGGGTGTGAGTAACAGTATGTGGAGGGTGGAGTGGGCAAGTGACTATTGGGCTTATTTACAAGTCCCTTGGGCCACCAGTGCATCACTTTTAACTTGGGAAAGTTAGGGTACAAACGGATGGCTGAGCTGAATGTGTGGATGGATGGATGGGTGAGTGAGTGGGAACATGGATGGATGAATATATGCATTCACATAGAATCCATTCACTGTCTGAACTGGTAAATATATATTGAGTTACTTGGCCCTAAACTACACCCAAAGCTGAATTAAACACAGTAAGCACAAGTGTAAGGTTGGAAAAAGAGTAACCAGCCCAACGTGTGGTAACACATAGACAGGAGTCACAGGAGTTGGACAGAGGAGCTGGAGCAGAGTGGGTAGCTTGCTATGTTATTAATTGTATTATATTGTAATATGTGCAGTGGAGATTCCGCCCCAAGTGCAGAGACTCCACACTCACTACCCTCACCACCCCTTTGTGAATCGGGCCCCAAATGTGATACTGCCCCTCATGTCAATGTTAAGAGATGGGTGCTTTCCCACTTTTGCAACAGGATGTAGTGATGGTTTATATCCACCTAAATGGGCACTGTCAATCTGAGCAGACATTGCACATTCAGCCTTAATAGAACCCTCAGAATATTGTAGCATAGATTATCACATTTTGCAGCACCAAATTAGACCTTTAGTGGCACAAAAATGACATTTGTGGCATTTTAGCAGCACTTTATTTTACTAAAGTATTTTCATTTATCATACTATCAAACACAGGGAATATATTTTTGTAAGGTCTATCAAAACATTAAAAACTATGCCAATATATTATTTAAAGCATGTTTGCAGCCAGGTGTTCATTTTGTCTGTTTTGATCAAATTATTCTAAGCACCTGAAATCTACTTCAACATCCTCCTGCTGATTGTAGTGTAAAAACAATAATGCACAGATGGATTGCTCATGAAGGGCACAATGTCTACTGGATGAAATAATCGTATAGTTGCTTTTGCTCCTTTCAGCATCTGCAGAACTATTTACACAGTCTTTATACACAGCTGACATCTATGAACCCATGTACTTGTCCACATATTCAAGGGTATTCAGAAATGTTTCATTGACGTGCGCCATTATATGTTTTATCTGAGCAAGATTCAATTTCGCCCCCGCAGTACTGTCAAGGAATGGCCGCAGTGACTCCAGAGTGAATACGGAATTATGTGCTACGTTCATATGGAGGTCGTCCAGATAATCATTCACCTTCATGGTTACTGGTGACTGACTCTGGAATAGGTCTATCAATCCTAAAATATTTTGCTGTTTGTCTGCAAGGATATCCAATTGAAGTTTATTAAAGTTCTTTTTGTCATGAACTGTTAAAATTTGTTGTGAATTCCACTGAGCCACCTACCCGCACTCCTGCACCCTAGGACACCCGACACCCGCATTCTCCCCGGTCCACCACGGGAATTCATCCCGATTGATGTGGAGGGAGGCGCGGTCATAACTACATCCGGGCTAGAGGGGAGGAGGGCGCAACGTCATATCCGGTCTCCTGACACTCACTTGCATAAAAGCTGTATGCCATACACCACACGCAGCGGACGCGCGCTGTGACAGAATCCTAACACAGCAGTATTCACGGTACTCTTCTCTGTGCATTCGCCATATGTTGCTAGTTTTTAAAATCGCCGAACTAATTTTAAAACTGAACTGTTAAAATTTGTTGTGAATTCCACTGAGCCACCTACCCGCACTCCTGCACCCTGCACCCTTGGACATCCGACACCCGCATTCTTCCCGGTCCACCACGGGAATTCATCCCGATTGATGTGGAGGGAGGCGTGGTTATAACTACATCCGGGCTAGAGGGGAGGAGGGCGCAACGTCATATCCAGTCTCCTGACACTCACTTGCATAAAAGCTGTATGCCATACACCACGCGCAGTGGACGCGCGCAGCGGGCGCGCCGATGGCGCGCCAAAGGCGCGCCAAAGGCAAGCCCGTCTGCGCCCGTCCGCGGCCGTTCGGGGCTTGGGGCGCTAACCCCTGCCCGGATACCCACCCACACCAGAAGCTACAGCCGCAACACTCTACTGAAACTAAGAGTACCGGGACTCCTCTCTACCTGGAACCCGGCATGTAAATACACAGTCTGCCCACACTGTGGATTTTTACCTCTCTCTGATCCACCTATTAAAACCTTACGGCGGAACATGTTCCTCCTTAACTGCAGGTCACTCCCCAAACACACTTTAGAGACATCCATGCTTCTAGAAGAACTCCAACCAGATATTCGGTTCTTAACCGAGACTTGGCTTCACTCCGATTCTGAACCTGACCTTATCCAGGCTGTACCCCAAGGTTATCAAATCTTACGTGAAGACCGTATTTCAGGAAGAGGTGGTGGCCTAGCAGTCATCTATAAAGACTCCTTTGGGTGCCGTAGTTTACCCAACCCTATACCTGACTGCGAAAGCCTCTCCTTTTCCATAGACTTCTCACCAACAAGCACGTTCACGGGGATACTTATCTACCAACCCCCTGGGCCCGTGGGTCAATTTCTCCACTCCCAGCCTTACACCTTAGCTAACCTAGCCTGTAATACATCCAACTTCACCCTCCTCGGAGATCTAAACATCCATCTTGACGATGTTATCGATCACATCGCTCTAGAACTGTTTACTAGCCTCTCTGCGCTCCAGCTCAAGCAGCTAGTGCAAAAACCCACCTACACCAAAGGGCATCTTTTGCATCCCATTTTCAGCAATTGTACAGAGCTCTCAGTAGATCCCCCTCTCCCTTTGCCCTGGACAGATCATTTTCTCATTCCCTTCTCCCCCCCACTCTTCCCCCACTACAGTTACCCACACGAAACGCAACTGGTCAAAACTCTCCCAATCTGATTGGGTAACAAGTCTCGAGACCTACACACCACCTAACACACCCGACCCCACTCTAGCCAATGAAAACTATAGTAAATGGATCTCGAACTCACTCGATGCCGTGCTCCCCTTAAAATGCACGGAGTCTAAACGTAACACTCGAACGGCCCCCTGGTACTCCCCCGACTTACGGGAAAAGAAACGCCTCTGTAAAAAACTTGAAAGGAAGTGGCGAATGGATTACGCTTCCTCCGCGAAAACAGCTTACAGAGCCGCAATAAAAACATACAAAAACGAAATCCACATCGCACAGGCAACCTTCTTTGAAAACAAAATCAATACAGCCGCCTCTAAACCTAAGGAACTATATAAAATCGCGAAAACCCTTCTTAAGCTGCCAGACAAACCCCCCAACCCCCTTAATACACAAGCCCGCTGTAACAACCTGGCTGACTTCTTTTTCCAAAAGATACAAACCATCTACACCTCCTTTCCCCACATCCAACTCCCCATTCCACCCACCAAGCAGGGTGAGCCGAAATGTTGTACCCCAGTAACTCTCAGGAACCTTCCACCTCTTGACCCCACCTCGCTTGAAACTATCATGCGTCAGGTGAAATCCGGCTCCCCCAACGACCCAGCACCCCCATGCAACTTGCTGACAGTAATCAATCACATTCTACCCAACACCCTCAACCTGCTTAATACCTCACTGACCACCGGGACTGTTCCACCCCCCTGGAAGCAGGCCATGGTGAAAGCTCTTCTTAAAAAATCCAACCTGGACCCAGATAACCCAGTGAACTACCGGCCAATCTCCTTACTACCATGGCTAAGCAAGATCCTTGATAAACACGTCAACAGCGCTCTGGTTGAATTCCTAGAAAACAACCATTTACTCGATCCCTCCCAGACGGGATTCCGTCCCATGTATGGGACCCAGACCGCCCTCATTGCAGTTACAGAAGAGGCAAGGAAGATCATGGACCAAGGAGGATCTGCAGCCATCATCCTCCTTGACCTAAGTGCCGCCTTTGACACTGTAAATCACACCATCTTACTGCAAAGACTCGCGAGCCTAGGAATCTCCGAGAATGCCTTGGCCGGGCTCAAATCCTTCTTGTCAGGCCGTTCATTTAGGGTCTTTGAGGGTGAAACCATTTCCCCTAGCAAGCCCCTCGGGTGTGGAGTGCCACAGGGCTCCTCTTTGAGCCCTACACTCTTCAACGTGTACATGAGCCCCCTAGCTGAGATTGTGCGTCCCTTTGGAATAAAAATAATCACATATGCAGACAACACTGAGCTAGTAGTAGCCCTCAACCAGCCACAAACCACTCCCAATCATATGAGGGAATGTCTGGAAGCAGTGCATTTATGGATGACATCATCTTGTCTCAAATTGAACGGAGACAAGACCGAGCTAATGCTCCTAGGTAACCCCCCCAGTCCTACCATCGATCACCTATGGCCCACCTGCCTTGGAACCGCCCCCACAAACAAGGATTCCATCAAAAGCCTAGGCATTTGGCTGACAAATCTCTTAACTTTAGCTGCCAAGCAGCCAAACTCTCAGCTACGTGTTTTGGCCTGCTCAGGCTCATTCGAAAAATCCTCCCTCTTCTACCCTTCCAGGGAAGACAGACCATGATCCAAGGTCTGATTTTGTCGCGCCTCGATTTTGGGAATGCCCTCTACCTGGGAGCCCCTCAGGCCACCTTACACAAACTCCAGGTCATCCAAAACTGCGCAGCCCGTACTCTCCTCCAGACCCCTCGCCGACTTTCAATTAAACCCGGACTGAAAAATCTCCACTGGCTTCCAGTGAGGCAAAGAATTGAATTTAAGAGCTTATGCATCATCCATCGAGCCTTCTGGAAAACCGGCGCCCTTATAAATCATCCACTGGCCACTCCCTATATACCAAACAGACACCTCAGATCAACTTCCTCTTTCCTCGTCACTATCCCCAGGATCATAAGAGTCAGATGTGGAGGTCGATTATTCTCCTATAATTCGGCCAAATTATGGAACGCCCTGCCCCTTCATCTGAGAACCGAGCCCAATTTGCTCCCCTTTCGTAAACAGTTAAAAACCCTGCTTTTTAAAAAATCTGATTAATCTCTTAATTTCCCGTCACACGCCTGTCCGCTAGCGCTAGGACGCCTCAGGGTAGCTATCGCGCTCAATAAATCCTCATTTAATTTCATTGTTCAGAATCCTCTGCAGATTTTCAAGGGAATCAGCGGGAGACTTGCTGTGTTCCATCTAGACTCAACAAACCTGGCATAGAAGAGAATATATCTTACTTCAAAGTTAAATTCTTAAATTCACTTTTCATGAATGAGGTCCAGGAATGCGCCCTATATTATTGATGATAGTGCGCATTCCTGACCTTTTGTTTGGGCACTGGGCAGCGCAGCAATATTTATTACAGCGCTGTCCAGCACCCAAACATCTTATATGTGGACCCAAGAGTTTGCACCAATTTTAAGACCAGCTATTTTTTGGCCTTAAAAATCTGCCTCTAACTGGACTTAGCAGCATTTATGGGGGGTTATCGACGTACGGGAATTTAATTGTCAATATTGCAAAGTGTGGTTAGCTGCAGTTTTTTCACAGGAACTTGCATCTCATTTTCGCTAAGTCCAGCTAACAGAAGTGGCGATCTTGAAAATTCACGTTTATGCTGGATAAGTGCCACTAACTGCAGTTAGCGGCAACTTGTAGATAAGGCGATAAAAAAGCTGCCGTAGCGTTGACACTATGGCGGCGTTCATTTCTTATAAATATGCCCCATAGTTTTCCTCTCTGCACTTAACTAAGTGCCATAAGCTTTTGCCTTGTGCCCAAAAACGTTCTTCCACTTTGCCCAGCTAATACCAGGTTCATCTTGGGAAGGCAGGAAGAAAGGAGGAGCAGTGACATTTTGTATAATGAAGTTAGTGATAAGTAACAATGAAAACTGATCTAAAAACAATAGTGCAATGAAGAACAGTTGCATGTAGGTGATCAACACAAACACTCGACGAAGTACCCAAGCAACATAACCTCTTGGACACCTGTATTCAAAGAAGCACCCGGTAAACACCAACTCTGCAAAATTCTAGAAACATTCCTTATGTCAGAAGCAGTCACAAAACGCAAAGGTGCCAATATCCAATGATGGTGTTTCAAAAACATATTATCATTTTTTAGCGGGTATAAGTACCAAGAGTGTAATTTTAGGATGGTAAAGCCAGCACACAGTACAATAAACTTAAATAGCTTTTCCCCTACTTTTTTTTTATATCACAGAGCTGGTTTTAATGACGTCAGCTATTCACTTTGTCAAACTCCACCGCTGAACAGTTGGACATCACCCAGAAGAAGACCCGATGACACCCAGGAAGTAGTGCTGCAGGGAGGAGGCCATATGTTCTGTGAAGGACACTCACAGGTCCATCGGTTCTTGAACTTGAGAAGCAGGCAGAGCATGATGTGAAGTTCAGGGAGATCCAGCAGGCATGAGACGAGGCAGCGGAGAGGCCCACTGGAGCACGCAATAAGACATAACACCTTCTCAAGCAGAGTCAGCCCAGGGTAAGGCAGAACACTTCTTCAAGCATTGGCTACAGTTGTCAAGAAATGCCCCAAGAAACATAGCAGCTGATGAAACTTAATATCTAAGACCACAACCAATGAAGATGTATGTGCCAGACCGATGTGTCAAGTTCTTTTACACCCCAACACAGCAAAATACAAATCACGATACCCCTTTTTTCCCTCTTTATCTGCAATCCAGTGCTGAACAGTGGGAACCAACCATAGATTCGTTCCCTGCCAGTATGGAAAGTCCAGAGCAGGGAAGGAGAATAAAAGACTCCAGGATTTGTACTCCAAATATCTTTAATCATTTGAGTGCAAGAACTTCCTCATCTTGCTTCAGTGTGGAGACTGGCTGCTCCCTGGGACTCTTGGGGTTCCTCAGTGAGGTGGTGTGCAAAGTCCATCAGCAGAAAAGGAGGAGGAACGACTCCATTTATGGTACAAATATCTAATTTGAGTTCTATTATAACGCCTCAGCCACCTCTCAGCATCCCACGTGCAACACATCCAGCCCTGATCTGAAATCCACCTTTTCTCTTCACACCAACCTTCCAAAGTCATGACAATTCCAGCTCTACATGAAGCTAAACATGTACAAGATACTCCAGGTGGCACACTTGTCAGATCCCTCTTGCCAAGCTTGAGCCCTCTGTGGAGGTGTGGTGGACTGTCACTGGGCCAGCCACCGAATATAATGTATTATTTCACAGGGTCAGAAAAGATAAAAAGTCATTGCAATTGCCGACAAAAAACTAAGTCAAAATATATTCAGAGAAAGCTCGATTTCAAAACGCACAAAGGTTTATCTAAAGAACTTGAAAATAAACAAAAAGGCTTGAAACAAAGTTGCAATTAAAAATAGAAGTGTTTTTAATTGGAATTAAGCAAATGTAGTTTAAAAACAGAAGATACCAGCCTGAAACCATTCGAAGTGGTATGGTGGTCAGGGAGTTTAAATCCAGGAAAGCAGTCCATTGCAGTTAAGTGGCATATATGACCCCTCTATGCAAGTTTACGCCCCCGTGGGATTGTGGCGTTCTGTCACAGGACTATTCCACAATATATATTGACTGTTACTTCCAACACTCCAAAAGAGGAAAAAATGCTAGCAAGAAAAAAGTGTTAAAAATACACCAAAGTCAGCGCTAAAGTACTTGTAACTAAAATAATTGATGACACAGTTTCTTTTTTTTTTCTCAAAATACTTTATTGGTTTTCACAAGGTATACAGAAAGCGTTTATCAGGGTACGCACGGGTATCCAAGGCAAAATTTTTCATGTGCTAGCATAGCGTGAGGGTGGCACGCCTTAATGGATAACCCAGGCCTAACCTGGCGACCATTCATAGCTCAAAAACAGGACAGGCAAAGGAAAGGGGAAAGGAAAGAGAAAAGAGAATAGATGGAGGAACCACGGTTAGATGAGCTGTAGCATTGAATTGCATATCTATTCACATGATAGCACAAGGGTGGGCGAAATTGGCGACTATACAAACATGACAAGCCATTGATTGTGCCGATGAAACATATCTCTTGAATACAGTTATACAGAATGCACGATAACAAAGCCCCCGGGTATGTTTCCTTGCTGAGCTCTTTTATTTATGGAGGCTCATAGGAGTCCAGAAACGAGTGTAAAGAGTTCCATAATGTCCTTGCTGTCGGTTTCCATGGGGAGCTTTGTAAAACTATGTTGTCAGCCCCTCTGAGATGGATGATCCAGTTTAGCCAGCTCTTGTATGACGTCTTGCTTGTGTCTTTCCAGTTGGCAAGAACCATTTTCACTGCCGAGGTTATTAACAGGTCAAAAAGGTCTCTGTCAGATTAATTTCCCCATTTTGTGCTTATACTGGCCGTGGGCAAATTAAAGGAATTTCTGTCCACTTTGCTTTTAAAACCCCCCATTATGAAGGTGAAGATGTTGTCCCAAAATGCTTTTAGTAGTGTAGACTGAAAGATAAGGTGAGCTAAGTCCCCCGTCTCCTGATTGAAGTTCCAGCATGTTTCATTGTTTCGGAGCCCTAGTGCAAATAAGCGGGCAGGGGTCCAGAATGCCTTGTGTAGTAACCAATATTTGGTTTGGGAGAGTACTGGGGTGATCTTGTTACGCAAGACGGATCTCCATAGTAAGGGCCATCCCTGCTCATTTGGTGACTCTGGAGGCAATTGTCCCCAGTAGGCTATGGCTTTGTCATTAAGTTTGGAAGATTTTGGGAGGAGAAGTTTATATATCTGCGAAACCTGGTGCCCCAGTTTGTTAATGTTCGGCACAATTAGGGAGATTAAAGGTTGGACGGTAGATATTTTTGATTTTGTGATTGGCGCTCTCATTTTTAGGAAGTTGTAGAATTTAATGTCAGCTAGGTTATACTTCACTTGGAGGTCTGAAAATGTGAGTGGGTATGTGGTGTTTCCTAGTTGATAGGGGAAGAGGATTCCCTTCTTGATCCATGTGTCTAGGATTAGTCTTTTGCCTTTGTATTTAATCTTGCTATTGGCCCAGTGGGATTCTAAACTAGACCCAAACTAGACCCTTTAATACTGTTTTCCAGTTTTTTGTCAACCATAAGCAGTGCGCCCTTTGTGTTTTTAAAAATGGATTTGGAAGGCTGTGGGTATAGTCTATTTGTTGTTAGCAGTGCGAGGGGGCTTAGCTTGTTGAGGATTGCCCTCTCCACCTCTAGCCAGGCCGGGGTGTATCCGGTAGGTGGTGTTATCCAGTATGAGCCTTGTTTTGCCAGGAAAGCCAGCTGATATAGCCTGAAGTCAGCTAAGTTCACCCCTCCCATTGTTCTATCTAGTCTTAATTTCTTGATACTGATCCTTGCTTTTTTTCCGCGCCAAAGGAATTTAGAGATGAGGATATCAAGTTTGCGGTGGAAGTCGTCAGTTAGGAGGAGTGGGCGCATGCTTGTGAGATAGTTGACCATTGGGGTGATCATAATTTTGACAGTCTTGATTCTGCCTCACCACGTAATGAATTTTGGTGACCACGATTCCTAAAACTTCTTTATTTTCCCTAATAATGTTTTCTTGTTCTGGTGCAGGGTGTCTATCATGTTGCTACCGAATTCGATACCTAGGAATTTTATGTAGTCTGTTTGCCATGCTAGTCTGGATCCTCCCAGGATCTCCCTCGTATAGTGGATGTTTAATGGCTTAATTTCTGATTTCTCTCTGTTGAGTTTGTACCTGTGGCTTGGACGGCAGAGCTAATGGCTGCCTGAGTACGTCGCTCTGTCAGATCGGAGGAGAAGAACACCAATCCCGAAGGGTATGCAAGCGGAATAGACACGTATACGGAAGGGCCACTGCCAATGAAGGTGCCATCAGAGTGATCACCAGAGCCCGAGAGGGGGTGTAAATCGTTGAAAAAGCCTGGAGAGTAAAAGTGAGACGCGAGCACAAAATGGCGATCCAGTGATTACAGAGCCGATCCGAAACCGAATCCAAAGAGAAACCAGAGTATGCGTCAGTAAACTCAACCTCGACCAGCTGCCAAAAAGCATGATGTGGGTCACGAACTGTTGCCAGAAGGTACACTATATCCCTCTCCCTGGCTTGCTCTCGGCAGAAGAACGTGCATGCAAGTGAAGGCGGTGAGGAGGGTGCTGAGACCTATCTTACGGGGAGGCAGCAGTGTGAGGGTGAAGCATCAGTGACAGAGCCGTGGAGCCACCGTGTGTGCCACAGTGCGTGCCCAGCTATCCCAGCCTAGATTCAGGGTGCATGCAACGGTGAAAATGGCAGCGGTAGAACTCTTGATCCTTGCGCAGCCACGCTGCTACTAGGTGCTGTCGGTGGTCGCGTGAGCTGCTGGAGACAGTGGGATGCCATAGCACACAATATATCAGAGGCCGACAAGCGGGGGAACGAAAATCGAGTTCAGACCGGGGCTCAAAAGTTTTCAGCGGAAGGGTAGCCAGAACCGAAAGCGAAACTGATGCTCAGCACTGCACGGAACCCTCAAAATGGTGCCCGCCACACAGCAGTAGAGACAAAAGGCCGGTCTACATAAGGCGCTCCTGAAACCGGAAGCTAAGGGGTACGCAACACCAAGCTAAAAATAAGGGGGGGGGGGAAACACCAACTATACACCTCCTGAAGGGAGCGAGCTACCAACATTCTCTCTAATCACTGGACTAATCACTGATCTAGTCACTAGACTTCTCTCCCCCGCTCAGTCTCAGCAGCGAGCGGTCGCGCCGAATCGCGTGGACCCTGGTTAGTCAACAACAGCGAGTAAGAGTGGCTACCCTCATGCCTCATGCCGGAAAAGCCAAGGAAACCAGGGGGCTGTTGCTAAACTAACACGCACCGCAATAGCACTGAAGAGTGTAGAAGAGGTTCTGGCGCTGAGGGGGGGCTCCGTACACGGACAGTTGATCCTGCCTTCATCCTACCTGGCCCGCAAAAGCTCTCGGTTAAAGGGAACGCAGTAATGACCTTTCAAACACAGGCACACTGACGACCTAGCACCGAGGGTGTCAACCCAAGTGAGTACTGTTTGCTAAACACTGCACATACTAGCGCTGAGTATAGTGTACCTGCCGCACGTTGCTTGGGAACAAAAGGGCAGCCGAGCTCAGCGAACCCCAGCCAGGCCGCCGACAACCTCACGAAGTGGATCAGCAACTGCGCGGACGAACTCGCCCCACTGAGGACCCCGCCCAGCAGACCCGGCAGCAAGAAAGCCCCATGGTTCACCGACGAACTCAAGAGCTCCAAGAAGAACTGCCGAGCCCTCGAGAAAGTCTGGAGAAGAGAACCAACACCGGACAACAGGACCACCTTCAAGCATGCCACCCGAAAGCACCATCAGATGATCCGCGCCGCCAAGAGAACTGCATTCAAGGACCGGCTGGACAACAACGCACACAACTGCAAGGAACTCTTCAACATCGTGAAAGAGCTTTCCAACCCCAGCGCAGGAAGCAACGACATCACCCCATCGCAAGACCTCTGCAACTCCCTCGCCTCATACTTCCACAACAAGATCACGGACATACACAACAGCTTCACCAACCAACCAACGCACACCACGACCGAACAACCACCCCCCACCTCCACCCTCCACGCCTGGACTCCAATCAGCACCGAAGACACCATCCGCACGATGAACTCCATCCACTCCGGATCGCCGACCGACCCCTGCCCTCACCACGTCTTCAACAAGGCCGACGCTGTCATCGCACCCCACCTGCGAGACATCATCAACACATCCTTCGACACCGCCACCTTCCCTGAGAGCTGGAAGCACGCCGAACTCAGCGCTCTACTCAAGAAACCCACAGCGGACCCCACCGAACTCAAGAATTACCGCCCCATCTCGCTCCTCCCGTTTCCAGCCAAAGTCATTGAGAAGACCGCCAACAAGCAGCTGGCCGCCTTCCTTGAGACGAATGGATCCCTCGACCCCTCACAGTCTGGCTTCCGAGCCAACCACAGCACCGAGACCGCCCTCATCGCCGCCACCGATGACATCCAAGCCCTGATGGACAACGGAGAAACAGCGGCCCTCATCCTTCTAGACCTCTCCGCGGCATTCGACACTGTCTGCCACCGCACCCTAGTACAGCACCTCAGCAACGTCGGAATCCAGGAGAAGGCACTGGAATGGATCGTCTCCTTCCTCGACGGAAGAACTCAGAGAGTCCGCCTACCACCGTACAAGTCAGAGGCCACCGAAGTCATCTGTGGCGTCCCGCAAGGATCCTCGCTGAGCCCCACCCTCTTCAACGTCTACATGAGCCCCCTCGCGGCTATCGCACGCCAACACAACCTCAGCATAATCTCCTACGCCGACGACACCCAGCTGATCCTCTCCCTGACCAACGACCCCGCCGCCGCCAGAGCCAACCTGCACGAAGGGATGAAAGAGGTAGCAGAGTGGATGACGACCAGCCGCCTGAAACTGAACTCAGACAAGACGGAGGTCCTCATCCTGGGCTCTTCACCATCCGCCTGGGACGACTCCTGGTGGCCTCCCGCCCTGGGCACCGCACCCAAACCGACAGACCACGCACGCAACCTAGGCTTCATCCTGGACTCCTCCCTCTCCATGACCAGGCAAGTCAACAACGTCTCCTCGGAGTGCTTCAACATCCTACGCATGCTACGGAAGATCTTCTGGTGGATCCCCACCGAGACCAGGAAGACCGTCACCCAGGCCCTCGTCACAAGTCGACTGGACTACGGCAACGCCCTCTACGCCGGTACCACCGCCAAGCTCCAGAAGAGACTCCAGCGGATCCAGAACGCCTCAGCCAGACTCATCCTCGACATCCCACGAACCAGCCACATCTCCGGACATCTGAGAGACCTACACTGGCTCCCCGTCAACAAAAGAATCACCTTCCGCCTCCTCACCCACGCACACAAAGCCCTACACGACCAAGGCCCGAGCTACCTCAACAACCGAATCAACTTCTACGCTCCCAAACGCCACCTTCGATCAGCCAACCACGCCCTCGCCGCCGTCCCCCGCATACGAAGAGCGACCACAGGAGGAAGGTCCTTCTCCTACCTGGCCGCCAAGACCTGGAACTCCCTCCCGACCAACCTGCGCCTGACCCAAGACCACCTCTCCTTCAGGAAGAAGCTGAAGACCTGGCTGTTCGAGCAGTAGCGGCACCCCCCTCCCCCCAGCGCCTTGAGACCCTACGGGTAAGTAGTGCGCTCTATAAATGTCTTTGATTGATTGATTGATTGAGGTGACTCCTAACACACCGGGGTACCAGGACACCTCCACCACGCAAGAACGATAGCACCAAAGGGGGTAGCTGCCAAACGAGCCCACTAGAAGCCCACCGGGAGCGAACCAAGTGTAAGAGAGCCACGAGGTGGCCACGTTGACCATCGGGAAACTACCACCAGGTGTATAGCAGCAGGAGATATAGGGAGGAACCAGGAGCCAGGCGCAGCAAAGAACACCGAAGGAAAAGGAGGGGAAACACCAAGGTACTCCACGTGAAGCAAACATGGTGGACAGAGAATCTAGGCTACAGCAACACCTAAAAAAGCATTTGCAATACAATAGGTCTCACATTTACTTAAATTTGAGCTATTGGTATTATAAATGACAATGCAATTTATTTATGTTTTGGTTTTTAAAACATATATAAAAAGCAGTGTCATTTACAATTCCAATAGCTTAAACTTGTGTAAATGCGAGACCTATTGCATTGCAAACAGGTGGGTGGGGGCTCACGCATAGGGAGAGGATTCAGGGAGCTGCTGGAGTCCTTGGATGGTGATTTGAGGCCCAGTATTTATGCCCTTACACTTTCATCCTTCTGAGGTCGGTTGGATTGGTTGCAATTCCTACGAGTGCTTGGGACACATGGGCAGGGGGTCGGGTGCTGTCAGGTGAGGGGTGAAGGGGTGTTATTGCAGTGGAAAATACGGGGAGGGCCGATGGTTGCTGGCGGTGGTGGTGCAGAGTGGACGGTCGCCTTCAGAGGTGACAGGGCATGGAGCGGAGCGTGGGAAGCTGGTACAGTTGGGAAGAGAGTATGTGCAGGTCCGCAGAGCGGATGGGTGCGGCTGCACCCGAGGCTTGGCCTAGGTGCATTTGAAGTTTCCATTAAGCTTGGGGTTTTCAAGATCAAGTCCTTCTGCTCAGAGCTGACGTGAACTCGGCGAGGGGGTGCAAGGCTTCGGTACAGATGCATTATCAGATGCCCGGGATTGTGTACCTGCCAAGCGCGGGGACTGCACAAGCCGATGCAGCTTCACTCTCCCGAGCATTGCACAGGGGCCAAGACTAGGCCATATAGCAGCTGGAAGCCAGAAACACAGCAATGCGCCCTCCTTCACCCCCCCCCCCCTCAGCATCCCCCTAGATTCATCGGCCGGCAGGAGTGGAACAACGTATGGAGGAATGGTGGATGGGGGGGTTGCACAGGGTAGGCGTGGCAATGCTGGGCACTCAAAACGTACAGATAATAATTGACGTTCTTACCAGAGGGCAGTGTGAGGAGCGGGAATCCGGGAAAGTGTGAAATCCCGGCACCCTGTAAGGTATTTCAGGTCCGCTTGACTTCAATTCTGCACTTTTCACGAGCGACGGCTACGCACCGACATTTCGTAAAAGCAGCTAAAGGCCATCCAGTTTATAAACGGCACTATAGAAAAAAGTGCCAACAAGGAGATAGAGGAATGTAATCGCTGGCACACGCTGCTCCTGCGCGATGACTCCCCTACTGAAATTCATCATGTTCTTACAGCGCCGCGAAAGCACACACACTGTATAAAAGCTGTTCTGGTGCCAACCCGCATAGGGAGAGGATTCAGGGAGTCGCTTGTGTCCGTGGATGGCGGTTCAAGGTCCAGTCTGCATGCCTCAGCCTTGCATCCTTCTGGGGCCGGTTGGGTGGATTGCAGTTCCTGTCAGCTGCGATGCCTGCGGGCGATCTCTGCACTCCGGAGCAGGAGGCCGCCCACCCTGGGGTGGGTGGGGAGGAAATCGTGCAGCAGCTAGGTGCTAGGCTTAAAGTTAAAAAAAAATAATAATAATAAACAGAGCGCGGTGTCCCTGAAGCGGGCACCGCACTTTGAATTAAAGTAAAAAAAATCACCCTGCAGGTACTTCGCTACTGGCAGCCACTATTAAAGTAAAAGCGCTTCGCTCCGCAAGCAAGTAGCGCCAGCTGTTGTCCCGCGAGTTCTGTGTGGGCGCGCAGCAATTCAAGCGCTGCCATTGGTGACACATTATATTTATCAAATTGACAGCGCAGAAGCTCCCGAAAACCTTTCTTGTTGTGGGTTTTCCATCCATTGCTTCTCATTGAGCGCATTCACTGGCGGCCCACTCGTCAATGGCTGGACCTGCAGCGTCTGAAAGGTATCAAAGCGCTAATGAGGGGAGAGCAGCCATGAATGCTGACATTTCATTCACGCCTTAGCAGCAATGGATAAATCAAGGCTGCGACAAAGGCGAGCTTTTGTCCTGCCCCCATCACTGGATGCTTGTTTAAAGCCGGCCATTAACGGGGATGTTTATTGAGAGTCAGGAAGCCATACGAAACAAGTTCTGTTTCACGGCCTGGCGACATTATTAAGAAGTGTTTAATATTTGTAACCAGATTCTTTTGTGAGGACAGGGTACAGGCAAGGCCATTTGAAAGGATGCATGAGGGGGGAAGAAAGAACAAGCCCGCAAGCAAAAGAGATGCTGTGCGGTGCGCGTGTGCCAGAAAAGAGACGGTGTGCGAGTGCACATCGGCTATCCGGGCGCGCACATGTTTTGTTTCCCTTAGTGCACCAAACCGACAACAATAGTCTCGCCAAGGCGAAGCAGCACATGTGTTACGTTCGCTAGGCGAGACCTAAAAAGAGTAAGGGGGAACCAGTTACCTCAGACTCCCCGTTCAAACTGAAGCCGGACATCAATAGCACCCTGAACATGATACTAAAAAAGCTAGTAGATGTCCACGACTTGGCTAAATCCACAAAGCACACCACGGATGCGATCCAGCTTGAAATAGCGGCCATCAGAGCTGACCTAAACATGGTGAATAACAGGCTAACAGCGGACGAGCAAAGAATCAGCAACATAGAGGACAACGCAAACCAAGAGGTGAAGGCCTTAACAAAACTCACCTCAATACTACAAAGACAAACAGCGGAGTTGGAGGACCGAAACCGGAGTGGGAACATCCGAATACTGGGGGTCCCAGAGGGCGCGGAAGATCCAGTGGGGCTCTTGCCTGGCCTTCCTTGAGGACTGGATTCCAAGAATCACCAATGTAAAATTTGACCGCCAGTTTGAAATGGATCGAGCGCACAGAATACCCACTTTTAAACCCATGGCAAGACAAAATGCCCGACCAATTATCTGCAAACCACTGAGATCCCAATACACGGAAGCTATCCTTAACCATGCACGGAAAAACCACCAGATTATCTGGAACGGACATAAGATCATCTTCACACAGGACTACTCCAAGCCCACGGTGGACACCAGGAAGGGATTCCTTGCTCTACGTGACAAACTCAGAAGCAAGAACATGCTGTTCTCCTTCGGGGGCCCCACCAAATTCAGGGTAACCAATGGCAGTAGACAGCACTACTTCAATGATCCCAAAGACCTAGCGACGTTTCTGGATGGCCTAATAGTTCAAGACATTGAGAATGCCCTAACTGCCTCTATCAAGAGAAGATCCTCTCCCGACCCTGACAGGGGTTGAGGGGGGAAGCTGGTACCTCCTGGGGCAGGCTGAGATCTCTTATAACCAAGAAAAAACAACTGCAACTAACAAGGACTTTAACCAATACCTACCTCAATATCTATCTACCTCATCATATACCTCATTATCTACCTCAATATAACACTCACCCTAGGATGCTGGCAGCACGACAAGTGAAATTCCTAAGGCCTATATTCGTATCCTTTAATCATGTTACAAGGGGACATTGTCTACGGACAACGTAATGGCGTAAGAAAGTGTCAAATAACTTTAGACTCATGCCCAAAAAACCTCACAACAAGGGTAGACAACAAACCCACTATGGACAATGGTCTAACACTTGTATCCTTTTACCACTCCACAATGTGACTCTGCTGGGGACGCAATGTTTGAAACAAAATCAGTATACAGTCATGTTCAGAGGGTCTACTTCACCCCCAGCGCCTCGCAGCTGACTACACCAAATGTACCCATAGGGAGACTCAATGTTACAGATCTATCTCAACAATTGATCTCAGAGAGACGGGAAGATGAACCCTGCCGTCGCACCTCCTACATACGAGGTTTGCAGGGGTGGGTGTGGGGGGGAGGTAACCGAGAGGTTGTAGAATGTTACCTGTAGGGACGGGTCACCCACCTTGGGGCTTCTTAGTAATAGTTTTCTCTGTCTTCTGGTTTCCTTTCTCTTTTCCCTCTCTTTCTCTTCTAAAAATGGTGGGGGGCACTTCTTATTGTATGCACGGCAAGTGAGATATGGCACACAAATGTACCCTTAAAAGCTGCTTAGACTGTATTCGAGGCACACGGAAGATGTATTCGATCTTTGCATAGTTGGAGGGGGGCGGCTTTTTATCCCCTCCTGGTCCTCCCGGGCCCAGGCAACGACTTCCGTCCCCCTAAGGTATAGAACCGAAATATCCACCATACACCACCCCACCTGATGGCCCGCAATAACACACTCACCCTGGCAACTGACCTCAACATAGTGTCCCTAAACATTAAAGGTCTTAACCACCCAATCTAGCGCCGAAAAATTCTAGAATACCTAGCCAAAACTAAAGGAGATAATATCCTACTGCAGGAAACTAAGTTGTCTGGGGACGATGCCAAACTCATTAGAGGTAAATCAATCAATCAATCAAAGCATTTATATAGCGCACTACTCACCCAGAGGGTCTCAAGGCGCTGGGGGAGGGGGGTCCGCTACTGCTCGAACAGCCAGGTCTTGAGTTGCTTCCTGAAGGCGAGGTGGTCCTGGGTCAGGCGGAGGTGGGTCGGGAGGGAGTTCCATGTCTTGGCGGCGAGGTAGGAGAAGGACCGTCCCCCTGTGGTGGCTCTTCGGATGCGGGGGACGGCGGCGGGGGCGTGGCCGGTCGATCGAAGCTGGCGTTTGGGAGCGTAGAAGTTGAGGCGGCTGTTGAGGTATCCTGGGCCTTGGTTGTGTAGGGCTTTGTGTGCGTGGGTGAGGAGTCAGAAGGTGATTCTCTTGTTGACCGGGAGCCAGTGCAGGTCTCTCAGGTGTCCGGAGATGTGGCTGCGACGGGGGATGTCCAGGATGAGTCGTGCTGAGGCGTTCTGGATTCGCTGGAGTCTCTTCTGGAGTTTGGCGGTGGTTCCGGCGTAGAGGGAGTTGCCGTAGTCCAGACGGCTGGTGACGAGGGCCTGGGTGACCGTCTTCCTGGTCTCGGTGGGGATCCACCGGAAGATCTTACGTAGCATGCGCAGGATGTTGAAGCACGACGAGGAGACAGCGTTGACTTGTCTGGTCATGGAGAGGGAGGAGTCCAGGATGAAGCCCAGGTTGCGTGCGTGGTCTGTTGGTTTGGGTGCGCTGCCTAGGGCGGGGGGCCACCAGGAGTCGTCCCAGGCGGAGGGTGAGGATCCCAGGATGAGGACTTCCGTCTTGTCCGAGTTCAGTTTCAGGCGGCTGTTCTTCATCCATTCGGCTACCTCTTTCATCCCTTCGTGAAGGTTGGCTCTGGCGGTGGCGGGGTCGTTGGTGAGGGAGAGAATCAGCTGGGTGTCGTCGGCGTAGGAGATGATGTTGAGGTTGTGCTGGCGTGCGATGTCTGCGAGGGGGCTCATGTAGTCGTTGAAGAGGGTTGGACTGAGCGAGGAGCCTTGAGGAACGCCGCAGATGACTTTGGTGGCTTCAGATCTGAACGGGGGGAGGCGGACTCTCTGTGTCCTTCCGGCGAGGAAGGAGATGATCCACTCCAGTGCCTTCTCCTGGATTCCGACGTTGCTGAGTCGCTGCACTAGTGTACGGTGGCAGACAGTGTCGAAGGCCGCGGAGAGGTCTAGGAGGATGAGGGCTTCTGTTTCTCCGTTGTCAAGCAGTGCTCGGATGTCATCGGTGGCTGCGATCAGGGCGGTCTCGGTGCTGTGGTTGGCCCGGAAGCCAGACTGCGAGAGGTCGAGGGAACCGTTCGTCTCGAGGAAGGTGGCCAGCTGCTTGTTGACGGTCTTCTCGATGACTTTTGCAGGAAAAGGGAGCAGCGAGATGGGGCGGTAGTTCTTGAGGTCGGTGGGGTCGGCTGATGGCTTCTTTAGTAGAGCGCTGAGTTTGGCGTGCTTCCAGCTCTCCGGGAAGGTAGCGGTGTTGAAGGAGGTGTTGATGATGTCCCGCAGGTGGGGTGCGATGACAGCGTCGGCCTTGTTGAAGACGTGGTGAGGGCAGGGGTCGGTAGGAGATCCGGAGTGGATGGAGTTCATCGTGCGGACGGTGTCTTCGGTGCTGATCGGGGTCCAGGCGCGGAGGGTGGTGGTGGGGGGCGGTTGTTCGGTTGTGGCGTGCGTCGGTTGAGTGCTGAAGCTGTTGTGTATGTCCGCGATCTTGTTGTGGAAGTAGGAGGCGAGGGAGTTGCAGAGGTCTTGCGAAGGGGTGATGTCGTTGTTTCCGGCGCTGGGGTTGGAGAGCTCTTTAACGATGTTGAAGAGTTCCTTGCTGTTGTGTGGATCTCACAATTGGCGTACTCACCTGCCATTAAAAAGAAACAGGGGTAATTACCCTAATATCGAAAAGATCCAACATCTCACTAGAATCACAGACTCAGGATAACGACTGCAGGCTCCTGGTCACACACCTGAGAAGGGGGGAAGAGCTAATCCACGTAGCCAACATATACGGCCCCAACACGGATGACCCAGCTTTTTGGTCCGAGGTGTCCAACATGCTGGAAGGTTTCCCCCAAAACGACCTCATGGTCGCAGCATGGGACTTCAACATCCCTTTAGATCACATAACAGATGGACAATTCACCTGCCAATACCACCCCACGAGCTCACATACTGTTTTACAAAACATATGTTCCAAATTTAACCTTAAGGATGCGTGGCGTCTACAACACCCAGACACTAGTGACTACACCTTTTACTCTAACCCCATAACTCATAAACCAGGATAGACTATATCCTCATATCTGGCTCCCATACACGATTAATTGAACACACAGACATAGCCCCAAGGTTAGTGTCGTGTATTAGCCTAAAACTGGCCAGATGTCACAATGAGGCAGTGCCGAAGAGATGGCGCTTTAACAGTGATGTACTTTCAGACCCGGCGGACAAAAAAAAGATCGTAGATGCTATAACAGACTACCTTAACTACAACAACACTCCGGAGACTAGCACTAACACACTCTGGGATGCACTAAAAGCTACTGTCAGGGTTACAATAATTGGTATAAAGGCAAAAATCAACAAGAGTGCCAACCTGAGGTTAACTCTGCTAGAACAGGAGATCAAATGGATAGAGCAGTCCCACGCAACCTCCCCACACAATAGCAAGCTCCTTGCTGCTCTAACACACAAGTAATATAAATACAACAAAATAATAAGGGGCATATTATCAAGGACGGCGTTAAAATTATCGCCGGTTTAGGGGCAGAAAACTGCAGCTAAAGCGGTGATAATGGGCTTGATTATATGCCCTGGAGAATTCCAATAGAAGCCCATGTTCACACCGGAACATGGACTTCCATTGGAATTCTCCAGGGCATATTATTAAGCACATTATCGGCAATAATTTTTAATGCCGTCCTTGATAATATGCCCCCAAGTGAGAGGGCAGGGTTATGGATTAATAGATATAAAGCTCTTAACTTATGTGAAGCTAACAAAGCAGGGAAATTGCTTGCTTCCTATCTTAAGCACAAACAAAACCAGTTTGTCATCTCATCCATCAAAGACTCTAACAATAAAACCCATACCAAACATTAGGACCTTCAAAGAATTCTATCAGGAACTCTATAAAAATGACCAGGCCCTAAACCTAGAAGACTGTACTAAATACCTAGAAAAACTCGACCTTCCGCAATTAAACGCAGAAGAGAAAACCAGGCTAGGAAAGGAAAGTAGCTACACATAGATCGAAATGGCAGTCAGATCCCTAAAGGATAACAAAGCCCCCGGCCCAGATGGGTTTAAAGCCTCGTTCTACAAAACCTTCTTAGACCAGCTAAAACCAACCATGAAACAAGTTTTTATTCACACGGCATCTAAAGGGACCACACCACACACCATGTCGGAAGCAAACATTATAGTCATCCCGAAGGAAGGGAAGGACCAAATTTCACAGAAAAATTATAGAACTATCTCACTGATTAACGTAGACTGCAAAATATACGCGAAGATCCTAGAGGTCAGACTCAACTCTGCCCTCCCAAAACTGATAAGCAATTCCCAGGTAGGTTTCCTTCGCACGCGTATGTCTAATGATAACACCCATCTTCTGTGCCACATCATAGAGCATGCCCGCAGTAGGGCTGGTCCCATAGTAGCTATCACCCTAGACGCCGAGAAGGCCTTTGACAGGGTTTCCAGGGGCTTCTTAGAACGCTGCCTGCAGTCGTTTAACCTATGGGAGGAATATATACGTATGGTTATAGCCCTTTATGCAAAACCATCAGCCCGCATTGTCGTGAATGGCTCACTCTCCGAGCCCTTCACCTTACAGGAAGGAACTAGACAGGGATGTCCATTATCTCCATCCCTATTTTTATTAGCATTGGAACCCCTTATCAGAGACATCAAATCAAACGACAATATCAAGGGAGTGGATATCAATTGCGCCCAAATAAAGTTAGCCGCATACGCAGACGGCATACTAATCGTAACTGAACAACCGAAGACATCAATTGATGCCCTGATGGACACAATAACTAGATATTCCGACCTCTCAGGGTACAAACTCAACAGATGACACAGTTTCTAAGAAAATCTCAATAGAAAATGAAGTCTTTTCAGACGGAGTTGCAAATACAGCTTAAAAACGGGAACAGTAAACTGTAAAGAAAGCTATTTCTCAAACCTTTTAAAAACAAATCAGCACAAGTGGAGTTTAAAAACTGCAATACACACAAACCTGTTGCAGTCAGGTAGTGCATTTGTCAGGTTCTCTAGGCAAATGTTAGCCCTGTGTAGACAGTTGGTGCACTGTTGTTAGGCTGGTCTATAAATATTATAATCAGTGTTAATTCACATACCCCATGGGGAGGGGGGAGGGGGTATGCGTGAATAAGGTCAGGTAACAACATTTAAAAGAAACATGAGTTAAAAATGTAAAGTGTGCTCCAAATTAACCCAACGTGATTGGGGTGAAACCGTTAGAGTAAAAATGTTTAAGCATTATCCAAATTAACATAAATCAAAGTCTGACCCAAAGTAACCTCCAAATAAAAGGACAGAAAAACTGAAATAAAATGTCAAAGGACACTGTTGGCTTCGAAGAATTCAAAATATGGAACTGTCTGCAACATGCTAAATACAGAACAGTCAACTGAGAAGGAAAAAAAGAAACCTTACAATCTTAAATTATGGGAATGCAGCTTAAATAGTAAAAGGATGAAACATGAATGCCTGGATCCAAAATCATGACAGGACCAAAAAGAAACATTTAGCATTTCTCCTTGAAATGCATTTTGGCAAAGTATTAAATAAAATGTTGATTCAGTTAAGAACCCAAAATGTGGAAACTATTTTGAAATGAAAAGAAAAAGAAAAATGGAACGCTAGAACACGAGTTGAAGTTGGATTGGACCTATTGAAGGGGCCTCTTTTAACCCTTGCTAGGGAGGTCCAGGATTGCAACAGCCCAAACTTTGGATGGGGGCATCTAGGCTACTCTTGAAGTGACACTTAATCTGGAACTAGACCAAATAACGTTCTGGGTCTTGGTATATGCACCATCTCCCCTAAACTGTACATAACCCCAGAATGACCTGAGCTGTTGTCAGTCCAGCACCAAGAGCACTGTTTAGTTACCAGAGGACCCAATAGCTCCAGAACCAACAGATTATTCCCTCTGGAACTCTATAAAAGAACAGAAAAGTTAGGACACATTAGCCCCTTTCCCTGCCACTCTTCCACCAAAACACTGCAACCCTTCCCTGAAACACTGCCCCTTCCCTGAAAATACTGCTTCCAACCCTGCCACCCTCACCAAAACCCTAGCCTCTACACTCTTGCCTGATACACTATATCTAAACCACTGTCTTTTTGTCAAAGACACTGAGTCCTACCGTACCACCCTTCTTTCAAAAACAAGGCCCACCTACCACTTTTCCCTGCAACCCCGCCATCAAAACATTAGAGAGGGAGCAGTGGTCCTTTGGGTGGGGAAGGAGTGACTTGGGGCCCACATTGCGTCCCGTGGGCATATCCTTCTTTGAGAGGGGAGAGGTAAGTGAGGGTCCACCGCTTGCCCTGTGGGATCACAAACCAATTAACTTGTAGGTGAGGCACAGGTGTTTTGGGTGTGCATACATGTCAACCAGTTGACTTAAAAATCTGGATGAATTCAGGCATTTAAGAGGGCCTAACCATCAAGAGAAATGAAGAATGAAGCCTTTTCTTGGAAGTTGATATAGGTTTGAAAAGTGAGTGACCCCATTTAAGCCTCTGGGGGAATTTTGTTTGTCAGGCTGGGGAGCCAGCGAGTATGGTTGGGATAGGGTGGCCTTATCACCCTACACTGTCCACTTCACCTAAAACACTACTCCCTTCCCTGCCAATTTACCCCCCACATCCATACCTTGCGCTGGTACTCAATAATCAATGAGCAGGCATTTCCCCAACACACTTTGCCCTACCATGCCACCCTTCCCCAAAACATCCTCCCCTAGCCTACCACGCTATTCCCAAAATGTTGCACTATACTGCCCCCTTTCCCGCTACTCTGCCTTCACCCTGTGGTCCTGCCATGATACAACCACAGAGCTGATACCTTCCCACCAAACAATGCCTCCAATCCCAAACCCTTCTTCATATAGTTCCTACTTACCTGGTACAGTACCTCAAAGAACACTGCCCCCACAGCCCCATTCTCTGCCATGCATCGCCAAAACATTAGGGTAGGGACACTGGTGCCTTGGGTGAGGGAGTAGTGAATGGGGTCCTGCTGCGGGCCCAACTTACTTTTAGGTGGTCATGGGTTGGAGGAGTCACTGGTCCTTAGGGTGTGGAAGGAAAGGGGTGACTAAGGGCCCACTGAGGGCCCATTTACTTTTGGGCGGTGGTGGTTTGGAGAAGTTATTAGGGTTTAGGTGGGGGAGTGATTGGGCCATCACTGCAGATTCAACTAACGATTGGGTGGTCAGGGACTGGAACGGGAACTAGTGATTTGGGTAGGAGAAGAGTGACTGGGGGCCTGCTAAAGGCCTAACCAACGTTTTGGGTGGTGATGTGGTAGAGGGGGCACTGATGCATTGGGTGGGGAAGGTGTAACTAGGGTTAGGCCCAACTTACTTTTAAGTTGTTGTGGGGTGGAAGGTGCTCTGCTACTTTGAGTAAAGTTGGGATGACTGGGGGCTTGCTGTGGGCTCTACTTACTTTTGGGTGGGTTTTTAGGGGTTGAGGACGTTCTGGGCTTGGAGTAAGGCTCAACTTACTTTTGGGTAGTTGTAGGACGTAAAGGGCTCTGGTGCTTTGTGTGGGGTAACTGGGAACTACTTTAGGGTGCTGAGGTGAAGGGGCACTGGTACTTTGGGTGGAGATGGGGTTCATAGGGGTCTGGCGGTGGTCTAATCAATTAAAGGGGCTGCTGGTATCTGGGGTGCGACAGGGGTCACTGGGGGCTGATTCGTGGTGGGAGAGAGTAGTGTTGGACTTGGGCCCTTCCTCATGTGCCTTTGGGGGTGGGTGTGACAGGTGGCTGTTGGCCCAATATGTCCCATGGGTGGTGGGCCTCCATTGCAATTTTTTGTATTGCCCCTCAAGGCCCACTGCATACCCCACAGGGTCACAGGCGGTGGGCAACATAATTATTTTTGATAGGCCCCCCCCCATGGCCGACCACATGTGCTGTGAGTTTTGGGCCCGGATTCTCCATTCATTTATGGCCCAATGATCACTGCATGTTCCATGGACGACAGCCCAAATTCTGATTTTAAAACTGCTCCTCTGGCCCGCCACTTGTCTCACAGGTAGTGGGCTCACATTTTTGTTTTGTTTATTATTGCACCGCCTACTCCACGCCCCCACCCCCCGCCCGAGCCACCCTATGCCATGCCTCATGGGCCGCGGAACCAAAGTCTGATTTTTTTTTATGCACCCAGGGCCTGCCATATGGACAGTTGACCCAAATTCCAGTATTTTTAAAAACCCTTTCCCTCAGCAGTCCCCCATCCCTAGGGCACCCCATTTTCAGACCAGAGATGGGCAACTACTGAGAGAAGAGAGCGCGGAGGAGTCACTGGGACAAGGGATGCAGAGAAAGTGCAAGACCTAGGAGCTGGGCCTGGACAAAACTTATCTACTCTTGGGTGTCCATGTCCAAGCAGCCACAGTCTCCTCTCTTCCTTCTTTTCTCGTTTGTCCTCATGGGCTCTGCAGATCTCCAACGGTGAGATGGCTCTGGGTGGATTTGACACAGCAGAAGTCGTCATCAGTAAATAAACGCCGCACCTGCCTGGTGGCCCTTTTTTTATTTAGCTGTCTGTGCTTGGCCCAAAAACCAAGAGTGTCATTGTATTTGAATTTGGCAGGATCTTTGGAGAAATGTGTGGACTTTTTACAAAACTTCCAATTGAGTAATTTGTATTTTTGTTGCAAATCGATCCCTGGAGGGTTTGCTTCATAGATTAATATATTTTTAGTGCTCTTTCTTGAACACGGATACCAAGGGTTCAATAGCAACTGATCCCAGATCATTCAAGGCGGGAGAGTATTGGATCTGCCCCACCAAAAATCAACTGACCAATTTGCTTCATGACTTAGGAACGCACCAGTGGCATAACACAAAATGATGGACCCTCCCTGCGGAAAGTGGTTAGGGACCCGGCGTCTCACAGATCGCACAGATATGCATTGGTCTTGGACTCAAAGGGCCCAAGACCAATGCGGTTGGGCCCCCCTACACTGCAGGGGCCTGCTAGGTGAAGCAGAGTGGCTTTCCCGAGCCTTTAACTGTTTCTTATCTCATACCATTGCAGGCATTCTGCAAGGCAGCCAATAGCATGGCTTAGAGGGTGAGGGGCCCCCCTACAAAACAAGAAGACCTGGAGGTCCCCCTGCACAACAAAGGCTGCAGGGGGCCTCCGTTGCGCCCCTGGAACGCACATGCAGCCAACGAAGGACTTGAACTTGTTTCTGACTATTCAGACTCCTCCGAATGTTGCACTATGACATGTTCATATGTTGACGCTATAGTGAAATGCCGTATGTTACGAACGACAATCAAAATCAACCCAGGCTTATGAATGTGGGTGAAGGCAGATTTACCACTGTTTGAATGGGCAGACACTCGTGATTTTATTGAAGACATAGCTGCTGCTGTGTGTGAGGACAACAACATAATATTGGCCGCCGTGCCTTGCCATAAAATTAAAATATGAAAGATACTTCAAACAGACAGGGCCTTAAGGAGAGCTGAGCAGCTTGCCTCTCAGAGTATTGCTAGTAGTAGAGAGCTAAAGGTGTTTCGAGCTAGACCTAAAAAGGAGGGCATGCGAAACAGCTCATATGCTGACCAGACTTCAGTTGCATTCCAGGGGCAGACTAGCAGACAGTGCACAACACTTTAATTAAAGGGAGCCGGACAGGGGGCCGACCGAGCTTCCAGACTGGAATCTGAACACCCCTCCACATTTAACATGGCTCCAGCCCTATATTAACTAACAGCCCACTGCTCCGTAATCCTCACCCACAATAGATGCTATAATGGAAATGAACTCACATGGTGATTGCTCACCGCTATCTCATATTAAGTAGGTTCATAATCACAAACTAACCTGAACATTGCAAAGCCAAGAGGTCTGGCTTTTTATTAGTGAAAGTGCTTGCAATGTTATGGGTGAGACTGTCTGGAGTTGAGGCAGTCAGGGAAAGAAGGTTTTGAGTTAGAGGGTGTGTGGATGTGGGTGATTGTGGGCAAGTACTGACTGAGTGAGAGTGAATTGGTGGGAGAATGTGTTTGGGACTGCGAATGCAGATGGGTGACGGAATGTGGAGGAGCCATAAATAGCCACACCACCACACAAATATCCACCTTGTCCACAGTATCCACCGATACATGAACGCTCAGGAGTCCTATTAGCTTCTCACCTGCCACTGCAGGTGTTTCTTTGAGATTAGTGAACACAATATTACACAGTTTGCACTACTGTGGAGGAATTATGTTTCAATCCAGTGTAATAGTGATACTCGTCAAGTACAGTGCCTAAAAATAATTAGAAATCTACAGTACTAAATGATATAAGCAAGCAATGTCCATTGGGGAGGGGCACATTGGCCTTTCCCCTGCATGTCATTTGCCTCAAAAGTCATGACTAGTCCATAGGCAAGTCTTTGTGGTAGCCATGGGCATCTTGCCACTGAGCTGGTCAGGGTGCACTCTGCAGTACACAGCCCTTGCATTGTTGTAACTTCTTCACCTGGTCACCGCACTGTACATTCCCAGCCACATGTCCTCTACCTGCCCTTATGACGTTTGCAGCCTCTCACTCTGTGCAGTGTTCCACAACATGCAACATGTGGTGGAACACTGCACTGGGTCAGACACACATACCAGTGAGTGGGCACTTCAGAGCATGTTATCACCTACCAGTAAGCATGCATGTACTAGACGGCTGGTGCGGGTACGTGGCCGTGCTTATCAGGGATCATCCACTCAAAGTACATCAGCAGCTATAGGCTATATACTGAGCAGAAAACAAGGACCTTACAGTGAATAGGAGCTTATGGGTGCCTAGCACCTGACCATCTGCAGGCATCTAAAAGCAAGGAGCTTGGCAGACATGCAGTTCTGTTGTCAAAGAATACAGGTGCATATAGTAAATGCAGGACACTTTTTGGAGATATATGTACTCAAAATAGATATTCAATAAAAATTGTAATAAATGTACTAATACGTTCTCTATAGTACCCCAAGTTTGAAGGTCATAATATTAAATTAGCGTATTATATAGTATTAAAGAAAGATGTTTTGTGAAAGTGATTTTTCTGTAGGAATATGATGTTTAGCTTTATCGGAGAACGTGTGGCATTACAGCCAGAACTGCCAACTTTGGACCTGGGGAACCAAGTTTAAATCCCCGCGTCAGCTCAATATCCTGTGATTCTGTCCAACTCACTTAATCCCCCACCAAACCAACATGAATCTGTCCTTTTGTAACATTCTGGTGGTATTGTAAACCGCTACAATGCCCTTGAGCCAAGTTTACAGTATATAAAACTCCCAAAAAATAAATCTGGATCACCCTATCCTGAGAAACGTGAGAGTCTGGCCTGCCTCCGAGGAGGCCTGGGGTAGAATCAGTCAGAGCTGCAGCAGGCACTGAACCCTCTTGACAAGAGTATGGATTTAGACAATAGGGCCCTCCTGCTGCTTTTGGGGGAGCTGTGGATTGAATTTGTTGAGTCAAAGCTGGTTCCCTGATCAGAAAGAGAATTGCCAACAAACCTACAAAACCTACATTGATTTTTAAACATCACACATTGCATCAGAAGCAGTATTTGTTTTTTTTACTTTTTTATTTCTTGGGTAATACCCCATAAAATATACACATAAAATCACAATTACATACATCTTACTTTAGAATAAAAATAAAATACATAATTTATCCTTCCTTTAAAATGGCATTATGATTATAATAATACATGAGTTCATTTCATCTTCTATACTAAAAAAGAAAATACTGATCATATTTTTAAAATGTTGCATCTTACTCAAATCAAATCAATAAATAGCTTTATTTGGAAGTATAATAACAACCATAAAAGCACATACAATATTACATCAAAAATATAATCTATAAAAACAGATCAAGCAATACTTAAAAGGTTAAAACATGACAATATATGTTAAAATAATTTTAAGACATCATAGAACTACGATCTCGCACAGCAGATTTAAAGAAAAAACCCAACATACAAAACAATTTCAGCATCTTACTCCCCAAGGATGCATTAAATATCTAGACACAGAGAAGACAACCCACTCAATGTTTTCAGATCTATATATAAGAGAGGCATCCGTGAGGTGTTCTATAGACAAAATGTGGCAAATAGGAATTATCCAAGTCTCTCTCAGTTTATGGTAGGATGGACAGAAACACAGTAAATGCTCTTCAGACTCAGGGCTGGTAGGTAAGACAGAACACCCTCTCCACCTGCTCCCTGTATTTATTCACAGGTATGATCCCATATCTGAACTTTAAGAAGATGGATCTAGCATGATGTGGTCGTTTTTTGATCCAAAAACAGTTTAAATTCAAAGTTACGCTTAAAAGCCTAGCATTTTCTTAGTTATCAGTTCTGGGTTATCCCAGGCTGTGTAGGCCTCACATGTACATTCAAGCCTTGATGTGTTTAAGTGAAGGTATTGACCCAGAGTTATCCAAGGCTTTCACGACTGTAAATGCTTGTCTAAAGGGAATCAGGGATTTAATTGTCCAAGCCATTATCCAGTAAATCAATGGTTTAAGGGTCACAACTTTTATTACATTATTTAAGCATGGGTATAAGCGCATTGGTGTAAGTGGAGCACTTTGGGGCAGCATAAGTATTGAACATATGAACCTATTCTCTATTTTCTTCAGACTCTTAGTTTGGTCCAAGTCCCAAATCTCTGCTCGATAGAGGGCCGCACTAAGTTGTCTTGCGCGATAGATTTCACTCATCTTCATTTGTTTTGGTCTAACACCATCCACGTCCAGTACAACATCGCAATAAGTACTTTTCTTCTCTTCTAATTCTATTTCAGTCCTTTTCCTCTTTCGACCTTTACTTTCTCTTTTTTCTGCTTTGCATTTACAGCGTCTGTATATCAGTACTAATATTAATACGCCAATTGAAATAGCTATTAATCGGCTTAGTAGTTTCCCAACCAAGCTATTCCCCAGTGCTGCAATCCAATCCTCTCCCAATTTTCTTCCATGCGCCATCAGCTTTTAGTTCTGTTAAATCATTGCTCAAGTTAGTTTTGTTACTTATATACCCCTGCAAATCCTTACTTTTATCAGGGATATAAGTGCAACATTGTTGAATTTTCAGCATGCGACAGACTACGCCTTCTTTTGCCAATATTACATCTAAGCAAAAGACACACAATTGATGGACGGAATGCAGAACAAATCAAAACATTCACACACAGTCAAGAGATCTGGGTTAAATCCATCATTCTTTTGCTCACCATGCCACCCTAGTTTAGACCTGGCCATATGCAAATCAGCCTTGACCTTGTGCCTCATGGGAACATTCCAGCCCGAACTACCAAGCCAGGTCCTCCCTGGACCAGAAACAAGCATCCTAGGACCTATTTTGGGGTTTCACCCCTCATCAGCCAGTGTAGCTTGAATCCAGTGGCACAGTGGTTTGCTTACCCATTTCTTACACTGTTCCAGCTGTATGAACCCCAGTCAGAAGGGCCAAAAGGGCGACTGGTAAGATGGAAATATGAAATCTCAGAAGAGAGGGCGCACATTTAAGATGCTTTTGTGGGTCTGTTATAGCCTCAACCCACAACCCTCATAGATCTGAGCACTTGGGCAAGAATAGGTGATGGTCGTTTAGCAGCAATAGCATAGCCACCTTCAGAGTGGCAAAAATACTTTACCGAATCATTCATTAATGAGTCCCTTATTTCTGGAAATAACATTTCAACGGTGATGTTAATTGAATACTTAAGTGGCAGGTTCTGGCAAGTAAAAATGGCGCTCTGTGGTCTTCGCTTGCCTCTAATGTTACCAATTATAGCCGAGACGTAAGCCCATACTTAGAACATCCCTTCGGGTGCCCGTTGTCATACTCTCTTACCGCGAGCACTGGATGGCTTTTGAGCAGCTGTGCAGTAGAACACAGTTGTGCCTCGCCACACCCAGTACCTTCACTTGGTACACATGGGTGGGCGGGGGTACTGAAGCCCTTCAAGCATGCATATGCTCCACGTGAAGTACAGCTGCCCTGCCAAGCCTCAGCTATCGCTACTATCAAATGGATGCAGTTGAAATGGATATTTCATGTATGTGGACGGGTCCACCTCCTTCCCCTTCAGGCTCCTTTAATTCCAGTCTTCTATACTGGAACTGTGAAACTTAAGGTTCCCATACTACACTCGTCAAAGTCCGGGCTCCTATACTCGACCAGTCCAACTCCAGGCTTCCATCCTAGGCCCATCCAACTAAAGGTTCCCATACTAGACCCATCCACAGTCAGGCTCCTATACTAGACCCATCCAACACTGGGCTCCTATGCTGGACCGACCAACTCCAGGCTTCTGCAATAGACCCATACAACTCCAGGCTTCCATACTAGACTCGTCCAACTCCAGGCTCTCTAATAGACCTATGAAACTCAAAATTAGGCCTATGCAACTCAAGACTCCCGTACTAGACCCATCGAAGTCTAGGCTCCATTCTGAACCTGCAACATTGCACCGGCTGTCCCTCCACTTTTTGCGGCTCAGAAGCCCAGTCCAGGAGGCCAAGTCTATTGGTACAGTGTGCTAAGTGAGGTTTTGCAGCATAAAGTACAACATCTGGACGTAGATCTGATTAAAAATGCGACCGGAACCCGTCTCCTCCTTGATGATCACATTAATTAACCAATACCAACCACAGACATCAGACAGCGGGCTCTGACTCTATAGTGTAGGTGTACTGTATTTTGTAGCCACAATTCCTTTCCCAGTACGATTTTGCATGTTGTGAAAAAAACATTTCATGAAAGGAAATTAGAAGGGGTGACTGCATGACCCAGGTTACCCAAGTGGGCTTTGTGACATCCGCTAATAGCGCTGAATGGTTTTCAAAAGGATCGGTATTGTTAGCAACATCCACAAAGAAGGCATGTTTGCTGACTCTGAAGCTGGGCAAGGGCAACTACCAGGGCCGTTTAGAGTAGTAGCAAATAATTTTGAAAAATAAGCCTAACTCCCCATTAAAAAGCCACCCTTATCCCACATAGTAATGGGAAAACATTACAAAACGTTTTGCTGAAGTCCAGCATGAAGGCACATTAGTGCAGAAGAATCATGGCTCTTTACTTCCGGTGAAGACGGGTGTGCACACTGAAAGGTGCATCCATCCTGCTGATAGCAGAAGGTGGCCTACTAGACCACCAGAGCTGGCTCCTCGGTTGGAGCGGAGGAGCGCCGTCCCACTTAAAATCCCCCCAAAACCCACTGAAAAATAAAATGGCAATTTATTACCATTTTATTTTTCATCCCTGCCCGAGCCAAGCATCAGGACTGGGGCGGGGTCGCTGCTGAGTGACAGCAGCAGGGAGGAGGGTGGCTGCCTATGCACTTATGTTTAAAGAGCGCATGTCGTTTTTTGGCCGGCCATCTTGAGACGGCAGCCACACATGCGCACTTTAAACATCTCTAACGCAGGTGTCTGAAGATAGCTGAGTGCAGGCCTCCAGGGCGCTGTGGAGCGCAGAGTGAGGCCACTCCCTCCAATCAAGGAGCTGCTCTCACAGCTTCCAGTTCCTGTGGAGGTCTGGAGCAAAGAACGTTGTGTTCGCCCGGTCAGAATTTACTGCGAGGACACCGTAAAATGTAATGGACGCATGTACTTTCTGCTGAAGTGTCCATCTCACATCCACTCCAATGTGTTGGCCTAGTGGCGTTTGTGCAACATCATGCCAAAAAGTAAAAAGAAAAACGATTGTGCTAGAAGTATTTTTATTGCTAACAGGATCTTCAATTTGCCTTCAATTTAACAATTTTCCTTCATTTTACTGTTAAACAAGCATTGGCAAAGCCAATATATCTAGCTTTCTCAGACTAATGTGATGGTTATTTTTTTTTTTTTTGTTGCAAGCATGTGTCATAAAAAGAAAAAAAGAGACCATGCCTTTACTTAAACATGTTTGCCATATGCTTGCAATAAAAATGCTACATTTCAAAAAGAATTCACTGATGCAGCGGTTTTACTAGTGATGTTTTTTTTAAAAAACAGGCCTTTCCGTTGTGCCATGCATTTTATTATTATTATTTATTTAACAGGTTTTATACAGCGCTGACTAGACCCAGGGGTATCAGAGAGCTTTACAGGAGCTTGAGGCGGAACGGAAATATAACAGTTGTAGAATGCAAAAGCAATCAGAACCATTAGAACCAACAAAAAGATTACTCCAGGGGCTATTAACATGAGCTTGTTCGATCAGTGAATAATTAATGTGGGAGGGTAGAGAAAATAAAAGGGAAGGGGAAGAAGTTTAGGAGGTGAGAGAATGTGGATGGGGATGGTAGGGATAAGGTCCAGGAAGGAAGGGAGCGGAATAAGTGGGGGAGGAGAGCGAGTAGCAAGAGGTAGAAAAGTAGGGAGGGGGAATGGGAAGGAGTAAGACATGAGGTCAGAAGAGGAGAACCTGACAGGGGGGAAGTTGAGAGAGTGTCAGTGGACAAGATAAGGATTAAGGACCCCAATATTTGATGAGGAGATGCAGTTTTAGTTCCTTTTTTAAGCTGAGGTAAGAGGGGTTACAACGCAGGTCTTTTGGGAGGCTATTCCAGATGCTAGGACCGTTACCGGAGAAGGAGTAAGATTGAGTGCGTTTCTTATGTACCAGGGGCGGAATTAGAATGAGGGCATTGGTACTTCTCGTTGGTCGGGAACAGCCAGCTTTGTGAAATTTATTAGAGAGGTATGGCGGGGTGTTTTGATGCAGGGCCTTATGTGTAATGCATGCCTTCGACGGGCAGCCAATTGAGGGCTTTGAGGGTAGGGGAGATGTGGTCAAAGCGTTTGCAGAAAGAGATAAGCCTAGCAGCTAGGTTAAGCACAGTTTTGAGTGGTGCCAAGTGGGCTTTAGGTGTTTCAGCGAGGATAGTGTTACCATAGTCGATTCTCGACAGGACCAGTGCTTGGACCACTGATTTGAAGTCATCAGCAGGAACGAAGGGTTTCATTTTATTGAGATTGCGGAGAGTGAATTTTTTATGTGGGAAGTAAGAGTAAGGCTATTGTCCATGATGATGCCTAATGATTTAACTGAGTTGGATATGGTGAGCAGGCAGTTGAGAGCATTAAGGTCATGGATTCAGTCCTGGATGGGGAGCGGGTTATTTTTGGGAGAGAAGAGGATGATTTTGGGTTTTTTAGGGTTGAGTTTGAGATGATTATGGTGAAACCATGTTTAGATCTTAGTCAGTGTATTGTTGAGGTGCAGAACATCAGAGCAGTATTTAATCTTATAGTAAAGTTGTGTGTCGTCGGCATAGAGGTGGTAATTGATTCCTGCTTTTTTAAGAATGAGGGAGAGGGGTTCCATGAAGAGGTTGAAGAGAGAGGGCGAGAGTATAGAATCTCGGAGAACACCAAGGGAAACAGGTGTGGGGTTAGAAAGGCAGTCCAAGATTAATTTGCTGAGTTCTGTGTTTGAAAAAGGAGGTGAGCCATTTGAGGACAAGACCATTGAGGCCAAAGCGATCTTTAAGAGTGTTAAGTTAGGTATAGTAGTTAACAGTATCAAATGCAGCAGAGAGGTCGAGGACAATGAGTAGACAAGATTCACCCTTGTCGAGGGAGTGATGGATGTCGTCAACTATGAAAATCATGGCGGTTTCTGTACGGCAGCCTTTTCTGAAGCCAAATTGCAGTGATTCCAGAAGATTGAAAGAGTTGATATGATTATCCAATTGGAGAAGGGCGCATTTTTCAATGGCTTTGGAGCGCAGAGGGAGGTTAGAGTAAGGGCGGAGATTATTTGGGACATTAGGATCGGCCTTGGGATTTTTGAGAATGGGAGTGATTTGTCTGAGTTTGAGGGAGACAGTGACACACCCCGTGGCCAAAGAGGAGTTGATAATAGTGGTCCAGTATGGAGCAATGAAATGTTTAAGATCTTTGATCAGGTGAGAAGGGAGGGGGTCTTTGGTGTGGGAGGATGGTTTTAGTTTAGTGATGATGTTATAGACTTCAAGTTCAGAAACGTGGTGGAAATTATGCCAGGAGGCATTATTTTTTTGCTGACGGTTCTTGGGGTTAGGTTCAGGAGGGAGATGTGAGGAGATTCAGGAGAAATGTTAATGGAAAATAGAGGGTTGGGTGAGAGGGGAGTTAAGAGGAAGGATTGATCAATTGTGGCGATTTTTTCGGAGAAGAAGTTTGCAATTTCTTCGCATTTCTCAATTGAGACCTTCAACTTTGGGGGGCAGTGGATGTTTGGTTTTTGACGATGCTGAACAGTTCTCTGGGTCTATTTTTGGTCTGATCAAGTTGGGCACGGAAGAAAGAAGCCTTTTCGTTAAGGATGTGTTTCTTGTAGTTGGACCTAGCGGATCTGAGGAGGGCTAGATTGGAGGGGGAAGGGTATTGCCTCTATGTTCTTTCAATCAATCTAAGAGAGCAGCTTTCGTTGTTGAGATCTGGGTTGAACCAGGATTTGGAAGGGATGCTTCTTTGAGTTTTTAGCTTGGGTGGGGCAATTTGGTCAAGGACCTCTTTAACCGATTTATTAAAATGTTCGGTGAGGTCGTTAGCATTTTAGGAGGAAGGATTGAGCAGCAGTTGAGCTTGAAGTTTAGTCTCCAGTTCACCAGGGGAGTTAAGATGAAAGTTTCTGGTCAGTTTCTTGTGTTTAATGGTTTTTGAGGAGGGGTGTGTGGCCGTGGTAGAGAATGAGGTGGTGGTCAGACCAGTCGATGGGGATGGTGTTGGATAAGGTGGCCAGATTGTTGTTTGAGATGATGGCGTCAAGAGTGGCCCCTTTGGTGTGAGTTGGGGAATGACAAAGTTGTTTAAGGTCTCTAATCTCAAGAAGGTTAGTGAGGAGGTTAACTGTGGGGTCCTTAGTATCATTCCAGTGGAGGTTGAAGTCACCAAGGAAGAGGTTTTTTGAGTTGGAAAGAGAAGATTGGGTGAGAAGGTCGGATAGTTCCTCTGCGAAGGGGAGAGGGTCACCAGGGGGGTGGTCGATATTATGAGGACGAATTGGGGGAGAACCCTTGTATTTAAGTTCCGCTCCAAGGTATTCGAAGGTGGTATGGTCAGAGTTCTTAACAAGAGAGAGTTGTAGTTCATTTTTAAAGATTATAGCTAGACCACCTCCTATTCTGTCAGGTTTATCTTTTCTGAGGGTGGAATAACCAGGAGGGGAGAGAAGGTCAAGGATAGAAGTAGAGTGGTCCTTGAGCCAAGTTTCAGTAAGGAAGGCAATGTGAATGGCTTTGCTAAGGATAGTTTCAGCAATTTCAGTCGCATGTCAGACGGCCAATCGGCAGTTAACCAGCATGCAGGCTAGGGGTTAAGGGTAGTTTATGGGGTGACAGCATGATTGGATAGCAGTACGTTGTGGTAGTGGTCTTGTTGATATGGGGGAGGATGGAATTCTGCTAGTCCCCAGGATCACTGGAATGCTTGATTAGGGGACGGGAGGGTCAATATTAGGGGGGTTGGGGAGGTAAGGGTTACATAGGTCAAGGAGATCAGTGGGGGAGGGATGACTCGAGGGACGGGGGGCCTATGAGTACAGTTGCAGCGGGGGTATTGTTCAAATGTTGAGGGTTAGAGGTGCTTTGTAAGTCAGGGCCAGGGAAATTAGTGCGATTAAGGAAGCTCCTGGAGGAGAGGGCGTTGAGGTCTTTTCTGAGTCCAGTGAGTTCCGCCAACATGGTTAAGAGATAGCGTTCAATGTTAGATAGTGTCTGGGTTATGAGAGTGAAAGGGGTGGTGGGTGAGAGGTCGGGAGGGAAAAGAGGATGTTCCGTGTTCGCCATGGAAAGCGGTCTGGAGAGTGGGTGAGGAGGGAGGCCAGGAGGTGGGGAGGGGAGTGATCAGGTTGATGGACGAAGGGATGGCAGTGGGGACGCAGAGGGCATTCCTAGAATCAGGATATATGTTCTGAGATGGAAAGGAGGTGAGAGGCGTGTGAGGAGAGGAAGCAAATTGGTTATGGGGAGGAAGGCAATTTAGAGAGGATGATATTGGTGTCGGCAGATGAACCGTAGGGAGTTCAGGGAGTGGGAGTTGGGAGGAAGTGGTGGGGAAAGGGGAGGGATTAGTGGTAGGCGGAGGTACATCATTAGGGAGAGAGTGAGTAAGGGTGACTGTGTATGCTGTTGAGAAGTCGGGAGGAGGGGCGGTCGCTAGAGAGGGAGGGTGAGTGGGAGACTGGGGTTGAGGGACTTCATTATCAGTTGGCAAAACTGGGGGAGGGAGGGTCTGAGGCGGTGAGGACAAAAGGGTGTCTTGTGGTTGTTATTTTTGTTATTATTGTTAGGGAGACAAGAATAGATCATCACCTAAATCGCAGGTATCTAAAATTTTACATTGTCACTTTTTAACATCAAATCAGCAAATAACTGGACACCCATTATTCGAACTAAATAAATACCTTTTATTTGAAGGCAATCAAGACTTTCCGGAGCTGTGGAGGTTGCATGTTATGTCATTATGTGCACATTCCGAGGCACTATAAGTCCTTAGAGACATCGTGGGAAAGTAACTCATGTCATAATGAACAGACAAGCACACAAAATGTATTGGCATTTCATAAAGATTTAGTTGTATGCTTTTGTTCAGTGTTTTAGTAGTAGGCTAAACTAAGCAACTCCAATAGTTAGTGTCTAAGTACGCCCCAAACTTCGCCCCGTAGAACCAACCTGCACCAAAGTTGTTAGCAAAATAATAGTTAAGCAGAAACATTTTTGAGAAAGTATGGTGAGGATTGGTCAGTGGTGCAAGGTAGTAAGTCACTCATAAAACTCCTTTCCTTTGAAGGGGCCATCCAGTGAATGACGTCACAATAGATCTCAAAAGCCCAGCTGACATCATCAAACAAAGTAATATTCTAGAATGCTGTTGGTGGCTGCCAGTGATGCATGACTGGATCAAGAGAACCGTTTTACTCCACCGTGGCTGACCCCTTTAACATCAGCAGAGATGCATTGATACCTTAATGCAAGTATTTCAAAATATTTTTGAGTTTAACCTTTGTGACAATGTGTAACTATTCTAATACTCAGCCCATTTCAAGCATATTTCCAGTCAACTTTTCCATCAATTAATATTATGACTCACAGGATTTACGCAATCGTTGTTTACCTTTCTAAAAGAATGTCTGTCGTACGAACCTGGTTCTAACATTCTCATGATGGCACCAAAATGGCATTTTGTGATGTGAATGTTTAAGAACCTGCACTGTCTGAATAATTCTGCAAGTACAAAGCAGTGACGTTAGAAACAGGTCCATAGACCACCCATTCATTAAGAAAGATAAATGTTTAATAGGCGATTGGGGAAATCCTGTGCTTCTTAATATATATGCCCCAACTCAGATGCTACATAATGGGAGAACCCCATAGTTTTTTCCTTCCTCACTTAATATACCTAGAGTAATACTACCCTGTTGGAAGATTATATATGGGATAAAGTACCCTCTGCCATACATTATAAGAATATTCCAAGTCACCGAAGAGTTCTATGACCATATAAAGGAACATGACCTTTAGTGGCCATATAGAGGAATGAGGAACCTTTAAAAGGTTATGGAATTCCAAGGGTACATGAAATATTCTTACCATGTATGGCAGGGGTACTTTATCCCATATAATACATGGTCACACCATCACCTTCCCCAGAAATCACTTAAATCCTTGGTGCATAGCTCTTTCATATGAAAGAGAGAGCATGTTTGCAAACATTAAGTCTAATAATAGAATCAGTAGTGCACAATTTAACACATTAAAAAAGCTATTAGATATTTGCTGCAAAAAGTTATTAGAATCAGTTTAATAGAAGGCAGTTTAGAAAAAACTCAGTAACACGAATGACTAGAAAGTTGCCGAAAGATTATTACTTTTCTATAATTACCTAAAGAGTGAAAAAAATTAACATGTTTCCATAAATATCTTCTTTCTGCTTGTCACTGTTCATCTAGAACAGGGTCTCCTACCTTTCTGTAATAAGATCTACTTATGTTCAAAGAATATCATCCCGGGCTACTGTTATTACAATTGTAATAGTGAGCATATCAGACAAGTTTACATTAGCTACCAACCCATGGAAGATTACCAGTAGTGATCACCATGGTGCCACACACTGAGTTGCCATCTTAATGTAAAAAAATGCTTCATCAATTTGGAATGCCTCTCTCTACATGGGGGTTGTATGACAGGGGCACGATTGGCTAAACCACGCATGCCTCTACAACGCATCCCAAACCACAAATGCGTCTTAACCTCGCACTGCTTAACCACGCATGCCTTTACCATGCAATGTTGTGGTAAAGGCATGATTGGTAAGGGGATATACGTGGCTACATTTGCCACTACCTCGCCCACCCCTTCCCCACTAAGCCCTAACATTCTATCTCCCCCATCCTCCTTCCCTGAGGCCTAAAACCTAAGTACCCCTCCCCCTCCCCCCCTGTGGGCTAAAACCCTTCACCCTAACACCGACCCCCCTCACCCTAAGCCCTAAAACCTACCCTTACCCCTAAACACCCGCAAACCCAGCCCCAGTGCTTAAAATTACCCCTAACCCCCGCCTTGAGCCCAAAAAACCTTCCACAAATTACCCCAAACTACTCCCTCGACCTAAAGGCTAAAACCCTTCCCCCTCACCCTGAGCCCTAAAACCTAAATTGTAAATTTGATACTTGTATAGCGCACTACTCACCCACAAGGGTCTCAAGGCGCTTGTACGTATACCGCTGTGGAACCCATCCTGGCTTTCCCTGTGAGGCGTCCACTCCTGGGCACCCCCAAGGTGGAGGCCAGGCATCCTTAGCGTTGTGGGGGCCTCACCTCTAAACCCCCCCCCCCCAAACCCAGCCCCAGGACTTAAAATGACCCTGCCCTAAGCCTTAAAATCCTTCCAAATATTATCCCGGCCCCCTCTCTCGTTTTGAGCCCTAAAACCCTTCAAAAAATTGCACCAACCCCCCCACCACCCTCCTGAGCCCTAAATCCCTTCCAAAAATTATCTCAACCCCCCCCTCCCCTACCCTGAGCCCTTGCAACTGACCCCATTCCTTTAAAACTGACCCGTCCCCAGCCCCACTTAGCTGTCCGCACCCGGAGCTTCCTGTTCCGACGTTTCCTTTTCCAATGCGTCCTGTCAGTCTCCCCGCCCATCCTGACAGCTAGACCGCGCATTGCTCTAACCACGCATATGTGAGTTAAGGCATATGCGTGGTTAAAGCAAGCGTGGTTAAGCTTGCGGGGAAACGGTACACGTGGCTCAGCCCCCGGAGTAAAGGCTGTTTCCCCTACATGGGTAATGCATACCAGCCATAGCTGTAATACACCTAGTACCAAGCTAATAATATGCATCAGAAGTCTTCTTGATGCTGCATGGTATTTCACTCAAATATCAGCTTTAAATTTATTTCATAAAATTTATAATATTTCTCAAATCATGAACTTATGAGTCCTGAAAATATCCACATTTGGATCTCAAATACACTCTTTTGAATTTCATTATACAGATATTAATTCAACCTAGCGAAAGCTTCTAATTTAGTACTCTGGGCTACACACAGGAGAGCTACTTGTAGGTACCTGGAGAGCTACCAGTAGCACACAAGCTACTTGTTGGAGAAGCTTGATCTAGAACAATAGAGCAGAAGGAAAAAAAAGCAACATTGGATACCTGTTTTTATACAGGAATGGCAGAATTCCATGTATTATAAGGATATTAAGTGTCATCACACAACCCTTTGCCAGTATAGATGTGTGCACACTAGTTGTTTACAATCTCATTAGGCTTGGGTTACTTTACTATACACTAAAGGGGCCATTTGGTATCCAGGACAAAAATCAGTCAGCCCAGTCCTGCATCACTAACAATCACAATGAATGGCATTTTGGAATATTGTTTGTTGGGTGATGTCAGTTTGGGATTTGTGATGTATTGTGACATCATTCACCGGATAGCCCCCATTAAGAAGACAGAAGAAGCGGCTCCTCTATAAGGGCATCAGAATGCTGCCCCCTCATATTTGTGCCCCCCAGTCCCCTTATTCCATGTAAAAGAGATAAAGACTTTTTTTCTCCAGCTGTGCCAGTGCTTTTTTGCAGGCCGGGTTGCTTAGTTCTTGCACCATGAGTGAGGAGGGCTTACTGTGCGGGGGTAGGTCTAAAAATTGTTGGAAGCAGACACTAGACATTATACATGCAGGCTCACACTCACCTGGGTCGATGACACCCACTCTTCAAGAATGTGCATGCCGAGTTGGACAACTGCCTTTCTCTGTCCACCCCGACACTAGAGACCTCTCTCCATCATGCAGTTAGTGAGCCAGGGGATCACAAGCCGCAGCCCATCGGACTCCTAATGAGCACTGGGTTTGGCTGCCCAAGCCAATCCTGGAGCTGCTCTCATCCTGTTGTGGTGACATAACAGCAAGGGAGCAACATCTGGATTGGCTAAGGAGGACATGCAGGTAGACCTATGCTTGGGTGTTCTTGTATATGAGGCAGCGTCGCCTTGGGGAGACTCAGGTCCACGAACATGGCCAATCACTGCATGCCCTTATTATGAAGCTATGCAGTGATTGGCCATTTTGATCCCTTGCTCTCTTTGTGTGCAGTGACAGTAACAGCATTGCGCACAAGGGAGTGGTAGAGACAAGTTTTTTCCAAGTTCGGAAATTCCTTACTGATCAAGTTTTCAGCTGAAAGGGAAAGGCAGCAGCACTAAGGTACTCAGAGTCGGAGATACCATGCCATGGTAAAACGAGTTGAAGACTGATTTAATGTACCTTTCTGTTTGGAGAAGACAGACTTCAAGTTCTAAATAATCTGCAGTCTTATGATTTATAAGTTTTGTTTCTGTCGATGAGGACCTGCGGGTTCAGTTCAGTCCCTGAATTCAAAGCCAGTTCACGTTATGCTGTTCCCCCTGGCATGAACAGTCGCTTTTTTAGCAGGTTGGCTGCTATCACCAGTTCGCTAAACAATATTGTTTGATTTTTGGAAAGCGAAGTGTATGTCGGCACCTGAATCCTCATACAAGTCGTGGTGGGAATCAATCCATATCCCAAACGGACCTGTGAATATTTACAACCTACTTGGGTAAATCTGCTAATACCATTAGTTCACTTTCTGTGAATTTCACACGTCTGCATATGAACTGTTTTCTGTGTAGAACACACAAATAAAGCAAAATAACACCCCTCCCCCCACAGTATTTTCAGTTTAATACTCTTGCATAGCAGTGGCGCAGCTAGACCTTTGGCCGCCCATGGGGGCCCCTGTCCCGTGACGGTCCCATGTAAGAGCCGGGATGCTGGCGATCCCTTGCAACGGCTGCAGGTAGGAGCGGGGAGTTGCTGGCAATCCTGCATTTGCTGCAACGGCCACAGGTAAGAGTGGGTGGGGGAGGCCGCCACCCCCAAATCTCGTGCTGCTTGAGGCGGACCGCCCCCCCTTGCTATGCCACTGTATAGCCATTTAAATGTTTTTAAGATTCATAGACACATGTGGCCTTCTTATATTAAGTACAAAGGCTGCTCCCATTCTTTTAGAATGTTGTGCCCATGACCTGGAATTATCCCTTAAACTTCACCACCTGTGGCATCCAGGCTTTAACGCATTCATTGATGACTGATTGATAATTTTATACTTTCTTTTAATGTCTGATTGATAGACTGACTGCCACGTTCGCACAGGTATAATCCAAACCTTTCCTTTAATGTTGAATCACTTTGTGACATAAGTGTGCCAATTAAGGCTCATAATGTTAATTGTGATAGACATTGTGGCAACGTGCTGCAGCTAAACTGAACTGTAGATTGTGTGACATCACTGAAGCTTTCCCGGTGCCGTACCCCTGTTTAAATCAAATATACACGCATTACTTACTGATTCAGTAGAAGTTACGCCAATTACAAAATGGCGGCACGGCCGGGTTGGCACACTGCTTTCTCTCATAAAGAGGTTTACGTTTACTTTCAGCTCAGACTCAGAGACTCGTCCTCGTTGAAAAATATTGTTTTCATTTTAAACAAGCATTTGCAATGAAATGCGTCTCGCATTTACACGAGTTTGAGCTATTGGCATTGTAAATGACAATGCCTATTATTTATGATTTGGTTTTTAAAACATAAATAAAAGTTATTGTCATTTACAATGCCAATAGCTTAAACTCTGGCAAATGTGAGGCCTATTGCATTCCAAATGCTCGTTTATAAAAGCGCCCTATGCCGCGCTTTCACTTTAATGGCGGCCACATCCCTTTCTTTAGACGACCCACGTCTAAAGAAAGGTGCATGGCCGCCATTAAAGTGAAAGCATTTGTTTAAGTTGACAAACAAATGTTTTTGGGGGTAAAGCATCCCATGCTGCGCTTTGACTTTAATGGCAGCCACGCCCCTTTCTTTAGATGCGGCTTATGTAAATAAAGGTGTGCGGCCACAATTAAAGTGAAAGTGTGGTATGGGGTGCTTTTACAAAACAAATGCATTTGTTTAAGTTGACAAACAAATTGAGTTTTTTTTGTAAAAGTGCCCCATGCCGCGCTTTCACTTTAATGTCGGCCACGCCCCTTTCTTTAAGACGCGGCTCGTGTAAAGAAAAGTGCCACCGCCATTAAAGTAAAAGCACAGTATGGGCGCTTTTAAAAATAAAAGCATTTGTTAAGCAGCATAGCGCGTGCAGAAGTGCTGCGCTGTGCAGGTAACATTTTTGAAAGATAAAGTGCAGCGTCCATGATCAGGCGCCGCGCTGTTATGAAAACAGGGTGGGTTAGAGAGAGACTGTGGTGCAAGCAAAAGCAGCTAGATTAAAGACATTAAAGAAAATAATACAGGCTGTAGCTAAAACAGACTGAGTAACAACACAAGTGAAAAGTCCAGTCCTCATGGGAGGTTACAAATGCAGACAAGGAGTTACTAAGGCGGGACATGCAAGCCTATTAACGAATCAGAAGCAACCATTTCGAAAGGACAATAGCAGGAGCCAATTGAAAAGATGGGTGGAGAGTGGGCGGAGCTTCAAGTCACAACCTGAATACAGCATGCCTTGCAGAGCAGCGCATGAGCTGCCCAGGCTCGACCTAAAAACTGAGGGTTCCTTTAATCAGTGGTGCTTGATACCTGATTTGCTTCTTTTCCGTCAGTTATCTTGTAAACAAGCACTTGCCTCTTTATTTAACATCTTTCTGAAAGTTAGTGCTCGCTTAACTAAAGAGCAGCCCAGTGCGGTTGATTAGCAGAGGGAGCATGTGAGGGTTAGGAGGGGCACAAACAGCCCCCAGGCCGTACTTTGAGTATCACTGGAGGTAACCTCAGCCACTTTTCTTCCAACTTCACCAGCTGGAATGGTTAACACATGTCAGCTGCCATCTTGCTCTCTACTTGTTATTCTCTGACACATTTCAAGTAAAAATGAGGCACAGATACTTTGTAACTATGTGGATAAATGGGGATCTGTGTTCAGGATATAGTAACAAAGTATCACGTGCCTCTTTTCCACTTGAAACATGTCAGAAAACAGCAAGAAGGGGGAAAGGGTGGCAGCTGCCAAGTGTTACACTTCAGCTATTAAACTTAGAAAACAGTGACAGAAAGTAACGTAGTAATGATGTCTTCTGCTGCACAGAAAAATTAAATCATCCACTGTGGTGGAAAAAAGTCTACACCACAGTTTTTTTAATCAAAACAAAGTAGACTAAACACATATTTGGAAAACAAAAGCAACTTTAATTGTGTAGGGAAATAAACATTCATGTGTTCGCTTCTCTAATGATGCAAGGATCTTGCAGTGTATTCGCAATTGTTAGTGCCACTGGAACTATGGGGCATATTATCAAGGACGGCGTTAAAAATTATCGCCGGTTTAGCTAAAGCGGCGATAGTGGGCTTGATAATATGCCCTTGTGAATTCCCATAGAAGCCCATGTTCTGGTGTGGTGTGGTGGAGGATCAAACAGCTATCGAACTGTGTTGCATACAGACTGCCGAATTTAGATATGCCATGAGGACTTTCTCGTTACTTGATTCCTGCTATATTTAAGCAATAGAATACGGGAGTTCCACTGGATGTATATTAAGAACTGTACGCACTGATGTCGTGCTTATATGGTTACACTCTGATCGGTCATTGCCATTTGATGTGCTAGTGAATACTCTAGTAACTTGTAGTGAGCCCTGACGAAGTTCCCAAGGCACAGGGGAACGAAACGCGTTGGCTGTGTGCCTGTCTTTTAAACAAGACTACGAATAAAGAAGAAACTTTTTCTACTACAGGTGTTGGTCTTTGCATTACTCGTGACAGAGTGCACCTTCCTTCTTTTATGGGCTTCTATGGGAATTCTCTTTCTATCAAGCCCATTATCGCCGCTTTAGCAGCCGCTAAACTGGCGATAATTTTAACGCCGTCCTTGATAATATGCTCCCATGTGATTCTGTGGCTTCAGCGCTTTCTGTGTAATTGTGGATTCATCACACTTTCGACTGATTCCAACAAAGCCTTTATAATTTGTAGATTTCATTAAAAAAAGTGGTTTTTGCTCAAATTGATCAAAAGTTATTAAAAAAGCACCACATAGAAGCTCCGCAGTGGCAGCCCCGTTGGAAATGTTAACTTGTCACCTTTCGTTTCCCGACTGCGGTATTTTGGTGTCAGACTGATAATAATAATGTGAAATCTTTGTCCTGGCAGCCTTAATGTGTGTTGAAACAACAAAATGATACAACAGCCGAATGTGCCGCATTATGTACCATGATTTGCCTTTGTTAATGCATAATTTAGTCAACCCTGCTGCATAACTTTGTCCTTTTTTGCTGCTTAATTCCGGTGGCCCTTGATGTGGCACCGCAATCAATGGATTAGGCCCGCATTACAGCTAATGTCACTGGCATTCCTCTTGTGGGGTTTCTGACCGACGGCCTTCTGAGCTTTCAGATCAAGCCAGCCACTCTTCCCTGCAGCCACGGCCACGAGAGAAGGATGCTTCACCCTCTCCCGAGCTGACAAAAAACGACCATAGAGACCAGCGCCCTGGGCTGACGCTGCTCTGTGGAAATGAAGTACGAAGGCACTTAATGGGTGCGTGAAAGGGACTATCTCTCTGGTATTAAATCATGTATATATAACGCTTCATTCCCTGACGTAGCTAGGAAGCACTCCTATACATATCTGGCCACGTTCTCCAAGAAGAAGACTGCAGAAAGAAAAGCAAGATGGAAAGTTACTCCTGGGGAGCACCACAACCACTATTTGAGGAGAGGTTGTCATGTGAGAGGGGGCGTGGGTTTCTCTATAGTAGTAATCCAACATATATTACCTGTGTGGTGGTCAAATCTTTGCCCATACGGTGCATGAACAGCGGGTGTTTGGGTTTCTCGTCTACGTTTGTGAGGCGGAGCGACCCGTTCCAGGTCAAGAAGTCCATGGGCATGGCTGGGAGCGAGGGGTTCGAAAGATGCACGGAGCTAAAACAAAGATGAGCTCGCTGAGGGCAGAACCTCAGAGTTTATGGAGACTGAACGTGGCCGCCACACCCACAACAAGAAAGGCACATCGGAGTGGATGCCTGCTTGTGCCCTGGGAAACCATAGAGTGTGTGCTAATACTGGAATACTCTAGTCGGTCCCTGCTAATGCCCCAGGGGCACTGTAAAGTGCATGCTACATGACAGTAATGCCGAAGACATGCACTGCGCTGGAAATGGAAAGGCAGGGATTGCATGCAGGTCGCTGCTCGTTCCCCGGCAATACTCCAGGGGAGTCAACTTTTAAAAAAAAGCTGGGACACGCACCAACCATTAGCCAATTGGAGGCTACAACTTTTAAATGACATAAAAAAAGCCAATCCAAAGCATGGGAGGAGTCCGACTCCACAAAACAGATACAACAGATCGCCTAACAGCGCAAGCAGTGTATAGGCTCGACCTAAAAATGCCAAGGAGAGCGGATGTTTCTTCTGCTTTCGTTCGGAGCTCAGCCGAGCCTTCTAATACCATCTTTCCTCACATAGCCTGCCACTGTCAGGTTTTTTTTTGTTTGCATCAACTTGTATGTCCCAGCCAAAAGGCAGCAGTTTTTCAGAGACAGTGCAAAAAACATTCATAAAAATATAGGTTAAAATAATGAGTTGAAGACTGTGGTGGAACAGAGTTTAACTATGGTTGCGGGTTGTGGGATAGTATTTAACACAAGTTACAAAATGCGGCACTGCTATCTCACCAAACGGTTTACTTTCAGCTCAGAGACTCATCGAAAAATTTTGTTTTCATATGCCAAGGAGAGGGTGAGTGTCTTCTGTAATGCTTTGATTTATGTTGTTTTCATTTAAGTAGAGAGGATGTTTCTGTCCTGCTTCGTTTTATTGAGAGCTTACTACTACTATACAGTTTTTATCTTCTCTGTGCATAGCCAGGTGTTCTGCATACTGTGTTAATAGATATGAAGTTGCTTTATTCACCTTCTTGCTTTCTCAAGTTTGCTTAAAAATGCACAATTTGCGCATTCTTTTTTTCAAAATGTTTCAAACTTTCTTCGCTTGCGACACAACACTCATCCCCAACTTTTGCGTCGCACCACTTTCAAATGTGACCAGCTGCCACTGGAGGAGAGAGAATCACGGCAGATTCTGGTGGGAATCAGCATGATGAGCAGGCTGGTGCATAGTCCGTCTGCTTGTGAACAAAACCTTCATGTTCCAACTCACCTGGACAGTTTTCAGAGACATTGAGGATTCCATTTATGAAAACATTGGCTACAGAAGGAACTCAATGATCACCCAGGTATAATCCATCCTGTGCCTGCGGAGGCTTTGAAAACAGAACCACAGCAAACAAGCTCTGGACCTATCACACCAGTGTCCAGAGCCTTAGTCCTGTTGGAGTACTCTGAGGACAGTGGATATGATTCACAAATCTGGAAATATGCTAATTCGCTCCAGTGGAGTTGGGTGACCTTTTAAAGAGGGGTGTAAATACACGTCTCAAGCATGGTGCCAGCGTATCTAACAAGCCCAACTCTTTTTCGTTGGGAGGTTCTAAAGGAAGGGGGCTGCTCCTCTGGAAAATTAGAAACAAGCAGGGCCAAATAGCGAATTTTATAACACAATTTTCACATAAGTACACTAAAATGCCAGAGATTCTAAAGAGGTGATAATGACATATGCCGATAATTTTGAAGAGTGCCAAGCAACCCTTCTCCTCACCATGATTACTGGGGCTAACTCACCACAAGACAATTATTCAAAATATGGTTGCAAAAAAGGTGTTTTTCAGCACGATTTTCCTAAAATGGATTTCTGTGCTATATATATAGTATAGGAAATTAAAACATCTTATCATGCAATTTCCCATGCCCTATTTTCTTTATCAAAATGGATGTAGTATCTTTCTTCATTTCATTTTTTCTCCCTTCCCATTACAAATAGATTCCCAGTCATATGTTATGATAGATTCTATTTGGAATGGACAGCGTGGAAATATAAAGAGGTACACAAAACTCACAATCTCATGGTGTAGACAGCAATGCTACTGCACATTCACATAAATATCACTGGATCCCAAAACAACACTAGTGTTACATGCTCAAGCCCCAGAAAGCAGTAGTGATATCATCGAAACATTTTCCAGGATAGGTGATGAAATGCCTTCAACCAATCCATGAAAGTGTCCATAGCAGTAAGTGTCCTCTGGCACCACATTGTCAAATTCAGCAACAAGTATCAAAAACATTGCATGAATTATCCCTCGAATATTAAGTTTAAGTATAATGCTGGAAAGCAATAATTTTTCTGAAACATCAGCTCACCAGTTTTTGAAAATAAAGGTTTTGTACAGTTACATTCATGGCCTGTAGTTGTGACAAACAAGCACTAGCCTCTCTTCCCTCAAGCAAACAGCTCTCCTGAAATGCTAGTTATGTTCACCTGGAATTTGCATTCATCCATGGACAGATTCTGCTTTGTGTTCATTTATCACCTTCACCAAAAATCATGGATGTCAATCTAACAACAGGTATTTTCACAATCATTGCGCCAGCAACAACCAGCACCTGTTTCGAGCTCATACCACTGTTATTGTAGAGGTAGACAGAATATTTCCAAAAATGGCCAGTACGTCAATAATGTGACACCAATATGCTACAGGTAGCAGAAGGTTTGCTGACAATATCTATTATGCCAAGATCGAGCCATGACTTTGTCAGGGAGAGCTGGAGTGTTTCCAAAAAATGGCCACTATAATGTGTGAGAAACAATGGTTTGACTTGGTGCATATACTTTCAAATCAGTTGTGGTGTTCAAATGTTCACAATTATCTGCTGTATAAGCACACTTAATGTCTCTTACAGAAAGATGGCACAAACCAAGAAAAAAGATTTGGTCAATTTAATAAGTATGGACAGTGCAGTGCTCAGTGCAAAATAAATGTGGAACATCGGGCCATATGTATCACAATGTTGTTTTACGACTCTCAATTAGCGATTTTTTGTAAATCGCTATTTGAGAATCGCAAAACGCTATGTATGTAGGATTTGCAAATAATTTTGTGAATCCTACATATTCCTTAATTGCGAATTGCAAATTACGATTCGCAATTAAGGAATACCTCCCCATTAATTCCCTAGAGGCCCATAGGAATGAATGGGAAGACATTCTTAATTTGCAATTCTCAATTAGAGAATTGCAAATTGAGAATGCAATTTCAAGGGTGCCAGGGTGTCAAAAGGACACCCTGTTGCACCCCTGAAATGTGCATGTGTGCACATGTGGCACATATACATGCCCTAAGGGCATGTATGTGCACCACATTGCACTTTGAAAAATGCAAAAAAGTGAATTTTTCAGAGAAATCGCAAATTACCACCAACTTGAAAGTGGTGGTAATTTGCGATTCCTTAAGGCCAAATTGCACTTTTTCTGTGCTTCTTCCATTGCATTTAAGGAATCGCAATTTGCGATTCCTTAAATGCAATCGCAAAATAAGGAATCTTTAATACATACCACTGAGCCCAATTGCGATCGCAAACGCTGAAATTCTGCAAATTTCGGCATCTGCGATCGTAATTTGGAATGATACATATGGCCCATACTTCTGTAATAGGTGAAGAACAGGTTAAATGTAAAAGAGCAACAGGCCCTAAAGTGAGCAACAAATGGCAAGAGGCATTTTAAGGGGCTTAGTCCGCCAATGTTTTGTTGTGGTAGGTCTGCACTTAGGGCCTCATGTATGGACGGCCCGGAGAACAGCAGTGCTCAGTTTTGGCGGTTCCCAGCAGAGGCGGAGGCGGAGGCGGAGGCAAAAGACGGGCAAAAGACGGGGTCAGAGACAGAGATTGTATAACATCGACCGGTATCGACCCCGGAGCAGTGTAGAGATCGGAAGAGCGGAAGAGCGGCGGAGCTACGATAGAACCGAGGTGAGCTGGACCTGGACCTCGTATTGGATCGTATTGCACCTGCACGGCCGCCCCTGTTGCTTCTGTTGCTTCTCGTCCCCCAGTTCGGGGGAGCAGCACCGCAGCACCACGCCTGGTAGCGGTGGTTGCCGTTGCCGTTGCTGCTGCGGGGGTCACGGTCGCGGGACGGAAGGCCGCTGATTGCGCGTTCTACAGTACTGAGCAAGGGGTTTAAGGAGGAAAAAAATAAAAAAACACCGAGGAGAGTAGTCCCAAATGTCATCGTCCCCTGAGACAAGAAGGCTCACGCATCTCCCCACCTGCTCTCCGCTAAAGAAACTCCCACCCCACCTGCCTTGTGCCTTACCTTGCCTTGTGCCCCGTGCCTTGTGCTGTCACTCTGCCAAGGTGACGTTAGGGCAGTTCAGGTGGCACAGGTGGAAACTGGCAGGGGGTCAGGAGGGAATGTAAACAGAGCAGGCTGGTTGGATAACAGCGTTTGGGCAGCAGTGTATAGCCCCCCTCAGGTACTCGAGGACATTCGGAGTCACCAGGAGTCACGTGGGCAGCACCTGCGGCCTGATTAATCAGCCCGTATCCTACATTCTAGTTGCGGGGTGCAGTAGAGGCAACTAGGGGATTCTCCCGCCTAACCCGGGAATGAGATCAGGAAAAGTACGGCAAACGACGGAAAATAAAAACACAAAAAGAAAGCTAAACTGTAGAAAAGATCTGATGGAGCCTAACTCTCTGTCGCAGAATGACTTACCATGCACCAAAGAGTGCCCCAGAGAGAGACTAGTCTCAGCACCTACCCCAGAACTATCTTCAACCTCAAGGCGGAAGGCCGGTCTTTACAAATTTTTCTACCTAAAGGACCCGCTGTCAGCAATTTATTCGTCGACACCTACAGTTGAGGCTAGCAAATTACCAACCCCCATTATTCCACACAAGGTGTTTCCGCCCAGTACCAAGAGTGGGATTAGCAACAATTTCGGTGCAACGGGGTCCCAAACCTTGCAGCCTCAGCCTCAGCTAACTTTTACACACCACCCAAACCAGGCCATAGCGACAGTTCAAGTGCATCATAACAAATCGCCCTTAAAGGTGACGGAACTAATAAAGAGCACAGGAATAAAGGAATGTATAGAAGATCTGTCAGTAAATGCAAATCAAGAAAACCGGAGCAGACTACCATCACTGGCAGTGAAAAGTAAAGAATTGATGCCTGTAAGGGAATCCAAAAGCTCAAAGGAGGATAGCCCAAAGCCAAGCAAATTACAAACTTTGTCTTCCAAAAAGTCTAACTCTTGGCATAACTCTTTTGCTTTGACTTCCGATTATCAACTTGAGGAATTGATGGAAATATTATCAAAAAATATTGACTGCCAAGAGCCAGTTTCAAATTCAGATCCAGGCAATAATGACAATCAGATAAGCCCAGGAATAGTGATCTCGACTCCCTGCAACAAAAAGCAAAAAAGGCTAACTCTGGATGACAGTGGTATTATGCCAAGAGAACAAAATCTTCAAAATCATCCCAGCCAAACAGCTCCAATTACAATCTCGTCAGTATGCACGATCGACCCAGTCCCAGAGCCGGACGAGACGCAAAATTGGTATAAAGATCAGCCGTCGAATCCTTCGAGTTTATGGGCCCAAACCCTCCTAGGCACCCTTGATCAAGCTATAAAAGTGCTGAACTATCAATCTGACAAATTGGAGGTTCAGATAGACCTCATCAATCTAATAGCAGGCCACATTTCTGGAATAAATTCGAAATTGGATACACTGTCTTCCCATTTGATTAACAGGGAGAAATCAGAGTCCCGTGTTGCGAACGAAAAACTCCAAGTCAGTTGCGGTTGTGGGAGCATCATTGAAAAACTAGCCAGTCTCCCAGACACACTAAAAGACATCTTAGAGGAGGTTAAACTAACTCGATCAAGCAAACCAGGCAATGAAATCTACGCCAAGCAAGTTATGTTAACCCCAAACACCAACGACATGTCAGGTGACTCTAAAAGCAACCTTTCAGAAGCCCCAGGGCAAGAAAAAATAGGTATAATTTCAGGAAGCGAAGATAAGGAGAGGGATATAATTCAGCTCACAAACAAAAGCCCCATTGCGAGAAAACCAACCAAGAAGGAAAGGAAAAAGGCAAGGAAGGCCAGATTAAAGAACAAAAAGCAACAAACAGATGATGGAATCCTTTTTCCCATATTCAAACTAGTCACCCCAAAGGTGGAAAAACGTTGAAGATTTCCGGACGAAACAAAGGAAGCCCAGGCACCATCAACCAAGGGAGTTGTAGAAAACTCATTAAGGGAAGGCTGGCAGGGTTCTAGAGAAATCGCATGCCCGCCCTCACAAGAACGCATAACATCGAAATCTTCCCCTATATATGGAAACCAACAGAGTTCATCACCCCCGGCTCCCAAGAAAAAGTGTCATGGAAAACAACAAGTCAAACATGACCACAAAATGGAGCCTGGTCATGCAGGTCCTTCCCAATCAACACCTTCATCGCATTTGGTAGGCAACACGAGAAAAGCCAGCGCAACCTGCGAGAATCCCCGACAGGGAGAGGAAGCTAGTAATGTGCAGCAAGCCCCAAAACAATCGGAGAATATAATAACCGTAATACATGAGGAGGATATAATCCCACGAAGCAATATCGGGCCAAACCCCTTGAGTGTTACCATTATGGGAAACAAACGTAAATGTACACTATCTCATGGGGTTTCCCCCCGTGTTCCGAAAAGGGTATTAAAGAAAGGATCAACACAAACAACCAACGGTAATTCTGTGGAGAGGACGGATGAACAAGAGCAACAATCAGCTCCAAGGAGTGGTAATAATCTGGCAACTTATGACGCCCTCCCCCAAAGATCAGCTTCTTTAAAACATCCTAAAGACTCTCCTGACCATTCAGAGGCGTTTGAATCCAAGGTGACATTTGTGCCTGATTTTCCAACAAAGGGGCTCCAAGACACCCTTAATCGAGGCAACCTCCTAAAACTGTTTAAGGAAATAGCAGATCTCAAAGAGATCACTACCCAAGATCTAATATCCGTGGAATTCCAACCGAGTGCCCACAACATGGACATCGAGGAAACCGTAACAACTTGGGCTACAAAGGACCTGGCCGACAAGATTTATTCTGCAAGAACCCAGTTTGGTGTATGGGGTATAATCCTGTTGCAGCACAAGCGTCCAAGATACCCCTACCCCTTACTAGAAAAACCTTACAACCCAAAAAAAGGAATATGTGAGAAGGAAAGACAATTTACTTGTCTACGTGGAGCCAGAGGTCAAACGCCAACAACTATTATAACAGGTCGTAGTGTTACATCACTAGAAGGCAATCAAAGTATCAGCCAACAATCAGCAGTTCAGTCGGACTGGTCATGGTTGCCTAGGATCCTGAATAATCAAAATTCCTAACACCGCGCATATTAACTCAATCCGTTTGCCAAGGCAAAAACAAATTCCAAAGAAATTAATGCCGCAAAGGATTTCATTCTGTTCCTGGAATGTTCATGGTTTTCATGAAATGGCCCTTGAAAACGATACTCTCACCTTTTTCCAGCAACAAGACGTAATCCTGATCCAGGAATCATGGAAACTCTCCCCCTCGCCAATTGTAGGGTTCAAAGAACACCATACTTTGGCAGAAAGATTATCACCCTTTGGGCATCCACGCGGCGGACTGTCAATATACGTAACACAAAAATATGACTGGGTAACAGAAGAGCTGGATATGGGTCTCTCTTGGGTACAAGTGATTAAAATTACCGTTCATTCACCCACAGGAAATAAGAAATGGCACCTATTGGTGTGTAACACCTATATCCACCCGGAGAGGAAAACCCAGAAGGAGAAATATGCAAATTTATCATCTTTGATAAAAGTATTACAGAGATCCTATGCGCAATGCCCGATGTTTATTTCAGGAGATTTTAACAGCAATCTCTTAGGGAAAAATCAGGCAGTAAAAATGAAAAAAATACTACGCGACCTGGAAGATTTAGGTTTATCAATACTGAACGGAAAAACAAGGGGTCACATTCCGGCAGGCATTACTTACTTGAGCGGTAAAGTCCATTCAATAATTGATTACACAATAATAAGTAAGGTCCTATCTTCTAGTATAGAATCATTCCAAATAGTCAAGCGTTTGGAAAGTGACCATTTCCCTCAAATAACTAAAATGAATATTCCACTCACTGCATTGTATACTCTGCCGTCCTTACTACAACATGCCGAGAAGTTCAACTTAAAGAAGTTAAAATGGCGTGGGGGTGGCCTGGAAAGTATATTGGTCACAGTAAAACAACATATGTCCAACTCAAGCACCCAGCACGACGAAGATCGCATAAAGAACTGGGAGCAACTAATTCAGGTACGCTTGCACAAATTCCCAGCACCATCAGCGAACTTGGGATGCATTAAGGCAAGGAAGGAGCCATGGTTCAACCAGGACCTAAGAGAAAAAAAGAGAAGCGTTGCACGGGAGGTCCGAGCAGTCACCTATGGAAAAAAAATGGGAACCAGTACAAACAACTGCAAACTAAAAGAAGCAAGAAGCATGTATAGGAAGTCGTTAAGGGTTGCAAAGAGAACGTACAAGGAATCCATTTGGAACAAGCTATTGAGTGCAGGAAAACGGCCAAATAGCAGGGATTTTTGGGGAATCATCAACGACCTAAACAAAGGAGCAAGCCTTCATCAGGAAGCAGGGGTAGGAGAGGAATGCTGGTCCCATCATGTGCAATCTCTGTATGGAAACACAGTGTCAAGCAGTACCAAAATGCAACAGGGGAGTGAGTTGGAAAGCGGGAAAAATAGAAAAAAAGAGACTCAGGCGAATAAAGACTACGAGGACCAGGAAGAAGTAAACGTGATCACGGAAACTCCCCTAACCTCTAAAAAACAACTGAGTAGAATAATAAAAAGATTGAAGACAGAAGGAGCTGCAGGCCCAAATGGGCTGCCAAATATGCTCTTTAAAACGGATCCGGATTTCTGGTCAGAGTCCTTAACTCCCCTATTCAACTATATATATTCTCAAAACAAAGTCCCCGCCTCTTGGCAGGGGAACATCATTCACCCCATTTTCAAACAGGGAGATCGTCGCAACCCCGCCAACTACAGGCTGATATCCCTAATAGACGTGGAAGCCAAGCTCTATGCCTCCTGCATCCTAACTCAGTTACAAGATTGGATAGAAGATACCAATGTTATCCCCAAGTTTCAAACAGGGTTCAGGCAAGGAATGGGCACCATCACAAACCTGGCCTGTCTGTCACTTTTAATGGAAAAAGCACTAACTGAGGGTTCGAGACTATACGCCTGCTTCATTGATATAAGGTCAGCATTCGACTGGGTATGCAGAGAGCGCCTATGGGCAAAGTTGATAACCTGGGGATTCCCGAATTCCATGTTAACTGCAATAGTCACCTTGTATAACAACACATGGGTAAGGGTTAAGCTAGGCAATGGTGGCAGTATTTCCTCAAAGATTCCGACGTATCAAGGTTTAAAGCAAGGCTGCGTGTTGGCCCCAAGCCTCTTTAACCTTCTTCTCTCGGACGTTAGTAAAGTTTTGGTAACTGGCCAACAACCCAATCAACTTTTTACAATACGCGGATGACATAGTAGTACTGAGCAAATCACCAATAGGTCTACAAAGAGCAATCAACAAATTAGCGGAATATTTAAAACAGGAAAAGCTGGAACTAAACAAAAGAAAAACGAAGGTTGTCCGACTAGTGGAATCAAGTAAACTCAACTTTAAATGGATGGCAAATGGTGAAACGGTAGAAGAACAACCTTCATATAAATATCTGGGTACTTTAATAGAGCAAGGACTGAAACATAAAGAGCAAAAAGCAGTAATAAAAGCAAAAGCTCAGTCATTAATCTTTGCATATCGGCTACTGAAATCCAAACTGGACTGTCCCAACCACAATCATTTATTGAAGGTCATGGCCGCGCAAATTTTGCCCACCTTGTCCTACGGACTGGTCACTTGGCAAGGCAAGGAGGCTGATTTATTAAACGCAATGCAGACCAAGATTTATAAAGCCGTTTTTAATCTGCCAAAATCTTCCTCTCCATCACAGATACGGCAAGAATTTGGCCTGCAAAATCAAATCTTCCGGAGCATGAGCGGCTTTGTGAAGCTTTGTAATAAATTTCGTTCCGCAAATCAGCAATCCCTGGACCATCTATGCTGGGAAGAAATTAAGCATCAGGCGGACAACAAAATCCTGAGGGCCTGGGGAAAGCATTTGCAAAATTGCTTGATAGAACTCGACATAGAATCATCATGGGAATTAAGGATGGATAAAGCTGGGCTAAGTAGCTTAACCAACAAGGCAGCCAAAATGAAATCCTTATTGGAAGATCAAAATTCATTGGCCAAACGTAGGCATGGGTGGACAGTTATTGCATCTTACAAATCATTAATACCACAAGCATACCTATCTTCCCATTTCAGCGGGTTCCTAAAGAAATTTTACATGGACTATCGGATGGGTGATCACCTGTCAAAAGACCTACTCCACTCCTGGAAACAGAGCTACCAAACAGAAAAATGTTGTTTATGCGGCTACAAATCCGAATCCCTAGCTCATATCTTTTGTGTATGCCCAGCTGTATTAGATTTGAGACGACGGTATTTAAAACAAAGTTTTAATGTCCTAAAAATTCGCACTTGTAGACAAGCAGTTACAAGTTGGCTGGGAGGATCCTCCATAATCCTGGCATGCAGGGGAACCAAATTTATGGGGGCAGTAAGGACTCGCTTGAAGCAGCAAGAGCAGGAAGATCGTAACATCGGAACCCTCAAGAAAAAGCAATAAAGAAAATAAACTGTGGAAATAGACAACTTAGATTTTATAGAGACAAATTGTCCCATGCTTGAATCAAATTTTTTACAATTGCATCTAATAAGTTTTATGGGCCTTGGTGACAATGACTAGATGTTTAATGGTAGTCAACTTTTATATTTTTTTTTATTTATACATGTGGGTTTTGTAATAATTTTAACAAATTATACAATAAACTTAAACTGAAACTGAAACTGTATGGCCTCGGCTTGCAGCACTGGCATAGCTGAATGCTCTCACGCAGATCTCCGAAAGCTGTGGAGACCTATGCGTTGGTATCAGGCCCAGCCAGAGGAATATAGCTCAGCTACTTAATTTGTCTGCAGCTGATATCTGTCTCTAGTATGTAAACCTCAAGTTCGAAGCAGAAGACTATACCTCAGTGTGCTCCCTTTGTTAATCTGCGATACACAATCATTGTGATGTGCCCAACACTTGACACTTATTTACACCAATTTGGGATTTGTATATGTGGATTTACTAATACCGAAAATCCGTGCTTTGTGCAAATATTCTTTTGCACTCACACAATTTTGGTTGTTTTCAACCAACTGCAATAAGCAGTCTGTGACGTCAGGGCCCATGGACATAACAATGGATCTTCAAGTCCCATTCTGATTGGTGCTCTTGGCTGAAGATCCAGGACAGGCTCGAATCCACCCTCATGCATAGACCCGGTCTGCATGATTTCTGTCCATGTAGCAGACACGCTGCCACCGTGTGACACAGGATAGCGGCTGTCTTCACATGGTCACCCGGCGAGGAGCCGATACTGGTGGCAGTGAAAATGAGCTGAACCCCACTGTAAACAGTGGAGTTCCAGCTGCTGATGACAATCCAAGAGAGTGAAAACATCCCAGGACATCGACACTAGCCTCAGCAACATTTTTTTTGGGGGGTGAAGGGGTTTTGGGAGTGGGAAGGAGACAGAAGTGCCTGTTAGGTACTTCTTGGCACAAGAAAACAAAAAAAATTGTTTTAGTTGGCACTTGGCAGGTCTGTATTAGACAAGTTTTGATCTGGTCGGGAACCTCTGAGAAGCTGGCAGGGCCAACCCATAGTCAGACACGTGGCAGGACTGGTCTGACCACTGACTAACCGTGCACCGACTGTACCAGGCTTTCAGATACACTGGCCAGGTAAGAAACCGCTCAGTACCCTCACCAGTCAGTCCTTTTCAGTTACCGGGCTTTTCTTTGATCCTACTGGCCGCCATCTTGTTTCCCTGTTATGCGCGCAGGAGCTCTGCTGGGCATTTTCCTTTCAAGTCCGAGATGAAACGCTGCTGCAGGAACCTGCCTTCATGCTTTTTTAACGGGTCTTGGGGCCTGTCTGTTTCAAGCTTTGTTGTGGCGCTCACATGACGTCTGATAAAAGCGTGATGTCTTTCCTCACACACCCCTTCCCTTACATAATTTATCTCTGTGCTGGGGCCGCAGATCCTCCCACACCCTCTCGTCCTCGCATCTTGCACATCTGGAGCCAGCCGGTCAAAGGGCGCCGGAAGGTATGAAGGCTTTCCAACAAGCCTTTCATTAAATATCTAACGTCCTTTCTATAGTCGATCCCTACGCCCCACAGAACAGTGCGATGTATAGAATTCATATACACAATGGCAAAAGTTCCCATGCTGACATCAGCAGATGATGGACTGCAAGAAATCCAAGCCAAAGGTGACCAAGAGAACCGGGGCCCATGCTAGCTTGCATAATATAAATACTCCCTAGCCTAGCCCGCGCTAGGCACTCTTACAGGAAACACACACCCTTCCTACCTGAAGCAAGGTAACCTCTCAGAGGCTTCACAAAAACATGTAACAAGGCTCACGTCAGAGCAGAGCTGGGACTGAACAAACTGAGATCAGACGGGTTCCCTGTTGCTGTCCTAGCTGAAAGAACGGAAGCATGGTAAGCCGCCTTTCGCCACATTATCTCATTTCTAACCCTGAAATGCAATTGACTACTGATAATGAAAGAGGGTGTTGTTCTTGGAGGAAATTCTAAAAGGTCAGGAGTATGTCTCCTTGTGTAAGCTAGAAAGAACAACGGGGCATAAAACTGCCGCTAAAACGGCGATAATGGGCTTGATAATATGCTCTATGGAATTCCAATTGAAGCTCAGGTTAGATGTCCTTCACATCTGTCCCTGTATATAAGAGATGAATTCACTGTAAGAATGTCAGATGGGTTGGTCTGTCCCAGTATTTACACAAATAATTTAAATAGCACTATTTTATTTCTTTTATAGCGCTATATCATTTGCATACTGCCCTACTTGGTCAGTCCCCCTACTTCTTTTCATAATGCCCTGGTGCCTACCTGTCTGTGGCAGCTTTCAGAGCCTTAAGAAAGGCTTGGGATGTGAAGCCCTGCCCAAAGCTTGGCTTGGTTCGTCCTGGCTGGAGTAGGTGGAATCTGAGGGCCAGATTTATAAGAGAAATACACATTTGCTCTTCATTATGCCTCACCTGGGAAGACATTGTATTTCGATGCATTCCCAGGTTTACTAGTCTTAGTAAATCTGGGAATGCACCGAAAACCATAAGTGGATGCATGGTATCACTCACGCTCCACCCACGGAATACCTTACCAACACAAAGTACTGCAAGGCAGCAACTTCCGCTGCCTTGCCTTCCTCCATATTTACTATGCCACGCACAACCATCCAAGGTGCCTTTGCCTGGCATAGTAAATCTGATTTAAGGGCTCGCGTTGCCTTGCCTTGCATAACTCAATGGCGATACAGGCCTTGAGAACAGTGGGCCCTAGTCTTTTAAAGTTTGTATAGTTTATGCTCTAGGTTACCATCCTTGATAGCTCTTCCACTTCCTTTCTCCTTCATAGGGTGCATTTATTTAGGAGTAGGCAGCCACACTCCTTTAAAGAAAAATAATTATAAAATGGTGCATGGTTACGGCTTATGTCACCACTTTCCATTCTTGCCCTTTTGGTATCCTTTTACTAATTTGAGCATCTCTGCCAGGAGCATGTCGCCATCTGGATTACTGGGCCTTCTCTGTTTAGCTCCATTTTGGTGTACAGATACACAGCCTCCTGCAGCCCTGAGGCGTAGCTGGTTAGTCCTTATTATAATTACATGTCTGTCTCTCACAAAAGCTCAGCCATAAAATTACCAGGCGCTGTGTCCCATAACAAGATAACCACACCTCGGTGGTCACCACACAACGTATAACAACTTTCCCCATTGGCGGGAAACAAAAACAACACCCTTCCAAAGAGACACCTTGTATGGTGTAGCTTGATACCTTTGTGGATAAGCATTTTAGAGCCCTATATAGGAGTAGTGAGCGTTATACAAATGCTACAATACAATACAATAAACAAAGCTCTTCCTAAGTCACAGACTCCTATGTCTGATGATGACACTATTTGTGCTCCTTTCTATGATAATTTTCAGACTCTGACCCTCCAGTCTGGGGATGTCTCTTGAGGCCACTGCTTTAATTCCTTTTTATGGTTCTGCCCTTCATTATTGTTCCAGTCTGTGGCTTGTGTGCGTAGTGGTGCCCTGGCAGGGTCTGTCCTCCACAATGTTGCTCCTATGCATTGGTTTTCCCTGTCTAGTGCCTACCGTTTCTAGTAAGTCTTTTGTCTTTTCTTCCCTGTCAAGTGACTCTTGTCAGTGATATCTTCACCTGATAACTCCTCTGTGTGATGACAGTGATAAGTGAGCCTGTTCTTTCTGGCGCCCCTTTGTCTGGTAAGCCCCTCCTGCAGCACCCATAGCTAGCTCATGTTTCCTACTTTTTGTTTCAAATCCCTCCACTGTCTGTGACTCCCCTGTCTGGTGTTTGCACTGTCCATGACTCACCTGGCTGAGGAAACCTCTATCTGGGGATCCCTCTGTCTGTGATTCCCATGTCTGTGATGCCCCTGACTGGTGTTTGCAGTGCTTGTGTCTCCCTTGGTTGATGAAACTGCCATCTTGTGATTCCACAATCTGTAATCGTAGATGACCCCCTTGTCTGCCGAGGCACTTGCCTGATGATCCCTCTGTCTGTGACTCCCATGTCTGGTGATTTTACTGTCCATGACTCTCCTGACTAATGAAATGGCTGTCTGGTCATTTCAGTTTTGTGAATCCCCTGTAGGTGACCCCATGTAGGTGATTGCGCTTTCTGTGACTCCCCTGTAGGTGATTCTGCTTTCTGTGACTCCCCTGTAGGAAATTCCACTTGCTGTGACTCCCCTGTACGTGATTCCGATTTCGGTGACTCCCCTGTAGATGATTCCGCTTTCTGTGACTCCTCTGTACGTGATTCAACTTTCTGTGACTCCACTGTCGGTGACTTCACTTTCTGTGACTCCAGTGAAGGTTATTCCTCTTTCCTCAACTGCACTGAAGGTGATTCCGCTTTCTGTGGCTCCCCTGTAGGTGGTTCCGCTTTCTATGACTCCCCTATCCGTGATTCCCCTTTCTGTGACTCACCTTTGGGTGATCCCACTTTCTGTGACTCCCCTATAGATGGTTCCGCTTTCTGTGACTCCCCTGTACGTGATTCAACTTTCTGTGACTCCACTGTCAGTGACTTCACTTTCTGTGACTCCAGTGAAGGTGATTCTTCTTTCCTCAACTGCCCTGAAGGTAATTCTGCTTTCTGTTGCTCCCCTGTAGGCGATTCCGCTTTCTGTGACTCTTTATAGATGATATTGCTTTTTGTGACTCCCTTGTAGGTGATTTCACTTTCTGTGATTCCCCTATAGAAGGCTCCACTTTCTGTGGCTCCCCTATAGGCGATTCCACTGTCTCTGACTCTCCTATAGGTGACTTCACTTTCTGTGACTCCACTGAAGGAGATTCCCCTATCCTCGACTCCCCTGTAGGTGATTCTGCGCTCTTTGACTCCCCTATAGGTGATTCTGCGTTCTGTGCCTCCCCCATAGGTGATTCCATTTTCTGTGCCTCCTGTGTGGGTGGTTCCACTTTCTATGACTCCCATATAGATGATTCTGCTTTCTGTGACTCCCCTGTAGGGGATTCCACTTTCCTCGACTCCCCGGCCTGCCTCCACCCGCAAAAATCTGTGAAAAAGTCATGAATATAGAATTATCTAAATACATTCAGGATAATCATCATTTAGACACTACCCAGTTTGTCTTTAGACCAGGACACAGCACGGAAACTGCCCTGGTCAAAGCAACAGAAGAGGTAAGGATCACAGTGGCGAAGGGGGCTCCGCAGTAATGATCCTATTGGACCTATTGGCTGCGTTCGATACGGTAGACCATAAAACCCTCATCCACTGCCTAGCAGAAATCTGGGTGAAGGGTATAGCTCTTGATTTGCTCCCCTCTTTCCTCAAAGATAGAATACAATCGGTATCTTTAGGGAAATATGAATCTACCCCTTTCTCCTTACCGTGCGCAGTCCCCCAAGGATCATCTTTGAGCCCCACGCTTTTTAATGTATATGTGGCCAAATTGGCCCCACTTATTAAAAGTTTCAGTTGGGAGGTAACGTCATATGCTAAAGATACCCAATTGATCATTTCGGTAGCTAACAATGACGCATCAGACCCTCAAAGATGTCGGAATTTTATTGAGGCTGTCAGTAGTTGGATGATTAGACACTGCCTGAAACTCAATTCAGGTAAAACAGATATTATTGTTTTCGGGAAGCCTTCTCCAGCTTTTTCCCTTAATTGGTGGCCGGAGCATCTTCCACACACCCCCACCCCCCCTTCCTGTCACTAATGCTAAAAACTTGGGAGTCATTATTGATGACAACCTTAATATGGACCTATCTAAATTGGACTATTGCAACAGTCTCTACCTAAACATCCGAGCGAAACACATGATACGGCTGCAGCTACTTCAAAATGCTGCGGCTATAATTATCCTTAAGCTTCCTAAGTATCCTTCTATTTCCCAAGGACTACGCAAGCGACACTGGCTGCCTATACGCAGCTATGCAAAATTTAAAGCCATATGCCTTGCACATAAAGGATTGCACAACATTGGACCAGAATTTCTTAGATCGGCTTTTAAATTGTACATCCCCAATAGAGATCTATGCTCCACTAACGCCAACATTTTAGCCGTTCCAAAAATTAACAAAGCGCACTGTTGTGGCAGAAGCATCATTTTTGGTACAGCCAAACTTTGGAATGGTCTGCCATCTCATATCAGAGCCATCCCTAAAACTTGGCTACTGGCTTTGCAGTTCGGTCTGGACTGTTCCCATGAGGCACAGGGTCAAGACTGATTTGTATATGGCTGGGTCTAAACTGGGGTGGCATGCTGAGCAAAAGAACAATGAATTTATCCAGATCTCTTGACTGGGGGTGAATGTATGATTTATTCAGCATTCTGTCCATCATTTGTTTGCGTAAAGATCCAAACAAGCATTTACTTTTTTCTGATCTTTACACCATTCCTTTCTGGGATTGTATAGACTGGAATACGTTTCCAGACCCGCTCGTACCATGCCTGCATCTCAAACACTAAACTCATACCTAGGCAATGAATGATTAATAAACTAGCCGATAGAACCCACAAACTCGATTAGACATGTCTTTACAATTATTTCAAGGAAAATGTGAACAGATAGACCTCATGGTATATGGTCTGGTATACTAAAGCTCTAGTGAGAGACAAATCAATTAGCCAAACTACAAGATTATTTCAATTATCTCCGGAGCCCCTAGCACAAAATATATAACTAAGCACCCAATACTCAGGGCCTAACGACAAGATCTAGGCACCACAAAGCTGTGTTGTTAGCTGACATAATGTTTCTCCTAACTTATCCTGAGACCTCACTACCGGCACTGATATCTACTCTGGAGGAGTTTTCTGTGGTCTCTGAATTCAAAATATGTTTCCTAAGATCCAAGGAGATTGGTATTAACATTAATAATTCGAATAATTGGAAGCTATATTTTCCAATGGACACCGGGTCAAATAAGGTTTCAAAGCATTAGCCTTGCCAGTAACAAAAGAGACATTATACTTGACATTTTATCAAGATGTTATATACATTTTTCAAGGGCCATTGCAGACGGGGGACACTGGTGGAAATTACCTGGTATGGCATAATAGCATGATTGCCAGACATACATTTAAAGTCAGCAGGCAGACAGTACAGAATCTTGAGGCAGACATATGGAATAATAAACAACCACGAGTAGCCAGATTGACACCGTCTATTGGGGTATGCAGGCCTTGATCTTCTTGATATTGGAAACTGATCTCCCAGGTATTGGAAACTATGTTTTGGCAACACTGTTAAAGCCCACCTTGGAATGGTCGACAAGCAATTATAAGAAGCACTGGGTAGCGAAAGAGCAAGAAGACTCCCCAATATCTTTATAACTGCTGCTATGGATATCACACAAGAATAGTCAATCGATAACCCCCTATCAGACCATCAATTTCTTACTCTTCTCCTGGAACTGGGCAACTTGTAGGCATGTGGTGACAACACACACATACCTTTGAATCCAACTGCATGCACCCTAAATTTCTTACAAACTGTGATGAACAGGCACTTCCATTAATGGAAAGTCAAAAGTCATATAATTATTTATTATTATTAGCCGAATTTGTATTGCGCATAGCTGCCCCAGCAGGGGGGCGTCCCAGCGCCACCAAAGACCATAGACGTGAGCCAAGGGAGGAAAATTGAAAGTTAGGCAGGGAACAGCCTGGTCTTTATGGCTTTACGGAAATCAAGGTGGTTCTGATTCGCTCTGATGGAAGCAGGGAGCGAATTCCAGAGTTTCGCAGCAAGACTGCGAAAAGAACGGCCACCAGCTCTAGCTTTCAGAACCCGAGGAATGCTGAGCTTGGTCAGCAGATCTAAGGGAACGCCGCGGCACGTAAAGCTCTAACAGGTTGGCCAGCCCTAGAGGTGCCTGTAGAGTCAGGATCCTGTACGACACACAAAGAGACTTGAACTGAATACGCTTTTCAACAGGCAACCAATGAAGTATAGGAAGCACATGGGCAACCGGGTAAGATTTCAGAAGAGCCACCAGAATGCGAGCCGCTGCATTCTGTACTCTCTGCAGACGCCTAATGCTGGACTTATTGGCGCCCAGATAGAGGGAATTGCCATAGTCCAGTCTAGATAGAATTGTCGCCTGGACAATGGTTTGACGCACTGTGGGAGGAAAGAAACCCAAAAGTGGTTTCAGACCTCGCAAAAGCCCAAAGCAGGCCAATGCTTTCGATTGGATGTCGAAAGTCAGGCCACTGTCGAACCACACGCCCAGGTTCTTCACAGCCTCCTTGGGCAAGGGGGCAGGTTTAAGATGATCCGGCCAACACTGCTCGAACCACAACTCCAGGTCCTTCTCGAACAATAAGACCTTAGACTTACTGGCGTTCAACTGCAAGCAGTTTACCACCATCCAGTCCGCCACCACTAAAAGGTCCTCTTTGAACTTGTCCAGATTGGCGCTGGATTTCTTAGAGAAGGCGATCACCAATTGGGTGTCGTCAGCGTACGACACCAATGACAATCCCCTACCTTTGGCTACCAAAGCCAGTGGTCGGACATAGATGTTGAACAGTAGTGGGCTCAAAATTGAGCCCTGCGGCACCCCCTGTTGCAAAGCAAACTCCTGCGAATGAAAAGGTGGCAGGGAGACCCGAAACGACCTCCCCTCCAGAAAGGACCAGAGCCAGTCCAAAGACACATCCCTGATACCGATTTCCTGTAGGCGCTTTAAAAGTATCACGTGAGAGACGGCATCGAACGCGGCACTTAAGTCCAAAAGGACTAAGGCCGCTGAATCACCGACATCCAGACTCCCCCGGATTGCTTCCGTCACTGCCAGCAGGGCAGACTCGGTGCTGTGACGCGCTCGGAAACCGTTCTGAGAAGGGTCCAGTAAGGCATTCTGGCCGATAAACTCAGAGAGAATGAAATTCACATGAGATTCAACCTTGCTTTGCCAGAAAAGGCAGCTGGGAGATGGGGCGATAGTTGCCCAACTCAGCAGGATCCAAAGAAGGTTTCTTTAGCAGCAGAGTGACTTTGCCGTGTTTCCACGCCCCAGGTACGGATGCTGAAGACAGGGAAAGGTTAACTGAATCAATGTTCACAGGAGAAATAAGGGCATGAAACTGGCGAAAATGGGCAGGTGTCAAAGGGTCAGCCGGCGAGCCCGATTTGATTTTCAAACAAAGGGACTCAAATTCCAAGGCGGACAAGAGAGGAAAAGAGGAAAGAGTGTTGCCCGCCGAGAGATTGATAACCCCCGGGACAGCCACCTCAGCAAACGAGGCCAAGGTAGGCAGGCCAAGGTATATCTTCTCAACTTTGTTCACAGAGTACCTAGCCAGCTCATTACACTGATGGTTCAAGGAAGTAGGGGAAACCCCAGTTGCGCCCGCGCTCTTCATGCCCTTAAGCAGAGAGAAGATCGTCTTAGCGGGGTTATTACTGACCGAGATTTTATCGGCCACATACTCCGCTCGAGCTCTCCGGATTAGTTTGTGGTACTGCTTGATGGCCGCTCGATATTTACTTTTTGCTGCCAAATCATAAGAGCGTCTCCAGGCGCACTCAAGCTGTTTATAGCCCTTTTTGGCTATAGTTAACGAGTCATTGAACCAAGGGTTGGATGGCCCATAAAACGTAATGACCTTTACCATAAAGGTATGATGCACCGATGTGAGACATATGTCACCATAATTCATCTAACCCTGACAAAACATGGCTCCTGCACTGGGCCACATCCCAGAGATACACTTGGGAGGCTCTAGAGATGACACTCAGATTGAAGACATCTACACTGGGGTAGACTTGCTCGGGGAATCTCTACTATACAGAGCTCTGCACTCTACTTGGGCTGTACTGTCACACTGGAACATATGTGGTGGTGTGGAAAAGTGTAATATTTTACATTAGCATAAGCAACAGCCATTTTGGCTGTGGCTTCCATTTTGTTTCCTTCGTCCTCTGCTGTTCGCCTTTTCACCCTGCTTGCATCATCAACTTTAGTTGACCTCTTTCGACATGGCTCAGCAATGTACGTGCTGGGGGGTTTGTAGCTGCCAGTGCACCTGGTCTTAGAGGTTATCTATTGATCGTTTACTGCTGCCATAAGCATTCCTGCTCTCCATCCCTATTTGCTGACCAAGTGGTCATCCATCTACCCTTGTTTGCCGATAGCTATTTCTGTGTTTAAACTTGTTCTTTCCATTTCTGTCCATATGCTTATATTGCAACAAAACTGTATATAAGGACGATGGTTTGTGAGTTCAGTGTACCTCCTCCTACAATACTTGAGAGTGTTGTGTGGACGTGGTCCTACTCATGAGTGATTAATAAACATGTTGTTTTACTTCAACTCCAGCGCCGATCTCTCTTTTTGCTAGTCTTTGGACCCGTGGACGAAAGGGTGAGCCTGCACCAGTGTGCTCACTTTTGGGTACATTTCCACAGTTGGTGCCCAGTACGTGGGGCCCCATCGGAGACGCGGCCGTCCGAAGGAGTGGTCTCGACGGAGGATCGAAATATTACTGAGGATGCGCACTGCATGAGAAGACCCTTGTCTTTGCAGGCCGACGTGACTTTTCCGGTTTTCCCGATTTGACCCTCTGGGTGGTGGCCGGTCTCGACTGGGGCTTTCTTTGGCGTATTCTGCAGTGACCATTAGGTCGACCAGAGATCGGCAGGTGGGAGTTGGAGACTTCTGTTTGGTAAGGTCGCTGAGGTGGCACTCTTGATTTGCTTGGTTTGGTTTTTGGTTTGGTTTTGGTATTCATTCTTTGCAAAGACTGAAGCCAGGTAATATGGAGATTTTTCTCCTTTTGGAAAATTTGTTTGGAGAAGTAAAATTTTACATATACTTGTGAAAACATGCCTGTTCTCAGCACACTCCGTAAGTGGTGTTGCTGCTCTTGTGGTACCAAGAATGCTTTAGAGCAGAGTCAGCCGGCTCCTCCAGAAGGGCCGCCAAATAGAGAGATGTATATCAAATATGGTATTTGTCCCATAATGTACAGTTCACTGTGGAACACATACACAAAGAAAGAGTCCGAATTACAGTGGCCAGTGAATGGGTCATTCGATTTTAAGAAAGTTCAGTATGTAGAACAGTGTTTATGTAGACAGGATATGTTTGATTTTGTGCATATGTGGGATAAGGAAGTGCGAGAGAGAGTGAAGAGATCGGAAGCTATAGCAGAGAAAGACAATTTAGCAGAAAGGGGTGGAATTAAAGGACAAGGAAATGAAGGAAAGAATAGAAAAGGAAGATAGAGAACTTCAATTAGCGATAAATGGCCAGTATCCTATTAGGCGCCCTATCAATCCACTACTTACTACGCCTCAGGAGGATTGCATCCTATTAGAACGACCCCCACCCCCGTATAAAATTCCTGCTCCAAGTGCCCCTGAGGATGTGGCTTCTGATGAGGAGCTCTCTTCCTCGAAGGATAAAGATAAAGACAAGCAAGTTGGGCGACAGATTCGCTCTACTTTGACTAAAGCAGAAAAAGATACATTAAAAAGCACTGCTAAAGAGGTAGCTCGTCGGACTACTTCAGCGACGATCCTCATAAATTTGGTTCAACCGTGGAAAGATATAGACCAGTTATATTTCGTAGAAAAATTCTGTTGGGAGGTAATATATGATTGGCGGCATATTTATGATGAAACAGAACCAGCTGATCTGAACATTGATTATAAGTGGTTAGTAGATGGGACTTACCTTTTTTCAGATATACCTGATACGATTAGACAAATAGTTAAATTACGAAATGAAACATTAGATTTATGTAAGGAGCAAGAATTAGCTAGAAAGAATAAAGTAGTAGAAGCAGGCAGAGAAAACAGATGTTCTGGTGAAAGAAGGCAATTCCGGCAGTAATAAAGTTACTATGAAACCAATGCGTGAAGCCACACCCCTGTTTGTTCCCCCAAAAGGTGCGGGAACAAATGATGATAAAACTTCGGATGATGCAAAGGGATATTTTATATATAATTGGTTTATACTCCTTGGAGCAGAGCAGATGTTATGGCTCTTAAGGCTGCTTTGCCCGACCCTCGGAAAAATCCCGCCACCTTCTAAGAGGAGGTGGAAGGAGCCATCAGCTCCTGCACTATGACCTTGCCAGATATTGATATGTTCTTCTGGCTTATTTTGCACCCTGATATGTGGAGAACAATACTTAAAATAGATGACAATGTGGCATTTGGTGATACCTAGGAACATTTAGAAGAAATAGATGCGGACAGGGAGCCTGCGCAGAAACCTCAGAAGGAGATATTAGATCTTCCTAAAGCTATTGTGACTAAGTTGAAGACGCTCATACCCCCTAAGAAAATAGATTGGACTACGTTACCGTCTTGTAAACAGAAAAAGGATGAGTCAGTTTCTGATTTCTTTTCAAGATTTGAGGAGACATTCTATGATTTTAGCGGCCAGTCATTGGCCGATCATACGGGTAAGCATTTGTTTGTCAACAAATTAGTTGGTAATATGTTACCAGAAATAGCTAGTCGCTTAAAGGCTAGTGAGAGTTCTTGGACAACGTTTTCCACAGTTTCCCTTTTGACCATGGCCCAATATTATGATCGACAGGAACAGGAAGCGAAAGGCAGGGAGGATGAGAAGGTTAAAGACTTAAAGACAAAAGTTATGATGGTCCAAGTATATGGTCCACCATTTAGGGGAAATGGAAGAGGTGGACGTACAATGTATACACCCGGAGCACTCCCTCTTTCTCGAGCAAATTTGTCTCCTGATCAGTGTGCCTATTGTAAAGAGACTGGGCATTAGCGTTCTGAGTGCCGTTATATCGATGATGTGTTTATGTTATGGCGAGAGACAAAGGAACAACTGTTGGAATTTCTAATTTGGGTCAATAACAGGAACAGCGACATTCAGTTCACTGTCCATTACGACAAAACTGAGATAAACTTCTTGGATTTACTGATAAAACACGAAGCTGGATGCCTATACACGACACTATATAAGAAAAAAACAGACAGAAACACCATACTTCACTTCTCCAGTTTCCATCAACGCAATCTTCGGGAGAATTTGCCCTTCAGCCAGTTTCTGCGAATAAAACGCAATTGCATGAAGAAGGAGGATTATTTTGAGAATGCAAATTCCCTTATGGCAAAATTGGTTGAGAGACAGTATCCAAAAAAGCTATTGAAGAGGGCCATGAAAAGAGCCTGGTATATCCCGAGGGAAACCCTACTGGTACCCAAAGAATGAGGGGAGGACCTGCCCTTGGTTTGTGTCACCACCTTTTCAGGATTCACCAGTGACATGAAGAAAATAGTTCGGAAAAATTGGTCTACCGTGAAAGCTTTGGAACTCTTGCAAAATCTTCCAATCTTCGCACTCAAGAAAAACCGAAGCTTGAAGGATAAACTAGTACATGCTGACACAGCTAAGAAAAGGACTACCCAATCAATTCGAACGATGCTGATTTTGCCACCCATCAAAGGTCACCGGCGGTGTGGCAACTGCTCCTCCTGTGAAAGTGCAATAGAAGGCTCGATCTTCACGTATGGAAACAAATTTGTAAAACACGAGGCCTTCACGAACTGCAACACGCATAATGTGATATATGGTGCTATCTGCCCATGTCCCCAGGCCTATATCGGAAAGACAACTCAAGCCATCAAGACACGAATGACTCAACATCGTTCCAGAATTAGATGCAAGATTATTAACGCACCGATGGTCACACATTGCCTTGAACATCAACATAGCCCTAATTATATAAAATGGACTGTGCTCAAACAGGTGCATGGAGCGAATGTTGACAGCCTTCTTTCCAAATTTGAAGCTAAAACCATTATGTATCTTAATACAATTGATAATGGATTGAATGAACTCAGTGAGCTTAATCACTGGGTTTAAGTAAGTCTCACCTCAGTTTTTCTTTCTTTCCTCTCCTTTCTAACTTTGTAGACTATTTTAACTCTCAGCTATCTATAAGGAAATGGTAATATGCTGACATCTCACTACCAGTGTTCAAATGTATGTGGTAACAGTTACGGCAGCACTGATAATAAGAGCAGCCTGTTTGAGTCTAGTTTATAACTTTTCCTTACAATTGGCAGCGCAAAATCTTCAGCGTTATAATGTATTATTACAATTAATATCAAATGTTAATATGTTGACACTTTACCAGTGCTCACGTGCACGCGGTAACTGCTATGGAAGCACTGATAACACGAGCAGTTTGTTCCATTTTTTGTTGAGAATTTGTGTGCAAATTGGTAATGTAATGTTTGGTGGAGTTCAGTTCAGAATCTGTTCCCAAGTCGGCAATGTAAAGTTCTCCTTGCCGTACTGTATACCTATAGACTTTCAACCTTCTGTTTACACGATAAGTGCACATGGCAACCTGAGTTTGCTCGTCACGGCCTTACAAAATAAAGTTTTGTTTGTTACAGCTTTAAGCACCTTGGTTACGATTGAGCTCAACGTCATATGAGAACCGCCCCCTGCCCCGTCACTAGTCTTAGAACCCGGAAACACCTGAGCATTGGTTCCGGCGTGAACACGACTATGCCCTGATTTCGAGCATAAATAGCCGAATGAATCCTTGCAGGTCGAACCAGGATTAATTCACCGGCGGGAGACTCCAAACTGAGACGCACCCTATTTAAAGATAGGACGGCCCTTGCGCAGTCGGGCCGCTGGGGCCCATCAACAGTCCCCGTAGAAGTCATTTCTCGGCACTTAGCGGTAAGGTTTGCATGTATTCAGCCTTGGCCATAACACTTGGGCTGTTTTGGTAGACACGGCTCCTATTTCTATCTACGCCGACTACACGGGTGTTCTCCACTCGGTCCATGTTACCACAAAAGATAAACAACAGAGAATCCTTATAAGGCATAGACAACGAGTGTGCTCACTTTGCGCTTGCTTATTTCCCGCTTTTGACCACTGGGATAGTTTCCCCTGTCACCTTCTTTTAGTCACTCTTTCCACCCCAGTCATCTGCGGCTGTAGATCGGGCGCTTTTACTTTGGCCATATCTAACCATTTTGCCCTTTTCTTCGCGTTTAAAAATACTTCTATGAGAATAGCATGAAGATTTACTGACAGTAAATACAATTTTGCCTATTTCCTTTGCCACAGCATAAAGACCTTTCCTCGAATATGAGAGTCTAGGATTCTGGAATCTCTAAATCAAAGTTGTGGTATGTAACACCCATTTTTATTAACCTCCTCACTTGTAAATATTTTTCACACTTTCCAAAGTCATGATTAGTAACGGTACTTTCTATATAATTAGATACCACCAGTCCTCCGTATAAACATACCTACCCTGATGAAGACCTTCGAGATAACAAGCGCTACACAGAAGGTCGAAACGCGTTGGTTTTTTGATGAGGCAAGCCCAAGAAAACCAAGGACAAATTGACGTCAAGTTTCTGTCACCAATTAGTAAATTATACAATACAGTTGTGTATACTTGGTTTCCAAAAACCCGTAGGCTACCTCTCTCTGGCATCCGAAGAGATTAATGTACTGTGAGGGCCTTACGAATAAGAGTCCCTGTACTATCGTTCAAATAGCGTAGGACTTTTATATGTACAAAATATTATAGAATTTGATGTTTTGTTAAGTGTATAAGAAGATTTATGTATTGATTATACGATTTATTTATGTCTTACTGTGTTTATATACAAGTCTGTCTTGTGTTTGCTCTTTATGTATGTATTGTAAATTTGTACTGAGCACCTATTTTTCTGTTTTAGTAAACGCTGCATAGGATCAACAGGTCTTGATGAAACATAGAAAATAGATCTGCATCTAATTGTAACCTAGTGGAAAATAAAAATCCACTTGTCAAGCTAAAGTACGTACTATTTATGGTGTCAGAGGTACTATATTTTTCAGCTCTTTTGCGAGGTCAGCAGTTCCAGCGGGGAAGAGGAAGTATGAAAGGAAGCCCAGAGAATTCAGGAAACAGAGGAAGTGCAGGAGCTTGTCCCAGTTTTGAGGCAGTTGAACAAGGCCAATTACTCTAATACTTTTGATAGACGAAATCAATACCAAATATCTGATTATTCTGCTGATGCACTTGCAGATTTCGAATACGCATAGGGATGCCAACGGATGGGGTAAGGGACCGGTTGAGGTGCCAGTAGATCAAATGGGTCCTTATGTTGATGCAAATGTCTTGGGATCTACTGATCAGTTTCTGGTTGACACAGGGGCTACCTGTAGTGCTCTGTCTAAAAGATTGGTTCCTAGGGCCCCCCTGTCCGGCACAATGATAACATCGATAGGATTTGATGGAACACCTACACCTAGCCTGCTATCACAGCCACTTGAATTCGGACTTGACAAATTTACTGCAGCATGACCATTTTTGCTTTCCCCTAACACGCCGGACAACATTGTGGGTATCGATATGCTTAAATATTTTTGTGCTACAATATGTTGTTCTCCGGAAGGTGTGCGTGTTATTCTGAATGACAATTAGCCAATAGTTGAGAGATCCTGCCTTATCAATGAGGATGCCGCTTTTGCGTCTCTACCTTGTACCTTGCGGTCTAGATCAGATACTGATGTGGGTCAAACGGTTATTCCACCGGTGCATATCCAAGTAAGGGAAGGTGTTTCATTGCCTCGACTGCCCCAATACAAAATATCCAGAGAAGGTGAAGAAGCATTAGCACACATTGTTCAGGATTTGATCAAAGTGTGGCTAGTGGAAGAAGTCCCCTATAATAATTGCAATAGCCCTATCCTTCCTATTTTGAAAAAAGACTCTGACACTAAAATTTGCAGATTCATTATTGGTTTGCGGGAGGTTAATAAAATTGTAGTGCCCCAATAACCCGTACTTTCTGATATCACAACCCTTCTCACTATGGTCCCGCCCACTGCCACTACATTTTCGGTGATCAATTTAAAAAATGCATTGTTCTCAATACCCATTCACCCTGAAAGCAGTTATCTGTTTGGCTTCACATTGAAAAATAGATCCTTCCGGTTCTCTAGAGCTCCACAGGGCTATACAGAGAGTCCTAGCAATTACAGTCAGGCATTAAAAAGACAGCTTGATTCCTTTCCTGTACCAAAAGGGGTGGCCCTTATCCAATACGTCAACAACATCTTGTTAGCTGCAGATACCCCTGAGCAGTGTGAAGAAGGAACACTGTTATTGTTATCATTTCTTGCCTCTCATAATCACAAAGTCTCGCGAAAGAAATTGCAATATTGTAGACAGTAGGTTACCTATTTAGGTCACCTCCTGTCTAAGGAGGGATGTGCACTCACACCAGATCACATTCAGACCATTTTAGATACTCCTGTGCCCCGTACTCAGAAGGATGTCCGTGCACTGATTGGCCTTACTTCTTTTTGTAGGCAGTGGATCCCCAGTTTTTTGCACATTATTAAACCTTTGTTGGCCCTTTTGACTAAAGACACTCCGATGCCCCTTCCATGGACTACTGAATGTCAAAATGCCTTCCAACAATTACGCCAAGCTCTTTGCTCTGCACCAGTATTAGGAACTCCATACTACACTAAGACTTTCACACTGTACGTACACGAGAGGGAGGGTTGTGTCCTCTCAGTTTTAACATAGATACAAGGAGATTAATAACGCCCTTGTGCATATTTTTCAGCTGTCCTTGACCCAGTCACTCGCGCGCTGCCTGGATGTTTCCGGGTAGTGGCAGCAACGGCTGTATCTATACGTCAGAGTAAAGGAATAGTTCTGTCACACAAACTGCTTTTGTTAGTACCCCATTCAGTTGATTCCTTACTAAACCAAACCAAGACGCAGCATTTGACTAGTGCCCGTCTGACAGGATATGAATTGACACTTTTGGCCCCCCATATCACGCTAAAAAGATGTTTGGCACTAAATCCTGCTACACTACTACCATTTCCCGCTACTCTGCCTCAGTCCTAAGAACCACATGATTGTATATTTCTCACTGAAGAGCAAACAAAGAGTCGTGTTGACCTACAAGATACTCCTCTCTCTATTGTTTATGGGGAGTTATGGGTTGATGGGTCATGTTTGAAATTATCCGATGGCACTACATCTGCTGCCTATACTATTACGACACTTCAGACAGTAGTGGAGACAGTTCGCATCCCGCAGAAGTCGGCCCAAGCGGCCGAACTGATTGCACTGACGAGAACATGTGAGCTTAGTACAGACTTACTTGTTAACATCTTCACCGATAGCCAGTACGCCTTTGCTGTAGCACACAATTTTGTCCGCTTATGGTAAGAAACGGGTTTCCTTACCTCACATGGGACACAGATAGTGCATGGAGAATTAGTGCATAATCTTCTTACTGCCCTAACCTATCCTAAGTGTAGTGCACACAAGAAAGTGACTGATAAAATAGGAGCAGGTAATGCCTTTGCGGATCACACAGCCCATGAGACCGCAATGCAGCGAAGCACCACATTTATGTATGTGGTTAAGTCACAAGCTGAACGTTGGCATGATGCCAGGCAGGAAGTGCTGGACATGCAACAATCTGCTTCAGCTGAGGAACTAGACCAATGGTCTAAGGAGGGAACACTGGATGATGAGGACTGCTGGAGGAATAAAGATATGACCAAATCGAGGTTACCCACAGCATACTTATACCCCTTGATTCACATGGCACATGGGCCGGCACATGTTGGTGCATCCTTAATGGCAAAACAACTCATGCAAGTTTGGGATCATGCTGATATTGCCGGCACTACTAAACAGATAGTACAGTCTTGTCTGGTCTGTCTCCAGTATAATCCTGGAAAGGGAACGCAAACTCCAACAGGAGGGTTTGCGACACCACCTGCACCTTTTGAGGTCCTGCAAATGGACTTCATTCAGTTTGAGTGCTGTAATAATCTGAAATATGTCCTAGTAGTGGTTTGTGCCTTCAGTAAATGGGTGAAGGCGTATGCTATGAAGGATAATACAGCTCTCACAACAGCGAAAGTTCTCTTAAGGGAGTTCTTTCCCCGGTTCGGCGTTTGTCGGGTCCTATGGAGTGACAACGGACTTCATTTTATTGGGCAAGTTGTAGAATATGTCATGAAAGGGTTGGGGATTAAGCAGAAATTTCATGCTGCTTTTCACCCACAGTCAGCAGGCCTGGTGGAGCGTTACAACTCCACCCTGAAACTGAAATTGGCTAAAATACAGGCTTCCACATCTCTGAAATGGCCTGATGCACTGCCCCATCATCTTTGAGAGGCCCATGAATATTTGGGGGGTCCATAAACCTCGCCCTATACATGATGTTCCCCACATGTTGATGAGTGACTGTTTGTCCTAGTTAACTGACAGCTTGTTTTCTATTCATCAGCAAGTGCAGGAAGCTCTTCCAGACAGGTTGCAGGGTGATAGTCATGATCTGTGGCCTGGAGATTTTGTCCTTACGAAATCGTTTCAACTGACAAGATGCTTGGCACCTCGCTGGCGTGGCCCAGAGCAGGTCCTCCTTGCTACCAGAACTGCAGTCTGAGTGACCGACAGGAAGAACTGGGTCCATGCCAGCCACTGCCGAAAGATTCCGCATACCTTCGTAAGCCCTACTGTGCTGACAGATCACCGCGACATTCTGGTCACAGAGAGAGGACGAGCTGCGTCACCTGAAGAGCCTGAGGAAGTCTTCGCGGACCACACGATCCCCGGCGCATCTAGATACCTACTTCGATCCAGGAAGAGAGACACTTCATCGCAAAAAGAGACTGTTTGAGCCACTATCCTGGGTGGTTAGAGACTTTTAGTGACTACTCGTCTCAACATTAGTGAAGAAACCAGCACCCGCCCAGGACCTTAGGACATCATCTATTTTGTTGTTTGTCGACGAGATGAATATGCCTGAGGAGAAGAAATCAAATGCTACAAAGATCTGTAGCGGCTGCACAATGTTCATTACTGGATTGACTTTGACTGCTTCCATCATTGCTATGGTAATGTGGGTTGTGGAGGAAGTAACTCCGGCTCGAAACTTAATGCCTGCTACTACTCCTGTCCCCACGGAACATTATTACATTCACTGTCATGAAAAGAAGCATCGAATGTCATATCTCAATAACACTTTCATACAAATGTTGCATCATACTCATAATGCTACGAATACTACCAACTGCTGGATATGTGAAATGATGCCAACCCATCAAAAGACGGGAGGAACGCCTCTCATTCCCCTGCCATTTTCATACAATGGCTCTTGTAGATCCTGGTTTGGACTTTTGTAGGCCTCTGAAATCAATAATATTACTACAGCTGATGTAGGGTGACTTAATGCGCAATTGAATAAGGTGTGCTACCCCGATGACGATGGCCTCCCTCAGGCCAAAGGAACTATAAGGGAAATGGAGGAGTATCGCAGAGGAAATTCCTCCACTAGCTACGTTTTCCCCAACACTCGAATGGCCAAGGGTAACGGGCCTCCTGTCATCGCTGTTACTAGAGGCCAATCAAATCATTGTGTGAGCAGGTTTGGCAGTATCCCAGTGGGAAAAAGTGACTGTACTACGGTATTGAATATCACTGGAAAGAACAATAACAGTTTTCTATCCTCACATAACACTTATTTCATTTGTGGAAATAAAGGTTACTATCATCTACCAATTGGATGGTCTGGAATATGCTATGTGTCCTTTTTGCTTCCCCCTGTGTTCTTAGCACCTGCATCTTATCATAAAGATCAAAAATTGTTTAATGATATTCGCTTGAACAGATTCAAAAGAACTATAAATAATGATGAAGTGGAACAAACTGACACGGCATTACAGCAATATGTTCACTTTAATTTGGGATTCTTTTTCTTTGTTGGTGCGGCCTTGTATAGTAGAAAAATAAGGTAGAAAAAATGTAGTGACTTTGCAAAATAGAATGGTTTTAGATGTAATATTAGCTGATCGTGGTGGAGCATGTCACATTATTGGGAGTAGCTGTTGTGTGTCCATCCCTGACCACGCCCCTTCTGTTTATGATGCCATTTCCAAACTGCATAAAATAGCCACTGAGATACATCAAGACCCAGGAACATGGACTTGGACTAGATGGTTCTGGAACTTATTTTCTGTATGGGGTCTGAAAGTATTGTCGGCCTTATTCATAATTATTGCAATTATCTTCTCTTGTTTATGCATACAATGTGGACCAATGGGGACCAATGCTCTGTTCCCTCTGTATTTCCACGTGTACAACTTGTGTACCATCTAAAACGAATGTCTGATATGCAAATGCCCATTAAGCAATGGAACGAGAAATTTGTGAAATGATGTTAATTGATATTCACGATGTATATCATACCCCTTAGAAGGGACAAGAAAATGTCTTGGCTTATGCTAAAAGGGTTGTCTGTAGAAACGTGTAATATTTTACATTAGCATAAACAACAGCCATTTTGGCTGTGGCTCCCATTTCGTTTCCTTCGTCCTCTGCTGTTCGCCTTTTCACCCTGCTTGTGTCATTAACTTTAGTTGACCTCTTTCGATATGGCTCAGCAATGTACATGCTGGGGGGTTTGTAGCTGCCGGTGCACCTGGTCTTCGAGGCTATCTATTGATCGTTTACTGCTGCCATAAGCATTCCTGCTCCCCCTCCCTATTTGCTGACCAAGTGGTCATCCATCTGCCCTTGTTTGGGTGCCGCTCGAGGACCGTTTCCTGGCAGCTGGACCTTGGGGCTCGTCTACCACAACGGACGCTGCATCTTGGAGGACACAACGCTGCCTGAACTTACTTGCTACAGGGGAGAGTCTGCCATTTGAGATCCACGCACTCGGGACTGCGAGGACCAGGGAGCTGTGCGCGCTGCACACCGGCTGCACCTGGCCCTCTTCCCGACTCCTCCCCTATCTCCGCCCCCTCTCCTATATTATCACACTACAGCTCTCGCGCGCTAGCAGGACGCGTGCGGGACGAGAGCCGGAGCGAAGACCGGGCAAAGAGCGGGCCGTTTGAGGCCGTTCGAGTACGGTCGAGGGAGGGCGAGTGGCACCTCAGGCTGTCCGCAATCCACTATATACCAGGTGCTGCTGGAGACATTATGACTACGAGAGAGACCAGGAGCAAGAGTGCCATGGCAACGGGAAGACCAACAGGTACATTGGACACATACTTTGCTAAAGCTGGGTCTCTACTTGTGGATGAGATCTCCATTCTCGAAAGACGTATCTCCCAAGAAATAGATTGGGTGAGGAGATCCTCCCTGGGACCTATTGCAAATGTTACTACTCCCGCCAAGTCATTAAATCCTATAACACTTCCGATAGGGGGGGTTGCCGGGGTAACTGTTCTCCCAGATCCGTCTGATATTAACTGCTCCATTACCTCCTCTATTGATTGTGATAATTCCGAGCATGCAGAGCTCAGTATACTATCTCTTCCAAACTGTAAGGGCCCCGCACCTTGCACTACTGCTGAGGTAGCGGTTACTGATTTGCCTACAAGTAAAACCAAGGACCAGACCATGCTCTCACAGGGGGAGAAGGAGGGAGCAATTCCTAAAACGGATAAAAGGGCCCATAAAACTAAGGGGGGAAAATCCAAAGCCCCAAAAGCCATCTCTAGGGTTAGGGGAACTAAACTGGACATAGTTGGCAAAGGGTCGGTCCTATCCCGTAAACATGAATCCCCGCAACATCACATCACGGCAAAAAACCCACCTAGTCAACAAAGTGTTGCCGGAATGGATGATAATATGTATAATGGCCTACGTACCCTACTGAGGGAAATCCTCACTCCTCTAGAAGACCGTTTGGCCAACATAGAAATTTGTCTAATAGACCTGCGTAAGGGATTGTTAGGCTTAGCCTCAGACCATAGAGCAGGCACACACGCAGTAGTTGGACACCCCTCAGGGATTTCTAATTTACCTAAGTTACCATCTAATCCTAACACCCTGTCAAATGTACCTCCAACAGTTATTCTAACGGACAATGCGCAGCCAGCTTCTTTGCTAAAATCTGTTCCCGTCCTATCCTGTAACCACCAACCTGTCACAGGAGTTACCTGTAGGCCGAATTTATCTGGTCCGGCCTCTGGTTCCGATCAGGAAAAATTATCACACGACGCAAGGAACCATATAGATAGGCAAGATAGCCAACAAAACAGGCGCAAAGCGATAAATCTGCCTCCCGAGGCTGCTGCCTATTCTGTTGTCCTGAAGGGAGTACCCACGTTTGAGGGAACTGTGGTGGAACCTTATGATTCTTTACACAATAAGGTTACTAGTTGGTTAAATACCCATAGGCCATTACCACCTAATACTAAGGGAGAAATTCTTATGGTAAGAAGAGTCCCATGGATCGGTTATACAGATAAGAAATGTGTTGGTGACTGCATAATTGTGAACTTTAGGAATCCTAAAATTGTGCCATATATTTGCAATTGGACTGGGAACACAGGGTCTACATCTATTGAAGTGGTCCACCTGTCATTCTTTTACCCCAATATTTATAACCCAATTTTGAACAATGACTATGGTTGGACCCTGGTCGGACCTGCTGCTGACGGCCGCAGAGTCTGGCCCATCCGTAATGCACCCAGTAACAACCTTGGTAACTTTTGGCACCCTAATAGATACAGCTGCCTTGAACAGATAGATTGACTTTTCAAGGGTCAGGGACAGGCCGGATGCGAAATAGATAGCGCCACTCAAGAACACGGTGCCCCTCGAAGGGAGAACTTGACATCTATTAACTCCCCTGGTCAAGTAACTGATTTATTTAAAATTAAAACTCCACCGGGCTGTACTAGTAATAAGTTCAAATTGCAAATCTCAACACATTATGTAGTAGACCAGATGGAACCACCAATTCTGGAAATACCATTGCCCAGTCCTACGACTCTATCAACGGATGTCGCTCCGCTTAAAAGTGGTGGAAGCGATTCAGATCCGTTTGACGACTCCCTAAAGGTTCTCTCCTGGAATGTTGCTGGTATTGTCAATAAACTTAACACGAGTGACTGGGACTCCTTGATAGCAAATAGCGATATCTGTCTCTTCCAAGAGACATGGGCTAGGGAACCACTATCTAGAGTGGGGTATGCTGTGTTTGAAATTAATGCGACCTGGTCAGGTAGAGGGAGGCCCTCTGGAGGACTGGCGATCTGGGTCGCTAGTCACATTGGGTGTAATGCGGAGAGTCTACCGACTCACTCCCAGGATATTCAGTGTGTTATACTCAGGTGGCCCAACGCTTTAAGTCTAGCAATAATTAACGTATACTCCCGACCCACCAAGTTGGCCATGGAATCTCCCACACTTGATGATCTTACTGGCTTTCTGGCTAGCCTCCCGAATGACCTTAAGATAGTCTTGGGAGGAGACTTAAATTGTCACTTCGAGCCTTTAGAAGGCCTCAAGGAAGGAGCCCTTGCAGTGGAAGATGACCTCTGGGGAGTTCCGCGTTGCCAATCCCCATATGTTAAAATCTGGTCTCCCCTAGTAGTACAAATACTCTCCTTAACGCTGAACTTTTCCTTAAGGGCATGCAATGGCCGCAGTATTTCAGATACCCCCTCCGTATGCACTTTTAACAGGACGAATAACGAATCCAGGTTAGACTACATTTTGGTAGACATTAGTCTCTGGCCCAAGATCCAGGACTTTAGAATAATTGTAAGAACGGATAGTGATCATAATGCACTTGTAATGTATATGGTGCACCCTAAAGGTACAGCTCGATCACTTGCCGATGAGCCCAGACACGATCCTGGGAACCTGTTAATTAGTTCCAATAGACGTAGGATCAAATGGGGGAAACTGGCGAGCTCAGACGAGTCCATAAGCAAAATTTTTCGCCTAGCACTCCCGAAGCTTATGGAAACGGATAATCTAATCTCGCAGCCAAGAATCCCAGAATTCAATAAGAAATTAGCTCACATTCATGAAGAACTGGTGGCCCTTTTAGGCGAGGTTTTTTACCCAGTGTTACCTCAAAGGAAAAAAATAACCCGTACCCCTAACTGGTACAATGCATCCTGTAAAAAGGCCAAGTCCGAACTCCTGAAGTGTGTTAAAATGGGATCTGACAAGTGCAAACTTGCTGAGCTTAGACGGATTTGCAAGAAAACTATGGCAGTGGCGCGAGCTGATTGGGACTGGAATAAATGGCAGGATTTAACATCAGCACTGGAAGCGAAAGATCTGAGGAAATTCTGGTCCCTGGTGAATACTGGCATGCCAGAACATAAAGCTGCAATAGAGCCAAACATTGCAGCTTCCGCTTGGGAGGCCCATTTTGGCCAACTATACCAGGAACCACCTCAGATCGATGGCGTAAGGGACAGGGCCTTTACTGTCGCTCCTGCCACTGCACCAGCCCTGGAATTTACTCTTTCCGAGGTGGTCAGTGTTATTCTAGCCCTGTCGAGGGAGAAGGCCCCAGGACTTGACAGGTTGCCCGGCGATCTTTTTCGCTCCTATCCAGATATATGGGGTCCGTATCTTCTCACACTCTTTAACGCCATTCTGGGTGGGATGGAGATTCCTTGTACTTGGGTGGGGGCTGAGATAGTGCCCATTTTTAAAAAGGGCTCTCCTCTAGTCCCAGCCAACTACAGGCCAATAAGTCTTATAGATGTCCCCCAGAAAATGTACTCCCGCCTACTCCTAAACCACCTCATGGAGTGGATGGAGGAAAATAAAATTCTCAGCCCCTTACAAGCTGGCTTCAGAAAAAACACGTCCACCATGGATCAGATCTTCCGCCTCGTACTCCTATATTGGAAAACTGTGATCATTGAGAGGGGAAGGCTGTACATGGTGTTCGTGGACCTGAGGTCAGCTTTTGACTTGGTCCCCAGGAAGAAACTTTGGGAGACACTAACGGGGCTGAGAGTTCCACGCCACCTATTAAACGCCATCATTAGGCTCCACGAAAACAACTTTGCACAGGTCAGGTATGGAAGGACGGGTGAGCTGACATCTAAATTCCCAGTTCATAGAGGGGTGAGACAGGGTTGTGTCCTTGCCCCGACCCTCTTTTGCCTTTATGTTAACAACGTAATTGCGCATCTTGACAACGTTCATGACAATGATGCCCCGTCCCTGGCCGGCAGGAGGGTACCGGCCATTATGTTTGCGGACGATACACTCCTGCTGTCCAAATCTCCGATGGGGATCCAACGGATTTTAGATGGCTTTGGTCTTTTCTGTAGCCAATATGGCTTGGAAATAAATACAGGGAAGACCAAGTTTATGATATTTAATCCCACAGCCAAAACTAGACCAAACCCTTCCCTGAGCTCAGTAACACTGGAGAGAGTAAAAACCTTTCAGTATTTAGGGGTAACGCTGCATGAGAACCTATCATGGGAACCTCATGTAGCAATAAGCCGCCTGAAACTTGCACAAATGTCGGGGGGGATTCTGAAGGTGGCAAATTCTTCCACCTATAAACCAATTAGCCCGGCAGTGGTAATGTACAAGTCCCAAGTTAAAGCTGCTGCATCCTATGGTGGAGAATTATGGGGACACAAGGCGGGCACAGGAATTATCAATGCAGAAAATAATTTCTTACGGCGTCTCCTGGCCCTCCCCCGCGGTACACCCCTTCTTCCCCTAAGACTTGATATGGGCCTACCCTCTATAAAAGAGGACCTGGAACTTATGCCATTAAGGTTTTGGCATAGGCTCTGGTCTACTGCTGAGCTTTCACATTATAGGCAAGAGCTTGTACATGTCATGAATCTGAATGTTTGCGATAAAATCCCTTGGTTAGAATTCATTAAGAAAGAACTTCATCGGATGGGACTCCCGGAACTATGGGAGTCGCCTGAGCAAGGCTGTCTGGGGGTTTCTCGCAAACGTCTTGTGGGTATATATAGGGAGCAACGCTATGCCTCCCTGGTCTCTGCATCAAATAAAGGGTCCTTGACCGATCGATTTCTGACTTTTAAGGACTTATCAGTTTGAGGGATTTATGGATATTATTTTTCCCACATTATCCAGAAAATTGTTTATACAATGGAGGCTAGGGACTCTCCCTATTAAAATTTCCACCCACAATTGGTCAAAAAATAACGACAAAACTTGTCCAGGCTGTTGTATTCATGATGAGGAAGAAACCCACATTGTTTTCTTTTGCCCAGCTTACAATAGACCAAGAAGATACTGGTTAATCCCGCTATGCAGAAACCTGGGCATTAGGAGTCATCTCCAGGTCTATAGAATTTTGAAAACAAATACTAGTCCGCACATAGTCTTTGCAGTTGCAAAATTTTTAATGGCTATGTGGCAGATAAGGTCCAAACTAATTAACAACCGGTCTGTCTAATGAATTTCTTGGTTTCAGACGCACGCAATCCTTCGTGTATTGATTTTACTGATTTTATTAACTACTTTTATTCTCTGTGATTCTTTTTAATGTATTGTGTGATTGTATCTTTTATGGCCTAATTGGCCGAAATAAAGAAATTTGGATTGGATTGGATTTCTGTCCATATGCTTACATTGCAACAAAACTTTATATAAGGACGATGGTTTGTGAGTTCAGTGTACCTCCTCCTACAATACTTGAGAGTGTTGTGTGGACATGATCCCGCTCATGAGTGATTAATAAACTTGTTTTTCTTCAACTCTTTTTGTTAGTCTTCGGACCCGTGTGCTCATTTTTGGGTACATTTCCACAGTGGGCCTTTCCAGTGTTGGTAACTTTCTAGGGACAAGTACAGGGGGTAAAAAAAGAAAATGTAGAGCGAAGTTTTGCGATAGTTCCACTGTTGTACCTTATGGGAAATACAAGCAACTAAAGGCATTACCCTAATAGTCTCCGCAGGGAATGTTTACCCATGTGCTGCTTGCTGCGAGACTCATGATAGCTCAGTAATGGAAGACATAGAAGCAATCCCTGTCCAGTTATTGTGGAACAACATCTTATACACGAATAATCAAAACACACATGATTCGTGAACTAGATGCCAACCCAGTCAGATGTTTTAAACCTATGACTGTTTCCGGATCAGGTTTATTAAGAGGCGAGCTGGCATGGTATACATAGCTGTCTCGATGGTGGGTCATATTGCTAATGAAGTTGCTGTTTCCAGTTGTACAAATGTTGAACTATGTTTAGTGGTTTAAGTGAAGACTGGCCTGCCAAAAGGAAGAAGTGGAACATTCAAAATGGTGTCTTTGAAAACCTATTTATGTCTTGGAAAAGATGTTGTTTCAATTGTCTTGATGAATGCTATTTACTGTGTATATCCTTCACGTAATAACATAACATAACATGTAGTCGCAAATCGCACGTTCACCCAAGGCTATCTTGCCGCTGAATAGCATATGACATAACATAGTTTCATAACATCATGAAACTATATTAAGTTATTTTTTTCAAATTAAGGTTGTTAATTGAAGGTGTAGCACCATACTAGTTAAATAATTTACAGACTAAATGTTGTTGTGAGGAGAAATAAATAAGGTGGCTTGCCACTTCGGAGAAGGCTGATGAGGAGTTGACTAGCTCCCACTCAGGAATGGCATAGTAAGGAAGACCCCTAAACTAAACATTAAATAAATGCATAAGAACATGCTCATAGTTAAGGCTACTCGCTGCTGCATTAGGGCTAGGCGTGTAGAGGGCAACTGTTATGGGTGAAGTAAAGAGGAAAGAGGTCAGCCCTCCCTCTCAGGTGTGCAGGATTGCCTGGGGAACAGGTGCAATCATGGTGAATAAACAACCATTCAACATAAGAGAACTGTAAGGTCTAGTAGGGACATCCGGTATGGGGGAATGGCAATGGGGCCATGAGATCGCTGGCTGATCAGGAGTTCAGGGAAGAGGGAGATGGTCAATAAGAAAATGGTGGGTTAGTTAATGCGAGGAGGGATGCATAGGGTAAAGTCTGTATTAGTTTGTTGACTAAGGCAATTTTAGGGGACTAGGTGATTTTTTTTATTTTTAAATTCGTATTATTTGTTTTTAGGCATGGACTTGACCATTGCGGGTTTCACAGCACTGCACAGAATAGGGTGCAGCATGAAGATAAAGGTCTGCACGATAGGTCGGTATTAGAAAACATCTGGAGGAACATTTGATAGCCTCACAGTTCCACTGAGGGGATATCTGGGCTTCGATGCGTCTCCGCCTCCCCCACCTTGAGCTCCTAGGAGGGTAAAAGCCACTCCTGAGAACATAGGGAGAGACTAGAATTGGGGAAAAAAACACGTCAATGCTTGGAAGCCTCTCTTGGATCTAATATGGATTTCTCAAATGCGTTCATGTCCTAAAGAGAGTAAACAAACAATATTAATATTTATTCTCCTGAAATAAACTTTCTAACATTGTATACGTGATATACATTTTAGAGGGGCATAACACTCTGCTGCCCAGTGTGAGTGTGAATACAAATGGCTCGCCTGCAACATATAATGAAAATATGTGGTCTGGTCAAACTCTTCTGACTGTAATAATATATGTATGCTAAGTTTAAAATATGTTCCAAAAGCCAAACCTGATACGCTGTTCAAACATTTTAGAATGAATGAGAAATTGCCACTCCAAATCAAGAATATAATTTTAGTTGAACAAAGTCAATCACAAACAATATTGCTTTTGAGTAAGATTTCCAAGTCCATACAAAAGCTGCTGGTGGCCCTCCAACACCAAAAAGGATTCAACAGCATAATTGTATGCAGACGTCAAACTGAGCGAGACGCAAGTAAACGGAAATGTGGCCATTGGTAAGGGCATTGATATACTAGAGTTCAAAGATGACCGTTACATTGTAGTTCAGATTTGTTCCTGTGTGACATGAGATCTTCATTACATGCGAGCCATCTTGGTTTGGCGAGCTATGTCAGACATGCAACATTTCTGCTTCCATTATAAATTATAGAGCATTACTTATATCCGTATTCGATATTAATAACATTAAATCAAAATTCAAGATAGAGGGCCTGATTATGAATGGGCCAGTTAATTCCAACTCCTGCACAGACTCTGTTTACGCATGGGGCGGAATTACAAGTTTGCTTGAACTTAACGCATACGATAATTATAGGATGCATTAAAGACCTCAACTATAGTTAAATTTCGACAGTTGAAACTTGCCGAAATTTAACATGGAAAGGTCATATGATAATTACCGTATGTGCAGATTTTTTTGCGTTAAACACCAAAATTAATATGTTACTCTCCTAAAACACGTAATAGATGTAATTTATTGTACCGGTATCGTTACCGGGTATCGTTATTTATCCGTAACGATAAATAATACCTAGCCTCGAAGTCAGGCCCATAATGTTCTGAATAACTACAATATAAGAAATCATAAGTGGTTACGTCTGAGTCCATCAGCCTTGATCGGCCCCTGTGACTTATCCTTATCTACTCTGACCACAAATGATGGATACCATGCTGATGGTCCTGACAGTGTTCTAACTTTTGAAAACAGCTCTCTGGGGTTACATAGTGTGTGTACAGAATTTTGTGGGACATTAGGTCCCAAAGGGCTGTGGTTTATCCACGTGAGTTGGTAACATCACAGCGCAGACAATTAGGTGAGAGGGAGTAGAGAGATAGCCAATCATATACATTGGAAGAATACGAGAGTTAATTTCGAACAAAATGTTATTTTTCTCGAAACTTTGTTACAGGAAGAGAGGTTTAAAATGGAGGAATGCCACAAACCAGTTCATTCCTCCGGGAGTTTCTTATTGACTAGGGGACAGATTTCCAAATATTTCATGCTGTGTTTGCGTCACTAAAGTGACACAAATCAGTGCAAAATGGTTTTTTTATTTACTTTCCAGCGCAAAACTTGTTTTGCACTGGAAAGTTGCCTAAAAGTGACACAAAGCAGCACAAAGAACTCCATTGCGTTACTTGGCATAGAGGGGGCGTTACATGGGTGGTAAATGGGCATTCCCATGCAACCAGCCATGCTTTTTGATGCAAAACCCTGTCTACCTACTAACAATTAACGCCACTTAAAAGCAGGAGTTAAAAGGAGACATTTGTCATTTCTCCTTTCTTTTCCGACTCTGCTGCACCGTACAGCACACAAACCAAGGGGCATATTATCAAGCACAGCGTTAAAATTATTGCTGCTTTAGCGTCAGAAAACTGCCGCTAAAGCGGCGATAATGGGCTTGATAATATGCCGCAGAGAATTCCAATAGGAGCCCATGTTGACACCAGAACATGGGCTTCTATGGGAATTTTCAGGGGCATATTATCAAGCCCATTATCGACGTTTTAGCGGCAGTTTTCTGCCGCTAAAGCCGCGATAATTTTAACGCCGTTTCTTGATAATATGCCCCAAAGTAGGAAACGTTTTTAAAGTTGTCTAGGCATAGTATTTTGTAGCCTGCTCGATTCAGGTACACAAGCTTGCACTATGCCGCAAAGGTGTGAGCGTCTCGTCCAGCAGCAAAATTCTGTGCCAGCACTAGGGAGAGGGCAGGAGAGAGCCATATCTCTGTAGATAAGACGCTCACCTCCTCCATCCCTGTACGCAAAGAAGTGCAGCAATTTTGGCTGCTGTATTGCGTTCGTTGAGTGACACTTTCGTAAATCTGGCTCTAGGTGTCGTAGCAGTTCCTTGAAAATACGGAAATATGCGGCATTCATTCCTAATGTGTTCGTCTTGCCCTTAATAACTGTTTTTCTCTACTTAAACCGCGCCTGTTGTGCCTTTTGCACCACTATTTATTTTTAAGTCCTTGTCTTTTTGTTACATAAAAATGTATTGTCAGTCGAAAAAGATTTAGACACTTCTATGATGAATATAGCATGGAAACAAATGTTAGTATTTCATATACCCTTCTGCCCTCTTGTGGCTCTGAATGTATTTCACTGAGTGCCTATGAAGACACAATATCTTGTCACCATAGTTCTGCGGTATGTTGCTTAGGTAAATGAAGCAAAGTGACCAAGATATTACAATAATGTAAAAAATACCTATAGGATTACCTGTTAATTAAAACACCACTAAACACACCACTAAACACATCGGTTTAACTGTTAATGCGCTTTATTCTCTCCTGACCGAGAGCGGAATCTGCTTCAAATCCCTTCTAATGACCTGCAAAGCATGCTGGGACAGAGGACCCACAAGCTGCAGGCCTCCGTCACAGAGCGCAAACACGCATCTGACCAATCCTGTAATTGAGTGTTCTCCAGACCCACGCCCATTATTGGCCCTAGCCTAAGGACTCAGAGCCAATCAGGAGGCAGGTGAATAGGGGTCGGTGCTTTACATAACCCTAACTTGATAGCCCAAACACGTCGACGTGCACTTTGTTATTCCTGGCATTGCCTCTGCTGTCCCTGATGTCAAAGGTTAGGAGTGCAGGGGCTGGAACAGGAAATGGACAGGGCTCAAAAAGCCTTTCTACTTTCAGTAGTTTCTACCCTTCCATTCTTCTAGGACCTAACGTCTAACGATCATAGGAAGCTGTTGAGCTGGTAAGTGTGAGACATGGGGTCAAAAATGTAATGTCACTTGGGAGTTCAAACGATGTGTGATGTCACTCACCCCCCTCCCCCCCCCTTCCATTCAGAACTTAATTTTAAAGTGGTGGCTCCTAAATTCTGGAAAAAGCAAGCTAGAGGCTGCAGCCTGACAGTCAGTGGGCTGTGGGCCAGATGCATCAAATATTTTTCCCCTCGCAAACGGGCCCCGTTTGGGATCGCAAAAAATGCTTGTGCGATGCATCAAACCCAATTTTGCCATTCGGTAACCTGTTACCAAAATACAAAATGGATTTGTGATTCACTATTTGGAAGGGGCGTGTTTAGGACATCCCCTCCAAATAGCAAATCCTAACGGTATGCATGAATGTTTTGTGACCGTGAATGAGGTCGCAACACATTTGCATTTTACCACCTACTTCAAGTAGGTGCTAACCCATTCGCAAAGGGGAAGGGGTCTCTAAGGGACCCCTTCCCCTTTGTGAATGTTTGTAAAAGCATTTTTCAGAGCAGGCAGTGGTCCCACGGACCCCTGCCTGCTCTTAAAAAAAGAAAAGATAACTTTTCATTTTTCTTTTTGTAAAGCATCTCGTTTTCCTTTAAGGAAAACGGGTTGCTTTACAAAAAAAAAGATTGTTTTATTTAAAAGCAATCACAGACATGGTGGTCTGCTGATCTCAGCAGGCCACCATCCCTGTGATTTTTGCGATTCCTAGAGGGTCGCAAATTGCGACCTGCCTCATTAATATTCATGAGGTAGGTCATTTGCGACCCCTTAGGAATTGCAGAAAGTGTACTACACACTTTCATGCAAGCCGTTTTGCGATTCCTTAATTGCGAATCGCAGAATCACAAACATTGTTTTGATACATCTGGCCCTGTATGCCTCAGAAGAACTTCTAACACTACTGTACATCATAAACACTATCGGCTCATCAATGGATGTCCATGCGTACATCTGAGAAAGACGACTCTTCTCTAGACAGTGCTTCATTTGTACAATAATAAGTGCTGGTGCCTAAAAATTTCTCAGAATCCCACAGCCAGTGTATATGAATGTTGATGTGCTATGTTTGAAGGCTGTGATCTTAGTTCAAACAGTAGCGGTTGGTGAAATTTGAAAGTGATGGGACATAAAAGTTCCTTATACGTGTCCTGCGGCGAGAGAGGTAAGCAAGCGAGCCCGACCTTCATAAGGGATGTTTGGGGGGGTGGGATGGAGGGGGTTCTCACCTCAAGAAATTTTTGAAATAAGAGTGGGCAAATGGTGCATTTTCAGGCAAATTTGAGAAAGCAAGAAGGTTAATAAGGTAGTTGTAAAAGTGTAGTTATGAGGTCAGCAACGAGGCTTTTTTAAAACAACGGGGCATATTAGCAAGACCGGCGATAAAATTATCGCCGTTTTAGCGGCAGGAGACTGCCGCTAAAACAGCGATCATGGGCTTGCCAATATGCGTTATAGCATTCCAATAGAAGCCCAGGTTAGATGTCTTGCACATCTAACCTGGGCTTCTATTGGAATTCTATAACTCATATTAGCAAGCTCATTATCGCCGTTTTAGCGGCAGTTTCCTGCCGCTAAAACGGCAATAATTTTATCGCCGGTCTTGCTAATATGCCCCAACATGCCTTTTCCTTTGGGAAAGGTTTGGTCATATGCCTTGTGCAGCGGCCTGGATTTGAATGACTGCCCAGGTGAGGTATGGAGCCACCAGCATGACTGCCCGGGTGAGGTATGGAGCCACCAGCATGACTGCCCTGGTGAGGTATGGAGCCACCAGCAGCGGAGAGTAGAATATGCCTACAGTGAATCTTTAATCCATTTGTAGAGGACCTGAGAAAATGAAAAATGCACCTTCTCTCGGCCAACCTGCCTGAAAAAAAGTTACCTTGCACATTGAGGGATGTATCCATATTAGCCTTTAGCAGCTAGACAAAAGGTACAGACAACCCCCCCAGCTAAATCAACCCCAACTTCTTTCACACGCAATCCACTGCCGGGGACTACATTTCACCCAGAGGTAGAAGCAAACTTGCCTCATGGCACATTTTATTTTTAGCGGTGTGCCCGCCGCTGGGTTTCATTTACTTGGCCTCTTGACGCTGCTGTGGCGCTGGCTGACGTCTGCAGTCTCAGCTTCTAAGCGCCTTGTCAGATGCGAGCTACTCCGCAGCAGCATGTGCCACAGTGGCAGATAGAGGTGGTCGACTAGGGCAAGCCAAGAAATGTGCGGAAGGGAAGGGCCGCTGCCGCCTGGCTTGACTGTGGTGGGAGCCTAAATATTAGGGGTTTTTATTGAAAACAGAGGGGGCATGACGTATTGGAGAGTTGCAGCAGTACCCCAGTTCACTGACTTCAGTATAGCTTTCTTTGCATGATTTATGAGGTGACAAGTGTTGTCAAGCTTTACAAACCTACAGACATAGCAACACACTCTCTGTGTCTCCCCTCTCCTCCCTCTTTCCCTTTCTCATCTACTTCTAAATCCTTCAGCAGCCTATTTCTTATCTTTCCCATCTTCTCTCACTCTCTTCTCCTTTCCTTTTTTCTCTATTACATTCTTTCTTCCTCTTTTCTTCCATTGTTCCCCCTCCTTTTTGCCTCGTCATCCCTTTTCCTTTCTACCCTTGAAAATACCCCCCTTTTCTTTTCTCCCTGTCCTTCCATTCTTAGCCTCTGCTCCTCCTCTCCTCCTCTCCTCCTCTCTTCCTCTTTTCTTCAGTGGTGCCTCCTCCGCTATGGCGGTGGAGCATCGCGCCACTGCTTTCCAGCATCGGAAATTAAAGTAAATATAAAATGATAATAACTTTCAAGTTATTATCATTTTATGTTTCCTTTGCGGGCGGGACTGCTCTGCTTTGCTCACGGAGAAGGGCAGGAGTGGTTAGCCCAATCCTAAATGCGTATTGAGTGTGTAGGCCGCCCTATGGGGTGCCCAAACCAGTCATACACACTTTCTCTGTTTTCCCTGCAGGCTGCATTACAGCCTGCACGGAGAACAAGCCCAGGCCCCCATTCCCTGGTTGAGCGTCAAGCCAGGACGATCAAAACCAATCATAACACTGCAATGCAGCGTTGTGATTGGTCAGGGAAGTCTGGGTGCTTACCAATCCTATGAGGAGAGCAGCAGCAAGAAGCAGAGACGCGGGACCCGGCGGCAAGGTAAGTGTGTAAAATGACTATTTAACATTGTTAAACCTCGCACCCCCCCGCGCCTGCACCACCCACGATTCATGCCAGCCGCCACTGTTTAGGTCTCGCCTTGCTATCGTGTAAGCGATTGCAAAGCAAGACTATAGTAAGGGGAATTTAAAAGTGCTCCGAAAAGCGGATTGCATGGCGAGCACGCGCACAATCACGCGCATTGTGCCGCCATGCAATCCGTTTGGCATCGCACTTCAAAGGGTCCGCTCCCCCACCTGGAATGCGCTCCCCCGCCCCCACCAAGCGCGCGCGCACCACGCTCTGCCGGGCTTGTCTTGTTTACAAATGCCGCTTATTTCTTTCCGGCTGCACATTCTCTCCTGTTCTCTGGTGAGCTCTGCTGGAAAGAGAGTTAACTACTTGGGCGGACCTATCGCGATCAATTTCACTTCGCTCTCTCACCCATTTGCTTTTTCTGCTCCTCCCATCCCATCCACGGATCCCATGTTGCTTTCGCCCATCTGCGGCCGCGTGTTGCTTCTGCTCCTCCCACACAGCCCAAGGTATTGTTTTCTCTTTCAGCTCCTGGCATGTTTGTAATTAATTATTTATAGGCTGAGCTGTGACATCAAAGAGCATTTTTCTTTCCAGCAGCACATTCTCTCCTGTTCTCTGGTGATCTCCGCTGGGCTCATCTGCTGGAAGGAGAGTTAACTACTTGGGCAGGCCTGACTTTTAGTACCTAGAGGTCATTGGTAACATCACAGCGCTATCAAACAGTTCAGGGCCATTGGTGTCAAGGGATTTGATGACGCAGAACTTTAAAGGAATACTCAAGGAACTAAGCTCCCTTTGTTCTTACTTTAAAGTTACAATTGCTGATCTCGCTTTGTTCTGATTTCTGGAGGAGTCACTACGTTCCCTGGCCATTAATTTTCAGTTTTTTCGCAGATATGATGCACTCCACAAAGAATGTCATGGCCATTTATGCGAAACTCCTCAGTCAGGCGCCTGTAGCTCAAAGGCCATGCCTAGCCTTTTGCCAAGAGACATGGGTGCCGATTACGATCCTGTAAAAAAATTCCCCGTACGACTCGTATCCGGTCTTTTTACCGTACGAATCGTACAAGTGCCGTACAAACTGCCAAGTACGATTCGCATGGGAAAAACTCCATACGAGTCGCATTGGGAATAATTCCCCACATGTCCTCGGGTCGGAAAATGTGTCCGACACCTCCCCGGACGATTTACCGTACAAACGTGAAAAGTGAAGTCCGACCGCGCAAGTATGATCCATCCCGTGCGTCCGATGTCACAACCGTATGGAAAAAACACCGTCCGCACCGAACTCCCAATGCAACCATGGAGACATGTGCCCACATACGCGCCGACCCACCCTCCCAGCCCCCGTGAGTACACGCCGTACCCCCCCCAGCCCCCGTGAGTACGCGCCGAACCCCCGTGTATATACACCCCTGTACGTTCGAGTCGTACCCCCCGTGTATGTACACCCCTGTACGTTCGAGTCGTACCCCCACCCGTGTATGTACGGTGCGTACCCCCAGCGCTGGGGGTACGCACCGTATATACACGGGTGGGGGTGCGACTCGAACGTACAGGGGTGTACATACACGGGGGGTTTGACACGTACAGGGGTGTACATACATGGGGGTTCGACACGTACAGGGGTGTAAATACACGGGGGGTACGACTCGAATGTCCAGGGGTGTACATACACAGGGGGTTCGACACGTACAGGGGTGTACATACACGGGGGTTCGGCGCGTACTCACGGGGGCTAGGGGGGGGTACGGCGCGTACTCATGGGGGCTGGGGGGGGGGCCCTATTCTGGTCGTTTTGTGGCGTACTTCACTTTTCCGGCACTTTTTGGGTGCCGTAAAAATATTGCCGTCCGGACTGCTGTCGGTTCGAATCGTACTTCCTGGGTCGTGAAACGCTGCCTGACAGCGTCCCAACGTCACGTCGGGGCATTCCCGGATCACATTCGTATGTATATTTTCTTCGGACGGTGTTTTTTACGATTCGTACGGAAATGGTGTTTCCGTGCGAATCGTACTTCCATGTTTGTAAAGTTTTACAACCGGGTACGAGTCGGACGGAGAAAACGCTCCGACCGACGGTTCGTACCCGGTTTTTCCAGGATCGTAATCGGCACCATGGTGTTGCAAGACTGATAAACTTTCAGGAATCACTAATACCCTGGTCCTTCCAAGTCTAACTGCTTTTATTTAACATCCATCTTGTTCTGTTTTCCTACTGCCTTGTTATTTTTAGGCATTGAGAGATTAAGGGATTCGGCCAGAATCACAGGCTTTTGAGCTGACGCCGAGATTCGTCCCTGGTTCCCGTGTACCAAAGTCAGCAGCTCTGATATAACCCCACATCGATCCTCTCCCTTACCTTTTCCTCATCTATAAAGGGGTTTGCGACCACTAAAATGTTTTTTTATATTTACCAAACCCATTTTATATTTATCCCCCTACTCGCTTCTTCTCGCCATCTTCTCACCATCTGCTTTTTCTTTATTTCACTCTCTCTCATCCCTTTGCTTCTCCCTACCTCCCTCCATCACACTTCCTGGTTTCTTTTTTCATATCCCTTTATGCTAAATTCCATCTCTAACCAAACTTCTAAACACCTCTAGCAAAACACTTCTCGTGCTACTAGTACTGCTTTGTGTTCTCTCACGAAGCACCAATGTCGAGGGCAGTAGTGATGCCAGCTCCTTCCTCCTCCCAACACGTATGCCTGTGGGTTCGTTTTACCGTATATTAGTTTTTGTTCTGCTCTGGTAGCTGCCATCACACACTGTGCTGCTTGATGAGTGGAATTAAAGTCGAAAGAAAAGTTTTCGTCGGTCGATTTCAATAGTGGGATTATTTTTATTCTTACAGTCATGTCAGTCAAAGAAATACATTTTCTCTCTTTATTCTGCAGACGTTTGGAGGCCCTGCTCTTTACTATCTGCGTAGTTTAAATTGATTTTGACAAATAAACCTTTCTCTAAAATACATAATTTCTTCACGTATTTCTGTCATCACGTGGTCCATTAGTTCATTTCTTTTTTCATATTGAAGCAATTTCATCTATTTATAGTTTTCTTTTCAAAAACGATACCAGACACGAATCCGGATTTCTCTTTTGGAAACCTCCCAAACTTTGTAGGATCGTTTTCACTTATTTCTAAAGCCCGACCAAGCTTTGTCAATTTATGCGTCCTATTCCCGTTTCTACTGTGTACTGTTTGTGAGAGCCACACCTCACCACACCAGAGGCACAATACAATGGCTTCTATTTGGGATTTCCACTCTATTTTGTGCTCGTGAAAAAAAAACCTGCAGCAACAGAGTCTGGTAGTAAGTCTGTCATTTGTGTTTGTTTTGGTATGTTACACTGTCAGTATTACTGTAGTGCATTATACTATGGTTGCATTTCAGAGCTTTCTTGATCTGTGTGCCTTTTCGCCTGGTTCTGTTTTTTCCATTATTCCACTGTGAATTGCCTTTTGGTTTTGTATGGGGAGCAGAGAAATGTGTAGTTTAGTCATGTTTTGTTTTTTGGTTAATGAGAAAGTAAAATATTTTTTCCCCTGCTCAAGATTTTGTAATGTGTTACGTGTATGGATGGATGTGCCTAATGGCTTTGCCATTTGTAGGTCTTGTTACAGAGGGCCACCAACTTCGCCAAGCCTCTGATGACCGTACATTTTAGGCTCCTTTTTGGCAGGCCGTATAATTTGCTCTGCACTTTGAATATCGCCCACGTTTATTATATTGTACACCTGCCTGCTGTTCTGTGCTGGTAAACCTAACTTAAAGCGGCCTCGAACACACCCATCCCCCATTACCTCCCATGGCCTTTATGCACCGGGTGAATTGAGGTGAGCAGGTGGTACAGCACAGAAAGTGGTTTCACATCTGATGTCCTGACTCACACCACAGGCTCATTGTACGTGCGCACTGATCTCTTGCATTTGAAAACACAATTGTTTTTCCTTTAACCCCTTCAGCGCGGCGCGGATTCCCCCGCGGTGCTGAAGGGTTCGAGCGCGGGCGGGGCCATGACGGAACGGTTCCGTCATGAGCACAGCTCAACCGATGCTCATGACGGAACCGTTCCGTCATGAGCATGGAAGGGGTTAATAATGTATTTCACAATGCACACGACAAAAGCCAGACAAAGTTATGGTGGCCATTCAAGTGCTTAAACAAGAAAGTGTGATGCCGAGACTTACAGATACTGGCTGCCAACGGGTCCGCGTCTCCTGGTGATGCGAGGGTGTCCTTTCCACTGTCCATTTCCGAGGAGTAGGCACCAAAACACACGTGCTTGCATACAGGCCTACTTGTGACAAATGTAACAAGCATTTGCAATGCAATAGGGCTCGCATTTGCAAGAGTGTAAGCTATTGGCATTGTAAATGACAATGCATTTTAATTATGTTTTGGAAACCAACACGTAAATAAAAGGCATTGACATTTACAATGCCAATAGCTCAGACTCTCACAACTGCGAGACCTATTGCATTGCAAATGCTTGTTTTCTTACTATCTCCACTCCCTCATCTTTTCTGTACCCAGGGCCTTTTTACCTTCCGTCTCCCTCTTTCCTCTCTCCTTCTGTTCTCTGTTTCCCATCTCTCATCCTCTGTTTACCTTCTCTGTCTCTTCTCTCTTTCTCTTCTCTATTATCTCAATGGCCCTCCACTACCTAGTTTTCCCTGTTGTATCCACCCATTCCCCTTCTCTCTTCTACCCTCCGATGCTGCAGGCTCGGCACACTCCCCTGACAGGACATACAACCCGAGCCAGCAAAAATAAGTCATCATCATGTGTGGGACAGGCACCGGGGTGCCAAGGATGGAGAGGCTTGGGGGGCAGCCGCAGCCGTACCCATTGGTGGCTAGTCTCACTTTGCAATGGCTGCAATATGCGGGATCCGCCCTGCCCATTAGTGTAGATGTGTGACATGGCATTACGATATTTTAAAAGGCGGACAATGTAATGTTATGACGAAAAGGCTTCTGATGCCGAGGCCCCCCATTACGGTTGGACATTAAACTCTCTGAAAGTAACTCCCATGTATACCGCAGCGGTTTCCTACACCACATACAGGCCGCTCACTTCGAGGATAACAGTGTGTAAATAAAACAGCCAACATTTAGAACAATGGCTGAACACTTGCATAGGTCCAGTTGTGAGGTGACAGAAGAGCCCCACTTTTCTGCCCCTTCACTAACAGTGGGACGCCAAGTTAGAGTGGACAGACACCATCTTACTCTTCCCACATGCAGGCACGGGCTCACTCATGGAGCGCACTACTAGCGCGATATTACATCGTAGCCGAGCTACAGCAATTTTTTTAAGCTATTCATTTGGTGACAATTAATTACTTCGCCAGTATTTAATATGGTTGGTACTCACTGACCAGACACTGCTTTAGCAGGGCTATTTAATTCATTTGCTTGCAACAGTGTGAGGCCCAGTCCTGGCGAGGCCTCACTCGCATCAGGCCAGGCCATGAGGTGGTGAGGTGTGGTCTCGTCCACATCTCATCTTGACTCTCTCTCTCCAGGCTTCCTTGAGTGCAATGCCGTTACTGCCTGGCAAGGCACACAAAGAGGGGGCAGAGAGGGCTGAGCCGCAAGGGCAAAATGCAGGGCTTCAAGTGGGATGACAAAACTGGGGGGTCTCTCAAAGGGTCGTGGCCAATGTAATTAACGGTGTGGCTTAAAAACACGTAAGCTAAAAATCTATGCTTAGCATAGTGTGCCGCTCGACTTGTATTTTGCTGTTTCTGTCATTGCATCCAGATATATGATACAAGTAACATCATACCTGCAACAAGTCAGGACTATTGGCTTTGTCAATGGTTGTTAGTTGCATAAGATAAATAAGCAGCAACTATGGCTTGTATATAATATTGAAAAAGCTTCCACTTAAAGCCCTGGTGACACCACCGCAATGTTGCTGCTCTCGAGTTTCAAAAAGAGAATGGATTTCCCTTCCACTACAACGCTCACCTGGCATGACTTCATGCCGTAACTTCTCCACTATTGAGAAGTGAGCAGTGTGAGCAGCGCACACTGATGTGCTTGCTGTCACTGCAGTCTGGAAATAAATGGACCTCCTGTGCCAGGGCACACAACAGAGCCCGATAGAGACCTGTTTCGAGCCCCCCTTTAAAAAACCTGCCGGTGCTCAGCACCGATGAGACCCGGCCCACTTAAAGCCCTGGCAAAATGGCCAGTCACTGCATGGCTTCACAATTAGGCCATACAGTGATTAGCCATTAGTGTTCCCATTGCTCGGTGGACAAGAGGACCCCCGCACTGCCTCTGCAGTCTGCACCAGAGACCCTAGTAACCCGACTTTGAGCCAATCCAGATGCTGATCCCTTGCTATCAACACAGGATGAGAGCTGCATCAGGATTGGCCTGGGCAGGCCAACTTTCCGCTCATTTGGATACTGGGGCCCTGTGACTTTGATCCTCAGGCTCCACTAACTGTGTTGGTGAGACTCCATGAGAGTGCGCATGTCGGGCTAGCTATGGAAAGGCACCAGTCCAAACTGACATGTGCACTTTCGCTGAGCAGAGCACTGTCTGCTCTGCTGGCCTCCTCATGTCAATCATAATATGAAGCCCCACCACCCAGGCCCAGCCTGCCACTGCTGCAAGCAATGAGGTTTGAAAGGATTAAGGAACGGGCCCATGGCTAACAGCTGACTACAGAGGCCTAAATAAACACTTAAATTAATTGGGCCGGGGGGGCAAAAATACCAGAGGGAGCAATACCCTAACGCCCTATGGAAGACACCACCTCTGCAAACTAATACCTATTTCTTCCACCACCAGACACTCCCTGGCCCTTTATTTCACTCTGGCAGCTTTTTTTAATCCCTGCTCTCTCCCTTTGTCACTGTTTTTGCTTGATTGTCAACACAAGCCCTATAGGTAGCTGGTTTAGAGTGAAAATGCATTGCCTAGTGGAAAATGAACTAAGCATCTATATTTTTGGAGGCATGATTAAACCAAACAACTTCGAAACTACCCTAATCCAAGGCTACTGATTAGATAGAAGTGCAAGATGATGGGGAGAAGCACCCTTATCTTTGGTGACTGTGATGTTCAAAAAGGGGCGCATAATGCACATTAGAACATTGGAATTTTGGGAGCTCCATTGAAAACAATGGAGTGCTCCGGGCTTCTAATGGCTGGTAGAATCCCGGGGCATCAACATTCCACTGTTGTCGGTCACAGCTGTTGCTGTGAACAAAGGCCTTGGGGGAGCCCAAGGGATTTCAGTCATCTCGGGCTCCATGAGGCCTTTGTTTTATTTGTTAGAACATTCTGCCCTCTAATGGCCTTATAGCCCTGCGTAAATGGGCTATAGCGGCAATAAAGTCCCGCTCCCTTGTTAAAGGTCCTCCCCTTCGGCTCGGGCCTTTAACACCGGAGAGGGACTTTAATGGCCGGTATACTATAAGGCTATATTAAAACCTCCTGTAAGTACCCTCACCGTTTTGTTAACATCTAACCATCTATATACATTTCATATTAGGTACCTAAAATTATAGACTCTGAAAAAGGCAGAGGGCTGGCTGCGGTGACAGACTGCACTATGGGTGCCCGTAAATACCACTCAGCATAAGTACCTTTTGAACACTGCTAAAAAAGAAAACATCAAGACTCTTGAAAATGAATTAGTCAGTTGTGCTGTTGCTGGTTTTATCAGAAGGGCTGTATATAGAAGGAAATGTCATGCACACCTAGATAATCTAGTCTATGAAGTTGACTGAAGTATGCCCCTTGATTGAGAAGTAAAATTAATAGATGGGACAACATGGTGATTTGTACAAATGAAGTCTTAACAGTGATTTTATGTGTCATATAACATTTTATTGATAGCAAGTTTTAAATGTATGTACTTTTATGGATAATAAAAAGATTCAAATAAAGTTTGATGATGATGATAATGATCAAGACACCCAATCAAAAATTTAAGAAAAGTGCTTTACTCTAACCTGTCTAATTCTTTTGTGTTTTATTAATAGTCCTAAAAATTCATTCCATTCACAGTTGAGTTCCAGAGTACGGCTAGTTCATCACTATATATGAAAAAATGTGATTCACCAGTTCAGGTAGATATAAGACAATAAATTAATATATAAACCACTGGAATAATTGGCTACTGAACGTAAAATTGTAAAAACATCCAAGGAGTGTTTCACAACTGTAAAGTTGCTTTCTCAAACCTGAAAATTATAAAATGAAAGAATATATTCATGTCAAATGGAAACAATATGAATACACATTTCAAAAATATTTAACCAAATAATTGTTCATGCGTTAGTATATCAAGACACCAGCAATTGGTCGTGTGGCAATAAAATCCAAGCTACTTTATTAGACTCAGTGTTCATTATATGCTTATTCCAAACTAAGGTTTTTAAGGCAGCCATTAGATTATAATTATCAACCCCCAAATCAATCACAGTATTTAGTATACTACAAAGTGTAACAGAAATAAATTACATACCTTTGAAATTGACAAATCCTATCAGGGCCGGACTGGGAACCAAATCCGACCCTGGCAAACTGCTCAGCCAGCCCCCCCTGAGGGTGCAGTGGGGTGGGTGCAGCCAAGCTGTTTGCTAGGGCTGGTTTCGGAGGATTTTGTTACAGGGGGCCGATATTGCCAAACCTCGGTAACAAAAATGGCCCCCAGAGGCCCAAAACTGGCCCCCACCCTGGCAGCCCACCAGGGAACGCCCGATGCATGTTACGGCCAGTCCGGCCCTGAATTCTACCTGTGTACACACTGAATACAGAACAGTTTGGTAGATTTATGTCAAACTAAAATCAATCGAACACACAAAAGGTAATGGAAGGAATGCTTGCAAAAAGTCTAACCACTGTCTATAGCTCAGGGTAGCATTCCAAACTATCGTTCTTTTGCCCATCATGCCACCTCATTCTGGACCCAGCCATATGCAATTCAGCCTTGACCCTGTTCCTCATTTGAGCAGGTCAGCCCGAACTGCCAGGCCAAGTCCTCCTTGGACCAGAAACAAGAATCCTGTCACCCCTCATCCAGTGGCACGTCTCGGCATACCCTTGGCACCGGACTCAAGATAGCCTGGCTGATAAAGGGTGATACCCTTAAACCGGCCCCAGGATGCTCGTTTCCAGACCAGGGAGGAGCCAGCTTGGCAGTTCGGGCTGGACTGTTCCCATGGGAAGCAGGGTCATGACTGATTTGCATATGGCTGGGTCCAAACTGGGGTGGCATAGCGAGCAAATGGGAAATGGATTAAACCCAGATCTCTTGACTGGGGGTGAGTGGTTAGAAAGTTTCAGCACTCCGTCCATTATCTTGTTGTGTTCGCTTTGTTCGCCCTAAGTGGCCAAGTTGGGACCCAGCCATATGCAATTCAGTCCTGTCACTGCTCCAATAATAACAGTCCAGACCAGCAGTCTGGCAGTTCTGTCTGGACCGTTCCAATTGGAGCATGATCAAGACTGAGAAACTATAACTCAGCCTGCTACCATGGACAGTGTCGTCATAAATGATGTAATTTGAGATGTCATGAGTGCTGCTATGAATGCAATTATTTAACATGATATAAGCGATGTAATATGAAAGGATATAACCAGTGCATGGGGAAGGCACAACTTATATTTCAGTTAGTCTGGCTGGCAAGTTCACAGTACTGTGTACGTAGGTGCATGAGTTAAAGTACGTTTTGGGTGATGTCCAAATTATAACTTTTAGGTATAACTATAACTTTAGAATTTCTAAGGGTTGTGTAGTTTAAGTTGCTTTTGTACAGAAAGAATACATTAAGCTTTCCTAAAGATAGATAGATAGATAGATAGATAGATAGATAGATAGATAGATAGATAGATAGATAGATAGATAGATAGATAGATAGATAGATAGATAGATAGATAGATAGATAGATAGATAGATAGATAGATAGATAGATAGATAGACAGACAGACAGACAGTCACCAATCAGGTTTCTGAATCATATGTGCACACCGTCAGAACAAAACCTTTCCTAACCCACGGTAACTAAAGTGTAATACTCTATCACTATGGCTAGCTAGAATCTCTAGTGTCACATTTTAATACGAAATGAACTAGAGTGAGGTCTCATACTGCCTCTTAGAAGCATCATTTATCAGATTTCCTGTTCCTAATAGAAGACCTGTCGGTAAAAAGGTGGAAGCACCTCAAGGGCTTGCGAGTGAGAAACCCATCAAGCATGAACATCACCCCCCAAGCAAGGACAAAGAGCGATGTCTGTACCAGTTTATTAGTGTGCCTGGATCTCATTTTTTACTTTTAAATTGATATTTTTGATAGAGATTTATTTGGTACATTTAAGAAGAAAAAGCAGGACATGCGCAGGAGGATGGATAGAGAGATAATACAACACAGGGCCTCAGTCCAATCAAAATCCTTCCATTGGTCCTGATGTGATTTTCCAAGTCTACGGTCAAGGGCAGTGGGGGTGGGAAGTCCATTATGCTCCAGTAGGTTATTTCTGCTGAAATTTTGAAGCTGTTCAGCGTTGAGGGCAAAGGGTAAATGGAGGTCACTTAGGGGTCACCAGAGGTCGTAGTTGAGACCCCTGGGCCTTTCCTTGTGATCCTTAGCATTGTTCTTGCGACTCCTGGCCTCTGTGGCACCCAGGATGCACCAGCAAAAGAGAAATGTCTTTCCAGAGTGCACTTCTCCTTTTGAAAGAAGGGGAGACTGGGGCTTAGATCCCTGAGGTTGTAAATAGTCGCCCAGCAATTGTTACAAATTGTCCGGTGATGGAGCAACTCCCCTTCCAGGCCCAGGGTGCATGGAAGCTTCACTGCACTGTGGACATTTGGGACCACACTGGACACATTGTGTCAAATTACGTGATATTAGGTCGCGGTATAACGGAGGGGAGTGGGTAGCCTCCTCAATGTAGTGTTGCAAGAGCAGGGATATGTTTAGTACAAATGTGAGCAAAATGTGGCGCCTCCATTGTATATTGTATCACATCTTTGACCCCTTTTGCAGGAGTTTACAGAGTTGACTGATGTTGGGGAGCAGGATGAAAATGAGACTTTGTAAGTCATTGTCGAAGATATGAAGACGGGGCTGGGCATACCTTAGACCTTAGACCAGGCAAGGCAGATGTAGGCGATTCTTCACTGTTCACTTAGGTGGGAGGGGACTTCAAGGAGGAGAAAGTGCTTGTGATTTGGGGCAGAGGACCAGAGGGAGAAACTGGAAGGGCTAATGGAGCCATGTTTTATGGAGCCATGTTTAGATGTAGGGTTGAGAGGTAGCGAGGGAGAAGCGCTGCACAGGCAGAACTAGTGAGATGAATGGCAGAGTGAGCATTGGTAGATAGATGTTCTGGTGGATTTATCTTAGGGAGAAGAATGTTGCAGACTCAATTCAAGCACCCACAGATTGCATACATCATTTGCAGGGGAGTGGGTAGAAGAGATTTGGGAGTTCTGAAGAGTCACATGATTGGATACTGAGGATATAAATCAGTGTCCAATCAAGCATTCCATAAAATTGTCTTTGAGACCATCCAGTGTTCATCAAGATGGTATTTGCCTAACACGAACCAAGTGCACAAGCTGACATGCATCAATCAAGCAAAGAGCTGATTTATAAATTGCAAATAAAGCAAGGGCGACAAGAAATGGCCACTTGAACGAACTAACGAGGCTGAAATCTGAATGGAGTACAAACCGAAGGATTACCAGTGGGACCAAACCTTCAAATAGTGTGCCAGAGACGGCCCTACTGCCTTCAGGAGGGTTTGGGTTTCTGACCACCTTTGCCAAGCAAGCAAGAAATGTGTCATTTTGGAGGCTGAACAAAAACCTTTCATGCATTCCTCTGTCCAAGACGGCCAAATTCAATGATTCAATACATTGACCAAACATGTCTTGAGATGAAAGCAATTCACTCATTAACTCCAAGCTGGATAATACCAGTACGCTAATATGAAGTCTTACTCTGTATCAGATTGGTCATCTCTATAATCGGAGAGCACCGAAGGGCATAGGGAAATGAAACTGTCCATAATCCCGTAGGCATAAACCATTACCAGAGTCACCAATCATGTCCATCTTTGTATGGCAGATCCTGTGAAGTAGGACCAGTTTAATGCTAGATGTCATTTTCTATGTTCCTATGTCTTACGTGTATACATAGATACATACATACATTACATACATGCATACATACATACATACAAACATACATACATACATGTCTTGTTGCCAATGGGTCAGCTCTTTTTTGTGTTTACCATTACGGTAGCACACACCTGAGCAATTCCTTTTTCAACCCTTTTGTACCAGCAGTCCACTCTCTAATAGTGGTTCCTCTAACTCGCCTGACACCTCCTGGCTGCAGGAGAACAGTGCATGTTTGAGTGGCGAGCATCTGAACAACTGTGAGGCATTCAACTGTGAGGCATTCAACTCTGAGGTATTCAACTGAGAGGCGCTATATAGAATATGTATATAAAGTCAGAAATCACAATGATTTTGCGAATGAATAAAGCATCCAAGATATGTTATTCTTGAGGTAGTTCTTCTTTATTTTCCTTTTAAATGTTTTCTTTATTTTCCAGAGATCATGAGATCCTAGTCATAGCCAACACGTTTCGTCTCTTAAAGAGACTTCTTCAGGGCTATTTAAAAATACAATACAAATAGGTTGTTTTAAAAAAGAGTACAAACAGTTCTTTACATTTCAACATACAATGAAAAATACAATACATTACAGATAAAAACACACATATGTTTTTTTATAAAACACAAGGGTCTAAGGCGCATGAAAAATACTTGTTATTTGTACATTCTGATATAATTATTGTATTTAAGCATACGTATCTTTAAATATCCATATGTTTAAAAACAGAAAACCATATCGTAATAAGCATTTTTTCTATTTATAGATCAAAGATTATAGTAACGCATGATCCAGTTATAGACAGGGAACTAGAAAATATACATATATTCTACTTCATACCTTCACAGTACAACAGAGCGTGATTTCATATATTGTTTTTGCAGTTCAGGTTTCAAGAGTTTTCCAAATTCCAATTCTTCTATCCAATGTATAGTTTCTAGAGTAATAAATGTGTATAGTATGAAAGAATTCTTGTCATATTGTTGTGCATATATTAAAGACAAGCTTAATTCCTATCTATAACCATTCTTATATGGCCTCAACAAGTACTATTCTTAATTACATATCAAATTCTTATCACCAACACAGATCAAGGAAATCATTTTTACACAGTTATTATCGTGTATTCTCATTTTAGAGTCACAGTTTCTTATGGGAAAAGGCAGATAACCCAAGAGAGCATTTTTTAAAATTGCAAGTTCCATATTTTATACTTGCATCCCCCAATATCGCCAATTAAATTATGACATAAAAGAGAACACAACTCCTCATCTAGAAACACACTTTTCTCATTATCATGAACACTCTAGACGATACGAATAGTTGAGTAAAGTTATGCGAGATACATGTGCATGTCACAAGCGGTTATATATTAAAACCGCAGTCAGCACACTGCAATGCGACTTAATCACTGTGCATGATAGAGAAATCCACAAATCATGCAATCTAATGATGATTATATTATACAAGTTCAACGTTTTGAAATACAGGCAAAGTTAGATTTATAGCCAAAATAGGAAGGAAGAGCATCATTCTGTGAGAATACTAAACAAATACGGCGGCCATCTTTAGCATGTCACGGCTCGTCGTTTCTAATGCCCATTAATAAGAGCCTAGGCACTGTACGTTTTTTCAGGGCATATGGTGTCATGGATTTTATAGTACATATGTATGACGATAAAAGTATGGTCCGTTTCGAATTTGTAGCTCAAACAGACAGAAAAAGCGTTATTCTACAACAGTATTGGACAAGTGCGGCATCCATCTTGGACATACCACAATTCATACTTATTGCTATAAACCTAAAGGTTTCTATAGTTTTAAAACATATATCGCGAGTTTCACAGCTCCATTTATTAAATATCAGTTCCATTAATTAAAGAATACCAATCTTTGTTCTAAAGGATAAAGAATACAATTCTGAGAGGACCGAAACATGCGCAAATATTTTTACTCGTAGAACGTGTATTTTCTACCGCGTTGTTGATTCACTCACCCGATTGTTGATTCACTCACTCACTTACAGTCCGAATCGGACTGTAAGTGGGCAGCACCAGATGCATCTCAAAAGTCGCCCAGCATGGATATTCCAATCATATCCCATTTTTAGGTCGAGCCTTCGAGACCTCTTGTATATACTTTAGTATATACTTATTATAGACTTATATGTGTATGTACTATGTGGGCTCTGGAGATCAGCCCTAGGACTTGTCTGCTTCCGCTTAGGGACTTTTGTTTTCTGTTCAACTGCCTCTATTTAACTGTCTTGATAGAAAACGACCAGCAGAGGTCAGTAAAATACCAGAATTGCTTTCTGCTGAGAGACTTTCTTTTTTAAATTTTTCTGGCAACTGCCTCTATTTAACTTTCTTGATAGAAAACGACCAGCAGAGGTCAGTAAAATAACAGAATCACTTCAGGATTCTCTTGATTCCAGTCCATAAAAATTGTCTTCCACGAGCACCCGCAGACAATAATATTTTTTTCAAATCTTGTATTTTCAGTGATATGACCACCGAAGGCCCTGATTTTATATTAGAAACAGAGCTTTGGACTATACCATTTCCCGCTGAAAGGCAATATTTCTCTCCATGTGTTCCCATGCCTGGCATGTCACGCAGTTTGGTGCTTACTTTCCCTTCTTGTTAAGGAACAGTAGATGTTTCAGCACCCAGGCTAAGGTGCTGCATAGCTAAATACATATAGGGTCTCAAAGGCGAGACCCATTGCATTGCAAATGCTTGTTTAGGTTGGGACTTTCGTCTGGATCTTATCCACAGTGGTGTTTTGGCGGTCAGTTTCTTACCCCATTTCTCTAGTAATCTTGTGCCTTGTCTTTACTACCCAACAAGAAGCTGGCAGCATGTTACTCTGCACCATACCTCCTAATAATATACGTGATGTGTCTGTCCAGGAGAGGCCAGTTCCTTCTGAGGGGCCAACACCTCCCTTTACTATTGTAGGCTGAGCGGCTTCATACCGTTTCTTTTTGTTAGGATGGGGCACCCCTCTCTGTGTGTGGTTATTTAAGGAGCTGTCAGTGTGATTCGATTCTCGGGAGGCGTCTTTCCATAAAAAAGGAAGGTGTTAACTCTCTTATTTCGTTCAGAATCCACCGGGCACTACCTACAGCATTTGTATTTTGTAGTACAAATATATATATATATATACATATATATATATATATATATATATATATATATATATATATATATATATTATCTACTGGCGGTCGCCAGTAGATAGTTATAGTTAGGACCGTGTTTCCATAGGAAATCCGCAACATTCTATTTGGAATAACTTTGGCGCCGGTTGACGAATCCTCACGAAATTTTCAAAATAGGTGGGGCGCTCCGCTCCGCTCCTACCCTGAAAGTCTCGGGGGAATTCGCCAAGCGGGGGCTGAGAAAAAAGGGGGGTCCCAAAACGCATTTTCCCCATGCATTTTCCCATAGGACCTTTAGTCCGAGCTACAGCCCGAACGGCTGAACAGAATTACTTGAAATTTGGCAGAGAGGTAGTCCTCAGGTCAGAGATGTGCCTTTTGCAGGTCTGGTGTATATCTGTTCAGTAGGTCCTGAGAAAATAGCATTTAAATCAATATATATATATATATATATATATATATCTGTAAGCGCGCTCCGTGCGCTTACGGTAAGCTTACCGTACGCGTACGTGGAGAGGTGTGGCTCACTGGTTAGAGGCGGCAGATCCGCAAGCAGAGAATCGGCCAGGGACCAGGGTTCAATTCCCGACGCGGCAGGGTTGTGGACCAGGGTCAAAACGGACTCGATAATTCTCGCCTCGGTACCTACTCTAACCAGGAACACACTCGGCAACTCTGGGCATTAGCTTGCCTCATCTCCACAACGGCCCCCCACATTCGCCGGGGATGCCTGGTTTCACCTTGGAGATACCCAGGAGGGACCATCTCACAGGGATAGCCAGGACGGGTTCCCCAGGGATAGCCAGGACGGGTTCCCCAGCGGTCTACAGCGCCACGACGCCTCAGGGCAGCAGTGCGCTTTACAAGACACATACATACATTCTGATTGGTGGTTACATGACTGTAAACCTTCGAATCGGTCGAAATCAGAAAGTGTCGGCCGCCATTTTCTGTCTCTCGCACTGAAAAACAAAGGTGGATAACGTGAAAAGGGGGCAACGAAGAGAGTTGCAGACCCCCTAGCGTTTGTCAGGGGGTCCACGAAGGACCAAAAAGTACGAAAAATACATTTAATAATTTTTAAAAAAAATCGCGGAGTGTGCGTACGGTAAGCTTACCGTACGCGCACGGCAAAAAAAAATAATAAAAAAAAAACCGAAATAACAATCACATTTATTAAATAAATTGAAGGACCCGCAAGGGAGAAAAAAAAATTGTTACTGTGGAAAAAAAGGCGAGGCGCGCACGGTATGAACTGCGCAACGTGGGCGCTCGGTGCGCAAAGCGCACCGAGTGCCCACAGCGCGCGCACGGTGCGCGCCGGGTGTGCGCACGGTGAAAAACCAGAAAAAAATTTAAAAAATAAATACATAACTTAGCATTTAAAAAACCGTACAAATTCACTGAAAAAACCATAGGTTTCACACACATTATAGTTAGGAATTAGCATTTAAAAAACCTTGCAAATTCACTTAAAAAACCATAGGTTTCACACATGTTATAGTTAGCTGTACATTTCACTCGTAAAAAAACAATGAAATTCCACGTTATAGTTAGATCAGGTAACTATAACTTGCGCGACCGCAATCCACAATGTGTCATTTCAGATGTCATCATTGATGTGAAGAGTGATGTCACTGACCATGTCATGAGTGATGTAATATGTGACGTCATCAGCAGTTTATTGTGGGCGCGCAAGTTATAGTTACCTGATCTAACTATAACGTGGAATTTCATTGGTTTTTTACGAGTGAAATGTACAGCTAACTATAACATGTGTGAAACCTATGGTTTTTTAAGTGAATATATATATATATATATGAATTTTGGGAAAGCAATAATTTTAAAGAGAGCTGATGCCCCGCAATTAAAAGTGGCAACTTTTTTGCAATGTCCCCACTTAGGTCTTCTAATGGTCTGTTTGTTTTCTCTGTAATCGATTTATCAAAGTCTATTATTATCCATATTCCTAGATATTTGACATGTTCATACTCCCTTTTAAGGACCTGAAAGGCATCAAATGCCAAAGGCTGCCATGCTTCGCTGCCCATTTGTTCTCCGCCTTGAGGCATCGCAGTCATTGCCAACCTGCGGCTGTGGAGGTCGTGTGTCCTTCGGGATTGTGTTCGGATATTCTGATCAAGCCCACAGCTGTGTGAATGCTGATAAGGGCTCCGCCGACACCGAAACACCTTTGAAGCGTCCCGCCCTGTGTGATGCCTGCTGCTGATAATGCCTTGGATTACCTGGGGGGTGTTCGCATGACTACCGAAACAAAACAAGCACTGAAAAAGGCAAGAGGTCTGGATTTCATGTGGTAGAGCACGCGAACACAGGCAAGCTTAAATAAATGTTGTGGTGGTTGTAGTGGGGGTGGCAATGGTAGCAATCATTGCGGTAACGGTGGTAATGGTGGTAGCAGTGCTTGATTTGTAAAAAAAAAAAAAGAAGTGCCATTACAGACTATTCCATGCCATCCAAAGCTGTGCCAATGGCTTAGGCAGCAGGTACTAGTCATTTTTATTGTATTTTGAATGTTAGAACTACTGTTGTTGTGCCTATTTCAAAATTAGGCAGATAGTGTCACCATGTGGCACTGGCAAACTGAACAAGCATTTGCAATGCAATAGGTCTCGCATTTTCAAAACTTTGACCTATTGGTATTGTAAATGACAATGCCTTTTATTATTGCAGGTTTTTTAAATACATAAATAAAAGGCATTGTCATTTATAATGCTAATAGTTCAAAGTCTTGCAAATTCGCAATTTAGCACGTTTGTATGCCTGCTGTAGAGATCCGATTGCAACTTACTAAATTACAAGTTATATTTCCTGCAGAGGGGAGACACATGTCGGATTACCACGATCATTTAATGAGTTGATTAATACTGTGATATGATATTAAAGCGCTTAGGAAGATTGTAATACGAAAGAAATGTCAAGCTTATGTATATAAACTAAAGCTAACATTTAGGTCATTCTGCAGCATTTTTTATGTTTTCAGATTAAAAAAACGGAGGCATAAGGAAATAAGATGACGATCAAACAATGCAGTCAAATTGAGATGCCAGAATCTGCACCCTGGGTCTGCTGGCTCACAAGTCAGTAATGTCATTTTGATTACATGGATTGCCCTCGTACCAGCAGAATCTTGCACTAACATTTAGACCAAGTACCGGTTCATGACGTCATAATTGTGTTCGTCAGTGCACATATTGGTGCAAAAAGGCCAGTGCACTTGATGTGAATCGGCTTTGTTCTGCCCCTTTGTATCGTAGTAGACGTGGAACGTGATCTGAATTTTCAAATACCTTAAATACAGCCTCACGCACTGAGAGGAGTCGGATTCAAAGTAATTATTAATGCCTAGAATATATTTCAATAGATAAGCCAAAGGGTGGAAAAAGTAACGGCCTTGACATCATATCAAAACAGAAGCAAAGGTCGATTGGTAGGTGTTAGGCACTATTACTTGCTGCTCTTTCCTTCTATGTTGAGGCCTATATTCCAGGCGCATGCAGAGAATATAGGGGTGTGCAGTATTAAGAAGAAAATGGAGGTGACTGGAGATGGTTCTGGAGGGCTCTGGAGCCTCTAGAAGTGGAACGTCAGAAACCACATCTCCAGCCTGAACCCACAGAGCTACTTGTGAAAGCCGAGCTTGGTTTTGCATGATTAAGCCTCAGAATTAGAGCATGACCGAGGCACGGCTGTCACATGGTTCAGTCCTCATATCGATTCAGATTTTTCAGCATATACCATGGTGTTTAGTCGAATGCCCAGCAGTCGCAGTATACAAAACAGTGTAAAAGTACAAAGTCTGTTCCCGAAGCTGGATCCGTTGTCTTCCCTCTGCGTCTCGAAGCAAGGGTCGTGGTGAAGTAAATTTGACACGGTTACTCCATGGACACTAACTGGCCATTTCCATCAATCAAACGTTACCTTGCACCTGCGAGAGTTCACACACTATAAACTGACTCGATCACATGTAGCACACACTGCACACTGACTCGCCTCTAAGCGCTATCTAAGGAAGTACTAATCAAACGCATAGCACACAGTGAAAACGGACTCGCTTCTAAGCTCTACCTCTCCAAGTACTAATCACATACAGCACACACTGCAAACGGACTCACCTCTAAGCGCTATCTCATTAAGTACTAATCACAGGCATAGCACACATCGAAGACTGACTCGCCTCTAAGTTCTACCTCTCGAAGTACTGATCACACGGATAGCACACACTGCAAACTGACTCGCCTCTAAGCTCTACCTCTCCAAGTACTAGTGACAGACAGCACACACTGCAAACTGACGCGCCTCTAAGCTCTTCCAGCGATTCAGATCACTAGTTCTTCTATTCAATTTAAAAAGCGCGAACATGACCCGAAGGTATCGGAGCGCTTTTCAAGAGCACCAATTGCATACAGATTTTTTTAGGCACGGGAAGCTTAAGTGACTTGCCTAGAATCAGAGAATGTTTGAGCCGACGCCGGGGCTCGAACCCGGTTCCCCAACGTCAAGGTCGGCCCCTCTTGCCGTTTAACAACCAGCTCTCGTTTTGTGGTCAAATTGATGCAGGAAAAGCGAAAACAAAGGCATCAAGGACAAAGGAACTGCTAATAAGGAAAAGTCCAATGTGTGATTGGTGCAGCAAATCTGAAGTTTGCCTAGAGGCACCTTCAACAGGCTTATTTTCGTGCCGTGCATTGCATTCTGGTACATGCAGTTGTATAGATTCACCCCGAACATAAACATTCACTGGAAAAAACTAAAGAACAGAGCAGAGTGAAATAATTGCTGATGTGCCTGATAGTTTTTGAATCTCCACCTGTCCGTAAATTGCACAAACGGGCCCGTAATTTTAGCCTGAAGTCCATTATTGACATGATAGCGGACAGCAATTTGTCAGTAGTTGGGACACTTTCTTTTTGCGGCTTTTTTTTTTGTTGCAGATTTATATAGCGCGAACTCGACGCAAAGGTATTGGAGCGCTTTACATGAGCACCAGTTGCGTCACTCAATCTGCAGTGAAGACCTCCATACATTGAAGGGGTGGGGGCATGCTGTGCGCAGGGTACTGTCTCCACTTTGCTGTGCATACCATATCTGCTGCGTGGAACAATGCTTCTACTTTTGGCCCGGTGTCTGTTCTCCTGTCAGTAGGGGAGTGGCTTCCTCATGTTCCCTGGTATGAGGGGGGCAGTTGGGGGACTGAAATGGCAGCGCAAGCAGCAGCGGCAGAAGCCCTTTCTCCTGAGGGGCGGAAGAAGGAGGCAACTCGAGTTGCAGAGAAAGCGGCTGTCTCCATAAACTTCAAGCGTGGCATGACGCTGCATAATAACGTTTAATTTCAATAAAGAAATAATTTAGTGAGCTGCGCTATCAGAGAGGTGAAGCAGGGTGTTGTGTAAATAGTAAAGTAACAAGGAAGTAGTCCCTAAATGAATAGTTAAGGCCGAGCAGCCGAACTAAACTGTAGCTGGTCAATGCTGCTTCTGGCAAAACGGAATCAAAACGGAAGTGAGGTATCGGACCACCACCCAATCAATGAGCGAGATAAGAAGAGCAATGTCGGCTGTAACCAATGGTAAGTGACAAAACAAATAGAAACATAATGGGTGGAGTTTCATCACTAATACTAATTACTTAATGCCTCGGAGAGGCAGCGAATGCGCTGCCCTATGCGAGACCTAACAATGTGCCGATGTTGATATTTAAGTGCCCGTACTGAGCACCAGAAACCACTGGCTCAAATTTAGCAGTGGGTGGTCGGAATGGTTGTAATGAAGGTGGCATTGATGGCGATTGTAGTAATGATGGTGGTGGTAGGGGGAGTGATGGTGGTAATGGTTGTAAGAATGATGATGGTAATGTTGTAAGTGGTGTAATAGTAATTGGAATGGTAATGGTGTTGTGGGAGGTGAGGGCGCTGTGTTTATTGAGGAATCGACCGTGCTGGGGGTGTGAACGAGAGAACAAACGGGGGTTCCTGGCAGCAGGAGACTGAATGGGGGAAAGGCCATGCTGGGTGATGTAATTTTTAGACAATCACCTGGTGCAAGGTCAAAACAGAAGCGTCAGAGGGCCAGTGTTGGACCGGCCTATAGGGCAATCAGGCAGTGCCCATAGGCTGGTCTAACAGGTCAGTGTATTGGCCGTTGTTTGGCATTTGGAGGCCTGGTTTATGATCTGCTGACCCGGTTATTACTGTTGATTTCCCTGATATTAAAACAAACATTTCCTGCATCAAGTTCAAATCCCTACAGTCGCCAATATCTTGCAAAAAACTTATACAAAGAGTCTTTACAAGTTAAAAAAAGCCCCAATTAAAGTTATCTAATTCACTATTTATGGCCACTTTTATATGGTGCCGAGGCCTATTTTCTACCCGAGTCCGACTCTGGCAGGAGCTGCTGGGTGCAAGAGGAAGAGGAGCCACAGCGCGGGCCCTCTGATTTGTAAACAAGCACCTGGCAGGACAGCTGTCCTGTCAAGCCAGATCTAACAAGTAAGACTTACCAACCAGAGCAAGACTCAATAGAAGTAGCCAGCAGCAGTGGCTATGGAGGGCTCTAGTTCCAAAGTAGTCCCTCATGCAGCTCAATGCATATGCTAAAGTAGCGGTGGTAGATACAATCAAAGAGCCACTTGGGCGGCGGGCCCCTACCTCTGGAACAGACTACCCTTACACATCCGCGTTTGTCCTGACTTTGCCCGCTTTAAAAAGTTCCCCAAAACATGTATGTTTTTTACTTTATTCCCACCTCTTCCCTTCTTCCTTCTATTACCTTGACAGCACTCCAGTGCCAAGGTGCCCTTTCAGGGGTGATTCGTCACAGTATATCAAGTGTGGATAAACAATAGCATTAGGTGGAGGATTAAAACTCCACTGGGCGGTGCCAAAAGGGGATTGACAAACTGATAGACTGGTTAAAGAAAGCCAAAGGCTAAAAGTGGCGGACCACAAGCCAACTGTACATTGTTAGCAGTAGGGACATGTAACAGCAGCACTGCCAAAACCTAGACCCAAAAACAACAAAATTCTACACCCTTTGTTTTTTTTTCTTCCATCAGTTAATGTGGTCAGCCACGTGTCACAATAGTAGGTAGCGTTATATTCTGAATGTACATTTTGTTTATTTATTTGCTGTTTATTTTCCTAAAATTAATATTTGAGAATGCCCTAAAAAGTTTCATTACATATATGCAATAGAAAGGGCAATACCAGGGACACCAAACAGCAAGCCAAGGATAGCAACTGGTATCTTTGTTTCCTTCTAAATGACGTCCATAAACAAATGCCTCCTCTCTTTTACTATTGGTCAATGGGACAAACAGGGCAACCTTATTCCTCTCCTCTGGCTATTTGGCTATATGGAATCCTTTTCTCTCAGTAACACCTCACTTTTTCTTAAAGCTATTTGCCACCACTTGGTAGATAATGTCACACAGAATTCGAAAGCACGTATCAAAATACAAATAAGGACAATGCAAAATAATGTACTGGTCAGATGTGTAAAACCCACACATAGAAAACAACCCAAGCCTTTCATAGCCAGGTCTTTCAAAATATAAATCAGGTGCACACTTTGCATTAATCTTTCTATAAGCAATCTACACAAAAAGAAAACACCCTGGTTTTTCATACATAATAGGCCCAAACAAACAAGGTCATGTCGGAACTGACAGTGGGATCAACAAAATGACCACCCCTAGCACAAAATAAAAGTCTAAAGATGCCCCACCCACGCTTAAACAAAAATCCACATTTCAAGTGGTAAGCAAAGCACATACAAAGCAGTGGTGGCCGCCGCAAAACCAAAGTGTGTGGAGGGGTGTGTGGGGGTGGGCCGACAGGGGATTAGGGGAATAATATTATTTTTTTTTAAATGTACCTGTTGTGCCGCTGCCGGCCACCACAATGCTTCTCTCCTCCCTGCAGTCCATAAAGGCACAAAGCACAGGCTCCCCACCCAATCCAGACACTGCTCTCATGTCATACAAACATGACAGCAGAATGGGGATTGGCCTGAGCGGGCTGGTCTGATGCTCGCTCAGGCACAGTAAACCTGTGTTTTTTCTCCATCCCAGCTGTCAACGCAGCTGGGTTGGAGAAACCTCAGTATGCATGTCTGTTTGGCCAGCCTAAAATGGCCTGCCAAACCGACATGCTCAATTTACAGTGCCCATCACTCCTCCTCTTCCCTGCCATGGCCTGGCCCACGACTTCCTGGCTTAGTAAGTCAGTAGAAAATAAAATGATAATATTGTTTTATTATCAATTTATTTTTCATTGACTGACTGACCAGTGGGGTGACGCTCCTCCGCGATTATGGAGGAGCCGCCCTATATCCTGCATAGAACCACAGCTATATGTCATCCTGAGGGGAATGGAAATGTTGAGCGCTTTAACAGGGTTCCTGTATGGTAGTGAGAGGAGATCGGCGGCTACCCAGGAGCCAAGTGGCCTACTGTTGAGAATCGGCCACATAGCGTTGTTTGATCAGCTCAATGGAGACAAACCTTTTGTCTCAGCGGCCGGCAAGAGGCAGAAGAAGAACAGTTCTGGTACCTTCAACAGCCAGGAGAGGTACAGGCGCTCTGTAAGATGGCCCACATTCTTTCTTGTCCACTATATTTTCTCTGACCAGATCCCCAAATCTTCGGGACCCAGGCAATTCTTGCAGATACTGCTTTTACTTCCCCAGTGGCGGTGCGTTTCACTTGGATGTTGCTGTGTATTCTTAAGTCCTGTAAAACATCCAAACAATCATTGATGTCAAATGAAGTTTCAGCCTCCACCGTGCTGACACTATCGAGGTCTGGTACCCACATTCTCAACTCAAACAGGAGCTCATAAGATGTTCAACCCCCAGGGACATTCTTGGCATGTCATTAAGTGCCCTCTGGACCCCATATAGGTGATTGACCCAACTGCCACCCACACCTAGTACCCTAGTTGTTAAGGATTGTATTAAGTCCCGGTTCTTCCTCTCAACAACCGAATTTCCCTCAGGATGGTGGGCGGAGGAGTAACAGAAGTCCACACCTAAAACTTCCCATGGCTTCTTTGTAAGCCCGAGAGCTAAACGCCAGACCCTGGTCGGAATGTAGTGTGCCAATTGCATATGTCCTGATAAATATTAGCAAATCCTTAATAACAGTTTGGGCGTCAGCCAAGCGCTGGGGCCAAACCCATAGGGATCTAGAGCATGAATCCACTTCCACCAAGATGTACTTGTAAGCCCCATCAGAGTGTAAGGGGCCGCAGTGATCCAAATAGACACATACAAGAGGTTTGTCTGGGATCAATGAATGTGTTTGCGGTGGACGTGCTACAGTGGAGCCTTTCATCTGCTGGTAGGTGTCACACTTGAGGACAAGTCCTTAGTCTGTTCAGTGAGACCTGGCCACCAGTAGCGCTGCTTTTATAGTGAAACTGTAGCAGTAATCCTTGTGTGAGCATAACCCATCCTCTTGTGTGCAGCTAGTATCAATACCAATCTGCTATCAGTATTTGATATGACTCTATCATCCACTCCTGGAATCTTACTTATAGAAGTACTTGAGTAGAAAGTGTTTTGGTGGTGCTGAGCTGTTGCAAGTGGCATTGACAGCTATCATAGTTATTCCAATTATCCTTGTACTAGAATGGGTGATCGCAGCAACGGCAGCAGTTCGCACTGTTGCCTTGGCAGCTTCATCCACCATTGAATTCCCTACAACATGAACGCCAACACGCTGATGACTCAATGTATGAATAGCAGGAGCCCGTGGCAGGCCTTCTTCTAGCTTTGCCACTTGTTCCCAAAGCATCATGCGCTTAATTGTACACCCCTTGGAATCTAGAAACCCATTTTGGCCCCATTAGGGAAGGTATTCATTGTAAGGCTGCACACAGTAAAATGAATCACATACGGTAAGTGTGGGAATTAGTGATTCATATTTGGGGGCTTTTACTTCTGACAGCTACGCCGTGCAGTCCCCTAGGGACTGTGTATGTGTTTCTTCAAGAAGTACCTTTCCGTCTTGCATGCACCCTTTTACTATTGCAGATGCCGAAGATTATTGCTGTTTCGATCCTATGGCAGGTTGAGCAGATCCATCAGTATAAATGATAAATTCCTATTGCTCTGGAGGCATTATATCATTCTGCAGAGAATATTCTTGTTCGTACTGCAGGAATGCTTGTGTTTGTAACGTAGCATCAAATCTGTTGCAGTGAGAAAGTTACCTCATTGAATCTATCTTGGATGTAGAGCTTTAGCATTCTGAATGCTTCCTGTAGTGAACCCCTTCTAGGGTTGGTACTGGGATGATGACAATTATGCATTTTCCTTGAGCTAGGGCTCTCACTCTCATTACAGCAGTCTGTACAGCTGTGGGAATTTTCTCAGTAGGTGCAAAACACATTTCAGCATTTGTGTACAGATGTGTTTTGTATGCAATAGGTACCATCTCACCTTTATTGAAAGTGATGTAGGTGTACCCGGTTGGTCCAGCGGATCACCAGGTTAGTTGTGTTGACACATGTGTGTAAATGCCTGGAAGCAAGCATGTCCATTTGTACGTAACGTAAAATATCACTATGTTCCTGTGTCCAGTGTTGCACTGAAAAGTCGGGTCTAATTAAGACATAAAATGGTGTAACCCTTCTTGCGTAATCCAAAATGTAAGTTCTGCCAAAATTTAAAAATCCTACAATGGACTGTATTCTTTTCAGAGTTGTTGGAGGTTGGAAAAATGCACATTTTTCAAAAAAATGTGTCGCCAGGCTTTTTCCTTCACTTGATAACTCGTATCCCAGAAACAGGACAATGAGGTGGATGATTTTTGATTTCTTGAAATGAAATTTGTAGACCAGGTAAGCAAACCCCTTTATTATGTTGTTCGCTGTAGCCAAATGCTCCAATAATTAGTCATCCATCAGATATATATCATCTACATAGGACACACCCTCCTCATCAATACTTTGAAGTAACTCTTACTCTGGCTGAGAACAACCCAGGGCTATTCTTATACCCTTGATGTAAGTGACAAAGTTGCCGCTGAGACCCTAGCGCTGAAAATGCAGCCAAATATCTACTTCCAAGTGCTATATTCGGGCAGAGAAAAACATTTGAGATGTCTAGTGTTGTTTTGTATTTTTTCCGCACAATGTTATTCATTAGTGCGGGACTGAGTGCATTCTGTACTGCAAATGTGCGTGTGGATGCATTTAAATGTCTGTAATCTAAGACTAAGCGATATGAATTGTTGGGTTTCATTACGGCAAACAAAGGATTGTTCATAGATGATGTGCAATTCTCTATCACACCCTGGTACTCAAGTTGATTTAAGATCTCGCGGACTTGTTTCTTTGCTTCTCCACCTGTTGCCGTAAGGCCATATTGTAATAATTTCATAGTAACTGCCTGTCTGTAATTTTCTGAAATATTTAGAGTAGATACTTGTACTTCAATGTCCTCTCCATGTTCGGATATTGTAAAAAAAAAAAGAAATTATGAAAATGAATTTATTGAGATTCTGGGAATATTCTTCAATCCTTCAAGCCTGTAGTGGAGACAGGGTTTTATGTACACACATTGCTATGTTAGCATAAGCGTTTTAGAAGCTAAACGCCATCTTGCCGCTTTGCTGCTTTTGCACACGACACTACAGGCAGCTGTTATTACAAGTAAAACTGCTTGCTTGCTTTTTCTTCACATGAGAACGGTCTGTTGTTCACATCCCTAGATGTGCCCCGCGACCTTAGTCTGAACACTGTGTGCAGAAGCCGTCAAGGTCAAATAACAATGTTTGCTGTTGAATTCAGGTTGATCGGCCCACGCTCTAGACACAACACGCACACAGCTGCAAATATCTGAAACTCGGGTGCCTTTAATATTGCATTTGCATGCATGATACAGACACTTGGAGAAAACCTTTCCAGACACAGAGAGCAGAGCTGATCCTGTGATGTGATTCACCTAAGCTGATCTTTGAGTTATGGGGTTCCCCATTCAAACCTAGAGACCTTCTATTAGTTTATCAAACTAGTTTACTAGCCAAGGGACTATAGGACAAGTATTATAGGACTTGTTTTCCACTATCATTTTTAATATGATTTCTCCCTTCGTATTCTATGGAATTGTAGCAATGCTGATGTTTTTTTTTTTAATCATTTGTCTGCTTATGTTAGCCAAAGTACTGCACCTTAGAGCACGTAGTTAAAAATAAACATTTTAAACTTTTCCGTGTCTCTGATTACTCTTGTTGTGGACTGATATGAGAATAATAACGAAAAGGTGTTTCTGATTCCCACCATTCCTGAGAGTACTCTAAGTCGCTTGTTCTGTGTTGTCTAATCATTGGTAGCTTCGAGATGATACAGAGAGCGAATGAGACACTGATGCTAGTCGGATAGGGCTTCTGGGTACTGAGGTGAGTTTTTTGGTACACCACAATTCACTGAGGTCCTGGTTTCCTGTGCATAGTTCTGTGCATGAGCAGAAGCCCCGCAACATGGCGCACCTAAAGTTTTGGTCTTTTGATTGAGACGCCTTAGTAGTGCTCATATTTGTCCACAACACCCTCACTCTTGTTTCCGGTTAACGGGAGTGACGGTTTAAACCTACCTAAATAGTTAATATATAGGTTCAATCAAGCTTGACAATGAAAAAGGTTTCATTTTAACTTCTACCCTTTTTGTGCTACTGTTTAATATAGATTGTTTTTCTTCTCTGCGTCCTTATGGCTGAGGTTGCTATTGCAGCGCATAGTCGCGCACCTCTCCGGCGTCATTTGACGCAGTTCGGGGTACCTGACAATGGGATGTCTATTATCTTTGTAGTGAGTGGCAATGCATCATTTCCCTATGAGCTGTTTTACTCTTGGGTTACTTTGCCGGAGTTGAATGCGGATGATAAGACGTTTCACACATACACTCCTACGGCGGTCCCAGCTTATTACACGCCGTATAGGACCCAGGAAATTCCCATTTCTGCTTGGCAGCATCATATTTGGTTCAATGGTGCCCTCCCCCACACCGTTACACTGGTTTGTTTGGGTCCCTTGTCCATTTCAGGGGCCAATTGGCCAGTCTTGGCTGGTTTTACACCGCATCCACGTTATTTGCAAGCCCCGCTGGATGACTTACGTCAACTCCATACCGCCTTGATTACGGTACATAGGGCTTTAGTGCAATACGTCTCTCGCAATGTCCAGGTGGGGGCACCTGGGGTTGTGGCGCAACCAGCTGGCCCGGCCGGGATTACTATTAGTCCCGTCATGGTTAATTCGGTAATGGGCAAGCACCCCCAGAATAAGGACATTATGCCTTATTGGCTTGCTGAGAAATTTGACCAGCTGGAAGCGGTATTTCCAAATTCTACTCCTGTGGAAAAACACAGGATCCTTACCATTAGTTTGCAGAAAGACTTGGTCCCAGAGGTAAATGATTGTCAGAACTGGGGTAAGGTATTTGCAGCAGTCTACTCGAAGTGCTTCGGCACACCGTCTACTGCACTGCCCTCCGTGATCAAGCATGTTCAGGAACAACACGGTCCGGAGGCGGCGGTCGAGTTAGGAATGAGGCTTGTCGATGTGTTCGACGTAGTTGCTGATCTCATCCTTGCTAACATCAAGGGAGATGCAGTTAACTTTCGAGTGTCGAATGAACTGCGCCGCGTCGCCGCGACGCCGACGTCGATAATCCCTGACACTTACCGAAAATGATTGCAGAGGCTTATAAGGCCATTGGCTGCAATAGTTTGGGGGTTAAGCTTTTTTACTAAAACAACAGCACAACCGCAAACTCAGACGGTTACGTCTACTAAAGACGACCGTCCAGCTTTTCCTAAGCAGAATTGGAAAACTAAGAAACAGGGGAAGCAGCAACAGAAACAGGGGTCTCGGCCCGCGTCACCAGTACAAGTGACTACTGAACGCACATATGAGTTGCGCGATCACACTAGAATTAGGTCTCCTGATAGATTTCAGGTTCCTGAACAACGTTCTCCTCGTTCTTCACAGGAAACATCGGTCTCACAGTCCGGTGGAGGAGAACGTGGCAAAGGTCGGGGTGCCCAACAAGGACGTGAGCAGCCCCGCCCGGCTGACGGTAAAGGCAAGCAGGAAGAGTTTGCATGTCAGCGACCCCTGTTTCAGAAAAAGAAGGTTGCTGCACTAACGGCGAGGTATGCCACAGATAGTGAGAACGCAGCTTCGGAACCTGACATGGGCACTAACGCTGCTAGACAGCGCAGCGGAGGTTACAATAGTGCGGCAAGCACTGCGTCCATATCTGAAGGCGACAGCAACTGACACATTTATTACTGTAGAAACTGCTGACACTAGAGTGGCTCCCCCTGACAGACTATATGACATAGTCCTTTTAATTGAAGGTGACATACAACGTACCATAAAAGGGATTTTTGGGAAAATCTGACCTCTACATATGACATTTTGTTAGCAGAGGCAGACTGGCCCCTAGCTTTCGTTTTGGCAGCTCCCAGAGGGGAGGAGGTAATCCTCCCATCTTTCGCGCACACTGTGCCGAAGGAGCAGGCTCAGAACTTTGCAGAAGAGTGGGCAAAGGTGCTTGCTCCGGCATTGTACCGTACTCAGGTTGGGTGGGATAAATTGTCGCCAAGCCATGAGATTCCAATACGGTCTATGCCCCAGCCACAACCTCAATATCCCATGCGCTGTGAAGCTAGATCTCACGTCGCAGAAATCCTTGAACAATTTGAATATCAAGGTGTAATTGAAACATGTGTGTCACCCATGAATAATCCTCTTTTTACTGTAACCAAACCTGATGGGTCATACCGCCTAGTTTTAGATTATCGGCATTTGAACTCTCATTGTCGGACCTGCGCGGTACAAAATACCCACAGTTCTGCCCTCATTGATAGTCTCGTGAGAAAAAGGTATAAGACCACACTTGACATCTCCAATGGCTTTTATAGCCATAACCTGTCCTCTATTAGCAGTCAGTGGACAGCCTTTACTTCTGGCGGCAAACAGAAACAGTTTAAAAGATTAGCCATGGGCTACAAAAACAGCCCTGGTGTCTTTGCTGCGTGTGTAGTCTCTCTGTTAGAGAGCATTGACCCTGATGCCTAATCGTATGTTGATGATATCTATCTCACAGACGACGAATTATGGCCGCATCTGCGTTGCGTTGACCGCATCATTGTTATGTTTGCGGACTTTGGTTACAAATTTAACTTTGCAAAATAACACATTGCAGAGTTTACAGTGTTGTTTTTGAGCTATGAACTTAACAACGAAGGTCGAGGTTTAGCACCTCACTTCCTGGAGAAGTTTGCATGTTTGCGCGCTCCAACAACTCTGAAAAAACTACAATCTTTGCTGGGTTTTTAGAATTTTGGACGTACTTACATTCCCGATTATGCGCAGCATATCAAGCCGCTATATCCCTTGGTACAACCAACTTTTTTCCAAATCGAGCTGGCTGCCAGAACACACAGCTATCCTGCAATCTTTGCAGGCTGATCTTCTTGCTTCTAAATACTTGTTGACGTGTGATAACCACACAAACCTGGTAATAAGAATTGTGCCTGGCGCACTGGGTTTCACGTACTTAACGTTCAATGAGGGAGACACAGTCCCTATTGCTTACAAGCCACACCTGTAAACTTCGGCTGAAATGCGCTTTTCCACTGTCGAAAAAGTTTAAACTGCAGTGCAGATGGCGATTCTGAAAGAAAGAGCGCTGTCGCAAGGTAAACGCATGTTAGTTGTCACACCATACCCTGCCCTAGAGGCAGTGACAAAAGCCAGTGTACCAAATTCTAAAGCTTTGCATCCGTGTTGGATACAATGGGCCACTTCTTTGACGTCTCCGGATGTCACTTACATCTTTGATGCCTCATTGCAGACTCAGGAGTATTTGCAGTATGAATTTGTTCATCCAACTCCTCTGTCTTTGCGCTCGCTTGAGGATTACATTGTATCATTTACACTGACGGTTTGGCGCAACCAGCGACGGAATCTAAGCATGCATATTCAGCGGCCTGCACAATAGTGGCTGGTACTTTCGTGAACGGTGAATTCAAGTCTAATGTCGTGCACACGCAGACATTGGGTGATTGTACGGCCCAGTTGGCTGAGCTTCGTGCTCTGGTGCTTGCACTGGAGTTTGCTGATCCTCGTGCGACTACTCTTATTGTGAGTGACTCTTTTTACTGTGTTCAGTCTTACAACAACAATTTATTCTTTTGGTCTCAAAATGAGTATCGTGATTCCAAAGGTAGCACAATCAAGCATAAAATGCTTTGGGTTCGAGTCGCAGAACTTAAACAACGTCTGCCGCTCGTGAATGTAATTCATACTCTTGGGCACCAGTGCGTAGGTGTCCAAGCTGTTGGCAACAGTTTAGCTGACGAAGCAGCGAAAACAGCAGTGGCAACATATCTAGTAGCAGCAGTTACAAGATCCAAAAGTAAGATTGATGATGACGTCTTGGCAGCTATTGCTGCAACAGAGAAGGGTGATAATTACCCTCGGGGTTTCCCTGCTAAATCTTCTTATCATTTAAGTCCTGATAAAGTTCCCTATGTGAGAATTAACGACGTTGGTGACAGATTGATTCCCAATGCGGACTGCAGACTTTCCTTGAAAACAGCCGCTCACTAAGTTATGGCTTCTGCACATGCCGGCGTTTCGGCGACTGTTACTATCTTACAACAACGTTACTGGTGGCGCGGATTGTATAAACAGACTCGTGCTCATGTCCTTAATTGTGACATTTGCCAGCAGATTAAACCTTCCACTTCTGCACGTCCACCTCAAACACAGTTGTACATATCTAAGAAACCCCTTGGGTGCGTTTATTTAGATCACTGCGGTCCTTTCTCCTCTGATACTGCGTATAAGTACATCTTAGTTGCAGTGGATTCGTGCACACGTTTTCTATGGCCTCAACGGAGTGCTGATGCTCGAACTGTCATCAGGGATTTGCGTGTCTTTGTGGGAATTTTAGCGTGTGGTACCCTCCATTCAGACCAAGGTCCAGCGTTCGCCTCTAAGGTGTACAAGGATGCCATGAGATCTTTGGGGGTCCAAACAAAATTTTCGTCTCCATACCGGCCTAAGGGCAACAGTGTTGTGGAGCGAATGAACCGTGACTTAAGGCAATCCCTGCCAGCCAGGGTTTTAGGTACTGGCAGGAACTGGTTGGCCCATTTGTATAGCATTCAACGTGCACTTAACAATCTCCCTAGAAGGTCTCTGGGTGCGCGGACCCCATACGAAATGGTCTTTGGCATAAAGATGTTTGTCCCGGACCTTGATGGTCCAGACATGGCAGCATCGGCCGCACCCTTTGATGTAGATGATCATTCTGCTATATTACAGAATCTACAAGAGACCCGAGACAGTCTTGCAAAGGAACACTTGCCCTCCACAACTGATGCTGCACTTCAGATCCCGGTAGTCGGCTGGCTACCTCGAGTTGGTGACCTGGTCCGTGAGAAGGTGGAGAACAAGAAGGAGTTCAGCCCCTCTTATTGTGCACCTGTTCCAGTGCTTGGCGTGCAGGGTACAAGAACAGTCATTTTACCTCCACTTCCTGGTCACAAGGATAACAGGTACATCTCCATTGACAATGTCAAACTACAACGAGTAGCCGATTCTTCTTAGTATGACTCCAGCGGTCTCTTGTCCAGCAATGCTGAGAAATTCTGTTTTGGCCTCGGCAAATACCAACAGGCCTGACATTGCCATTGAGATGCATACAGTTACTAATCCTTTATTGACTCCACCGGCTGGTGGTCCCGTTGAAGATACTAAGTATACTTATCCCACAGATGTGTCGTTACCTGGTGTGCAATCCAATGCAGTTGACCAGTCACGTTTTTCATTTGACACTAACTCTACAACTTCGAAAGCGCCATCGAAAATGTCTATTTTTGCTGTTTGGTTTAAAAGACATTTTTTAATTCCCCCTTGGACTTACTTTTGGCTGGTGCTCATATCTATTTGTTTGTTTATGTCGATTGGATTTGTGGTTGTATTTTTTCGTCTAGTAAATGTACACTATCTAACCGAAAGATCTATAATTAGATTAATTGATGGAACTTTGGCACCCCACTCCTCATCACACATCATGAAGAGAGACCAGACTTTTGTTAATATTACTGCCTGTCCTGTGTTAGATGGGATTGTATGGGATGCTGTGAAATTTCAAATTCATGGTCCCACAGAGGTGATTAATGTCCCAAATGTACTTCGTGTTTCTATGGGGGATGTTGTGAAACAAAACATACGTTCTGATGATTGGGATGTCCAGGCCGTAGAGGCTCTTTTTTCTGATTTGAAATATTATTCTGCTTTTGATGCTGAAGATTTGTATTTAGACACAGCAAATTATGGGGAGTTGTTTTTCTACCAACACTATGGCAATCATTTCCTGCATAAAGCAAATACATTTAGAAATATCGTGAATTATACACAATGGGAACATTGTCCAGCACCAATTGAAGGCAGCTCCAAAACTCTAGTGAATACATTTACATATTTTACTGATTTCATTGTATCTGAACCTGAAGCCTTTTATTTTAAAATGGCTCCTGAGTCAGCTTTCAGAGTCAGATTGACCCACACTAAATTATTGTATTCGAAATCCTTTATGGATGACTTAGCTATAGGGGGCTACGAGCTGTGGAAAGATACCATTGATCTTAAATCTGTTTGGGGTTCTAAAGCTTGGCAGGTACAAGGCACAGAAGCTCTGCATCGTGCATGCCTTATCCCGATCCACATGTTGTTTTTGAATTCTACCATTTTTCAGACCACCTGCTTTGGATTGGCTACTTCTAAAAAGATGAATTCCCCTACTATTCCTGATCTGGGCGCTTATCCAAAATGGGATAATCACACAGATCTGTCCCTTGATGAATTGCAGTCATTCATTACTAATACATCCTTCAACATTTCCAACTTAGATCCCGAAGGATAGTTAATATGGCAGAAAAGTTCAGATTCCTGTCAACATCGTTTTCTGGGTCTACGCCCCGGTTATACACAGGTTAGGGTGGACCCCCAATTTGATTCTTCCCATGCTGTTACTACCTATTCTGTAGGAAAGTTATGTCAAACCTGGCTGCAACATTCCACCTTGGCATCTGTTGAACTTCATTTATCCAAATTGAATGACAAAGTAGATTTGAATGATTTTGTAAAGGACTCTGTGGGTGGCAGGTCCAATAGATGGGTGTATGCTGTTTATAATGAAGTCTGGAAATTATCTCAAATTGAAGCTGTTTCTAGATTAAGAGCTATTGATCAAGCAACTTTGGAAAGTGCTTGCTGTCATTGATAATAGCATAAACACCCTTTCTTTCAGAATTTACACATTAGATAATATTGTTTCATCTGTTGTAGATATTATACAGGAAGATATGTCTGTTTTATACCATGGTCAAAATCAATTGTGTTCTATAATGCAGTTTGCATGGACTTTACAAACAATGAAGGCTGGGAAAGTTCCCTGGGACTACATGAACACATCATCTTTATTCATGCCGTTTAATCTGACTGATAAACAACAGTTCATGTCCATGAAGGATGACATACTCATTATTACATATTGAAAAGTTGGAACCTTTACCATTCTCTGTGGCCGAATCGAACTCAGCTGTGTGGCTTATCCATGGATTGATCACTTTGCCATTTCCATTTTTTAAGTTCAGTTCATGTTTGAAACACTATGCCTTAGGCAAGTATGAACCATTGGGTACCGATTTCCTGCATGAAGTTTGGTCACTCCCATTACCTTACAGGTGCCTGAGAGAGGGTAAAGAGGTTTATTTAAAAGGAGAGGAATGCACTTCCACCCCTGATCACTCAATAGTCTGTAGGAACATCCAATTGCATGGCACATGCAACGTTCAAGCACCAAATTTAGCTTGCATTCTGAAGGGAAATCCTGTGCCAGCGATTACACCCACTTTCACGTAATTAGCTAACGGTAGTTATTTACTTTTAAATAATGTGGCATGCTGCGGGATGCTAGTGGGGATTCCGTACATTGTAATTGTCTCACAACGAGTAGTCTGTTGTAAGAATGTCCTTTTCCCACCCCCGCATGGGAGACTAGATGTATCCATCTGGCCTTCCATACCAACCTTGAAAGCAGAGTTCAACAAGATGAGCAGAATTAGGGCTCTATTTTCTCAAAAAGAAGTCGCCCTGACTTCCTCCCGTGAAACATTTGTCCTTCAAGTAGCAAACACCGGCACCGAGGTGCATGCGCTTTTAAATACTGATATCCCCCTTCATTTCGGTGCTCTGATTCATACTTTATTCAATGCCTCGTCATCAACTGGCTTGGTGCATTTTTTCAAAGTTGTGGGCTCCGGCCTTGTAACCTCCTTCCAAACAATCTTTGGTGTGATACCGGCATTTTTTCATTCTATTTTTTCCAGCGTCTTCGGCGGGCTTCCGTTGATTCTCGCCTTGACTGCTGGTGTGCTGCTGTTGGTTTGCTTGCTCCGCAATGGCTGGACGATATGTATCACATGACAGCCTGTCCCAGCTGCTTCAACTGCACAACCGGATGCTTGAATACTATGGCACATTACCACTGGCCACTTTGAGCATAGTTTATGGATTATCCTTCCGGTTCTCATTCTTTACATGCGTGTAACCTGTTTTCCATTGCCTAGATTGTCCATTCGAATAGGCTCTGGATTTGTGCTTGTTGAACATGGCGTCTCCTGTCCCGGATTATGATCGACTAATGAGTCCCTTAGTGGCTCATGAGTTGGACTGTTCTGGTATCGGGATTATGGCCTGTGGAGCGGAGCACGGAGTCCTAGGAAATTGGGATATATATGCGGCAGCATATGACTTCCTGGCGCGCAGTTATCTTGAAGAACACGCAAGTTGTCCTCTGATGGTGCTAGAGGCTCCGGTTATCGAAGAACATGCATGTTCATTTACTTTACTTGACTGGATGGCAGACTCTTTTACTGAACATTACAATGACTTCCTCTTGGAGGCAGTCGCAACATATTGTGCCTACACGTTGATGGATTAAATTGGCAGTTCTCCATCTTCCGCTCTTCCTTATCTGGATTTTTTGAATTTTTCTTTTTTACTCGACATTGGGCTGTATAGCGCCCCTGAGAGATGTTTTAATTTTTTTAATTTTCCCAACAATTTTTCAAACTTTCACTACCAATTATACGGCTTAGCAATATATGAACTTGGTTCTGTCTCACTCGAACTTGAACTCTGGTTTCCTACATTACTTCCCTATTCTGTTCGTGGTCCGATCAAGGGAGGGTGTAGTGGAGACAGGGTTTTATGTACACACATTGCAATGTTAGCAATAAGCGTTTTAGAAGCTAAACACCATCTTGCTGCTTTGCTGCTTTTGCACACGACACTACAGGTAGCTGTTATTACAAGTAAAACTGCTTGCTTGCTTTTTCTTCACATAAGAACGGTCTGTTGTTCACATCCCTAGACGTGCCCGCGACCTTTGTCTGAACACTATATGCAGAAACCGTCAAGGTCAAATGACAATGTTTGCTGTTGAATTCAGGTTGATCGCCCCACGCTCTAGACACAACACGCACACAGCTGTAAATATCTGAAACTCGGGTGCCTTTAATATTGCATTTGCATGCATGATACAGACACTTGGAGAAAACCTTTCCAGACAAAGAGAGCAGAGCTGATCCTGTGATGTGATTCACCTAAGCTGATCTTTGAGGTATGTGGTTCCCCATTCAGTCCTAGAGACCTTCTATTAGTTTATAAAACTAGTTTTCTAGCCAAGGGAGGGTGGTTCACAAAGTATTATAGGACTTGTTTTCCACTATCTTTTTTAAAATGATTTCTCCCTTCATATTCTATGGAATTGTAACAATGCTGAGGGTTTTATTTTTAATCATTTGTCTGCTTATGTTCCCCAAAGTACTGCACCCTAGAGAACGTAGTTAAAAATAAACATTTTAAACTTTTCGTGTCTCTGATTACTCTTGTTGTGGACTGATATGAGAAGAATAACGAAAAGGTGTTTCTGATTCCCACCATTCCTGAGAGTACTCTAAGGGGCATATCAACAACAACCGGCGATAATTATCTCTAAGCGCACTTAGCGCTAGGATAATTATCGCCGGCTAGCGTGAATTTTTATCGCTGAGATAGTGTGCTATTAGCAACGCTTATCTCAATAGCGATAAAAATCCTCACGGTAACAGGCTAACGTGAGATTATCGCTGGAAACCCAGCGATAATCTCACGTTACCTTGTTGATAGGGACAGGCAAACTTAGCCATGATATCCTCCTTCCATAGGATATCATGGCTAAGTCTGAAAAATACCAGACGTAAAAAAGCAGCGTTAACCGCGGTTAGCGCACCTTTTTTTCTCTCTAACAGGGTTAGCGACATTCTTGATAATAGGAGAAATGTCGCTTAGCGACATTTCTCCTATTATTTTACTCTGGAACGCCCCCTTTGCATCTCATTAGAGATGCAAGGGGAAGCGTAGAGTAAAAGGGTGCTAACATGCAAATTTGCATGTTAGCACCCTGTTGTTGATAGGGCGCTAGTTTTATCTCTCCTTTTTTGGCTTTTAAAGCCAAAAAAGCAGAGATAAAGCCCTTGTTGATATGCCCCTAAGTCACTTGTTCTGGGTTGTCTAATCATTGGTAGCTTCGAGATGATACGGAGAACGAATGAGACACTGATGCTAGTCGGATAGGGGTTCTGGGTACTGAGGTGAGTTTTTTGGTACACCACAATTCACTGAGGTCCTGGCTTCCTGTGCATAGTTCTGTGCATGAGCAGAATCCCCGCAACAAGCCAATACATAGGACGTACCTACTCAGTTGAGGCAGATTCCCTATTCCCACTACGGACGTCTCTGGTTTAATGTGAGTAGGGGGGTCTCTGAGAAAGCACGACTGAACTACCCGGATCTGACCATTAAATGAGTGCCTAACCAACAATGGTGGAGCCATGTTGTGTAGTTCCTACTAATCAATAGGATCTGCTCATTCATTGGGCAACATAAACTAAGGGCTTGGTGTGAAGACTGATTCCGGACACACCCGCAGGATATGTTGGCCTATAGGCCAGCTAGCTCACAGTGCCACTGTAAGCCCCCTAACCTACCAGGGAGCAAACAGTTTCTGGCAACCACTGAACATGACAACCCTCATCACTCAGGGATCATGGAAACAGTACAGAACCTTTTACTCAGTCACTCGTGCTCACTTCTTCTCAGAGAAATATACAGAGAATACTCAGTGGAACACTTTCAATAATATTTATTGAACCGTTATTCTTACTTAAAATAAGTGTGGTGCAATGATTAGGAGACAGAAGCAAATAAAGGAGATTACAAGCGCCAAAAGAGCGAACAGTAGATACATTTCTACCATGGTGCTAAAGCAATGAATGTGTGCAGGCATTTATGCAATATGGTAATCTAACATACTCCTACGATGCGGACCCTACTCTGAGTGTTGCTAGAGTGTGTATAGGTGTAGAGCCAAGAATCCCCCCAAGGGACGATCCAACCACATTACCTGACTTGATAAAGTCGAGGACCTAGTCTTGGTCTCGAGTTGGACACCCCTCACGGAATGTCAGACCGGAGCGTGGTGGATTCTCAGCATGCACAGACCATCGGTGTCAGCAAAAGTGCCTCCGCTACTAAACTATCGGGATGCCTATTATTTATAATAGAAAGCAGCCTTCGCGATGTGCACGCTAGATTAGTGAGATTATGGAAGTGTGGATAGCGCTGTCGCCTCATGCATGAAGCCAGGACAACTTTTGTACCTAGTGCGTAGAGAGGCCTAGTACATGATGTTCAAGGCATCGTGATAACGGTGTGCAAAGCAGGATATGTAAACAAAGTAGTTTCAGAGAAACTAATCCAACATTGTCGTGCATACGAATGTGTGCAAAAGTTCATCACTGAAATGCTGTTTTCTAGGACAATGTAAGGAATAAGCTGTCTGACTACATGGGCCTAACCCGGGAATAAAACACTCTGTGTACCTACTCCTAATCTTGGTTCCTCAATAGTTGGAGTTAGCAGAAGGTATGTTAGACAGATGATATGCCTTCCAGTTATGATTTGTTCCAATGTGGTGATGCCACAATAACACAACAGAGTCAACCTGGAGTAAGGGATGTAAGCTATGATAATGCCGGCAGTTCTACTAATTGTGAGAACTATAATTATGAGAAGGGTGCAACTAATACAACCAGGTCTGGAAGAGTAAGCATGAAACCTAAACAATTTAATGACTATGCTGTAGCAGTGAATTCAGTTGTGTAATTTTCTTACAATGCTATTTTAGTATGAAAGTGAATATTGTTACTTTTAACAGTTACATGTTCTATTTAGCATGTCACATGCATGCACCATTGGCTATGTATAAGTATATCTCTTATTTTGGGGGGAGGATGTGTTGTGTTATGCTTTTCTCACATTAGGATGTAACGAGGTCAGCTATTGAATGTACCATAGAGTGCATGATGTAATGGAATGTATTAGATCATAGTAGAATGTTGGGAGGGGGGGTTTGTTCAGGCGCGGCCAGACCAGGATAGAGCGGTGAGTCGGGGTGAGGGGGATAATCGACAGATGATGGGATAGGCAAAATAAATAAATAAAAAAGCTTACCTTACGCTATCCGCATCCCTGAGTCGGCCCCTGTCTGTGCACTCTTGACCCAAGTCTGCACCTTTTCTGATGTCTCAGGGCCTATACTCATTCTTTCTACTTGTGCCCACATGTCATCTGAAGTCTCTCTCTTCCATCCTTTACCATCAGTCACACGTCCATTCATTTATTTCCTCCATCTTGGCATTCAAGCACTCATCCATACACATATTCCCTCTCCCATTCATTCATCAATGTACTCATGAGTATGCCTCCTTTCATCCAGCATTTCACTCACTCAGGAATTTTCCCACTCAGCTGTCTGAAAAATAGCACATACAAAAGAAGCACTTTGATTTTAAAAGGGCAGATGCATTTGCTTTGGCCAGGCTTTTTGTTGGCTTTGATGCTAAATGTGTTGTACATCTGTAGGCCTTTGATAAAATATGCCAAAATATTCAGAGATGGCAGACCATACCTGCACTGGTGGAGATCTATACATGGATTTTGGCATACTTCCTCGTTGCTTCAAGGTCTAAGATCACTGATATCCTGCTTTCAACGCATCAACCATCTTGAAATGGTAATTGAAGCATAGGCTATGCCGAAAAACATCCCGGGATGGATGCACGGAAGGCCAGACGTATGGGCTATGTCAGGGCTTGTTTACAACTAGTACCAGCTACCAAAATGTATAGTTCCTTAAATAGAAGTTTCCTAAAGTAGTAGCTCCTAACTAGGCCAAGTCAAAGGCTTCTCCTGTGCTTAAGCAGTGTAACATTTGATGGACCGATCTCTAATGGGCGTTACCCAAATTCACATCAACCTATTGAGTCGAGAAGTCATTGTAGTACCTCCATCCCAGAGCCAGTGGCTGGGTATTACCTCCATCTGATATGGATTTGTCAGCGGAGGACTACTCCAAGATCAAAATGCAGTGAAGTGAAGTTAACCAGTGGCTTAAGTAAGGTGACCCACTGCCCCATGCTATATGCTGCAGTAGGTAGAAGCAAAATGTTAATGACACAACAATAGACCAATGGATGAAGAGAGCCGGCAAACAGACCAATGGACAAAGAGACCCTCCTGAAAGCCCCTTTAAGTATGTATACTGTACTTATAATTTTAGTAAAATCATATGATTTGGGCTATACTAAAGGGGAAGGGCTATAAGGCTATTAGAACATTTCATCCACTGGCAGTAGAATGTAAATAAAATAGACAGAGAAACAGAAAGACAAGAATTGAAATGTTGGGGCTGAAGGTGTGTGCCAGCCATTATTGGTCTTGAGTCACTCCGCTGTCTTCAATGGAACTCTAAACATTCCGATGTTCTAGCCTACTGTCACATCCTTCAACGCCTTCACATCCGCATCATAACAATAACACCAACATGCATCTTTATACACAAGCATAATGTCCACTATGAAGATACAAATAATAATCCCCCCTTCCAAGCAGGGAAATTCTTTCACTGTCATGGTGAAAACATTTTTAAATTCTTAACACTATCACATTACTTCTTGGCCTCTTTCTTATCTTTGACAACTTTGAAATAGATAACTTGATCAGTGCCCTTTGTCAGTTCTTAGGTCAACACAAACAATACCCTTTACCATGCCAATGGCATAATTTAAAGAAGGGCAACTGTGAATCTTGTACTTTATTTTTTACATTTCAAATAGTTTTATTGAGTTTTAAAATTCAGGATCATACATAGGCATCACTAAACAGGACTCATGCAAAATCATTAATAATACAGTTATCTTTGTACTTTAAGAAAAGGTGAATACCATCTTTGAAAAGATAGTGACTGTATGAACAGGATCCTGGCATGTTAACACAACTTAGTAACAGCATTGTTTCAGAATTGATTCCAATCATAAAGAGGACAAGCAGTTAATACGTCCTATTCAAAAAGTACCAATTGCAAATGAAGAGAAGAGAAAGTAAGTGAAGGAACGAGGAAAGAACAGAGATAGGAAAGAGAGGGAGCAAATAGACATTTAGTGGAGGTAAGGTTAGATTACATCACAAGAACTTAAAAATATTGTTCTTGATTGAAAGGTGAAAATGATATGGTGTGATATTTTTAAGAGGGTTTAGGTGATTGTAGAAAGGAGTATATTTCACTCAACAAGAATGTTTCTGCACATTTCCTGCTGCTACTTGTATTCGGAGTGTTATCTATGCTTCTGGTAAATTCTACCCATGCTCATTTTGTATGTACTGACAGACGTTCTTCCATTGTGGTAGAATGGATTAGAACTCCATGGTTATCATGAGATCTAGGCGGAAGAGATAATTTTGGCAAAATGATGATGATGGTGAAAGGGGAAAGCCTCTAAACTGATTGAAGGAAAGTCAGGTGGCCAGTCAATGTTCAATATTCAATAGGAGGACTGTAATAACCTGTGTAAGGTCACTCTTTTCAGCATGACAGCTCCAGCAGCTGTCATTATTTGCCACACATCATTTGTAAAGTTTCAAAGGCATCCAGAACGCATTATGTGAAAGCCAACATCTAAAATGGCCTACTGCAGGAGTGATTCTTGAAGCAGGGAGAGCCTGTGAAATCAGTGGCGGCCGGTGACATTTGATAGTGGTGAGGCGTAAAACAATAATTGTACTGCACTGTGGTGAGCGAGCGAGTCCGAACCACCTACGGGGGATCCCGGGGGCAAATGGTGCATTTTTAAGCATCACACCCCGCCTAGATCATGAGCCCGAATCACACTTTACCACTCAAAGACTGAGTACAAGGTGACGGTGATTGGCACGAGGACAGCTTTGCTTGCAGGACACTACCCCATTCCCACTATGTATTAAAGGACAGACACAAGACTACAACAACTCCCCTATGTTGCAGCCCAGAGGCACGGCTTGCCTCTGCTCTATTACAGCACAGAGAGGAGAGTACATCACCCCTGCTGTATTGCAACTCAGTGAGACAACGCCATCTCCTATCGCATAACAGCTCAGACACGACTGCAACGGATCTGTTATATTACACGGCAGACAAGAACGCATCACCTTTGCTACATTACAGCACAAACTAGTACTGGACTGCTTCATTACAGCGCCGAAGCAACAGTGTAGCGCTATTTCTGTATTCAGAACTGTCGTGGCTGCATCACCCCTGCTATCACAGCACAGGCATGCCTGCATCACCTCAGCACAGGTATGTCTGCATTACCTCAATCGCAGCACAACGTGACTGCATTACCTCAGCACAGGCATGACTGCACCATCTCAATTACACCACATGCATGCCTGCATCTCCTCTGCTATACTACAACAGAGACACAGCTCCATCACTCTGCTATATAACAGCACAGACATCACTACATGTCTCAGCCCCGAATCCTCGAGGGGCTGACTCAGCCTATCATCTTTCTAAGGATCATAAGACAAGTACTCGTGAGCTGAGTAATGCTATTTCCCGTTACTTACAGCCACAAAGCTAGTCAGTATTATAACTTCTCACCCTCCTGCTGGTGCTTGATCTGCGGGACTGTGGGAAGGGCGCGCGTGGACGCTCAGTGCAAGCGATGCCAGGACACGTAGGATGAAGAGGGGGAACAACGTTTACAACGCAACTTTTACAACGCACTACACTTACAACGCATTTTTTACAACGCAACATCCACTACAACGCATTCCATTACATAGCATGACACTACAACACATTTTTAAAAACTACCTTTACAACGCATTCCATTACATCGCATACTACCTTTACAACGCATACCATTACAACATGGAGACTGGAGAAGGCTGAGAGGAAGGTTAGCGCACCCTTGTGTTGGAGGAATATTGTCTTAGACTACTTCAGAGTTGAGTTGTACTGCTTCTGGGTTACAGCTAGCAGTCATTAAAAGTGCCGGATTCCTACAATGTGGCTTTGGCTTAATTTAACTAGGAGATAGCATAGACTAGGGTGGAGGCAAAATTGAAGTTTATAGCAAATGTCTGTTTCCGGCTCTTAGCAGACAAGGACCCTGCAGCAGGACCCAAGTTGTTGAAACCAACCCTTTCATACATTCCTGCCCAATGAAATAGTGGAGCCCAATGTATATTTATAAGAGTGCAAAAGGTAAACGATTGTGGTGTCCATGGGGATTGAGGGTTGAAGGGCACCGGAAATTATGCGAAACAAAGAGCTATAGAGTTCTTGGGCATGTGTACTCTGTTAGGGTAATGTAGAAAATGGAGTTGCCCAGTGGAGCAAATTTTCCCAAAGCCATGCAAAATAAACTCATTGTCAGGCAGATACTAAAACAGCCTGGCCTACACTTTAATAGCGCAGGACAGAGACAGAAGGTGCCTTCAGACACTGTGTTAAGGATTAGCAGTACAAGCACAGCACCTGCTTCAGTAAAGCTCCCAGTCCAGTTTAGAAAAATCATGAAGCCTTTAATTATTAAAAAAGTCCAAAATGACAAAAATTGGATCAATCACTGCAAATTTATAGTGCTTCAAAGTGATAGATCTATCCCACATGGCTTCTCCATTCTACATGGACAGTCAATGAACGTTCCTGCACTGTATTTACAAGTGGCCACTGGAGCTTCTTCTCCCTCCAGTTGCACAGTACATCTCTCAGCTCCTTGCTGCCTCTTGCCTTCAGTCAGGCTGGAGCAGGGTGGATGAGAGTCAATCACCTTAGGAAAGCAGGCGCTGTTCACAGCTTCCAAACTTCACATGATTTGTGTTGGGTTTCTCTGGCTTATGTCTCCAGGGCAGACATAGGGGTCTATTAGTATGTCGGGTGGATCGCCACCGCGCACATGACGGTGGCGATCCGCCCGACATTTCACACCGCCTGCATCCCATTTCCCCCCGCCATATTACGATGGCGGGGGGGACCACGGCGGATGGAAAGACTGTCCGCCCGTCGACGAGTCGACCGGGCGGAAAAGGGGCTGTATATGGTGGCGGTGTCTGCAAGACACCACCATCCATATTGCAATGCAGGCGGAAAGTTCCTTTCCATGGTGGCGATGCCGCCATGGAAAGGCATGCGGTTCCTGACTGGGGGGGCCCGTTGCGGGCCTCCAGGGTGTTGGGAGGGTGCACATGGGGGGGTAGCCCCCTGCATTTGCAGGCGCAACGTGGCAGGCACCGCGTGGTACCTTCCACATTGTGCATGGAAATGCACAAGGTGCATCCACAGCAATGTGGCGGGCGGTGCTGTGAGCACCGCCTGCCACAATGTTGTGGATGGGGTATGCCACCACCACCATGGCGGTGGCATCCTAATTGCCGGTGCGGGACCGCCGCACCACTGGCGGCCGCTCCCAGCACCACTAGGGTCCGTCCGCCATCCTAATAGGCCCCATAGTCCCTCTAGGCTTTCTGAGTTTCCCTAAGCATTTAGACAGTACCCTCCCTCTGGAGAGTCCTCTTTCTGGAGACCAGTTCAAAGCAAGTATAAGTTAGCTTTGTCACTCTTCACCAAGTCCACTGCCAGACCAGTTACAACTGGTCAACATTTCTGCACAAGAAGATACTTCTGGGTGCTCTGTTGCAATCATGTGAGCTAACTAAAGATCAGCCAACAACAATCCTACTGTAGAACACAACACACAGAGCTTGGTCGGGGTGGCTCACCCTTCCACTCACAGCTCAGCAATATCTCATAGGCTTCCAAGACCTGCACCATGCAAGCTTGTGCGTCGGTTCTCTTTTCTCCATGGTCACACGTCCAGCTGTGCTCTGACCCTTGGTACCCTTATTAGGCTGAGCTACAGTGGCTAAAAGGCTACACCTAACCCTCTACTGCTTTCTTTGGAGCAGGGGACCTCTGTCCCTCCCAGCATTGCAAGTGAGAAACAGCACAGCAGAAGTATGCCTGTGACAAATCCGATGCTTCTCTCTGAAACACCATCAGCCATAGCACTTACCGCAGGTGAGGGGGCAACCTTATTCTAATACCCCACCCACAATTTACTACAATTTATCTTATTTATGGCAAAGAGCCAGCTATGTGAGTGGTCACTCCAAAACTTTCAAGAGTTTACACTAGTGCCCATAGAAAAGCATCTCTTTGCATAAGCCATCAATTTACATTAAATCACATGCAAAATAAGGCAGCCTCGCCCAAACTGATTTGCTGACCTTTGATTCTCAGATTCTAATCTTAGGCTTCAATGGAGAGGTGGGTAAAAACATATATCTCCTTGTTCTAGCATCCCAGCTCTGCTATTGCTTTGAAGTTTGACTGTATAAGTGGATGCAGCTGGCCTTCTACCTTCCTCACTAATCTCCTTTTAGTGCTTCTTATGATTATAGTTTTCGTCTCCCCCTTCCCCACCAGCTGATGTCTGCAAAACTCTGTGAGGTCCTTCAAAGAGAATGGGCCCCTCTGCTGCAGTCTAATGCAAAGAACATGCAGGTTGTGTGCCCGGAGTTGGTAAACTAAATACAACCCCTTCATAACTTCTTTCAGGGGGCCATGGGGCATGCAGGGGCTACTGCTCCATCTTAACTCTCTTCCTGCACAAATCCCATTGTGTTAGGACGAATGTGCTTCAGAGCATCTGGGTCCCTTTCCCAAATGTCCATAGCTACTAGGATGATTGCAACCAATCCCTCTCAGATACCTTCACCCATAGGTAACATGCTTGCTATCCCTGGTGTGTATTGGCCAAGTTCCTTCTCTTTGCAATCTTTTTTTAAATGGCCCACCCTGTGCACTTAAAACAAGTCAGTACCTTGGAATTGGAAGAGATTGCTTGCTTTCCCTTCTCATGACGCTCCTTCGTGGATACACCATTACCATTCCCATGTTTCCTGGAACCTCTTCTAGTCGCATGCAAATTACATTGGCCCTTATCCTCAGGTGTGGAACCAGGCTTAGAACTGTGCTGCTCTAGCCCTTTGTAAACCCTGTTAGCCAACCACTAACCAGCTACCACTGCAAGTTTTGTTGGATCCCTCAGATCAGACAGAAACTGCCTAAGTGAGGTAGGGCACTCCTCCGTGAGACACTCGGTCACCATCAACTGGATAAGGGACTAAAAATCCTTGGCCTCCATCCCTCTTACCCACTCAAGCCAATCACACTATACACCATAAATCCAAGACTCAAATGGAACATGATACGCTCTCTTGCAGTCACGGAATCTCTGAAAGTATTGATCTGGCTTCAGCCCAAACTGCCGAATGAGAGCTTCCTTGATTCGCTTATAGACCATATGGTATGCCATAGGAAGCCTCCTAATGACGGCTGACCCTTCCAGTGGCATGTGCCCCATTAAGGTAGCTGCCTTAGGCACCTTATCTAAGGCCTGTATCTTATAAGCAACTTCAAAGCTCACAAACCACTCCAAAATATCCCGACCATCCACATACAAATGCACACAATATTTGGAAGCTTGGCAACAACCTGGCCTGAACTGGATGCAGAATCACTTATGTCAGATGGAGTCGACATTACTGCCATCCTACTTTTCTCTCTCTAACAGACAATCTTTTTTCTTTCCTCTGTTTCTCCTCGCACTCTCTCTGTTTCTTGTCCTTTTCTCAAGGTTTCTCCTCTCTCTCTCTCTCTCACAGTTTCTCTTCCTGGGCCCATTCCTCCGGTCTCTCCCCGTTGAACTCACTGGCCTTTTCAGCTTTCTGAAATGCCAACTGGAAGCTCAGGATCTCTGCTAGACTCAACCCACCCAAGGGATTTACTCCTGAAATTGGTACCGTGGACATTTGAGGTAGTGTACACATCTAAGATATTCTAGAAACTAAAGGTGGCGAGTGTCTTGGTAAAACTCTGGAAAATGCATTTGCTTTAAGTCTCATATATTACTGAAATAGTGTGAAGACACCTTTGTATTGTTTATTACAAATAAAATAAAAAGATTTAAAAAAATATGTTTGACTGTACACATTAGAAGGATAATCTACCCAGATATTCCGTAATGGACAGACTGTGCCAGTCTACGGCTTTAATGAAACACTTCACTCGTAGCAAAATGCATAATTGCATAGCAAGGGTGCCATGGGTCCTAGTGAAAGTAAGGAATTCATCCCCTCAAGCAAACGACTGAACATTATCCACTTGGAGCTATCAATGAATGAATCAGTCAATTCATATTTGTATAGCTCCACACTGTCACTCCTAGGGGTATCTGGGCACTGAGGTTGCTTCATCTCCGTACGGAGGTGCATTCTGAAGTCAGCCAGGCAGGGTGCAGGCCAGAGGGGCAGGTAATTCCGGGTCTTGGCAGCGATATAGGAGAAGGAGCGGCCCCTGCTGCAAGTGCAATGGATGCGGGAGGGGGGTGGTTGCGAGGGCGCAGCAGGCAGAGTGCAGGTGTCTTGTGGGCTGGTGGAAGTTCAGACGATGGTTGATGTAAGGAGATCCTTGGTTGTGTAGAGCCTTTTATGCATGCGTTAAGATCTTAAACTGGCATCTCTTCTGGGTGGGTGGCCAGTGGAGGTCTCTGAGGTGAGGGGTGTTGTGAGTCTTTTTGGGGAGGTCTGGATGAGTCTGGGTGCAGTGTTCTGTATGGTCTGGAGTCTCTTGAGGAGCTTGGTGGAAATTCTGGCATAGAGAACGTTGCTATAGTAGAGGTGCTGGTGTTGAGGGCCTGCATCACTGTCTTTCTGGTGTTGATTGGAACCCATTTGAAGATTCTGCAGAGCATGCACAGGGTGTAGAAGCATGAGGAGGCAACTGCGTTTACTTGTTGTTTCATGGTTAGTTGGCTGTCGAGGATGATGCTGAGGTTGCATGTATGGTCTGTCGGCAAGGGTGTTGGTCTGATAATGGTTGGTCTATAATGCCTTGCCTCACCCTTCCTATTTATACAGCCCTTCATCTTTTACTTTTCCTTTTCTCTCTATCCATTGTTCTTCTCTTACTTCCTCTGCCTCTTTCCACTCATCTCTTATCTATTCTCTCCTCTCTGGTGTTCTAACATTTAAGAATGGCAAAAGTATTCCCAGTGAGGGAAGAAGGAAGAAGAGAACTCCTAAAACGTACCTCTACCCACTCCCTCTTTCTGGGTTGGCTGGGTAGGGTGTTTCAGTCTATGGTGTTGGAGACCCACATAAATGGGAGCTACACTCGAGAAGCCACAGTAGGGGCTCTTCCAGGGTCCCTGTTAGGACAGCTACGGAGGGGGAGACAATTGACAATGATATCACTGCCCCAATGGAAAATACTACACAGAATGGATGGCTGGGTGACAATTGCGCAGAGTTGTGAAATAATCAAGCAATTCAAATTTTAAATAGCTCAAAGGATATAAACAACCGCAATGGACCGCACTCCGCTAGCTCCTCCTCCGGGTCGCTCAAAGGATATGGTAACGGCCATCCACCATAAACCAGATGGTATAGTTCTACAACATTTAAACACAAAAAGATATATATATCCTGAGCTTGTTTCACAATCAATCAAAGTCCTTAATGAGTCAACATCGAGAAGGTCTTCTTAATCTTTTATTTCAAATCTACTTCTCTAACAACAGTCCTAGCCGCCAACACGTGTTTCGTCTTTTGTGGTGTGCGCCACAGACTTCCTCGGGCTAATACTATAACGTGTTCCAAATGACCGTCAAAGGTCAAAAAAGTAACAGCTATGTCAAATTCCAAGGGTTTATTAAGATCCTGTGCCAAGAGACAAAATGTATAGCCTCTCCACTTTTCTTATATTTCCATGAGCAGCAGCGCCGCGTATAACAGTGTGTAGAAAGTGCCCCAATGGAATGCTGTCACCAAGTGACATGTAGTTTAGGGTATGCTTTCACCAACTGCTGCAAAATAGAATTTTCTAAAGGCCAGTGACTACAGAACATACAGCCCACGCCTAAGGTGGATACCAATCTTATAGGGTAAGGTGGCTCCAGTTCTCTCCACTTGTTTCAACTACCACCTGTAGTCTGCACAAAAATATTTTCTGAGACTCAAATCACGTTAAGACTGGGGACAAATACAGGTATGCCACTAGGGCTTTTTCTCTCTGGGTATGTTTATGACAGACACCCAGGAGGAGTTAATAATTCAAAGGAATTTGTCTCGCATTCTGGACAAGTTCAGAGAAGATATTGGTAGTTGGACGACTCTGTCGCTCTCAATGCTTAGCAGAGCAGCTATGTTTAAAATGATAGTGATGCCTAAATTCATATGAGCACCCTATTTTGTCCATTAGCGGTTATTTTCAAAATGTGACTTGGGAACTGAGACGACTACTATGGAAAGATGGTCACCCAAAAAGAAGGGTATACGAAGGAGGCATAGCCCTTCCCAACATAAAGTGCTACTATCTGGCCGCCTAATTAGTCATAGTCAATGATTGGATATACACGGATCAGATGAAGCCCTCAGTTAGATATGGCAGGCAGTGGATAGGAGTGAGTGGCTATCCGTCTGCACTTTATGGGAAACTAAGTGGGCACAACTGGCTGGACTACATGAAAGTGGAAGACGTTACAGCAGTTGGGATGGCATGCAGTTTGTAACAAGATGGAAGGCCGAATGCTGGTAAGATTGAAATATGTCTTCATTCAGAACACCTCACCCATCAGCCGCCCTGAAGCAACTGACCGATATTCTCCCACCAACATTTCATTCCCAAAACATTCCACAGTGGAATTAAATATGTTAATAAACATCAAACTTCTCCCTTCCTAATAAATTTACCCCAACACTTTCGGAGAACATCATGAATAAACCTAACTGAAATAAGTTACATTGATAACAAATACACACATAAACATAATCCTTATACATAAGCCTCAAATGGTAACATAGTCCTGTAGGTATCCAGGCCGTTTATACATTCTTTGATTCTTCCTAGTGGCAATATCACTGCTTGCAGAAGAATCCAGCTCCTCATCCACGTTGAATGTTGAACTTGCATCAACCCATCTAGAATATAGATCCATCAACTACAACAATAAGGCATTTGATGTTCACTTTGTAACGGACCAACAATATCAATAGAACCTCTTCCCAAGGACGATTTGGTAATGTTCTGCAAATCATGGGATCATGACGAGATTTCAGCACGTGCACAAGACGTACAACGTAGTGTTTTTTTAATTATAGAAGGACGCGATGCCGCCATGGAAAGGCATGCGGTTCCTGACTGGGGGGGCCCGTTGCGGGCCTCCAGGGTGTTGGGAGGGTGCACATGGGGGGGTAGCCCCCTGCATTTGCAGGCGCAACGTGGCAGGCACCGCGTGGTACCTTCCACATTGTGCATGGAAATGCACAAGGTGCATCCACAGCAATGTGGCGGGCGGTGCTGTGAGCACCGCCTGCCACAATGTTGTGGATGGGGTATGCCACCACCACCATGGCGGTGGCATCCTAATTGCCGGTGCGGGACCGCCGCACCACTGGCGGCCGCTCCCAGCACCACTAGGGTCCGTCCGCCATCCTAATAGGCCCCATAGTCCCTCTAGGCTTTCTGAGTTTCCCTAAGCATTTAGACAGTACCCTCCCTCTGGAGAGTCCTCTTTCTGGAGACCAGTTCAAAGCAAGTATAAGTTAGCTTTGTCACTCTTCACCAAGTCCACTGCCAGACCAGTTACAACTGGTCAACATTTCTGCACAAGAAGATACTTCTGGGTGCTCTGTTGCAATCATGTGAGCTAACTAAAGATCAGCCAACAACAATCCTACTGTAGAACACAACACACAGAGCTTGGTCGGGGTGGCTCACCCTTCCACTCACAGCTCAGCAATATCTCATAGGCTTCCAAGACCTGCACCATGCAAGCTTGTGCGTCGGTTCTCTTTTCTCCATGGTCACACGTCCAGCTGTGCTCTGACCCTTGGTACCCTTATTAGGCTGAGCTACAGTGGCTAAAAGGCTACACCTAACCCTCTACTGCTTTCTTTGGAGCAGGGGACCTCTGTCCCTCCCAGCATTGCAAGTGAGAAACAGCACAGCAGAAGTATGCCTGTGACAAATCCGATGCTTCTCTCTGAAACACCATCAGCCATAGCACTTACCGCAGGTGAGGGGGCAACCTTATTCTAATACCCCACCCACAATTTACTACAATTTATCTTATTTATGGCAAAGAGCCAGCTATGTGAGTGGTCACTCCAAAACTTTCAAGAGTTTACACTAGTGCCCATAGAAAAGCACTGTCTTTGCATAAGCCATCAATTTACATTAAATCACATGCAAAATAAGGCAGCCTCGCCCAAACTGATTTGCTGACCTTTGATTCTCAGATTCTAATCTTAGGCTTCAATGGAGAGGTGGGTAAAAACATATATCTCCTTGTTCTAGCATCCCAGCTCTGCTATTGCTTTGAAGTTTGACTGTATAAGTGGATGCAGCTGGCCTTCTACCTTCCTCACTAATCTCCTTTTAGTGCTTCTTATGATTATAGTTTTCGTCTCCCCCTTCCCCACCAGCTGATGTCTGCAAAACTCTGTGAGGTCCTTCAAAGAGAATGGGCCCCTCTGCTGCAGTCTAATGCAAAGAACATGCAGGTTGTGTGCCCGGAGTTGGTAAACTAAATACAACCCCTTCATAACTTCTTTCAGGGGGCCATGGGGCATGCAGGGGCTACTGCTCCATCTTAACTCTCTTCCTGCACAAATCCCATTGTGTTAGGACGAATGTGCTTCAGAGCATCTGGGTCCCTTTCCCAAATGTCCATAGCTACTAGGATGATTGCAACCAATCCCTCTCAGATACCTTCACCCATAGGTAACATGCTTGCTATCCCTGGTGTGTATTGGCCAAGTTCCTTCTCTTTGCAATCTTTTTTTAAATGGCCCACCCTGTGCACTTAAAACAAGTCAGTACCTTGGAATTGGAAGAGATTGCTTGCTTTCCCTTCTCATGACGCTCCTTCGTGGATACACCATTACCATTCCCATGTTTCCTGGAACCTCTTCTAGTCGCATGCAAATTACATTGGCCCTTATCCTCAGGTGTGGAACCAGGCTTAGAACTGTGCTGCTCTAGCCCTTTGTAAACCCTGTTAGCCAACCACTAACCAGCTACCACTGCAAGTTTTGTTGGATCCCTCAGATCAGACAGAAACTGCCTAAGTGAGGTAGGGCACTCCTCCGTGAGACACTCGGTCACCATCAACTGGATAAGGGACTAAAAATCCTTGGCCTCCATCCCTCTTACCCACTCAAGCCAATCACACTATACACCATAAATCCAAGACTCAAATGGAACATGATACGCTCTCTTGCAGTCACGGAATCTCTGAAAGTATTGATCTGGCTTCAGCCCAAACTGCCGAATGAGAGCTTCCTTGATTCGCTTATAGACCATATGGTATGCCATAGGAAGCCTCCTAATGACGGCTGACCCTTCCAGTGGCATGTGCCCCATTAAGGTAGCTGCCTTAGGCACCTTATCTAAGGCCTGTATCTTATAAGCAACTTCAAAGCTCACAAACCACTCCAAAATATCCCGACCATCCACATACAAATGCACACAATATTTGGAAGCTTGGCAACAACCTGGCCTGAACTGGATGCAGAATCACTTATGTCAGATGGAGTCGACATTACTGCCATCCTACTTTTCTCTCTCTAACAGACAATCTTTTTTCTTTCCTCTGTTTCTCCTCGCACTCTCTCTGTTTCTTGTCCTTTTCTCAAGGTTTCTCCTCTCTCTCTCTCTCTCACAGTTTCTCTTCCTGGGCCCATTCCTCCGGTCTCTCCCCGTTGAACTCACTGGCCTTTTCAGCTTTCTGAAATGCCAACTGGAAGCTCAGGATCTCTGCTAGACTCAACCCACCCAAGGGATTTACTCCTGAAATTGGTACCGTGGACATTTGAGGTAGTGTACACATCTAAGATATTCTAGAAACTAAAGGTGGCGAGTGTCTTGGTAAAACTCTGGAAAATGCATTTGCTTTAAGTCTCATATATTACTGAAATAGTGTGAAGACACCTTTGTATTGTTTATTACAAATAAAATAAAAAGATTTAAAAAAATATGTTTGACTGTACACATTAGAAGGATAATCTACCCAGATATTCCGTAATGGACAGACTGTGCCAGTCTACGGCTTTAATGAAACACTTCACTCGTAGCAAAATGCATAATTGCATAGCAAGGGTGCCATGGGTCCTAGTGAAAGTAAGGAATTCATCCCCTCAAGCAAACGACTGAACATTATCCACTTGGAGCTATCAATGAATGAATCAGTCAATTCATATTTGTATAGCTCCACACTGTCACTCCTAGGGGTATCTGGGCACTGAGGTTGCTTCATCTCCGTACGGAGGTGCATTCTGAAGTCAGCCAGGCAGGGTGCAGGCCAGAGGGGCAGGTAATTCCGGGTCTTGGCAGCGATATAGGAGAAGGAGCGGCCCCTGCTGCAAGTGCAATGGATGCGGGAGGGGGGTGGTTGCGAGGGCGCAGCAGGCAGAGTGCAGGTGTCTTGTGGGCTGGTGGAAGTTCAGACGATGGTTGATGTAAGGAGATCCTTGGTTGTGTAGAGCCTTTTATGCATGCGTTAAGATCTTAAACTGGCATCTCTTCTGGGTGGGTGGCCAGTGGAGGTCTCTGAGGTGAGGGGTGTTGTGAGTCTTTTTGGGGAGGTCTGGATGAGTCTGGGTGCAGTGTTCTGTATGGTCTGGAGTCTCTTGAGGAGCTTGGTGGAAATTCTGGCATAGAGAACGTTGCTATAGTAGAGGTGCTGGTGTTGAGGGCCTGCATCACTGTCTTTCTGGTGTTGATTGGAACCCATTTGAAGATTCTGCAGAGCATGCACAGGGTGTAGAAGCATGAGGAGGCAACTGCGTTTACTTGTTGTTTCATGGTTAGTTGGCTGTCGAGGATGATGCTGAGGTTGCATGTATGGTCTGTCGGCAAGGGTGTTGGTCTGATAATGGTTGGTCTATAATGCCTTGCCTCACCCTTCCTATTTATACAGCCCTTCATCTTTTACTTTTCCTTTTCTCTCTATCCATTGTTCTTCTCTTACTTCCTCTGCCTCTTTCCACTCATCTCTTATCTATTCTCTCCTCTCTGGTGTTCTAACATTTAAGAATGGCAAAAGTATTCCCAGTGAGGGAAGAAGGAAGAAGAGAACTCCTAAAACGTACCTCTACCCACTCCCTCTTTCTGGGTTGGCTGGGTAGGGTGTTTCAGTCTATGGTGTTGGAGACCCACATAAATGGGAGCTACACTCGAGAAGCCACAGTAGGGGCTCTTCCAGGGTCCCTGTTAGGACAGCTACGGAGGGGGAGACAATTGACAATGATATCACTGCCCCAATGGAAAATACTACACAGAATGGATGGCTGGGTGACAATTGCGCAGAGTTGTGAAATAATCAAGCAATTCAAATTTTAAATAGCTCAAAGGATATAAACAACCGCAATGGACCGCACTCCGCTAGCTCCTCCTCCGGGTCGCTCAAAGGATATGGTAACGGCCATCCACCATAAACCAGATGGTATAGTTCTACAACATTTAAACACAAAAAGATATATATATCCTGAGCTTGTTTCACAATCAATCAAAGTCCTTAATGAGTCAACATCGAGAAGGTCTTCTTAATCTTTTATTTCAAATCTACTTCTCTAACAACAGTCCTAGCCGCCAACACGTGTTTCGTCTTTTGTGGTGTGCGCCACAGACTTCCTCGGGCTAATACTATAACGTGTTCCAAATGACCGTCAAAGGTCAAAAAAGTAACAGCTATGTCAAATTCCAAGGGTTTATTAAGATCCTGTGCCAAGAGACAAAATGTATAGCCTCTCCACTTTTCTTATATTTCCATGAGCAGCAGCGCCGCGTATAACAGTGTGTAGAAAGTGCCCCAATGGAATGCTGTCACCAAGTGACATGTAGTTTAGGGTATGCTTTCACCAACTGCTGCAAAATAGAATTTTCTAAAGGCCAGTGACTACAGAACATACAGCCCACGCCTAAGGTGGATACCAATCTTATAGGGTAAGGTGGCTCCAGTTCTCTCCACTTGTTTCAACTACCACCTGTAGTCTGCACAAAAATATTTTCTGAGACTCAAATCACGTTAAGACTGGGGACAAATACAGGTATGCCACTAGGGCTTTTTCTCTCTGGGTATGTTTATGACAGACACCCAGGAGGAGTTAATAATTCAAAGGAATTTGTCTCGCATTCTGGACAAGTTCAGAGAAGATATTGGTAGTTGGACGACTCTGTCGCTCTCAATGCTTAGCAGAGCAGCTATGTTTAAAATGATAGTGATGCCTAAATTCATATGAGCACCCTATTTTGTCCATTAGCGGTTATTTTCAAAATGTGACTTGGGAACTGAGACGACTACTATGGAAAGATGGTCACCCAAAAAGAAGGGTATACGAAGGAGGCATAGCCCTTCCCAACATAAAGTGCTACTATCTGGCCGCCTAATTAGTCATAGTCAATGATTGGATATACACGGATCAGATGAAGCCCTCAGTTAGATATGGCAGGCAGTGGATAGGAGTGAGTGGCTATCCGTCTGCACTTTATGGGAAACTAAGTGGGCACAACTGGCTGGACTACATGAAAGTGGAAGACGTTACAGCAGTTGGGATGGCATGCAGTTTGTAACAAGATGGAAGGCCGAATGCTGGTAAGATTGAAATATGTCTTCATTCAGAACACCTCACCCATCAGCCGCCCTGAAGCAACTGACCGATATTCTCCCACCAACATTTCATTCCCAAAACATTCCACAGTGGAATTAAATATGTTAATAAACATCAAACTTCTCCCTTCCTAATAAATTTACCCCAACACTTTCGGAGAACATCATGAATAAACCTAACTGAAATAAGTTACATTGATAACAAATACACACATAAACATAATCCTTATACATAAGCCTCAAATGGTAACATAGTCCTGTAGGTATCCAGGCCGTTTATACATTCTTTGATTCTTCCTAGTGGCAATATCACTGCTTGCAGAAGAATCCAGCTCCTCATCCACGTTGAATGTTGAACTTGCATCAACCCATCTAGAATATAGATCCATCAACTACAACAATAAGGCATTTGATGTTCACTTTGTAACGGACCAACAATATCAATAGAACCTCTTCCCAAGGACGATTTGGTAATGTTCTGCAAATCATGGGATCATGACGAGATTTCAGCACGTGCACAAGACGTACAACGTAGTGTTTTTTTAATTATAGAAGGACACGAAGAGCAGGAAGGAGAGCGGCCAGGCAGGGGAGGCAGCAGACACACAGGTAAGTGGCTTATTTTTTTATTTTTAAAGCGTTTGGGAGGGAGGAGCGAGCGGTTAACTCTGCTCCGTCATGGAGGCAGAGTTTTGTCTACCTCCGCGTTCGTAGGCAAATCTCCGGTAACTCCGCTGGCGGAGTGGAGTTACCTGCCCAGGGTTATTTATAATGAATGTGCAATGTGATTTATGCTCAGCAAATTTCAAATAAGGCTTAAATAATATTTTATCGTTTTGAAAACATTCCAACATTTTTTTTTTTTTTTTTTTAAATTTTTTATTCGAAACCGTAAGCACACAATAAAATACAAACGAGGGCCTACAACCACCAGGGCCGGCTGCTATAGAGCCCGAGGGCCCGCAATGTAGCACCACACAATCAGTTGAACCATAAGCAAGGCGCCCGGCAGTTCGTAAGCACATATAACAGGCCGCGGCCATAGGCCAGGAGCAATTGAAAACAACAGTTTCATTTTGTATTATATATAAAACACACTCAAGGCAATGAGAGTCTAAAGTAGCGGCGTGCTCTTCCCGGGACGGGGAATAACATATAATGTCCAAAGCAGTTCCTGTCCGGAAGCTGTAGAGGGGGGCCATGGGAAAACAAAGCATGGAGCACACCTCAAGCTCTCCCGCGGAACGTGCGGCTAGGGGGTCAGAGCAATATCGACCTCTAATGGCAGAGGCGGGGTGCAGATACGTCCCCGATATAGATTCCACGGACCCCATACCCTAGTCCATTTCCCTGGCTTACCTCTCGCCACATACGCCGTCTTTTCCCTAAACATACACCAGTCCATATTCTCCTTCCATACATCAACCGTGGGCGGCCTCGGGGAGCCCCATAGCTGTGCAATGTTACGCTTAGCCACCATATACCCCAAGGTCACCCACTGCGTCTGTGCCGCATTGCAATCATTTGGTTCCCAGACATTCAACAAACACCTCCTAGCCTCTGGCAACAGGGCCACGTGTGTGACCCCCTCCATTACGGTGTGGATACCGTTCCAGAATCGCACAACCTCCGGACATTCCCACAATATATGAAGGAACGTGCCCGGCAGGCCACATCCACGCTTACACAATCCATCCATCGAATAACCCATACGCAGCAAACCGGGCCCTGTGACATACACTCTATGGAGGATCTTCAGCTGTACAAACCGTAGGCGGGCCGGGATCGCCACCTCTTTCGGGGAGGCCACCGCCGATACCCAGTCCTCATCATCCAATTCCAGGCCATCGCCCGTCCACGCCTCCCTCAAACGGAGCAGCAAGTCCGCACGATCGTTAATGAACTTCTTATAAATCAGGGAAATAGTGCTGTCGGGCACATAGCCATCCAACACTCTGTCCTCCAGTGGGGAATACTCGGGGATAGCAGTAGCATCCGGAAAGACCGAACAAAGCGCATGGTAGACTTGAGCGTACCGGAAGTACTCTCTATCGTTTAATTTATATTCAATTTTGAGCATTTCAAACGTTTTGAAAGCACCCTTCGCCCACAGATCACCCACCTTACATATACCAATCATATCCCATTTCTCAAAGCCTTTCGATCTCCACAAACAGCCCAAACGCCCAGAAGCATACAACGGCGTCGCCCGAGTCAAGCGATCCCTCCACCCCATCGCAGCATTCGCCGCATGCCACACCCGCACCGCCACACGCGTGGGTCCCGTCAACCGCATGTCCTGGGTCACCGAGTACAGAGCCCTATTATAATCCCCACCCGGAAGCAGGAGTTTATCGATCTCGAAGGCCGGGTTTAAGGCAGGACCATATATCCCGTGGTTCACCGCCGCCAACTGAGACGCCCAATAGTATCGTTTAATATCGGGGAGGGCGACCCCCCCATCATACCAAGGGAGCGTCAACTTGGCGAGAGCAATCCGCGGCCGCCCGTCCCAAAACAGTTGGCGCTGAAGACCCTCCACCTCCCGGAAATAACGGACCGGCACGACATCAAGAGTATTTTGCAAGGCATACAAGAAACGAGGCAGCGACATCATTTTAAACAACGCCGCCCGTCCGAGCGGCGAGAGCGGAAGTCGTCGCCATCTCGCTACGTCGGCCTTCAATCGTTGGAGGGGAGGTAGAAGGTTTCGCTCATAGCGAACCGCGGGGTCCAGTGAGATAAAGATTCCCAAATATTTGAACCCCAGGGTGACAATCTGAACCGGGCAACCCCGCGGCAGAAGGGGGGCATCCCCCGAGAGGACGTAGACGCACGACTTGGCCCAGTTGATGACCAGGCCGGAGTTGCGGCCAAAAGAATTCAGCACATCCACCAATACAATTAGCGACTGCCGGGGAGACGTAAGATACAGAAGGATATCATCCGCGTAAAGGGAGACATGGTCTTCAAATTCCGGCGTCCATCTAATGCCTCGCAACGACGGCTCCCAACGCAACCAGGCGGCGAGAGGCTCCAAAGAAAGTGCAAAGAGAAGGGGTGATAGCGGACACCCCTGCCGCGTACCTCTCCCCAGTGCGAAGGGAGCCGACACCCTACCATTCACCACCACCTGAGCCAATGGGTCAGCGTATAGTAATTTTACCCAACCAATAAACTCCGGGCCGAACCCAAATTTCGCCAACACGGCCCAAATATACGGCCACTCCAAAGTGTCGAATGCCATAGTAGCATCCCAAGATGCCAAGATGGCCGGCTCACGTATGAATTCCGCTCTAGCAAGCAAGCCGTGCAACCGCCTCAGATTTAGAGCGGTATTTCGATGGGGTATAAAGCCAGACTGATCCTGATGAATCAAGTCGCCCACGACCCGAACCAGTCGGTTGGCCAACACTTTAGCCAGAATTTTGGGTTCTGCGTTCAACAGCGAGATGGGCCTATAGGAGGCGCAGCGATCTCGCGGCTTCCCCTCTTTGTGTATCACAACTATGCTGGCGAGGCGTTGGTCAGGGGGGAGGAAGCCCGCCGCACGCGCCGCCAAAAACATGTCTCGAAGATATGGTGCTATCTTATCGGGACGCAACTTGTAGAGTTCGATGGGAAGACCATTAGGACCCACCGCTTTGCCCGAAGCAATCGAACGAATGTCCAAAGCGATCTCATCTGACGACAACTTCGCCTCCATCAACACCGCGTCCGCCTCCGATAAGGTTGGCAATGCGATGTCTCTAAGCAGGCTGTGGGAATCCTCCTCCGATCGCACCGAGACCGAAGAGTATACTCCGCGGAAATGAGCCGCGAAGCAGTCAACGATCTCAACCGGATCAGTCACACGCACTCCATCACTCCTCTCCACAACGGGCACCACCCTGCTAGCTCTCTCCTTCCTATCCAGCCAAGCAATCAGTTTTCCGGCCTTATCCCCCACATCATACAACCGCCCTTGCTGCTCTCTACTCATCTCTTTGGCAGCTTCCGTGACTAACGCTCTGTAATCTGACAGTTTGAGGCTAAGAACATGCAATTTCTCCTCAGTAACCCCACTCTCCAGGTCCTCCTCCATTACAGCTATTTCCGCTTCCAGGCGGACCACCTCCGCTCTCTCGCACTTCTTGGTATGGGAGATAAGGGACAAGGCCTGCCCCCCGACCACCACTTTATAGGCCTCCCATAGGGAGACGGCCGACGACACCGACCCCACGTTATCAGTAAAGTAGTGATCAGTGGACTTGACCAACTCCGCGCGGATCTTAGGGTTACGAAGATACCAGGTGTTAATGGGTGCCACTCTCCCCTCTGCTCCAGAGACAACCCTCAGCTGCAACCGTATAGGGGAATGGTCAGAGATACCTCGGGCTAAATGACGCACCTCCCCAATCATTCCAGCTTGGGTCGCCGGCATAAGCATATAGTCAAGTCTCGAGAGACTCCCATGGGCCCCCGAGTGAAAGGTGTATTGCGCCTGTCCCGGATGCCTCAATCTCCAGCAATCTACAAGTCCCAAAGTGTCCAAAAAGCCACCCAACCAGGCTTGAGCCCTTGGGAGATCCCTGGGAGGGTGACGGTCCTCCAACCCGGAGACAACGGCATTAAAATCTCCACCCAGCACCAAAACCCCCCCAGGGAGTCCCAGGACCAAACGCCCCAAATCAGCAAACGTAGCCGTTTGTAACCCCGGAGGTACATACACAGCCACGAGCGACACAGTCCTGCCCTCCCATCTCCCCACCAGCGCCACATATCGCCCCCTATCATCGTGAAGCACCTCGTCCACTTCCAGTGGGAGAGAGGCCCTGACCAGAATGCCCACTCCCCTAGAGCCAGAAGTGAAACCAGAGTGAGCGGCAAGGCGGTAGCCCCTCCTATTTAGGGCCTGGAAGGAGTTCCCAATCAAATGTGTCTCCTGCAGGAAAACAATGTCGGGCGAGGTTCGTTTCAAGAACTGCAACATCACCCCGCGCTTGATCCTGTCCCCCAGACCGTTCACATTCCACGAAAGGATTCTCAATCCCCTACCCCCCATCCCACTCCCGCACATGACACACACATCCCGGAGAGCGCAACCCGGAGAATTCAACAGAAAACTTCACATTGCCTTGCAAAACAAAAAAACAACCATCCCCAACAACCCCCCTCCCCCACAATCCCAGAACAACAACTCCCCCCTCCCTGCACCCCTGCTTGAGCCCAAACAGCCCCCCCAACTTGCAGTGTGCCTGTCGCCCTAACCTATACCACAAAAAGAACCCCAGAAGGAGGAAAGGACCCCAATAAGCTCCCCACAAACCCCAGGCACTTGAAGGACATGATGTACCAGATTAAAGTACATTTGCACCAAGGTACAAATCCTCGCCAGTCTAGTCAATCGCCATGAACCAAGTTCTAGTCCCGCTCCACCACATCCCGTTCGTTTTCCGCCGTCCGACTGTCTCGGTCCTGTCCCCGCGGCAGGGCATCCAACCAGTCTCCAACTGCCTCCGGCCGGTCAAAAAAGTGGGAACGACCCTGGAACTCAACCCGCAGCCTCGCCGGGAACAACATCGCGTACTTCAACTCTATGTCCCTCAAGCGCCGTTTCACACCCAAAAATCCCAGCCACTGTTTCTGGACCGCTTGCGTGAAGTCCGGATAAAAGCTGACATTGGAGTTCTCAAACTTCAGCGGCCCTGACACCCTCGACGCCTGAAGGATAGCGTTTCTATCTCGAAAGTTGAAAAGTCGGGCAATTATAGGCCTCGGGGGAGCACCCACTTTGGGCGCACCACCCGGAATCCTGTGGGCCCTCTCCACCGCAAACAACTTGCTCAATCCCTTGGGCGCGAGATGATTGATCACCAGATCCTCCACAAATAGATCCGCGGCAGATTCCTCCGATCTTTCCGGCACTCCGATGATGCGAACGTTATTCCACCTAGCTCTGCTTTCAGAGTCCTCCAGTCGACGATCCGTCTGGTCACTTGCCAGCCGCAGCCGGCGGACCTCCGTCTGCAGGGCTGCCACATCCACAGTTAGGCTCGACGCCGCTTGAGACAAAGAGTCGACCCGATCGTTGGTTTTGGACAGGTCTGCCCTGACCAAATCCACATCAATAAGGACCGCGTCCAATTTATGCGCCAGGGTATCAAACCGCTGACCCACCGCAGCCTTCATCTCCTCAATGGCGCCCATAACGTCCTGCAGGGTCAATTCTGACGATGGGCCCAAAACCTCTTTAGCCCTCTCAGGCGATTTGTGCAAGCCACTGGGGGATCCCCTCAGCTGCGCATACCGATCCATATTGTTGGCCTGTGCATAGGCTCCCCTCTGAGTTGACTTGGGTTTCAACTTGTCACCGTCTAGTCTAGTCGCCATCGTCCGGAGGCCACCAAGGTTGGCACTCGTCGAAGCCGGGGACAGGGACCAGTTGGCCAAATCAATCGAACACCGCAGTCGCGGGCAGGAAGTCCGTGTGTAGCCCGAGAGTCAGGCCAGACACTCCGCCGTCCGCTCTCCTCTGAAACACCGAGGTCCCTCAGCCGATCTAAAAAAAACCCACTCGAAAACGAAAGTCAAAGTGCGGGGTACGCGGCAAGTCAGGCTCAGCATGCCGCTGTTGTTCACTTCGTACCCGGGCACCCCACCAACTCGAGATCGGGACCTAGGCAACAGCAGGCCGCAATCTTCGGAGGGCGACCATTCGGGTTCCCGGCGTCCGATCTGAATTTGGAAAACGGGTGGCACCTCAGCGCGGATGCATCAGCAAAAGCCCATCAAGTTTACCAGGATTTAGTCAGGATAGACGTGTGAGGTTGCGGAGGCCCTCGAGAGCCGTAAGCCTATGAGGCCATCTTGGTTGCGCGCTCCATTCCAACATTTTTGATAGTGGCTCCCGGGTGAGCATTGTTTCTGCTTTACCTATTATTTTCTGCATGATAACAAACGTGTCACTAGTGTAAATATCTATATGCTGGAGCCACAGCCAGTCAGCAAATACCATGGTTTAGGCTTCGCCGAGAACCCAGCAGTGACTTAAAAAGGAGGAAATATATGCTGTAGAATATTGATTATCCTTGATTGATAATACATATAGATCATATTGATGGTTACACCTATGTTTTATTTCTGGGTACACCTAGGGAGAATTAACTACAAAGAACTAAATTACATTTTCTAAACATCATATCTTATCTAAGCTATAGATCTTTTATAAAAATATAATACAATGTAAAAATAATAATCTTCTCCATAGTACATATGAGAGAACCTTTTGTCTTTCTCTGATCACCATCCTTAGTTTGGCTGATGACAGACGGGTGCAAAAACCTCACACCTCTTTGTGCATCACACCACTTTGAGCCTCTGCTTTAAGTGCACAAGGCTGGAGACAACTCTGCTCTGCAAAGCATCATACTACACAAAGGCTGTGTCTGGAGAGCTGTCTGGAAAGGACACTTGAAAGGTGATCTACACCTACTGTCTGCTTTTAGTGTATAAAAGTGGGATCAAGTGACCCACTTGTTGTCCCAGGTTATCAAAGACTAATGAAGGGAGTGCTCCACAGAGTACCTAAAGGACAACACTGAAACCAAAATGTGTGTCTTTCTGACAGCCAGCTTTCCAGAAGTGAGAGGACACCACCTGAGTATACTCCTTCCTGAGGATACCCTTCCCTGTAAGGACTGTTGTCCTGATCTGCCTAGAAGCCATCATACATGCTGAGAGAGGAGGGAAGGAGCCTGTCAACACTACAGGAGTAGCTCCAGATTGATCAAAGTGCAGCTTGACCCCAGCGTGGTGGGGTCTACCAGGACAGGAAGACTACTAATAGCCATCTGCATGCCCTGATGCTGCTGGGCAGCAATCTCTTCCAATGTGGTTCCTGACAAAAATCATGCAGGACCAAAGATCGCCAAAGAGGCCAGTGAGGGCTGTGATCTTTGGCTGCGTAACTTGAGCTGTTGTGTATGAGTAACTGGACTATTATTTGGGGTGGGTGACTGCCTACTTAAAAAAGCAATTACAACCCCTTTAAGGGTGAACCCATCAAGTCACTAAATTAACCTGAGCTCAACCCCTGGTAGCTATGGCATGGAGCAGACAGGCATAACCTAAGGCAATGTGTATTTATGCAGTACCAAAACAGTAACAAAGTCAAAATGCACCAGAAAACAATACAAATCCTAAACCGAGTTAGAAACGCAGACATTTAATAAACAAAATGATACCAAAATGACATCAATCCAATAAGAGGAACCAGAGGTATGAATTTTTAAATATTATTTATGAATAGAGCCAGGAAGTAAATAATAGTCAATGTCATAATAGATAAGACCTAGGTGCAATTTGATGTTGACCACGATGGAACACGTGTCGGATACACCAACCAAGTTTTTCCTGGCAAAAGATTTCACATTCTGACTTAGTTTATTAAGTCCCAACCTGCCATAGAAGTATACTTCTAAAGCCCTCAAATGAGGCACTTAGAGACTCACAGTGTGTCAGGCAGAGGCCAACAGCAGGGTCCAGTCCAGGTCAGTTTGGCAGTTGCAGGAAAGGCCTCTTGTAGCTTGTTGTATCCCTGTAGCTTGAAAAGGAGGTCAGCCTTATGACCCTTGGAGTCCACTTCTTTGCCTCGGATACAAGAGGGAGTAGGCCAGTCCTTAAGGACTCCTCTCAGGTCACAGACAGCTGGCCCAGTCCATTCACCCTAAGGTCCAGCAGTGTTCTGAAATGACGAATGACCCCTGGGTATGCCATAACCAATGGGGTAACAGTTTCAGGAGCCAAACTTACCCACTTTGGGCATTTTGAAGATAGTGAAAATCTTCAGCCACAATAAACTTTGACTCTGAGGGATAGGTTTGTTGCTGTATGTGGTGTAAAATGGTAATCCTGGTTGCCTGCCACATCTAACATTAAAATCCAGATTTAGGCAGCCACTGAACCCATGACAAACTCCGAGACCGAGAGTGGATACACAAGAATTATTTTGCCATCCTGTTCCCATCCTTTAAGTTTTTATGAGTGAACGCTCAAGATGGATTTGACAATGTTATGTCAAAAAGGATGCTTACAGCACCCACACCTCTGCTGAGCTCAAAGGAGTCATCCCCCCTGCCCATTCAGGTCGACCTGTTAATCACTGTGACCTAGTATGTAGCTCCTGCTGAGTTGCACACCACATTCACACCTTATTCAAGCCAAGTACAGACAGGAAGGAGCTGGAGAATTAATGCAAAGTATCCTCCAGGACAGGCTTCTGCAACAAATAGCCTGTGAGCTACTGTTAGCTCTCCAGCTACCTGTAAGCAGCTCTCTTGTGTGCAGCCCAGTTTTCTAAATTTGAATCTTTTGCTAAGCTGAATTATTATATGTATTCCAAAATTGAAAGTGTGCATCCATGATGAAAATGTGTGCATTTTCAGACCTCATAAACTGATGTTTCGAGAAAAATGGTTGAATTTTGAAAATATATTATAAACTGATCTTTAACCCTTTCGCTGCGGCGGGAATTCCGCCGCAGCGCTGGTGGGTGCGGGGGGGCAGCGCGGTGGCGCTGTGCTCATGACGGAGCCGCTCCGTCATGAGCCACGGTTGAGCTGTGCTTATGATGGAACGGTTCCGTCATGACTCCGCCCAGTTGCGTTGTCCCCCCGCACAGGCGGGGAAACAGCGCCGCGTAGGCGGAGCGGCCGCCAACGGCCGTGACATGACGGAACCGCTCCGTCATGAGCACACGGCAACCGTGGCTCATGACGGAGCGGCTCCGTCATGAGCGGGGAAGGGGTTAAATGATAAATCATGTGTTTTGGAGGTGGTGTATCACTAATATAATTACCTCGGTGCCAGAGGCATTGGTACTATGGTTGCTATGTATGTCCCATGTAAAGGCATTCCACATTGACAAAGCCTTTTTGCTTTGCTTCTGGGAACCCTGCCTGAAGCATTGACGTAATCATTGCTGGGTGACTCCTGCTGGTGATGTTGCACAAGGTGGTCACTTACGTAATCTTGTCTGATGTGGTAATCATTGCAACATTAATTATATTAGTAGCTTGTGATGATTTTCATTTAACACAAGCAGCTTTTATTAGAGAAGAGGAACTTTCAGGTAAGTTAAATACAACAGTTAGGAGTATTCAAATTTGACCATGTTTAAAGGGGAGCAGAGGCGCTGTATTACTGTTTAACAGTGGTAAAGTGCACAGACTTCTGAAGGCAGCAGAAATTTAGGGTTAAGCAAAAGGCGAGAAATCCATGGTCACCATGCAGAAAAGGCGGATTTCCTACACAGGCTACCCCAGCCAAGCTAGGGTAGAATAATCATTCTCTTGACAAGCTTCCCTGTTCAGGCAATCAAATGTGGACAATTTGCTAATTCTGTAGTGTTACTTGTCTGTTCTATGCCTCTCTGTACCCACCTGTACCCCTTATTGATTCCTGGAAAATTTGCAAACCCTGTTTACAAGAATATACTTTTTTCTAGCATGTACATTTCTCTCAATCAAGGATTGATCATAAGTTATGCAAAAATTATAGACCTATTTTCTTATTTAAGTCTGATTATAAGATTCTTGCCAAAATTATGGCATTGCGCCTTCATCCTCTCCTCCGCAATTTAATTGGTCGTGAACAAGCTGTTTTCGTTAAAGGTAGACAACTCATGGAAAATACCAGGCATTTCTTAGATGTTAATCTAAAGCTTCTAAACATTCTTTTTCAGCCATTTCTTTGGATGCTGAGAAAGCTTTCGATTGGATACACTGGTAAGTTTTATTCTCTACACTTTCATGGTTTGGTTTTGAGGAAAAGTTCATTAACTTGGTCTCTCTTTTATATTCATCCCTTTCAGCTTCTATATTTGTCAATGGCCTCATCTCTTCTCCTTTTCTTTAATACAGACATGTACGACAAGGCTGTCCTCTATCGCCTCTTCCTTTTATTTTGGCTCTCGAACCTTTTCTATCTAAAATTCGACAAAATAGTACCATACAAGGATTCAAATACGGCAATAAAAAAATTTAATTTTCAGTCTACACTGATTATATTCTTTTATGTATGGCCTCTCCCGATTCTTCTTTACAACCCTTTTTAGGTCGAGCATTCGAGACCTCTTGTATATTTAGGTCGAGCATTCAAGACCTCTTGTATATACTTTAGTATATACTTTAGTACATACTTATATGTGTATGTACTTTGTGGGCTCTGGAGATCAGTCCTAGGACTTGTCTGCTTCCGCTTGGGGACTTTTTTTCTGTGCAACTGCCTCTATTTAACTGTCTTGATAGAAAAAGACCAGCAAAGATCAGTAAAATACCAGAATTGCTTTCTGCTGAGGGATTTTCTTTTTTTAATTTTTCTAGCAACTGCCTCTATTTAACTTTCTTGATAGAAAACGACCAGCAGGGATCAGTAAAATACCAGAATCACTTTAGCCCTCTCTAGATTCCAGTCCATAGAAATTGTCTTCCACAAGCACCCGTAGACAATAACATTTTTTTCAAATCTTGTATTTTTAGTGATATGACCACAGAAGGCCCTGCTTTTATAATAAAATCAGAGCTTGGGACTATACCATTTCCAGCTGAAAGGCAATATTTATCTCCATGTGTTCCCATAACTGGTGAGTCACGCAGTTTGTTGCTTACTTTACCTCCATGTTAAAGAACAGTGGATGTTTCAGCGCCCAGGCTAATGTGCTGCATAGCTAAATACATATAAGGTCCCAAAGGCAAGACCGATTGCATTGCAAATGCTTGTTAAATACAGTTTCTACTTTTGCCTCACTTTTAGGTTATAAACTTAATTATGACAAATGTGAAATCCTTCCACTTAACAAATGGTGTATCAAACACGATTTCCTCCCTTCCGGATTTCTTTGGAGCCTGATAAAAAATAAATATTTGGGCCTTATGTTCACTACTTCTATAAAAAGACACTATATCACTAAACACAACTACTTTACAGTCTACTTTATCTAACCATACTTCATAATGGAATCCGCTATTTCTCTCCTGGTGGGGTAGATTAAATTCTATAAAGATGATGTTAGTTCCCATCAATCTTTTCTAACTTTCAGTAATTCTAATTAACTTTCCCACCTCTTCTTTTTAAAAAAATATTATATTCTCACTGCATTCTTATGGAATAATAAAAAGCATTGTATGTCTGTGTCCAAATTACAAAGTCAAAAGCAGCAAGGGGGGAGTTAATTTTCCTAATTTTCAGTCTTATCAACATGCTTTCTTTTTAAAACAGTCAATACATTTTCAAGATGGCCCAATTGTAATTTCATCTCTCTTATGGTCCGAATTGGAGTTATCTTTTATTCAACCTTTCTGTTTTGCAAGATTTCTGTAGTTTACTCAACGTCCTTCCTCCATGTCTCTTCCTATTCTCAAAAATGCTTGCAAAACATTACGTCCATTTTAAATATCTTCTCTTTCACCTCTCGATTAATTCTTTCAATCCTTGATCAGATATAATAAATTCATTATAATAAATATTAAAACTATCTTTTGGAAAGCCTGGAGAGATAAAGGTCTATTATGGACTCATCAATTGATACATAACCATTCACCTATCTCTTTTTTGCAGGTTCAATCCATCTTTCATTTCCCTCTTTCATATCAACACAAATTACAGTGACTGGTCTCTTCTATTTCTACCACATACCTTTCACTTTATTCATTACCCATATCCCCTCTTCCTATTTCACCTATACCAACATTACTGCTAACTGCCCCTACTGTTCTTCATATATATACCCACCTTACCTCGCCTCCTGTTGATCGACAAAAATCAACCCTAGAATGAAAAATGTCATAGCTATCGTAACGGAAAGTTTCAATTCTATTAAGGACTCAGAGGCGAGGATTATGCTTTAACTTTCTCCACTTTAATCACAGCAGCCATTTCAAAGTTAACAAACCACAGTTCCCCTGAACCATAGGGAACAACAATATAAAAAACAATAGAGCGCCCATGGAGGGACTGTCCTCTTCCAATGCACCAATCACGAGGCTCCTAGTAGTATGTAGTCCTCTGTCCCTCTTCATTCTCCCTCTTTCGTCGCTCAAAGCCAGCCAATCCTGAATCCTCATGAGTCCTGCTTACTGGCATCACCTGCAGAAGCAAAGCACAATGTAAACAACAGCAATGGCTAAGGTTTAATCCTGCCAGGGAGGGAAAATCACAGCATAAAAGCACAAACCACATAAGCGAATCATCCAAGAACAAAACAATTACTTACCCTAGTACGAGAGCGGGCAGTAGACCTGAAACAGGTACCCTGGGTGGGATAATCCTCGCCTCCGAGTCCTTAATAGAATTGAAACTTTCCGTTACGATAGCTAGGAAATTTTTCATTCTATGTCAGGACCGGAGGTGAGGATTATGCTTGTTTAAAGCTTGCTCACCACCAAGTGTGCCATGTCTAGCACCGGCTTAAAGTAAAACCGTTGAAAAGTGGAGTCGGAAGACCAGTCTGCTGCATTCCGAATGTCTTCCAGACGAGCTCCCAGGGCAAACGCTTTGGAGGCCATTGCCCCTCTAGTCGAATGGGCACCAAAAAGCCGCAGATCAATTCTGGTTTCCTGCATCACCCAACGGACTCATCGGGTGATCGCGGGGGAAGACACAGCCCTATGAGGTTTCCTGAGCGCGATAATCAACTGTTGCTTGCCCGGAGGATGGAACTCCTCTGACATTTCCTCATAAGCCTTAAGGCAAGCAACGACACACAACTTGGGAGAGTCTGGGAACGCTGGGTACGAGATGGATGATGTCCCACATTTCGTACCCCGCCTGATTGTGAAGGTCACCCCGGAGGGAGAATAGATTCTACCCGAGACATCCAGAGCCTGCACATCCGAAACTCGCCTGCAGGAAAAGAGACAAAGGAGCATAGCCAGTTTGGCAGACAGCTCCTTCCTAGACAAGAAGCGATTAGGTTGCCAGGACAAGAACAAATTGAGGACCTGATTCACGTCCCACAACTGAGAGTAACGAGGCTTAGGTGGTAAAGAAAGACGGATGCCTCGAAGAAGTCGACAAACAAGGGGGTGCTCGCCCACGGGTGAGCCGTCCACCATATTGTGGCCGGCAGATATGGCAGACCGAAAGGTGTCAAAGCCGCCCAAAAATTCAGAATGTCCGTCACATCTGTTGCCACGGGATTGAGACCCCTTCACAGACACCAGCGAGCCCATCGTATCGCTTAACCGTACTATCGGCCCAGGCCTTGGACATGAGCCTCTCAGCCGCTCCCGAAAGGCCTGGGACCGCCCAGCGTCCCCTGTAATCCGCCACACCATCAAGTTCAGAGAGCCCTGAGCGATGAGTGGATGGGGAACTTTGTCTGGACTGAGCAGAAGAGTCGGAAAGCGGGGGAGTGGGATTGGACAATCCCAAGAAAGTTCCAGAAGAACCGGATACCAGACTTGAGACTTCCAGATGGGTGATATCAGCGCAAGGTCCGCCCCCTGGCGCCGAACTTGGGCCGAGACCCTCATTAACATGGCAAATGGGGGAAAGGCATACCCCGTCTCCTCCCTCCAATCCTGAAGGAAGGCGTCTGTGGCCGCAGCCAACGGATCCGGCCTCCAGCTGAAGAACCGAGGAAGCTGAAAGTCGAGCCGGGAGGCGAAAAGGTCTGCAGAAAAAGGACCCCATATGTTCTGGAGATCCGCGAAAACTCCTGGATGAAGCTGCCACTGGCTCACGTCGTGGAAATGGCGTGAGTGGAAATCCGCCACTTGGTTGTCCAGGCCCGGGAGGTATTCCGCCATGACCGAGACTTGGTGATCCAGGCAATACTGCCAGAAATTCGCTGCCAAGTCCGCTAGAGCTCGCGACCGTGTGCCCCCAAGATGATTGATGTACCGAACGGCTGACACGTTGTCCATCTTGAGGAGAACACAAGACCGGACCGATTCTTTGGTCCAACATTTGATCGCAAAAGAGCCCGCCAAGAGCTCCAGATAATTGATATGAAGCTGTTGCTCTTGCGGAGACCACACACCGCCGGTAGTGAACTCTCCACATCGCGCGCCCCAGCCGGACCTGCTGGCGTCGGACTCGATAATAAGATCGGGTGCGGAACCGAATATAGCCCGCCCGTTCCAAGCTTCCATGTTGGTCAACCACCATTGGAGCTCCTCCTTGGCGTCGAGGGAAAGGGTTACCTTTTGCGAGTAAGAAAGACCCCTGCGAAGGTGGCGAGCCTTGAGGCGCTGAAGGGCCCTGTAGTGTAGAGGACCCGGGAAAATCTCCTGGATGGAGGCCGAGAGGAGCCCCACGATCCGGGCCAGCTGACGGAGAGACAGACGTGGTTGAGCGAGGGCTCTCCTGATCGCGCGGCGAGTCTTCGTCATCTTTCGAGACGGGAGGCTGAGACTGGACTTCACCGAGTCGATCACAAATCCCAAAAAGACCACCCTCTGAGCGGGCACCAGCGTTGACTTCGCCTCGTTGACCACGAAGCCCAAGCTCTGAAGGAGGTTGACCGCTGTCTGAAGCTGCGATGCCAAGGCTCGGGACATTGAGCCATCAACAGAATGTCGTCCAGGTATACAATCAGACGCATACCGGACGCTCGCAGACGTTCGATCACCGGCCGCAGGACCTTGGTGAAGCACCAGGGCGTGGAGGACAGACCAAAAGGCAGGGTAGTGAACTCGTACACCCTGTCCCGCCAGGGGAATTGAAGAAACCGCCTGTGTGGGGGAAAAATGGGAATCGTCAGATAGGCATCCTTCAAGTCGAGACGCGCCATCCAATCTTTGGGTCTGAGGAGATCGTGCAGCAGGTGGATCCCTTCCATTTTGAAGTGGCGGTACACCAGCCACCCATTGAACTTGATGACCGGACGTTGCGTACCATCCGCCTTGTCCACTAAAAAGATGTTGCTGAGGAAACCCCTGGGGTGCGGAACGGACTCCACGATTACTCCTTTGTCGAGAAGAGAGGAATCCTCCTGGTCGACCAAAGCGGCTTCTGAAGCCGAGAAGGAGAGGGGGCGCGGAGGAACCGGTTGTGAGGGATCTCCGTGAAACTCTATGTGAAAACCCTGGACAGTCTGCAGGACCCAGGAGTCCCCCGTGACAGAAGTCCAGGCCTGGAAAAAAATAAGCCAGACGGCCCCCCACTTTTAGAAGGGAAGAAGGGAGAACACTCACCGGAAGAGTTGGAGGCTCCACCACCTCAGCCGCCTCTGCCTTTCCCACAACGTCCTCGGGTCGGGTAGAAATTGCCGAACCTGGCTTGATCCTAATACTGTCCGGTTCCGGAGCCTTGCCCCCTGCCTTGATTTGGCAGGGCGGACGAGCGGCCCCTACCTCGTCCGGCCCCCCGGAAAACCTGAGGTCGAAAAACCTTACAATTCGAGGACTCGGCTTTATCAAGAGACGTGAAAGTATTCACGAATTTGACCATTTCCCTGATAAAGGGCTCTCCAAAGAGACCCCCTTGGGCCATGGGGCCAGCCTCTGAATCGGCTAGATCCCCAAGCTTGGGGTCAACCTTAATAAGTAAACTCCTGCACCTTTCCGTAGAAAGTGCGCAGTAGGCATTCCCGAGGAAAACCACAACTCGTTGGGCCCAGGCGGAGAGAGTCTCTGGTGAAATAAGAGATCCCGACTGTTTAGATTCCTCGGCCATGTCTAAGATTTTGGTAATGGGGCCTAGGGCGTCAAGGAGCTTGACCTGGCAAGCCCGCCAGGACCTATCGATACCCCGCTAGGGGTCCTTCACAAATTTTTGAAGAAAGGTGGCCATGCGCGAGTCGATCTCTGGGGTAGCCGCCACCTTCCCCGCCAACGTAGGATGGCCTGCAGATCCAACTGGCCACATATTGCGCTACTTTCTCGGAGGGGACCCAATCCGAGGACCTGGGATGCAACACATCAATGGGGTCAAGCATGTCAGCACAAAGGTCTGGAGCGGCAGGTGCCTGGTCTGGGCGGGCCGGGAGCCAGGGGCGGGAGGGGCCAGCGTCCTCATCCGTATCCCCTGCAGCATCATCCCCCGGGAGAGTAGTGGGCACCGGAGTGGGCTTGCTGGCCAAAAACGCCTGCTTAAGGCGGGCAAAAGCATCCAAATCAACCCCAGACTCTCTAGGTCGCTTAAGCTGAGGGGGTTGGGAGTCGGCGGGGGTACCACCGTCGCTGGACGCAGGAGCAGGAAGGGTATGGGAACCCTGGGCAAGCCGTGCACAAGCCTGCTCAATACGGCGAGACAGGCGCTCCTCTAAAGGAGCCATGGCCTGCTCCACCTCCTTGTAAATGGAATCATCCACGGCGCTGTAAAAATCCTCATCCCACTGGAGGGAAGTGAGGGGATCCTCCTCCCACTGGTCATCCTGGTAGGGCTTGTTTTGGTACTCTTCCATTAGAGCGGGAAGATAGAGCACCGCACAGGTAAGTGGGGAACTTGCGAGGAGTTACCTCCACGTGAAAGGGGGCTGGGTGACAGCCTAGTGCAAGGGCAGGCGTAGCACGCTTTTTAAATGGTCAAAACCCCTGGGACAGACAGCCCTGGTGCAGTTAAATATAGAGGGCAGCCTGCCAGGTCAAACGTCCCAATACAGGCTCAAGCAGAGCGTTAATAACAGGCCTAAAATAACGGCCCCCCACAAGGCAAAATGCCTCAGAAACCTGCCTCACGGCAGTTACAGACTTGCTCTGTACGCGAGCGTTCAAGGGGCGTAAATCTTAGCGCTGCCTGAAGGCAGCTGTACCGACCACACACGCGGCGTACTGGCAGGCAAGGCTCAGGAATCGTCCGCGTCTCCGTCCAGCAATGCGCGGAATGCCGGAGACGCGGACGATCGAGAGGACGCGTCTTAGCGCCCTCTGGCGGTGGGAGGATGGCGCCGCAAGCCGTATCACAGAATCAACGCCCGTTAGGGAGACTGAAATCTCCCACAGCTGAGCGAGGAAACCGAGTAGCGGTTAACTCGCAGAGCACACCTAAGGAAAACGGGGGACGCACTAAGCGCGAAGCGTGGAACATTGACGGATCATGCAGGCAGATCCATAAGACAGTTATCAATGACGATGAGGCCCTCACAAAAACGCAAGAAGGCCAAAAACACAATCAGCAATGGAAACATCGCAAAAGGGAAATCACAATACTGAGAGTGGCGGCCTTGAACGGCCAATGCAAGAATATCAACCTCTTAAAGAGGCAAACAGTAAACAACCCACAGTATGAGGAGAGTGAAAAAAGGTTGCACTTATCTTGGCTGCAGCAGCGAGGAAAGAGGGAGAATGAAGAGGGACAGAGGACTACATACTACTAGGAGCCTCGTGATTGGTGCATTGGAAGAGGACTGTCTCTCCGTGGACACTCTATTGTTTTTTGTATTGTTGTTCCTATGGTTCATGGGAACTGTGGTTTGTTAACTTTGAAATGGCTGCTGTGATTAAAGTGGAGAAAGTTAAAGCATAATCTTCGCCTCCGGTCCTGACATAGAATTACAAAGGGAAGCAGATCTTCACACCCCCTTTCATATTCCCTTGTGGGACAAATTATGGCTTAAAATTGGCAAGATATCACGTGCTGCCAGCAAAACGCAAGCACCCTTTTTTTATTCATTACTGTCTTCTAATCACTCCTGCTTCTTTGCACAAATTTTATAGCGCCACTCCATCATCTTGTTGGTTCAGTTCTGCATCAATTTCTGATATTAACTATATTTCATTTGAATGTCCCACTACATATCAATTTTTGTTTACAAGTATGAAAACAAATTAACACTATTTTTCATATACATATACAATTCTCCTTTACTAATATATTTTTAGGTAGTCTTTCTGATGATTGGCATTGTTGTACTTTTAATATCCAAATTGTAGACGTATTAATTGCTGTTGCATTTCACCAGATTTCTAAAAATTGGAAGAATGCTCTACACATCTCCTTTCAAGCATGGTGGTATGGTGTTTGTTATAATCATAGACCAGATAGAGCCTATACTGTCCCAATGCTCTAACTAATACACAAAATTCTATCTGGACTCCAGTAACCATTTTTCTACATTCCTCAGTTTTAAAGACTTTCATACATCAAACCTTAACTGGTGAAGTATGTGAAGTATGTTAATTTCCTTGAATACATTATTTTTCTTATTAGAGCTTCCATTCTAATCGCAATGTTTTGTTTTTTGTTTCCCTGATAATATGTACTCTACGATTTTTGTAATTCCACTATTTTTCGTCCCTAGGATACAGAGGTATGGCAGGTTAGTAAGCGTAAGATGAAGTGCAGTGTGCTTGCTCAGTGTCCCTAGGATAAAGAGGTATGGCAGGTTAGCAAGAGTAAGATGAAGTACAGTGTGCTGGCTTAGTGTCCCTAGGATACAGAGGTATGGCAGGTTAGCAAGCGTAAGATGAAGTGTTCTGTGCTGGCTCAGTGACCTTAGGATACAATGTACTGTCTTGGGTTAGTGATGCAGCATAGAGGTGGGTTGGTGTCCCTAGGATACAGAGGTATGGCAGGTTAATAAGCGTAGGACAAGTTACTTACCTTCGGTAACGCCTTATCTGGTAGAAACATGAACTAGCCGCAGATTCTTTACCCTTGAACTTCCAAATGTCAGGCTGTATCCTGAAGATTATTTTTAGCAGTACCCCTGCGCCCGGTAGTTGGCGTCGGCCAACTCTGCCTGACATAGTTGGTGTTGTGATCGTCGGCGCTGTGACGTCCGCATTGTCAAGATAACCACCACTCCAGCTCGCTGAGGTCAGTACTTTTCACGACTTTTCACGCTAGAAGCGCAGAATCATGAAGTAACTGACCCTGGTGTGTTAAAAAGAGACTAGGGCCTTGAAAGGGAACAGTCCTGAGACTAAAAGACAATTCCGCAGTGCGTGGAGGATGGGTGAGTCGGTAAGGAACCTGCGGCTAGATCATATCTCTACCAGGTAAGGCGTTACCGAAAGTAAGTAACTTGTCCATCTGATAGAGACATTTAGCTGCTGATTCCTTACCTCTGAACAGATACCCAAGCAATGCCTCCCCCGGAGGTGGGACTGCGGAAAAGCTTTAAACCGGGAAATCCTATATTACAGAGCGGCCAAACAGGCCCTCCCTGCGGACCTGAGAGTTCAGGCAATAGTGTCTGGTGAACGTGTGCAGAGATGCCCACGTGGCCTTTTGACAGATGTCAGAAATAGGAACACCATGCTGAAGGGCCGTGGTGGCTGCTTTCGCCCTGGTGGAATGGGCCCTAAGGCCTTTGAGAGGCTGCTTCTTTGCCAAGGCATAACATATTTTAATGCTGAATATTTGCTCCCACATCAGCTATAAAGAGTTGGTCATTTACCCAGAACTCCTTTCTGCGATCGAGGTATAACGATAACGCTCTTTTTGGGTCCAGACAGTGGAGATGCTCCTCTTCCTTGGAAGGAGGCGGAGGTGCATAGAAAGTGAGTAGAGTAACAGAGTTACAACCTTGGGCAAAAAGGCTGCCCTAGTTCTCAGTACTTTGTCCGGGAAAACTGTCAGGTAAGGAGGCTGTGATGACAGTGTCTGTTGTTTGCTCACCCTTCTGGCAGAGGTAATTGCCAACAAAAAAGCTGTTTTGATGGTAAGCAACCGTAGAGGACAGTTGTGCATCGGCTCATATGGTGTGCACATCAAAAAGGTGAGGACCAAATTAAGATCCCATTGTGGCATAAGAAAAGGAGAAGGGGGAAGCAAGGGGGTTAACCCCTTCAAAAATCGCTGCACCAGAGGGGACTTAAAAAGTGAAGGCTGATATAGCAGCCGAAAAAAGCCAAAAGGTAGCTCTTCAAAGTGCCCAAGGCAGAGCTCTGCTGGGCCAAGGAAAGGTTAAACAGGAGGATATCTGCCAGGGAGGCAGATAACAGTCAATGGACATTTCTTTTCAATATTTACAAACTTTGTTCCATGAGCAGGTGTATACAGATTTCATGGAGGGATGCTTGGCTGCCAGAATAACCTTACAGACTTCGGGAGGAAGTCAAAAGCTGTCAACTGTCGCCCCTCAATCTCCACGCAAGAAGGCGGAGAAAGGACAGGTTCAGGTGGAGGACCCTCCCCTGCTGCTGCGACAGAAGATCCTCCCAATGGGGCAGCCTCAGGGGAGGATCGATGCGCATATCTAGAAGCTCGGGATACCAAACTCTCTGTGCCCAATATGCAGCCACAAGAATGCCTTGTGCCTGATCACTCCTGATAATCTTAAGCACTCTGGGCAGGAGTGGTATGGGCGGAAATGGGCGGAAAGGCGTGCAGGAGGTATGAGCTCCACTCGCAATGAAAAGCATTGCTGAGCAAGAGCCGCCTTGAAAACTCCAACGCGCAAACCTGCTGACATTGCGTGCCCTCTATCAGATCTAACCAAGGCTCTCCCCACCGCTGAAAGAGACCTTGTGCCACATCCGGATGGAGATGCCACTTGTGATCCGCAAGGTACCTTCGGCTGGGCTCGTATGCTCTGGTGTTCAGAGAACCGGCCAGATGTTGAACGACCGGGAAAATGCTCTGTTGTTCCAGCCAAGTCCAGAAGCTCAGGGCCTCTTGACAAAGAGTCCACGACCCCACTCCGTCCTGTTTGTTGCAGTACCACACGACGGTAGTGTTGTCTGTGAACACCTAAACTATCCTTCTCTTTATGGATGGTAAAAAGGCTTTCAGTGGTAATTGGATCGCCCGAAGCTCCAACAGGTTGATATGGGGCCTAGCTTCTGCCAGAGACCAGAGTCCTCTGATCTCCACCTCCCCCAGATGGCCGTCCCATCCCAGAAGAGACGCATCCATCATTACTGTGAGATCTGCGTGGGGAAGGCTGAGGGGTCTGCCTCTGACCCAATCGCTGTTTGTTAGCCACCACTGCAGGTCTTCCGCAGTGCCCTCCAAGATCTGAAACAGGTCGGTGAGATTTCCTCTATGCTGTGCCCATTGGAACTTCAGGTCCCACTGCAGAGCCCACATGTGCCACCGTGCATGGTTCACCAGCAGGATGCAGGAGGCCATGAGGCCCGACAGCCTCAGAGTAATTCTCACCGAAATCCAGGATAGAGGGTGAAACATTAGTATCATAGCCTGAATATCCTGGACCGCCGCTTGGGAGGATAAGCCTGAAACTTCACCTTTTCCAGAACCACCCCAATGAAAGGGAGTGTCTGAGAGGGAGTCAGGTGTGACTTTGGCACATTGATAGTGAACCCCAGCGAATGCAGGAAGTTCGCCATAGTCTGGAGATGGGAGACGACTGCTTGGGACGAGCCTGCCTTCAACAACCAGTCGTTGAGATAGGGGAAGACTGGAACCCCTGATCTTCGCAGATGGGCTGTGACCACCGCCATCACCTTTGTGAACACCCGAGGGGTGCTGACGAGGCCAAAAGGGAGCACGACAAACTGAAAGTGCTTGTGGGCCACTGTAAACCGCAGGTAGCGACGATGAGCAGGCAGGACGGGGATATGAAAATAGGTATCCTGCAAGTCCAGCGCTACCATCCAGTCTCCTGGTTCCAGGGAAGACAGGACCTGAGCTAGGGTGAGCATCTTGAAATTCTTTCTGAGGAAGTCGTTGAGGGCTCTGAGGATGAGGATAGGACAAAGGCCTCCGTCCTTCTTTGGGATCAGAACATAGCAGGAATAACAGCCTATTTCTGGCCTGGGAACCCTCTCTATATCACCTTTGGCCAAGAGTCTTGACTTCCTCGCGAAGCAGAGCAAGGTGATCCTCCATCAGCGGATCGTACACTTAAGGCATAGATGAAGAGGTAGTCTCGAAGGAGAGGGAGTAGCCCCTGCTGACTATTTGCAATACCCACCTGTCCGAGGTGATGTTTCGCCAGTGGTGGAGATGATGACATATTCTGCCACTGACTGGATGTAAATGATCCACGGGGTCAGGGCAAACCGAGTCCATGGCCCCGCAGAGGCAGCTGAGCTTGTGGGGCACTCTGGCGGTACTAGGGTTGGTAACCCCTTCCGTAGCCACGAAAGGACCGAAAAGCAGATACAGGCCGGGATATTGTGGTGAGGTCCAAGGACTTGGCCATAGCCCGCGAGTCCTTGAAACGCTCAAGGGCGGCATCTGCTTTGTCTCTCAAGACACAGGAGACATCAAAGGGCATGTCTATAAGGTTAGCTTGGACATCCCCCAAAAATCCAGATGTCCTCAGCCAGGCATGGCGATGTACGCCCACCGCTGTGGAAATCGATCTGCCCAGTGAGAGTGTCATGTCCAAGCCATATCTGATGGTGAACTTGGCTGCATCTCTCCGTTCTGAGATAGCTTGGGAGAGTAGGACCCGGTCCTCCTCCGAGACTCTGGGCAGCACCTGCGCGACCGAGTCCCATAGCGAATGAGAATAACGTCTCAAAAGGCATGCAGTGTTCACCGACCGCAATGCCAGACTGGCGGAAGAAAACATTTTCTTCCCAATGCTTTTCAGTCTCTTGGATTCCCTGTTCGGGGCTGTGGAAGGTAACACCCCACGGGAAGTAGATGCCTGGACCACCAAGCTTTGTGGGGTGGGGTAGGCAGTGAGGAAAACTGGGTCGCCCAGTGCAGGGCGATAGCGGTGGGCAATCATCCTATTCAAAGGAGCCCCAGTGCTGGGTTTGGACCAGGTGCCCAGAAGGACGTCCTTTAAGGCCTCATTAAAGGGCAGCAAGGGTTCCGAGATCGAGACACCAGGCTGTAGACCTCTGTCAAGACGTTAGACTTGACTGCCACCGTAGGGAGCTACAAGTCCAAGACCTCCGCAGCACTATGCACCACCATAGCAAACAATGCTCCCTCCTCCCTAGCCAGGTTAGGTGGAGACAGCATACCAGAATCTGGGGAGGTGTAGAGACCACTAGCATCACCCAGTTCCTCATATCAGTCCATGTCTTGTGGTTGCAGGATTTTTAAGGGATCCTGCTCCCCCTCCCAATCCTCCTCATCCATCCCTAACCCATGCAAATAGGGCAGGTTGAACGGCATGGAGCCGCACTGCTCTGTTGGCCCCGTCTCTGCATGGAACGCCCGACCGGCTCCGTATCATCAGGAATGAGGATTGAGGAGGCGCCGCTGGTGGGCGCCAGCAACGCCAAGGACCTCGGCGGTGGATGCGAAGCCGGGGAATGTCGCTGCAGAGGTGTGACCAGCACCGGTCTGGACCCGGAAAGGGGTCTAGTTGGAGTCCGTGACCAGAGCCGAAGGCCGGGAACCCATGGGGACTCCACCTGAGCCTGCAGGGCCCAAAGGAACGCCGGCAGGTCAGGTCACTCAAAAGTGGGGTACATGGAGTTATAAAACTACTTAAGCTGAGCGAGGGTTGCTTTCGGACCCTGAAAGGGAGGAAAATGCAGAGCCGACCCAGGCACCCCGGAGGGAGTGGGGCCTTGAATGCCGAGGTTACTCCACTTCGTCACCAGGCAGGCGTGGCGAAGTCGAAGCATGATTCGACTTCTTGTTTTTTTGGGGGTGCCTATTACCTGACTTTGACTAAGAGGACTTCGATACACCGGAGTGGTGCTTGGAACATCCTCTCGACCGAGACCGGGACCAAGACAGACGAGGCAACCGCCGTGGTGCCAGATGCCGGGTCACGATTAGCTTCAGGGACTGCTCCCTCAAAGCCTTCAGCGCCATGGCCCGGCGATCAGTGCATGACTTTGTGTCATGGTCGTGCTCCAGGCACCAGAGACACACCAAGTGGAGACCCGTGACCGACATGGCACGGTGAGAGGTGCTGCACGGTTTGAACCCCGAGGTCTTCTTACTGAACATCCTACACACCAAAAGGAGTCGACAAAAGGTCGAAAAAGTCTTTAAAAAAATTACAGGGGGTAGCTCTCTTCAACAGATCTGCGCTGGCTGGCGCAGAAAGATAAGAACTGAAGACAGTGCACCAGAGTGGCGGTTATCTTGACAACGCGGACATCGCGACAACGATGAATACGACGCGGACGATGTCACACGGAGTGGACCGACGCCACCTACTGGCGCACTGGGGAACTGCTAAGAAAAATCATCCGTATTCTGCCTGATGTCTGGAAGTTCAAAGGTAAGGAATCTGCAGCTGGATGTCTAGATTAGGTGGCTAAAGTGCAGTGTGCTTGCTCAGTGCCCCTACGATAGAGAGGTATGACAGGTTAGCAAGCGTAAGATGAAGTGATCTGTGCTGGCTCAGTGTCCCTAGGATACAAGGCACTGTCTTGGGTTAGTGATGCAGCATAGGGATGAGGTGGGTTGGTGGCCCTAGGATAAAGAGGTATGGCAGGTTAGTAAGCGTAAGATGAAGTGCAGTGTGCTGGCTCAGTGTCCCTAGGATACAGAGGTATGGCAGGTTAGCTAGTGTAAGATGAAGTGCAGTGTGGTGGCTAAGTGTCTCTAGGTTACAAAGGTATGGCAGGTTAGCAAGCGTAAGATGAAGTGATCCGTGCTGGCTCAGTGTCCCTAGGATACAATGCACTGTCTTGGGTTAGTGATGCAGCATAGGGATGAGGTGGGTTGGTGGCCCTAGGATACAGAGGTATGGCAGGGTTGCAAGCGTAAGATGAAGTGCAGTGTGGTGGTTCAGTGTCTCTAGGTTACAGAGGTATGGCAGGTTAGCAAGCGTAAGATGAAGTGCTCTGTGCTTTCTCAGTGCCCCTAGGATAAAATGTACTGTCTTGGGTTAGGGACGCAGCATAGGGCTGAGGTGGGTTGGTGTCCCTAGGATGCATAGGACAGTGGTGGGTTGGTGTCCCTAGAATGCACTTTAGTATGGCGAGTTCCCTCCAGGATGCAGAACATTTTTGTGGCTCAATGTCCCTAAGATGCAATGCAGTGTGTTACATGGTACCATTTTTGTTTTGTAAGCATTATGCTTGTCAACAGCTAAAGTTCTCTTGAAGCAGACCTAAAATACCCAAAACAACTTTCCATTGTATTTGTTTAGAGGTCCTATTATTTAATATGCGCTCAGCTAGCAGGAAGAGGTAAATCTCTCTTCAGGGGGATTTTAAAATGGACACCACTCAAATCCTTCAAGCAGTTTTTCTTGCAGCCATTTGCATACTACTTTGCATAGTCCCAATTTTGTTGTACATGCATTAACATGGCTGAAAGAACTAACGCGTTTTGTAGCTAGACCGAAGAATATTGGGAATTTCAGGATGTTTGCTAATTCACCACCGGTATATGGGTTTCACACCTCAAAGCATTTCTCATTTGAATAATCACTCATTAAGATTCTAGCTGGTTGCCGTAACAATAGTTTTAATTCAAGTCTGTGTACTGTAATGTTGAGGTGATGCCTGAATCAGCATGACACTGCAATACAACAACGTGGTTCACAGTTCATCCAAGCCTGCTTGGCATCCTTGGTTTAACAATTAAATGTATACTTTCCATTAGGTATATTTCTGCTTCATTTAAATAATGTCCGATAACATTAAATAAGTTAATACAAAAAGGAAATTCAAGCTTTACAGACATATTACAGTTGCATTTAATGTAACAACAAAATAAATACACAACTCAGGCGGAAACAGTTTTAAAGATGCTGTCACACCCCTCAACCGCAGAAACATACACTACAAAGGGATAAACGGACAGAATTTCCAGCTCGAAGTTTCATCCTGTGTTTTTTTTTTTTTAATCAAACATTCCCAAGGACTATATCTCCTGGTTTCTATATTTTGCTGCAAGTTTCACTGTTGGGCCCAGGAAAATGTCAGATATGAATCAGTTGGCTAGTATGAAAAGTTACAGTACCGTGTCAATAAAAACTCTCTTTGATATTTTAACATCTGATCCTGGCCCACAACCAGGCTCTACACTGTATGTTGTAAAGATCTGCACTTTATAGACGAGTGAGCAGCGAAATATGCATCTTCGGCCACCATTATGTTTTACAGAAAATAGCAATAACACATGACTCTTGGGAGGCAGACTGGCAGAAGGGCAAGTTCTGTCTCGCAGATGGCATGCAGATAGCATATCACCAAATGATACTAAGGGCCTGATTGCTAGTCGGTCAGGTAAGTCCCTGTTTAGGCATGGGTCAGAAATTCGAGTTAAAAGGTTTTTAAAGTATATAATAATTATTGGATGCGTTAAATACCTCATTAAATTTCAGCAGGTCAAACCTGCTGAAATTTAACAGGGGAAATATGTGTATGTTATTTACAGTACCCTGTGGATTTTGGGGCGTTACACCAAAATCTGCATGTTATTCCACACAAACTCATAATAGGTGCTATTTATTGCACCCAATAAATAATGTCCCTCGTGGTATCGTTATGTATCAGGTGTACTTAATAGTTCATTTTCTCTTAGGCCCTGATTACAAGTGTAGGTGCTAACAAGTATACAATGTGTTTTTTTACTGCACAGAATATAGCTGGCAATGCTCTACTGCTTGGATGGTAAAGCTGCTTGTATTAGTAATTATGCCTCCCTCCTGATTTAAATGTTGATTTCACATGAATATCTCTGTTAAGTAGTTGTGTCCTACTCCAGACTTTGCTGTGACTTAGGAGGTTAGTTATAGCTTGGCAGAACAGGAGATCTGCCTAAAATTAGTGGATGTTCTGTCTTCCGTAAAGGGTGTCCCCCACCAGTTTTAGGTGGATGTACTGCGTCTGCTAAATTCGAAATAATGTTAGACCATAATTTCTAGTATTAAGACATGTTTACTCACAGGAAAAAAAAGCTTTGTGATCGATAGTGCTTTGTTCCATAAGTGAGCAAGTTCCACTCTAAGAAATGCTTGGCTAAGTCACAACTAAGCCTCGAGATAAGAAATAACTTTTAGCAAAAGGTTTATGAATTGGAGCCTATACCCAAATGTGAAAACATTCCTTTAAACAGCTTGAACCTGAATTCTGATCTTTACATTTTGATTTTTTCCTCCTTTATGCTAAATTAAATTTGGGTTTAGAAGGTGTGACTACTCCCTTCGACCTGAAATGTTGTGATTGTGCGGTTGATATGTTTAAAGTACCAACTGAAAGTGGCCCAGCAAATTCTTCAATTAACCCCTTCAGCGCGGCGCGGATTACCGCGCTGTGCTGAAGGTTCTATTGCGCGGGCGGGGCCATGACGGAGCGGTTCCGTCATACGCACAGCGCAACCGATGCGCATGACGGAACCGCTCCGTCATGCGCATCGAAGGGGTTAAAATGAAACCTGCCTAGTTTGACACAGTTTAGACAACACAAAGGGCCAGATTTACAAATATTTTGGGCTGTGTTCCCGTCACAAAAGTGACGCGAGCCAGCACAAAATGTTTTTTTAGTGATAAAGTTGCCTAAAAGTAACACAAACCAGCACGAAGCACTGCTTCCTGTTAATTAGTCTCAGTAAGGCGTCCCACAGGTGACACATAGCCGTTCTCATGCAACTACCTGTGTTTTTTTATGCAAAGCCTTATCTCTAACAATGGTAGACAGGGTTTTTTTGTCACAAATTAACGCTACTTGAAGCCAGGCATTAAAAGGAGAAATGTTTTCATTTCTCCTTTCTTTTCAGACTTTGCATTTGTGCTGCACTGTCCAGCACACTTACCAAGTAGCAAAGTTTTAAAAGTTGGCTACGCATAGCACTGTGTACTGGAAGGGAATTCTTCTGGTCAGATTTATCAAGGTGTCACCCAACGCACTGAAGCAGCACAAAAGGTTGCGTTTCGTTGCGTGACAGGGAAAGAGCAGGACAGCAACATATCTTCAGAGATGCTGCCGAGCGCCTTTGTGTCAATGTGCAACGGTGCGTACTTGAGTCTAGCATAGGTTTTGTATTGGAATGCCTGGTTTCGGGTGGCATAAATGTTTGATTCACAACCCTGCCTATTATTGTTAGTAGATATGCCCATGTACCACCCACAGAACGCCCTGTTGGTGCTAAGTAACTTAATTCTGGTTTGCTCTACTTTTAGGCAACTTTCCAGCACAAAACGTTTGTGCTTGTTTGCGTCACTTTTGTGACGCAACACAGCGCAAAAGGTTTGTAAATCTGGCCTTACAGTATAAAACCTATGCTAGACTCACACACACACCCTGACACTATGGCGCAAAGGTGTGTGTGTGGCACTCTGCACCACAATTCTGTGCCAGAGCTAGGGAGCGGGGAGGAGAGAGTCATATATCTGTAGATGTGGCACTCTCCTGCTCTTTCCCTGCCCCGCATCGCAGAGCAGCATTTTTGGCAGCTGTGCTACATTGGGTGACACTTTTATAAATCTGCCCCTTAAGCCTGTTCACCAATCTTACTTAGTGAGCTAACACATGGAGAGGCCTGTTTTACGGAGTGATCTAACACAATGAGATGCCAGTCACACTGAGTGATGTAACACATGGAGAGGTCAGTCTCACTGAGTGAGCTAACACACGGAGATGCCTGTGTCGATTAGATGACCACTGATAAGTATTTGTGTAATGCACTTAAATAATTCATAATGTCCAATCTAAAAATAGTGTTATTATTGAATGTGTAAAAATAAAGTTCATGGCTTGTCCAACAGTAGCTGCTCTCTGGTACTAGGACATTGTGTCAGGCATAACATTTCTTTGGTGTTGTGTACAAGTATATCCCGAATAATGGAAGGGTTGAAATGTGGTATGCCAGACTTGGAATTATTCAAATCATAATCTACTCTTTCTCGATAGACCTTTTTCTCCAGGTGACTCTGCACATAGACTCTTCTGGACCACAAAATAATACATATGCCTATTGTAAATATCATGACATTTTGAAATGAGGTAACATAGATGCTGATCCAATGTGATACATTTCCAGAAAACAAGAAGGTAGTATATGTTGCACAAGTTAGACTATTGACAGAGTTGAGCCCACATGATTAATTCAGAGTTTTGATCTACTGCTCTAAGTAGTAATGTCAAACATTCTTAATCTATCCCAGAGAAGTAAATGTGTGAGATTTGGGAAACAAACTAAGCATATAGCTACTACATGTTGACTGTTCTCTTTATTGTGTTAATATCAACCACACATTTTGCCTGTCCTTACATTAATTAATGCACCCTCTGCACATGAATATTCTTTTTGTAAATATTTTCTGCATATTTTTTCACCATGATTTACTATACTTAACTCTACATATCTGAACCTTACCACCATGTATATATATTTATGGTAAGTAGATGCGGAGTTAAGAATAAAAATTCTGTGCTTATTCTACATCAGTGGTTCTTAACCTGTGGTCTAGGGACCCCTGGGGGTCCACAAAGCCTACTCAGGGAATCAGCAATCGCTTAGACAATTAAATGATATGCATCAAACAGAATATAGTATGGACAATGGGTAGCCTCAATTAAATTACAAAAAGCTACAACATTACCAATAAAATTAAAATAAAAAATAAAATTAAAATTACAAAAATAATAATTTGTAAATAAATAAACTATTTTGTCATTTATGTATTTGTTTGATGAATGCTTGTTTCAGGATTTTTGTGTGTATTGGTTTGCATTTCAAACCATCGAAAATGCTTAAGCCAGGGTCTCTAGCTTCAAGTTATGACTCAGTTGAGGTCCTCAATTCCAATAATGATTTAGTGGGGTCCCCCGGATTCCAGTAATACGTGGGGGTCCACAGATGTCAAAAGTTTAAGAACCACTGCTCTATACTCTAAACTTCATATTATTTCAGCTGTACATATTCTTTCTAGGATTTTTTTAGCACAATATTTTGTGGTTGATATTCTGACATTCACCCTCAATAATAATAGTTTTATATCATAATGACACTGCAGCTATTCAGGAGTTCTGTGGCAGATTTGCATTGGACATTTTGTAACACGTTTGTCATCCTAGAAAGATATGAGGGTTTTAGAAAGCTACTGAGCTGGAAATGCATGTAGCCCCAGGGGAGAACATGGGGGTTGGCTAACACTTACTCAATATGCCTCCATGCATACTAATACATTATGAATCAAAATACAGGTATCCTGCAGAAAACCGTTGGCAATCAGAGGACTCTATGCAGTAGCTTGGGCGCCACATAGACTGTACTACACTCACACTGTGGGTGCGAATGGGAATACCTCATTACAGGCCTAGTAGCTATGCCACTGTGCAGGGATTGTAGCCGTGTTGCGCATAACGTCACAAGGAACAGAGCGGGCTAGCATTCCTCATTTGCATATATAACCGTATAGTCAGAATGCTTACTTAAATATTGTAGTGATTCTCCTAACATTGGAGCTGAAGGTATTGTAAACAAAGTAAAGGATCTCCATCGACGAGGCCTTGTTGTGCCATCCAACTTTACCAAGCATATGTACACATGAACAAAGTTCAGAGTCGAAAGGACAGGTGGACGACTAACAAATAACACTCATAGAATTTGGCTAATACCATCTTGATGATATTTCAAACTAGCCAAGCACATGCTTAACACTGCAGAATTGATCACCTCTCACTTATGAACTTGATCCAAAGCTACAGGATGATCACTCACACGCCTTCAAAATCACAGATGTCCTCTCAACACAACTGATCCACTTTTTTATTTCATGGTCAATCTCCCACAACAATGGAAAGGAAGACATTATTTTCATAAACACTGAGTGGTTTGGGTCAGCAGCTTATATTGGAGTTTTGTCTCTCATACGAAAGGCAATTGCACATCATCGCAATATCACTTTTATGCTATCTTTCTACTTCAAATGTCTTCAAAGTGCATTCTCAGTGCAAGAATTGTGGTTGACTTGTGTGGTGTTGTATTGTTTTCCAGGTAAAGACCATGCTAAGACCAGAGGTCCTGGTTCAGTTCATAGGCAGCGCATTTGTTTGTTTTCTGTTCTGTTCGGCAAAGTGGAACCGTGCTGTCCTGGCTTTGTCCCACTGCATCGACATCCAAAAGCGTTCGCTCACGGACAGGGATTCCCATTTGAAAAGGCAACAGACCAGGAATCCCTGGACGGTCCTCCACTGTGCTACCGCTACTGCTGGCAAAGCATGAGTCCAAGTTGCTTGGAGTGTCAGTACTTGAGCTGTTGGCTGACGATTCACCCCGATTCCGACTGGGCGAGATGAACCACCATGAGTCAAGACGCTGCCTATTTGTAGAGGGACGGGGCCTTGGCACGAACTCTAGAGTTTTAGGCCTTTCTAAGGTGGAGTCTTTCTGTGCATTCCAGCGCCTAGGGGTCGGAGGGAATACTAGGTTAGGATCAGGCAGACGGGGTACCTCAAAGGGATCTCGACTAGGGCTTGGTGTTTGCAGCATGCCTAAAAAACAATAAGAGACTTGTTAGTAAACAGTTCTTAGTAACATATCTGATTCTGATTTGTACCAATGAGTTTCGCAAATTCTAACATGAGACTAAACATTAGAGATATAACATGAAGTTAGATATTTAATGGAAAACCTTACGTAAATGCCATATTAAGAACAAAGATATGCCCATCCTGACCTTTGCATCTTTCTGTTTTAGCCTGCTGACATCACTTACTAAACATCTGTTCATGTGTCGCCCATTTGCACCATGGAAGAGTAGGAACAAGAACGTGTAGAGCTAAGAACCCATGTTGCTGTTGCTGCAAGGGCTGTATGGTCTTCGCCGACTGTACACCAGCCCCCTGGAATAGCCCAAAGCTAAGAGGAAACTTCTCTTCTGCTCTTTAGAAAGCTACATGTGGCAAGCAACACTGGAAGGGAAATTGGTGGCATTGCAACAAATGTGGAATGAAACAAGGTTTGATACAATTGCTTGACTTTTGGACATTTCACTAACTGAGGCATTGCTCACACAGTACTAGAGATACACGGAACTGCACAGTAACTCCCCTCCCTTCTCCATAGAGTTTCCTTGGGGGAAAAGGGATAAAGAGGGATACATTTGGGAGGACACAGAAGAAGACTAGTAAATTGGGGAGAATGCCAGAGAGCCAATTTTTTACTGCAGACCTGAGAGCTTCTTAGAGGTATGCAGAGATAATACATGAATTGACATAAAGAGGAAAGATACTAAACATTCTCCCAATTCCATATAATCGGTATATGTGTTAGGCAGAGGTTAGACTAATCATTACAGATAGCTGAGATGTGTAATCTAAGATCCTTAGGATTTTCTTACCCAACTAATATGGTCCCAATAGGCATTATGAGATCAGCGGTAAATCCGTGGCTCAGGAGTATTTCACCCAGACAATTTACTGCAAGCAGGCAAAGTATTTGGGTAAAATACACGACAAAATCTAGCAGGAACCATAGAGGAGGTGCCAGTTATTTAATGTTATTCATCAAAAAACCTGAAATAAGGAGTATTTCTGTCACCTAAGCCCTGCCGCTTGATGTCACACATTCCCCGGTATTAGTAACTTTATTCAAGGGGGACTATACCAGCAACTGAGCAACCAACTTGGAGAACTCAACATAACAAGTTCAGAAGCATGAAAGGTTGTCCGCCTTACAAGTATTGAGACTTGTGACCTGCTGTCCTTCACAGGTTGCACAAATCATTCAGATATTTGAACGGCTTATGCTGCCTCATCCCAAATCTACTGGTCTGAAATTTCCACAAAGTTCAAATAAGATACAGTCCCCGCTGCAAAATCTTATAAATTATACTACAAACATCTGATAATCTATTGGCCAGCAGTTAGACAATAATACTATATGATCTAATATAGGTTTTGCAAAAGGAGGCAACTGATGAGCTAATTTACGCTGCTTAGTAGTTCTTCCACAGGATGATGAATAATAGCTGAGCAGTGTTCTGAAGTAGGGCAAGACAGTTTGGTGGAACCTGGTACTGCCTTAACGCGTTGTGGATAAAATATGAAAGCTTTGGCTAAGCTTTGTGAATACTTATCATGTTGTTCCATTTCGTCCCATTCACTGCTAACGAGAACACATAGCACTGCAGACTCTAGGAATTTTCAATACATTTTCTATTTTTTACCACCACTGAATGGACGGTTGACGCTTTTCGGCGCTCTGGCTTCACTGTCACATGTTGTATCAATCTAATGTTATTGCTAAAATAATAAAAATCTAGTTGTAAAAAAGAACAAGTGTTGGCTTTAACAGTTGGCATGTTTATATGAAGCGGCATAGCGGAGGGCGGTAAATGATATGTTATATTAACTATCTTTTTAAGGAAAACACGTATAAACTCTTAAAGAAACTCTGGTATGATGTTAGGGTGGATGTGACCATCAAATGGTGTAATATTTCAACAATAGTTTTGAACATTTTTGTTATTGTTGAATTCCTGCATAATTTTCAATGAAATCAAAGGGCTTTAGGGATGAACCGATGCATTAATTTCCAGTGACATCTGGGGACATGGCCAACCAAGATGACCAACAGTACGGCTTAAGATGTAGCTCTGGGAACCTGTGTGATCCTGCAGTATTATGTGGACTCCTGGGAATATTGATGGTAGTTTGCCCTGTGGCGGAGCAATGATCGGTGAGGACCCCTGCGTGAGGGCTCGGGGAGATCTGAATCTCTGCATCAGGAAGCGGCCTGCCCAGCACCAGTGGGAGAGCACTGGGCTGCGATAAGGCCGCATCAAGGCCCTGTACGCCAGGCAAGTGGTGTGGGAGTTGTGCCCAGCAGCCAGAAAGGAGCGCAAAGTAGCATCAGTGACAAATTGAGGCTGCAGTGTGGAGGACGCGACTGGGGCCGCACCCAAATTCTGGGCGCGGGGACTGCCAGGCCTGCTGCTGCTTCAGCCTGCTGTTGCTGTAGAGCCTAGAGGGAAGCAGAGTGGTCGGTGTGGGTGCTGGTGTGAGAGAGCCCCATCTCGACTCGGATGGACCCGGCAATTACTGCGGGTGACAGTGGAGATTGTTGGGAGCCCTCAGCAAGCCCTCATGGAAGAGGAACTGATTAAGGAGTTTGCCCCAGTGTGTCGCAAGAGATGGGCCTGTAGGCCACAGAGGAGAACCTGGGCAGAGAAATCCCACTAGGAGAAACAGTAGAGACCCGTTAGGCCGGCAAGTTGTAGGAGGTCCTAAGGGGAAGGGCTCTGTGGCCTGACACAGGTACTTCCACTGCTGAAAAAACCTCTCCTTGACCCCACCAAGCCCGAGAATTTTCGACCGATCTCTCTTCTACCGTGGGTGGCCAAAGTAGCGGAGGCACATGCCAATAAAGTTCTTTCTGATCATATAATCAAAAATAAGATTTTAGACCAATCCCAGAATGGATTTCGTGCGGGCTATAGCACAGAAACCGCCCTTCTAGCTGTGAGCGAAAACCTACGTTCCATCCTTGATAAAGGCCAAACAGCGGCACTCGTATTGCTTGACCTGAGTGCCACGTTTGACACGGTCTCCCATCGGATCCTCCTGCGCCGGCTAGAAGAAGCCGGTATAAAAGATCTTGCCCTTGAATGGTTCCGCTCCTTCCTGACAGACAGATCTTTTCAAGTTTCTGCCCCCCCTTTTGCTTCCTCCATCAAACCCATTGAGCAGGGGGTTCCACAGGGCTCGGCGCTTAGCCCGGCCCTGTTTAACCTCTACGTACAACCCTTAGCTGCAGTCGCCCACCACCATGGTCTTTCCATGGTCTCTTACGCGGACGACACCCAGCTTATGGTAGCTCTCTCGGACGACCATGTTCATGATGCCTCTCATTTCCAGATAGGCCTTGAGGCTATCGCGGGCTGGCTGACAGAGAATTGTCTCCAGCTGAATGCCAGTAAATCCGAGGTTCTTCTGGTAGGCAGGGACAGGGAGCTCTGGAACTCCCATTGGTGGCCTCCGTCCCTGGGACCTGCCCCCTCCCCCAGATTGGTGGTGAAGAACCTCGGGTTTCTGTTCGATTCGACCTTGAGCTTTCAAGAGCACACCAAAAAAATAGCTGGCACTTGCTTTGGTCTTCTACGTGCCTTAAGACCCACGCTCCGGTTCTTTGACCCGGCTACACGCCAACTTATAGTCCAGGCCACTATTATCTCGAGACTAGACTATGCCAACTCTTTGCTGCTAGGCGCCAATAAGGCGGAACTGAATCGTCTTCAGCGTACTCAAAACTCTGCAGCTCGCGCCATCCTTGGTCTCTCGAGATCATGCTCAGGAGCAGGGGCTATCCAACGCCTTCATTGGTTGCCGATTTCCAAAAGAGTTGAATACAAATCCCTCTGTCTCACCTTCAAAATTCTTAAACTTTCCACCCCCGAGATCCTGTCTGACTTGATCACCCCGTACATCCCTAGTCGTACGCTGCGCTCCTCTGAATTGATGCTAGCTTCCGTCCCCAGAGTCAAGAGTTCGAGAGCTGGGGGCAAGTCTTTCCGTCTTTTGGCAGCCAAGCTTTGGAACTCCCTGCCGCTGAAGATCCACAGCCTGGACTGTCTGACCTCTTTCCGTAAAGCTATTAAGACCTTTCTCTTCCCTATGGCCTAATCATTCTTCCTCTGGATACTGCTACTAGCGCCGGGACGCCCCTTCGTTGGGGCAGCTGTGCACTTTATAAATGATTTTAACATAACATAACTGCAGGGAGTGGCAGGGATTGTTGGTGACCTTCAGCTAGCCCCTGCCCCACAGAAGACAGGATCACTAAGGAGGTAGGCTGCAGCACAGAGCCGGGGGACCAGCTAGTGGCAGGGGGGCCAGTGAGAAAGGTCCCCGCAGCCTAAGGTTGTCTGAGGACAACAGGTGCCTTGCAACTGAGTGAGCTCTTTGAAGGTGCAATGCATAGCAGACCACCGTGGAGGAATAGAACTGCACGGGAGGGAATACCCACCGCCAGAGACTCAGAAGCAGCTGAGATACAGAAACAGTGGACCCACTGGAGGATACCACTAAGGGGGCTGGCCTCTGGGACAATAGCATGGGCCGCAACAGGACCTTGAGATTTTCCCAACAGACAAATATGAACCAATATAGAGGCAGAGATGGGGGGAGCAGGATGTAGACGTGTGCAGACAAGGAAGGATCTTCACCCACCACATTGAAACCCTCAGAAGCACGGATCCTAGAGGCCATTCAGCAATCTAACGAGGGACTGGAACAAAAAATGGGCTTGATCTCTATAGAGGTCGATCTGTAGCGAGTGAACTTACTCAAAGTTAGCGAATACTCCCTGGCAACAGAAAGGAATGCCACAGCACTCAGAAAGGAGGTGGGGAAATTTGAGTCCACGTTGTGCTCTAACTGAAAGGGCACCATATCTGGAGAATTGAGTTGAGGACAAAGAAGACAGAGCCCGCAGATACAATCTGTAGTTTGTGAGCTTTACGGAGGGAAAGGAAGAAAGCTTTTCTGAGCTCTTCTTGGAGGAGTGGCTCAGGTATACAATTGATCCAGGTACACTGTAGACAACATTTGTCATTGAAAGGGCCATCCACAAAGCACTAGTCCTGCCTCTGGCCCCCGAGAGCTCTTTTCGCACAAATCCTCAACTACAGGAACAGAGATGGCACCCTGAAGCAGTCTAGAATCAAAGTGGACCCTAAGTTTGAATGCTTCATTGCAAGGATTTTCATAGACTACATGAGAAAACTACACTCCCAACAGAAGTCCTTTTTGACAGCCAAACAACAACTGCATCTACTAAGCTTAAAATGCATGCTCTTGTACCTCTCGAAACTTAAAGTAATGAATGAGAGTCGCACATGCACTTCTTCCTACGGCTAGAGGAGGTGTAGGACTGACTGGATAACAGACAGCGTAGAGGGGCTTTGGGAGGCCCAAGCAGTGGGACTAGAAGAAACTGCAGCAGACCGAGTGGGTTGTCAAAAAGAAGGAGGTGGGTATGATAAAAGACAGGTTGAGTCCTTGGGTTGAAGTACAACAGGAAGGCACACTGGAGATGGTGGCAGGGTCATTGGTGGCTCCATAGGAGGAATTGCAGCCTAAAGAGATTTAACGGCAGGACACTGATTAGGGCTGCTGACAGATTGAGCTAGACTGATGTATTGCTGTTGGTGAGAGCGGGATGGAGTGAAGTTTGTAGATGTGCACAGCAAGGTAATGGGAGGGAAGAAGGATGGGGTTTTTTTGTTAAAGGGGCCCGTGGAGGAGTGGCTCTACCATGAAGGAGCGTAGCTGGGAGACACAAGTAAATGTGGATTCAAAATACACCGAGGGGATAGCCATGGAAGGCCACACTAGTTGACACGGACATATAACTACCCTATACATCTTTACATATCTTAGGGCCTGATTTAGATCTTGGCAGTATTACCATAGTCTCACTGCGGCAGAGGCCCCAAGTACTCTGTCAAGCCGATGTTCTATCCGCCGTATGTAGATGAGGCATCAACAGACTGTGCAACTGCTGCATCAGCGGTCTTCTCTGCTGGCTACCAATACTCCGTCGGCCTCATGCCAGCGGGCTTCATGCTAGCGGTGTCCTGGAGGTGGAGTCCTGACCGAGTTAGGTCATGATGGTGTGGAGACAGGTAAGTACTACTTATCAAAATCTCACTACACATATGTGTTGTGAATCTGTCAAGATGTATATGTAGGTAAATGTAATGCCCTGCTTTTTTTTTACATATAGCATTGTATACCAACAGCATACACACACTGTTGAATGTACACCCACAGGTACCACAAGCACAACATCAACAACTTCCACCACCAAATATGTTTTTAAGTATCAATAAAGGTGTGTACTTTTTACCACGATAAGTTGTAAGATGAACACTCATGCATTACACATACAAAATAGCATGTAAGAGCAATGTATAAATGAACAAGGCTAAAGCAAATGTTAGCACACGATTCACAGTGAGACAAGTGTTAAAATACTTTGCTCTCGCCGACAACAGAGTGGATTGGCGTTGTGGTCACGTTGCAGCAGCAAAGGAAGGACCCCGGACAATGGAGTTCATTACAGAAACGGTGTTGGAACAGCAAAAAAGTAAAGTTTTAACCTCATTTCCTTTGATTCAGCCAACTTGAAGTAGGTTATTTGCCCGCCACATTTTTCACGCCAGAAAGGCACATCGTGATTAGGTTGGTGGTAATCCTGGCTCGACTCCCTCTGACAGCCGCTAGGCGGGAAATGCAGTTGAAGTTGGAGGGACTCGGTCGGGATTTCGTTCATGGACCCGCCAACATCTAAATTGAGCGGGCGGACCCTCAAGAAGGCGGGCAGTGAAACTTGAGTTTCACTGCCTGCCCAGAGGCCCTCAGAGACTACGTTTCACAAAGATATTGCGATGGTCCGGAATGGATACTTTGCTACCAACTGTGGGACAGCGATGACCAAGGTCACTGAATGGGATGTCTTCAAGATGGTGCTCCTGGGGGAATGCCTTTGCAAGGTATATGGTATGAAAGCAACCACTATTGAATTGGCGAAATACCAGATTCAGAGTAGTGGAAAGATGTTGTTCAACTATCTACTTGACAGGTGGAATATCAAAGATATTGAAGTAAAAGCCTCACTCACGTAATAGTGACATGCTTCATCATAGGCAATTACTCCACACCCAGAGAAGATGGTACTCTCTGGGCGGACTCAACCAAAGATATACTGGGAGTTCCTAGATAAATGAACCACTGGTTAGGCAGGGAACCAGATCAGATTAAAAATACCTATGAGTGTACCCTATTTTAAATTATTTATTATTGGGCACTCATGATATCAGTAAAAACTTATTGTCGGGGTTTCTTTGAACTCGATTTGTTCAATTGTACCCGCTACCGTATGCCAACATGTTTCGGCCCGTCTTGTAGCCCAATCGGGTCTTGGGGCCTTCGTCAGGGCGATATCTTTCTTTTCCTTATGCTATAAGGTCCCTGCGATTAAGCTGTACATGTGCTTACATGCAACTCATTCGTACGTGAGGCCTAATGCACTCACCTGTCCGTATGTGCCTTCCGACTTCAGTAGAATTTTTCTATTGGACATGGGACACAAAGTTAACATGTGTTTCTTTGACGACACAACAACATGAATCTATCTACAGCCCGTCTTGTGCTCGTAGTCGTTGGTTCTTAGTTGTAGTGATGGTGTACCACCTGACTATGTGCTCTCTATGTTAGGGCTTAGTGTAATACATTAATCATTCCAGTTTGCTCACCGCCACATCACATCCACATCTATACACCACACAACGTGATCATCATACTGCTTGTGATTGACTATGAGTGAAAAGGATTGTGGCTATAATGTATTTTCTAGTCATCAATCCTATAGCTCTCTATTCAGGCACCCATTCCCTTGTTGTGTTGTTTATTCATTTCTTAAATATATCACCATGCATAGTGATCATGTATATCTCTTTCATCCAGTCGATTATTCAGAACTTCCGGCGCTCACCTACTGCCCTGTGCCTACTGGCATCATGCAGATCTCGTGTGTTAGGTGCAGTCCTGTAGTCAAACACTGCATCAGAGATAAATAAAGGCAACTATTAGCACGTTCAAAACCGATCTAATGATAAACATCTCGTTCTCTACAAGATTCTAGTTCACGGAACCTTATTACCGCGTTACTATCTTTTTACGGTTTAGGGAAATATATTCAGGGACGTATTTATTCTTATTTCGCTTCCGTGCCAGTATTCCTGCTTAGTTCTTCAAATCCTGTGTTGCAGGGTGAACTTTCCCCCTATTTGTATATGTTTTGTTTGCTGTCCCTTTTGTTATAGCTAGTCTTTTTTTGAAATTATTTAAACAGAACAATTTGGAACCATTGGTAAGCTCTACATGCGTCTCTGCTATCAACACAAATCATACGCGATAACAGGCGTCTGAATAACAAAGTGTACCCTCGCTGTCACTTACTTCATCAAGGACCCTGCACCGCCGTTGCACCTAGTCAACCACACCGTCTGCCGTCGGGGATGTGAGTACGGCGGTGTCGGCTTTTAACCGGAGGTGCACGAGCCTGATTGGAGGGCGGTTCTGACCCAATTCTCTAACGTCACGCAACGTAATCACAGCTGTTCACACTTTTACGAGGCTGAACTACAAGACTTGTGGGAAATGTAGTTTATTTATGTCTGGTGCGCCGTGTTCGATCCCCCTCACAGCGAAGGACTTGTTAGTTACAATTTTGAGGAGTATTTCGTTGATCCCTCGTGTAGTTATTTTAATGATAATCGCTTGAAGTGTGTAGAGTTGCTATTTCGCCATTATCTTTGCGGAAATAGCGTGTCTCACCTCACGACCAGTGTTAGTGGGTATGGTGTAGGCAGCCCCACTTGAGTTTCGTATATCTGCTAACGGCAGGTCATTCTAATCAGTGGATTTATCTAGTTGACTGCACGTTTGTTACCTAATTCCGACTTTCATGGTGTTATCCCCTTGTGTTCCTAAATTATATATATCGAGGACTAATGTTACACCCCAATCTTTTGTTGTTATATATGTCGGAGGTTTTGTTGTCTTTCCAGGACTATGCCTCTTGTCTTTTGCTCCTGTTTACCATGTTTTAGGGATATGTATACTTTGTGGCCCAATCTAAATTAAACCTTCCCGCGGAATTTTCTTCTTATTTCCTGTTGTTGTTTTAAACGGGCAATAGATCTACTTGTGATTGCCATATTCAGAGATATGTAGGCTATGTGGCAAAGCTACGTCATAGAGCACCATGGAATTTCCTCGTTCAGTCCTGATGTTGTGCTTGACAAGCGATAGATCCACCTTTGCTCTAGTTTTAGCAATTGTTTTTCGTTGCAGCTGTCTGGTAGTCGCTCAATTACAGTCCAAGTAAAGTCATCTTCACTGTGTTTCTGCGTTTGAAAATGTCTCATCATTTTTGTGATGGTTTTACCGCACCTAAATGTACTGCGGTGCTCATTGATCCTGATCTTGACCTTACGTGTGGTCATCCCAATGTATATTTTATTGCAGATGCACGTCATTAGGTAAACCACATTGTGGCTGTTGCAATTGCTGAAGGACCTTTGTTCCCATGGTGTTTTAAGGCCCACGTCGATTGTTTTGCTCTGTGTTGTTAATTTGCATACACTACATGATCCGCACGGGTAGTGTCCGGTTACCTCTGGTAGATTCCAGAGTGTGCTCTGTTGGCCTGTTCTGCCTTGTTTCTTTTTTGGTCTGGTATGTACAACAGAGTCTTTGATGGATTTACCTCTCTTAAATGCAAATAGTGGTTTCTCTAGTTTAAGACCCCCAGAGTTCAGTGTTCTCCAATGTCGTAGAACTATGTTCTTTACACTGTTGGAATCTGTTCCGAATGTGGTTACGCATACCAGTTTTTTGTCATCCAGTTTCCTTTTTGGTTCCAAAAGCCCTTCTCTGTTGCAGTTTTTTGCCCTTTTATATGCTTGTTTAATCAGTTTTGTAGGGTAGCACTTTGTCTGCAATTTCTGTGTTAATTTTTTGGCGTGTATTTCATAATTTGCTTTTTCCGTACAATTTCTCCTTAGTCGTAGGAATTGGCCTACTGGCAAGTTGTCTCGCAGCGCTTTCGGGTGGAAGCTGTCATATCTGAGGAGGTTGTTGGCATCTGTAGGTTTGTAGAACACTTCCGTTTTTAGTGTCCCCTCCGCTGGCCAGATTTTCAAATCCAAAAATGTGATGGAATCTTTTGTTAGAGTCATTGTAAACTTCAAGAATTCATCCCTGTTGTTTAGCCATGTCAGAAATTCTTTTGCTTTTTCGGCATCTCCTTTCCAGACTATAAAGATATCATCTATGAATCTTCTCCATACTCCCAAGTTGGATTAGAATTTTTCTATTGGACATGGGACACAAAGTTAACATGTGTTTCTTTGACGACACAACAACATGAATCTATCTACAGCCCGTCTTGTGCTCGTAGTCGTTGGTTCTTAGTTGTAGTGATGGTGTACCACCTGACTATGTGCTCTCTATGTTAGGGCTTAGTGTAATACATTAATCATTCCAGTTTGCTCACCGCCACATCACATCCACAGATGAATGCCCTCGTACCTTAAAGACACACAAGACATCTTATTGAAACTTCAAACTTTGAGCTTCAGTCCTACCACCGACTACCTAATGACATTAGACGTGGAAGCATTGTATACCAGTATTCCACAAGAGGCCTCACTTAGGGTGATAGAAAATCTGCTGGGTCTGGAAAACTGGTCATCAATAACACCTATAAAATTTGTGGTTCAATGTGTACGATTAGCCCTAACAAGAAATTACTTTGAATTTGAAGGGGAGTATTTTCTACAAACCCATGGCACTTCAATGGGGATGACCTGCGCCCCCAGTGTAGCATGCCTGTACGTGCATGACTTCGAAACACGTTTCATCTATAGTGACTCCAACCCGTACCAATCCAACTTGGGAGTATGGAGAAGATTCATAGATGATATCTTTATAGTCTGGAAAGGAGATGCCGAAAAAGCAAAAGAATTTCTGACATGGCTAAACAACAGGGATGAATTCTTGAAGTTTACAATGACTCTAACAAAAGATTCCATCACATTTTTGGATTTGAAAATCTGGCCAGCGGAGGGGACACTAAAAACGGAAGTGTTCTACAAACCTACAGATGCCAACAACCTCCTCAGATATGACAGCTTCCACCCGAAAGCGCTGCGAGACAACTTGCCAGTAGGCCAATTCCTACGACTAAGGAGAAATTGTACGGAAAAAGCAAATTATGAAATACACGCCAAAAAATTAACACAGAAATTGCAGACAAAGTGCTACCCTACAAAACTGATTAAACAAGCATATAAAAGGGCAAAAAACTGCAACAGAGAAGGGCTTTTGGAACCAAAAAGGAAACTGGATGACAAAAAACTGGTATGCGTAACCACATTCGGAACAGATTCCAACAGTGTAAAGAACATAGTTCTACGACATTGGAGAACACTGAACTCTGGGGGTCTTAAACTAGAGAAACCACTATTTGCATTTAAGAGAGGTAAATCCATCAAAGACTCTGTTGTACATACCAGACCAAAAAAGAAACAAGGCAGAACAGGCCAACAGAGCACACTCTGGAATCTACCAGAGGTAACCGGACACTACCCGTGCGGATCATGTAGTGTATGCAAATTAACAACACAGAGCAAAACAATCGACGTGGGCCTTAAAACACCATGGGAACAAAGGTCCTTCAGCAATTGCAACAGCCACAATGTGGTTTACCTAATGACGTGCATCTGCAATAAAATATACATTGGGATGACCACACGTAAGGTCAAGATCAGGATCAATGAGCACCGCAGTACATTTAGGTGCGGTAAAACCATCACAAAAATGATGAGACATTTTCAAACGCAGAAACACAGTGAAGATGACTTTACTTGGACTGTAATTGAGCGACTACCAGACAGCTGCAACGAAAAACAATTGCTAAAACTAGAGCAAAGGTGGATCTATCGCTTGTCAAGCACAACATCAGGACTGAACGAGGAAATTCCATGGTGCTCTATGACGTAGCTTTGCCACATAGCCTACATATCTCTGAATATGGCAATCACAAGTAGATCTATTGCCCGTTTAAAACAACAACAGGAAATAAGAAGAAAATTCCGCGGGAAGGTTTAATTTAGATTGGGCCACAAAGTATACATATCCCTAAAACATGGTAAACAGGAGCAAAAGACAAGAGGCATAGTCCTGGAAAGACAACAAAACCTCCGACATATATAACAACAAAAGATTGGGGTGTAACATTAGTCCTCGATATATATAATTTAGGAACACAAGGGGATAACACCATGAAAGTCGGAATTAGGTAACAAACGTGCAGTCAACTAGATAAATCCACTGATTAGAATGACCTGCCGTTAGCAGATATACGAAACTCAAGTGGGGCTGCCTACACCATACCCACTAACACTGGTCGTGAGGTGAGACACGCTATTTCCGCAAAGATAATGGCGAAATAGCAACTCTACACACTTCAAGCGATTATCATTAAAATAACTACACGAGGGATCAACGAAATACTCCTCAAAATTGTAACTAACAAGTCCTTCGCTGTGAGGGGGATCGAACACGGCGCACCAGACATAAATAAACTACATTTCCCACAAGTCTTGTAGTTCAGCCTCGTAAAAGTGTGAACAGCTGTGATTACGTTGCGTGACGTTAGAGAATTGGGTCAGAACCGCCCTCCAATCAGGCTCGTGCACCTCCGGTTAAAAGCCGACACCGCCGTACTCACATCCCCGACGGCAGACGGTGTGGTTGACTAGGTGCAACGGCGGTGCAGGGTCCTTGATGAAGTAAGTGACAGCGAGGGTACACTTTGTTATTCAGACGCCTGTTATCGCGTATGATTTGTGTTGATAGCAGAGACGCATGTAGAGCTTACCAATGGTTCCAAATTGTTCTGTTTAAATAATTTCAAAAAAAGACTAGCTATAACAAAAGGGACAGCAAACAAAACATATACAAATAGGGGGAAAGTTCACCCTGCAACACAGGATTTGAAGAACTAAGCAGGAATACTGGCACGGAAGCGAAATAAGAATAAATACGTCCCTGAATATATTTCCCTAAACCGTAAAAAGATAGTAACGCGGTAATAAGGTTCCGTGAACTAGAATCTTGTAGAGAACGAGATGTTTATCATTAGATCGGTTTTGAACGTGCTAATAGTTGCCTTTATTTATCTCTGATGCAGTGTTTGACTACAGGACTGCACCTAACACACGAGATCTGCATGATGCCAGTAGGCACAGGGCAGTAGGTGAGCGCCGGAAGTTCTGAATAATCGACTGGATGAAAGAGATATACATGATCACTATGCATGGTGATATATTTAAGAAATGAATAAACAACACAACAAGGGAATGGGTGCCTGAATAGAGAGCTATAGGATTGATGACTAGAAAATACATTATAGCCACAATCCTTTTCACTCATAGTCAATCACAAGCAGTATGATGATCACGTTGTGTGGTGTATAGATGTGGATGTGATGTGGCGGTGAGCAAACTGGAATGATTAATGTATTACACTAAGCCCTAACATAGAGAGCACATAGTCAGGTGGTACACCATCACTACAACTAAGAACCAACGACTACGAGCACAAGACGGGCTGTAGATAGATTCATGTTGTTGTGTCGTCAAAGAAACACATGTTAACTTTGTGTCCCATGTCCAATAGAAAAATTCTACTGAAGTCGGAAGGCACATACGGACAGGTGAGTGCATTAGGCCTCACGTACGAATGAGTTGCATGTAAGCACATGTACAGCTTAATCGCAGGGACCTTATAGCATAAGGAAAAGAAAGATATCGCCCTGACGAAGGCCCCAAGACCCGATTGGGCTACAAGACGGGCCGAAACATGTTGGCATACGGTAGCGGGTACAATTGAACAAATCGAGTTCAAAGAAACCCCGACAATAAGTTTTTACTGATATCATGAGTGCCCAATAATAAATAATTTAAAATAGGGTACACTCATAGGTATTTTTAATCTGATCTGGTTCCCTGCCTAACCAGTGGTTCATTTATCTAGGAACTCCCAGTATATCTTTGGTTGAGTCCGCCCAGAGAGTACCATCTTCTCTGGGTGTGGAGTAATTGCCTATGATGAAGCATGTCACTATTACGTGAGTGAGGCTTTTACTTCAATATCTTTGATATTCCACCTGTCAAGTAGATAGTTGAACAACATCTTTCCACTACTCTGAATCTGGTATTTCGCCAATTCAATAGTGGTTGCTTTTTGTGAAAAAAAGTTACTCAGGGAGAACGCAACCACGTTGTTTATTCTCTCCCTCTCTGTTTGTGATAAAAGATATGGTATGAAAGCTCAGTTACAAAATGAGATTCAAGACCAAGAAGAGAAATTGGCTAAGTTGCAGAGGCAGTAGGGAGATGTGATGCCGGTGAATGGGGAGACTCTGAAAATGAAAAAGCATATTGGAGACACCTGGGCAGCACTAGACTAATTTACAGTGCAAGAGTACAGACAATGACTTCATAGAGACTGAGATAAGTCAAGGCAGCTCCTCGCATGGTTGCTTAAGAAGGAGACCCCTACACCTGATAATAGCGCTCTCTGGGGAGAATGGTACATTTTTATGTGTACAAAGGGCAATTTACATATACTTACGTACTTATTTGACAGAGCCATGAGAGACCACAGCAGGGCCAGAAGCTCCACATTCTACGATTTTTAGCAGGACTGGTTATTCCCACACTATCGGAGGAGGGTACACTTGCATTAGAGGCAGATATCAAGTCAAAAGAGATCCATGCAGTTCTCTTTGACTTACCGCACAAAATAGCTCCAGGGGCGAATGGATTGCTGCCATAATTCTACCAGGCCTTCACCACACTGCTCCCGGAGTGTCTGTTGGAGGTGTTCCTAGAGGCCAGAACTTTTGGCTAACTTCTGCAGTCTATCGCGGTGGCTGTCATAATCATGTTACCAAAATGGGACAGAGATCCCTTGATTCCGGGGCCCTAAGGTATTAGCAAAAATACTAGCCAACAAACAAAAGCCATTAGTTGGAGTGTTGGTGCATGACGACCAATGTGGGTTTATACCTACATGGAGCACCATGATTAATGTTTGACAATTAACACTTGTTATGCATGCGATCTGAACTAGAAGGCACACTGGTAGCTTTGGATATGAAGAAGGCCTTTGATACCCTAGACTGTATATGATGGAGGTCTTCCGAAGAATGGGCTTTGGGGCCAAATTCTTGCTGTAGATCTTGTTACTGTACTCGAACCCTACGGAGCAGGTGCGTACTGGAGGATATGTGTCAGGCAGCTGGGAAATAGGGAGGGTGACTGGACAGGGCTGTTCCCTCCAACCCTCTTATTTTCAGTGGCTGTGGAGAGGTTGGCTGTACTTTTGCACGGGGTGCTGAGGGAATGGGGCATTCGGTGGGGAATGCCACACATGTGCTGTCCTCTCTATGCGGATGATGTACTCCTTTATTTACAGCAGTCACAAAATTCGATTCCAATGCTACTGACTGAACATTAGGCATTTGGGGAGGCTTCAGGGCTCTATATTAGCCAGGGAAAATGTCTGCTGTTCACATTGGCACGGCTGAAAGATGTCTCAATGGAGGGGCTCCCACAGGTAGGGTTATGGTGGGAGACGGACAGATTCCACTTGTGAGACGTCCAGGTAGCGCGCACGGCCCAGCAGCAGTTCATTTACAATATGAGCAGAGTGCTAAATTGTCTCCATGCCCATGTCCAATTTTAGAACACGTTGCCCTTATCTACAATGGGTATGGCAGCGGTCGCAAAGATGGTGTTTCTTCAATGCTGCCTGTATGCTTCGCAGAAGTTCCAATGCCCGATACCGCGTGCTACGTTAAACAAATTAGACAGCCTGCCAGTCTCCCTGATATGTGCAGACAAACAAATTAGGGTAGGGCTACTGGTGCTCCAGCTAAACACTGAAGAAGAGGGTTTGGGGCTATCAGAATTGAAGCTGTACTACATGGCAATGCAACTTCAACATACAGTAAATGGTGCTCAGCTAACGATAATTGGGAGAAGAGATAATTGGCAGGAGTAGGTAACCTGCCAGTGTGGCTGATTTTGCAAGCGCATCAGCAGTCTAATTGCCCCTACATATTGCACCAGGTAGCTAAGGTCTGGGGAATGGTGGTGAAGAGGGTGTTGCATACACAGCCTTTTTCAAGACGTCTACAACACTTGCGTCTGAGTCACATCATATGCATTGGCCGCAACATGGTCATGAGGTGCTGGACGGAAGGTGAGTGCTCATGAGGTGGAGATATCTTCCTGGTAGCCACCTGTATAACTTTTCAAGAGGTGGAGAACTTTGGGGTGGGAGCTGAACTATTTTTGCAGTTTGCCAAATAGACCAAGAACATTAGTGAGATATGGACTGGGTTCCCCGCAGCCACAACAGTATTGCAAGCACTAGAAGAATTACTGCAAGCAGGATCCAAGGGGAGGTCAGTCTCCCGTCTTCATGCAGCATTGAAAAAGGATAGGCTCTTGTTGGTCCTAAAAGCACAACAAAATTAGGAGAAGGAATACATGAATCACTAATAGATAGGAAATGGGAAAAAGCCTATGCCTAGGTGAGGGAGGAATCCAGTAACAGATTCAAACTGCTGCATTTCCATGTGCTTCATTGTACCTATCTCATCTTTGCCAGAATGCACCACATTTACCCCCTTGGACCTGACGAGTGCCCCAGACGCAGGGCAGACCAAGCGGGTTTCCTGCATATTTTCTGGAGGCGTCCAAAGGTGGTGACCTATTGGAGAGAGGTTTTCAAATGGCTGCAGGTTGTATTGAGGATCTGCTTGGAGCCCTCAATCAAGTAGTGTAATTTAGAGCTTGTCCCCACCCCAAAGGATGATAAGATGCAAACGTGTTTTGTTGAGTTGGGGTTCCTTTGGTTAAATGGCACACTGCCATCCACTGGCTAGCGAATGTTGGACTATCGTTGCTCGCATGGTTGAAAGTCAGAAGAATAAGAGTTGGCAGTGGAGTAGAGAATGAGAGAAGGTAGAAGATGACGGTATAGTGCGGGCTGATTTGTTGCGTAGTTTGGTAGAACCCACCCAAGGGGAATCATCCATGGAGGGGGGATCGGAGCATCAGGGCTCAGATGGGAGTCGGACCCCACCTTTGGCCACCCAGAACGATGCACGTTGATTGTTGCAGACAAGCTTCCTCCTACAAGAGTCGGTCCACATGTGTTAGCAACCTTATTTCACCTCTTGAGGTCTGTATGAGATGGGGGCCTTGAAAAGGGTTTTATTAAACTACTGATTGATAAACGAACAATGTACTGAGCAATGGTAACTCTACATATGCATGCTAAACCTGGTACACAGAGCCCATGTAGATTTTTTATGTAATACAGCTTTTGTAATTATGTTGTTAGAGGCATGGTTCGTCACCATCTGTGGCGACTGTACACAAATAAAAAAAAAACAAATATAATAAAAAATAAAAAACGTATCCAGTGACATCTACAGGCTTGTCAACTTAGTTGTATGACAGAATAGCAAGAACATTATCATGACACCAGAATAGCATGTCAAAAATATAGCCTACAAAAAAAAAAGTTTGCACACTTAGGGGCCGATTCCAGTCGGAAGGGCTCCGACCGATTCTGATCATGTCGGCCAGATTCCTTTCCGACCGAGCCATTCCGATGGGCTGGGTTGGAAAGGAATCTGACACGGATTTCCGGATTGCGGATGACAGGCTCGGAGAGCCTGTCCGCCGTCCGGAAATCTCCCAGTACTCCCCGGGCCGCCTCTTTGCGACCGGGGGAGTACGATGGCAGCTTTTCACTGCCTTTTCGTGATGGTTTTTCCGGCACGAAAAGGCAGTCGGAAACTGTCTTTGGGGGCCCCCAGGAGGGCCCCCATGGGTGCGAGGCTGCCGAATGGCAGCCTGGGGGCACCTATGGTGCCCCCCTGTGGATCCCTGCACCCAGTGGCAGGCACCTTGGGGTGCCGCCCGCAGGATGCAGAGCTGAACTGCACCCCTGCTTTCAAGGATGCAGGCATGCATTCTGCTCGGAATGCATGACTGCATGGTCTTGTATACGAGTGCGACCGAACCCTGTTCGGTCGCATAGTACTAGCAGGGCCGTAACCGACGACAGCAGGTCGGTTGGTTATGGCTCATGACCGATGTCGGACGGACCTGAGTCCGTCCGACATCAGAATCGGAATCGGCCCCTATGTATGTAAATTAGCAAGCAATCAAGTCAAAATTATTGTGAAACAGAATATTGTGAAACAATGAGGCAAATATATCAAAAAAATCATAATGATAGCATTATGTATAATTTATTTAAACTATGAAAATACAAAATAATATTATAATTAAACATAAATAGTTTTAATTGGTAATGATATATTATCTACTGGCGGTCGCCAGTAGATAGTTATAGTTAGGAACGTGTTTCCATAGGAAATCTCAAAATTCTATTTTGAATAACTTTGGCGCCGGTTGACGAATCTTCACGAAATTTTCAAAACTGATGGGGCGCTCCGCTCAGCTCCTACCCTGAAAGTCTCGGGGGGATTCGTCAAGCGGGGGCCGAGAAAAAAGGGGGGTCCCAAAACGCGTTTTCCCCATGCATTTTCCCATAGGACCTTTAGTCGAAGGTACAGCCCGAACGGCTGAACAGAATTACTTGAAATTTGGCAGAGAGGTAGTCCTCAGGTCAGGGAAGTGCCTTTTGCATATATGGAGTCAATCTGTTCAGTATTTCCAGAGAAAATTGCATTTAAAAGTACATACATATCTATAGCCGCGCACCCTAACGTGCGCGAGCGTAATTCTAATTGGTTGTTACATGTCAGTCAACGTTCAAATCGGTCGAAATCAGGAAGTGTCGGCCGCCATTTTGTTTGTTTTCAGTGCGAGAGTGGAAAAGGAAGGTGGTGAACGTGAAAAGGGGGCAGGGTAGAGAGTTCCTGACCCCCTAGCCTTTGTCAGGGGGTCCTTGAAGGACCCCGAAGGCAGAAAAAAACATTTAATTTTTTTTTTTATCGCGGGGGTGCGCGCACGGTGAAAAACCATAAAAAAATATATATATATTTTAATACATAGTTTATTCAAAAATAAATATATAAAAAATTTTAAAAAACATACATAACTTAGCATTTAAAAAACCATACAAATTCACTGAAAAAACCATAGGTTTCACACACATTATAGTTAGGAATTAGCATTTCAAAAACCTTGCAAATTCACTTAAAAAACCATAGGTTTCACACATGTTATAGTTAGGTGGATATTTCACTCGTAAAAAACAAATGAAATTCCCCCGTTATAGTTACTTCAGATAACTATAACTCGCGCGACCGCCACTCTATCACAAGGATGATGTCATCAGTGATGTCAAGAGTGATGCCACTGACCATGTCATGAGTGATGTAATATGTGACGTCATGAGCAGTGGATTGCGGGCGCGCGAGTTATAGTTATCTTTTTAAGTGAATATATATATATATATATATATATATATATTACCTACTGGCGGTCGCCAGTAGGTAGTTATAGTTAGGACCACGTTTCCATAGGAAATCCGCAACATTCTATTTTGAATAACTTTGGCGCCGGTCGACGAATCCTCGCGAATTTTTCAAAATAGGTGGGGCGCTACGCTCCTACCCTGAAAGTCTCGGGGGGATTCGTCAAGCGGGGGCTGAGATAAAAGGGGGGTCCCAAAACGCCTTTTTCCCATGCATTTTTCCATAGGACCTTTAGACAGGGCTACAGCCCGAACGGCTGAACAGAATTTAATGAAATTTGGCAGAGAGGTAGTCCCCAGGTCAAGGAAGTGCATTTTGTAGGTTTGGTGTAAATCTGTTCAGTAGTTTCTGAGAAAATAGCCTTTAAATCAATATATATATCTGAGCCAGCTTACGGTGCGCTTACGGTGCGCTTACCGTACGCGTACGGTGGCGTGCGCGAGCGCGATTCTGATTGGCCCTTAGATCTTAGTAAACATTCGAATTGGTCGAAACCAGGAAGCGGCGGCCGCCATTTTCTCTCTCGCACTCTGACAGGGGGTTTGATCAACCAAGTCCAAAAACACGTAAGGGGGCTGTTTATACAGCTCCCAAGCACCTTGCCATGTCGAGGGAGTCCCCAATGACCCCCCAAGTGAAAAAAGGCAATTTTTTTTTTTTGAAAATTTCGCCGATTACGCTTACCGTACGCGTACGGTAAGAAATTATAAAAAAAAATATCCACATTCTCCCCACCCCGTGTGCAAAAGGTGCCCGAAGTGCACCTTTTGTGCATGGCTTATTAAAGATAAACAAAACATATATTTTACCTCTCACAACGATGCTCATCATATGTCCTCCATGTGCGCACGGTGCGCGAAGCGCATCGTGCGTTCATGGCCCATCTAGCGTAATGTGGGCACGCGGTGCGCGAAGCGCACCGCGTGCTCACTGTTCGCGCACGGTGCGCGAAGCGCACCGTGCGCGCATGGAACGAACTGCGTTAAGTGGGCGCGCACGCCACAAATGGCGTAAAGTAACTTAGCATTTAAAAAACCGTACAAATTCACTGAAAAAACCATAGGTTTCACACATGTTATAGTTAGCTGGACATTTTACTGATAAAAAACCAATGAAATTCCCCCGTTATAGTTACTGTAGGCAACTATAACTCACGCGACCGTAATCCTCTGCTGATGACATATGTGTCTTTATGAAAAAAAAATATTTGTAATATATGTATAGCTAAAATTTAATGGAAGAAGACATAGGCAAATAAGTGTCTAAATACAGTATTAGCATCAGCAGAGGATTGCGGTCGCGTGAGTTGTAGTTGCCTACAGTAACTATAACGGGGGAATTTCATTGGTTTTTTATCAGTAAAATGTCCAGCTAACTATAACATGTGTGAAACCTATGGTTTTTTCAGTGAATATATATATATATATATATATATATATATATATATATATTATCTACTGGCGATCGCCAGTAGATAGTTATAGTTAGGATCGTGTTTCCATAGGAAATCCGCAACATTCTATTTGGAATAACTTTGGCGCCGATTGACGAATCCTCGCAAAATTTTCACAATAGGTGGGGCGCTCCGCTCCTTCCCTGAAAGTCTCGGGGGCATTCGTCAAGCGGGGGCTGAGAAAAAGGGGGGGTCCCAAAACGCGTTTTCCCTATGCATTTTTCCATAGGACCTTTAGTCCAAGCTACAGCCCGAACGGCTGAACAGAATTACTTGAAATTTGGCAGAGCGGTAGTCCTCAGGTCAGGGATGTGCCTTTTGCAGGTCTGGTGTAAATCTGTTCGGTATTTCCTGAGAAAATAGCATTTAAAAGCATAAATATATCTATAGGCGCGCTCCGTGCGCGTACGGTAAAACTTACCGTACGCGCACGCTGCCGTGCGCGAACGCGATTCTGATTGGTTGTTAGATCTTAGTAAACATTCGAATCGGTCGAAACCAGGAAGTGTCGGCCGCCATTTTGTCTCTCGCAGTCTGAGGGGGTGAAAAACAGACTGATATTACATCACTGATGACATATGTGTCTTTCTGAAAAAAAAATATTTGTAATATATGTATAGCTAAAAATTAATGGAAGAAGACATGGGTAAATAAGTGTCTAAATACAGTGATGTAATATCTGACGTCATCAGCAGAGGATTGCGGTCGCGTGAGTTATAGTTGCCTGCACTAACTATAACGGGGGAATTTCAATGGTTTTTCACGAGTGAAATGTCCAGCTAACTATAACATGTGTGAAACCTATGGTTTTTTAAGTGAATTTGCAAGGTTTTTTAAATGCTAATTCCTAACTATAACGTGTGTGAAACCTACGGTTTTTTCAGTGAATATATATATATATATATATATATATATATATCGAAAAAATTCTCTCGCTTCTCCTTCGGTTATTCAAAGGTACGTCGTCGGTAAGAATCACAGCACCACAAGGAACACTCCAATGATGTTTATTTTAGATGGAAACGGGGCATAATCCACGCAAGAGACGGTCTACGCGTTTCGGCACTCGGCCTTCGACTGGACCATAGAGTCTCAAGGCCCAGAGTGTCTATTTAAAGTGTTAATGCAAATTTTAGAGTAGACAGTGAAGACATACTGGACATAGTTGCATCGACAAAACATTTTTGAAGTAAAGAATTGATTTGTTCTAATTGCTACTACAATTTATCCATTGTTTCAGGCAATTTACAATGAAAACAAATAGTTATAAGTTGCAATTGGTTTATAAAGTAATTCAAAATCAGGGTAAAGTACCAACAATGGTTTTGGAGGGAATGAGGAACATAATCACATAAGAAGTGTCTCCAATTAGTACTGGTTATGACCCTATTAGTAAAGAATATATACAACAAACTTTCTCTAAATATAACTACATATGATGTCTTATTCACACAATCTAATCAAGAAATAAAGTTCTTATTAAGTGAAGAAAAAAATGTATGATTTTTTGATTTTTTGCTTTTAGACAATAATTCTTTTTCTAGAGAGATATATACTTTTGAATGGTGTGCTAGTAAAGTACATGGTGTATATCTCTATAAAGGGTCAAGTTGGCACAATGGGATGTTAATAACAGGGGTTAATTCATCCAATGAGTTCCCTCCTAATGTAAACCAGTTTGCAAAAAGTTATTATCAATCTTGTCTGTCACAGAGAGGAGTGATGAGAGTAGAAGCGATGTACAGTTCCCAGTTATATGTAGCGAGAATCAAAGATATAAGAATGAGATTGATTAGAACTAGACAAGGATCATCATTCTTAGGGGTGTCCATGTCCTTCTTTTCAGTGGGAGTTCCCATGATTTATAGGTGTACATGTAGTTCAGCGTCCAAATTGTGGCCCCATGGTTTCTCGGTGCCTATTGATAAGATTGTTCTTGACTCCGCCCTTCTTAGCTCTAGAATTCTGTTTCCACCCCTCTCTTTCTGTTTAATGATTTTGATGCCAAAATATTTTAGATGATTACAATCACAAGAGTGGAATTCAGAAAAATGTTTAGCCATAGGGTATGAGAAATCTCTGTTTTTGATGGCGCGGAGATGTTGAAGAATGCGGAGTTTAAGTTTATTAATGGTGCTCCCTACGTATAATTTTTTGCATGGACATTCCAAAATGTAAATTGCAAATTTAGATTCACAGGTTTTATGAGCTTTGATTTTTTCATCGTGACCATTTTGTAGTTGATATGTGGTTGTGTTTTTTCCATGTTCACATGCTTTGCACTTTGAGCACTTCCAAAAACCCGGAGTGTTCAGCCAGGATGTCGTTGTTGCTGGTTTAATCTCAAAGTGACTATGTGTCAATAAGTCACCCAGAGACGCAGTTTTTCTGTAGGTGATCTTAGGTCTCGGGGATAAGATTTTGTTGACAGTTTCATCAAGTAACAATATTTCCCAGTGTTTCCGTACAATCTTGCGTAGGTCATCACTCTGGTTGTTGAAATCAACAATTAGCCTGGATGTTATTTCAACTTCTCCATTGTTTGGTCTGTGATTTACCAACTTGGTTTGTAGAAGATCAGATCTGTTCTTTGAACTGACTCTATTTTTTGCTGTGGTGATGACTTCCGAAGGATATCCTCGTTGAAGGAAACGTTGACTCATTTCTTGTAGTTGTGGGTTGAGGTCAGAGAGTTCAGAAGAGTTTCTTTTTGCTCTTAGCATTTCCCCATAGGGGATGCTCCATTTGAGATTTTTTGGATGTCCGCTATTGGCATGAAGAATGCTGTTGCTGGCAGTCGGCTTTCTATGCATTTTAGTGCAGATCTTGCCATTTGCTATATAGACTTCGACGTCCAAAAATACAATGTTGGTGGTACTTATGGTGGAGGTGAAAGTTAGTTTGTATTTATTGATGTTAAGAGAGTCAAGGAAGGTCGTAAGGCTATCGTTGTCGCCTTCCCAAACGATAAAAAGGTCATCGATGTATCTAGACCAAGATCTTATGTTCCTTGCTTTCTCTTCTTTCAAGACTTCCGTTTCCCATACGGCCATAAGAAGATTAGCGTACGTTGGGGCAAAAGAAGTCCCCATTGCGGTCCCTTGTCTTTGCAAGAACAGATCTCCTCTGAAAAGGAAAATATTGTGTGTTAAGCAAAATGTGAGCATTTGTACTAGCATATCAGAATGTTCCAAAAAGCAAATAGGTCTGGTATCAAGGAACTGTTTCACTGCTGCTATTCCGTCTGAATGATGAATGGAAGTGTACAAGGATGATACATCAATGGAGGCCATGATGTAATTTTCTTTCCAATCCAGTTTGTCAATTTTTTGTAAAAAATCCATTGTGTCCCTCAGATAAGATGGTAAAGCTGTGACATTTCATCAGGAAGATGTCAATGAATCGGGATGTAGATTCCAGCAGGGAACCAATGGAACTAACAATGGGCCTGCCTGGTGGATTAATGGTGGACTTGTGGATCTTTGGAAGAAAATAAATGGTTGCCGTAATAGGGTGGTTCGTTTTCAGATATAAATATTCTTCTGAATCAATAAGATCTCTTTCTTTCCAGGCCAAGAGTTTTTTGTGATATTCCTCAGTCCAGTTCTTGATCGGATTTATTGTGAGCTTCTCATAATATTCCCCAATGTTCAGTTGTCTGTAGGCTTCTTTAATATAGTCATCACAGGATTGGATGACTATGTTACCACCTTTGTCTGAGGCTTTAATGATTATACTTTGGTCTTCTCGTAATTCTTGTAATGCCTTATGTTCATCAGGTGTGAGATTCCATGTCTTTTTCTTTTTGGTTTTCTTTTTAGGAAATGACATGGGATGATTAGTTGACATTTTGTTAATTTCCTCCACCATGATTTCTTGGAAAAGATCTATTTTGTTTCCCGGAGGGAGTTGTGGGCAGAAGGTTGATCGTGTTTTGAGACCACTATTTCCACCTCTGTTAGTTTCATAACCCATTGTCAGGCAATATTGTAAGTCAGATACTTGAGAAGATTCACTCATCTCTACTTGTGAACTTGACTCAGTTTGTAGTGAAGTTGCTACTCTGAGAGTTGGGATATCCTTTATGCTCAAAGATGGAATGGTTTGGCTTATAGGTATAGATGATGGTTGAGACTTTCTTTCTTCTAAGTATTTTTTAAGTTTAACTTTACGGCAGAATTTGTAAAGATCAATACGTATGTTGGCCAGATCCATGTCTTTATTAGGACAAAAAGATAAACCTTTATTCAGCAGTGAGGTTTGTGCTTTACTTAAGATTTTGTTTGAGATGTTAACAATCAGATTAGTTTTTTGTAAATCTTTTTTCAATTTTGCTTTGTCCTTCCTCTTCCTTTCTTGGGTCTTGCCCCCTCTTCTGGTTCTTCGTTTGGGGGTTGTGATCGTCCTCTTCCCCGTGTTGATCCTCGACCTCGTCCTCTTTGTCGCGTGATCATTTGCATGAGGCGCATTTCCCCAGAAAAATCCAGACTTGAAGCAATTTGGTCCTCATCTGCTGAGCTCAATTCAGAGCTCTCCGCTGTTCCAGGTGTTTCATAACCACTGTGTTTGTCCATCACGACACGATTTCTGTATGTGTCGTACTTCCTGGCAAACGTATATATTCGCCCATTGATATAGTCCAATCTGTCCCTGTTAAATTTACTGGCTTTGCGTTTTTCAATGTCGTCTTCATGTTTATTGATTTTCTTTTCCATCGATTCAATTGATTTTCCTGTTTCTTCATCTGAAAAGTATTGGTTTAGTTCTTCCTCTAATTCTTTAATGATTGTGGTGATTTTAGCTAGTTTTCTTTCCGCATGTGAGATTAGAGTGGTCATTAATCTGAAAGAGCATTCATTGGTATCAACCTGCCATTGTTTGATTAAATCGGCATCTAAATCATTGAGGGTCGGCATAATTAGAATTCTTAAGCCTCTAGGAATTCTTTTAAATGCAATGTATTTCTCCAATGTTGTTTTTTCCCACCATTTGTTGACCTCTTGAATGCGTGCTTGTTGTAAATCTCTTATAATGCAAGAGACAGTTCTTTTCTTTCTTTCTCCACTTATCTCATTGGTTCTGGTTTTGTTTAAAGAATTAGGGTCATCATTTAGAAGGTCACTTGCTCTCTGTGCTCTATTTTTGTTCCTTTCAGCCATGATGAATTATGGGTATTGTAGTCTCTATCCAATAAGTCGATGCTGATATTTACTATTTGCGTGTCTGCCTCGATAATTCCAGTTACAATTTGTTGGAGAGTATCTTTGTTACTTGACCAGCGGGTAATTGTGGTCAATTCTGGGAAAATGGTCGTTGTTTGGAGGTAAATTAGTGGTGTTGCAAGGGACAGTGCGGGAGCGGGTCTGGATGTGATCCGTTACATATGACTTTCAAACCAGACCCGTAACACCAGATCAGTGACGAAGAAAGGGGTTTTTGAGAGTTGGGTACGTGGCGGCAGTGACCCGGACACCGCTTCCGCGGAATCTCGAGACGCTGCCGGAGCCGTTTCCCCGCCTCTCTACTCACCCGTGGTTCTCGAGCTGTCCTGCCGCGTTCACTCAATTCTGACGCGGAGTCACAAGCGTTGACCAAACAACGATCAGAGGTCTCGGCGATACTTCTTCTCCTTCCGGCTCAATGTGGCTGTAACAACTCGCCAAGGATACTTCACTTCCCAGGTGCACGTGAGGTGCAGGACAGCCACCGCACAACAATCAAAAAAATTCTCTCGCTTCTCCTTCGGTTATTCAAAGGTACGTCGTCGGTAAGAATCACAGCACCACAAGGAACACTCTAATGATGTTTATTTTAGATGGAAACAGGGCATAATCCACGCAAGAGACGGTCTACGCGTTTCGGCACTCGGCCTTCGACTGGACCATAAAGTCTCAAGGCCCAGAGTGTCTATTTAAAGTGTTAATGCAAATTTTAGAGTAGACAGTGAAGACATACTGGACATAGTTGCATCGACAAAACATTTTTGAAGTAAAGAATTGATTTGTTCTAATTGCTACTACAATGTATCCATTGTTTCAGGCAATTTACAAGGAGAACAAATAGTTATAAGTTGCAATTGGTTTATAAAGTAATTCAAAATCAGGGTAAAGTACCAACAATGGTTTTGGAGGGAATGAGGAACATAATCACATAAGAAGTGTCTCCAATTAGTACTGGTTATGACCACAATCTAATCAAGAAATAAAGTTCTTATTAAGTGAAGAAAAAAATTCATGATTTTTAGATTTTTTGCTTTTAGACAATAATTATTTTTCTAGAGAGATATATACTTTTGAATGGTGTGCTAGTATATATATATATGTAATTATACATTTTTTAAAACATTACATTTAATATATAAACAATGATTTAAAAGTACAAATGATATAAAAACAGACAAATATATGTATATAACGGAAACGTATATGAAACTTAAAATAAACATTTAAATTAATAAAATAATAGCTTCAATAAAAGTGTGAAAAAACAAAATATATATAAATATTAATATACTTAAAATATTAAAACAATATTAAAACAATTTAAACAAAACCCATTAATAATGACAATGACTTAAAAAACATATTAAAAACACATAACAGATTTAGTTAAAAACCATAAACTTAATATTGAAAACATTTAATATAAGTAAAATATTACAACTCTTTTTTTATAAATAATACAAATACTAAAGAAAAAAAGAAAAAAGAAAAAAAATTAACAACAGTAAGAAAAGTGTTGGACTTCAGATTTACTATTCCAGCGCCAATTTAAAAATAAGAGAAAATGTGTTTGACTACGGAGGGTTTAGATTTACTTTTCCCATTCCAGCATAAGCAAGAGTAGGAAAATTGTTGTAGCCTTAGAAGAGTTAGATTACAACCAGCATCAAATGTCAGTGAGAAAAATCATCAACAAAAACTGGTACCTTGTAAAACAAGATCCTATTATAGGCACATTGGTACCGAAAAAACCCTCTATAACTTACAGACAAGGGACTTCAATGAGGGACTCACTTGTTGACAATGATCCTTGTGGTACCCCAGCCAAGGGATCTTGGCTGGCACAACGACAAGGTTTCTTTAAATGTAAGACCTGCAAGGCCTGTCAACATGGTGTATCCGCATCCAATTACTCTACTCCTTTTGGCGGCCCAAACAAAGAAATTACCAAAGCCCTTAACTGCAAAACAGACTATGTGGTTTACGTTTTGGAGTGCCCTTGTAATTTAAGGTACATAGGGAGTACTATTCTACCAGGCCATAAAAGGGTACTCCAACATCTACGAGCCATCAAGAACAATGATCAGGTGTACCCGGTAGCGCGGCATTTTCATGAAAAACATGAAGGCAACCCCAAAGATCTTAAATATTTTTTTATTGACTCTGTTCCTAGAAACAAAAGAGGGGGTGATAGGGAGAAATCCCTCAGACTATTGGAGATGCATTACATTCTAAACTTAGACAGCAAGCACCCGAATGGACTTAACAGTTCTGAGGAGTTGCATGCTAGTCTATAATTGACAACATCATCAACAATATCTCCAGTCTTGTATACTCAAATCCTTTGCCGCGCTACCCAACGTATTTCTGTACCCCTAGTCTAGTTATTTACAAGTCGTCAATTATCATGCCACACTTATGTGAGTATTTATGCAATGATAATCCAAATACAATACTCAACTGTATTCAGTCAAAGGGCCCCGCTTTTTCTCCTCCTGATCTTTCTCTTAAACACATCAGTTTTAATAATCACGGTTTTTATTGGTATAATTTGCACAAAAATAACTTTTATATGTACTTATATTGTATTTTAAGTATATATTTTTATATATAAAAAAAAGAAGAATCTTTTTTTCACAACTCTGGGTATTTAGCCCTTCACTGTTTTCGTTATCTAGATGGCAGGGCATTAATAGCTGTTCAATATACTAGCCTATCCAAACCGTTTTTCATAATGACTTGCCAGTCTCTTCAATTTAACTTAACATGCTGCAATTCATTAAGCTCAATAAAATATTTTATTCCACATGTCAAGGAGGCATTGTGAGAACCAATATTAATAACTTTGTTCCTAAAAAATGATGGTTTTAGATATTTTACAATATTTAATATTTAATATTTATTGTGTATATTTATATAATTTTATAATATATATGTATATATGAATAACCTTTTAACCATCTTAATGTTAATCGTGTTAATTATATTTTTTCATGGTATTTATTCATGTATTATTAACAGATTTAGTTTTGAATATTTTTGAATATTTATGTCTCCATACTATGTGGGAAATTTTACATTTTTTTAGAGCTATATTTTGCACATGTGATTCTACCTCACTCCATTGTGGAACAAATTTGTCAAAGTACCAACTACCAAATTATAATAGATTTGGCTTCTTTAATAGACATTGCAAGTCTTTGCTAGTGAGTAATTAAGGATTTATCCCGAAATTTTAGTTATTATGACTCATTTAACTTCTGTGTCGAATATACGACATAAATTGTTAGATATTAGAACGTGATTTGCATGTGAAATCATCAATGAAATGCAGCCCAATCAGATGACATGACACTTAAAAAAATACAAAAAAAATTTTTCTTTAAAAACCGTATGCCATTGGTAGATCTACGTCATGTGATCAAGTCCCCCAGGAGGGATGAAACGCGTAATGGCCGTCTTGTTTGTCTGAAATCATTGAATAAAGCAGATATTCGACAAGAATCCCGTGGTCCGTGCTCCCTTTTACTCAGCTGGTTTGATACTATTTCGAGTGAGGAGAGTGTTTGCCGATATATATATATATATGTAATTATACATTTTTTTTAAACATTACATTTAATATATAAACAATGATTTAAAAGTACAAATGATATAAAAACAGACAAATATATGTATATAACGGAAACGTATATGAAACTTAATGTAAACATTTAAATTAATAAAATAATAGCTTCAATAAAAGTGTGAACAAACAAAATATATATAAATATTAATATACTTAAAATATTAAAACAATATTAAAACAATTTAAACAAAACCCATTAATAATGACAATGACTTAAAAAACATATTAAAAACACATAACAGATTTAGTTAAAAACCATAAACTTAATATTGAAAACATTTAATATAAGTAAAATATTACAACCCTTTTTTTATAAATAATACAAATACTAAAGAAAAAAAGAAAAAAGAAAAAAAATTAACAACAGTAAGAAAAGTGTTGGACTTCAGATTTACTATTCCAGCGCCAATTTAAAAATAAGAGAAAATGTGTTTGACTACGGAGGGTTTAGATTTACTTTTCCCATTCCAGCATAAGCAAGAGTAGGAAAATTGTTGTAGCCTTAGAAGAGTTAGATTTACTATTCACACATAAATCTAAGCAACAGGAGGGAAAGTATACAACTTTGGAGGGGTTAGATTTACCATCCCCACTCAGTGGTGGACTATTCACAATGCAGTCTAAGCAATGGTAATGAAAGTGTTGGACTTCGGAGGGGTTAGATTTACTATTCCCACTCTAATATAAGCAACAGTAGGGACAGTTTAGGCCTTTGGAGGGGTTTGATTTACTATTCTCAATCCAAAATAAGGAAAACGAGGGAAAGTGTTGGACTTACTAAGAGTAAAATAGACCATTCCAACCCCCAATAATTTTAGAAAACTGAAAAAAATACATTTAAATGCCAAACAAAATACAAAATCTTAAGGAAATATATTCGAAATAAACAATAGATGCACTGAACTATGAATAAATAGAATTACATATAATTAAATAAGTACAAAAATAATTTAACAGATATAAAACAATATATATTTAAAACAAATACACGTCCTTCCCTACTACCCAACAAAAATCAACCAAAAAAAAATACTTGTAAATAAATTATAAATAAAATAACATTAAAATAGTCATTAAGTAAAACTAATGAAATTAAAACAAAAAATAGAAAAATCATTTTACAGTATATTTTTGATAAACTTAGCAAGGATTAAAAACTACTTAAAATGCAAGAAATAATTGACATAAATAAACAATTAAATAATCTATATAATCAATTGCCAATTAAATATTTAACTAACATAAAAAATTGATTAGATTTTTTAAATAAATTAAATAACTTTTTCCACCCTATTCTTATACAGATCCAACAGCCGGCTACTAAACAACAAGTTACTTACCTTAGGTAACGCTCTTTCTGGTAGAGACTCTATCTAAGTGTAGATTCCTCACCTTTTGACTGTTCCCCGTGAATCAGACTAGATCCACAGTCTACTGAGCAGTACCGCTGCATGTGTGTTGGTAGGTATAGCTGTGCGGCTCTGCACTGACGCCATTCCTCTCTGGAAATGACTTGGGGAGCCTACATTGGTGCCACTCCAGCTGTCAGTTGCTTTTGAGGCTGTCTGCATCCCCAGACGCAGAGTCCCAATACCAAATTGGTTCTAATGAGTGTGTAGATTCCTAGACTAGGATCTTAATAATGAGCCCAATTTACAGAACAAGGAGGATGGAGGGTCGATGAGAAATCTATGGTTAGGTAGAGTCTCAACCAGAAAGATCGTTACCAAAGGTAAGTAACTAGTTGTTTTATAGAGACTTGTAGCCGCAGATTCCGCACCTCTTTAATAGATATCAGAGCAGCACCTTTTAGAAGGTGGGTCTGTGAGTTGGCTCAAACCAAAAAGTCCTATAGAACCGAGCTAGCACAATGCCCCTCTTGGTGAACCTGGAGAACCAGACAATAGTGCTTTGTAAATATATAGAGCGACACCCACATAGTTGCCGTGCAGATGTCCAGGACAGGAACACTGCATGCCAATGCAGTGGTAGCATCTTTGGCCCTGGTGGAATGGGTTCGCACACCCTCTGGAGGTTGCTTTTTGGACAACACATAGCAGATCTAGATGAAGAGTACGATCGAACATGACATGGTCCTTTTATGCGCAGCCTTGCCTTTTTTCACCCCAGCGAACACCACAAAGAGCCGACTGTACACCTGATGTTCTTTGGTAGGATGGATGTAAAAGCTAAGCACTCTCTTGGGGTCCAAGCAATGGAGTCTCTCCTCCTCCTTAGGTGAGTGAGGCAGAGCACAGAACACCAGCAGGGAGAAGGTGTGACCCCTGTAGAATGGTGTTGAACGTTTAGTAAGAAGGATGCTCATGTCCGCAGAGCCATTTTGTCTGTGAAGGTAGGGTACTGCAATTTAACAAAGAGTGTGAAGCTCACTCACCTGCTGAGGTGATGGCAATGAGGAACACTGTCACGAGGGTGAGGAACTGCAATGGACAGATGTGAAGAGGCTCAAAGGGAGTGCACATCAAATATGTTGACAGATGTAAGAGGCTCAAAGGGAGGGCACATCAAATATGTTAAGTTGAGGTCCCACTGCAGCAAGACGAAAGGAGAGGGAGGAAACAAATGTTGGAAATGTTTAAAAAACACACCACAATCGGTGACCTAAATGAGGGCTGTTCCAGCAACTCCAAAAAGGTCGAAAGAGCCAACAGGTACCCATTAACCATGCCCAAAGTAAAGCCTTGCAAAGCAAGAGAAAAAACAAACATCTGAAATAACAGAATGTCAGATAACTTGGCTTGGTTGGGGGTTTATCTGGTGGGTACAGCACCAAACCACAAACCTGCCCCTTTGACAGGCGTATACAGTTATAATCAAGGGACGCCTGGCTGCCAAGATGGCATCAAACACCCCCGGAGGAAGGTCAAAGGTGTTCATCTGTCACTGCTAAATCTCCAAGCATAAACGTTGAGATTGCTAAGGCCCAGGTGCAGCACCATGGCTGCGTTGCGACAACAGGTCCTCTTGAAGGGCAGCCTGATCAAAGGACAGAAGCTAAGGCCCACACTCTCCATGTCCACACCGAGGCCACTAGGATGACTTGGGCCCTGTTCCCGATCTTCATGAATACGGGGTAGGAGTAGTATCAGCGTAAAGGCGCACAGGAGTCCCGAGTTCCACTCTAGAGGAATGTGTCTCATCAGGAGAGAAGCCATGGAAACTTCAACACGCCGAACTGATGACAATGCAGGTTTTTGACGGTGGCAAATAGATTGAGCCAAGGTTCTCCCCATTCGCAGAAAAGACTTTGCGCCACCTTCAGGTATAACTGCCACTCGTGATCTACTAGGCAGTGATGGCTGAGCTGGTCAGCCCTGGTCTTCAAAGATCCACCAGGTGGTTCACCACCAAGAAGATCCCTTGATGGTCCAGCCATTTCCAGGGGCCTAATGCCTCCTTGCACCGGACACAGAACCCCATTCCGCCCAGTTTGTTGCCACATGCTGGTGTTGTCCCTAAGCACCTGCACCAGCCTCCCCTTGATGGACTGAAGGAAAGCTTTCAATGCCAAGTTTATGGCTCCCATCCCATTAGGGTATTACTTGCTAACTATATAGAAACTGGATGCAATCATATAAAGAGTCAATAAAGTATGTTTGCAACAAAAAAAGGAGATGGCCCACAGCCCCAGGAAGTTGATATGGAGCCGGGCATCTAATCTCACCTGTCCCAGATGGCATCCTCAATCCAGAAGGGATGAATTAGTTACCATTGTCAACTCTTGGTGTGGTAGGGTGAGGGGAGTGCCACTGACCCAAGCAAGTCCAGTAGCAGCGCACATCTTTGCAGTCTTCTCCAAGATATGGACGTGGTTGGAGAGGTCCCCATGATGCTGGGGCCACTGAGACTTCAAAGCTCACTGCAGAGCCTGCATATGCCACGTGGCGTGCTTGACTACCAGGATGCGAGAGGCCATCAGTCTCAGTAGCCTCAGAGTTGAACTCACTGAAATCCAGGACAGAGGTCTGAATGTCCAGGACACTGCTTTCCGGGGAAAGGCACAAAATAGATCCCATAATGACTCAGATGAAGGCTAGCATCTGTAAAGGAATCATATGTGACTTTGGCACGGTGGGAGAGAACCCTAAAGATGACAGGAGGTTTGCCGTAGTCTGGAGGTGGTTGGCAACTGCCAGGGGAGAGCCCACCTTCAAAATCCAGTTGTGAGGTAGAAGAAGGCTGGAACCCCGGACCTCCCAAGGTGTACTACTGCCACCACCATCCCTTTCGTGAACACCAGAAGGGGGTGGTGAGACCAAAGGGGAGCACAGCAAACTGAAAATGCTCCTTTCCCCCCACAAACTACAGGTAGCGCCGATGATCCTGCAGGATGGGTATATGGGAAAAGGCATCCTGCAGGTACAACGCTACCATCCAGTCTCAAGGGCTGAAGGCAGCCATGGCCTGAGCAAGTGTGAGCATCTTGAATTTTTCCTTTGAGATGAAGGCGTTGAGAGGGTTCAAGTCTAAAATAGGGTCAAGGTGTCCGTCCTTCTTCGTCACCATATAGTAGCATGAATAACACTACTTCTGGTGCTGGCACCCTCTCGATGGCCCCTTTAGCCATAAGGGCCTGCTGTAAGACAGATAGATGGTACTCTGTCTGTTGCTCTGTCGATGGTGGAAGATGCCATGGAGTGGCAGGGTTAGTGCAGTGGACTGAGCAGCTAGCGGGCTCTAAAAGCAGGATGGTGGGCGCTGCAGCTTCAAAACTGTTGTGAACCTGCTGTGGCTGAAATGGCTGACAATATAGGGCACCTCTGCCAAAGCTACGACAGGAACAGGAGTGCTGATGCAGCTCGCAAGGGACGGCAAATAAGCCCAGAGAGTGTGGTGGCCCTGCTCCCCTTGAACTGCTTTAGTGGGAATCAGGTTTATCCTTAAATAGGGGAGTCCCATGAAAGGACATGTCCATAAACAACAATTTGACATCGAACAAGAAACCAGTTGACTGCAGCCAGGCGTAGTGGTAAATGGCAATGCTAGTGCCAGTGGCTCACCTGATGAAATCTGTAGTGTCCAAGTCACAACGAACTTTGCCACATTACGACCATACTGTATGGCTTTGTCGAGTACAGGTCAAAGATCATCTAGGACACCTGGAAGGAACTGGGCCACCGAATCTCAAAGAGCGGCGGTATAGCCAGTCAGGAGGCAGCTGGCATTCACAGACCTGAGGGTAAGCTGGTGGAAGAACATACCCAAAGGCCTACATCATTTGGACTACTTTTCGAGGTAGTAGTCGGAAAGGTCTGACTTGTAGACCCCTGCACCACCAAGCTTTCAAGGGAGGGGTGCTGAGATAAAATGCAGGGGCTCCTGGGGCAGGGCAGTGGGGTCTCTCAATCTGGTGATTGACTGGGCCAGAGCAAAGTTTGGCCCAATCTCTCAAACAGGTATCTGTAAAAGCCTTATTGAAGGGGAAGAGGAGCTCAGTACATATTTGCCCTGGCTGGAGCACTTACGTCAAGACATTGGTTCTGACCTCTAGGGTGGGGAGCCAGAGGTGAAGAATTTTGAACACTCTACACATAACCATTGTGTAAGAAATGCTAAGGAGGCCCGACTCTGGAAGTATCTAGGCCACTAGATTTGTGAAGGTCATCATACCAATTATCTTCACTGTATGGCTGCCCAACATCCTTACCTGTCTCATAAACATTGTCCGAATCCATGCCAAAAAAGGAATGCAGAATATGCTTCCCTCCTTGTCGGGGGTAGCAAGTGAAGAGGGGGTGGCAGTGGCGGTGCCTCGATGGATGCCAAGCGCGGCTTCGGTCGAGGTTGTAATGGCACCAACTTGGAGTCCAAGAGTGCAACAGGTACCTTGCCCTCTGGCGTTGATGGACTCCGCATCAACGATGATGCTCCGGGAACTGGCATGGATCGTGGCACCAGAGGCAGAGTGAGAATGGGAGCTGGAGGAGGCCTAGTGGGGAATTTGGAGGGTCCAACTGATGCTGCACCCACTGGCTGTACCCCAGAAGGTGGAGCTATTGACTCACTAGGGCCTGAAGTCATTCCAGAGGGAGTCAATAAAGATCCGAAGAATCGGAGAATGGCCTTACGAAACTCTTTAATATCCCTAAGGTAGGTTGAAAATAAGTTTATTTAGTCAATTGAGTATAATACATTCTAAAAACACATTTAAACAGTTAAAATCAATAATTGGACCCCATATTGACTGCCCGACGCCCCCCTCCCAATACAGTTCATCATTAAAACTCTGTTTAACAGACCGTAAAAACGAGCAATTCCTAATACCACATCTAAATAGTGTATTTCTGATAACAGCTTCACAGCTTTCCTCATATGGACAGTATCATATTTAAAAAACAGGTCTTAAAAACTTTAAACGGTTTTAGAGATAAAAAACACAGTCCATTAGTATATGCAGTAGAGAGAATTTTACATTCAGGGGGCAGGGGCAGAGACCGCTGTTATTGGATCATGGCTGAACTTGGGCGGGATGTGTGGATTGGGTTACATCCCACTCTAACCCTTGATATTTTATTTCGCAGCCCAGGATCTTGTAACTGTAACAGGTATGGAAAGACAGTGTCCTGCCCTAGAGTAGAGATTGAGAAGCTAATAGGTTTCTTACTCAAATAGGACAGGTCATTAGTTTCAGTCACCAAAACTGCAGACTCTTTCAATGCTTGCCTGCCTGGAAAGGGGAACCAGGATGTGATTTACCACTGTCTGAAAGGAGGTTCTTCATAACGGTCAATCTAATGCTTACTTCTTTCGCCCACCTTCTTTCACTACTTTGGATCTCATACCAGCACAGTTTGGAGACTTTAGACACTTCATCACCCTCTGAGAGAGTATTGAAATATCTTAGGACCCGAGTGAAGGCCTGCAGATTTCAGGAGACCAGGCTGAAAACTCTTCTTATGGCCTGGACCATAGTACCAGGAGGGAGTGATAAAAGCCTTCTGAGAACTGACCCTTCTAATCGGTCTCATTCATAGACGAGATCAAGGGAAAAGACCTCTCCTCCATACAGACCCAGCGGAGGTATCTTTCCTTCGTTGGCCCTTACTAGTGGAATATGGGATAGCCCCCCAAATTTACTGCTAAATCTAGACAGACAACTGGCCTGCAAAAGTGCCTTCTGCTTAGTGCAGACCCAATGCGTGCCCCAGGTCAAGTTCTTCCTACAAGTCAAGCCCAAATATTTATATTGGTCGACTAGCTCAACATCCAGTTTATCTAGGTACCAGGTAAACATTTTTACTTTTTTCGCGAAATCCAAAATCTTGTTTTTTTCTAGATTAATGTGAGCTGGTTCTGCTTGCTATAGGTTGCTAGGGCATTTAATTTCCTCTGCAGACCAATTGGGGTACAGTCCAGTAACACTAGATCATCTGCAAAAAGCAGACAATCAATGTGCTTTTTCCCATCTTTAGGGGAGAAGGACTTAGATTGGGAAATAAAGGTGGGAAGGTCAGCTAAAGATAGATTAGGAGCAAGGGTGCTAAAACGCACCCTTGCCAAAGGCCATTCTCAATGGGAATTCTTTGGGATAGTCGGCACCACTTGACTAACTCACCTGAGACGAGTTGCCAAAATGCAAGGATTGGAGTGCACTTAGGAGGTTTTGATGGGAGCTCCCAGGCGCCATGTTTTTCCTGTAAGATGTCCCTATCCACCGAATCAGAGGCTGTCCTGAAGTCGACAAAACAGCAGCACAGCCCTTGTTTACTTCCAGGGCCTTCGAATAATGGCCCATAATGCAAAGCAGTGATCTGTGGTGGAGAGGCCCCCCCCCCCCCGAAAGCCCACCAAATGCTATTTGACTTAATTATTACTGCTAGAATGTCATCGGGCCTAGCGGCTCGGGACAGCTTTAAGCTCTCCATGACTGCTCCTACCTCCTTTATTGTCAACCAAGTAAGGGGGAGTTTTTGTCCAGGAGTTCCCTGGGGTCTAGCTGGAACAGAAGGTTCCCTATATTAATCTGTCAAATAGGTATCCCACTGATCTTCCAGACTCATGCATGCAGGGATACCCATGTTAAGAACACTGGGCTCTTTGACCTTTGCCCAGAACATTTGCTGATCCTTGGAGAGGATAATTTCCTACATCTCGTCCCACTTACTGTGGTAGCTTTTTTCGCCTTCACACGAGTTTTATATTGTAGCTTAAGCTTAGCCAGCTCATGGGAAGCTAAAGGACCTGGATGTCGCCTGGCACTCCTGGCTCTCCGTCTCACAAATTGCTACAGCTCTTGGCAAGCGAAATCAAACCAGCCCCTCCCCCCCACCCCTCTGGAGCAGTGGTCTACTCGTGATCCCTTCTCTCTTATGCTTACTGTGATACAGCCCAGAACTTGGATGTACAATTTAATTGTACCACACAGGTAGGGAGGATATCAATCTTTTCATTTAGCAGGAAGGCGGCTAGATGTTGGAGATGGATGGGATCTAAGCGTATTGAGAGCCTCCATGGATAGGACATCTCTAAAGGCAATACCCTCTCAGGGGTCATCAGCTCGCACAGGCTAAGAACTGCTGAAGTTGCCCAGTGGTCACTACCCTCATATTTTGCCACTCAAAATCCAAGAAGAGATTGAAGTGCCAAAAGGACGTGAATATATAGTCAATAGGGCCTGTAGACAGGCTCTTCCGGAAAGTTGCTGCTGCTGGCATTTCATTTTTATATCGGCCGTTTAAATAAATCAAACCGTTATTTCCCAGCCATTGGCTCAGCACTTTAGCCTCCTTTTTACTGACACCAGGAGGAAAATGAGCTGGATAAATATTATAAGATTCCAGAGCTTCCTCCTGCTGTAAGTCCATCTGTACAGGAAAAAGACAGGCATTAACATCTCCAGCCATTATTATGGCTGCTTCCGGGTATTTTGCTACAAGATGCTGGAAGGAGAGTTCAAATTATTCCAGCCAGCCTTTCATTCGCCAGTGGTCTTCTTTATGAATATAGATATTTATAAGCAGGAAGCATCTATGAATGTTATTGCTCAAGCCCATTTCAACAACAGAAAGCTGCAGAACACTTGACACGTTTATAACCTCCAATGATTTCTCACCTTATTGGATATTAGGGTTAGGACACCTGCAGATGCTCTCCCCTTACCCCGGCGCTGGCATTTACTGTTCAATACCATAAAACTTTCTACTGTCTGATCCTCTCTCAACAAGAGTTCCTGAAGGAACACCAAACGCAAGGGTAGCAATCTTTCTTCCAGTTCGCCACTATTCCCATGGCGTTCAAACCCATGGATATTCCAGCTCAGGATTCTCAGGTTTAGAGAGGACCCCTTGCTCTGGGGGACCAAGGCCTGGCATTCCAGTTGCAATCCTCTGAGAGGTGTAGTAGGGGAGAGAACCTATTACCCAGGCTCCATACCGATTGCTCAGGCTGCATCAGTGGTCTATCATTTACTATAACCACTCTTATATTTTTGGGCGACTGGCTGCCGTGGCATGAACTTCCAGGCATTGGGAGTGGTTTGTAAGGTATAAATCGCTCCCATTGGGTGGCAGATAATCCACAATGGACATTTAAAACAACAGGTGGAGTAGGGCTCGGGGCGGAGGTCCTTTTAGGGGGGCATAAAGCTTGTAGTCCTACCATAGCTAAATCCTCTACCGCCTAGACCACTAGCTGCGCAATACAAGACGAAATAAAAGAGACTCTAGAAACTTCTCTACCTAGATCACCATGCTGAAACCCAACTGAGATTAAATCCAACAAAGATATCCCTGAAAGGGAGGAGATTTGATTACAAATATATGGAGGATTTTTGAGAAGTTCAAAGGCTGTAGTTTGTTTGCTTTCCCCCCCTGGCGTGTAATATCCAACAATAGTTCTGAGGACGCCAAGGCTGGGAGGAGATTCGGGACCAGTGTAGTGTTCTTTATGGGATATATTGATATTCGGAGGCTTAGGCACCTTACTTCGAGCTGATATTAGGCCTTTATTTTTTAAAGTTGGGTGAACATTTAAAGGTAAAATAATGGGATCTGAGCTAGCTTTAATACTAGACTTTGCTTTTGATTTTGCCTTTTTATAGGTGGATGCCTCTACGGATCTGCCACCAGGGGGCCTCAAGTCTTGGGAGCAAACACCCTTGCAGGCTTTTCCTTTCGGACCCAAGGCATTCTTTTTGCCTGCACATGGGGTAAGGGATGCTAACAATCTATTCTGAGTGCTGGCCCTCTGCGCACAGTAGAACCATGAGGACATTTTAAAAGGATTAAAAAGGTGGGGCTTTTTCCACACAAGCATAGGGCATCTGGAAATATAGACTGAGCCTACTGAGTTTAGTTGGGCCTCACAGTTTCCTATAATGAGACTTTGAACCCCCCACCCAAAGCTCTGGGCTGGTACGGCAATAGGGGGGTTAGTATTTATGGTTTCGCCTACACTTGTGGCCTCGTTTTTACATGTTGAAGTTCATGTTGAATGTCTTTCCGAAACTTTGATTGATCCACCTGATTTGATCTTATCGATATCAAAGCTTCCAAGATGCCCTGTAAAGTGGTTTGCATAAGCAGCATTATGTCCAACGGAGACAACGAGGTGGTAGGCTGGATAGTTATGGACCCTCCCTGGGGTCCAAAGGTAAAGTCTGATTCCCCGACCATGGTGTCCTTGTAAGGTGTTGAAATTATTCCATTTGGATGGTTTTCTCTGATATTCGGCAGTAAGAGTTCAGGATCATCTAAGCAGAAGGACGATGAAGAAATATCTAAGCGGGTTGAAGAAGACAGTCTTGGCCCCTGTTTGGACTAGCACTTGCGGTCTGCGAAGAATACACCGAAAGGCAATCTTTTTGCACACCATCCATTGCTGAACACAGTACATCTGTTGCTGAGTCTGATACATTGGGTAACTCATGGAGTATCTTGTTCCCCTCCTGCGCTGACGTAAGGGCTCCCGCATTAGTTCTTTATTGAAGTAACATGAGGTGAGCGTGGTGCTTTACCATTTGATAGAGAACTTAGATCAGATCCGACGGTCACCTTTTTCCCTCCTGTTTTCCTCCTTTTACAGACTCTCCCCTGGGATCTACCTTTTGGAGCACTGGGAAGGGTGCTCTTGTAGCAGAACACCGGAGGTGTGGTACGTGAGGAGGTATTTATTACTGGTCAAACCAGGCAAAAAGTGAAGTTGAAGGCAAGAAAAGCAGGAATGACACCCCCTTCTTAAGCACACCCCAACTTAAGACTGCCGCCACTGCCTCATCAACTTGTCGGAAAGTCCCTTGGTGCTCCTTAGAAGACCTTTTAAAAACTCTTAACTTTCAAAGGGGTGGAGGAGTAGTCGTCTTCTTCCACAATGTCCTCGACGTCCCCCGCTGCAGCCACATCACACTCCACCTGAGAGGCATGCACTGGCTCCCCGTCAACAAAAGGATCACCTTCAAGTTCCTCATCCACGCACACAAAGCACTGCACAACACCGGACCCACCTACCTCAACAACCGACTCAGGTTCCACACCCCCACCCGAAGCCTCCGCTCAGCCAACCTCGCTCTCGCCACAGTCCCCCGCATCCGGAAAACCACCGCCGGCGGCAGATCCTTCTCCTACTTCCGGCCTTCAGAAGACTCCTCAAGACCTGGCTCTTTGACCTGTAGCACCCCCCCCCCCCCGCCCCCCCTCCCCAGCGCCTTGAGACCCTCTCGGGTATGTAGCGCGCTTTACAAATGCATGATTGATTGATTAATGAGGGCCAAAGAATAAAAGACCAGGTTTGGAGGGGGGTGGATTATACCTCTGGTCCCTGGATTGCTTGTGCTCTACTAGCCCCCCTGGAATCTGAATGGTAGGTCAACTGCCAGCTGACTGAAAACAAGGACCGCCCTCCCACCCTGCCACGCATCCGAACACCCGGCTCCCCGAAGGGATAGGACGCAGTGGAGTAGAGGAGACTTTAGAAGCTGACTGACAACTACCCCCTGACCTAGGACTCTCCTAATGTCTTATAGCAGCAGTCACCCACAAGTCTCCTCGACTGACTCCACCGGGAACCAGGCTTGGCTCTGGGGGTCTGTGACCATAGGTGGGTGTCTACGACTACGCCTGTTTCAGCGGAGCATAACTGCTTGCCAGCAGACAGTATCACAGTGCAATGCATTCAAGACATCACCTGGAATAATCCAGGCTGGATAAGAGAATCCTTGCTGGCTTGGATCATTCGGAACAGTGCATTGAGTAGTCCAGAGTTGCGCAGCCGTGTTGCAGAAAGCTGCGATGTCAGAGTCCGAGCGGCCCAACATGGAACCAGAAATCCAGAGCAGCGGAAGCAGAAACGCGATTGGGAGGATGGACGGGTGAAGCGGCAGCAGCGGGCGAGCAAGGATTTGCCTAAGTGTTGCAGATGACCCCCTGTAAATCAGATTATGCCAGAACACGTTCCAGGACAGGGTTCTACCTTGATCGACTTTGGAAGCGAGATTGAGAGGAATGATGGCGCCCTCACACCTTCTCAGGAGTGTGTGATTGGCTGGAAAGGGCTGAGTCCTACTTAGATTTTTCGGGTTGTTTCTTCAACTCACTCAAAGACTTGGAGCATGAATATTATCGACCCCGGGAACGACTTCAACTTCTGGACTGGGAACAGGACTAGAACCGATCCTTCAACTATGGCTAGTGTTGTTGTGGAGTCTTTTGATGCATGGCAATGTAGAATTTGACCGTATGGCCTCATTTGGACTTCTGATTGATTGACACACAGTCACTACAAGCCTTAGAGTTGTGGCCCGACCGCAGGCCAACCTGATAAGGATCTGTCATAGACATTTTGTTTGCAACCATCTGTACAGGGTTTAAAACTTGCAGTTTTGGGAGGTGACTTTTCCCTTGCACACTGGATTTATGAAATTTGTATAAGTCTCTGAGAGACAAGAAGTAGGTCCAGATCTGTCTGTGGTGGCGTAGAAAGAAAGGAACTGACATTAGCATGCTGGAGTGGTGCTTATATCGGCCCCACACGTCATTTCCGAAGCAGAATAACGTCATTGCGAAGCAGTCTGGCGCCTGGGGAATATTCAGAAGGTGAGGAATCAAAATTAAAAATGAGTAATTAAAATATAGAAAATGTTAATTACTCATTAAAAATCATAAAACACAAATACACAATTATAATAATATTTAAACAACTAAATAATTTACATAATTATATATTAAATATTTAAGGAACATTACAAAATTAATTTGAAAAACGATTCATAACTTAAATAACTTCCCACCCTATTGCCCTATAAACCCAGCTACCAGCTAAATTAAAATTACAAATTAAAATTCACAAAATACACTCAAATAATTGAAATAACGGGGGAGGAGCCAAGATGGCGACCGAGACGGCAGCGTAGATTCCCGGCTCCGTGAGCCTCCGCACCCCGCACGGATATCCTGCAAGAGATCCTTATTCTGCACCACGAGAATGTGTTCGTAAGCGAAAGTGGCGACCGATCGTGTGACCCCGAGGTTTCTGACTGCCATACAACCGGAGAAATCAGCGATCGAACTTTGCGGCCCGTGCGGTCCCGAAGCCGGGACCTCGAGTGGGCACCTTGGCCGGGTGGCAGTTGAACAACAGCGGCCTGTGGTGACTGGGTGGAGCCGGTCCACCGGAGTGGAGCCCCCATCGGCCTGCATTTTGCCGTGGCCGCTCCCCCCTATTGAGCGCCGCGGACTGAGGACATGCCCGGGTGTACGATTTCCGGATTCTGTGGCGTTTGCCCCTGCGTTTGATGGTGAGCTGCCTGGGCGCCGTCCCTGGCCCGCCTTGATCCTTGCGGGCTGCTCCCGGCTTTTTGCGGGAGATGGTCCGTGGCGGAGACGACTGTTGCCTGTGACCGTGCAACGGCTGGATCTGTGCCTGTCCCGGGATCCCTGTCTTCAGCGACGTGGCCCTTGAGGCGTTGTTCCCCTGGTCCTGGCCCCTATACGAGTCGGGCCCTCCCAGCGGCCATTTTGCCATTATGCAGCCAGCCATCCTGTCCGCGGGGACGCAGCGGGACTGGGGGTGTGTGACTTTCGGGAGTGTGGCGGAGCGATCGGAGGGAGCCGCTCTGGGATATGGCGACCTCCTGGAGGCCCTGGGTGCCCTTCATTACTCCTTTGCTCATGGCGCCGAGGTCCTGGGGGGGAAGCTAGATGGTGTGGTAACAGCGTTGGGGCAGTGGCGGCATGCTGGTCCACAGGTACGCAGTGGCTTTCCACACTGCACACAAGAGGAAGATGTTGCGGCCCCCCCCGCGATTAGTGTACAGCCGGACACCTCGGACAATATGCTACCGTGTGGTCGGCTAACTGTGAACTTAATCTGTTCCGGAGGTATTGGACCTGCGCGGAAGATGGTGGCCTTGTCCCGTGCGCGGTCTCCGGCGGCCCGGGGACACTTCCAGCAACGTGTATCTCATTTGGCTGCTCCAGCCTATCTGGTCCTTGTGGGCAGTGCAGATCCTGGGGCAGCACTGGAAAAGACGCCCCTCCATGAAGCGGTCTGTGCGGATGCCCAGAGACTTCCACCCCACCTGTGTGCGGCGTTTCCCGACTGTTTTTGGACACTCCTGTACTTTGGGACATTGGACATGGTGCTGGGTCCAGGGGCAGGTATGGGTAGAATCGCAAAAAGCGGTCAAGGCTGAGGCTGATCCTTCGAGGGTGGTCACTTCATAGATAGGCGGACTCATGGTTGTGCGCTCCTGGGGTCATTCGAACATTTGGTGTGTTATGCTTCCCATTCCCCCCCCCCCCCTCCCCTATTTTTGTTGATATGATCGGCTTGGTACCGCTAATTGTTTGTTGGGGGGAGACCTCACCGTGCGGGAGGGAGAAGCCGGGGGTATGTTTTGATGGCCCTCCTCCAATTTATTATATTCTCTCCGCCCACCCGTCTGGGGGGGCCCTTTCTCACTCTCTTTTTCCCTGTCTCTTCTATATTTCGGGTCTAGTTCCAGGGCGACAGGCACACTGCTGGGGGGTGGGGCCATACTCATTCGCAGAGGTGCAGGGTGGGGGGATGGGGGAGGGGACTCTTTCGTCTTTATCTCCTTTTCTATGGCCTCCTTTTTCTCCACTGTTTCTTTTTGCTTTCTTTTTCTGGGATCAGTGCGATACACCACCCTGATTGTGAATCGTTTGCTCCTCATGTGTGCCACAGTCTCTGGGGGGTTCGCTGGGCTTTAGGTACGGGGACCAGTAGGCGCAACTATTTTTGATGTTTCTCCCCATCCGTACTTTCTCGCGCCTGCGCCATCGCCTCACTGTATTGCTGCTTATTGTTTGTCTCTTATCCTGACCCTTCTCGCTGTTGGCAAATTGTCTGGCACCTGATCCTATTCTTTCGTTTCATCATAAAATGAAAAACCCTCTCTCTCCTGGTGCCCTACCTGCGCGGCTTATTGGCCGGACTATATTGGACTGAAGACTTCGCTCTCCGAGGTGCCGCCTGTGTTGACATTTGCTTTTATTATCCTGATTATTTAGCGGCCGGCCCCGGGGGGTTGTAGGCCCATACGTGTAAATGATTGAAACATCAATAAAGGTTTTTCAAAAAAAAAAAAAAAAAAAAAAAAAAATAATTGAAATAACAATAAATCAATTAAATGATTTACAAAATTACCAATTCCATACTTAACATACAAATTAATTTAAAATAAAAAAGAATTTATAATTTAAATAACGTCCCAACCTATTCCCCTACAAACCCAACAACCTGCTAGTAAAATATAAATTACTAATTACATTTAAAAACAATATTAATTACACTTTAAAAATTACACACCATCTTAACAAATGAAGAATTATAATAACACCTAAAATGTATACAACTTATATATTACATCAATTAAAAATTATATGGAATACAACTATATTAAAGTAACCAATATCAGATACAATATTTTAAAAAACTATATTATATACAGAAAAAAACAATATTCTTAACTTCTAGATTCTTTTTCTTTTTTGTATGAATCTTTCCCATCTATATTTTTTTCTTGATATTTTTGAGTTGACTATATTTTGGACATGATATTCTTGTAACTCGATATTTTTGAAACTATATCCTTGTCATTCACCACCAACTCACATTATCCCACTCTGAGTCACACAAAATTGGCTCTCTTTACACTGTCACCCAGTGAAAAACTGATATCACACAGTGGGTGACTGAGGGCCCGATTTATATGTTGGCAGTAAGCATACTTCGTCGAAAGAGAGTATGCTTACTCCCAATACAATGGTCAGCCTGCCGAATTTAGAAACTTCTCCGATGGAGTAGGGGCCATCAGAGAATTGGCTATATGTCCACCCAAATTGGATGAATGGACATATAGCCATTTTTACTGCCAGTTACATCCAGAAAAACCCAGGCGGTAAGGGGAGGTTATAAAAATCAAAGATGGTCCCCTCGTCATGGGAGAAGACTCCAATAGCGAGGAAGGCATCGTTTTTTTTTATTCCCAAAACAAAAATCCACTTTGGTGTTTTATTTTTGAAAATAAAAAACTTTGGAAAATTTACGGTATGGCTTTGTCATGTTTGACGGAGTTCTACGGCAAAGTGCAAATCTATTCACAGGAACCCCCTTGATGGCAGTTCCTGTGAATGCTTGAAATGTCAGTCGGGATAATGCACATGTCATAATTTGGTGGGCAGGACCTCCACCAGGGTGACAGAGTAATTTATTAATTTCGTCTTGACAGAGGATGGCCAGCCGGCAAACTATAAATCAGGTGCTAAGTGATATAAAAACCTATAATGAGAGTGAGTTTCCAGCTCATGTTAAGAGAATTCATACAAATTATGTCACTTGGGGGTTTAGAAACCTGCCCTGGGCAGTTGTGGTGCCTCAGAAGTTTTTGTTTTTGAGGAAGGGGCTAGGTGTGACTCTTAACCCAGGGCTCAAAACAATGCTATGCCCCTCCGCCATCGTAACAGGGATGTCCGCCCGCCAGATTACAATGGCGGGCGGATGTTTTGCGGTCAGAAAGACAGACCGTCACGGTCCCGACATACAGATGTCATCCGACCCCCCGTTGGACCTCCCGGTACTCCCTGAATGGCAGCGTTGCCTGTCAAGCACTACGGTAGGGATTAAAATATCCCTTTCCTCCGGTCATTCTGTGGTGGTCAACCCGCTGCAAAACGGCTGGCGGAAAAGGATTTAGGAGCCAAAGGCAGGCCCTCCTGGGCCTGGGACATGGGCCCTGGGGCGCACCCATGGTGCCTGCCACGTAGTGCAGGGATAGGTCAACACCCTATTTTTTGTATTGCGGCGGGGCTGCTGACCGCATCCCTGCTGCAATACAAAATATAGGGAATGCGGCTGCTGTGGTGGCGGTCGCATCTTAATGCAGTATGTGGGACTGCCGTCTTGTAGTAGGGCGGTCCAAGATAAGAAATGATGGCGGACGGACTGAAGTCCATCCACCATCGTAATCTGCCCCTTAGATTGCTCTTTCTAGAAAATGGCTAGTCGTTTCGCAGCGGGTTGACCACTGCAGAACGACCGGAGGAAAGAGAAATTGTAATCCCTACCTTGTTGCCTGACAGGTAACGCTGCCATTCAGGGAGGACCGGGAGGTCCAACGGGGGGTCGGATGACATCTGTACGTCGGTACCGTGGCGGTCTGTCTTTCCAACCCCAAAACATCCACCCGCCATTGTACTCGGGCGGGCGGACATCCCTGTTACAATGGTGATGGGACCGCCACCGACAGCCTGTCGGTGGCGGTCCCTCCACCATCATAATGAGGCTCTGCGTCTCTTATTGATGTTGTGATTCAACTGAAATCTGACGCTTCATCGATGCTGCTAGGAATCAGGTAAAAGCTTGAGGGATAGCAGTAACATAGCAAAGCGAGTTTGTTAAGGACAGACATGAGGATTTGTAACAACAACACCTCGATAATCCTGGATCAACAACTACCAGTAATGTGGGGTACCAAATTCCAAACTGTAGGATTACCAGGCCATTGTAAATGTTTCACTAAGGAATGGGGAATTACTCCGTGTTTTTATTCCATTCTGTGTCCTCAATGCGGAGGACCGTCACATTTGTACGTGCAACCAGGGCTAAATGAACAGGATCCCCGCTCTAGACATGGTATCACACATCAGCTGACTACAGGAAATTAATGGCTCAGAGTAAATAAATGCAAAAAGAACTATTGATGGACAGAATGCAGAACAATGTCATACATTCACCTGAGTACAGAGATCTGGGCCTAAATCCATCGTTTTTTTGCTCACGATGCCATTCCAGTATGGACCCAGCCATATGCACATCAGTCTTGACCCTGTGCCCAATGGGAACAGTCCAGGCCGAACTGCCAGGCCAGGTTCTCCCTGGACTGGAAACAAGCATCCTAAGACCGGTTTTTGGTGGAGAAGTGTGGCTCAATGGTTAGAGCGGCAGACCCTGATGCAGAGGTCTGGCCCGGGACCAGGGTTCAATTCCCGCCTCGGCGGGTCTTGGGCTCAATTTCCTCGGACCTGTTAATTCTCGCCTCGGTGCCTATTCTAATCATGGGTCCCACTCTGCAACTCTGGGCAATAGCTTGCTTAATCTCCACAACGGCCCCAACAGCGCTGGGATGCTTGGCTTCACCTTGGGGGTGCCCAGGAGTGGACATTTCACAGGGAAAAGCCAGGAAGGGTTCCACAGCGGTATGAGTACAGCGCCAGGACACCCTAGGGTAACAGTGCGCTATACAAGTACAACACATTTACATTCAGCCAGGATAGCTTGATTCCAGTGGCATGGAGAGCACGGGACTCACGTCTGAGCATACCCGTCCCACTCGGGGTGACAAATGCAAAAAGAACTATTGATGGACAGAATGCAGAACAATGTCATACATTCACCCCAGTACAGAGATCTGGGCCTAAATCCATCATTTTATTGCTCACCATGCCATTCCAGTTTGGACCCAGCCATATGCAAATCAGTCTTTACCCTGTGCCCAATGGGAACAGTCTAGCCCGAACTGCCGAAACCGGTCCTAGAATGCTTGTTTCCGGTCCAGGGAAGACCTGGCTTGGCAGTTCGGACTGGACTGTTCCAATGAGGCACAGGGTCAAGACTGATTTGCATATGGCCAGGTCTAAACTGGGGTGGCATGGTGAGCAAAAGAATTATGGATTTAACCCAGATCTCTTGACTGGGGGTGAATGTTTTGATTTGTTCTGCATTCCGTCCATCAATTGTGTATCTTTTGCTTTCTCGTCCTAATTGCGCCAGGTATGCCCAGACATGGGTCCTGGGCTCACTGTGCCACTGGAATCAAGCTATCCTGGCTGAAGAGGGGTGAAACCCCGAAACAGGTCCTAGGATGCTTGTTTCTGGTCCAGGGAAGACCTGGCTTGGCCGTTCGGGCTGGACTGTTCTCATGAGGCACAGGGTCAAGACTGATTTGCATATGGCCAGGTCTAAACTGGGGTTGCATGGTGAGCAAAAGAATGATGGATTTATCCCAGATCTCTTGACTGGGGGTGAATGTTTTGATTTGTTCTGCATTCCATCCATCAATTATGTATCTTTAACAGTAAATAATGGCAACAAAGTCTAACCTGAACTCATGATTTCAGTGTTATTAAGAGAGTTGGTTTGCAGGAAGCTAGTCAGTGATGGTTCTCTCTGCAAACAAGTAATACTCCAAGAATATATTTGCACACTGTCCGATGGGTGGGTAGTTACCACCAATAAGGACAGTGTGCATACATTGGTAGACTGGGAATAATTAAAGAACAGGAAATATAGAGGAGAAATGGTTGATTTGGGAAGATGGAGGCAAGGTCACCGAAGCACATAGGGCCAGATATACTAAGCATTTTTGAGGCTGCAAATGGCCCGACTAGCAGAATGTTACCGAAACACAATTTGTGTTTACGATCAAATACCACTTCGGTATGTGTAAAGGGCGTTCCTTCCAAATACTGAATCGGAATTGTTTCGCTGCTGAATTCTAGTCATAAAACATTACTAATTTAAGACTACAAACATAGTAGTAACCCATTCACAAATGGGAAATGGTCCCCTGTGAATGTAAGACCATAGTTCACAAGACCACTGTGTCTTTTTAAACAAAACATTTCTTTTTAAAGAAACTTTTCTTCTAAAACACCATCCAGTTTCTTTTAAGGGAAATGGGCTGTACTTTTTTTTTTAAAGATTGCTTTATTAAAAAGCAATCACAGATATGGTGGTCTGCTAATCCAAGCAGGCCACCATACCCGTGATGGCATTGATTCCTAGTGGGTCGCAACTTTCGACCTACCTCATAATATTCATGAGGTAGGTCGATTTGCGTCCCACTAGGAATTGCTACTTTAAAATAAAAAATTACATGCATTAGGAATAGCGATTTTCTCATTGCGATTCTGAGAAAATCGCTATTCGAAAATTGCTATTCCTAAATGTTATTACAGCTGGCCCAAACCGCCACCTGGTGACTTTCAAGTTGCAAAATAAGAGAAAAATATATATGGTTCTCAACTCTAGTGTTCCACCTGTTTCTGAGCACACTCCTTTGTGTGGCTACTGGGATGGGTTACTACATAAATTGTCCTGCTGCGGATATTTATATATAACATATAAATCACTAATTTTATTGCTAGCAGATACTTTCACTTTTCATTCTTCCAAGATTGATACATTTCCTGCATTATGAGATCACACCAAGATGTTTTGTCCAGGGCCTCACCAAAGCCTGTGAGAGCACAGTGGGTGCTCTCTGTACCACACACCAAGGAATCCTGACTTATCCATAAACACATGTTAATGGCTGAATCAGGACGACCTTATTTCTTCTAATTAGGGACCATGAACCACAATTCAGTCTACATACTGCTTCAAATTAAATACTGAAATATTATGCATTGGATCCAGTTTACCAATTAACCCACACATAACATTGGAAAACATACCTGCTCCTGGGGCACTTGCTTTACAGTTATTAGAAGTTGTTCCGTTTGCCACCACAGTCACCACTTTGATGGCCCCGTCAGAAGGGGTACGCCTGTGCCCTTGCTGGGGTCTGGCATTTACTGTCACATGTGTAGGAGTGAGGGACTGGTTGGGATTTCGCTTGAAACTTTCAATGTGCACATTGACCAAGGGGTTGCAAACAAAGGGCGTGGGTTCCTCTGCGGTCACAGGGGTTGCGGGCATCTCATAAACTACAATTTCATCACTGTCTGAGCGCAGCAAGGACTTTGTGGAGTTACATTCAGAAATGGAGGATAATGACAGGTGGGTAAGCGATGTAGACGGCTCCCCCTGATTTGGTGAAGACTCTTCTCTTTTGAAGAGCTTTCTCGCCGGAGGGCTGGTGCTTCTACGTGGCCTTACTGAGCGTTGGAAGATGCTCTCTTTTTTCTTCTTCTCTTCCTTGGGTTCCATTTCATCCTGGGTCAGCTGATACTTCCCCCCTTCGAGCATGTCAAAGCCAAGACCTACGGTGGCCAAGAGCGCCCCACAACCCAAAAGAACCATCGCACATCTTCTGTGTTGGCCATCACGCTTAAGGCTGTTGGTTGGGGTGGCATGTGGGGTGCTGGAGGCAGAGTTTACTGGGGTTGGCTCCTCGGCTGAATCGCTGAATGGACCATCCCCATCGCCCACCTTCTGGAAGGGTACGCAGAGGTAAGACTGGCTGGAGGAGGGCGAGGGGTGCTCCTTGCATTCATTTTTGAGACACTCACCATCTTCATTTTCTGTAAATGCAAACAAAAGAAGTTAGCGATCTGAGTTTCCCGAAAGTAGTTTCAGGTGAATGCCCTGTCCTATCATTATGTTCTGAATCTCTTTGGCTATGTATCCTAGAGATGACATTCACAAGGATTTAGGGATTTGTACAGCATGGTTTCAAGAATGAGCAAGAAAGGACATTTAAAGCCTGCAGTTTAACAGCGGATTACATACTCCAAATGTCGATCAAAAAATAGTAAAAAGTCTGCGACTGACTTGCTTAATTGAAGGATTAGATTTCACAACTGAATATTTTTCATGATATGGAAAGCCTCAGAGGATTAGCACAGCTGTAGAGAATGTCTCTTTATTAAATTACTGCAGACAGCCGAGCGTGGCAGCGGCAGCAGCAGACTAAACATACATGGTTGTCGGGAAGCATATATTAGTAGGACCAATATATTCGGAGAAATGGCCTACGACTAGAGATGGGCGAAATTTCAATGTTGTAAGCCAAATTTGGGAAATTCACCTGGGTATTTTTCACCCGTGGAGCAGAACTGGAGCTGATACGTGGGTGAAAAAGCTGGAAATTGCAGAAATGCACACTACAAATGAACATATTATTCCTTACAGATGTCCGGTTTAATGATACATGCCACAACATAATGTATCTTTTACTTCCTCCAAACTATTCCATCATCCGGAATAACTATCAGTAGAGTTGTGGGCGGCATCACAGCCATCTTCAGAGACTCCTTACGATGTAGAGAGATATCCATTTTCTTGTTTTCCCCATTTCAATGTCTAACTCTAGATCTACAGGCACAACACAGTTTCCCTTTCATGTTAAATGCCATTTGTCAAGTGCAAAGCGATAATATAGCTTTTAGCAAAAAACACATGGATCTCACAAAAATCAGTCACTGCAAAGCGACAAAGTGATCTTTCTGGGAGACTTTAGTCTTCCCTGGGGCATCACAGAAGACTCAGCTGTCAATCATTTTGCATAATTTCTTTCTGGATCCTACATAACCTCAAGAGCAACACACACAAAGGAGTCCATTCTTGACTTAATAATCTTCAAAGAAGTCCTGCTCCTAGTAGATGAACCCATATTGTTAGACTGATCAGATCATTTCCATATTTATTTCTCTCTAGGGCTCTCGCATGCCTGTCATCCTGGGCCAACCAAATGAGCAATAACCTGGTTCTGCAACACTAAGAACATTGACGTCAAACTTTTTAACCAGACTGCAGAACTTACTGCTGCCCACCAGACCCATCACTGATATCAATGATTAGACTGCCCAATGCTGTGACTGTCTTTCAGATGTGCTTGTTGATAAGGTAACTCTACTCCAGAGCAAAAAGAAAAGACCTAAACAATTGGCTCCCTCATTCAACAAGGCTTTGTATGAGAAAAGAAGAGCCCTGAGAATTCTGGAGAAGAAATGGAGACAAGCGCCCTCTACTATGAACCTCACAAGTTTCCAAAAAGCAAGTTTAAGACTAGATAACTTCACATTATTTAAAACTTAACCCTTCCAAAACTGACTTCCTCCTCAATGAAATCACCACTTCCACTACAATCTTGGAGGGGGACACATTCAGCATCCTTAACAGCAAACCCACCATTCCATAGACCTCTTGTTCAGCCACTGGTTCTATCAGGAATCGTCTACTGTAACTTTCCCTTGACTCTTGACTGATCTTCCCAAATATCACTCCTCTTAAAATCAATCCTGCATTCAGCAGCATGTTTAGTCTTAGGGGCCCAAAGAAATAACCATATTTCACCAATACTGGTTACACTTTACTTGCTGCCCACTGAAGCCAGTGCCATATACAAGACGGCATGTATCCCTCAGGAGGCACTAGACCATCACGGAATGCCAAAGCACTGCTGTTAGAACCTCTGACCCTAACAAGAAACAATTTATGGCACAATCATTCTAAAGCAGCATGACCAGAACTCCTCAGATCCGAACCTACACAATATCACTTTGAAGGTTATCTTTAAATCTGAGCGAAAAGCCCTTCTCTTTCAAATAGAATTTTAGCTAACCACTCCTCCCCAGTTTTGACCTCTCTGGTTTAGTCTTCGCACTGTTCGGTGGCTTGAGATTTACCACAATACCTCGATTTGTTGCACTTGGCATCAGTTGACATCCTGTTGTGTAATTTTTATGAATGTTGCACCATATACTATGCACCAATATTTGTGGCGTTTTAAATGTACCTACATCTACGGATATTGTCACTTTGGCCCTATGTCATGATCTACTCTTATACTCTAATGTTCTTAGCGTGCCTAAATGTATCAACATCTTTGGATAATGTAAGTAATCTCTAGCAAATTTGGGTAATGCCAGCGCTACATAAAAATACATAAATAAATAATGCAAATAAAAAAATATGTAAATAAACAAACAAACAAAGAAGTAAAAGTCAAAGGACAGTTGCTTTTAGAAGCACTGGCAGGTCTATTTGCCACGCCTGCCTGCGGGGTCCTCCTGACAGCCAGGAGGCTCACACACGCCCCCTACCGGGAAAGCTGCTCTGAAACGCACTGTCAGCGGTCAGCCAGTGTAATAAACTCAATGAAATTGCCATTAAGGTAATTACAGTGTCCAGCCTCTGACAGTGCTGGACTGCACAATAATTCCTCGTTCCATGAGTTGTTCACTGCATAGAATGAAGGATTCTAGCTCTGCAGGGATTTATCCTCTCAATCCGTCCTTTTCAGGTTGAGCATTCGAGCCCTCTTTAGTATATACTTTAGTATATATACTTTGGTATATACTTATATGTGTATGTACTTTGTGGGCAATGGAGATCAGCCCTAGGACTTGTCTGCTTCCACTTAGGGACTTTTTTTCTGTTCTACTGCCTCTATTTAACTGTCTTGATAGGAAACTACCAGCAGAGGTCAGTAAAATACCAGAATTGCTTTCTGCTGAGGGACTTTCTTTTTTTAATTTTTCTTGCAACTGCCTCTATTTAACTTTCTTGATAGAAAACGACCAGCAGAGGTCAGTAAAATACTAGAATCATTTTAGAATTCTCTAGCTTCTAGTCCATAGAAATTGTCTTCCACGTGCACCCGTAGACAATAATATTTTCTTTCAAATCTTATATTTTCAGTGATATGACCACCGAAGGCCCTGCTTTTATATTAAAAACAGAGCTTTGGGCTATACCATTTCCCGCTGAAAGGCAGATACATTTCTCTCCATGTGTTCCCATACCTGGCGCGTCACGCAGTTTGGTGCTTACTTTCCCCCATGTTAAAGAACAACAGATGTTTCAGCACCCAGGCTAATGTGCTGCATAGCTAAATACATATAAGGTCCCAAAGGCAAGACCGATTGCATTGCAAATGCTTGTTTTCAGCCGGGCCTGCAAAGGCGAAAAGAGGGCCATTCCCTGCAGTTCCTCGTCCAGTTGCAGAGAATGAAAAAACACAAAAGGGATTGCGCCCACCCCTAGTTATGGCTGGACTTGCCAACTTTTGTGATCAGACTTGTGGTAGTCAGTGTCAGATTCCTATGCTCATTCCTAACCTAACACGTACTAAAAGCGGGCGGCGTGAGCTAAGGCGGGCCGCTCTCATCAAGCGCTTCCCCATCATTTAAGCATGCTCAAGGCGCAGTACTGAAGAATGGTAGCAGGGCTAGAAGATGTGTACCAACCATTTGCAAATCCTCCCCTTGTAATGCTGATGCAGCGAACAGGGCTTTAAAAAACCCAATAAAACAAGAAGCATTCACAAAGTCAAAAGCTTCATTTTGCAGTATTATATACCCACAAGCATAATGCAAAGAGAACATCCAGGCACACACTGACAAAGACATACACGCAAAATGCAACGAGCAGCAAACCTACAGCAATCAATGGAGACACAGGCCAACACACGTACCGCCATCCATACATGTAGGCCAGCACACACACAGGCAGCCCTGCACACAGACCAACAAGCATTCATACACACAACGCTTGATACACAGGATTTCACGAGATTTTACAGAAGCATTAATTACTCTGTCAGGGATTTCTTGCCTTAAACATAACCTTGCCTAGTTGTTTTTTTATGTTTACTCTTCACTCATGTTATAACCTCCCCTTGTGTCAGTCCTTAAGCCTCACCCTTTACACTAACCCTTTTCCTTCAATATGGTGTCTGTATTGTTTTTGTATTTCCATATATTCCATACCATATATTTCACTAATAACAACAAATGTCATCCCACGCAGGCAGAGAGGTGTGTGTTATTGTTGCTGGTTGTGCCTGTTGCCCAAAGGCCACCTCAAAGCGCTAGATGCGACAGGAGAGTGCAAAGGAGAGGGACTGAGGAATGAACGTGGTGAAAGGAGTTATTTCCTCCAAAAGTAAGCAGCAGTCGGTAGCGAACCCTGGATGCTTGGATGGCATCGACGAAGCAGGGACAGAAAACAGACTGCAGGACAGAGGAGGAAGCAGCAGAGGGGAGGAGGAATGAATCAAAGAAGGAGTTAGACGTGGGGGCCTGCAGAGAGATATCAGGTCATGCCAGGGACAGAAAGGTCCCCATAATCTGGAAATTAACACAACGAAATGAACACACAAACCTACCACAAACACACAGGTGCACAGGCAGTCCCACAGACCTCGGTCAGGCAGCACATTTAGTATTTATTTACTTATTGTGAGCAATAAAGAGTATTTCAATAAGGAATGCTAATGTAATAGGTAACAGGAGCAGGGTACATTCGGTCATTTATAGTTTGAATGAGATACATGAAGAGAGTAGTGTATTTTATATAATAAACATGATATGGTTTGTGGACAGACACAGACTAACAAAAAAACATCTAAATGTTGACATCATAGGGGAGTCTACATATTGACATCATGGGGGATTGACAAGCCTGATGGCTGCGGATGGGAAGGGCTGATAGTCTGGGGAGGGGTTTTGACTCTTAAGGAAAGTTTTGAAAATAGGGAGGAAGGAGACATAGTTTAGACTGAAAGGGAGTCGATCCAGCGGTCGGCCCAAGGGTAGTGTCCCTTATTGGGATCTATGCACAGAGCACAAGGTGAACCTACAATCTTGCCTCTTTTGTTGGTCTTTGTCTTAAAGTACATCAGTTTACTTGTCACTCTTTTTCCTCGCAATGTATTAAGACCGCTGTATGCTTCCAGCTTCTATATCCTAACCGTCTACCTCAGCTCCCCTCCACGCCCATCCATAGGTGTATCATAGTTGTACTCCCTCTACAATGTTTACTATGGAACCCAGCTACCAATATTATTCTTTTCAGATAATGATATTGTACGAAAGTAGGATCTGCTTTCATGGTTACCCCCTCTTTTTGCTGGTGTCAGTGTTTCTTTTTTCCTAGTCTGGCTGGGAACCTGCTAATTGGGACCCCAGCCTCTGTGCTTACTCCATACATCTGACATGGTAAGTACTTTGGTAACTCCACAATTAGCTGCTGGTGTACCCTTGTAAGTCCCTATTATATGGTACTAAGGTACCCACGGCATAGGTACACCTGGGGGTCTCCCATGGGCTGCAGCATGTATTATGCCACCCATGGCTTTTCAACTACATCGAGCTTCTTCCCTTTCCCTTCTATTCAGTTGACTGTCTCAGGGCCGGGACACCTCCGTTGGGGGTAGCTGGGCAGTATACAAACCCCAAAATGATTAAATAAATAAATGAGAGACGACTCAAACTGTGACTACAGGTCTGCCATTACAGCCTGTGTAAGCTGGTGCTAGCACCGCTTATGACAGATATAGGTTTCCTTATATCTGTGGTCACTACACTTAAAACCTACAAATCACCCTAAGGCACGCCTTTCGATCCCGAAGGCAGGATGCTGGGTTATAAGTGTAAGGGGGCCCCTGCATGAGCAGAACGCCCCCTACAAACCCCGGAGTCAATTTCCCAGGCTTTGTAAGTGCGGTCAGCCATTTTGATACATATAGTTGCCATGTGTCATTACGCTAGGGCTAACTATAGAGTGGCTGTGCCAAACCTGGACATGTTTGGTATCAAACATGTTGGAATCATACCCCAGCACCATTACCGGTGTTGGAGGTATGATTCCATGCACAGGGGGCTCCCCAGGGAAGCCCCCAGTACTCCCGGTAACAGACTTTCTGGGTCTGCTAGCAAGCTAGTGCTGTTGCCGACCACAGACACGATTATGCCCTCACGCTGCTGAGCTGAGCTCAAGAAGGGGAAGGTCGAACAATAGGTTTCCTGTCACAGGGAGGTGTGACCACCTCCCAGACAGGACTCAGTGTATTGGGCTGGTGTGGGTGGGGGTGCTTGCTAGCGCCGCCAGACTGCTTTGAAGGGCATATTTGGTGCCCTCCTTGCATACTCTAGTTAGAACTAGTTCTGTGAGCCCGTGGCTCCCTCTCTAGCACGAAACTGGACAAAGGACATGGGAGTATCCTCCTCTCTGTCCAGTCCCTCATCTGGGAGGAAGCCCTGAGACGTCCTAACCCCTTTCTTAGGGTATAAATGGGCTTACCTGTGGTTGGGTCCCCAGATTCGTCGTGAGACAAGACTCAAGCCTGAAACCACGTCACTCTTCGACCTTCTGGTCACTTGGACTTCGCCTGGAACAGAGAATGCACCAAGGAAGACTCTGATGCTCCTGGTCTCACTGTTCTGCACGTCTTCTTTGTTGTCTGTGTCTGTGCTTCTTCCAGGATCTTCAACAGACCTGTGGGCATCAAGGACACCCGAAGTAATCTCCCTTGGAGTGAAGTAGTCACTCCCCTGCATCTGCAGGCCCCGCAATGAAGCTGACCAGTCTGCTGCTCCTGACGACCCACGGACTTCAAAAGGCTTAGCAACACAGGTCGTGGTTATGCAACTCCCTCAAGGGCTGACCTGTCCTCCCTGCAATTTTGAGGCCAGTATCCCTCATCGGAACCGCTGGGACAAAACTCCTGTGTGCCGTGTTGACTTGCCGTTGTCAAAGCTTGTTGGCGCTACACTCCAGGGATCTTTGGGCTGCAAGAAGCTCTAGCCCCCAGCATCTCTTCCTGACAAGATCTTTGTTCTCACCGCATCCTCTGGTCCCTGGGCCTTCATCTTTGGTGAGCTGCTCAAGGTCCTCCTGCGACTCCTGTGCCTTTGGCCTGTGGGTCCTCTCGAGGGTCTTCTCCTGCTTCAGTGGGCTCCCCTGCTTGCTCGGGGCCTGCTCTGACTCTCCTGCACTTGGTGAGTCCCTTGGACCTTGCTGGTCCCAACGTTGCTCCTTCATCCTTTACCATGTCTGTTGCTGCTGCCAAGGCTTGTTGGTGCTCCTGCCAGACACTGACCCCCTGGTTCTCGACTTCCAACATGAGACAGCTTGTGAACGGCTTGTGGTCTTCCTCAACATTGCCTGGTCCTGATAGATGCAGCGACAAGGTCACAGTCATTACTCCTGCATCTTCCGACATTGGTGGGCATCGCGCTTCCGTGCTTCCTGGTCACCTCCGAGTGGCATAGACTCTGTCCCATCTGCTTGCAGGTTCTTCTCTTCAAGAATCCACCCTTGGATTCCATCGGACTCTTGCACAGTATTCACCAGCAGCATCTTTAATGAAGTCCTCCATTGTGGTCTACAGCGGTTTCTGACATCACTTTGCACCTATGCAACTGGCTTCCCTAGTATAGGTATACTGGTTTCTGGGGTATCCACGAGTGGTGTCACTCTCTAACCTTCTGTCTTCCACGGGGTTTCTTCAGGGTCCACTGGGAAGAGTCCTTCTTATTCATAACTACAACCGCAACTTTCCCGTTGACTTCTATTGAGTACAGGGCTGTGTTTCTACTCTGAACGTAGCCACTGTGGGGTTCCTTAGTACTTACCTTGGGTGGGTCCTGGTGTCCCCAGCTCTTCTGAGTCTCCTGGTCCAAGTCCCGACTTTGGTCGCAGTTCGCATTCCACTCTCTTAGAATATGGTTTGGTCTTCCCTAGAGACCACTGTGTATTGTGCTTACTTACCTCTTGCAATTGAAATATTCTTGTGTATTTGCTTTGCTATCTCCGCGTAGGAAAAATTAGTGAGTGTTGTGTAATAAATCGACATATTTTTATAATGACATTGTGTGGTTCTTTTCTGTTTAACCTACACTACATGATTAGATCTGGTAAAACAAGCTGCTTAACACTTCTTCTGGACTAAGCCTGAAGGATGCTCTCCACAGCTACCACTTAAGAGAGCTTTCTATGGTTGTTTAAGACCACTAAACACTATAAGGGTTATCTGGATTAGTGCAAGGTGCTTCACTTAAATAGGTGTGCACCATATACTAAGCCAGCCTCCTACAGATATCTTCTATGTAACCCAATCACAACCATAAAATGCTCTTACCTTCTTAGTCGTTGTCCGCCAGCCCACATTTGTATCATTTATAACCCCCCCCAAAAATGAGTCCTGACACAAGTGAACCCCGTGTGATGATTTCCATGTAGCCGAGTCACTGGATGTCAAATGCTCTGATAACCCTGTGGACGAGTCAGCGCTATATAAAAATATATAGATAGGTAGGTAAATACGTAGATAGAATGAATGGAACCTTGAAGCCGCGCATGGAGATCGAAGCTTTGCAAAGGGCGTGTAGGGAATCGGTCTAGTTCCCATATGAGGTAGTTAGGTAACAAACCTTTAATAACTTTGTGAACATTGCCTGGACCAATAGGAAACTCTAATAGGCAGAGCTTTGAGGAGAGCGAAGAACTGCAAGAGGCAGAGAAGAATTATTCTGAGAGATAAGAAGAAACCCAAAAGAGTGTTCAATCAGCGAAACCTAAGGTGGAAAGTGTGATCAACACCACTGCATGCAGAAGACAGGTCGGACAGTATTAGGGCAGATCAGAGTTGTTTGTGATGGGCAGACATGATCAAGTGAGCTGTATGACAAGTCACGCCCCAAGGCGCACAGAGGGACAGGGAGCGAAATTACTTACAATAAAGAAGTACAGACGGATGTATGGATACAGGTTTCTTCTTCACTTATTCTTTAGACTCTTTGCTGATCCAATCAAATATGAGGTAGAGAAAAGAGTGGTGCCCATTCAATCCTTGGCCACCCCATAAAGAAATCACTTTTACTAGTGATCTGTCACAGTGCTGTCCTGTCTGCATGCCCATTCAATCCTTGGCCTATTTCATACAATCGTACATTTCTAGCACTTCAATTCAGTATCTTCATTTCTTTAACAATAACATATGACATACAATGGCCTTCTGATCGCTCCATCTACACTAAACATTACATATCCAGACAAGGACTTTCCCTTTATGAATCAGGGTTATCAAATGCTTTGGTTAAATGATGCATATAAAGACTACGACTCCCAGAATGCACAGCTTTCTTAAATTAAAGCCGAAAAAAACCAAAGGATTGGTTCCCATCGAACAAGCTAACTAAAATTAACTTATTTGTATACTCCTGATTTCAATTTAAATGCGTTTTTCCATTCCCAGACTGACAAATGCCCCAAAATGCTACACATTAGAGTGTTTTTATCCTGCTAAATACACATGTAGCGTGACGTCTTTTTTCTTTTTCAAAATAAATGTTTTTGCCCTTTGCCGCCGCCAGAAAGGAGCTTCTGAATTATTTGACTTTGCTGCTGACAGTACAGCTGCTTCCATGCAATTAATCACGGCGTGTACAGCAACAGGAGAGTCCTGAACGGGTTGGCATCAGCCGGCCACGCATTGATACGGGTCATGGAGCTCCCGCAAGAAGCGCGTGCCTCAGAGCGCTCTCTGCGCACGTGCGCTTTGATTCTACCTGCGACAGTGGCACCAATGGAAACAGCCATTGGCAAATCCAATCGGTCTGACTTTAATGTACTAACACATGGAACCCGCGCCTGTGCAGGTCTATGTTTGCGTATGTTAGCTCATTAAAGCAAGACCTATTGTCTTTGGCATAACCTTTCATTAATGAAAACAAAGCAGGATGAACAATGGAAAGAAGGCAGAGAAGTAAACAACGGGAAAATTCATACAGGGTCAAAAACCAACGAATCAACAAACACATGGAAAGTCAACGAGAGAGAATGGAAGGAACAATAGTTAAGGCAGACAGGGAAAAATCCAAACGAGCCTTGAATGAAACGTGTAAAAAGACTGCTGCAGTGTAAAAACAAAACAAAAAAGATTACTTTCTGTACACACTGCAAGTACAGTTTAATTAACATAACGTGTGAGGATTCACTGTGGTGTAAAATGGCCCCTTTTAAATTGCATTGTAACAGGGCAAAATTCCTAAAAAAAAGAGGTGCGGGGAGTAACCAGGTTAGGCAGTATGCAAGGGAACTCATGACGTGCGCCATCACAGGGCATGATGTCACAACGCGTGACATTGCATGTAACATCGCAGGAAGTGACCTCACTGTTAGTGGCATCACAAGAAGTGACATCAGATATTAAGACCTCACACATATGATTATCAGGTATATCTTGAGTACATGTGAGCGCATTATGAGATTCAACAAATGAGATTTGGAGTCGGGGTTGTGACAAAAAAGAGGCACAATCCCGACGCAAAAACTGGGCCTCAACTAATACATATATTTTTTTAAGCCCTGCCACAAAGAAAATGGCAACAAGGAGAAGTATGAGAGTTGATCTGTAATGCTTAATTGGTTGCAAAGTCTGCATTTTAAAATAGTTGATTGCGTTTAGGCATCTGCTGGAAAGGTGCCCAGTAAATCTCAGGGAATAGTAATAATGGTGAGATAAGGCTGGAGTTTAACACATTTGTTGGAGAGATCCGTGTTTTGTGAAGTCCCAGATTTGAATCAAAGTAGTATAAGATTAAATGTGCCTCCTGCAAACATGCAGATGAATGAAATGAAAAGAGGCACCTATAAACCGCACGGCTACTCCACAGAGTGTCCCGGCGCTAAAGGACCACCACAAGACACACAGCCAAAGCCCGAAGGCCAACCCGCCCAAAGAAAATTATTGCTGGAACAGCCAGGTTTTTAGCTGTCTCCTAAAGGTGAGCAGGTCCTGGACCTGCCTAAGATGGGGAGGCGGACAGTTCCATGAGCGGGCTGCCATTACTTGAAAGGAGCGACCGCCAGCCCGAGAGAGGGCAAATTTAGGAATGAGCATCAGAGACTGCCCCGAGGACCTCAAGGCACGATTCGGCTCATAATGCTGGCCCCTTCTCCTGAGATATACAGCATCAGTGCCATGAAAGGCCCTATAAGCCAGAACCAGAGCCTTAAACTGAATCTTCTTCTGTACCGGTAGCCAGTGCAAGGCATTCAGGTGGATCGTCATACGTGCTCTGGGTCCCACCATGAGAATGGCTCTGGCCGCCGCATTCTGAACCACCTGCAGACGGTCCAGTAAATACTCAGGTTGGCCCAGATACAAAACAGATTTTTATTTTATGTAGATAGTAAAGTGGGTTACTGCTTTTCACACAGAGATCCTATTGTTTCCTGCAGTTCATAAACTGTAATCCTTGTAATACAGCACAGTGAGCTATGAAGGACATGTGACACCTACACCTTGTAACCCTGTCTCACGTAACTCATCTCGTACATTGATTTACACATGTACATGATTTATTGTCAATGTATGATGTGTATGTTACATAAAGAGCTCTGACACCCTGCATTGGGTTGGGTAGGGCTATAAAAGAAATAAAATAGTGCTACTGAAATTGTTATTTGTGTAAATACTGGATCAGACCAACACATCTGACATTCTTACAGTGCACGCATCTCTTATATACAGGGACTGAGCAAAGGGAAAAGCTGCCTCTGTTAAGTACCTGTGAAGAGCTAACAAGTTGTGTGCCTTTGTTTCCCATCCGTGGCATTTACATTTAAGTGTGGGGTTCCAGGCCGCCCCCAGACAGGATATTCAAACAAAATTAGGCCTGATGGCCCCTTAACTTCTGCCCAGCTGGAAGTGAAAAAAAGCTCCCTCTCTGCCTGCACTGTGCTGCTGGGAATTAAAGCAGACAACATACAGGTGCTGCTGAAGGTCTCCTGGTGTCTTACACCAGGACAAGTTCAGCTTATTCCTGTGTGGCCCAACTTCTTGGCAACGGGATGGCATCCATCCTGTGAAAAAAGTGGGTGGACGCCATGTACCTGCATGTACCCCCGACTTGTAACTGTAAGCAATTCACAGGGGATGGAATGATAACACCAAACAACTAACAGCATGAAGTGCAGACAAAGCCCGTCCATGAATCTGTTCTAACAATAGGTGACTGCATCATCTGTGCTGTCAAGCCAGACCTAACAATAAATAATGAGTCAGCATCTAAAGGATGCCCCTCCAAAACTGATCCGTGATGACTGCATACCGATCTCTCTTTGCCAATCTCAGGGCAGTTGTACAAGCCTCGTAGGCTGTGGTGCAGAAGCTACGGCTCAGACCAGGGCCGGCTCTAGGGCGGTGCGATCGGTGCCACCGCACCGGGAGCTGACTTGGGGTGGGTGTGTCATTTTTAGAAGTAATATTATCATTTTAAAAGCACCAACCTACTGGCGCGTTCCTGGCCTCCAGCAATTTTTGTAGGCATCAATTAAAACGTCAAGATAACTCTGGTGATTTATCGTGTTCTTGGAAAGAGGCCAGAGGTTCGTCCAGTGGAAGTTTTGCCTCATCCTGGGTGGCACAGGGGGTTAAAATGCCTGCTGCTAAGAACGTGTACCATGCAGATAACAAAGTGCATATAATGTAAATAGGTCCGTGGGTTTCTGCTTCTGCAAGACAGCTCCTTTTGTTACTTGTCGTTTGTAAGTGAAAACTGTAATGTAGAACTTGAGCTATTAACTGTAATCAAAGAGCTGTGTGTAAACTGCAAGGTATATGTTAGAGCTATATGTTTTTTTGCCCAGTCTTTCATTATCCTAATCTTGCCAAAAGGGTTCATTAGGGTGGAAAACAATTCTTGTTATTAAAGAGAACCCCTAAGAATGGACACAAACTATATTGCCTACCAGTATCGATGACGTTACTGCTACCCTACACCTTGTAGTCCTGTCTGATGTAACATTCCCTATACACAGATTTACACACCTATGATTGTCTCAGTGCAATGTATGGTTGATGTAAAGTGCTCTGACACCTTAAACTGGTATGAGTGGTGCTGTAGAACTAAATTAATCCGAGAAACAGTGGTTCTGGAGACTTGAGGGGCACTGTTAAAGGGCTGTGGTGAGGGAATCCATGGCAGAGGTGGTCATTGGGGGGCGCTACAGACATTATCGCACAGGGCGCAACCAGCGCTAAAGCCGGCCCTGTCTCAGACGTCACCGACGCTTTCCTCCTGGGATTGGCTTTTTCTGATCAAGCAACTCAGATGTATCCGGTCGCCCAGTTTCATCAATGAATGCAGTCTGTGGTGCACATGAGAACTTGTACTTTTGACACACACTTGCACTTTAACAAGAATATATATTTTTTTCATTTTTTAATAAAATATGAGACCACTTGTCATTTTTTCCTTGGATTGGGAAGGTCAAACTGTGAGCAACATTTGTTCTTTTTGTGCTTCTCATATTTACCTTGGACATTAGAAGGGTCAATTGGAACCACGAGTAAAACAAAAAGTGGTGGCAAGTATTATGTATGCCAGGAAGTGCTTTTGCACTCAAATGAGAGGTTTACGTTAACAAACAAGGGTTCTGTGCCTGGTTTGCATGCATTATTACCCGATATTTAACATGAGCACCAGGGCCGGATTGGGAACCGAAACTGGCCCTGGCAAACTGCTCGCCCGGCACCCCCTGGGTTGAGGGGGGGTGCAGCCGAGCAGTTTGCGAGGGCTGGTTTCGGCCGATTTTGTTACAGGGGGCCGATATTGCTGACCCCCGGTAACAAAAATGGCCCCCACTCTACCGGCCCACTGGGGAAACGCCCGGTGCCCGCTACGGCAATTCCGGCCCTGATGAACACATACGACCTGCCCAGACCTGGTGGTGTCGGTCTGTGCTAATATCAGAGCAAGCACACTCTTCTACGAAAAGGTGTTCATGCTAATCGGGCACAAACTCTGTTCACACCCACTTTAAGGTGTTTTTTAAAGCTTCCTAGAAGTGCTACGGAGAGCAGGGCCAGCGCCCGGTGCAACAATGTTAATTGGCACCCCAAATTATCTTCTTCTCCTCAGACCTATCTCTCTACTGCCCTGTTTGGCCAAAATATGTGAAAAAGTAGCTAACAAACAACCGTCTGCTTTTGTGGAGAATGAGAGGCTTCTCCATCCGGCTCAATCGGGCTTTAGAGCCTCTTATAGTACTGAGTCTGCCTTAGTCGAGGTGTCGGAGGCGATCCGCGATTGTCTGGATTCAGGGGGGAATGCTGCCCTTATCCTTTTAGATCTGTCGGCGGCATTTGACACCGTCCCCCATGACTTGCTTCTATCTCGGCTAGCTGCTATCGGTGTTACTGGTTCGGCCTGGAGGGGGCTGGAATCCTTTCTTACCCTCCGGTCACAACAAGTCTGGCTTCCTCCTTTTGCTTCCCTCCCCCAGCCTGTGTCCACTGGAGTTCCCCAGGGCTCCTCGTTAAGCCCCCTGCTTTTTAACATTTACATTACGCCTTTAGTTCAATTGGCAGAGGAAGGTGGGGCTAAGGTGGTGGCATATGCGGACGATACTCAGCTCTTGTTTACTTGGGATAGTACTGACTTTTCCACCTCTAGAGTACAGAGCTGTCTTGCTGCAGTCTTTCATTGGCTGTCTGCCGCCCAATTGAAGTGCAATAAGGAAAAGACGGAAATTTTACTCTTTGGTACTTTTCCACCTCACTTTAGGGACTCTCTCTGGCCCTCAGCTTTCCCCTCTCCCTCTTGTACGGGTCTCCCCGCAAAAAACTTAGGGATTTGGTTTGACGAGCAGCTATCTTTTATGACTCAAATAAAGAAGCTTACAGGTTGCTGCTTTGGCATTCTCAGATCCTTGAAAAAATTTCTACCTTTGTTACCCAGATCAGCAAAGGAGACTGTGGTTCGGGCTCTTATCCTCTCCCGCCTTGATTATGCCAATGGTCTCTATGTTGGTCTGCCCGACTACCTGCTGAGTAAACTGCAGGTGATTCAGAATGCCGCAGCCCGGCTGGTGGTGAACCTTCCCATCAGAGCCTCTATCTCTTCCTCACTTCGCACATTGCACTGGCTTCCTGTCAGGAAACGCCTCGAATTTAAAGCATTGGTCCTTGCCCATCGGGCTCTATATGATGGAGGCCCTTCTTATCTCAAAAAACGCTTTTCCTTTTATCAACCTTCTAGGGTTTTGCGATCTTCTTCGCAGCTGCTGGCCTCTATCCCCAAATTCCGTCTCCAACCCATGGGGGGTAGATCGCTTTCGCTCAAGGCCTCTAGGTTGTGGAATGCATTGCCTCTATCTTTGCGTGCCATTCAGGATGATCGCCTGTTCAGGAAACACCTTAAAACCCATCTGTTCTAATCTGTGTTTTGTTTGCTGTTCTCATAGCTCGCGCCGGGACACTCTTAGGAGTAGCTGAGCGCGTTATAAAACCCAGTAACATAACATAACATAACATTCTCTCACTACCACCCTTTAACAGTGCCCCTCAAGTCAGCACAACCACTCTCTCTCATGCATTTCTTTTGTTTTATAGCACCACTCATACCAGTGTAAGGCGCCAGAGCACTCTACAACACATACATATTACACAGAGACAATGAATCATAAGTGTGTATATCAGTGTATACGAACTTTTACATCAGACAGAGGTCCAGAAGGTGTAGGAGTCACATGTCATCCATACTGGTAGACAGTATTGTTTAAGAGTGCTTGGTCTGGAGAAGCACAAACTCAGAATTTAAACGTAATACCATGGTCGAAGGTTGGCTTCAATAATAAGAACTTATTTCTTCCCAAGTGAACCCGTTTGCAACATTAGGATGAGGAAAGACTGTGGGAAAAAAAATCATAACGCTCTAATCTATACCTTGCAGTTTGCATACAGCTCTCTGATGACAATTAATAGCTCATTGTTCTGTATTAGGATTTAAACTTATGAACTGCAAGTAAAAGGGGCTCTCTGACAGACGCAGTACACACTGACCTATTCACAGAGTATCCGCTTTGTGATCTGCATGGTACACGTGCTTTGCTGCAGGCATTCTAACCTCCTGCGCTACTTTATGATGACTCAAAACTACCACTAGACAAAACTCTGATCTCTCTGCAGGAGGCACACCAATCACCAGAGTTATCTTAACATTTTTATGGTTGCCTGAAAATTGCTGGAGGCAGGGAATGTGGCAGCAGGTGCTTTTACAACCATACTGTACTTGAAAACACAGTGCTCCCCCACCCCCAAAGTCAGCGGCCAGCAAACCATACAGTAATCAGGTTACCACACATTTTTCCTCGTTTGGAGGATTGTGCTATTTTTTGGTAATTTCCAGTGTATCAGTAATAGTGCCAGGAGGTATTCTCGTAGTACAACACACCTCCTCGAAAGTGTTGTGTGTGTATCTGTCAGGGTAAACCACCACAGCATCAAGGGCTGTACATCAGGCATCACTATACCGCAGGCATTATATCAAAAGTCACTACAACTTAATTGGGAATAATATGGAAGCGGCTTCTCTTAATACAAGATTAGCCACTTCTGTGGTATTTTCAGGATAAACCCTCAACTAGGCTGAACCGCTATTGAGCCTTTTAAATGGCATGCTCCATTTCCCTTGCATACAGTATTCCTAAGAAAAGCATGATTTTGTCCTTTGATTTTTCTTTTTAAAAATAAATGCATAAATAAAGTTTAGCTAAGTGCCAAAGTGACTACCTAGAAGTACAAAGCCCTTTTTCAGTTGCAAACCATGCGATTTGTTACATCAAAGAGTTTGCGATTGCAGAATTGGGGAGAGGATGTAGGCTTACGGGTAGAGCGATCGCACTCGAAGCTGGGGAACCGGGTTCGAGTCTCGGCAACGACGCTCAACATCCTGTGATTCTGGGCTAATCACTTAATCTCCCCGTGCCTAACAAAACTGAATGTGTCCTTCTGTAACGAAACTGGTGCTAGTAAAGCGTTCTGATACCCGATGTCTCGGGTCTAGTTCGTGCTATATAAAACTCTAAGAAAAAAAAAAGAATGTTTTTTCACAATGTACAAAAGCTCTTTATTATTTGGAAAAGAATTCTTACTCATAAAAAGACCCCTGTATCCCTTTCCAAATAATAAAAAAGAATGGGCATGAAAAGGGCAGTCACCTCCTATTTGCAAGTTGAAAAGGCAATGGTTTAAGTTCTCAACTGCTATTACATACCATTAATCAGTTATGGGCCCTGGATTTAGGATGGTAAATCATTTGGGATTCAAATCGTCTACCCCAATGCCTTCCAAATGGGAAATATATTTTTGTTATAGGAGAACAAGTGCCTTTAAAAGACATGAGAAAGGCAAATGCAGGAACAGAGGTCTGCTGTGCCTTGCAGGTCTCCATTCCTAGCTCATCACACGGGGTCGCAAATTGCAAAATGCCTAATTAATATTCATGAGGCAGGTCGCTTTGCGATCCAGTATGAATGCACAATTTGCAATGCGACCTATTCCTACAAATGTTGCACTCACATTGCATTCCCAACTGCAAATACGTCAGAGAGCAATTGCACATTCCTGGCTCGCAAACAGGAATAGTACATATAGCAAGCAGTAAGTGGCTAAGTGACATAGTGACCTCACAGCAGCACTGGCATGAACTCAGCGTCTAAAGAGTGTAAGTTAATAAAAAGCAGCAGCTTTCCCGTTCCTGCTGCTCCCCACTGGCCCCCAGGCTGCTCCTCTCCTTGCTGTTCTTTGTGTGGAATTGTTACCAGAATATGCTGCTGATTCAGCAAAGAATACCACTGGGAAATCTTGTCCTCCTGCATGGATTGATCACTTACTATTTTTATTCAAGCAGAGAGTTAGAGTAAGATAGCACTGGGAGCTGACTCAGCAGAAGCGCGCGCACAGCCTGTGTCTGAGCTAAGACTTGACTTAGAGAAGCAGGAAGGCACTTGGCCCGAGTGATATTTTCATTACACCAGCAAAATTCCCGAATTTCTTGTTGAATGGAATTCACGAAATTTCGCATTAGGTTACTTTTTCCTAAGAAGTCCCACAGGGTTAGTTTAACCAGACACATTGTCTCCGACAGACACTTTCTTCACGAACTAGTCTCCTGTTTGTGTTTCGCAAGACTCTTTTTACACGAGGTGGAAGCTCAGATAACAAAAACATGCTCAAGATACCAGCAAACCAGATTTCACCACGAAAGTGTCATTTTATGAAATTACCCAATTTCGGGCACTCTAGGGAGATTCCATCAACATCACTGTAACACTTAACTGCAGCTGGACATTAAATCACGGTTTCAAATATTTATTTTGATAATTAAACTAAGTGAAGACATAACTTAGTAAAGCAAGGATCATTAGGGGATCAACACTAACTAGTAAGCAGAAAAGCGACAAACAATTCAGAGGAGGATGCTTACATGTGAAGTTGGTGGTTTCGGTGCGTTTTGTGGTCCACATTCTTTTGTAACCACATAGACGAGTCACCTATGCTTTATTTAAGAAAGCAGAGTAACAGACAACATTTTGGGGCATTCACCTTTTCTTTTATGCCTCCGGGTGGAACACTGGATACAGAGTAGTGTTCTACCACAGAATGGCAGCGCCTGCCAGTTCGCAGGCTCATTCAATCAATCAATCAATCAATCAGGGGTTTATATAGCGCAGCTACTCACCCACGAGGGCCTCAAGGTGCTATGGGTCCATATTGTGCAGTGCTCATCTGAAGAGCCAGGTCTTGAGGTCTCTCCTGAACTGGATCAGTGTAGGGCTTTGCCGGAGGTGGAGGTCGTTCCAGGGTCTTGGCTGTGAGGTAGGAGAAGGACCTTCACCCCGTTCTGGATTTGTAGATGCGTGGCATGGTAGCCAGAGAGAGGTCGGCTAATCAGAGGTTTCTCTTGGGTACGTGGAATGGAAGGAGGTTGTTTAGGTATGCTGGTCCGATGTTGTGGAGGGCCCTGTATGCGTGTAGGAGGAGCTTGAAGGTTATTCTTCTTTCCATGAGGAGCCAGTGGGGGTCGTGGTGTTGGGTGATGTGGTTGCAGCGGGGATGTCTAGGATCAGTTTGGCTGCAGCGCTCTGGATAGTCTGGAGTTTTCTAAGGTGTTTTTTGTTGATTCCGGCGTAGAGTGCGTTGCTGTGGTCCAGTCTGCTAGTGATGAGGGTGTGTGTGTGTGACAATTGTTCTGGATTCGGAGGGGATCCATCTGAACTATTTCCAGAGTAAGTGGAGGGTGTTGAAGCAGGCCAAGGATACGGCTCATTTGAATCTGACTGGGCAGAATATGCCTGATTTTAGTCAATCAGATTGTCTGGCAATCTCATGTCAGTGAATTCTCCTTAATATGCCATGGTATATCCTAAAGAATGACTGTACAGGGAGGATTGTGAGCCACCTGAATAAGAACCAGGTGCTGGAAAATCCCACGTTTAGTACCCAGCCCACTGAAGTTATGTTAAAGTTACATTTATTTGATAGTTAGGTGAACTGGGCATACTGTGAATATAGAGCATGCTCTCATTGGCTGATATGTTTAGGATGTTGAAAGGTGCATGTGTGTGTGTGTGTTAGTCAGAGGGGTTAAACCCCAGCTTTTGTCAAAGGAGAAGTTTGGAGATCAGTAGCCAACAAAAACAGTTGGTACTTGTAGACTAGATTATTTTAAGATTGATCACAAAAGAGCTGCCCAAGGGTAGATTTTGCGACTCATGTATAGTTTAGCGGGCGGTCTGCCATCCTGCAAGCTGTGGGAGGCTATTCCCTATGTCACCCTGGGAGTCTACTGCCCACCATATGTAGATATCTCTGCCTATCCATGGAGATCTCTGTGCCTTCAGAGGAGCTGCCACCTTACAGGCTGCTCTGAAGCCACACACAGTTTGCTGAACAACTGTCATATTTCATGCTGCCGCTCAGCAAAATTTGTTTTACAAGAACAAACTCCCAGAGTTTGTTTTGATTAAAAAAAAATACCAATGGCCAAGACACCCTGTGAATTTTCTCCCACAGTGTGGGGGGTCAGTTTTCTTTTATAGCACCAAATTGTATTTAAAAGGAGAAGCCAAGCAAGAGAACTCATTTCCATCGTCCATCAGCACAGGAAGTGACATCATTTGATGTCCCATAATCCACCTACACAGGAATTACATCACGCCTCCCCCTTCCCAGGACCAACTTAATGATGGCTGAACCGGGTGCACACAGCGGACAAATGTAACAGATGTGCCACTGGTGCGCCAAAGGCAAGCCCGTCTGCCCTCCCTACTACTGGACGGTGCCTAGCACCAGGGACCCTGGTCCTCCCCTCTCCCGCCACTAACCTGCTGCAACCCTTCGTGCCCTCAACTCTGGCCACCGCTCCACATGCTCCTGCCTCAGCTTCACACACTCCTGCCTCACCACACCACACATCACTGAGGGTGCATTCTCTTGCGCTTCCTGCATGTTTGTATGCACTTGCCCACACCCAACACTCATCGCACCCACACCAACTCCACACAACACCCCACTCTCATACACTCACAGAGTCCCCCAACCACTTACACAACACTCTGCTATCGCATGCATGCTCCTCAGCATTAGCACACTCACCAACATGCCACAGAGATCTAGGACCTGCTGTACGACCCACCTATTTTTCCTTAGGGAAACCTGGCTGAGCCCTGCATCGGCACCTGACATCACCACCGCCAGCTACAAGATCACCAGAAAACACAGAATTCACAAGCTCAGAGACAGAATCGCCATCATCAAAAGGACACCATCAGTTGTAGTTGTACAACCTCCACAGACACATCATCCTCCATCACTCTATCATGGAACTCCTGTTGTTCAAGCTCCACATCAATCAATGAATCGCTCATTTGTAGAGTGCACTAATCACCCGTGAGGGTCTCAAGGTGCTGGGGGGGGGGGGTGCTGCTACTGCTCGATCAGCCAGGTCTTGAGAAGTTTCCTGAAGGTCAGCAGGTCCTGGGTCTGTCGCAGGTGGGTGGGAAGGGTGTTCCATGTCTTGGCAGCGAGGTGGGAGAAGAATCTGCCGCCGGTGGTCGTTCTGTGAATGCGTGGAACGGTGGCGAGGGCGAGGTCAGCAGAGCAAAGCTGGCGGTTCCGGTGTAGAAGGTGAGTCGTTTGTTGAGGTATACTGGTCCGGCGTTGTGGAGTGCTTTGTGAGCGTGGGTGAGGAGCTTGAGGCTGATCCTCTTGTTGACAGGGAGCCAGTGCAGGTCTCCCAGGTGGGCTGTGATGTGGCTGTGGCTGGGGATGTCGAGGATGAGGCGTGCGGAGGCGTTCTGTATGCGTTGTAGTCTTTTCTCGAGTTTGGCCATGGTACGCACATAGAGGGCTTAGCCGTAGTCCAGTCTGCTACTGACGAGGGCCTGGGTGACCGTCCTTCTGGTTCCGGTGGGGATCCATCTGTAGATCTTGCAAAGCATGTGGAGGATGTTAAAGCAGGAGGAGACGGCGTTGACTTGCTGGGTCATTGACAGCGATGAGTCCAGGATGAACCCCAGGTTGCGTGCGTGATCGGTGTGTGTCGGTGCGGCTCCCAGTGTGGCCGGCCACCAGGAGTCGTCCAAGGCGGAGGGGCTGGAGCCGAGGATGAGGACCTCCGTCTTGTCCGAGTTCAATTTCAGGCGACTGTTCATCCATTCGGCGACGGCCTTCATTCCTTCGTGGAGGTTGGTTTTGGCGGTGGCAGGGTCTTTGGTGAGGGAGAGGATCAGCTGGGTGTCGTCGGCGTATGAGACGATGTTGAGGTTGTGCGATCGGATGATGTTGGCGAGTGGTGCCATGTAGATGTTGAAAAGGGTCAGTCTGAGGGATGATCCTTGGGGGATGCCCCAGGTGATCTTAGTGGATTCGGATCAGAATGGAGGGAGGCAGACCCTCTGGGTTCTGCCGGTGAGGAAGTAGGTGATCCAGTCTAGGGCTTTGTCGTGGATCCCTGCGTCGTGGAGGCGTATGCTATGGGTGTGGTGGCAGACGGTATCGAAGGCGGCCGAGAGGTCCAGGAGGATTAGGGCCGCGGTTTTGCCGTTGTTCAGCAGGCTCCTGATGTCGTCGGTGGAGGCGATGAGAGCAGTTTTGGTGCTGTGGTTGCTGCCTAATCCGGATTGGGACAAGTCCAGGGTGTTGTTTTCCTCGAGGAAGCAGGTCAGTTGCCTGTTGACAATCTTCTTGATGACTTTCGCCGGGAGCAGGGAGATGGCCCGGAAGTTCTTGAGGTCCTTTGGGTCCGCCTTGGGTTTCTTGAATAGGGCGTTGATCTTGGCGTGCTTCCAGCTATCCGGGAAGGTGGCGGTCTCGGATGGTGAGCTGGAGTGGATGGCGTGCATGATTTTGATGGTGTCGTCGTTGTTGTCATGGGTCCAGGAGAGCCAACTTCAAGCGAGTAATCATGCGTCATAATGAATGAACTAAACTCGGACCGAACTTCGTATTCCGCACTGGTCCTCCCTTCTACTCCTGTGTTTGTGGTTACTACATTTACCAGAATGCCTTGTGAATCAACTAACTCAAACTGTTTAACTCCCCATCTTACCCACTCTCAATAGAATGGATTAATATTACCCATTTTAACACTGATAAACATATCTGGCATTTTAAAGAAACGCAAAAATGCAAGTTTAAATGTTCCGCGGTAATTGTTCGAACAGTCCATATATCAGTAGAGAGCAACACTTTTTTGGGAGGGGCTGTGTGCGCCCACCCCCCTCCTATTTGAAAAGGCTCCCTTGAGCTAACGAGCTTACGAGCTCTGGTTGATGCACCTGCGCCCAGCGAGTGGTACTGAGACCTGAGAAGACTTTGGGCAGCATCTCCAGCAACCCCCAAAAATGTGTTGCTCTCTACTTAAGAAGGACAATTATCCTGAAACACATGTCTAGAGATACACAGCACTGGCTGCACCAACAAGGGTGAAAAACTAAAGTCAGACACCGAAGAAAGTGTAATCATGCACTACATTTATTATGATGCATCGGGGCAAACTGAGTATTGGAGTGTGAAGCAGTGTGCGCCCACTCCCCTCCTATTTGAAAAGGCTCGCTTGAGCTAACAAACTGACGAGCTCTGGTTGATGCACCTGCACCCAGCGAGTGGTACTGAGACCTGAGAAGACTTTGGGCAGCATCTCCAGCAACCCCCAAAAAAGTGTTGCTCTCTACTGAAGAAGGACAATTATCCTGAAACATGTGTCTAGATATACACAGCACTGGCTGCACCAACAAGAGTGAAAAACTAAAGCCTGGCACAGAAGAAATTGTTATCATGCACTGCATTTATTATGATGCATCGGGGCAAACTGAGTGCTGGAGTGTGAAGCAGTGTGCGCCCACCCCCCCCCCTATTTGAAAAGGCTCCCTTGAGCTAACGAGCGGACGAGCTCTGGTTGATGCACCTGCGCCCAGCGAGTGGTATTGAGCCCTGAGAAGACTTTGGGCAGCATCTCCAGCAACCCCCCAAAAACTGTTGCTCTCTACTGAAGAAGGACAATTATCCTGAAACACTTGTCTAGATATACAAAGCGCTGGCTGCACCAACAAGGGTGAAAAACTAAAGCCTGACACCGAAGAAAGTGTTATCATGCACTGCATTTATTATGATGAATCGCGGCAATCTGAGTGCTGAAACAGTGTGCACCCACCCCCTCCAGTTTGAGTTAGTTGATTCACAAGGCATTCTGGTAAATGTAGTACCCACAAACACAGGAGTAGAAGGGAGGACCAGCGCAGAATATGAAGTTCGGTTCTGAGTTTAGTTCATTCACTATGACACGTGATTACCCACCTGTGGGAAGTTGGAGGGGTGTTAAATGTTTGAGAAAGCTAACACAGTCTATGCTGGTACCACTTACTATGGAAAGACGTGTGAAGGTACATCATAGAAATTCCCAGTAATTTCAAGGTTGTCAATAATACTGCTGAACCTGGTGGTTATTGAGTAAATATGGGTTATTATGAGCGCAGAACACTTGTCACGGTAAGCGTGGTGCGATTGTTATCATACAAGGATATAATATTAGTGTTTTTAGGGGTTTATTGGGGTTCAAAAGCATTGCCGAGGCATTGGTGTTTAGACTTGTGATATGAGAAGGTCTCAATAGTTGGGATGTGCAACAGGAGGGTTAAAGTTGAAGAATGTTTAAAGGAATAGAACAGAACAGTAGTTTATGCACAAATGTGAGTGTTCTTGCATGCAGCTCGGTATAGTTCCAATGAATTAAATATATGCACGTAGTTTGTTTGTTAAATGTAGGAGTGTAAGAATGAAGCTGATGTGTATTAATCTTGTATTTTAGATACCCCTGATGAAGGGGAGAGGAGTTGGCCTAACGGCTAGGGCGCTCGACCTCGGACCTGGGGAACTGGATTCGAGTTTCAGTAATGACGCTGAACATCCTGTGATTCTGGGCAAATCACTTAATCTCCCCGTGCCTAACAAAAAATTAATGTGTGCCCTCATGTAACATAACTGGTGCTATGTAAAGCGCTCTGATACCCGATTCGGATTCAGGTTAAGTTCGTACTATATAAAACTCTGCAATCCCGAAATGCATTGGGTGACTTTTAAATAAAGACGTGACATGTGGAAACGGCTTTGCTCCTGTGCGTTTATGAAAAAACTTTGCCTTAATCTGGAAATGAGTAAAACTAATCGATTAAACAAAGGAGAAAAGGTGAAAAGTAAACGGAGTAAATAGTGAACAAAGGGAAGGTTAAACATATAAATTCGATTTATTTGATTCATTGAGTCATGGACTTGGTTGCGCAGCTTGATAGGGATCACATGAGGTCCCTTCGCACTCGTTCAATACTTAGCGCAATTGGGCGAAGAGCGAAACAAGTGAGCACGCCGCTACAGTTTTTAACAGTGGAGCATAGTTTACATGGAGTACATTGGTGTGCATCTTGCCACCCTTGTCATTCAAACCAGGGAATTCTGCCATGTCTGTGGCATAGTAACCTGTCCGCCAAACTCTAATGGGACCCTTTCTGAAGCAAAGCTACCCCGGGCTCCAGTGGAACAACTCAGAATAGGGACTTCCAAGGTCCTGATTTTGAGGTGAGGTAATATGGGTATCAAACCTTCATGTGACTTGAAATGAATAAGACATTGACCCCGCAATAATAATCTTTCAGGTGAAGCCAGAATTACAGCAGTTTTAGTTTGTCTTCAGTATTCACTTTTTAGACCAAACAGACTACTGTTTACGTAGGTCAGTCAGTGGGTGGGGCAGATGTCCCGCCAAATAAATAGTGCATTGCTATCTGTGGCAGTGTAAATAAGGCAGGTGTAATATCCACTGCTTTTTGAGGGGTGAAACAGATGAGAACCATGGAAAGGAAATCCACTTCCACTGAAAATAGGAGTTAGTGCAGTGGAATTTCACCAGCGCCTATTTTCTAGCCAAGCAGAACCTACGAGACCCTCGGGTCACATTTCGATGTGAGGGATTTAGTGAGGTAAAAAGGAAACTCCCTCTGTCATCCTATTTCTGAAATGGGAAAAGGAAATGTGGAGGGCTGCATCATCAAACATATCCTAAGCCAGTGTATGGAATAACCAGATAAAGCGGACTATGTGGTGTTCAGTTAATGTGGGTGTTGGACTTGGCCCTTTTTGGCAGGGTCATCCCTGAACTGTTTGCCATCCTCTGGTATTTTTGATGACCTGGTGTTGGTGGTGTTAGGACTCTGGGCACTTTATCACCACTGTCCGGTGTTAAAGTGCATGTGCTCTCTATGATAAATGTGGTAAGATTGGTCTACACCTGTTTGGCGTATTTAATTTACCTATCAGTCCCTTGTAAAGCGGTATCTCATATACCCTGGGCCAGTAAATTAAATGTTACTGGTGGGCTTGCAGCGCTGCTTGTGTCATCCACCAAAGTAGCCTTTCAAACCTGTCTCAGGCCTCTGCCATTGCAGGGCCTGCACGCACAGTTTACTGTCGCTGTGACGTGGCACATAAAGTAGGTGCCACGTCTGTGACTCCCCTTTTACTACATATCAGCCACCCCTAAGGTAGGCCCTAGCTAGCCCTTGGGCATGGTGCGCTGTAGGTAAAAGGTAGGACGTGTGCCTTAACTGTGTGGCATGTCCTGGTAGTGACAAACAGCCTATTTGGTTTCTCACTACTGTGAGGCTGCCGTCTCATAGGAATGCATTGGGCATTCCCTGAAATGTGTTTCAGTGGTAATTCCTGATATGAGAGGGGTCGCTTGATCAAGTTTGGTATGTTTTGAATAGTGGTAATAAATGCTGCGTAATGGTGTTCACAGATTTATTATCACTATTTGCTATGTGTCTTTGTGCCTGCCTGTTGTGTATTGCATGTCTGGCTCTGGATGACAGGGGCTAGGGAGGTGCAGTGGCTCCAGAAGGGCTGGGTGAGTTAGCGCTAGGCTGAATAGGCCGATCTGCATGTGGAGTAGTGGGAGGAGTAGCACCTGGGACCTGAATAGGACTGTACCTGCCTTACACAATGCTGGCTCCGTCCCCCTGTGGTGTGTCTGGGGCCAGGGCCTAGACTAAGAATGGGGACTGTTGTGCACTGCTTAAGTGCCCCCCAGAACTGGTTTGGAGTGGGCACAGATCCCGGTGCCTGGGGAAAGAACAAAGACATTTGTAGTATAAATATTGGGGCTGTGACCCCGTGTCTGTTGGACTCACTGGACTGGTGTTTACTGGAGGACTGCTGGGTGCCAGGAGGAACTGCCAAGAAGGACTGCCCTCTGCTGGTGGGCCCTTAAAGCTGGCCTGCCTGGGCTCAGCTTTGCCCTGTAGGACTTTGAGGACTTAGCGCCGGGCTGAGCGCTCCATCTTATTTACCCTTTAATCCAGTGCTGATGAGCGCCCCGCTTTTCCTGCACTCTGTGGTCAAGAGCAGGTGGGGCACTTCACTTTACATAAGTGCCAACGTGCTTTTCGATGTGTGGGAAGAGTGCGGTGTCCACACACCCGAAGCGTGAAGCCTTTCCCATTTTTGTCCGCTGAGCCCGAAAAGTGGGTTCTTGTTTCAAATGCGGCGAGAGCAGCGAACGCGAACAGGAAGTCAGGGAGCTGGTACGCCTGGTTGTGGGCGGGGCTCTAATCCAGGAGGTGTAGAGCCCCATGTGTTGCCGGTGCGTGGGGGCTCCACCCGAGGGCGCGGGGATTGCGGGACCTCAGGAGAGGCCGACTGACACAGCAGGGAGAAGCTTTCCAGGCTCCCGGAGTGAGGGTGAGATCGGAGGGGCTGACTGAAGGGGAATCAACGCCTCCCCTTGTCAACACGGAGGTAGCCACACCGCGGAGAAGCGGGCGGCCGCTTTTTGGTCATCTCTTTGTTCTCCAGGGGGGGACGCCCCTTAGGTCTTCCCGCCCTAAGGGGCATCGCGCTGACCTTTTGGGGGAGTAATGACGAGACTACCCGGACATCAAGGGCACGGGACACAGAGAAGTCTCCCATGTATTCAGCTGGCCTGCAGCTGCACTGCATCACTCGCCGCAGCTGCCGAGTTGGGACCCTAGGTTCCACATTCCCGCATTCCCTGTGGTAAGAGGGCACGTGGCCCAGGAGCCTACGCAGGGAAAGACAGTGGCCCTAGTTTTATGGTGGTTAAGCCTACTATGGGCATAAGGCTCCTAATGGGGGGCACTTTGTCTTCGGTGGCATTGCGGGGCGAGCCCAGGACAGGGCTCCCACTTAGGAATAAGCATATGTTGTGCCCTGATGTAAGGGCACGTGGCCTGTGAGGTGCCCTAACGGTGATGAGGAGGCCGGGGCAGTAAATATGCCTTCTAGGTGAATAATGGCTCCTTTAGTTATGGGCTATGTGCACACTAATAATGTTTACTAAGGTACACTGCTGGGTATGATGTTTCTATAATGTGCACTGCGGATGATGTTGTATACGCATAACCTATCATGTAGTGTAGGCCTAATGTGGGCCTGATGTGATTATGATGTTTTGCATAATATGCTACACTGGGTAATGCTATGGTGTTCATAACTAATGTGTTTATACTAAGTGTTTCCTTACCAGTAGTTACTGGTTGCTTTTGATAATTGTGAGTTCTGATGTTACCAAGGGGGTGAGCAGGGGTTATATTCAGTGTGTAACTCCCTTGTCCTGATGAGAGTGGTGGTTTCTGCCTGACTTAGGCGCATGACCTAGCCAACCAGAAATCCCATTTCTAACAGTGAGGTTAGCAATATCTCCAAAGGATGCGAGAGGTTGTGCACGTACCACTCCAGAATGGCACATTTAAGACATTTAATAGAGGCAATTCTTGTGTCAGCACCCTAGACGTAGCCTTAAAAGTCTTGTTGCTTCTTGGTCCTAGCTACAATATATTTCCAGGACATCATAGTGCGTACTAAGGCTGTAGACTGGTCTTCTGTGATGTCTTTGAACTGAAAACCCTAGATGATAACAGCACATCTCTTTGTCTGTGATCATTATCGGATCCCCTTCCTTTTTCATAAACAAATAGTGCATGGGGTTGATTGGCAGCATGTCAGGAATACTGGAGTTTGTGCTCTCTGGAGATTGTGTCCAGTTTCACAGGGACGTAACCACATTTCTCAAACTCTAGAATACAAGTATGCTATGGGTCAGCCTTGGAGACTAGCAAACCGCCCAGTGGCGGCTGGGGACGTGAAGGAGGGTGAAATCACAAGGTAACACAGATCAGCATTGGTCCACTCAAGTGATTAGGGTAGGTCAGGTTAGCTCCTCCTTCCACAGATAGTAAACTTTGCTTGCTGCCACTCTGAAATTCCTGCTCCAACTTAAAACACTCCACATAATCTAGGCTTTCCAGATCTTCAAATTCAGTTCCAGGACTGTATCCAGGTCACTTGAGGGTCTACTTATGGGCTCCTTGCTTCCATACCTTGATAAGCCCTTGTACTGATACTCACAACACATTGTATCCTTTTCTACACAAGTATACTTACATTGAAGGTGCCTTGTTTTAAGAATAACGGGGTCACCAGTCAGTCCACTGTAGACCAAGGGTTCTTGCCCATTGCCTTCCACCAGACTGTGCTCCTGACATCAGCGGAATGAGACACTATTTCTTGTATTTCTTGTCGCTCTATCTCCAGTCCCTTTTTTCCCCTGATTAGTCACTTCAGATTACTGGGTTCATTACAGATCTTACTTGATGTGACTCAAATGGAAGGAGTAGGGTTAGCATTGTTATCCCTGGCCTGAATTCTAGTGAAATCCTGGCACAGCCTCTCACTCAGGCTGTCTGCTGTTTAGCACTAAAAACAGTCTTTATCCTACAACTATTAAAGAATACCTCTTACCTTCACTACTAGTTACCCTAACAAACTTGAAAGTGGAGCCACCCAAAATACCAGCACAGAAAAATGTGAGACACTCTGCGCCCTTACTCTGCAGTTTAACTACATTTCGGCATAGATAAGCTTACACAATGCATAGATCCTCTGTTTTGCATATCTAGATGTCTAGGTACTTTGCCTCACAGCCTTGAAAATATTTTAACATCAGGCCCTCTGCTACACACATGGCAAACCCGAGCCTGTATAGAGAGGTTTGTGGTGGGTTGTCTTCCCAAGATATACCAATATTTCTCCGCCCCCCCCATGATGGAGCCAAACGATTAATTGTAAAGCACACTTGCTAAAATATATTGGCTGCAAAACAGTAGCTCTTATGAAGGAAGGAATCCTATGAACTGTTGCTAATGTCTGGCATAATGCTCGAGAGCAGCATGTGTCTGCGGCAGCAACCCATGCATGCGTCTGTAAGAAGATTGTCGTAAACAAATACAAGAGCAACCCATTTGCTAAAGGTATTATCATATGAAACAGTCTATATTGTACATTCTGGTGATTAATGTTCTACTGAGCAGAATATAATAACATGAATTTTGTGGCCCTCTCAGAAATTGTTGGTAACTATAAGTGAGGTGGATGATTTCACATCTAATACAAAGACGTTTTAGCCATGAACAGATCACGCACAATTTGAGCGCATTTTCTAACTATATTTTGTGTAATGTTCACTGTATCAGGTGTCTGGTGATCTATGTAGGGTTGACAACTCAACAAGTGAAAAGAAGGATCACATTGCAACTTTGCTGCACAGTAACTCCTAGCCTAACACTTCACTGAGAAAGGCCACATGGAAAAAGACAACAGATGGCAAGTGACTGAAGTAGCCAGGAACCCACCCAGAGGCGGACACCTTGAGGAGATCCTATAGAAATGGAATCGTAAATGGATACAGCTGTGAATCCATCAGTGATGGACTTGACCAATTTTTATCTTTGGTTGTAGACTTTTTTTAAATTAACTTTGCACCTTTTAGAGTTGGCAGAAGGTACTCACTCTGTCACAAACATGAAGAATATCCTGTCCGCCTTATACAAGTGCATTATAATATATTACACTTGTATAAGGCGGACAGGATATCTGCCATGATTGTGACTGAGCACCCATCAGCCGAACTCTAACTCATGCCCCTTTTCTCTTCTTTGCTATCACTTATGTGCTCAATTGTCTTTGTATATGCACATTTATTCTTGTACTGACATGTTCCTGTTCCTTTCATAGTTTATGTTTCAGAAAATGAATTCCCGAACTCACTTATTTCTACGTAGTCTTTTTCTACGTAGTGCATCAAAACCTGCCCTTATCCGCCTCATAAATGTTTTTACCGATCTCTACCAAAATTATTGTGGGTGCGCTTCTCTGCAGCTCAGGGCTCGTTTTTGGGTCTGGCGGACAGTTTCCCAGAATGCGGACATGGCACACCTTCACTATTAACAAACACAGCGGAACCAGTTTGGGTTCCAATCAAACTGCAGAGCCATTTCAGAAACTGAATGAATCAAACCAATCAAGTTCTCCATTTTATCTTCATTTAAACTCCGTGCTTACTCCATTACTCTTTTTCCATATTCCTTTTATTCCATGTTTTCTTCAATTCATTTTATTCATTCACTAACCATGCCAGGCTTTTCACATCAACGAAAAGGACACCAAATAAATCCACATGTTGCGTTTTTATTTTAAAATAACCCAAATCATTTCGGGAAGCCATCTTTCCTTCCTCAGGGGTATCTAAAATGCAGTATTAAAACAATTTTCATGGAGATTGCCATCATCGTGAATAGTACATTTAGACATCGACCATGTATTTGCATTCATTTGCTTGACTAGCTCTATGTTGAACTCATTAATACTGTATGCACCCCTCATAGTGCTAACCTGATACATTCATCATTGTTACATTGTCCGGGGCTGGAAATTCTACACCCAAACCCTTGGGTAGGCTCACGAATATCTTCCATTGGGACCTCCCATTTCATAATGTTATCCTTCCCACTTCCACCCATGTTCTGCAATTGCTTTTGCCTAACAACGGTCTTACTGTAACATAAAAGCTGTCTTCATTAAAAAGACCCGAATTCACGTCTATCGTAGCACATTCTAAAGCTGAAGCGCGTTCCAGATCTTAACATTTCCTGCTCCATGGCGTGCCACAGCACAAACTGAATTCGCTGTTAATAAACTCTTTAAATGGAAGGCCTTCCCCTTCCCCACACGTGATTTATCTCATGCGTGATTTATCTTCACTGTTGCCAGACAGAGAAGGTCACTCTGTCTGCTATGAGTTGTGGGCCACTGATTCTAGGCCCTTATGGATATCTGCTTCTGCTCCGGGTCTCACCAATATTTGGTGGGTGAGTTCGAGAACCTGAGTTATGTGCATAATTTAAGAGAAGAAACTCACAATATACAAATTTTGCTGTACCCTGAACTTCTGATTCCCTTAGCATTCAAGCCATAAGAGTAATTACTGCTTAGATCATAGACTTGAGCGGCTCACTCTTGAATTCGCCTGAATAGTTTAGATGCTTGTGCTAATTTTATTTCAAGTACCCTGAATACTTTATAAATCTACCCTTACAAGTGTGTACCTATTGATTAGATTCCTCAACTGGGTGTCTCATTTTTTGTGTACTTCATATTCTCTTCCGACACTTTTCTTTTAAGAACAACAACATGCTTACCTCGTCAATTTCCAGGGGTCGGTCACCTTCATGTGGCTTTACAACCAATGCTCTAGCACTCCATCTATTTAGAGAGCAACTTCCTCATGTGTCTCAACTATGTCTCGATATATACGCTTTGTTTTTTGCGCCCTGGTGATGACCTCAGAAAGTATTTATTGTGGTGGAGGTGTTGTCGACTTCACAGCCAGAAGATTAGGACTTCGTGTGCACATTCACAGACCATACTGAGAATTATGAATCGCTAATTCATCTGACTTTACTGGAATTTTTACTATTCTCGGTTTAAGGGTGATCACTGAGGACACTGAGCTCCTTGCCATTTCTATCTTGTTTTGGATGAAGCTTTGGATGATGATCACATACTCTGTTAATGACTAAATACCACACACAACTCAAGGCAGCTAGCTGATATGTCTCTATCCCATTTGGGTTTGAATTAATTACATGGCGGATGAAAACATTGAAATTCTCTGCATAGATTAATGTAGCAATTGATTTGCTTCATATTCACTGAACATGTTATTGAACAAGTTAGTGAATAAGTCCATTGTGAACCAATGTTTCTTCTGATAATTGGAAAACATTAAGCAGTTCTTTCGCTCGGAGGTCTTCACTGCTTTTTGATCTACAGTGTTTACCAGTATCCCCTAAAGTCACTCGGTGCAGTCTGAGCTTTTCAATTAGTACAGACAGCGACACACACTGGTCCACGGACGGGATTAATAAACCTAGGAAGAGAAAAGCCTTTAACTAGCACCATGGGGCATTTCACATCTTCCCATGTGCTCTGCCTCACCACCCGAGTCAGTGGGCTGGCCATAAAGACAGACAGACAGACATACACACTTACACAAACGGTAAATATCTGCCAACCTACACGCTCTTGGATGACTTTGGAGCTGCAGCTTCATGCATTGTGTGCTCTCAAGCAGGTCATAATTTAGGAAAAACCAAGCCCAGTTTATAAGCACACAAATATCCCCCGAGGGTATCAAGAGACAAAGAAAGGATACAGAAAGACAAAAACATACAGTCCTAAAATCTTCAGGGCTGGTTGGGAGTCCACAGTTTAAATCGCATTAATGGATGCATACAAATGTATTTTGGGGGGAAACCCCTTCTTCACCATGTTCTGTTTTACTGTCCCAAACTCTGTACTGTGGGGGGTGGTAGAAAATGCTTCTCTCAAACGTGAGCAAAAGTCACATAAGATATACAGGAGCCTGTGAAACCTTTCTGAACTGTAATTCATCCAAAAGATGATATAGGGAATACTCCAGTGCGATGAGTATATTGTATTTCTTGCTTATAACGCTCTTTGAATGTTTAATACTCTATTTTTCTAATAGCACGTGCAATAAGGGAGCATTAGGAACAATGAAGTACATAGATTATACCAGGTATATACCTCTGTTCACTCTTACCCATCTCAGCGAGGCTGGTGAATCCTGGGACTGCTGGAGGAGGCCTCTGGCCCTTTGCCAGATTTGGAGTACTTGATGACCACTGCTTGTATCCTTCCATCAGTGGTTTAAGGCTTCCAACGAAAATGGGGGGAGGTAAGAAAAAGCACTATTAATGCTCAAGTTGCACACATGATGCATGTCTTTACTAACAAAGCACAAGGTGACTATGCTATTTGCTCTGCATTGGGCATTTCATACATATATTTAAATAATACAATTTGGACAAGGTGGATGTAATGGTAATGAAAGTCTCCAGGGACAAAGAGGGATTAAACAGCATGCCAAAAAAGATGGTGACGGGACCAGAATATCTGGGAAAAGCGTTTGGTGGGGAGGTAGGTGCAGAGGTGGCTGGAAGGTAGATTTGTTGTGGTGACTATGAGGAACGACACACCTGGGCACGGCGAATATCATGTAAAGCAGGCACATCAATTCTGAACAATCAACATGACAACAAATAGTTTCTTAAAGACAAATCTTGAACCAGTATAAGTTGACTTAATTAATTTTTTCATATTTCATTTATTTTTTTTATATAAAAAATATATATATCCCAATTCTAATACTTTTTTTTAATAAAAAAACTTTTCTTCCATTTTTTTCAATAATTATGCATGTTTTGTACATACTGATAGACAATTGTCGCACACTGTCTATACAGGCTCTTCCATAATATCGTCCATATGGATCGATGTGTCTCTCTTGGGCATCTACCACACCTACAAATCTTTCAAGTAAACTGTATGCAATAGGAGAGAGACAAACATTAAAGGGCACATGATTGCTCACTTTACGATTGCTGACAAATATGATAAATTTAGACTAAGTGCCTTACATCTTTATCCATCTTGGGTGGTGTATCTGAACTACCATTTGACAGTGGCCCATTGATCCGCATTCATCAGTATACGTTGTGGATGCAGGAGTTCATCCATAGAGGGCCAGTCATTTTGAGAGCATAATAAATTTGAAAGTAAATACACAGCAGCAGTGAAATCTCCATCTGTTTAACATTGTGTGGGTCTGTTCCAAGTCTTGAACACCCAATAGTAACTACTGTGACGGAGTCCTGACAAAGGCCTATGCCGAAACGAGCGTTGTATGTCAATATGCCGCCAGTCTCTGCACATCACAACTTGACTCTTGGTTTTAAAAATTGATTATTCGGTCATCGATATCAAAAATAAGTTTGTATTGTGATAATAATGTGAAATATGACAACTGTATATGATCTTTTGACAATTGTCTATCAGTATGTACAAAATATGCATATTTATTGAAAACATGGAGAAATTTTTTTTTAATTAAAAAAAGTATTAGAATCGGGATATATATTTTTTATATAAAAAAAAAGAAATAAAATATGAAAAAATAAATTAAGTCAACTTATACTGGTTCAAGATTTTTCTTTAAGAAACTATTTGTTGTCATGTAGATTGTTCAGAATTGATGTGCCTGCTTTACACGATATTCACCGTGCCCAGGTGTGTCGTTCCTCATAGTTGTATTTTCCCTGTCAGGGTAAGTCTATCCGATATTCAGGGGCCCCGTTCTTTCCCAAAAGATTTGCTGTGGTGTACACAACAAAAGCCATCCAAGAGAACTTTGAGGCAGTCAGAGATCCATGATTGAGGTCTAATGGGTGACAGTGTGTCTGATCTCCCAATCCTAATCAATTCTATGAGTCAGGACATCTGCAACTTTATACATTTATACATTAATTATTATATATAAACATAACAAGTTACACAGTTTCAGAAGGAGAGAGTGTACTGAGGAGAGAGGTTTCTCATAGAGAGGAATGGTCAGCAGTACAAATACTGTCCACTTCTCAACTTAATGATAACGATTTTACTTCATAAATGCCCCAAACACAATAGTTTTCTTTGGTGTAAATAGAACATACTGATTCTTCTGATTAGCTGTGCCACCTCGTGAAAATTTTTAGCATCCTTGTAAAAAGAGTATTATGAATGATTTCATATACAATATGTTTTTAATTTTTTTAAAATATTATTTTATGTGATAATGAAATACATCCTATTTAGTAAACTGTGGTTTGTTTTCATTATGATTGCAGCCCTGAGTACATTTTGCTATGTTATTGGAACAAAACGGGTTAGCTGTTTTACTTTTTACTATCATGCTTACAAAGAATATAAAAAGGGATTTTAATTAGAAACTTGCATTCATTCCAATATTTTGTGTTCTATGGTGTGCTCGCCTCAATTTGGGCGATTAAACAACAACTAAGTGTTTGAGTGGATGGAGTGATGCAATGGCGATGTCATACACCACAGGATGGAGGAGGTGAGAGCCAAGTGTTTAAAAGTTTTGGGACTGAAATAATCAGATGGAGCACATGAACAACTTAAAGCTTAATGATATGGTAAAGTTTAGTTGTCCATGAGATGTGGGGGGGAGATATTGGCATAGTGGGATGGGGAAAAGGAAGTGTGCTTGAAGGTAGCCAGGGCTAAGAGAAGTGAGGGAAAGGTGACTCAGATGATTACGATTTTGGATTAGAATTAGAAGGCAAAGTCCATGGCTGAAATGAGTTAGCGAGTGATTGATTGATGGTCCTGCTGGGTGCAAGGATGCAAAGATGAAAGCTTTCAGACAGCATACACAGGGAGTGAACTGAGGCTGTTTCGTGAACAACCTGGATCGTCTTACCCATCTTCCTCGACATTGAGCTCCTTCTGGCAAATTGAACTGGGCCCCCACGTTCGACCTTTCTTCTTCAAACAGCGCTTCTCTTCTTTCTCGCTTTCATCTTTTGGAGGAGTAATACTGCTTTGACCCCATGCCTTGTTGTTCTCCCCTGGTGTCACTGTAAGAATTAAAAAAAGTGCTGATGTAAGCTTGGAATGTAAAATGTGCTAAACAAGAAAAGGTTAACTGTCAAAGTAAATTAAAGCTTGACGAACAGGTCATTATTAATTAATCTACAGTTGTTGAAAAACTAGAGTCACCACATATCCATACATTTTCAGCAGCTGGTGACCACATTTGGGAAATATGGGCCTCTTGGAATTAGGAACATTGTAGGGTGCATGTACAGGATTAGACTCAAAGTGAGCTGGATAATTACAACGGTAGTGATGTAGATGTTGTAAATGAATAGGACTGTAATACTGTAGTGAATATGGAAAACTGAGGGAGGGAGGGAGGAAGAAGGCAGAAGTAAGAAGAGATTGGTTTGGGATAGTGGAAGGGATGAAGACAAGCACTAGCACAGCCAATAGGTCTCGCCTTTGAGATTTTTTAAGTGTTTAACCATGCGGCACATATTCATGGGTGCTGTGCCGCCAGGGTTTGAAGAGCTATACAATTACTATTACACTGGGCCATGCGGTGTGGTTCAGGAATAAATGCCTGCCTCAGGAAACATTTAAGGACACATTCCAAGGCTTTTTAACGCACAGACAGAAAGACAAGTGCCTCAATGCAAGTCAACAGCACTATAACATTCTGTGTGCTACTACATTAATAGAGTATTGAACAGTCTAAGAAAAAAGCAGTGAAGTACTTTCCAATGGCAGAGACGTCACATCCCTCCTCCCCATGGCCCTATTTACTAGGCACCCTTCTCCAGAACTTTCAAAACACTGCTCGCACCATCTGTTCACCAGTAATTCCTCGGCCCCGCCCTCTGTCCCAGTCCCCTGGGTATAGGTAGAGGGGAAATAATGACTAAACAGGGGCGGTGTCAATATCACTTAATCTCTGTGCACCTAAAAACAAAAAATTAACCTGGCCTTGTGTAATGTACCTGGCACTATTGTAAAGCACTTCAATACTTTTGATTCAGTCGATTTTGTGCTCTATAAAAATGCCCCCAAAAATTTATCTGACATTGTGTAATGTACCTAGCGCTCATGTAAAGCACACCAACACCTTCGGGTCGCTCGAGTTCATAATATATAAACAAGTGTTAGGGAAAATGCGATGGAAGTTGCCCAAGACTTGCCCTTAACTGTGCTGCAAGGTTGGGCTGCTGAAGGTCCGGTGACCTAGTCTTGCTAAAGCAACAAGCAGCGAAGAGGGAGGGGTTTGGGGGAAGTCCTCACACTTTCAAGTCAGAGAAAATTAAATGGTGAATTCAAAAATAGTGCCTGACATTTCATCTCATATTTGAATGGCACAGGGAGATTGAGTGATGGGTGCTGAAGCTGAACCACCGAAGATGGGCAAACAGTGACACAAGCAGCAATCAAAGAAACAAATAATCCCCAAATAAACACAAGCACAGAAGTATAATGTTAACAGAAATTGGGCGGTGCTCTGTGGGAGGAAACCAAACACAAAAAGGAGAGGCAAAGAGGAGTGATTAACCACTAGCAAGCAAGCATTTTTGAATGACAATCGAAGGGACAAATAAAAAAGCAATGGGTGGGCTGTAAGCCCACAGACTGAATACAGCATGTCTCGAAGAGACAGCGCATGCTCCTCCTAGTCTCAACCTAAAAAGGAGGCAGAAGAACATATTTGGAACATGTGCAGACCAGAAGGTGATGAAAGATATAGCATAGATGCCAGCAACAGAGAGATGTAACAGGAAAATCAAGGTGCAGCCAAGTTGAAGGAGTTTTTATCATATTAATCTGTTGGAGGGGTGTGTTGTATTGCACTGTACGTTTTGTGGGATTCAGCTAGAACCTTGTAGGTTTCTGTTAAAGAAGAAAAACATTTTGAAATGCCTTTTGTGATTACTTTAGCCTGTTAACTGGTCAAAAGACAGTCATTTCAGCTACAGTGCCTCAATCCACATTCAGTATTCTCTCCTCATCTTCATTTTATGCCAAGCAGGTGTAATTAAAAGTAAAAATAAAAACATAATATGGATGATGGCAGTAAAGAGAAATGGTATAATTACACTGGGGGTGGACAAACTATTGTTTTCAACAGACCAAGAATAACAGTAGCATGATGGCAGGAATGACTATTTAAAATGCGGGCAACGTAACCACAGAACAAAAGAAACATAGGTGATATGGTGCAAATCAGTGAAGAAACAAGAATAAACCCTTTTAGGAATTTTAATAAAGGGGAAAAGTGTAGGGTTTCGTGATGCACTCACCACATTCGAGCTTGAGTCACTTTGTTGGTGCCGACTACTACTTCCTCAAAATCCACTGTTATTGACTGCAATGAGTCTTTCTTCTACGAATCACGCAGATGCCACAATCAACTACAGGCATACAAGGCGCAAGATGAAACTTGTGTGTGGGACACAGGTAGTACTTCGACTCGATGCTGGAGAACCCCAGCCTTCATACAAAGGCAGTCCACGACTGGTTGCCTCAAACCCGCATTCAGCAGCCAGTTGGTGAGGTACAGGAACACATATATATATCTGAGCATTGAAGGTGAGCAGTGACAACCGCCATCAGTTTTTTGAGCACTCGAGGGGCCGAGGTGAGTTCAAAGCACGCCACAGCAAACTGGAAGTCTTCCAACCCCACCATGAACCTCAGCTAATGCCAGTGAACTGCAGGACAGGTATATAAAAATACATGTCCATGGACGCCCTCCAGTGTGCTAGGTTCAGAGAAGAAATAACCGGATACAGAGTGAGCATCTTGAATGTGTCAATCTGCCGAAAGGCATTCATTGGGTGGAGGTCCAGAATAGGCCTGAGGCCACCATCATTCTTTGGGAAGAAGAAGAAGCACAAACAGCACAACTCTCTCTCCGAAGTCAGAACCTACTCCATGGCACCCTTAGCCAGCAGAAAGTTGACTTCTTGCAGTAATATTGCAGAATGGTCTGCTGACATCAGAATGGGGTCCTGAGCCGGCATGAAAGGGACTGGCATGTAACATGGTACCATAGTCGAAGTATGGACCAGTGTCGTCGCTGGTCCAGGAGTAGGCCACACTGTGTCAGTTGGTGCTGAGGGAGGGTCTGCTGCCAGAAGTTCAACTGGAGCCTCTTTTGGCTTCATAGCAAATGCATGCCAGAGAGGGAGAGAGACCTATGAGTGTCTGAAAGAGCTGCAACATGGCCTCTTTTAAGGCTGCAATCTGCAGTGTGGTTGACAACAAACTACAATATTTGGAATGCACTGGTACCAACTGCAGGCCAGGACTGGAGTCAGAAGATGCTTGCGGAGTATGACCCATTGATTGACACGCTTGCACCAGATTTACTGTGGCGGGATGTAGTGAAGCTCCCTTTGCCTTTTTGCACTTATGGCGCGTCTTCAACAGTGGCCTCTTATGCATGAGGTGCACCTATCACATGAGTTTGAGTCATGACCAGAGTCCAAGCACCAAAGGGATGCATCATGCAGAGCTATGACTGTCATATGCTTCCTGAATCCAAGTCACATACATACTTGAATGTTGTCCTAATACGTGTTATCCTTACAAGATGAAATTGCAATGCTCATCTGATGACTAACAGGAAAGCATCCTCCCAAAGTAAGAACCATTAGACTTAGGGAATTGCCCTGTGAAAAATAAAGACAGACTGCAATAACGATAGGAAAATATTTTTTCTTAAATCCACAAGTTGGCTATTGTCAATACCTAGTTGCGTTACAAAATTGTAGAGGGGTGATCTAATCAGAAGTCCTGCAATTCAGTGACTCTGCTAGCTCAATATAAGGAAGACTGAAAACAGTGTTCAAATTCACACACTAAAATCAATCAAATTAATATCACTTTTTATTATCTGGTTTTGCAATACAATTTCAATTATTTTAAAGGATGCGCATGTTCATTAGGGGTTTTGGCTCTCAGGATCAGATTAAAAGTCCGGGTAAATTTGTTCTTGATGGGCATGCAAAGCCTCGCATGAATTTGCCGCAATATCCCAAAGCACAGAGGACAAATCAAGAAAGACCTTCCTTGAATTTTCCCTGAACCAAATCACAAGCATTTCAGAAAACTCCAGCAAACTGAGTTATGCAAAGTCGCTTTCAAATAAACGGATTGCAGACCTGGGGCCAGGACTCAAGAATATAGGACAAGGTTTTCCTTCACCGCTGCTGATTGGACTCTACAGTTTCTCAACCCTGCACCAAGCAGACGACTTTTGAGCATCTACAGTGCTCTCAAGTAATTGAAAGTCAACAAACAGACCTTTGTAAAACTTTGAAACAAATATGTAGACTGAGCATGCAGACTGTTTATAAGTATGATAAAACGTAAGACTAGATCTAGACAGTTGCAGGCAAAAGCAAAGCCCGTCATCGGACTGGAAATCCTCACTGCAATATTAGGCCAGTAGTATCCAACAGCAAAGTTAGAGGCATATTTACAAGCCCCTTATGTCGCTCTTGCACCACGCAACACAATTTGGAAAAAAGATTTATGTAGCTGGGTTCATAAATGCAATGCAGTGCAAATCGCTGCGTTGCATTACTCTGCGCCAGGAAGGCATTTCCACGGAGGTTGAATGGGTGTTGCCATGCAACACCATGGATCTTGATGACTTCCCAGATTTTCCAGAAGTGGTAGAGAACGTGCCAAAATCCTATGCCTCCCCAGGTGAGGCATAACGAGGAGAATTATGTTTATGTTTTCCTAGTTTGTTCCTCTTTCTATGTGTGCTGCATTTCGCAGCACACATAGAAAGAGGAAAGCCTCAGGGGATTGTTTTAGTGCATGGAAGTGCCCCATCCTACACAGAGTAATCCTCCGTACAATGTAGGCACCCTTGCACCATGGTGAAAGGGGCCTGCGTTGGTGCCAGGCTTCCAAAAGAGCTCCAGCGCAGGAGAAATGGCAGGAATTGCCCGTATTGCCGTAAATACAGCGCATTGCTGCCCTTTCCCCGTCATGCAGCGCAGCAAGGGGACTTGTTGCGCTGCACTGTGTGACTTGGCCATAAATATGGCCCTTAATATAGTCAATGTATCCACTTATTTCAGTCTGTACAGCTTCAGCCAATGAGTGGAGGGTCAATGAACTCTGCTCAATGCTATAGTTTCAACTTCGAGGTTTATTTATTATTGCTCAGTTAATTAAAACCATTGCAAACAAATAAAACATTAGACAACATCAGCAGTAATGCAATACCAAGCAATATCATAACACAATTATACAGTGTCACCTTTAATGATAGAACCTCACTGTTGTATGCCATTCAATGCACAGATAAACTGTGATGGCTCAGGATTGTAAGCAGAATAAAGAGACACACAGCAAAAACAGGAGACATGATGGGTTAACCTCAGTTTAGAATTCATACCTAGTCCAAGGGACAGTCCATATAATTAAAGCCTGGGCCTGGGCCTGGCTGGAGAGTTCGAGCAGGGTGTGCAAACAATGCAGGAGCACTGGGGAAGGGGGTACAAAGTCAAACGATGGAAGGCAGCAACAAAAATGCAAGCAAAGTGCACATCGAGACAGATCTTCAGTGTTTGCCTACCGCCTTCGTGGTCGGAGTCACGTGACAACGTTTTAAAAATCACAATAATATTCAGGGAAGGGGGTGGTCAAGGTCTCAAAATAAAATGGAGGTGCCTGGTCGAGCAAATAAGGTGCTTAGAAGCCAAATAAAATGCACGCTAAAACAGCTCTTCAATGCTTGCCTGTCCCCTATGTAGGTGGATTCGTACACCAGATATGCGGAATCGTGAGGATTTTCAGAGAAAATGATGAACAAAATCCCCAGGTTAAAATGTAAAGTGCTTATAAAAAAGATAAGATGCAAGCTATACCAGATCTGCAGTGCTTGGCAGCCCACTATACAGGTAGGTTCATTAACCAAAGTGTGCAAAAGCGCGAGGGGGGTCAAGAGGGGGGTGCAAGGACTCAGAATAGAATAGAACTACCTAAGTCAGCAGGTAAAGTGCTTATGAGCCAGATAAAGTGCGCTGCAAGCACAGACGAATCTTCAGCCTTTGCCTCCGCAAAGGATAGGTTAGTGATGCAGGAAGTGCAAAAACTCGCGAGACTGATCAGCAAAGGGGATGCGAGGTCTCAAGATAAAATGCAACTCTCTAAGCGGCAGATAAGGGTTTAATGCCCTCGCGAGCTCTGCCGATTAATCAGGGTGTGCCATCTTGTATATCTTCCTAATTGATTTAGACAGAGCCACCAGGGTCAGAGGATAATGAAATGTTCAAGGCAAAAGGTAACGACAATTAGTCCATGTGCTAAAATCAGGGAGGTGAACAGTTGATACTAAGAATAAAATAGCTGCAGAAGTAAACAGGTCAAAGGTCTACGTAGAACCAGGGCTTTAAGTGGGCCGGGTCTCACCGGGTCTGAGCACCGGCAGTTTTTTAAAGGAGGGCTGGAAACGGGTCTCTATCGGGCTCTGTTGTGTGCCCTGGCACAGGCGGTCCGTTTTTTCTGGGCAGCAGGCACATCATGTGCACATGCTCACACTTCTCACTAGTGGAGAAGTAATGGCATGACGTCATGCCAGATGAGCATTGTAGGAGAAGGGAAATCCTTTAACCCCTTCGCCGCGGCGGGAAGTCCGCCGCGGCGCTGGTGGGGGGTTTGGGGGCACTGCGGTGGCGCCGTGCTCATGACGGAACCACTCCGTCATGAGTCACGGTTGAGCTGTGCTCATGACGGAGTGGTTCCGTCATGACTCCGCCCACGGCGCTAATCGCCCGCACAGGCGGGGAATTAGCGCCGCGTGGGCGGAGCGGCCGCCAACGGCCGCAGCATGACGGAACCACTCCGTCATGAGCACACGGCACCCGTGGCTCATGACGGAGTGGTTCCGTCATGAGCAGGGAAGGGGTTAAAGAGTCATTTTCTCTCTGGATTTCCCTAATTTTTTTTAAACTCAGGAGCCGCAACATCGTCATGGTGTCACCAGGGCTTTAAGTGGAAGCTTTTTTAATATCATATACCAGCCATAGTTGCTACTTCTTTACCATATGCAACTAACAACCCTCGACAAAGCCAATAGTCCTGACTTGTTGTAGGTATGATGTTACTTGTATCATATAGCTGGATGCAATGACAGGAACAGCAAAATACAAGTCAAGCGGCACACCATGCTAAGCACAGATTTTTAGCTTATGTGATTTTAAGCCACGCCTCTTAATTACATTGGCCACGCTCCTTCAAGAGACCCCCTCCCGTTTTTTCACCCCACTTAAAGCCCTGCGTAGAACAATCCTCAGTGCTAAGGACGTCAATAGTTGATTTAAAATACTCCCTTCTATATCTATTCAAGAACGTATTTGATTTATTTCGGCTAAAATTTGAGAATCCCCAGGGCTGGCAAGATCAAAAAGTAAATCTTGTGCAGGATCCTAAAAGGCGGGAGGTACACGAAGAGTAAGGAAAGATCAGCAGGCCCAGCAATTTGTCCAAAGCTGCCATTCTCCCTTCCACCCCTATGAGAAGCTTCACTAGGCGACAGTTCAGCTTTGGGTCTACTGGGGCAACGAAAGTAAGCGCAGCCTGCCTTCGTGGGTGAGTTCCTCTTTAGTTTGAAGAGTAGTCTGCGATCACCCATTAGTTCCTTGCAGGTGCCATTAAGCGTGGCAACAAGTCCTCTGAGCCTTCATGGCATAAACCGCAGCTGCTCATATCTGTACTTCGCTGCCATGAGGGTAGATGTAGCTGCGATGGAAGTAGACCAAGACGGTATTTCAAAAACTTCCCTTTGACATGGTTATTTTATCCAGTATGAAGATATGGTTGAGAAGAGGCTGATCTGTGGTTATTCAAAACTAACCATGCATGGGTTCTTCTAGCTAAAATAGTCTTATCCTCTAGCACGGAGAGTGACTTAATTTATTTATTTATTTGTCGGACTTGTATAGCGCATAGCTGCCCCAGCGATGGGGTGTCCCAGCGCGACCAAAGACAATGAGGGTGGCTGGCGAGAGGGCAGTTATGCAACAGTGGGGAAAAGCCAGGTCTTGATAGCTTTTCGGAAAACCAAATGACTCTGGATCTCTCTGATTGAAACAGGAAGCAGATTCCAGAGTTGCGCCGCAAGACAACGGAACGAGCGCCCCCCAGCTCTCGCTCTCACAACACGGGGGACACTTGCTAAGGCCTGATTGGCCGATCTAAGAGGCCGTTGAGGCACATAAAGCTGAAGCAACTTCGACAGACCCAGGGGAGCCTGTTGAGTAAGCATCTTATGTGAAACACAAAGAGTTTTAAATTGGATTCCTTTCCCAACAGGCAACCAATGTAACTTGGGCAGGACATGGGAGACAGAAGCAGATCTCGGCAGTGTCGCCAGAATGCGAGCCGCAGCATTCTGGATCCACTGCAGACGCTGAACGCAAGACTTATTGGCCCCAAGATACAATCAATTGCCATTTTTTCTAGAGTATTCCAGCATGATGTTGAGAAAGCTCTGTAGCTCTTCCTGGGTTCGGCTTATTAAAACAAAATTGTCTGCATACAAGAGCCAGGAGAGGACCATGCTAGCAAGTTTAGGGGAGTGAGAGTCATTGATGTTTAACTTCGGTGTTAAATCTGCCAGAAAAAGTTTGAACAGGAAGGGTGCAAGTACACACCCTCGCTTCAAAGCTTTAGCAGTTGGAGTTTGCCTGGAGAGGTGTGATCCAGTGCCCAGCCTAATCTGCACCCACATGTCCATATGTAGAAGTATGAGTAAGTTCAGGAGGGCCGGTGGGATGTCCCAGTTCCCCAATTTACGCCATAATTTCCCCGGTCAACATGACCACAAGCTGACCTGTAATCAATGAAGCTTAGATACTGTGGCAGCCTTGCTCTTTGTGGTCTTTCTATCAGGAGTGATAGGGCCATTATGTCAGTTGTGGTGCCAGTTAATTTGGAAAAGCCCATCTGATTTAGCAGAATTATTGCTCTTAAAGGCCCAGGTTGCTAACGCCTCAAGAAGTGTATCTGCAAAGTATTTGGCTTCGTTATCAATGAGCCCTACAAGGCGATAATTTTAAGCAGAGGTTTTGTCTCCCCCCTTAAAAATGGAAGGGATCATGGACCCTCTACATGAAGCCAGTATTGCTCCTTCTGCAAGTACTTAATTAAAGACGGATGCAAAGTTTTCCACCCAATAGGCTGCATCGAGCTTAAAGAGCTGGAGTGATACCATTTTCACTCAAGTGAAGCAAGTGGTGGGTCCGCTCCCTTAGTTCGTAGCAGTTGCGGCCTGTTGTCTGTGTTTCGACGTGGCCCTGACTGGTTGCCCCTCCAGCCACCTGCTGGTTGAAATGATCGGTCAGAACGTTTGCCCAAGTTTCCTCTGACAGGTATGAGCTGATCCCTCTTTGGGCAGGGTGCAGAAATTTGTTTGTTGTTTCCCAAAATTGCACACTGTCATTGTTACTTTTATCCCAAAGTAATTTGGCCCATAGTGAGTCATCGTCCTGCCTTTTTATAGCCCATTTATGAGGTTTTAAGCTTCTCAGCGTTGATTGTAAGTGAACGTCCCCAGGGCTCTTAGTGCTTTGTTTACGCCCCTTTCAAATGTCTTTAGTTGTTCAATTTGCGCCAATGGAATGAGCCCCTGTTGGCTGTCGCTTCGTGTTTGATACCCTGCTATTACTTGAATAGTAAATGTCTCGGCAAGTCTTTTTGTGAATAACTTCCAGGTAATTAGGGCATTGTTGGAGGTTGCCAGATATTATGTAAGCAACACCTTTGCTGATTCCGATAAATCATTTATGGTTAAAGGGAAATATTTAATAATTTTGTTGTTAGTAGTAACTAGCGAGCTGGATGCCTCCTTTGACTGGTGAAACACTCAGTTGGCTGCCAGGAAGGTCACCTCTTGAGGAAGATGGTCACTCTCCCCCTTCTCGCCAAAAAGAAATGAAGTTACGTGGTGTATTAATGGCAGTGTGACAAAGATGTAATCGATTATAGAGCTGGCTGAGTTTCAGTGACATGAGGCAGCCAGCGGATTGACCCCTGGGAATCATCCATTAAGTTCATGCAAGTTCAAGTGCTCTAAATTGCCTTGGAGCTCCCTTTTGATTTTGTTTGGTTTTGGTTTTGAGAGGGCAAAGATAATAACATGTTTCTTTTACAACAAGAAAATCATTGGATTTACAAGTTGGAATCTTTGAAACCAAAGGGTCTCAACGACCGCCTGGAATTTGCTTGTTATCTATGAGAAGTGACACTTCTGGTCAATGTGTAGTCATCACACGTTTTTCTGCTTTTTTTCTGCTGTACTTTTGCATTTTATTGATGATTTTATTCCCAGTCATCATTATTTGGTATGATTAAGCATTGTTTGCATTTTTCCTAATCTTTCCTTTCATTCATGCCGTTTTTTCACCTACATATTATTCTCCTAGCCTGTTGGTTTACTAGGTCTATCTCTGTTTTACACTTTATACCACTCACAACATGGCGCCCGTAGTATATAGTTATCTATACACGCATTCACGTTCTAGTTTCACCCAGCACTTCCGGCATCCGTTTCTCACGGATATCCTCCTTTTTTTAAATTGTACACACCCCTTGAAGCAATTACCAACCTGACACAAAGTCGTTGTTTGATATCAACGAACTCTAGAGGTATGAAGCGTCTTTTCTATTCGCACGGTTCAAATACCGGCTGTTATTATAACAATCACTTTTTCTTTCAAATAACTTGAACTGAAGCATGTTTTTCCCACTTTTTCTTCCTTATGTGATTCAACGGCACTAATGGCACTTTTTCATTTCTTTTTGCGGTCACAAACAAACGTTTTTCACGTTTGCACACAACTTCGGCTTTATTGACAAGGCTTGTTCTCTCTTCAATGAACTCCGTCACAGAGCACGCTTAATGTTTCTCACTTAATGTCTCTCACTTATCGTCTTTCACAGATATGACACTAATATTCCTGCTACTTACGTTCTTTTTTTCATTCTAACTGCAGACAGCATCCCCCCTTTTTTTCACATTCATATCTAATGAATTCGACACCGTTTAAGACTGTTACCAATTGCAATGACGTAGTGATATTTATGCACAAACCAGATCAAGGCTTTTTTAATGATCTCCAGATTCTTTGCTTTGACGTACCGTTTATTATGGGTTTTCACTCTTATCAACCTATTGAGGCACTGGCCTATATGTTTTCTTTGTTTTTTGTTGAAATGGCATAACGCCTCATTGTGACATCTAGCCACATATATGTATTCTTTTGTCATTTAGATTCCCCTGATGAAGGGCCCGATGTGCCCGAAATGCATTGGGATCACGCTTAAGAGTATGGATTAAGCTCATACAGCGAGATAATCATATTGGAATGTCTCCAGTATACAACTTCATGGATTACCTATAAAGTTTTGCCAATAAACTTTGAGATCAACAAATAGCATCAATCTTTATTCTTTTAACGTTCACTACAACCTTCAATTCGCTTCTGCGAAAAATCAACGGTGCGCCCAGAGGGACGTTGTCTGTTGGCAGCCAGCGCATGATAATTTCTTGGGTGCGGTACTGTCACAGGCATCCACTGATGGGGTGGAACATCCCATCCTATTTATCAGCAGAAAACTGTTCCCCAGAGAAAGAAAGTACCCCATCATTGAAAAGAAATGTCTTGCCATAAAGTGGGCAATCGACAAATTGCGATATTACCTGGAGGGGGCACATTTCACCCTGTATACTGACCACTCCCCTCTTCAGTGGATGAGCCGTAACATGGGTCAGAACCCACGAGTCTTACGGTGGTTTCTGACCCTACAGCCTTTTTCCTTCAAAGTTAAACACCGTAGTGGGTCTGAAAACGGGAACACTGACTTTTTGTCCAGGGTGGTTCCTCTCCCTGATCGGGAGATTCCTAGGGGAGGGGTATGTCACGAGTTCCCCGTTCCCCCGATCAGTGAGCCACCCGAAGAGAGGGAAATTCCCAAAGAGTGGTGGTCCAGGCCTACTGAGAGCCAATCTCTCCTTGCCTTTCAGCCGGGGGACTGGAATGCGGAAGCCGGCACCACCTGGTATGAGAACCGTCCTGAGGTGCAGCAATATACCTTTAAGCAGCCTGAAAATAGAGTACGCCCTGCCTGGACGAGTGACGTCATTCTGCCCGGGCCAGTCAATGCACGCGGCTGGATTGAAGCGGAAGAGAACAGTCCTGGAAGACGCGGAGCCGAGGCGGACGAGAGAGATGAGCCAGGAGAAGAAACACTAACGCAGGCACGAGGAAACCCCGGTGCGACACCCGAGCAAGAGCCAGGACGCCAACATCCCTACCGACCGCCCAGCCACGTTCCAGGAGGAGCGTGGCTCCTTCAGGTACGGGACCGTTTTGCGGGGTGGGTTGGGAAGAGGGGAAGAGAGCACGAGTAGCTGTTTGTTTTTGTGCATGTATCCTCCCGGTTGACTTCCCTCCGTTTCCACAAGCACTGCACCCCCAAGAGTGAATCTCCTGCACCGGTGTCCCTGCACTTTCCCTCCCCGTACTAATAGCAAAAAAAGGACAGCAAACCTGACACAAGGATTTCTTTTTTTTTCTTCCTTTTCTACTGTTTGGTTGATTCAAGTATACGAGACTCTGACCTGAGTCGAAGACTGGCCTACGACGAGAGGAACAGTCAAGAGGAACTAGAACTTGCCTGTAGAAAGACCCAGATGAAACGTATTATCCCCGCACTGGAAAGACTTTGAAACTGGCCTCATTTAAACGCCATATGTACAGAAATATAATGCCAAGTTTATCACGACGTGGAGTGGACCTTTTCTCTGATCCAGATCCCGTAGTCCCCTCCCCGTCACAACTGGCTACCAAGCTTAATGAACTGAGGTGATCACTGTTAGTAATCTTGCATATGGTGGCCACTAATGTAATTGTGTCTGATGTGGTCAACAAAATAACACTAATTATATCAATACCTCACGATGATTTTCATTCAACATAAGTAGCTCCTAACACAGAAAAGGTTGAATACCCCTGCCCTGGAGCCTGGGGGATGCTTGGCAAGTTGGATTTCTTTTTGACTGAGGTGTCCTCCTGCTTGTTTGAAAAGCCATTTTTAGCTCCAATGAGGGATCAGCGTCCTCCCTCACTGTGGGAGTTGGACATATTGATTTGTGGCGGACTCTGAGGTTCCCCATTGGAATTAAAAAGTTGTCATTGTACTCTTGTTACTGGCTTGGTGGTTTGTTTTATATCCATAAGTAAATCAGTGAGCAAAACAGGGATGGAGGAAAACATATCCAAGACCAGGGCACAGGTACAGTTTGTTTGTGGGGATTGCCAGTCAGACTGGGCTCGCTTAATGAGGTTGTTAAGGTAACCCAATTTGCCATCAATACTAGCGATAAAACTGCAAGTGTATTAAGTAGTGAAATCTGTATGTCCATTTTATTCGACTGATTGTAGAGCATCCACTGATATCTGCACAGTGTTAACCAAACACTATTCATCTACAGTTCCTCCTCTGTCCCTAATTGTGTTTAGTGCTTTGAGTACTACTTGTAAGGGAAGTCCCCTGAGCATACGAAGCTACCATCACCTCGAATTCCTGAGGTGTTAGATAGGGGATGTCATTTGATATCTCTTGTACATTCTCTGAGGTTTGCTGCTCAAGATGCTCTCCCTAACATTGGCCTCTAGGCAGGATGTAGATTCAGTGGCTGTTGACAGTGCTGTGACCTGATATTTTGCCTTAGTATTGGGTACTACCGTTGCCTGCTGTGCCACAAGGTTTGGGGTGGTGTTGAGCAGAATAAGGACTTGCCTGTGTCCGAGGGGTCTGTGTAAGGGCCTTTGTATTGCTCCTTCAAATGGATTGTGAAAAACATTATTTGGTTATGCATTTTACTGCCTGTAGTAGGGTCCCTGGTCACACACTTTGTAGTGTCGTTTGTAAAGTTGGAGTTGCAGTTTCACACTTGCGATAAGGACTGCTGGGCGAGAGGACTAGAGCTTTGGGTCCTCGCATAGCTTGGGTCCGAGTTTCCATCTATGCTCCCTTCTGTGATTTTTCTTCCTTTGTACCAGGATTTCTCCGGTCTCTATGGTTGGAAACATTCCGGTTACTACCCATCGCTCCTTCCACAGATCCTTGTGTTGAGGTTCCAAATAAGTTTGAAGTGTCTGTATGACAAGAGGGTGCCTCAAGGGGAAAGGAGGGGATTTCAGGTTGTAGTGGGTTCAGCAGCCCCTCATTACTAGAGTAGAGCACGGATTCTACATCCTTCAAGAAACTTAATTTTCGTATATATTTCTGGCAGGAAACTACGAGGTGGTGCAGTCCTCAGCCCCCTTTTCTGTGAGACCCAGGAGGTTGTCATTGGTATGAGTGAAGCACAATGTCTGAAGAGGTTGTAAAGTCTGTTTCTTCCTGCTGGTCCTACTGGGAATAGACCCCCTGGTCTTCCACGACCTTATTGGAAACGTAGGCCCGGGATGCAACTTTGCAAGAGCCCTTAAAGGAGCCTCTACTGGGAGAAGGAGCTTTAGAGGAGAGTGTTTATCTGCTGACCTATCTGCTGAGAGTGTGCCCATGCTTTCCTCTTAGCAGCTAGTAGGCGCTGACTAGGCTGCTCATGGACCAATGTGCTAGTATGATGATTTGAAGGTGATCTGATGATTATTTAATAATATGCTGTTGTGCCCGGTGCTTAGATGCCCTGCATCGCACTGGGCTTTGTCCACACACAAATCACAGAGCACCAAGCACAGAACAGCTATAGCACACTTAGATCCACCTAGTTGTACCCAAAGTTGAACTCCCTGTCATTAAATTCAAGAAGGGCTAGGAGGGCTGGCTCACTTAGACGCTCATCGCTTGGCGCTTTCGGTGATGAGAGCTGCTGGCAAACTCTGTTAGCAATCTCTGGCAGGAATTGCCATTGTTGGTGGGAATGGCGGTGCTCCCAGGGAGGCCCAGGCCGCAAGTCGCAACGGGACCTAGAGCGGCTCGCATCTGCATCCTGCTACTAGCACGACGTTGCTTCCCCACTTTGTTTCTCCAATGGATGCAGAGGCAGAGGCAGAGAGGGCTCGAAATGCGGGCTACAGGCAGCAGGTATGACTAAGGATGAGAGCTGTGCCGCAATTAGTTGGGCCCCTACTCTCCCCCTCTGACTTTTCCTCCCGCCGTGAGCCTTGTCAGCCAGGCTATCCACTGCCTCCTCGTCTCTCTTCCCGTTGTTGCTCCAGCTCTCTGCTCACACGGGCCATGTCTGCCTCGCACATCTTCCCCACTTCCAAAGCAAAAAAAGATAGGTTAAGATCTATCTTTCGATTCTATAGGAGAGAGGTCAATATATTATTCGTGTCACCATAGAGATGAGTTGATGGCGTGTATCTATGAAAGATGCTAGTACTGGAGAACTGTAGGTTCAGGAAAGTAACCTTTTCTTCATCCCCATTGTAAAATTCATGGATTTTCACTTTTTTAATTAATTTCACTTTGAATAGACTACTAAACAGAATAACACAAGTATAAAGCAAGAACAGAATGGAAATGAGACCTATGTTTTCTTCAAAAATGTTTTTTCAGTATGACATGAGCCACTCGAGTTTCTGGCCTTGAATCTACATCCGGGCAGTTGTGTCTTGGCAAAACAGTATATCCATCAAGCAGCTACTTCACTGAATTATTGTAGATCCCTGCTTACTAGGCTACACTGGCTGCCTTCCCTCTCCTTGAGGGAGCTGTGATTCTTGTTTGCAATTCCGCATGTTCCTAACTGTGACAGAAGGATATGCAAAACGTTCTCCTCATTGATGGTGCTTTAGGTATCAGTTTAGGATCGGTCTTCAAGACCATCTTTTTACCTGCAAATCTTGCAAATGGCTTTTTGAAAAAGAATCTTGTCATCTACTCAACACATAAATGTTGCGATGTTGTATGGAATGTATTGCACGCTGTAGAATCGTCTTAGTGTTAGCAGAATATCTGTATGGGGATGAGTTGTAACGTCCGGGAGGTTGGCTGCTGCTACTCATGCTTGTCGCTCTATGGACTACTTTTAATTTTTTATTCATTAAAGTGCTTACCTGCATCCATTTTGAGTATGGTATGGATAGGTTGCAGGTGGTGCAGAATACAGCGGCTTGAACAATATTCAGGTTACCCAGTAATTCCCACGCATCCCGACTTCTTCATGGTCTTCACTGGCTCCCAGTGAGGAAAAGGATCATCTTTAAGATCTTGCTTTTTACGCAGAAAACTTTATACAGAACTGGCCTGGGCTATCTATGAGCTAGAATTAAGTTCTATAACGCCCGGAGAAACCTTAGATCTGCAAACCTTTGTCTTGCCAAAGTTCAGTGGGCTAGGAAGGCAGGGTCAGATCTCTCTCTCTCCTGGGCCCATCTATGAGGTTTTAAGCTTCTCAGCGTTGATTGTAAGTGAACGTCCCCAGGGCTCTTAGTGCTTTGTTTACGCCCCTTTCAAATGTCTTTAGTTGTTCAATTTGCGCCAATGGAATGAGCCCCTGTTGGCTGTCGCTTCGTGTTTGATACCCTGCTATTACTTGAATAGTAAATGTCTCGGCAAGTCTTTTTGTGAATAACTTCCAGGTAATTAGGGCATTGTTGGAGGTTGCCAGATATTATGTAAGCAACACCTTTGCTGATTCCGATAAATCATTTATGGTTAAAGGGAAATATTTAATAATTTTGTTGTTAGTAGTAACTAGCGAGCTGGATGCCTCCTTTGACTGGTGAAACACTCAGTTGGCTGCCAGGAAGGTCACCTCTTGAGGAAGATGGTCACTCTCCCCCTTCTCGCCAAAAAGAAATGAAGTTACGTGGTGTATTAATGGCAGTGTGACAAAGATGTAATCGATTATAGAGCTGGCTGAGTTTCAGTGACATGAGGCAGCCAGCGGATTGACCCCTGGGAATCATCCATTAAGTTCATGCAAGTTCAAGTGCTCTAAATTGCCTTGGAGCTCCCTTTTGATTTTGTTTGGTTTTGGTTTTGAGAGGGCAAAGATAATAACATGTTTCTTTTACAACAAGAAAATCATTGGATTTACAAGTTGGAATCTTTGAAACCAAAGGGTCTCAACGACCGCCTGGAATTTGCTTGTTATCTATGAGAAGTGACACTTCTGGTCAATGTGTAGTCATCACACGTTTTTCTGCTTTTTTTCTGCTGTACTTTTGCATTTTATTGATGATTTTATTCCCAGTCATCATTATTTGGTATGATTAAGCATTGTTTGCATTTTTCCTAATCTTTCCTTTCATTCATGCCGTTTTTTCACCTACATATTATTCTCCTAGCCTGTTGGTTTACTAGGTCTATCTCTGTTTTACACTTTATACCACTCACAACATGGCGCCCGTAGTATATAGTTATCTATACACGCATTCACGTTCTAGTTTCACCCAGCACTTCCGGCATCCGTTCCTCACTGATATCCTCCTTTTTTTAAATTGTACACACCCCTTGAAGCAATTACCAACCTGACACAAAGTCGTTGTTTGACCTAGAGGTATGAAGCGTCTTTTCTATTCGCACGGTTCAAATACCGGCTGTTATTATAACAATCACTTTTTCTTCTTGGGGGGAGGAGCCTAGCGCGCAACCAAGATGGCCGCGTAGGTGCGAGGCTCCCGAGGACCTCCGCGACCTCCTGAATTAATCCTGGCTATATCCTGTCCTTGTTGAGGGGACTGTGTCGGTGAACCCGAGCTGAGGCGCCACCCGTTTTCCGTGTTCGAATCGGACCCCGAACACCGGTGGGAGCGCCGATCGAAGGTTGCGGCCTTCTCCGCGCCGGCCCCCCGGATTGGAGTAGTGGGGCGATCCGGGGACAAAGTGAACAACAGCGGCGGGCACGGCTGGGCGACTCGCGTACCCCGCGCTTTCACTTTCACTTTTGCGCCCTCCTCGCCTCCAGCGAGGTAGGGTCGCGAAGCGGGGTGCGGTGGTGTGGTCGTGTCCAGGTGCCCGGCTGACCCGCCAGCTGTGGGACGTCCTGCGGTACAGTGGCCGCCCTCCCCCCCCCGGACCCCGTGAACTGGTTTATCGGCCCTTTCGGGGAGATTGGCACGACGGTGGGAGAGCAAGCATGTCCACCAAACAAGATGGCGACCGGGCGAAGGTGAAGACGACCCGCCGCGGCCCGGCGCACCAATCCAACAGTATGGACCGCTACACTCTCCAGAAGGGATCTCCGGAGACATCGCGCACATCCCCGGCGGGCCTGACGGAGACATCTGCCCAGCCGGTGGACCCGACCCTCCGGGACGTCATGGGCGCCATCGCAGAGATGAAGGCCTCGGTGGACCAGCGCTTCGACACCCTAGCGCAAAAAATAGACTCGGTCCTTGTGGATGTGAGCCTGGTGAGGGCCGACCTGTCTAAGACGAATGAACGGGTCGATTCCCTGACCCACACCACAACGGGCCTCGAGACGGATGTGGCGGCCCTCCAAAAGGAGGTGCGCCGGCTTGGCCAGGCGAGCGCCCTGATGGACCGGCGACTGGAGGATTCCGAGGGTCGGGCCAGGAGGAATAATGTTCGCATTGTGGGGGTGCCGGAGGGACGAGAGGCGGAGGCCGCAGACCTTTTTGTGGAAGATTTGATCCTTACCCATCTGCAGCCCCGGGGCCTGAGTAAGCTTTTTGCGGTGGAGCGTGCTCACCGGGTCCCTGGGGGCAGGCCGAAGGCCGGTGCCCCGCCGCGGCCTCTCATTGCCCGGGTCTTTAACTTTCGGGACAGGGATGCTATCCTGCAGACCTCCAGGCAACAGGGACCGGTCAAGCTTGACAACATGGATGTGCGTTTCTACCCAGACTTTACTCCGGCGGTCCAAAAGCAGAGACTGAGTTTTCTCGGTGTTAAACGTCGCCTGCGGGACCTGAACCTGAAGTACTCAATGCTCTTTCCAGCTAAGCTAAGGGTGGAAGTGGATGGTCGCACGCACTTCTTTGATCGACCCGAGGCGGCTGGGGACTGGTTGGACACTCTGCCTGATGATCGGGGCCGGGGGGGTGGGGGGGGTGTGGGCGGTGGAGAGGGCCTGCCGGATCAGAATTAAGGGGTGAATAATAGGCCCTGCTCGGGACAATACTTCTTTACCATTTCTCGATCGTGTATGTTCCCCTCCTATGGAGGTCGTACGGGGTCTGTTGGGGGCTTCCCTCCTCCTCTGGGGTACTAGTTAGTCTTTCTCTGTGGGGCGACAGGCACACTGCACTTTGGGGGGGCTGACTGGGCTCATGCAGGGGTGCAGGGAGGGGGGAGTTCTGTTGGGATGGGGGGGCGGGGGGGGTGTGTTGTTTGTTCGCACCGCAAGGCAAACCCTTTATTGTATTGCTGTTCTCGAAAGGCTCTGTGGGGGACGATTGATTGCTTCTATGTATGATGGGGGGTAGGGATTTGGCTGTGTTGTCCTGGAATGTTAACGGCCTGGGGGATCGGATTAAGCGTGGTGTGGTCCTGCAGTTCCTGAAACGTATATCGCCAGATGTTGTCTTCCTGCAGGAGACACACCTTATAGGTAACTCCTTCCATGCCATGAATCGGCGAGGCTATCGTTTGGTGGCCCACTCAGGCTTCACTTCGGGATCGCGGGGGGTGGGTATCATGATCAAGAACTCGCTCCCGTTGGAGATTGATGAGGTGCGCCATGACGAGAGGGGACGCTACACTGTCCTGGTGGGTAGAATGGAGGGTAGAGTGTTTGTTTTCATGTCAGTGTACGTCCCGCCTGGGTTACAAGCTACTACATTTGCGGACCTGGGGCGCCTCCTCCTGGACCTCCCGGGTGGCCTGCTGGTGGTGGGGGGGGACTTCAATGCGGTAGTTTCTGGGTCTATGGATCGTCACCCCCCTAGGGACCTCCCCCGGGCGCAGGCGTGGCTGTCCGGCCTTTTAGACACACTGGGCCTGGTGGATTGCTGGCGCCTAAAGAACCCTACGCAGCTGCAATACACTTTCCACTCGGGTGCCCATGGTAGCCTCTCGCGACTTGACTACATCCTGGTCCCGGCGGCCCACGCTGGGAGGGTAGGAGAGGTGTGCCATCTGGCGCGGGGTATTTCAGATCACTCCCCATTACTGTTACATTTTGATGTCTTCCCGAGGGGGGAGGGCAGGGTGGCCCCAATCAATGCATGGTACTTGCGAGACCCCACCATTCGTGCCGACTTGATCAAATCCTTACAGCGATATTTTGACGAGAATGTGGGGTCTGTCCCTTCGGCCATCTCCCTGTGGGAGGCCTTTAAGGTAGTCCTCAGAGGGGAGGCCCTCTCCTTTATCTCCCATGCCCGGAGGCGTGAGCGGGAGGAAGTAACCCGGGTGGAGGCCGAGATTGTGGAACTGGAGGGTGACCTGGGGAGCGGGGGTAACGGATGCCAAGCTGCATGTTTTGCACCTCAAGCAGGCGGCCTATAGGGCCCTCGTCACGGAGGCGGCCAGGGGCCTCAGTAGAGAGCAGCAGGGACGATTGTATGATGTGGGCGATAAGGCGGGTAAATTGATTGCGTGGTTGGATAAGAGGGAGAGAGCGAGTCGTGTGGTACCTTTGATTGAGAGGATGGATGGTGCGCGTGTCACCGAGCCGGAAGCCATCGTCTCCTGCTTCGCGGATTACTTCCGCGAGGTGTACTCCCCGGTTTCCCCCTGCTCAGAGGAAGATTCCCATTCCCTGCTTCGGGACATAGCGCTGCCCTCCCTTTCGGTGGCGGACAGGGATTCGCTGGACGCTCCTCCCACCTCGGACGAAATTGCCCTGGCTATTCGCTCGGTCGCATCCGGCAAGGCCATGGGCCCTAATGGTCTCCCCATCGAGCTTTACAAGCTGCGCCCAGATGTACTAGCGCCCCACCTGCGCGCGATGTTCCTGGCGGCCCACTCGCAGGGTTCCCTCCCGCCGGACCAGCGTCTGGCCACGATCGTGGTGATACACAAGGAGGGGAGACCCCGTGAGCGGGTCACATCCTACAGGCCAATTTCGCTCTTGAACGCGGAACCCAAAATCCTCGCCAAGGTGTTGGCCAACCGGTTGGTCGGTGTGGTGGGCGACTTGGTCCACCAAGACCAATCTGGATTTATACCCCATCGCAACACGGCTCTTAATCTGCGACGCTTGCACGGGGTGCTCGCGCGTGTCCCGTTTGTGCGGGAGCCGGCCATTTTGGCATCCTTAGACGCCACCATGGCGTTTGACACGCTTGAATGGCCATACATCTGGGCGATGCTGGCGAAATTCGGATTTGGCCCGGGGTTCATTAGCTGGGTCAAATTGTTGTATTCGGGCCCATTGGCGCAGGTGGTGGTGAATGGGCGAGTCTCGGCCCCATTCGAGCTGGGGCGGGGCACGCGTCAGGGTTGCCCCTTGTCGCCGCTCCTGTTTGCACTGGCCTTGGAGCCCTTGGCGGAGTGGCTACGGTGGCACCCTTCTATCCGTGGTCTCCGCTGGACCCCTGAGTATGAGGACCGCGTGTCCCTCTACGCCGATGATATCCTTTTGTATCTCGCCTCCCCGCGCAAATCGCTGATTGTCCTGGTTGATGTTTTGCGCTCCTTCGGGCGAAACTCAGGCCTTGTCATCAACTGGGCGAAATCCTGCGTATATGTGCTTTCCGGGGAGGCTCCGGCCCTACCGCGTGACTGCCCGATCCAGATTGCCTCCCAGGGGTTCCGGTACCTGGGTATATATATCACTCTAGACCCGGAGGCCCGCTATGAGCGGAACTTGTTGCCCCCCCTCCAGCGCTTGCGAGAGGATGTCGCGCGTTGGCGGCGTCTTCCGCTTTCACCACTTGGCCGAGCGGCCTTGTTCAAGATGATGTCCTTGCCGCGCTTCCTGTACGCCCTCCAGAACACTATGGACTTGGTACCAGCGCGCTACTTCCGCGAGGTGGAGGGCCTACAGCGGCGCCTGTTCTGGGACGGGAGGCCGCGTATTGCTCTGGCCAAATTGACGCTCCCGTGGTACGATGGGGGGGTCGCCCTCCCGGACATTAAACGGTATTACTGGGCCTCCCAGCTAGCTGCAATCAATCATGGCCTTTACGGGCCCGCCTTGAACCCGGCATTTGAAATGGACAAGATGCTCCTGCCCGGTGGCGACTACAATCGAGCGCTCTACTCTGGCACGCCCGACTCCCGTCTGACGGGACCGACGCGTGTCATGGTGCGTGTATGGCACGCGGCTAATGCAGCTATGGGGTGGAAGGACCGTTTGACCCGGGCGTCACCGCTATATGCGTCTGAGAGGTTGGGCTCCCTGTGGACATCGAAGGGCTTCGAGAAGTGGGACACGATCGGAATCAGCACGGTGGGAGATCTCTGGACGAGGGGGGGTTTCAAGACTTTTGAGACGCTGCAGACGGAGTTTCAGCTGCAAGGCAGTGAGTACTTTCGATACTTACAAGTCCGCCACGCGCTGGCCTCCGTCTTCCCGGATGCTGCATCCATTCCGGAGTCTTCCCCCCTAGAGGACAGGGTGCTGGATGGCCATGTACCAGACAGCACGATCTCCCTTATATATAAAAAACTGATCAATGACAGATCGTGCCTGCTGACTGGCCTCCGCGAGGCCTGGGTTGCCGATGGGCTGGAGCTGGACGACGAGGACTGGATCTCCGCGGTGGCCTCTCCGAAGGAGGTGGCCATCCCGGCTCGCCTTCGTTTCGTCCAGCTTAAGATCCTTCACCGGGTTTACGTGACGGGGCCGAGGCTTCTACGTATGGGCTTTGCTGGTGACGGATTGTGTAAGCGCGGCTGTGGTGCTTTGGCAACTTTCATGCATATACTGTGGGAGTGCCCGAAAGTGGAGCGATTCTGGCGTGGTGTGCATGAGGTCTTGCGTGTGGTTACGCGTGTCGCACTGCTGCCTGAAGCGAGGAGATGCTTGCTGAATGTGTGGGAACCAAATGATTATTCGGTCCCGCAGACGCGGTGGGTGACTCTGGGATACATGATAGCGAAGCGTGACATTGCTCAATTGTGGGGATCCCAGAGGCCCCCGGCGGTGTTGGCCTGGAAAGAACATATGGATTGGTGTATGTTTCGTGAAAAGGTAGTGTATGTGGCGAGGGGTAAGCCTGGGGCGTGGGTGAAAATCTGGAGCCCCTGGAACGCCTACCGTGGGGGTATTTGTGAGCCGCCACTGCTACCGGCCGCCTCGCCAGCCCCATCCCCCTAGCCGACCCCCTCCCTCGGCCGTGGGCACGTGGTTCCCCAGTCCATGCTATACTCCCATTCCCCTCTTCAGAGTTTTGCTGCTGGTTAGGATCCCCCATTTACGGAGCACGTACTGTCACTTGGATCGCGGGTTGCCTTGCGGGTGTGGTTTTTTTGTGTTGTTCTGTTTGACAAAAAGAAACCGTATTGTGGGTTAGGAGTTATGTGGCCTACGCTATTGATGTCACCTGATTTGCCAATCTGCTCCGCCAAGAGACTCTCACTGTATATATATTATATGCCTTTGCTACTCTAGCGGCCGGCCGGATGGTTGTAGGCCCATACCTGTAACTTTTTATCGTGCAATAAACGGTTTTAAAAAAAAAAAAAAACAAAAAAAAAAACAATCACTTTTTCTTTCAAATAACTTGAACTGAAGCATGTTTTTCCCACTTTTTCTTCCTTATGTGATTCAACGGCACTAATGGCACTTTTTCATTTCTTTTTGCGGTCACAAACAAACGTTTTTCACGTTTGCACACAACTTCGGCTTTATTGACAAGGCTTGTTCTGTCTTCAATGAACACGTCACAGAGCACGCTTAATGTTTCTCACTTAATGTCTCTCACTTATCGTCTTTCACAGATATGACACTAATATTCCTGCTACTTACGTTCTTTTTTTCATTCTAACTGCAGACAGCATCCCCCCTTTTTTTTCACATTCATATCTAATGAATTCGACACCGTTTAAGACTGTTACCAATTGCAATGACGTAGTGATATTTATGCACAAACCAGATCAAGGCTTTTTTAATGATCTCCAGATTCTTTGCTTTGACGTACCGTTTATTATGGGTTTTCACTCTTATCAACCTATTGAGGCACTGGCCTATATGTTTTCTTTGTTTTTTGTTGAAATGGCATAACGCCTCATTGTGACATCTAGCCACATATATGTATTCTTTTGTCATTTAGATTCCCCTGATGAAGGGCCCGATGTGCCCGAAATGCATTGGGATCACGCTTAAGAGTATGGATTAAGCTCATACAGCGAGATAATCATATTGGAATGTCTCCAGTATACAACTTCATGGATTACCTATAAAGTTTTGCCAATAAACTTTGAGATCAACAAATAGCATCAATCTTTATTCTTTTAACGTTCACTACAACCTTCAATTCGCTTCTGCGAAAAATCAACGGTGCGCCCAGAGGGACGTTGTCTGTTGGCAGCCAGCGCATGATAATTTCTTGGGTGCGGTACTGTCACAGGCATCCACTGATGGGGTGGAACATCCCATCCTATTTATCAGCAGAAAACTGTTCCCCAGAGAAAGAAAGTACCCCATCATTGAAAAGAAATGTCTTGCCATAAAGTGGGCAATCGACAAATTGCGATATTACCTGGAGGGGGCACATTTCACCCTGTATACTGACCACTCCCCTCTTCAGTGGATGAGCCGTAACATGGGTCAGAACCCACGAGTCTTACGGTGGTTTCTGACCCTACAGCCTTTTTCCTTCGAAGTTAAACACCGTAGTGGGTCTGAAAACGGGAACACTGACTTTTTGTCCAGGGTGGTTCCTCTCCCTGATCGGGAGATTCCTAGGGGAGGGGTATGTCACGAGTTCCCCGTTCCCCCGATCAGTGAGCCACCCGAAGAGAGGGAAATTCCCAAAGAGTGGTGGTCCAGGCCTACTGAGAGCCAATCTCTCCTTGCCTTTCAGCCGGGGGACTGGAATGCGGAAGCCGGCACCACCTGGTATGAGAACCGTCCTGAGGTGCAGCAATATACCTTTAAGCAGCCTGAAAATAGAGTACGCCCTGCCTGGACGAGTGACGTCATTCTGCCCGGGCCAGTCAATGCACGCGGCTGGATTGAAGCGGAAGAGAACAGTCCTGGAAGATGCGGAGCCGAGGCGGACGAGAGAGATGAGCCAGGAGAAGAAACACTAACGCAGGCACGAGGAAACCCCAGTGCGACACCCGAGCAAGAGCCAGGACGCCAACATCCCTACCGACCGCCCAGCCACGTTCCCGGAGGAGCGTGGCTCCTTCAGGTACGGGACCGTTTTGCGGGGTGGGTTGGGAAGAGGGGAAGAGAGCATGAGTAGCTGTTTGTTTTTGTGCATGTATCCTCCCGGTTGACTTCCCTCCGTTTCCACGAGCACTGCACCCCCAAGAGTGAATCTCCTGCACCGGTGTCCCTGCACTTTCCCTCCCCGTACTAATGCAAAAAAAGGACAGCAAACCTGACACAAGGATTTCTTTTTTTTTCTTCCTTTTCTACTGTTTGGTTGATTCAAGTATACGAGACTCTGACCTGAGTCGAAGACTGGCCTACGACGAGAGGAACAGTCAAGAGGAACTAGAACTTGCCTGTAGAAAGACCCAGATGAAACGTATTATCCCCGCACTGGAAAGACTTTGAAACTGGCCTCATTTAAACGCCATATGTACAGAAATATAATGCCAAGTTTATCACGACGTGGAGTGGACCTTTTCTCTGATCCAGATCCCGTAGTCCCCTCCCCGTCACAACTGGCTACCAAGCTTAATGAACTGAGGTGATCACTGTTAGTAATCTTGCATATGGTGGCCACTAATGTAATTGTGTCTGATGTGGTCAACAAAATAACACTAATTATATCAATACCTCACGATGATTTTCATTCAACATAAGTAGCTCCTAACACAGAAAAGGTTGAATACCCCTGCCCTGGAGCCTGGGGGATGCTTGGCAAGTTGGATTTCTTTTTAACAGAGGTGTCCTCCTGCTTGTTTGAAAAGCCATTTTTAGCTCCAATGAGGGATCAGCGTCCTCCCTCACTGTGGGAGTTGGACATATTGATTTGTGGCGGACTCTGCGGTTCCCCATTGGAATTAAAAAGTTGTCATTGTACTCTTGTTACTGGCTTGGTGGTTTGTTTTATATCCATAAGTAAATCAGTGAGCAAAACAGGGATGGAGGAAAACATATCCAAGACCAGGGCACAGGTACAGTTTGTTTGTGGGGATTGCCAGTCAGACTGGGCTCGCTTAATGAGGTTGTTAAGGTAACCCAATTTGCCATCAATACTAGCGATAAAACTGCAAGTGTATTAAGTAGTGAAATCTGTATGTCCATTTTATTCGACTGATTGTAGAGCATCCACTGATATCTGCACAGTGTTAACCAAACACTATTCATCTACAGTTCCCCCTCTGTCCCTAATTGTGTTTAGTGCTTTGAGTACTACTTGTAAGGGAAGTCCCCTGAGCATACGAAGCTACCATCACCTCGAATTCCTGAGGTGTTAGATAGGGGATGTCATTTGATATCTCTTGTACATTCTCTGAGGTTTGCTGCTCAAGATGCTCTCCCTAACATTGGCCTCTAGGCAGGATGTAGATTCAGTGGCTGTTGACAGTGCTGTGACCTGATATTTTGCCTTAGTATTGGGTACTACCGTTGCCTGCTGTGCCACAAGGTTTGGGGTGGTGTTGAGCAGAATAAGGACTTGCCTGTGTCCGAGGGGTCTGTGTAAGGGCCTTTGTATTGCTCCTTCAAATGGATTGTGAAAAACATTATTTGGTTATGCATTTTACTGCCTGTAGTAGGGTCCCTGGTCACACACTTTGTAGTGTCGTTTGTAAAGTTGGAGTTGCAGTTTCACACTTGCGATAAGGACTGCTGGGCGAGAGGACTAGAGCTTTGGGTCCTCGCATAGCTTGGGTCCGAGTTTCCATCTATGCTCCCTTCTGTGATTTTTCTTCCTTTGTACCAGGATTTCTCCGGTCTCTATGGTTGGAAACATTCCGGTTACTACCCATCGCTCCTTCCACAGATCCTTGTGTTGAGGTTCCAAATAAGTTTGAAGTGTCTGTATGACAAGAGGGTGCCTCAAGGGGAAAGGAGGGGATTTCAGGTTGTAGTGGGTTCAGCAGCCCCTCATTACTAGAGTAGAGCACGGATTCTACATCCTTCAAGAAACTTAATTTTCGTATATATTTCTGGCAGGAAACTACGAGGTGGTGCAGTCCTCAGCCCCCTTTTCTGTGAGACCCAGGAGGTTGTCATTGGTATGAGTGAAGCACAATGTCTGAAGAGGTTGTAAAGTCTGTTTCTTCCTGCTGGTCCTACTGGGAATAGACCCCCTGGTCTTCCACGACCTTATTGGAAACGTAGGCCCGGGATGCAACTTTGCAAGAGCCCTTAATGGAGCCTCTACTGGGAGAAGGAGCTTTAGAGGAGAGTGTTTATCTGCTGACCTATCTGCTGAGAGTGTGCCCATGCTTTCCTCTTAGCAGCTAGTAGGCGCTGACTAGGCTGCTCATGGACCAATGTGCTAGTATGATGATTTGAAGGTGATCTGATGATTATTTAATAATATGCTGTTGTGCCCGGTGCTTAGATGCCCTGCATCGCACTGGGCTTTGTCCACACACAAATCACAGAGCACCAAGCACAGAACAGCTATAGCACACTTAGATCCACCTAGTTGTACCCAAAGTTGAACTCCCTGTCATTAAATTCAAGAAGGGCTAGGAGGGCTGGCTCACTTAGACGCTCATCGCTTGGCGCTTTCGGTGATGAGAGCTGCTGGCAAACTCTGTTAGCAATCTCTGGCAGGAATTGCCATTGTTGGTGGGAATGGCGGTGCTCCCAGGGAGGCCCAGGCCGCAAGTCGCAACGGGACCTAGAGCGGCTCGCATCTGCATCCTGCTACTAGCACGACGTTGCTTCCCCACTTTGTTTCTCCAATGGATGCAGAGGCAGAGGCAGAGAGGGCTCGAAATGCGGGCTACAGGCAGCAGGTATGACTAAGGATGAGAGCTGTGCCGCAATTAGTTGGGCCCCTACTCTCCCCCTCTGACTTTTCCTCCCGCCGTGAGCCTTGTCAGCCAGGCTATCCACTGCCTCCTCGTCTCTCTTCCCGTTGTTGCTCCAGCTCTCTGCTCACACGGGCCATGTCTGCCTCGCACATCTTCCCCACTTCCAAAGCAAAAAAAGATAGGTTAAGATCTATCTTTCGATTCTATAGGAGAGAGGTCAATATATTATTCGTGTCACCATAGAGATGAGTTGATGGCGTGTATCTATGAAAGATGCTAGTACTGGAGAACTGTAGGTTCAGGAAAGTAACCTTTTCTTCATCCCCATTGTAAAATTCATGGATTTTCACTTTTTTAATTAATTTCACTTTGAATAGACTACTAAACAGAATAACACAAGTATAAAGCAAGAACAGAATGGAAATGAGACCTATGTTTTCTTCAAAAATGTTTTTTCAGTATGACATGAGCCACTCGAGTTTCTGGCCTTGAATCTACATCCGGGCAGTTGTGTCTTGGCAAAACAGTATATCCATCAAGCAGCTACTTCACTGAATTATTGTAGATCCCTGCTTACTAGGCTACACTGGCTGCCTTCCCTCTCCTTGAGGGAGCTGTGATTCTTGTTTGCAATTCCGCATGTTCCTAACTGTGACAGAAGGATATGCAAAACGTTCTCCTCATTGATGGTGCTTTAGGTATCAGTTTAGGATCTGTCTTCAAGACCATCTTTTTACCTGCAAATCTTGCAAATGGCTTTTTGAAAAAGAATCTTGTCATCTACTCAACGCATAAATCTTGCGATGTTGTATGGAATGTATTGCACGCTGTAGAATCGTCTTAGTGTTAGCAGAATATCTGTATGGGGATGAGTTGTAACGTCCGGGAGGTTGGCTGCTGCTACTCATACTTGTCGCTCTATGGACTACTTTTAATTTTTTATTCATTAAAGTGCTTACCTGCATCCATTTTGAGTATGGTATGGATAGGTTGCAGGTGGTGCAGAATACAGCGGCTTGAACAATATTCAGGTTACCCAGTAATTCCCACGCATCCCGACTTCTTCATGGTCTTCACTGGCTCCCAGTGAGGAAAAGGATCATCTTTAAGATCTTGCTTTTTACGCAGAAAACTTTATACAGAACTGGCCTGGGCTATCTATGAGCTAGAATTAAGTTCTATAACGCCCGGAGAAACCTTAGATCTGCAAACCTTTGTCTTGCCAAAGTTCAGTGGGCTAGGAAGGCAGGGTCAGATCTCTCTCTCTCCTGGGCCCATCTATGAGGTTTTAAGCTTCTCAGCGTTGATTGTAAGTGAACGTCCCCAGGGCTCTTAGTGCTTTGTTTACGCCCCTTTCAAATGTCTTTAGTTGTTCAATTTGCGCCAATGGAATGAGCCCCTGTTGGCTGTCGCTTCGTGTTTGATACCCTGCTATTACTTGAATAGTAAATGTCTCGGCAAGTCTTTTTGTGAATAACTTCCAGGTAATTAGGGCATTGTTGGAGGTTGCCAGATATTATGTAAGCAACACCTTTGCTGATTCCGATAAATCATTTATGGTTAAAGGGAAATATTTAATAATTTTGTTGTTAGTAGTAACTAGCGAGCTGGATGCCTCCTTTGACTGGTGAAACACTCAGTTGGCTGCCAGGAAGGTCACCTCTTGAGGAAGATGGTCACTCTCCCCCTTCTCGCCAAAAAGAAATGAAGTTACGTGGTGTATTAATGGCAGTGTGACAAAGATGTAATCGATTATAGAGCTGGCTGAGTTTCAGTGACATGAGGCAGCCAGCGGATTGACCCCTGGGAATCATCCATTAAGTTCATGCAAGTTCAAGTGCTCTAAATTGCCTTGGAGCTCCCTTTTGATTTTGTTTGGTTTTGGTTTTGAGAGGGCAAAGATAATAACATGTTTCTTTTACAACAAGAAAATCATTGGATTTACAAGTTGGAATCTTTGAAACCAAAGGGTCTCAACGACCGCCTGGAATTTGCTTGTTATCTATGAGAAGTGACACTTCTGGTCAATGTGTAGTCATCACACGTTTTTCTGCTTTTTTTCTGCTGTACTTTTGCATTTTATTGATGATTTTATTCCCAGTCATCATTATTTGGTATGATTAAGCATTGTTTGCATTTTTCCTAATCTTTCCTTTCATTCATGCCGTTTTTTCACCTACATATTATTCTCCTAGCCTGTTGGTTTACTAGGTCTATCTCTGTTTTACACTTTATACCACTCACAACATGGCGCCCGTAGTATATAGTTATCTATACACGCATTCACGTTCTAGTTTCACCCAGCACTTCCGGCATCCGTTCCTCACTGATATCCTCCTTTTTTTAAATTGTACACACCCCTTGAAGCAATTACCAACCTGACACAAAGTCGTTGTTTGACCTAGAGGTATGAAGCGTCTTTTCTATTCGCACGGTTCAAATACCGGCTGTTATTATAACAATCACTTTTTCTTTCAAATAACTTGAACTGAAGCATGTTTTTCCCACTTTTTCTTCCTTATGTGATTCAACGGCACTAATGGCACTTTTTCATTTCTTTTTGCGGTCACAAACAAACGTTTTTCACGTTTGCACACAACTTCGGCTTTATTGACAAGGCTTGTTCTGTCTTCAATGAACACGTCACAGAGCACGCTTAATGTTTCTCACTTAATGTCTCTCACTTATCGTCTTTCACAGATATGACACTAATATTCCTGCTACTTACGTTCTTTTTTTCATTCTAACTGCAGACAGCATCCCCCCTTTTTTTTCACATTCATATCTAATGAATTCGACACCGTTTAAGACTGTTACCAATTGCAATGACGTAGTGATATTTATGCACAAACCAGATCAAGGCTTTTTTAATGATCTCCAGATTCTTTGCTTTGACGTACCGTTTATTATGGGTTTTCACTCTTATCAACCTATTGAGGCACTGGCCTATATGTTTTCTTTGTTTTTTGTTGAAATGGCATAACGCCTCATTGTGACATCTAGCCACATATATGTATTCTTTTGTCATTTAGATTCCCCTGATGAAGGGCCCGATGTGCCCGAAATGCATTGGGATCACGCTTAAGAGTATGGATTAAGCTCATACAGCGAGATAATCATATTGGAATGTCTCCAGTATACAACTTCATGGATTACCTATAAAGTTTTGCCAATAAACTTTGAGATCAACAAATAGCATCAATCTTTATTCTTTTAACGTTCACTACAACCTTCAATTCGCTTCTGCGAAAAATCAACGGTGCGCCCAGAGGGACGTTGTCTGTTGGCAGCCAGCGCATGATAATTTCTTGGGTGCGGTACTGTCACAGGCATCCACTGATGGGGTGGAACATCCCATCCTATTTATCAGCAGAAAACTGTTCCCCAGAGAAAGAAAGTACCCCATCATTGAAAAGAAATGTCTTGCCATAAAGTGGGCAATCGACAAATTGCGATATTACCTGGAGGGGGCACATTTCACCCTGTATACTGACCACTCCCCTCTTCAGTGGATGAGCCGTAACATGGGTCAGAACCCACGAGTCTTACGGTGGTTTCTGACCCTACAGCCTTTTTCCTTCGAAGTTAAACACCGTAGTGGGTCTGAAAACGGGAACACTGACTTTTTGTCCAGGGTGGTTCCTCTCCCTGATCGGGAGATTCCTAGGGGAGGGGTATGTCACGAGTTCCCCGTTCCCCCGATCAGTGAGCCACCCGAAGAGAGGGAAATTCCCAAAGAGTGGTGGTCCAGGCCTACTGAGAGCCAATCTCTCCTTGCCTTTCAGCCGGGGGACTGGAATGCGGAAGCCGGCACCACCTGGTATGAGAACCGTCCTGAGGTGCAGCAATATACCTTTAAGCAGCCTGAAAATAGAGTACGCCCTGCCTGGACGAGTGACGTCATTCTGCCCGGGCCAGTCAATGCACGCGGCTGGATTGAAGCGGAAGAGAACAGTCCTGGAAGACGCGGAGCCGAGGCGGACGAGAGAGATGAGCCAGGAGAAGAAACACTAACGCAGGCACGAGGAAACCCCAGTGCGACACCCGAGCAAGAGCCAGGACGCCAACATCCCTACCGACCGCCCAGCCACGTTCCCGGAGGAGCGTGGCTCCTTCAGGTACGGGACCGTTTTGCGGGGTGGGTTGGGAAGAGGGGAAGAGAGCACGAGTAGCTGTTTGTTTTTGTGCATGTATCCTCCCGGTTGACTTCCCTCCGTTTCCACGAGCACTGCACCCCCAAGAGTGAATCTCCTGCACCGGTGTCCCTGCACTTTCCCTCCCCGTACTAATAGCAAAAAAAGGACAGCAAACCTGACACAAGGATTTCTTTTTTTTTCTTCCTTTTCTACTGTTTGGTTGATTCAAGTATACGAGACTCTGACCTGAGTCGAAGACTGGCCTACGACGAGAGGAACAGTCAAGAGGAACTAGAACTTGCCTGTAGAAAGACCCAGATGAAACGTATTATCCCCGCACTGGAAAGACTTTGAAACTGGCCTCATTTAAACGCCATATGTACAGAAATATAATGCCAAGTTTATCACGACGTGGAGTGGACCTTTTCTCTGATCCAGATCCCGTAGTCCCCTCCCCGTCACAACTGGCTACCAAGCTTAATGAACTGAGGTGATCACTGTTAGTAATCTTGCGTATGGTGGCCACTAATGTAATTGTGTCTGATGTGGTCAACAAAATAACACTAATTATATCAATACCTCACGATGATTTTCATTCAACATAAGTAGCTCCTAACACAGAAAAGGTTGAATACCCCTGCCCTGGAGCCTGGGGGATGCTTGGCAAGTTGGATTTCTTTTTAACAGAGGTGTCCTCCTGCTTGTTTGAAAAGCCATTTTTAGCTCCAATGAGGGATCAGCGTCCTCCCTCACTGTGGGAGTTGGACATATTGATTTGTGGCGGACTCTGCGGTTCCCCATTGGAATTAAAAAGTTGTCATTGTACTCTTGTTACTGGCTTGGTGGTTTGTTTTATATCCATAAGTAAATCAGTGAGCAAAACAGGGATGGAGGAAAACATATCCAAGACCAGGGCACAGGTACAGTTTGTTTGTGGCGATTGCCAGTCAGACTGGGCTCGCTTAATGAGGTTGTTAAGGTAACCCAATTTGCCATCAATACTAGCGATAAAACTGCAAGTGTATTAAGTAGTGAAATCTGTATGTCCATTTTATTCGACTGATTGTAGAGCATCCACTGATATCTGCACAGTGTTAACCAAACACTATTCATCTACAGTTCCTCCTCTGTCCCTAATTGTGTTTAGTGCTTTGAGTACTACTTGTAAGGGAAGTCCCCTGAGCATACGAAGCTACCATCACCTCGAATTCCTGAGGTGTTAGATAGGGGATGTCATTTGATATCTCTTGTACATTCTCTGAGGTTTGCTGCTCAAGATGCTCTCCCTAACATTGGCCTCTAGGCAGGATGTAGATTCAGTGGCTGTTGACAGTGCTGTGACCTGATATTTTGCCTTAGTATTGGGTACTACCGTTGCCTGCTGTGCCACAAGGTTTGGGGTGGTGTTGAGCAGAATAAGGACTTGCCTGTGTCCGAGGGGTCTGTGTAAGGGCCTTTGTATTGCTCCTTCAAATGGATTGTGAAAAACATTATTTGGTTATGCATTTTACTGCCTGTAGTAGGGTCCCTGGTCACACACTTTGTAGTGTCGTTTGTAAAGTTGGAGTTGCAGTTTCACACTTGCGATAAGGACTGCTGGGCGAGAGGACTAGAGCTTTGGGTCCTCGCATAGCTTGGGTCCGAGTTTCCATCTATGCTCCCTTCTGTGATTTTTCTTCCTTTGTACCAGGATTTCTCCGGTCTCTATGGTTGGAAACATTCCGGTTACTACCCATCGCTCCTTCCACAGATCCTTGTGTTGAGGTTCCAAATAAGTTTGAAGTGTCTGTATGACAAGAGGGTGCCTCAAGGGGAAAGGAGGGGATTTCAGGTTGTAGTGGGTTCAGCAGCCCCTCATTACTAGAGTAGAGCACGGATTCTACATCCTTCAAGAAACTTAATTTTCGTATATATTTCTGGCAGGAAACTACGAGGTGGTGCAGTCCTCAGCCCCCTTTTCTGTGAGACCCAGGAGGTTGTCATTGGTATGAGTGAAGCACAATGTCTGAAGAGGTTGTAAAGTCTGTTTCTTCCTGCTGGTCCTACTGGGAATAGACCCCCTGGTCTTCCACGACCTTATTGGAAACGTAGGCCCGGGATGCAACTTTGCAAGAGCCCTTAATGGAGCCTCTACTGGGAGAAGGAGCTTTAGAGGAGAGTGTTTATCTGCTGACCTATCTGCTGAGAGTGTGCCCATGCTTTCCTCTTAGCAGCTAGTAGGCGCTGACTAGGCTGCTCATGGACCAATGTGCTAGTATGATGATTTGAAGGTGATCTGATGATTATTTAATAATATGCTGTTGTGCCCGGTGCTTAGATGCCCTGCATCGCACTGGGCTTTGTCCACACACAAATCACAGAGCACCAAGCACAGAACAGCTATAGCACACTTAGATCCACCTAGTTGTACCCAAAGTTGAACTCCCTGTCATTAAATTCAAGAAGGGCTAGGAGGGCTGGCTCACTTAGACGCTCATCGCTTGGCGCTTTCGGTGATGAGAGCTGCTGGCAAACTCTGTTAGCAATCTCTGGCAGGAATTGCCATTGTTGGTGGGAATGGCGGTGCTCCCAGGGAGGCCCAGGCCGCAAGTCGCAACGGGACCTAGAGCGGCTCGCATCTGCATCCTGCTACTAGCACGACGTTGCTTCCCCACTTTGTTTCTCCAATGGATGCAGAGGCAGAGGCAGAGAGGGCTCGAAATGCGGGCTACAGGCAGCAGGTATGACTAAGGATGAGAGCTGTGCCGCAATTAGTTGGGCCCCTACTCTCCCCCTCTGACTTTTCCTCCCGCCGTGAGCCTTGTCAGCCAGGCTATCCACTGCCTCCTCGTCTCTCTTCCCGTTGTTGCTCCAGCTCTCTGCTCACACGGGCCATGTCTGCCTCGCACATCTTCCCCACTTCCAAAGCAAAAAAAGATAGGTTAAGATCTATCTTTCGATTCTATAGGAGAGAGGTCAATATATTATTCGTGTCACCATAGAGATGAGTTGATGGCGTGTATCTATGAAAGATGCTAGTACTGGAGAACTGTAGGTTCCGGAAAGTAACCTTTTCTTCATCCCCATTGTAAAATTCATGGATTTTCACTTTTTTAATTAATTTCACTTTGAATAGACTACTAAACAGAATAACACAAGTATAAAGCAAGAACAGAATGGAAATGAGACCTATGTTTTCTTCAAAAATGTTTTTTCAGTATGACATGAGCCACTCGAGTTTCTGGCCTTGAATCTACATCCGGGCAGTTGTGTCTTGGCAAAACAGTATATCCATCAAGCAGCTACTTCACTGAATTATTGTAGATCCCTGCTTACTAGGCTACACTGGCTGCCTTCCCTCTCCTTGAGGGAGCTGTGATTCTTGTTTGCAATTCCGCATGTTCCTAACTGTGACAGAAGGATATGCAAAACGTTCTCCTCATTGATGGTGCTTTAGGTATCAGTTTAGGATCTGTCTTCAAGACCATCTTTTTACCTGCAAATCTTGCAAATGGCTTTTTGAAAAAGAATCTTGTCATCTACTCAACGCATAAATGTTGCGATGTTGTATGGAATGTATTGCACGCTGTAGAATCGTCTTAGTGTTAGCAGAATATCTGTATGGGGATGAGTTGTAACGTCCGGGAGGTTGGCTGCTGCTACTCATGCTTGTCGCTCTATGGACTACTTTTAATTTTTTATTCATTAAAGTGCTTACCTGCATCCATTTTGAGTATGGTATGGATAGGTTGCAGGTGGTGCAGAATACAGCGGCTTGAACAATATTCAGGTTACCCAGTAATTCCCACGCATCCCGACTTCTTCATGGTCTTCACTGGCTCCCAGTGAGGAAAAGGATCATCTTTAAGATCTTGCTTTTTACGCAGAAAACTTTATACAGAACTGGCCTGGGCTATCTATGAGCTAGAATTAAGTTCTATAACGCCCGGAGAAACCTTAGATCTGCAAACCTTTGTCTTGCCAAAGTTCAGTGGGCTAGGAAGGCAGGGTCAGATCTCTCTCTCTCCTGGGCCCATCTATGAGGTTTTAAGCTTCTCAGCGTTGATTGTAAGTGAACGTCCCCAGGGCTCTTAGTGCTTTGTTTACGCCCCTTTCAAATGTCTTTAGTTGTTCAATTTGCGCCAATGGAATGAGCCCCTGTTGGCTGTGGCTTCGTGTTTGATACCCTGCTATTACTTGAATAGTAAATGTCTCGGCAAGTCTTTTTGTGAATAACTTCCAGGTAATTAGGGCATTGTTGGAGGTTGCCAGATATTATGTAAGCAACACCTTTGCTGATTCCGATAAATCATTTATGGTTAAAGGGAAATATTTAATAATTTTGTTGTTAGTAGTAACTAGCGAGCTGGATGCCTCCTTTGACTGGTGAAACACTCAGTTGGCTGCCAGGAAGGTCACCTCTTGAGGAAGATGGTCACTCTCCCCCTTCTCGCCAAAAAGAAATGAAGTTACGTGGTGTATTAATGGCAGTGTGACAAAGATGTAATCGATTATAGAGCTGGCTGAGTTTCAGTGACATGAGGCAGCCAGCGGATTGACCCCTGGGAATCATCCATTAAGTTCATGCAAGTTCAAGTGCTCTAAATTGCCTTGGAGCTCCCTTTTGATTTTGTTTGGTTTTGGTTTTGAGAGGGCAAAGATAATAACATGTTTCTTTTACAACAAGAAAATCATTGGATTTACAAGTTGGAATCTTTGAAACCAAAGGGTCTCAACGACCGCCTGGAATTTGCTTGTTATCTATGAGAAGTGACACTTCTGGTCAATGTGTAGTCATCACACGTTTTTCTGCTTTTTTTCTGCTGTACTTTTGCATTTTATTGATGATTTTATTCCCAGTCATCATTATTTGGTATGATTAAGCATTGTTTGCATTTTTCCTAATCTTTCCTTTCATTCATGCCGTTTTTTCACCTACATATTATTCTCCTAGCCTGTTGGTTTACTAGGTCTATCTCTGTTTTACACTTTATACCACTCACAACATGGCGCCCGTAGTATATAGTTATCTATACACGCATTCACGTTCTAGTTTCACCCAGCACTTCCGGCATCCGTTCCTCACTGATATCCTCCTTTTTTTAAATTGTACACACCCCTTGAAGCAATTACCAACCTGACACAAAGTCGTTGTTTGACCTAGAGGTATGAAGCGTCTTTTCTATTCGCACGGTTCAAATACCGGCTGTTATTATAACAATCACTTTTTCTTTCAAATAACTTGAACTGAAGCATGTTTTTCCCACTTTTTCTTCCTTATGTGATTCAACGGCACTAATGGCACTTTTTCATTTCTTTTTGCGGTCACAAACAAACGTTTTTCACGTTTGCACACAACTTCGGCTTTATTGACAAGGCTTGTTCTGTCTTCAATGAACACGTCACAGAGCACGCTTAATGTTTCTCACTTAATGTCTCTCACTTATCGTCTTTCACAGATATGACACTAATATTCCTGCTACTTACGTTCTTTTTTTCATTCTAACTGCAGACAGCATCCCCCCTTTTTTTTCACATTCATATCTAATGAATTCGACACCGTTTAAGACTGTTACCAATTGCAATGACGTAGTGATATTTATGCACAAACCAGATCAAGGCTTTTTTAATGATCTCCAGATTCTTTGCTTTGACGTACCGTTTATTATGGGTTTTCACTCTTATCAACCTATTGAGGCACTGGCCTATATGTTTTCTTTGTTTTTTGTTGAAATGGCATAACGCCTCATTGTGACATCTAGCCACATATATGTATTCTTTTGTCATTTAGATTCCCCTGATGAAGGGCCCGATGTGCCCGAAATGCATTGGGATCACGCTTAAGAGTATGGATTAAGCTCATACAGCGAGATAATCATATTGGAATGTCTCCAGTATACAACTTCATGGATTACCTATAAAGTTTTGCCAATAAACTTTGAGATCAACAAATAGCATCAATCTTTATTCTTTTAACGTTCACTACAACCTTCAATTCGCTTCTGCGAAAAATCAACGGTGCGCCCAGAGGGACGTTGTCTGTTGGCAGCCAGCGCATGATAATTTCTTGGGTGCGGTACTGTCACAGGCATCCACTGATGGGGTGGAACATCCCATCCTATTTATCAGCAGAAAACTGTTCCCCAGAGAAAGAAAGTACCCCATCATTGAAAAGAAATGTCTTGCCATAAAGTGGGCAATCGACAAATTGCGATATTACCTGGAGGGGGCACATTTCACCCTGTATACTGACCACTCCCCTCTTCAGTGGATGAGCCGTAACATGGGTCAGAACCCACGAGTCTTACGGTGGTTTCTGACCCTACAGCCTTTTTCCTTCGAAGTTAAACACCGTAGTGGGTCTGAAAACGGGAACACTGACTTTTTGTCCAGGGTGGTTCCTCTCCCTGATCGGGAGATTCCTAGGGGAGGGGTATGTCACGAGTTCCCCGTTCCCCCGATCAGTGAGCCACCCGAAGAGAGGGAAATTCCCAAAGAGTGGTGGTCCAGGCCTACTGAGAGCCAATCTCTCCTTGCCTTTCAGCCGGGGGACTGGAATGCGGAAGCCGGCACCACCTGGTATGAGAACCGTCCTGAGGTGCAGCAATATACCTTTAAGCAGCCTGAAAATAGAGTACGCCCTGCCTGGACGAGTGACGTCATTCTGCCCGGGCCAGTCAATGCACGCGGCTGGATTGAAGCGGAAGAGAACAGTCCTGGAAGACGCGGAGCCGAGGCGGACGAGAGAGATGAGCCAGGAGAAGAAACACTAACGCAGGCACGAGGAAACCCCAGTGCGACACCCGAGCAAGAGCCAGGACGCCAACATCCCTACCGACCGCCCAGCCACGTTCCCGGAGGAGCGTGGCTCCTTCAGGTACGGGACCGTTTTGCGGGGTGGGTTGGGAAGAGGGGAAGAGAGCACGAGTAGCTGTTTGTTTTTGTGCATGTATCCTCCCGGTTGACTTCCCTCCGTTTCCACGAGCACTGCACCCCCAAGAGTGAATCTCCTGCACCGGTGTCCCTGCACTTTCCCTCCCCGTACTAATAGCAAAAAAAGGACAGCAAACCTGACACAAGGATTTCTTTTTTTTTCTTCCTTTTCTACTGTTTGGTTGATTCAAGTATACGAGACTCTGACCTGAGTCGAAGACTGGCCTACGACGAGAGGAACAGTCAAGAGGAACTAGAACTTGCCTGTAGAAAGACCCAGATGAAACGTATTATCCCCGCACTGGAAAGACTTTGAAACTGGCCTCATTTAAACGCCATATGTACAGAAATATAATGCCAAGTTTATCACGACGTGGAGTGGACCTTTTCTCTGATCCAGATCCCGTAGTCCCCTCCCCGTCACAACTGGCTACCAAGCTTAATGAACTGAGGTGATCACTGTTAGTAATCTTGCGTATGGTGGCCACTAATGTAATTGTGTCTGATGTGGTCAACAAAATAACACTAATTATATCAATACCTCACGATGATTTTCATTCAACATAAGTAGCTCCTAACACAGAAAAGGTTGAATACCCCTGCCCTGGAGCCTGGGGGATGCTTGGCAAGTTGGATTTCTTTTTAACAGAGGTGTCCTCCTGCTTGTTTGAAAAGCCATTTTTAGCTCCAATGAGGGATCAGCGTCCTCCCTCACTGTGGGAGTTGGACATATTGATTTGTGGCGGACTCTGCGGTTCCCCATTGGAATTAAAAAGTTGTCATTGTACTCTTGTTACTGGCTTGGTGGTTTGTTTTATATCCATAAGTAAATCAGTGAGCAAAACAGGGATGGAGGAAAACATATCCAAGACCAGGGCACAGGTACAGTTTGTTTGTGGCGATTGCCAGTCAGACTGGGCTCGCTTAATGAGGTTGTTAAGGTAACCCAATTTGCCATCAATACTAGCGATAAAACTGCAAGTGTATTAAGTAGTGAAATCTGTATGTCCATTTTATTCGACTGATTGTAGAGCATCCACTGATATCTGCACAGTGTTAACCAAACACTATTCATCTACAGTTCCTCCTCTGTCCCTAATTGTGTTTAGTGCTTTGAGTACTACTTGTAAGGGAAGTCCCCTGAGCATACGAAGCTACCATCACCTCGAATTCCTGAGGTGTTAGATAGGGGATGTCATTTGATATCTCTTGTACATTCTCTGAGGTTTGCTGCTCAAGATGCTCTCCCTAACATTGGCCTCTAGGCAGGATGTAGATTCAGTGGCTGTTGACAGTGCTGTGACCTGATATTTTGCCTTAGTATTGGGTACTACCGTTGCCTGCTGTGCCACAAGGTTTGGGGTGGTGTTGAGCAGAATAAGGACTTGCCTGTGTCCGAGGGGTCTGTGTAAGGGCCTTTGTATTGCTCCTTCAAATGGATTGTGAAAAACATTATTTGGTTATGCATTTTACTGCCTGTAGTAGGGTCCCTGGTCACACACTTTGTAGTGTCGTTTGTAAAGTTGGAGTTGCAGTTTCACACTTGCGATAAGGACTGCTGGGCGAGAGGACTAGAGCTTTGGGTCCTCGCATAGCTTGGGTCCGAGTTTCCATCTATGCTCCCTTCTGTGATTTTTCTTCCTTTGTACCAGGATTTCTCCGGTCTCTATGGTTGGAAACATTCCGGTTACTACCCATCGCTCCTTCCACAGATCCTTGTGTTGAGGTTCCAAATAAGTTTGAAGTGTCTGTATGACAAGAGGGTGCCTCAAGGGGAAAGGAGGGGATTTCAGGTTGTAGTGGGTTCAGCAGCCCCTCATTACTAGAGTAGAGCACGGATTCTACATCCTTCAAGAAACTTAATTTTCGTATATATTTCTGGCAGGAAACTACGAGGTGGTGCAGTCCTCAGCCCCCTTTTCTGTGAGACCCAGGAGGTTGTCATTGGTATGAGTGAAGCACAATGTCTGAAGAGGTTGTAAAGTCTGTTTCTTCCTGCTGGTCCTACTGGGAATAGACCCCCTGGTCTTCCACGACCTTATTGGAAACGTAGGCCCGGGATGCAACTTTGCAAGAGCCCTTAATGGAGCCTCTACTGGGAGAAGGAGCTTTAGAGGAGAGTGTTTATCTGCTGACCTATCTGCTGAGAGTGTGCCCATGCTTTCCTCTTAGCAGCTAGTAGGCGCTGACTAGGCTGCTCATGGACCAATGTGCTAGTATGATGATTTGAAGGTGATCTGATGATTATTTAATAATATGCTGTTGTGCCCGGTGCTTAGATGCCCTGCATCGCACTGGGCTTTGTCCACACACAAATCACAGAGCACCAAGCACAGAACAGCTATAGCACACTTAGATCCACCTAGTTGTACCCAAAGTTGAACTCCCTGTCATTAAATTCAAGAAGGGCTAGGAGGGCTGGCTCACTTAGACGCTCATCGCTTGGCGCTTTCGGTGATGAGAGCTGCTGGCAAACTCTGTTAGCAATCTCTGGCAGGAATTGCCATTGTTGGTGGGAATGGCGGTGCTCCCAGGGAGGCCCAGGCCGCAAGTCGCAACGGGACCTAGAGCGGCTCGCATCTGCATCCTGCTACTAGCACGACGTTGCTTCCCCACTTTGTTTCTCCAATGGATGCAGAGGCAGAGGCAGAGAGGGCTCGAAATGCGGGCTACAGGCAGCAGGTATGACTAAGGATGAGAGCTGTGCCGCAATTAGTTGGGCCCCTACTCTCCCCCTCTGACTTTTCCTCCCGCCGTGAGCCTTGTCAGCCAGGCTATCCACTGCCTCCTCGTCTCTCTTCCCGTTGTTGCTCCAGCTCTCTGCTCACACGGGCCATGTCTGCCTCGCACATCTTCCCCACTTCCAAAGCAAAAAAAGATAGGTTAAGATCTATCTTTCGATTCTATAGGAGAGAGGTCAATATATTATTCGTGTCACCATAGAGATGAGTTGATGGCGTGTATCTATGAAAGATGCTAGTACTGGAGAACTGTAGGTTCCGGAAAGTAACCTTTTCTTCATCCCCATTGTAAAATTCATGGATTTTCACTTTTTTAATTAATTTCACTTTGAATAGACTACTAAACAGAATAACACAAGTATAAAGCAAGAACAGAATGGAAATGAGACCTATGTTTTCTTCAAAAATGTTTTTTCAGTATGACATGAGCCACTCGAGTTTCTGGCCTTGAATCTACATCCGGGCAGTTGTGTCTTGGCAAAACAGTATATCCATCAAGCAGCTACTTCACTGAATTATTGTAGATCCCTGCTTACTAGGCTACACTGGCTGCCTTCCCTCTCCTTGAGGGAGCTGTGATTCTTGTTTGCAATTCCGCATGTTCCTAACTGTGACAGAAGGATATGCAAAACGTTCTCCTCATTGATGGTGCTTTAGGTATCAGTTTAGGATCTGTCTTCAAGACCATCTTTTTACCTGCAAATCTTGCAAATGGCTTTTTGAAAAAGAATCTTGTCATCTACTCAACGCATAAATGTTGCGATGTTGTATGGAATGTATTGCACGCTGTAGAATCGTCTTAGTGTTAGCAGAATATCTGTATGGGGATGAGTTGTAACGTCCGGGAGGTTGGCTGCTGCTACTCATGCTTGTCGCTCTATGGACTACTTTTAATTTTTTATTCATTAAAGTGCTTACCTGCATCCATTTTGAGTATGGTATGGATAGGTTGCAGGTGGTGCAGAATACAGCGGCTTGAACAATATTCAGGTTACCCAGTAATTCCCACGCATCCCGACTTCTTCATGGTCTTCACTGGCTCCCAGTGAGGAAAAGGATCATCTTTAAGATCTTGCTTTTTACGCAGAAAACTTTATACAGAACTGGCCTGGGCTATCTATGAGCTAGAATTAAGTTCTATAACGCCCGGAGAAACCTTAGATCTGCAAACCTTTGTCTTGCCAAAGTTCAGTGGGCTAGGAAGGCAGGGTCAGATCTCTCTCTCTCCTGGGCCCATCTATGAGGTTTTAAGCTTCTCAGCGTTGATTGTAAGTGAACGTCCCCAGGGCTCTTAGTGCTTTGTTTACGCCCCTTTCAAATGTCTTTAGTTGTTCAATTTGCGCCAATGGAATGAGCCCCTGTTGGCTGTGGCTTCGTGTTTGATACCCTGCTATTACTTGAATAGTAAATGTCTCGGCAAGTCTTTTTGTGAATAACTTCCAGGTAATTAGGGCATTGTTGGAGGTTGCCAGATATTATGTAAGCAACACCTTTGCTGATTCCGATAAATCATTTATGGTTAAAGGGAAATATTTAATAATTTTGTTGTTAGTAGTAACTAGCGAGCTGGATGCCTCCTTTGACTGGTGAAACACTCAGTTGGCTGCCAGGAAGGTCACCTCTTGAGGAAGATGGTCACTCTCCCCCTTCTCGCCAAAAAGAAATGAAGTTACGTGGTGTATTAATGGCAGTGTGACAAAGATGTAATCGATTATAGAGCTGGCTGAGTTTCAGTGACATGAGGCAGCCAGCGGATTGACCCCTGGGAATCATCCATTAAGTTCATGCAAGTTCAAGTGCTCTAAATTGCCTTGGAGCTCCCTTTTGATTTTGTTTGGTTTTGGTTTTGAGAGGGCAAAGATAATAACATGTTTCTTTTACAACAAGAAAATCATTGGATTTACAAGTTGGAATCTTTGAAACCAAAGGGTCTCAACGACCGCCTGGAATTTGCTTGTTATCTATGAGAAGTGACACTTCTGGTCAATGTGTAGTCATCACACGTTTTTCTGCTTTTTTTCTGCTGTACTTTTGCATTTTATTGATGATTTTATTCCCAGTCATCATTATTTGGTATGATTAAGCATTGTTTGCATTTTTCCTAATCTTTCCTTTCATTCATGCCGTTTTTTCACCTACATATTATTCTCCTAGCCTGTTGGTTTACTAGGTCTATCTCTGTTTTACACTTTATACCACTCACAACATGGCGCCCGTAGTATATAGTTATCTATACACGCATTCACGTTCTAGTTTCACCCAGCACTTCCGGCATCCGTTCCTCACTGATATCCTCCTTTTTTTAAATTGTACACACCCCTTGAAGCAATTACCAACCTGACACAAAGTCGTTGTTTGACCTAGAGGTATGAAGCGTCTTTTCTATTCGCACGGTTCAAATACCGGCTGTTATTATAACAATCACTTTTTCTTTCAAATAACTTGAACTGAAGCATGTTTTTCCCACTTTTTCTTCCTTATGTGATTCAACGGCACTAATGGCACTTTTTCATTTCTTTTTGCGGTCACAAACAAACGTTTTTCACGTTTGCACACAACTTCGGCTTTATTGACAAGGCTTGTTCTGTCTTCAATGAACACGTCACAGAGCACGCTTAATGTTTCTCACTTAATGTCTCTCACTTATCGTCTTTCACAGATATGACACTAATATTCCTGCTACTTACGTTCTTTTTTTCATTCTAACTGCAGACAGCATCCCCCCTTTTTTTTCACATTCATATCTAATGAATTCGACACCGTTTAAGACTGTTACCAATTGCAATGACGTAGTGATATTTATGCACAAACCAGATCAAGGCTTTTTTAATGATCTCCAGATTCTTTGCTTTGACGTACCGTTTATTATGGGTTTTCACTCTTATCAACCTATTGAGGCACTGGCCTATATGTTTTCTTTGTTTTTTGTTGAAATGGCATAACGCCTCATTGTGACATCTAGCCACATATATGTATTCTTTTGTCATTTAGATTCCCCTGATGAAGGGCCCGATGTGCCCGAAATGCATTGGGATCACGCTTAAGAGTATGGATTAAGCTCATACAGCGAGATAATCATATTGGAATGTCTCCAGTATACAACTTCATGGATTACCTATAAAGTTTTGCCAATAAACTTTGAGATCAACAAATAGCATCAATCTTTATTCTTTTAACGTTCACTACAACCTTCAATTCGCTTCTGCGAAAAATCAACGGTGCGCCCAGAGGGACGTTGTCTGTTGGCAGCCAGCGCATGATAATTTCTTGGGTGCGGTACTGTCACAGGCATCCACTGATAGGGTGGAACATCCCATCCTATTTATCAGCAGAAAACTGTTCCCCAGAGAAAGAAAGTACCCCATCATTGAAAAGAAATGTCTTGCCATAAAGTGGGCAATCGACAAATTGCGATATTACCTGGAGGGGGCACATTTCACCCTGTATACTGACCACTCCCCTCTTCAGTGGATGAGCCGTAACATGGGTCAGAACCCACGAGTCTTACGGTGGTTTCTGACCCTACAGCCTTTTTCCTTCGAAGTTAAACACCGTAGTGGGTCTGAAAACGGGAACACTGACTTTTTGTCCAGGGTGGTTCCTCTCCCTGATCGGGAGATTCCTAGGGGAGGGGTATGTCACGAGTTCCCCGTTCCCCCGATCAGTGAGCCACCCGAAGAGAGGGAAATTCCCAAAGAGTGGTGGTCCAGGCCTACTGAGAGCCAATCTCTCCTTGCCTTTCAGCCGGGGGACTGGAATGCGGAAGCCGGCACCACCTGGTATGAGAACCGTCCTGAGGTGCAGCAATATACCTTTAAGCAGCCTGAAAATAGAGTACGCCCTGCCTGGACGAGTGACGTCATTCTGCCCGGGCCAGTCAATGCACGCGGCTGGATTGAAGCGGAAGAGAACAGTCCTGGAAGACGCGGAGCCGAGGCGGACGAGAGAGATGAGCCAGGAGAAGAAACACTAACGCAGGCACGAGGAAACCCCAGTGCGACACCCGAGCAAGAGCCAGGACGCCAACATCCCTACCGACCGCCCAGCCACGTTCCCGGAGGAGCGTGGCTCCTTCAGGTACGGGACCGTTTTGCGGGGTGGGTTGGGAAGAGGGGAAGAGAGCACGAGTAGCTGTTTGTTTTTGTGCATGTATCCTCCCGGTTGACTTCCCTCCGTTTCCACGAGCACTGCACCCCCAAGAGTGAATCTCCTGCACCGGTGTCCCTGCACTTTCCCTCCCCGTACTAATAGCAAAAAAAGGACAGCAAACCTGACACAAGGATTTCTTTTTTTTTCTTCCTTTTCTACTGTTTGGTTGATTCAAGTATACGAGACTCTGACCTGAGTCGAAGACTGGCCTACGACGAGAGGAACAGTCAAGAGGAACTAGAACTTGCCTGTAGAAAGACCCAGATGAAACGTATTATCCCCGCACTGGAAAGACTTTGAAACTGGCCTCATTTAAACGCCATATGTACAGAAATATAATGCCAAGTTTATCACGACGTGGAGTGGACCTTTTCTCTGATCCAGATCCCGTAGTCCCCTCCCCGTCACAACTGGCTACCAAGCTTAATGAACTGAGGTGATCACTGTTAGTAATCTTGCATATGGTGGCCACTAATGTAATTGTGTCTGATGTGGTCAACAAAATAACACTAATTATATCAATACCTCACGATGATTTTCATTCAACATAAGTAGCTCCTAACACAGAAAAGGTTGAATACCCCTGCCCTGGAGCCTGGGGGATGCTTGGCAAGTTGGATTTCTTTTTAACAGAGGTGTCCTCCTGCTTGTTTGAAAAGCCATTTTTAGCTCCAATGAGGGATCAGCGTCCTCCCTCACTGTGGGAGTTGGACATATTGATTTGTGGCGGACTCTGCGGTTCCCCATTGGAATTAAAAAGTTGTCATTGTACTCTTGTTACTGGCTTGGTGGTTTGTTTTATATCCATAAGTAAATCAGTGAGCAAAACAGGGATGGAGGAAAACATATCCAAGACCAGGGCACAGGTACAGTTTGTTTGTGGGGATTGCCAGTCAGACTGGGCTCGCTTAATGAGGTTGTTAAGGTAACCCAATTTGCCATCAATACTAGCGATAAAACTGCAAGTGTATTAAGTAGTGAAATCTGTATGTCCATTTTATTCGACTGATTGTAGAGCATCCACTGATATCTGCACAGTGTTAACCAAACACTATTCATCTGCAGTTCCCCCTCTGTCCCTAATTGTGTTTAGTGCTTTGAGTACTACTTGTAAGGGAAGTCCCCTGAGCATACGAAGCTACCATCACCTCGAATTCCTGAGGTGTTAGATAGGGGATGTCATTTGATATCTCTTGTACATTCTCTGAGGTTTGCTGCTCAAGATGCTCTCCCTAACATTGGCCTCTAGGCAGGATGTAGATTCAGTGGCTGTTGACAGTGCTGTGACCTGATATTTTGCCTTAGTATTGGGTACTACCGTTGCCTGCTGTGCCACAAGGTTTGGGGTGGTGTTGAGCAGAATAAGGACTTGCCTGTGTCCGAGGGGTCTGTGTTAGGGCCTTTGTATTGCTCCTTCAAATGGATTGTGAAAAACATTATTTGGTTATGCATTTTACTGCCTGTAGTAGGGTCCCTGGTCACACACTTTGTAGTGTCGTTTGTAAAGTTGGAGTTGCAGTTTCACACTTGCGATAAGGACTGCTGGGCGAGAGGACTAGAGCTTTGGGTCCTCGCATAGCTTGGGTCCGAGTTTCCATCTATGCTCCCTTCTGTGATTTTTCTTCCTTTGTACCAGGATTTCTCAGGTCTCTATGGTTGGAAACATTCCGGTTACTACCCATCGCTCCTTCCACAGATCCTTGTGTTGAGGTTCCAAATAAGTTTGAAGTGTCTGTATGACAAGAGGGTGCCTCAAGGGGAAAGGAGGGGATTTCAGGTTGTAGTGGGTTCAGCAGCCCCTCATTACTAGAGTAGAGCACGGATTCTACATCCTTCAAGAAACTTAATTTTCGTATATATTTCTGGCAGGAAACTACGAGGTGGTGCAGTCCTCAGCCCCCTTTTCTGTGAGACCCAGGAGGTTGTCATTGGTATGAGTGAAGCACAATGTCTGAAGAGGTTGTAAAGTCTGTTTCTTCCTGCTGGTCCTACTGGGAATAGACCCCCTGGTCTTCCACGACCTTATTGGAAACGTAGGCCCGGGATGCAACTTTGCAAGAGCCCTTAATGGAGCCTCTACTGGGAGAAGGATCTTTAGAGGAGAGTGTTTATCTGCTGACCTATCTGCTGAGAGTGTGCCCATGCTTTCCTCTTAGCAGCTAGTAGGCGCTGACTAGGGTGCTCATGGACCAATGTGCTAGTATGATGATTTGAAGGTGATCTGATGATTATTTAATAATATGCTGTTGTGCCCGGTGCTTAGATGCCCTGCATCGCACTGGGCTTTGTCCACACACAAATCACAGAGCACCAAGCACAGAACAGCTATAGCACACTTAGATCCACCTAGTTGTACCCAAAGTTGAACTCCCTGTCATTAAATTCAAGAAGGGCTAGGAGGGCTGGCTCACTTAGACGCTCATCGCTTGGCGCTTTCGGTGATGAGAGCTGCTGGCAAACTCTGTTAGCAATCTCTGGCAGGAATTGCCATTGTTGGTGGGAGTGGCGGTACTCCCAGGGAGGCCCAGGCCGCAAGTCGCAACGGGACCTAGAGCGGCTCGCATCTGCATCCTGCTACTACCACGACGTTGCTTCCCCACTTTGTTTCTCCAATGGATGCAGAGGCAGAGAGGGCTCGAAATGCGGGCTACAGGCAGCAGGTATGACTAAGGATGAGAGCTGTGCCGCAATTAGTTGGGCCCCTACTCTCCCCCTCTGACTTTTCCTCCCGCCGTGAGCCTTGTCAGCCAGGCTATCCACTGCCTCCTCGTCTCTCTTCCCGTTGTTGCTCCAGCTCTCTGCTCACACGGGCCATGTCTGCCTCGCACATCTTCCCCACTTTCAAAGCAAAAAAAGATAGGTTAAGATCTATCTTTCGATTCTATAGGAGAGAGGTCAATATATTATTCGCGTCACCATAGAGATGAGTTGATGGCGTGTATCTATGAAAGATGCTAGTACTGGAGAACTGTAGGTTCAGGAAAGTAACCTTTTCTTCATCCCCATTGTAAAATTCATGGATTTTCACTTTTTTAATTAATTTCACTTTGAATAGACTACTAAACAGAATAACACAAGTATAAAGCAAGAACAGAATGGAAATGAGACCTATGTTTTCTTCAAAAATGTTTTTTCAGGGGAGGAGCCAAGATGGCGACCGGGACGGCAGCGTAGGCTCCCGGCTCTGTGAACCTCCGCATCCCGCACAGATATCCTGCATGAGATCCTTAGCCTGCGCTATATGCCCGTGTTGGTGAATGAGAGCGGCAACCGATCGTGTGACTCCGAAGTTTCTGGCGGCGGTATCGCCGGAGAAATGTCCAGTTGAAGTTTGCGGCCTGTGCAACCCTGGAACCGGGACCTCGAGTGGACAACATGGCCGGGCGGCAGTTCAACAACAGCGGCCTTTGATGACGGGGTGGAGTCGGCCTAACCGGAGTGGTGCGAATATCGGCCTACATTTCGCCGTGGTCGTTCCTACCACTAAGCGTAGCGGAACGAGTGCATGCCCGAGGTGGCTAATCCAAGATTCCCCGGTGATTGTCTCAGCCTTCGCCGGTGAGCCGCCCGGCCGCCGCCCGTAACTCGCCCTGATTTTTGCGGACTGCTCCCGGATTTTCGCGGGCGCAGGTCCGTGGAGGGGATGACTGTTGTCCGTGACCACACGCCGGATATATTTTTTGCTTGCCCCCGAAACCCTGATTCCAGTGACATGGAACCTGAGGCGCTTGTCCCTGAGTCCTGGTCCCAATCTGGGTTGGACCTACTTGGCGGCCATCTTGACAGGACGAAGTCTACTATCCTGTACACTGGGTCGCAGCACGATTGGAAGTGTGCGACTATGAGGAGCGTAGCGGAGCGAGCGCCGAGAGCTGTGCTGGGGTATGGTGATCTTCTCGAGGCTCTCGGTGCCCTTCATTCCACCTTGGTTCACGGCGCCTGGGTATTGGGGAGTAAGCTTGATGGGGTGACATCAGCGTTGGAACAGTTGCTGCCTGCCTGTCCCCAGGTACACGGGGACTTCCTACACCGCACACAGGAGGATAGTGTCGTGGCCGCCCCTGTGGATAGTGACCAGCTGGAAACTCCGGACAGTATCTTAACGTGTGATCGGCTGGCTGTGGGTCTGGTCTGTTCCGGAGGTCTTGGACCTGAGTGGGGGGTGGTGGCCTTGTCCCGTGCGCGGCCTCCGGCAACCCAGGCAACATTCAAGCAACGGTCGCCTGCTCTGGCCGATTTCGCCTTCTTGGACCTTGTGTGCGGTGCAGATCCTGGGGCAGCACTGGGAAAGATGACTCTCCATACTGTTGACTGTGTTGGTGATCAGAGACTTCCACCCTACTTGTGTGTGTCGCTTCCTGTTTTCTTTTGGACGCTCCTCTTCTTTGTAGCATTGGACATGGCACTGGGTCGATGGGTATGCATGGGTAGATTCGCAAAGAGTGGCCAAGGATAAGGCTGATCCTTCAGAGGTGGTCATCTAATAGGCGGGCGGGCTCAGGGGTTGCGTGCTCTCACGGCATAACTGTTAGTGTAATAGGCGCATAATGCTCCCCATTCTTCTTTGACTTGGTCGATTTTGTGTTGCTTAATGTTTGCTTTAGGGGAAAACAAATTGTGCGGGAGGGAGAAGCCGGGGGCATGTTTTGAAGGCCCTCCTCCAGTTTATTAATATTCTCTCTACCCCCCCGTCTGGTGGGGTTTCTTTTCCTACTCCTCTTTCTCTGTTTCTTCTATATTTCGGGTCTGGTTCCGGGGCGACAGGCACGCTGCTGGGGGGGGGGGCCGTACTCATCTGCAGAGGTGCAGGGTGGGGGGTTGGGGGAGGGGATCCTTTAGTCTTTAACCCCTTTTTTTCCATGGCCTCCTTTTTCTTCTCTTATTCTTCTTTGTCTTTCGTTTCTGGGATCAGCATGGTAGAACTCCTTCGTCGTTAATCGCTGCGTTTTCATGTGTGCCACAATTTCCGTGGTGTTTTCTGGGTTTTAGGGCAGGGGACTGCAGGTGCAAATGGCCGTGATATTCCTCCACGTCCTGAACTTCTTGTTTCAGCGCCATTGACTAGATAAATTTCTGTTTATTGTGGACGTTTATTATACTGCCTGCCATTTCTTGCTGCCGGGAAACTGTTTGGCACCTGATCCTTCCATTCTCCCTTATTATAAAATGAAAACCTTTTGTATCATGGTCTCCTACTTGGGCTGTTTAGGGGCCGAGAGTATACCAGCATGGAGATTCTGCTCCCCGAGGTGCTGCCTGTGATAAATATTGATTTCTGTTACTCTGACTGCTTAGCGGCCGGCCCCGGGGGTTGTAGGCCCATACTTGTTATTGGTTGAAATGTCAATAAAGGTTTTTCAAAAAAAAAAAGAAAGGTTGGATCAGTAATAAGAAGGGATCAGATACTATTAAGAAATTTTGGCCATTGCGCAATGAGTTATCCATGGACAATGGATTATTGTTTCGTGGCACTAGACTAAGTCCTCCAAACAGTTTTAGGAAGGAGCTCATTGATTTGCTTAATTCTTCACATGCTGGATTAACCAAATGTAAAGAGAGATTGCGCATGTCGTATTGGGGGCCAGGTATGGATAGGGAAGTTGAACAGATAATACGTGATTGTATTCCATGTTCATTAAGTGACAAATCAAACTGCACACGTGTTCAACCAATGGTTTTAAGAAGGCGTCCTTCTAACCCATGGCAAGAGCTCTTGACATTCTTGGTCCAATACATAATAATGGCTCACAAAAAAAAAAAAATGTTTTTTCAGTATGACATGAGCCACTCGAGTTTCTGGCCTTGAATCTACATCCGGGCAGCTGTGTCTTGGCAAAACAGTATATCCATCAAGCAGCTACTTCACTGAATTATTGTAGATCCCTGCTTACTAGGCTACACTGGCTGCCCTCCCTCTCCTTGAGGGAGCTGTGATTCTTGTTTGCAATTCCGCATGTTCCTAACTGTGACAGAAGGATATGCAAAACGTTCTCCTCATTGATGGTGCTTTAGGTATCAGTTTAGGATCTGTCTTCAAGACCATCTTTTTACCTGCAAATCTTGCAAATGGCTTTTTGAAAAAGAAGCTTGTCATCTACTCAACGCATAAATGTTGCGATGTTGTATGGAATGTATTGCACGCTGTAGAATCGTCTTAGTGTTAGCAGAATATCTGTATGGGGATGAGTTGTAACGTCCGGGAGGTTGGCTGCTGCTACTCATGCTTGTCGCTCTATGGACTACTTTTAATTTTTTATTCATTAAAGTGCTTACCTGCATCCATTTTGAGTATGGTATGGATAGGTTGCAGGTGGTGCAGAATACAGCGGCTTGAACAATATTCAGGTTACCCAGTAATTCCCACGCATCACGACTTCTTCATGGTCTTCACTGGCTCCCAGTGAGGAAAAGGATCATCTTTAAGATCTTGCTTTTTACGCAGAAAACTTTATACAGAACTGGCCTGGGCTATCTATGAGCTAGAATTAAGTTCTATAACGCCCGGAGAAACCTTAGATCTGCAAACCTTTGTCTTGCCAAAGTTCAGTGGGCTAGGAAGGCAGGGTCAGATCTCTCTCTCTCCTGGGCCCATCTCTGTGGAATAAACTTCAGCTGACAATCAGATGCATCAAGGCTACCCCGTGTTTTCAAATAAGCTCAAGACTTGGCTCTTTTCTAGTGCCAAAGTCAATCCTTCTTATTCCCTTGGTTGAACCTGCTTCTGCATTAGTGCCAGGACACTCCTTGGAGTAACAGTTGCACTCTAGAAATAATCTACATAAAGGCATAAAGACATATGGTGACATCCTTACAGTGCTGAGGAGGATGGTCCGTTTGGACATTTCTAGTTCAAGTGGTGTAAGTGGTGGTTCTCCAACGTATTCTATTGTCAAGATGGATTACTATTCTAAGTGGTCAGAGGTCAGGTTTTTAGATAATAACATGGTCAGGAGTGTATTAAAATTGCAAAAGGGCATTTTATCAAGAGAAATTAGTCATAAAAGAGATTAAAAAAGTGTCTCCATCAAGCTAGCGTGAAGTATGTGACGTCTTAGATTTACCATCTCAATAGTAATGGTCTCAGAGCGTTTCATGAGAATCATAAAGGACATTTTTCAGGTGCAGATGGCGAATGGACTGTCTCCACTCAAGCACGGGCATGACTCCTTTTGTGCTGTAAAGAGAGAGAGTGGCAGGGAATGTGCTAATAAGGAATGGACGGAGCAAAGGTTGTGAATCCCAAAACGCTGAGCTGTGTGTGTGTGATGTAAGGAAGGCCCAGCCAAACAATTATAAATGCAAGGTGGGAAAGAGTGTTGAAGTTGTTGAAAGGGATTGGGTGAGATTAGAAAGGGTGCCTGCCACAGTGTATGAAGATGATGAAACAAGATGTGATAGTCTTGGACAGCGGTAAGGGTTCACAACAAGAGCAACATTTCTGTGTTTCCTACTAAAAGGAGAGAAAATGTTTTCCAAACATTGTGCATGGGAGGTGAAAGTGTCGGAGTCTGGGACTCCTGCTGTGCCATAATACACTATGTCTCCTCCTGTTAACGTCATGCTCTCATGTAAGAAAACAGTGACAAAAAACTGTCTATCCAAAAAGAGGATGTTGCCAATTGAACATGCAAAGGATTTATATAATGTGTTGTATTTATGTTTGTCTAAATTCTTCTTGAGTGAACTCATATTATGCTTCCACACTAATTAAATTATATTATTTTCTTTTGATACATACATCAGATTTATTGGGGAAAAGTGTGGTGAGGGGGAATGCTGGGATGCTGAATGAAATCTATGGCATACTATAGAATAATTTCAGTGTTGTTGGGATGTGCATGTAGGCATGAGTTAGAACATTCTGCAGGTTGGCAGTTGTTTACAGTGGTTGTTGCTGTACAAGAACATCATGTTCTATTCTACATTAAAGTTGCTTACCTCTGGAATCTTCCATACGACCCTAAACTATTTTTACTACACAGCACTGATGGGATGGGGGGCAATCGGTATAAACAACATCTGCTTTTCCCGGCCCTCACTATTGCTAAGCGTGATACTGCTCAGTTATGGAAGGGGACCTCCCCCCCCCCGACATTAAGGAAATAGCGAAAAGAACTAGATAGATGTATGAGTGCAGAGATTGCGGTATTCCAAACACAAAGCTGCCCCCTGAAACACAGGAAAATATAGTCCCGATGGGCAATATATCGGGGTATTGATCTCCCCCCTTCCCTCTCACACACCCCGATGAGTGAACCTCTACACACTTCCTTGACCACAACACACCACACATTATAATTTATTATCGCCGATGCGGGTGCTCAAACATACTCCCTACAATACACTGGTAATGTACCTGTCTGCTCAAAGTTTTTGTTGTTACATATGCAAACTGTAGTTCGCACTGTGTACAAGCTTGGTACGATTGAATTATCTTATTTTTCAATATGTATATGCAGGGCTGCTGCCCAGATGGTACTATACAACGTCAATAAAATGTGTTTTAAACAAAAAGGTACTTACCTCCTACTGTTGTGAGCGTGGTAACATCCTTCAAGTCTTGCTAACATTTTTGGTTATAAAGAATGCTGTCTTCCAAGACATTGACTTTGTCACACTTCTGCATGAGCTAATTGGTTGCCCCATCAGCTTTGATAATGCAGTATTAAGCAGCAAGGATGTAGTTGGTTTGTGAACTTCTTCATAAGCTCTAAGCAAGCCCTTTTAGCGTTCCATGAATATGCACAGTTACAACAATATAAGCTGGATTAAGGTACGCCTGATAAACTCTTATGGAACAATGATGACATATGAGTCGTCCAGAAATATAAGATGATGCAAGAACTGCAAAGAGCGCTTTTTGGTTAAAATCCCTCAGTTTGCACAGAACCCATATTGAAAATATGTCCCTCTGGTCTAAATAGCTCTAGACTCCCCAAGTTCTCCTAGTGTACCAAGTTGGAGCAATCCTGGAAAAGAACAACTTAATTCTCCTAACATTCTTCTATCTGAGAAATTAACGAACAAGCGCATAGAATTTCTTCCGACACTGACATAAAAAACACTTCCACTAGGCAATTTGGTTGTGCTTCTCTGCTGGTGGAGTTTTGTCATTTTAGGCTTTTATTTGTGGATATCAAAATTGTGCGGTTTCGCAGAACTGTTTGCAACAACTTAGTGTCTAGTAAATCTCTCTTTAAAATGGGCGGTTCTACAGACAAAATATGCAGAAAGGGAGGCCTTGCTCTTCCCTGCTTCCTGATGCAAGACACAGTTACTGGTATTGCCAATGAGACCTTACACCACTCAAACATTCACTCAGTAGAAATGGCCGAAGATATTCTTTGACATTTATGTAGATATGTTTTCCACCTCCAACTAGTGTTCCTTTGCTGTGAAGTTGCCCAGACATTCTCCCACCCAGAAAGGCCCACGCCTGTGATCACTGTAACTTAACACAGAGGTTTATGGAATAATAACTCCTTAGTCAAATTCTGTTTGTACAGCCATCCTTGGATTAGAGCATGAGTAGCCCTTTGTCCTCCTAGGACCCCTTCAAACGGTAGGCATCCAGATTCACCCGGGTTAGCCTCATCAAAAATCTACAGTCAGAGCTCAAAAGAATGGAAGATAGCTTCACTCATAGTAGGAACTGGTACGTATGAGCTCAAGGTTAAATATTCGAACTCTCTGGATCCTCTCTTTAGACATCTTTACCAGTGCTCATGTTCGAAGTCTTGATAGGTACAGAAGGGAGCTCGAGGTTAAGAGCCTCAGCCGCCCTATGCAACACTACAGAAAACTAGATATTTATTGCAGGTGAGAGAGTTAGCTTTTCTTAATCTACTTTTGAACGTGAAGATACTATGCGCTCTGCTGAAATCCCTGTGCCTTATGTACAGAAGCACCCATAGGGGTCAGACTGTAACTGTACTGTTTGTGCACATTTTATGTACATCCTTGGGTGCGGTTTCACTCCAATGGGAAGGATCCTCCGTTTGCAGTACTGGTTCTTGAATAAAGGAATGTCCCATGCTTGGAATTGTGCTACTGAAGAAGTAGGTCATTCTGCTCAGCCCCTATGGAAAACAGTGGGTCCCCTTTTCTTAGCAACAGCATTGTGTTTTGCTGCATGGCCATCCTGAAAAGTTTATCTTCTTATGAATTTCATTCGTTATTTCATATCCTGGTTAGTTTCCAAATTAGTTTTCTTTCTCCACCACATATTAGGGATGCACAGGCAAGTAAAATATGCCAGTTGGGAATAAGCCAATGTAGCCATGTTTAAAGGGAGTTCATCTGCACTATACTCCTGGTTAACTGGGGTAAAGTGACCCGAGTTCTGAAGGCAGTAAAAATATAGGGTCCAGCAAAATGCAAAAAATCAGGGGTGACCATGCAGAAAAGGTGGATTTCTTACAATGAGGATAACATATTTTAAGTTAATATATATGACAATTTACTGCATATAACTTATGATTAATATGTGTAATTTATTTTCATCAAATGTTGAGAAATGTATGGCAAGATTGTTACAACTAAATTACATTTGATTTTGCACTCTTGAGGGTGGCATTTGAAAGCCTAGTCAAAAATTGACCAAATTAATCAGAAAATAAATCTTTAACGGCATCTGTTGAGCCAGCCACATTGGTCATGTGTCAGCAGGACTGTGTCGGAGTTGGTTCTTCATCTCTCATAACACCTTTTGCATCAGCCTATTCATCTTCTGAAAGGTGTTTCATCAATGAGTGCATAATACCAAGGAATATTGCAGTTCTCACTTTCAGTGAGTGTATTGATAAGATCCTTTTCATAAACATTCCTCTTTCTGACATCATTATCAGGCAAATTCGATAATATGGACAGGTATTAGCTGTCAATTGCTAGTACTGCTAGGGACTACCCCACTGTATTAATGGCCAGTCATGTACAATTTTATCATTTGATTGCTTTCCATAAGCTCATGGTTGTATAGTCCAGGCTAAGCCGTTGGGTAACGTAGTGTATCCATTTCTTTCTTTAGATATTTATAGACCACTAATACAGATCAGGATCCCTTTCTATGCTGTAAAGTTGGCAATTTGTGTACCAAGCATGGAGGGGTCAGCAGATCCGCACATGGTCTAGGCCTCTGGGTACCAGGAACAATACGACCCTTCCCTCCTCCCCCCTCCCTCCTTCATTCCCCTTCCCCTTCCTCATTCTCCCCCCTGCTCTCGCTATTCCCTCCTACCACCCCCCCTCTGACTCAGAACCCCTCCAATCCCTCCTCTGAGGCTATTTTGCAACCCCTCATATTTCTATACACATGCCGTTTATCGTTATGTATATCCTAATACGGAATTGTATGTCTCTCTCGCATTGTATGTTGAAACAAAATAGAGTGACATAGAAATGTCAGGAGTAGATGGAAAACATGCCAAACATTCAGAGGAGCTAAAAATGCAACAATAACACTACATGACCTGTTGTTATATACTGTTGTTATATCCTGCTTACAGTGTTCAGTTTTAAAACAAAAACAGGACTAGTGACTCCTATCAGTAATATTGTGCCGGAGTGCAAGCATAAGGTATGAAAGAGTATACCGCCTCTGTAACTGACGTAAAGATACGGATGTGATATCTATGTATATGCCATAATGTTGAAACTCAATAAAATTGATTAAAAAAAAAAAGCATGGCGGGGTGAGAGAAGTGGAACAGGGTGGATAGATGAAGATATGCAGAAGATGTTATACAAATTCCACAAGTGAGCTGCAATGTGACTAGCCAACTTGGCTTTGGACATTTTAGTAACTGCAGGAATGGCTTGATTTTCCAATCTTATGTTTTTGGCCAGGTAGATAATGTTACTATTTGCTGTAAATTAAGAAGGACAGACATCAGTGAAGGCCACAGAGGACCTAATCTTGAGATAGGTGGTAATGTCTGACTCCGGGTTTTGTCATCTTATAGACTTACAATAATCTCCTGTAAAGCACCATCTGTAGGGTGACATATTTTCTCTAACTGCTAGTCTGACTCGAAGTGCATGGCTAATCTGTGGCCCTGGAAAAACACCTCCAGCTGAGGTCAATATCCACAGCCCTAATAACCGACCCTAAAAGGGCTAAATTAACACTGTTTCAGCCTTTAGGGACAGCTGGAAACACCATCATGTGTCAGGGTAAAGAATTACATAGAAGCCGACATACAGAAAGAAGGGAGAGGCAATGCTATAATGACCAAAGAGTTAATCTCTTTCATTCATCACAGACGATGACAGAATAAATGATTTCTGTAGCCGGAAATGTTCTTAGTCTTTTTTTATTTCAGTTTTGTATGTATAGCAGCAAAACAGCCAACGCGTTTCACCCTTTCAGGCTTCTTCAGGGCAACTATAATGTTTCGCAGAGTCTTCGGCTCGGAGTTTCCCGATACTCATTCTAGACACTTACGTACGCCGGACCTGTGTATGGAAGAGGAGTGTCCACGCTGAATAGGGGTAGCGATTGAGCGCCGCCATTACTGTCTATTGCTCGAGGTCCTTGGACTTACCATGGGTGTGGACTCAAACACATAGAAGGACAACTTTTTGATTTTGATAGATTGGGCGATTGAGCGCATTCACTTATTGGTTTGGTAGTAGGAACCGCTGAATTGGAAAGAGGAACGTGGACCAGAATATGTACCTACAGTAACTCTGATACTAAATTATAAAAGTGTATATCCTAAAATTTGAAAGTGTCTAGAATGAGTATCGGGAAACTCCGAGCCGAAGACTCTGCGAAACATTATAGTTGCCCTGAAGAAGCCTGAAAGGGTGAAACGCGTTGGCTGTTTTGCTGCTATACATACAAAACTGAAATAAAAAAAGACTAAGAACATTTACGGCTATAGAAATCATTTATTCTGTCATCGTCTGTGATGAATGAAAGAGATTAACTCTTTGGTCATTATAGCATTGCCTCTCCCTTCTTTCTGTATATCTGTTTTATATTTGAAACCAAATTGGTGGCTGGTTTCGGGAGGTGGGCATTTGTTGGACCACTACTGGTTGAAATAACTAATATGTATTAGATATTGTACAAGAACACAAGTAATTGGTGCAGCATCTTATAACCTGCCACTGTTCTCACTGTGTATGTAAATTACATAGAAGCCCCCTCCCCACTGTCATCCATACTTGTCTAACCCGATGCCTCATCCTCAGCCGCCTCTTCACTAGGTAATATAGGCATAAGAGCAGGTTACAAGTAAACAGGATTGAGACAGTCTTCCAGATCTGTCTGTGAATGCGCTATCTGGTGTCTTTTGTCAGGTACCTTCTGCTATTTGAGGTCTAAGGGTGAGCAGACTGAGCAGTGTGAAAAGATATAACCTCTGCCCTTCTGCTACAGCCTTCCATTGCAGGGCTAGCTGTACTGCCTAGACCAGATCTAACCATTAAAGAATTAATCGCATCTAACTTTAGAAAGGTGCAACTCTGGCTCAAGAGCATTTGTTTATTTTCAGAAGAAAATATAAGGTCAGTACTTTGAAAGGTGTAATCGCTGAAGGTATGATGTCACTGGTAGAGATGAAGAAGTTGTTTACGTTCTGTAACGCCTTATTTGGTATGACTATCTAGTGGCAGATTCCTTACTTTAGAATTATCCCCAGGCATCAGGGGGATTGCTTCTTAGACAATGGGTGCAGAAAACTATCCATCATGATGAACAACTTTTAATTTCAGTAGAGCATTATCTGGTAGAGACTCTATCGAGCCGCAGATTCCTTACCTTAGAACATTCCCCTGGTGTCACACTGGATCTGGAAACTTTTGGTGAGCAGTACCCCTGTGCACTGGCAGGTGGTGTATCTCGGCTCCACGTTACGTCGTCTGCGCCAAAACTGACATTTGTGGTGTCTATATAGGTGCCACCCAACCACTGACATCAGTTTCTTTTGCGACTTTCCACCCCAGAAGTGCAGAGCCACGAGGAACACTGACCACTGGTGTACAAAGCTTGGGCCCTTAGAGGGGATGATCCTTAACACTGTAATCCAGTCGCAGAGCAGTGAGGATGGGAGGGTCGGTTAGGAATCAGCAGCTAGAAAGAGTCTCTACCAGATAAGGCATTACCAAAGGTAACTTGTTACTCTGATAGAGACTTCTAGCTGCCGTTTCCTTACCTTAGACTAGATACCCAAGCAATACCCCCCCAGAGGTGGGGCTGCAATGTGGATTACACTAAAAAGACCAGTAGGACCGAACGGGCAAAATGACTATCACACCGGACCCGACTGTCTAGGCAATAGCACTTCATAAACATGTGCAGAGAAGCCCGTGTTGTGGTCTTACAGATATCCAGGACAGGAACTCCACAGGCTAACGCAATGGTAGCAGCTTTGGCTCTGATAGAGTGAGCATGCAGTCCTCGGGGGTTGCTTTTTGGCCAATGCATAGCAGATCTTGATGCAGAGAACTCTCCAGTGCGAGATGGTCCTCTTCTGCACTGCCTTCCCTTTCTTGGCTCTGACATACCCCACAAAGAGTTGACCATCTACCTGGAACTTCCCCGTACGATCAAGGTAGAATGACAATGCTCTTTTTGGGACCTGCTGGTGGAGTCTTTCTTTAGAGGGGTGAGGCGGAGCGTAAAAGGTAGGAAGGGTGAGCGACTTGCCTACATGGAAAGGAGTGACCACCTTTGGTAAGAAGCGTGCTCTAGTTTGAACAACCAGTGTGCCTGGGTTGAAATTAAGGTATGGAGGATATACAGACAGCGACTGTAGCTCACTGACCCTCAGGGCAGATGTTATCACCACTAAGAAGGCCATTTTGATGGTCAAAAGCCTGAGTGGACAGTTGTGAAGCAGTTCAAAGGAAGCGCACATCAGAAAAGTGAGAACGACGTTGGGGTCCTACTGGGGCAAAATAAAAGGTGCTGGTGGGTACATGTGCTAGAGGCCTTTTAGATGCCCATGCACAATAGGGGTTTGAAAAGAGACAGCTGGTCTGGCAGCCACAGAAATGCTGAAATGGCAGAAAGATAAGCTTTCAACATGCCCAGAGCAGAGCACTGCTGTGCTAAGATAAGAATAAACAAGAGAACCTGGGAAAAGTGTGCAGATAGAGGCTCAACATATTTATCTGTATGCCATGCCACAAACTTGCTCCAATAGCAGGTATATACCGTCTTGGTGAAGGGTGTCTGGCTGCCAAGATAACATTGCAAGCTTCGAGCAGAGGTTTGAAAACTGTAAACTGTTGCAGCTCAATCTCCACGCATGAAGGCAAAGTGTTTCCAGGTTCGGGAGCAGAACCCAGCCCTGCTGCAGCGACAGAAGATCCTCCGGATGAGACAGTCTGATTGGAGGATTAATGCGCATGCTTAACAGCTGAGGATACCAGACTCTCCGTGCCCAATTTGAAGCCACAAGAATGGCTTGGGCCCGGTCATTCCTGATCCTCTTGACAATTCTGGGCAGGAGAGAATTTGCAGAGATGCGTACAGGAGGCCAGAGCTCCACTTGAGATGAAAAGCATCGCTGAGTGAGAGCTGCCTTAGAAACGACAGTGTGCAAAACTGCTGGCAATGTGTGTTCTCGGTGGAGGCAAACAGATCTAACGAAGGCTCTCCCCACTCTTGGAAGAGACCTTGCATATGGAGACGCCATTCGTGTTCCGTTAGACATCGACAGCTGAGTTTGTCCGCTCTGGCCTTCAGAGAGCCTGCCATGAGTTTGTCCGCTCTGGCCTTCAGAGAGCCTGCTTGGTTTTGAACCACTAGGGGTATGCCCTGGTGTTCCACCCATGTCCAGAGAAGCAAAGCCTCTTGACAGAGGATCCACAACCCCACTCTGCCCTGTTTATTGCAATACTACATGGCGGTGGTTTTGTCTGTGAACACATGTACCAGTCTCCCCCCGACTGAAGGAAGAAAGGCTTTCATTGCCAACCGGATCACCGAAAGCTCCAACAGATTGATGTGGAACCTGGATTCCACCGGAGACCAGAGTCCTATCTAACTATCCCAGTCGGCCGCCACAGACCAGGAGTGATGCATCTGTCACAACAGTTAGTTCTGGTTGGGAAGGTAGAGGGTTTTACAGCTGACCCAATCACAGTTGGTCAGCCAACACTGCAGGTATTTTGCAGTTCCCTTCGAGATCTGGATCATGTTGAAGAGATTCTCCTGTTGCTGTGCTAACTGAGACTTCGGGTCCCACTGCAGAACCCACATATGCCAACAGCCAGGTGTCACAAGCAAGAGGCAGGAGGCCATGAGGCCCAACAACCTCAGGGTCATCCTCTCCAAAATCTAGGATAGAGGCTGAAACATCGTTATCATTGCCTGAATAACCTGAACTTGCCGCTCAGGAGAATAGGCCAGAACCTGCGCTGTGTTCAGAACAGCTACGATAAAAGGGAGCATCATAGAGGGAGTCAGGTCTGACTACGGCACGTAGATAGTGAACCCCAGTGGGTGTAGGTGGTTGGCTGTAGTCTTAAGTTAGGAGACAACTGCCTGTGGTGAGGCCGCCTTCAACAGTCAATTGTAAAGGTAGGGGAAAACTGAAACCCTTGAGCTCTGTTGGTGCACTGCAACCACTGGCATCACCTTGGTGAATACCCAAGAGATACTGGTAAGGCCGTAGGGGTGCTCTTGGCCCACTGTGAATCACAGGTAACGTCTGTGGGCAGGCAGGACTGGGATGTAGAAATATGCATCCTGGAAGGCCACTACTACCATCCAGTTTCCTGGGTCCAGTGCAGACAGGACCTGCGCAAGTGTAAGTTTTTGAATAAGAGGTTGAGAAGGCGTAGGTCTAGAATAGGATTAAGGCATCCATACTTCTTGGGTACCAGAAAGTAGCAGGAATAGAAACCACAAACTATTTCTGATGCCAGCACCCTCTCTATAGCTCCCTTGGCCAAGAGAGCTAACACCTCCTGACGATGCAAGGAGAGGAGGTCCTCCGTCAGCTTGTCATAGGGGGAGGGAGTAGCCCCTTTGGAAGAGCTGCAACACCTAACAGTCAGATGATATTGACTACAGTGGTGCAAGTGGTGGCATATCTGCTCCCCCAACTGGGTGTCCTCGATGGTCGGAGGCAAACTATAGGGGTTCAGAGGCTGCAGCTGCCGGGGGGAGGGAGGGTATACTGGCCTGACGTCTGGCTACCTGCCCTAGATGGTCTGTAGGAACTAAGTCCTCAGAAAGATTTGCTTGCCATGGTGGCTGGGAATCTAGAGACGCGGTTGAAAGCCCCTTCTGTGGCCACAAAAGTGTTGGAAGGTGGGCTGGGATTGGCTAGGGGCCATGGAAAGATCCAAGGACCTGGCAGTAGACCTGCAGTCCCTAAAGCACTCCAGGGCTGAGTCCGCCTTTGCTCCAAATAAATAGGAGCCATCAGAGGGCATATCTATGAGCGTAGCCTTGGCATCCTCCAAAAAGCCACTGGTTCACAACCAGGCATGGCACCTAATGGCCACCTACGATGAAATCTGTCTGCCCACCAAGTCTGTCATGTCCAGCCCATATATTATGGTAAACATGCCTGCATTCCTCCCATCAGCATTTGCTTTAGAGAGTATGGCTCAGGCTCCCATCGAAACCATAAGCTGCACTTGTGCAACCAAGACCTAGATTGTATGGGAGTATCGGCCCAAGGGGCACGCAGTGTTCACCGACCGTAGTGCCAGGCTGGCAGAAAAGAACATCCTCTTCCCTAAGTTATCCAGCATTTTGGATTCCCTCTCCAGGGGAGTGGGAGGGAATGTGCCTGGTTTAACTTTGGAAGTCAAGGCCTGGACCACCAAGCTCTCTGGGGTGGGGGCTGAGGGAGGGTGACGGCATCAGGCAATTGTCTTTGTAAGGGCAAGGTTGAATGGGAGTAATGGTTCAGTGGGGTAATGTCCGACTGAAGCACCTCCGTCAAGACGTTTGTCTTGACTGCCGCAGAGGGTAGCGTAAGGTCCAGGACCTCAGCTGCCCTCTGCACTACCATTGCAAATGAGGCACCCTCCTCCGTTGCCACGGGAATCTTCTAATAAGGTCCACAGACCCCTCCCAATCATCACCCAATCCGGGACTGTTATATGAATAAGGCACTGACTCCGATGTGGGGGGTCTGGCCCCTTTCAGGGCCAAAGCCGGCCTCGGACGACTCCCGTCCGGGTCCAAATTGGGTCAGGAATGATGATGGGGTGGTGCCACTGCTGGGAATCGGTGGCGCCGGAACATCGGCACTGGAGCAGGCACTGGGGAAGGTCAAGGTCGCTCAACCGGCATCGCTCCAGGTCTGTCAATGGATCCCTTGGGCCGAATTGACACCCAAGACAAACCTGCAGGTGTAAAACCAGTAAGGGCCCCTCCCAGACTCGTGGGGCCCAAGTCTGCTCCAGAGGGGACGGTTGCCAAAAGATGAGGTGCATGGCCTTGAAAAATTCTTTATGTTGGGTACAGGTTGCTCTGGCTCCTGAAATTTTCAGAGGAGCAGAGACGGTCCAGGTGCTGGCTCTACTACAGACCTAGGCCTCAAGTGCCGATGGCTCCACAAAACATCCATAGACTTACATGGCCAAGTCGAAGACCTCTTTGACTTATTTTTCTTTTTGTGGGATTTTCCCGACAACTTGGAATGGGATGACGATCACTGTGTACGACTTTGAGAACGATCTCGAGACCTTCCCTGCAAATGAGATTTGGAGCATCACGGAGTCAATCGATGTCAGCCGGCGAGAAGTTTGAGGGACCACTCTCTCAGTGCTTTAGGGCACATGGCGCTGGAATCCTCACATGTCTTGGCATTACGGTCACACTCAAGGCACCAAAGACTAACCAAATGCGGGTCCATCACCAAATTCTGTTGGCGACAGGCTCACCGTGGTATAAAAGAACAAATGACTTACCTTTGTTAATGATGTATCTGTAAGAGACATATATTAGTTATAGATTCCTTACCTTAGAATTACCCCCAGATGTCAGGCTGGATTTGGAGAAATGTTTTCGTAACAGTACCCTTGCGCGTCAGTAGGTGGCGTCGGTCGACTCTGCGTTCGTCGTCGGTGTCGTGGTTGCCGGGATGACATCGCAGTGTCTACTTAGATGCTGCCCCTGCGCGCTGACGTCAATCCTGACACGACTTTCCACACCAGAAGCGCAGAGCCATGCAAGACACTGACCACTGGTGCACAAAACTAGGGCCCTTTAAGGGAGTCCCTATCCCTAGAACTCAGTTCGGAGAACAGGGAGGATGTGTGGGACGGTAAGGAATCTATAACTGATATATATGTCTCTTACAGATACATCGTTACCGAAGGTAAGTTACTTGTTCACCTGAAACAGACTATTAGTTTTAGATTCCTTACCTTAGAACAGATACCCCAGCAATACCAACCCCTGAGGTGGGTCTGCGAAACAAGTTCACACCAGGAAGTCCTGGAGAACAGAACGGCCAAAGAAGCCGTCTCTCCAGACTTGGCTATCCAGGCAGTAATGCTTTGTAAACGTGTGCAAGGATGCCCACGTGGCTGCCTGGCAGATGTCAAGTAAGGGTGTGAAACCTTAAAATCTGAATCTCTCGTTTTATAATTCAGCTGTGCTTCATCCATGCTCACCTTTGACCTGTTTTCAGCCTGACTCTATCCTTGACACCACACTTGCATAAACATTAGGTCACAAATCTAAGTTGAGACATTGTAGACTGCGCAAACATGCAAAGTTAGCACAAATGAACAGCTGATGTCTTCACTGTGGGTTTCGTGTATTTTAAACAATGATAAAGCCTTAGACAAAGTTTGTTCAGATATGCCTATCTTGTTATGCAGCTTCAAGACGCGACAATTACACAAGGCACCAAGGTTGTTGATTCTTACCGATTGTCTCATTTTTGTGTTCGTCCCAGACCTCTATTTATCTCTGGGCGTTCCTCGTCTGTGTTTTTCCCTATATAAACCCATGCAACCATCGCTTAGTGTGCTCTCTCCTTGGGTATCTTGATGGTACTTGTCGGATGGAGACCCATTCATGAATGATTAAAATAAATGACCTATTTTGACTTCGCTCCAGTGTCGTTTCCTCCTTACTTGATAAGAACATGTGGCGAAGTGGTGCACCAGCAGATTATTAATAATTTGCTCCACAAGGGAACTCCACATTACAAAGCAGTAGTGGCTGCTGTCGCCCAGGTAGAGTGGGCGTGGAGTCCCACTGGAAGGTCCTTTTTAGCCAAAGAATAGCAGATCTTAATGCATAAGACGACCCATCGAGAGATGGTATGTTTGTGCACTGCCCGACCTTTCTTGGCGCTCAAATAACACACGAATAGCTGATCGTTCACCCGTAAGTCTTTAGTGCAGTCAAGATAGAAAGTCAGCGTGAGTTTATGGTCCAGACGATGGAGTCTCTCCTCCTCTTTAGAAGGGTGCGGGAGCGGGAAGAAAGTGGGCAATGTGATGGTCTGGCCTATGTGGAAAGAGGTAACCACTTTGGGTAGAAAAGAAGGCCTAGTACGGAGGACCACTGTGTCCGGATGGACAGCAAGAAAGGGAAGCTTGGAAGATAAGGCCTGGAGCTCACTCACCCTGAGAGCAGAGGTGATGGCAAACTAGAAAGCAGTCTTCAAAGTAAGGAGACGAAGAGGTAAATTATGTAGTGGCTCGAAAGGAGCACACATAAGATAAGTGAGGACAAGGTTCAAGTCCCACTGGGGCATTACGAAAGCAGAAGAAGGAAAGAGATGTGTAATGCCCTTCAGAAATCTGCTAACTATTGGATACTTGAAAAGAGAAGGTTAATCAGGAAGGCGAAGAAAGGACAAAATGGCCGAAAGGTAGCCTTTTAGAGTGCCCAGAGCAGAGCCCTGCTGAGTCATAGAAAGAACAAAGAGGAGAACCTCCCAAAGAGGGGCAGAAAGGTGATCCACAGCCTTTGCTGTGCACCATACCACAAATATGTTCCATCTACAGGCTTATACCATTTTAGAGGAGGGACGCCTGGCTGCCAAGATTACATTACAGACTTCGGGAGTAAGGTCGAAAGCTGTCAACAGTCGCCACTCAATCTCCACGCAAGTAGGTGGAGGCTGGACAGGTGTCGCTGAGCGAGTGCCGCCTTAGAAACTTCAACGCGCAGAACTGCTGACATTACACATTCTCTTCTGTGGCGAATAGATCTAACCAAGACTCTCCCCACTGCTGAAAGAGATCTTACACCACCTCCGAGTGAAGACCTCATTCGTAAACAATCATGCATCAGCGGCTGAGTTCGTCTGCCCTGGCGTTCAGGGAACCTGCCAGGTGTTGAATCACCAGAGACATGTCCTGATGTTACAGCCATGATCACAGGCGAAGAGCCTCTTGACATAGGGTCCACGACCCCGCCCCGCCCCTGTTTGTTGCAGTACCACATGGCGGTGTTGTTGTCCGTGAACACCTGCACTACTCTTCCCTTGACAGAAGGAAGAAATGCCTTCAGTGCAAGATGAATCGCCCGGACCTCCAGAAGGTTGATATGGAGCCCGGACTCAAACGGAGACCAGAGGCCATTGATGTCCGCCACCCCCATGTGGCCGCCCCATCCCAGGAGTGATGCATCTGTCACTACCGTGAACACTGGTTGGGGTAGGGAGAGGGATCTGCCGTTGACCCAATCCTGGTTAGTTAGCCAACACTGCAACTGCGAGATCTGGACGACATCAGAAAGATTCCCCTGATGCTGCGCCTACTGGATCTTCCGGTCCCACTGCAGAGCCCGCATACGCCACCTGGCATGATCCACCAGCAGGATGCAGGAGGCCATGAGGAACAGCAGCCTCAGGGTCATTCTCACCGAAATCTGGGATAGAGGCTGAAACATCGGAATCATAGCCCGAAGACTGGAACCCCCGATATGCGCAGATGAGCTGCGACAACTGCCATCACTTTCGTGAACACCCAAGGGACGCTGGTAAGGCCAAAGGGGAGCACGGTAAACTAAAAATGCTCGTGGCCTACAGTGAACCGTAGGTAACGCTGGTGGGCAGGCAAGACGGGAATGTGAAGATAAGCATCCTGCAAGTCCAACGCTATCATCCAATCTCCAGGGTCGAGGGTAGGCAAGACCAGAGCAAAGGTTAACACCTTGAACTTCTCATTCTGGAGGAAGCGGTTGATGTCCCTGAGGTCTAAGATAGGACGAAGGAATTTGTCCTTCTTGGGTACCAGGAAGTAGAGGGAGTAGCAGCCACAACCTACTTCTGGCACAGGGACCCATTTGATAGCTCCCTTGGCCAAGAGAGCCTTAACTTCCTGGTGGAGAAGGGCCAAGTGATCCTCCGACATGCGATGGAATGTTGGTGGAATGGAGGGAGGGGTAGTCTCGAAGGGGAAGGAGTAGCCCTTTCGGACAATTTGCAAAACCCACCTGTCCGACGTGATGTTGCGCCAGTGGGGGAGGTGATGGCAGATCCTGCCACCCACTGGCAACTGGTGGCCCTGGAAGGTCGGACTAGGAAGGTTTGGAGGCTGCTGCAGAGGGAGAATTTATGGACTGGCCCGCCCCCTGGTCCCCAGTCCCACAACGCTGGGTCCCATGTTCTCGGCCGCGCAGAGGCTGGGCAGCTTGCGTGGGCCTGTGGCCTTGGGTGGAACGTGGTGGGGCACCCCTTCTGTAGCCACGAAAGGGGCGAAAGGCAGACTGCATGGGGTGAGAGGTGGCAGCGAGGCTCAAGGATCTGGCCGTAGCCCTACAGTCCTTGAAACGCTCGAGCGTCTTGTTGTCGCCAAACAGGCAACGGCCATCAAAAAGCATGTCCAAAAGGGTCGATTGGACATCCCCAGAGAAGCCAGTGGACCTCAGCCAGGCGTAGCGTCTCAGGGCTACTGACGTTGAAATTGTCCTACTCAGCGAGTCGGCAGTATCCAGCCCACATCGGATGGCGAACTTTGCTGTGTCTCTCCCCTCTGCGACAGCGCGGGTGAGCACGGCCCGGGCCTCCTCCAGGCACTGTGGCAGCACTTGTGCAACCGTGTCCCACATGGAGGGTGTGTAGTGGCCCAAGAGACATGCAGTGTACACCGACCGCAGTCCTAAGCTGGCGGAAGAAAACATCTTCTTCCCAAGATGGTCCAGCTTCTTGGATTCCCTATCTGGGGGAGCAGTAGGGAACGCACCTTTAGAGGTTGAGGCTTGGACCACCAAGCTCTTGGGGTAGGGTGTTGGGAGAGGAAAAGTGGGTCGCCCGGGGACCGGCTGTGGCATCGGACGATCATCCTATCCACAGGAGCCCCTGTGCTGGGCTTGGACCAAGTGCTCAGAAGGATGTCAGTGAGGGCCTCATTAAAAGGCACCAGGGGCTCTGAAGAGGCCACTGCTGGCTGAAGCACCTCAGTCAGGAGGTTAGTCCTGACTGCTACCATAGGAAGATCCAGGCCCAAGGCCTCAGCCGCCCTACGCAACACCATAGCATAGGAGGCTCCCTCCTCCGTGGCCACGGTACGGGGAGACAGAATACCAAGGTCTGGGGAGGTATCCAGAACACAGGCATCACCCAACTCCTCTCGCCAGTCCGGTTCCTCAGGTTGATCTGCTAGAGGGTAACCAGACCCCTCCCAGTCCTCCTCACCCTCCTCTGGTTGCCACTCAGGGCGGTAGGGAACGCCAGGAATGAACAGTGGGACAAAAGTACCCTCCAGCACCGGTACCGACATCAATCGATGTCTGTCCAGCACCGTGTCCATATCGGGATGAGGCTGGGGACAACACCGGTTGAGGGCACAACCTACGCATCACTAGAATCAGCACCGGGGAAGGTACCGTGAGGTCGACCGGCACGGATCTAGGCCTGGATCAATGGGGGCCCTGTGGGCGAGAGCCGCCGGCATCGAAGGCCTCGGGCCCCCAGCCGAGTCCATGGGGCCTAAAGGCGTACCAGTGGAGTTTAGCTGCCCAAAAATGCTGTGCAGTGCTTCATAAAACTGACAAAGCTGGGCAGGGGATGCTCTGGGAAAGGGAGGGAAGCCCGGAGCTGTCTCAGAAGCAGGATCCAAATGAGGAGCCGGAGAACGACAATGCTCTGGGTCCCGCATCGCGTCGGCCGACGGGCAGAGAGGAGTTGAAGAGTGACGGTGCTTCTTTGCCTTCTTCTTGTGCTTCGACTTACCCGAGGAGTGCGAAGACTTCAATGACGAGTGGTGATGGCTCAGCGACTGGTCCCGCGACCTTCCCCTCAACTGGGACCTTGAGCGGCATGGAACGGACTGCTGGGCCTCAAGAAGCTTTCAGGACCACTCCCGCAAAGACGTCGGGTTCAGGACCTGGCAGTCGGAACACGACTTCGGGTAGCGGCCGCGCTCCAGGCACCAAAGGCACACGAGGTGTGGATAGGTTACCGACATCAACTTGTGAAAGGAGTCACAGGGTTTGAAGCCGAGTCGACGGTTGGACATCCCTAGTATACCAGGAGTCGATAGACTCCAAAAAGATGTCGACAAAAAGTTTTAAAAAAGTGTTCGTCAAAAAGTAACTAAGGGCATGCTCTCTCCGGATCTGCGCTGGCTGGCGTGGAAAAGGAAGAACTGATGTCAGCACGCAGGGGCAGCGTCTAAGTAGACACCGCAACGTCATCCCAGCGACCACAATGCAGACGCTGAGTTGACCGACGCCACCTACCGACATGCAAGGGTACTGCTACAAAACAAATTCTACGGATCCAGCCTGACGCCTGGGGGTAATTCTTTTCCAGATCTGCCTTTCTGGAGGACATCCTGCACACCAGGAGACAAAGTCTCTAAAAATCTTTGATAATGTGTCAAAAAAGGGTCAGTCAAAAAGTGATTGGAGGTCGTCCTCTCAGGATCTGTGCTGACTGGTTTGGAAAGAAAAGAACTGATGTCAGTGCACTGGGGTGGTGCGCATATAGGTACTGCACACACAACTTCCGGTGTGAATAAAGCCACACAGGGCCAAATGAAACCAACTACTTGCACGTAGAGTTACTGCTCACCCAAAGTTTCTGGATCCAGTCTGACACCTGTGGAATATTCCAAGGTAAGGAATCTGCAGCTAGATGTCTCTATCAGATATGATGTGTTTCTGCAAAGCCTTCCCTTTCTTTGCCCGAACAAACCCAATGAAAAAGATATCATCCACCTAGAGCTCTTTGGTACAATCAATGAACAATGACAATGCTCTTTTTGGGTCCGGTCAGTGAAGTATTTCTTCTTCTTTGAAAGGGTGAAGTGGAGCAAAGAAGGTTGTCAAGGTGATGGCCTGGCCCACATGAAAAGGTGTCACCACTTTCGGGAAGATAGAGGCACTTGTTCTCAGCACCAGTTTGTCTGGGAAGAAAGATGTGTAAGGAGGGTGCATAGAAAGTGCTTGCAGCTCACTAACCCCTGGCGATGTATTGGCCACTAGAAAGGCAGATTGTAAAGTCAATAAGCATAGAGGGTGTTGGACAGGCCACACGAAGGGCTTGCTCCCTCCCCGCACGACAGGGCCCGAGCTCCGGCCCACCAGGCATAACCCACGAAAAGCACCTGTACCCCGTCTCCCGACGGATCTTCTGCCCTCGGACCTCTACTCATCACGGGGCCCAGCCCCACCGGCTCCCCCGGCCGGTTCAAGCCGCCATCTTGGGCCCTGCACCACGAGGCCGCGTGGCCTCGCCCCGACCCTAACCCCGGGCCTGGCCGGCCCCGACATCCCGGCACCACCATCCACCCAGGAGGTGAGCGGACCACTTGGCAGGTCAATGGGAGGACGAAGTGTCAAGAGCTCTTCCCCCGCCAGGTGCCGATCGCCTCCAGCTCCCCCAGGCGCTGGCTCCACCCCCTGCTGGGTGTCTGGACACCTTCATCCCGGGCCCTCCGACCTCCAAGTGCGAGGGTCCGGACATCAAAGGGCGCCTGCCCTATAACTGGGGCAACTCCGGAGCAGGAAGGCAGTTGTATTGTGGAAATATGGATTTTTATGATCAGTTATGTCCCCTATCTTGGACCCCAACAGTTTCATGTATAAATCAAAGTACATGTATGTTCCCTCCAGTTCCAGTTATGAAGACGCAAACACATGTGCGTCCACCGCCAACATGTCCTCTTTCAGATCCGCCATGAATGGGTCGGATATTCCATTCCTAAGTATGAAAGGCCACCGGCTTTATATGGTTCATTTATCCCATTTTTCAGTCCAGGCGAGTAGGCCCTGATTCTGCCATTAAGCCTTTTCTTGCCTTCTGCCTCTGAAAGCTCCAGTCTGAGCTCGCATCTGTATCCATGAACTTTGTCCTACTCCCTGCGCGGCTAACGGTGCCTGACTCCAGCCTGTTGCCTGCCAAAAACTGTATTTCACCTTGTGATTATCTGCTCCGCTCCCTATCCAATGCATTCCTGTCTAGTAGTTTAAGTAAACATTCTTCCAGCCACCGAGCAAAGGGCCCGGCTTCTCTGTCTTTATGCAAGTAATTCATAGCCCTGTTACTATGGAAGATTTCTGCCCTCGCATCTAGTGTAGACACTTAGACGCTTGTACACACACTCACAGTCAGTATAGAATAGATTTTGTTCGAAAGACCTTTCTTTTTGGATAACATAGTTCTTTAAACATAGGATGTTAGATATGATTTGGGATTAGGTTGACTTGACCCCCCAGACTTCTGTCTCCACATGTAGAGCTAAATGTCAAGTCCCCTTCACCCCCTAGTTGCACGTCAATCACACGTCATGCTGCTGCGCGCGCATCTCTGCCGAATATTTCTGCTGACATTGCAAAATTCTTTCATGGAACCACCCTATTGTGACATCATACCTGATGACGTTCTTTAAGTTACGCCTAGTTACACCCACTTTAGTTACGCATGTATGTGTTATCAATTGTTACGCCTCCCGCATCTGTTTCACTGTAATGCCTATTGTATAAAAATGATTACTTGTCAATAATGTTGGTCCTTCACTTCCTGAACCTTCGTGGTGATGGAATATGGAGTCCATCAATTCGAATTGATTTTGGAATAAAGCCCGTTCTGAACCTCTAATACCACGGATTCTGCCTCTTATTTTTCTGAGCTATTATTATTATTTTTCCGCATCAAATTAAGTTCCGGTAATTAAATTATTTACCACATATATGGCGCCCGAACAGGGACACTTTCTCATCTCACGCGCCGGAGGTGCGTTGCAGGCCCGGTCTCCTGCCACAGCTGGACGGACAACAACGCGTACCCACAGGATTTCCTGTATCTCCCTCCTGCCGAGCGGGGGTAACTGAGGCTGCGATCAACACCCAGACGAGGCGGTGAGAAGTGCGAAGTATCCCGACCAGAGCCTAGCTGAGAGAGCAAGATCCGAGGTATACAGAGGCCCACCAGTTTCCGAGGTTCCGAAGTTTCGAGTCGAGTCCAGTCCGGTTCAAGTCCAGTTCAGTTCAGTTCCGAGGCCTTCCGTTCCGAGCTACCCGGTGAGTACCATTATCGGGGAGGCGTTCTGACGTGCACATAGTTTGTGCCGGTCAAGACGGGTTTGGGTACACAAATCCGGTCTGCACTGTTTCAGCAGTGTATCTGTACTGTTTAGCAGTATATCAAGTATGTCTAGTATATAATTCAGAATTACTTAGTTAGTGCCGAGTATTATGTTTAGTGATTAGTTCCCTAAATGGCCATCATCATCATTGTTGTTCATTAAATGTTAAATGTTTTAAATACGTTCTGCATGCTGTGGTGTGAATGACTGTTCATTATTGTGTTTTGCTTTATTAAACTTGTTCAAAATTAGGTATCAGATCAGTTCTCAATATGCCGCTCTTTTCGAAATTAAGACAGATCAAAACTAGAAAAGGGGTACTCGAAGAAGCTGTTCCCATTCCTCCTAGGGACACTCCAGGGTACTTCATGTATCATAAACATGGCCTAGACGCCATATTATTTCTTGATTTATGGGTGGACTACACCAAGGAATTACCAGAAAGTCAGAGGTGGCCCGCAGCTGGGACCTGGGATGCAGATTGCATCATGAAAGTAGAAGAAGAATTATGGAAAAAGAAAGCTAGACAGTCACAGAAAGATGCCATTGAATTATGGCGTAAAGAATCATATAGACGTACAGAAAAAGCGCTCAGACAGGAAGAGAAAAGTAAGGAGAATTCAAATAAAGTTCGAGAAAGTCTATTAATTGAAGAAGGTACTCGAGTAAAAGCAGAACAAACAGACAGACAAAGAAATGCCCTTATGAATGGTATGTATCCTCTTCTGGCCGAAGGGTTACCTAAGGCTACTCCGGAGATACCAAAAGACTTGCCACCCCCATTGTTTCCGATAAAAGTACATCCCAAAGGGCATCCCAGAACCGCAGAAGATGTTTTTCTTTCCTCTTATTTAGACGACGCAGCTCCCGAGTATGCTAATACTGCGCCACATAGAGCGCCTGCCGAGGGGGTTCAACGCCAAGACCCTCCTCCGTCTGTACCTACGCAACAGCAAACCCCGACACAAGTTCCGGCAAGCACATCTGTTTCTACATCTGTATCCACACCTATGGTTGCTATATCACGTTCAACAAATCCTTTCACACCCAGCACCCCAGGTGGTGCTACCGGAGGTACATCAAACATTTTTTCCACGCCACCCAGAGCAAATAAACTTTCCTTTCAAGAATCAGCCCACCAACGTACGCCCAAACTAGTAACTCCCAACACGCTCAAGGAACTTCTAATAGATTGTAGATATGACCCTGTGCCCGGAAAAGGGGACGAAATGGTGCTGGCATCATTACGTATCCGACGAGCTGCAATATATTTAGGGAAGATACCAGGAATGACCGCACATTTAGAAAATATATATCACTTTGTCCAGTCAGGGCGAGATTCTGAGAGTATTAACAGAGCCATGGAGTACCAAAAAGTGGAAATACAGGGGGAACTGTTACGTTTCCTCATAAACTGTGTGATCAGAAATCAAGACCGACCAGGGGTAAATCCGGAAGAAATGCAAATTCTTACCACATGGAGTAAGAATATATCAGAGGGGAGACATGATAAACGATCATGTATAGTAGCTATGTGCCGAAAGATCCGCAAAGAAATAGAACGAATACACGAAGAAAGATTAGCAGTAGACGAACCTGAACAAACCGAGGACGAGGAAGAATTAGAACTGCCCACAGGACAGTTAGAAACCATGGCCTATGTAGGTAGAGGAAGATCTTGCAAGAATACTAGATGCTTTACTGATCCGATACGTCCGATACGTCCAGAGAATAGCAGAAAATTCCAAACTCCTATAATAAATCTAAGGTCCCCCGAACATTCGTTCCAAGCCGCTGACAAATTACTTCGAGAACGAAGGGGTTATCATATACTCGATTCTATGGACGAACAAGAATTAGCCAGGTCAGCCGTACACTGGGTTAATAGTCCTGGAAAATATGGTGATGATACACTAGCGCATACGTTTTTGAACCTCACCCCAGATGAACAACGTTTAGCTAGTATCTATATGATTCAACAACTCCTTATATTATATAAAAGACAACACTCCGATCCCGGTCCCTTACCTGATATATTGACTGAATTACTCACGAATAAATGGAGAGGTTCAGGTACTGAGTTAATTAGAGAAATACTAGAATCCAGAAAGCAGTACATTCTTTTTGTATGTCCCGAACATGTCTCACTGCCCATCAAGGAAAGAACGACGTATTATATGGATAGACAGAATCCCTTACGCGAAGTCCACCCGATAAAAGGTGAGGACAATCAGTTTAAACGTGTGTTTGTATACACACCCATATCCAAAATAGAACTATTAGAAATGAAGAAAGTGGTACCCAGTCATGACAAAGACCCAGCGGGTTTCCACCGTGAAATCAAAGATATGTTACTCATGGGAGAATATACCTACCCTGACATTATGACAATATTGAAGGTATTAATGCCTGCGGGCATTTACGAAAAACTCAAGGAAAAGGATTGGGAGGTGGGAGACCAGAAGATAGATTGGACAGCATTAGAAAACGAAGAAAAAGCTCGAGGTCCAGGTTCAGGGCTTGGGGAAAAGACCAAAACACTACCAGGTCTACTAGTACAGGTACTGCCACGTTTATTAACTACGAAAAAGGAAGACTGGGGTGCAATCTCAGCCTGTAAACAAAAATCAGATGAAGACACTAGTGATTTCTATTCCCGATTTGAAAAATGTTTTGGTATAAATAGTGGAATAAAAGCAAGTAGCGAGTCGTATCCACATCTGTTTGTGACAAAATTGGTTGAAAATGCCTTGCCCCAAGTTAAGAATAGAGTATTGAAGTTCGAGAGTACCTGGCAAGGTAACACTCCGTCACAAATGTTACAAATGCTACAGTACCATCACAATAGAATTAGAGAGGAACAAGAACATGAACAAAGACGCATGAAAGACACGAAAATGAAAATGCTAGTTTCCCAGACAGTTCCAACTGACGGTCATAAAAAGGGTATGACACAGTCCAGTGTTTCAGCAGGTCCTGTAAAAGGGACATGCAACTATTGTAAACAGCCAGGTCATTATGTACACGATTGTCCCGTTTTAAAACATAATATCGCCATAGGTAACACAAAAGAAAGACCACGACCACTTAGACAGGATCAGAACCAACAAGGAGCCCCGCAGCATGCACAGTCCATGCCAGCTCCGCAACAGTCTATGCCTGCTCCACCACCGCAGCCTATTGCTGCCACACAAACAACCACACGACAGATGTATCAGACCGCACAGTATGACTATCCTGATTATCAACGATACTCATGAAACAGCCTAGAGAGGGAAGTTGGCTTACCCCTTATTGAGGTCCCTGTAGATCAAGAAGGACCTTATGTACACAGTGAACTATTAGGCCAAGATAGAAAATTCTTACTTGATACAGGGGCAAGCCGAACAACAATAAAACGTAGTGAAGTTCCAGGGGCACCCCTCTCAGGCTCACAGAATATTTCCCTTGGTTTTTCAGGAAAACCTATCATTAACGAAGTATCACAGCCTCTTCCACTTACGATTGGTCCCTTGACACGAACTACAGATTTATTGCTTACTAAATCATGCCCAGAAAACCTGTTAGGTATAAAAACATTGAAAGCTCTAGGAGCTATAATATGTTGTTCTCCGGAAGGAGTAAGATTGTTTTTACGTGATTTCAAAGGGCACTATGTGTCCCGAGACATGGATGACCGACTGCAGACTTTACCCACACATTTATGGGCACAAGGCCCTACAGATGTTGGTTGCATGAACATTACACCATATCGAGTCACACTAAAGGCAGGAGTGGTACTACCACGAATGCGACAATACAAGTTACCCCCAGATGCTGTAGTGGCTTTACTGCAAATCGTTGACGAGCTTATTACCCAAGGAGTGGTTGTGGAAACCGACTCCAATGTATGTAATTCACCGATAATTCCGATTCTTAAACGAACTGATCCAACAGCCCCGCCAGTATATCGATTGGTTATTGATCTGCGCGAATTAAATAAATGCATTGTACCACAATACCCCGTAGTCCCAGACATTTCTTCATTACTGACAGCCATTGATTCCGAAGCAACATTCTTTACTGTAATTGATCTCAAGAATGCCTTTTTCAGCGTCCCAATAGATCCGGAAAGCCAATACTTGTTCGGATTTAGTTTAAATGGACGAAGCTTTAAATTCACACGCGCACCTCAAGGATTCACAGAAAGCCCCAGCATCTATAGCCAAGCACTGAAACGAGAACTTGACAGTATCCACATGCCAGTCAACACTGCCCTGCTTCAATATGTCGATGATCTGCTGATCACCGCTAGAAGCGAACGTGAATGTGAAAAAGCCTCACTGACGGTTTTACAATTTTTGGCCGAAAAGGGGCACAAGGTGTCCCCTTCTAAGCTGCAATTCTGTGTCCAACGAGTTGTTTACCTTGGGCACTCGCTGTCCAAGGAGGGAAGGCAGCTTACACCAGATCGCATCCAGTTAATTGCTAACATGCCAATACCCAAGATACAAAAGGAGGTGCGGGCTTTCATAGGCCTCACTTCATATTGTAGGCAGTGGATCCCTCAGTATGCATTTCTAGCAAAACCACTCATTCAGTTGACAACACAGGAGGCAGCCATATCGACTGTTCTCTCTTGGACTCAGGAACATACACAAGCTTTTGAAAGCCTAAAGAAAGCTTTATGCCAAGCACCTGTTTTAGCAACACCATGTTACAATAAACAGTTTACACTCTTTGTTACAGAACGCGAAGGTACTGCCTTGTCAGTACTCACACAGGAACAAGCAGGATCACACAAACCATGTGCTTATTTTTCTAGTACATTAGATCCCGTAGCTCAGGCTTTGCCTGCGTGCCTGAAATCAGTGGCAGCGACAGCTTTAGCAATCAGACAAAGCGATGCCATAGTGTTAGGACACCAATTGACAGTACAAGTACCACATGCAGTAGAGGTTCTCTTGAACCGCACACAAACACAACACTTGACTATAGCAAGACTCACCGGTTACGAGTTAACATTGTTTCAGCCACACATAGAAATCAGACGTTGTAGTACATTGAATCCTGCCACACTGTTACCAGTAAACGGAACAGACCCACTAGCACATGATTGTATTGAAGTTATCACTACCACGACGAAACCCAGACAAGACTTAACAGACGTCCCATTGTCAGATCCAGACCTGACATTGTATGTAGATGGTTCATGTATGAGAACAAGTACAGGAGAGTTAGTGGCCACTTACGCAGTCACAACAGACACTGAAATCATTGAAACAAATTGCATAAATACCTTGTCAGCTCAAGCCGCAGAGCTCATCGCTCTGACACAAGCCTGTATTCAAGCCACAAATAAAAAGGTCAACATATACACTGATTCACGTTATGCATTCGGAGTTGTACATGACTTCGGCGTGCTGTGGCGAGAGAGAGGTTATTTAACTTCTCACGGTGCCCACATTCAGCACGGACCCCTCATTCATGCCTTATTAGATGCAATACATCTACCCACTGCAATATCAATTATGAAATGTAAAGCTCATACGAAAGTTACTGATATCATTTCCCAAGGCAATGACCTAGCTGACAGAACAGCTAAACAGACTGCTCAAACTCAAACATCTGACATGACAAAGACAATAGTTCCGACACCAACACATTGCATGACGGTTAAGGATCCCGCTCTTGACGTAATTGACATACAGACACATGCTACACCAGATGAAATAAAGAAATGGACTGAATTAGGAGGGATCCAAACGGATCAAGGATGGATGACGAAGGAAAAATCTGTGTGGTTCCTTCCTGATTCAATGGTCCAAGTTATAATTCATACTGTACATAGTCCAGCGCACCTAGGAGAAAAAGCTATGCTAGACAGCATTCAACACATTTGGTTCAACAAACATTTACGAACAGCAGCTAAACAAAAAGTTCGTACCTGTATGATCTGTTGTCAGTTTAACCCAGGTAAAAGCATTCCCGTAGAACAAGGTGGATTTCAGCCTCCTGATCACCCTTTTGAAGTCCTCCAGATGGATTATATCCAGATGGAACGATGTCGAGGATTCAAATATGTTCTCGTAGTTGTCTGTGCTCTTTCCCGTTGGACAGAGGCATACCCGGTTTCAGATTACACTGCCCCGACTACTGCCAAACAGTTGGTTCGAGAATTCTTCCCACGGTACGGTTTACCACGTGTTGTCTACTCAGATAACGGCCAGCCGTTCTCATCCGAACTAATGAAACACGTTTCACTTTTGTTAGGCTATCAGTGGAAATTTCACTGTGTCCGACACCCCGAGGCAGCAGGTCTCGTGGAACGACATAATCAAACTCTGAAAATTAGATTGGCCAAAATTTGTAGAGAGAAAGGTGTCGACTGGGTAGTAGCCTTACCAGTTGCACTCTTTTACATGAGAATGGTAGCGCACTCTCGAACAGGGCTATCCCCTTATGAGGTGGTCTTTGGCAGACCACCAAATATGTGGGGGACGCCTATACCACGCAAAATAACTGATGTTGACTGTAATATGCTGACAGATTACTTGGCTTCCTTGATGTCTGCACTACAATCTTGTCGTTCACAGGTAGCCGCAGCCTTTCCCGATAATACCGAGGTGAAACCCCATGACGTAATTCCCGGGGACTTGGTATTAGTGAGGAACTTTGACCGGAAGTCTCAGCTGGATTAACCTAGGTGGAAATCGCCTCAACTCGTACTGTTAACGACGAGGACAGCCGTGAAGATCGAAGGTCGAAAAGGCTGGATACATTCAAGTCATATCAAAAAATTTCATGGACTACCGTCCGATGTAAACGACACACCTCGTGTGTCTTCACCGATTGACTCAAAACTTCCTTTGGTTGAACTGAATGACAAGGAACAATATAAACTAAAACTACGGTCTAACAAGTCAGGCAATTTGATTGTTTAAGTCCTCTCCAAGGTGAATCGGTCGAATTTGTCTCTGACATGTATCCCCTAGACCTGAATAGAGAAAGAAACGGAAAAATGCGATTGAAACAACATGCGTACTGTAAATCACTGCGTAGTCATTGCACAGTGACGTTATTAATTTTGTTTTTCTTAAGTCTTTTAATAATCGCTGCAAGTATATTGTTGCACATATATTATCCTATTTCTAAACATGTTTACAATGTTACTGCTGAACATTCTTTTAGTGAATTACCGCCGCATGAGTTGTCCTATAGATTTGCGCTGCGCAATAACACTTTCATTAGTATGTTACATCATTCCCATCAGGCTAGCAATGCTACGAATTGTTGGATATGTGGCCGACTCCCTCCCTATCAGAACTATAAGGGAATTCTGCCTCTCTTTCCATACCCGTTCACACACAATGGCTCATGTGGAGCATGGTTTAGTTTAATTAATTCCCTAGATTCGGGGGGGAGGAGCCAAGATGGCCGACGGGTCGGACGCCTGAGCTCCCGGCTCCGTGGACCGTCCGGCTTCTTTTGTTAATCCTGATTAATTCTCCTGACCTGCGCCGCCCAGCCGCCGCGGATTACCGGCATTGAAGTGACTGGCGTTCTCCTGACACCTTTGTCGGCGGGTTTGGTGGCTGACTCGGTGTCTACTACGACCTCCGGCGCTCCCACGGGTCCCTGCGTAGATGGCCGCCGCTGGACGCCGAGGGATGTGGACGGGGTGCTGAGCTGGAATACTGCGGGTGATCGCGGGGGAGGAAATGCTGGCCGGGCGACTGGAGTCAGACCCTTACGTCCGGGTCGGACTCCCCCGAGCGCCGGCAGTGGTGTGGACGACGTCGGAGCCCCCTAATGCTAGCTCTCCTCCGCCACCCTGAAGACAAGCGAGCGGACTCCATTTTGTAGCGTCTTCCTGCGGCGAACGGCCGGTTCTCGCGGTGGCCGTGGGGCGCTCTCGCCCGGTGCAGCTCCCGAGTGGAACACGACGCTTTTCCGGTGTCTACATCTTCGGATCATAGTCATTTTTGTCCCGTCACTAATTGCCCGCAGTGGATGACAATGGCGTCTGCTCTTCTTGCTGAGACGCTGGCTGACCCGGGACTCGCAGTGTCTGCGCGCCCATCTGCCGCATCGGAGGAACAGCGGGATAGTGCGGACCGATGCTTGGTACAGAGGGACCCGACCTGTGGGGATGTATTGGCCGCCCTTGTGGCGTTAAAAGTGGCAATGCAGAGTACTTGCCAGGCGCTGACCCGGAGAATCGATGAGGCACTGGTTGCAACGGGACGTTCCCGGCTGGAGGATCCCCCGCCGCCCCTGTTTTCTCCTGGAGGTGAAACAATGTCGCAGAGTGGGGGGCCGGTGGTGCGGAGTCCTCCTGGCTACAATGTAACGCGTCAACCCATCGACACGGATACAGTTGCAGGGACACCCTTCACTTTGAACGTTGTGACTCTGCCTACGAACTACCTGCTGAGACCTAGCCTTTCGCTGCCCTTGCCAGATGTTACCCTGAAAGCACCTATCGCTCGAGCCTCTGTGGCATGTTACTGCTGCGTATGGGACCCTGTGGTACGATACGTCTTCATTGTCCCCTTTCCTCGAGGGCGGCCATCTTGTCTCTTTGTCCTGGCTGAAGGTGACTCGCAGCAATGGACGGGCCTGAATCATATCTGCCGGTCCGGACAGGGGTGATGGCATGCCGGTTGTCGCTTTGGTTGGATCGGCATACGGGGCCCTGGACTGATACACGTTTTGTAATTTTGGATGAGTAGCCTTTAATGACCAGTTTTTGTTACATGTCGCTGTGATTTCGCCTCCTGTTTCCTTCTTCTGCTGGGGGGAGGACTTGTGAAGTGCTGAAGTGCTGGGTGTTATTGAATCGGGACCACCGGGTTTACGTGGGTCTTTTGATACTGTACTGTACATGGCGCAGGATGTATGAGCGGCGCGGGAGTCCGGGAGTTCGGCAGTGTGGTGGGCTCCTCCCCGCTTTATGGTCTTTTTTCCTTTCTTCTTTCCTTAATTCTATATTTCGGGTTCCTATGGGGCGACAGACACGTAGCTAGGGGGGGGGTAGGCCATAGCCTCGGCATGCGTGTAGGGTGGGGGGTCTTCTTCGATACGTTTTTTGTTACTATGGGCCTTCTTTTTCTTTCTTCTGTCCTTTTCCTACTTCTTTTTCTAGGGTCAGTGGGGGGGAATGGTGTTAGGAGGGTAGCGGCTGGGAGGCACATTTCGCTGCGTATCTATATCCTGGTATTATAGTTTCGTGCCGCCATTTTAGATATGTTCACTGTTAGTTGACTCTCCTGTTGGATGTTACCCATTTATCGTATGTTCGTCTGTTCTGTGCACTGATCCGTTCTAGCTCTGTATCTCCTTAACTTTAAAACTTTTTAAACTTAACCTTACTGTCTCCTGCCACTCAGTGCACGTGGATTTTGCAACATAGGTCGTATGCTTTTAGGTGCTGCCGTGCCACCGAGTGGACGTATACTTTGCTATCAAGCATCAGAAGTGTCGAGGCCGGCCGGATGGTTGTAGGCCCGTATTTGTCTTGTACACAGTGCTAAATAAAGGTTTTAAAAAAAAAAAAAAAAAAAAAAAAAAAAATTCCCTAGATTCGAATTCTGCAGTTTATCAAGACAACTGGGTATGGGGAAACCTGAACTTAGTTTTACTCAAAGTCTGTTACCCTAACAAGGAGGGACTTCCCAAAAGAACAGGAACTGATCTAGAAAATGAAGTATATGGATTAGGGAATTTCACGCTTAATCTCATGATCCTGAATGTTGAATCCGAAGCTGCACCAATTTTGCCCGCCATGTCAGTATTCCCAGTTAAAGGTGAATTATGTGTAAGAAAGAATGGATCCATACATATGGGCCATAGTAGATGCACCACTGTAATAGAATTCAGTGATCAAGGCAAGTCTACATTTAGAGCTTCTCGCCATTCCTACTTCGTATGTGGTCAGACTGCATATATACGTTTGCCCCTAGATTGGGATGGTACTTGCTACATCGGATTCCTTTTGCCACCTGTTTTCCTAGCTCCTCCTGATTATCATAGAAATACTCATTTAGTACACAATAGAGAACGGAGAGATCTCCCAATAGTCGATTATACTGAGACAGCATGGGAAAAATACACAGATTTCAATAAAGGTCTCTTTCCCTATATAGGTACAGTTACCAATAGTAAGCTGATACGTAGATTAACGAGAACCCTTGAAGCAGTAGTAAACGAAACTATTTCCGCCTTAGGCAATTTAACAGAAGAGCAGTCTGCTATGCGGATTGTTGTGCTTCAAAATCGTCTTGTCCTTGACGTCATCCTGGCCGATAGGGGCGGAGCTTGTAGGGTCATCGGATCAAGCTGTTGCATTTTCATACCAGAAAATTCGCCATCTGTATATAAAGCCATAACTCGCCTTCATAAGATTGTAAGCCAGATACACCAGAATCCAGGCACCTGGACTTGGTCCGGTTGGTTTTGGAGTGTATTATCTACCTTTGGATGGAGGGTCCTATCCTTCCTAGGTATTGGCTTTCTCATACTATTCAGTTGCTGCTTATGCCTACAATGTGGACCAGCGATTTGCGGCCTGTGTGCCACATCGTGTATTCCACCACCAAGATTTCATTCATCCCAGAAGAAAAAAGAAGAACAAATGATGCTATATGAACAGATCAACGGATTGATGAAGATTGATATCTCTTAAGGGCAAGTAGGGGACAAGGAGGGAATGTGGAAATATGGATTTTTATGATCAGTTATGTCCCCTATCTTGGACCCCAACGGTTTCATGTATAAATCAAAGTACATGTATGTTCCCTCCAGTTCCAGTTATGAAGACGCAAACACATGTGCGTCCACCGCCAACATGTCCTCTTTCAGATCCGCCATGAATGGGTCGGATATTCCATTCCTAAGTATGAAAGGCCACCGGCTTTATATGGTTCATTTATCCCATTTTTCAGTCCAGGCGAGTAGGCCCTGATTCTGCCATTAAGCCTTTTCTTGCCTTCTGCCTCTGAAAGCTCCAGTCTGAGCTCGCATCTGTATCCATGAACTTTGTCCTACTCCCTGCGCGGCTAACGGTGCCTGACTCCAGCCTGTTGCCTGCCAAAAACTGTATTTCACCTTGTGATTATCTGCTCCGCTCCCTATCCAATGCATTCCTGTCTAGTAGTTTAAGTAAACATTCTTCCAGCCACCGAGCAAAGGGCCCGGCTTCTCTGTCTTTATGCAAGTAATTCATAGCCCTGTTACTATGGAAGATTTCTGCCCTCGCATCTAGTGTAGACACTTAGACGCTTGTACACGCACTCACAGTCAGTATAGAATAGATTTTGTTCGAAAGACCTTTCTTTTTGGATAACATAGTTCTTTAAACATAGGATGTTAGATATGATTTGGGATTAGGTTGACTTGACCCCCCCAGACTTCTGTCTCCACATGTAGAGCTAAATGTCAAGTCCCCTTCACCCCCTAGTTGCACGTCAATCACACGTCATGCTGCTGCGCGCGCATCTCTGCCGAATATTTCTGCTGACATTGCAAAATTCTTTCATGGAACCACCCTATTGTGACATCATACCTGATGACGTTCTTTAAGTTACGCCTAGTTACACCCACTTTAGTTACGCATGTATGTGTTATCAATTGTTACGCCTCCCGCATCTGTTTCACTGTAATGCCTATTGTATAAAAATGATTACTTGTCAATAAAGTTGGTCCTTCACTTCCTGAACCTTCGTGGTGATGGAATATGGAGTCCATCAATTCGAATTGATTTTGGAATAAAGCCCGTTCCGAACCTCTAATACCACGGATTCTGCCTCTTATTTTTCTGAGCTATTATTATTATTTTTCCGCATCAAATTAAGTTCCGGTAATTAAATTATTTACCACAGTATCCTGGAGTCCGAGAGAACTCAGCCTTGACGGACTACTGGCGCTGCCGTAGCCCGCTCTTGTGAACCATCGTCCTGCCTGCTGGCGCTGCCGCGGCCTTCTGCAACATCCATCCTCGTCGGGACCTGCTGGCGCTTCCGCGGCCCGTTGTAACGACCATCCTCACCGGGACCTGCTGGCGCTGCCGCGGACCGTACATCGACCATCTTTCCGGGACCTGCTGGCGCTGCCGCGGACCGTGTCCCGACCATCTCGACCGGGACCTGCTGGCGCTGCCGCGGCCCGTACCAGCTGAACCACCAAACTCGAGGATTGTGAGCTTGTCATCATCTCATCCGAACTACCTAACTGGTAAACAGACTGTCCCGCTCCCCCTTACCCTGCATTGAGAGACTTGAATCGAGGGGACCCCTGAGTCCAGACCTCCTTGTACCATTCAACCGTACCTTAAGAAGTGCTTATAAAGAACACTGAACCTTATCCGTGTGTGGTATCTGTCTGTGGGGGGGGGAAGTTACTTGTCTGTACGATCGCTGGAGACGGCTCTCCCCGGAGACCTCTCCTCCTGACCCCGGCCGACCCTCCCGGTCCGTCTACCCTTTCTAACATTGGTGGCCAGCGGCGCGATCCGAATCAACGCGTAATCGTACAGAGAGTAGCTCACCCCACGACAAAAACACGATGTCAGCCAAAGATAGCAGCTCCACCGAGAAATTCCAAATGGATAAGTTAGAAGAATACAACCACCGCGAACTGAGACAATTCTGCATAGAACTTGGCATTGCTACCACCGGCCTGAGTACCAAGGATGATCTAAAGCACGCCCTAGAGTCGTGGACAGAAACTGGGGTCGCCGGACCCTCCGACCAAAGCAGCATCACACCAGAGGGGAACGCCACGGCTCCCGAGGAGCGGGGAACGGGCCTCTCGCAGGAGGAGATCCGAGAAAGAGAAAGAACCAGATTGCACGAGTTGGAAATGGCACGACTCAAGATGGATGGGGAACTCAAGTTAGCTGAACAGAAACTCAACCTCGAGCATATGCGGCTCCGAGAAGAACGAGAAGAGAAGCAGAGACAGAGAGAGCTGGAGGAGAAAAAAATAACGCTCGAGCACGAGCGCCAACTAGCGGAGATAGAACTTCGGAAACAGAATAAAGAACTGGGGGTGCCTGAGCGACCACACACCCCGGGGCCAATCGAGAAAAAAGTCCACATCCCCAAGGATGTTGTCCGCGAGTATGTCCGAGAAGACGACATACAACAGTGGTTTAAAGCCTACGAGATCGCCATGACCTCCCACCGGATCGACCGGAGTGATTGGGGAGCCGGACTTTGGGGGAGGTTTGTCAACGAGGGTCGCGATGCCCTACTGCAGCTCCCAGATCACCAAATGTCGTCTTACGACCACATGAAGGCTGCCCTCCTCACCCGCTACGGCCTCACACCCGAGATGTACCGCCAGAGGTTCAGAGATTGCACCCGGATCCCAGGTACAACTTGGGTAGAATACGTGAACTATTTCAGCCGTGCCTTCGAGGGGTGGATCAAGGGGAGCCATGTCACCACCTACGAACAACTCTTTAACCTTATGGTATGGGAGCACCTGTCGAACAACTGTTTCGTTGAGCTCAGGCAGCACCTCCTCGACAGTAAGCTGACTGACCCCCGGCAGCTCGCCGCCGAAGCTGACCGATGGGAAAGCACCCGAGTGGGCCGGAGGGGGCCACACGAACAGAACAGAAGCAACCAAGGCCAGCACCGTCCTCGGGGAGGAGGAGGGGGCCAGGGGCGAGGGAGAGACGCCTTGCCAGCAACACCCGTGGCCAGCACCCCGCCTCCGGCCGGCCGGGGCAACCCCCCGTGGCGTCCTGGGTTCCGAGCCAACGTCACGTGCCACCGATGCCAGCGAGTCGGCCACTACGCCAATGACCCGAGCTGCCCGCAGAACCAAACACCCAAGCCCCGCCAGGTAGCTGCCGCCGCCCTGGGGGAAGAGCGATTATCGGAGGAACCAGAAGAGTATGAGCCGGCCCAGCAAGAGTGGGAACCGGCCGCCATGGTCCTGGCGTGCTTAGGGGGAAGAGACATGGTCCCACGGGCTCCCCTACCCGCTAACACCAGGAAATACGGTCAGTGGGTGACCATTAATGGACAGCGAGCCGAGGCCTTGCGTGACACAGGCGCCAGTGTGACGGCCGTCCGCTGTCACCTGGTGAAGCCCGAGCAGATCCTGCCGAACATTCTCTGCCCCGTCCGCTCGGCAGACAACTCTGAGAGCATGTGTCAAATGGCCTGCGTCCCATTTGAATGGGGAGGGGTCTCCGGCCTGTTGAAGGTGACGGTCCGGGACGATGCCCCCGTGGACTGCCTCCTGGGGAATGACCTCGAGAGTTCCCCGTGGGCCACCGTTGAGAGAAGAGAGCACCTGGGGATGCTGGGCCTCCCGGACTGGGCCTGCATAACCACCCGGTCCATGGCCGCCCGTGCCGTCCCCCGATCACAAGAACCGGAATGGCCAGCACCTCCGCCCCCGGTCGCCCCAGTAGAAGACAACGACGAGGCCAGCCTCCCAGACCCGACAACCGAAGGGGACGCGCAACCCCAGGACCTTCCTGACCTGGCTCAGTGGCGTCAAGAAGGGGGGCCCACCCAAGAACAGTTCCGCCAGGAACAAAAGACCTGTCCCTCCCTCGAGGGACTCCGCCAACAAGCCAGCGCCCAGAACGCAGGGGACTCCACCGGAACTCACTGGGTCTACTGGGATAACGACCTGCTATACAGCGAGCAAAGAATCGCCGAGCTGGGGGCCGGTCGAGTACTGGTGGTACCTCTCCGCTTCAGAGACTTTCTGCTCAACCTGGCCCACGATGTCCCCCTGGCTGGACACCTGGGCCAGGACAAAACGTACAGCCGCCTAGTGACCCACTTTTTCTGGCCGAAAATGAGGAACGACGTCCTGAACCACTGCCGATCTTGGCCCACATGCCAAGCCAGCGGGAAGAGTGGTCGGAAGCTGAAAGCCCCTCTGCAACCCTTCCCTGTGGTCACCACCCCGTTCGAGAGGGTGGGGATAGACATTGTGGGGCCTCTGGACCCCCGCACGGCACAAGGACACAGGTTCATCTTAGTACTGGTGGACCATGCCACCCGCTACCCCGAGGCGGTGCCCCTACGGACCGTGACAGCTCCGGTGGTTGGCCGGGCCCTAATGGGGATCTTCTCCCGGGTAGGCTTCCCCCGAGAAGTCGTCAGCGACCGAGGCACGAACTTTATATCCAAATACATGAAGTCCCTCTGGCAACAATGCGGGGTCACCTACAGATTCACGACCCCCTATCACCCCCAAGGGAACGGACTAGTGGAGCGTTTTAACCGCACTCTCAAGGGGATGATTGGGGGATTGGAAGAGCCCCTCCGTCGCCAGTGGGATGTACTACTCCCGTGCCTCCTCTTCGCCTACCGAGAAGTTCCCCAGAAGTCCCTCGGTTTTAGCCCTTTCGAACTCCTGTACGGGCACCCTGTGCGAGGGCCCCTCAGCCTAGTAAAAGAAGGTTGGGAGATGGCCCCCCTAAAGACCCCTCCAGACGTCTTCAAATACCTCCTGGCCCTACGCAATCAGACCCGGCGCTTCAGAGAGATGGCCAAGGCGAACCTCGAGGCCAGCCAGGAGGACATGAAGAGGTGGTATGATCACAATGCCTCCTCCGTTGAGTTCGAGCCTGGACAACAAGTGTGGGTGATGTCCCCCACCGAACCATGTGCCTTGCAAGATAAGTGGACGGGGCCCTTCAAAGTGGTCGAGCGCAAAAGCCCCGTCACTTACCTCATCGACCTGGGGACCTCCCGGAACCCCCTTCGGGTCCTCCACACCAACCGACTCAAACCACACTTTGTGCGCTCAGAACTCAGCCTCCTGATGGCTACGGACAGTGGGGCAGAGGAAGACTCCGAACCCCTCCCGGATCTTCTGAAGACTCAGGAGAATGACGGCTCCGTGGACGGGGTCCGGCTCTCTGACGCCCTCACTTCGGAGCAACGCCAGGGCTGCCGGAACCTCCTGCTGCAGTTCGCTACCCTGTTCTCCCTCACCCCCGGGGTCACCCCTTGGTGTTTGCACGACGTGGACACCGGGGACAGTCCCCCTGTCCGACACCGGGCCTACCGCGTACCAGATCGGGTACGGGCCTGCATACAGGAGGAAGTGGCCAAGATGCTCACAATCGGGGTCATCGAGCCCTCGGACAGTCCCTGGGCCAGTCCGGTTGTATTGGTTCCCAAAGCCGCTGCCCCCGGCACCGCACCTGAACTGAGATTCTGCGTCGACTACCGGGGCTTGAACACTGTCACCCGGACCGACGCTCATCCGATCCCCCGAGCAGACGAGCTGATCGACCGGCTGGGGGCCGCCCGCTACCTCAGTATCTTCGACCTAACAGCGGGCTACTGGCAGATCGGCCTCACACCCAGGGCTCAGGAACGGTCAGCCTTCTCTACCCCCGATGGCCACTACCAATTCAAGGTCATGCCCTTCGGCATGAAGAATGCCCCCGCCACGTTTCAACGCCTCGTGAACCAGGTCTTGGCGGGGCTCGAAGAGTTCAGCGCTGCCTACCTGGACGATATCGCTGTATACAGCCGCCACTGGTCCGACCACCTCCGTCACCTCCAAGAGGTCCTACAGGCCCTCCAGCGGGCCGGCCTCACAATTAAGGCCGGCAAGTGCCAAATTGGCCAAGGGTCTGTGACCTACCTTGGGCACCAAGTGGGAAGCGGGCTGGTGGCCCCGCTACAACTTAAGATTGCTGCCATCCAGTCCTGGCAGCCCCCCGTCACCCAGACCGAGGTCCGAGCCTTCTTGGGGCTCACCGGCTACTACCGGCGGTTCGTGAAGGACTACGGCAGCATCGTGGGGCCCCTCACGGGTCTCACGTCCAAGAACCAACCGAAGCGGATTAACTGGACCCCCGATTGTCAAGCGGCCTTCGAGAAGCTGAAGGCCGCCCTGTGCACCGCCCCTGTGCTCCAGGCCCCCGATTACAGTCGGGAATTCGTGGTACAGACCGACGCCTCCGACCACGGCATCGGAGCCGTCCTTTCTCAGTTAAACCCCGAAGGTCATGACCAGCCGGTGGCCTTCATCAGTCGACGTCTCCTGGCCCGAGAACAGCGCTGGAGCACCATCGAGAGGGAGGCCTTCGCAGTGGTGTGGGCCCTCAAAAAGCTCCGGCCCTATCTCTTCGGTACCCACTTCCGGGTACAAACCGACCATCGACCCCTGCAGTGGCTGATGCAGATGCGGGGGGAGAACCCAAAACTCTTGCGCTGGTCCATTTCCCTGCAGGGAATGGACTTCACTGTGGAGCACCGACCAGGCCAAGACCACGCCAACGCGGATGGCCTGTCCCGCTTTTTCCGCCTCGACGAAAAGAGTCCCCAAGGAGATGGGTGACTCTCCCCGCCTTCAGCTGGGGGGGACGCATGTTGGACAGGCCACACGAAGGGCTTGCTCCCTCCCCGCACGACAGGGCCCGAGCTCCGGCCCACCAGGCATAACCCACGAAAAGCACCTGTACCCCGTCTCCCGACGGATCTTCTGCCCTCGGACCTCTACTCATCACGGGGCCCAGCCCCACCGGCTCCCCCGGCCGGTTCAAGCCGCCATCTTGGGCCCTGCACCACGAGGCCGCGTGGCCTCGCCCCGACCCTAACCCCGGGCCTGGCCGGCCCCGACATCCCGGCACCACCATCCACCCAGGAGGTGAGCGGACCACTTGGCAGGTCAATGGGAGGACGAAGTGTCAAGAGCTCTTCCCCCGCCAGGTGCCGATCGCCTCCAGCTCCCCCAGGCGCTGGCTCCACCCCCTGCTGGGTGTCTGGACACCTTCATCCCGGGCCCTCCGACCTCCAAGTGCGAGGGTCCGGACATCAAAGGGCGCCTGCCCTATAACTGGGGCAACTCCGGAGCAGGAAGGCAGTTGTATCCTGGAGTCGAGAGACACCGAGAGAACTCAGCCTTGACGGACTACTGGCGCTGCCGTAGCCCGCTCTTGTGAACCATCGTCCTGCCTGCTGGCGCTGCCGCGGCCTTCTGCAACATCCATCCTCGTCGGGACCTGCTGGCGCTGCCGCGGCCCGTTGTAACGACCATCCTCACCGGGACCTGCTGGCGCTGCCGCGGACCGTACATCGACCATCTTTCCGGGACCTGCTGGCGCTGCCGCGGACCGTGTCCCGACCATCTCGACCGGGACCTGCTGGCGCTGCCGCGGCCCGTACCAGCTGAACCACCAAGCTCGAGGATTGTGAGCTAGTCATCATCTCATCCGAACTACCTAACTGGTAAACAGACTGTCCCGCTCCCCCTTACCCTGCATTGAGAGACTTGAATCGAGGGGACCCCTGAGTCCAGACCTCCTTGTACCATTCAACCGTACCTTAAGAAGTGCTTATAAAGAACACTGAACCTTATCCGTGTGTGGTATCTGTCTGTGGTGGGGGGAAGTTACTTGTCTGTACGATCGCTGGAGACGGCTCTCCCCGGAGACCTCTCCTCCTGACCCCGGCCGACCCTCCCGGTCCGTCTACCCTTTCTAACAGAGGGCAATTGTGCAAGGCTCAAAGGGTGAACATATAAGGAAGGTTAAAACCGTGGGTGTTATCGGCCAAAAAGGTACTCAATGTTCACCGACCGCAGTGCAAGACTGGCAGAAAAGAACATCCTTATGCCAAAGATCTAAAGCCTCATGGATTCCCTATCTGGTGGTGAGGAAGTGAATGCACCATGTTTGACTTTGGAGGTGGAGGACTGGGCGACCAGGCTCTTCGGGTTGAGTACTGGGTGAGGAAAGCTGGGTCTCCAGGAGTGGGGTGATGGAGGCGGGCAATTTTCCTGTGCACAGGTGCCCATGTGCAGGGCTTGTCCCAGGTCTCAAGCAGGGCATCAGTGAGGGCTTCATTAAAAGAGAGAAGTGGTTCTGAGGGAATGACTCCTGGATGAAGCACCTCTGTCAAGACATTCGTCTTGACTGCCACCAAGGGCAGCTGAAGGTCTAAGAACTCAGCCGCCCCCTCCTCACCATTATATCGAAGGAGGCCCCTTCCTCCATAGCCACACTAGGAGGAGAGACCAGGCCAGTGTGTGGTGAGGTATCCATACAAGTGGCATCCGTCAGTTTCTCATACCAGTTGTCATCGGCCTCTTTAAGAGGGTTGTATTAATAAGGATCCTCAGATACTCCCAAAACATACTCCTCTTCAGGCCTGTCAATAAAAGAAGGCCCTGGATTTGACTCAAAAGGCTGAGTCCCAGCCGGTGTCAGATTCGGTGTCGGGCGACGTCAGTTCACTTCATATCGGAGTCGGGTGGCCCCTCCAGCACCAGGATACTCAGGTGGGCACGGAGTAGACTCAGAGGATGGCTTCATGTGGAAGCGTGGCTTGGAGCGACGTTGTACATGCGCCTTGTCCGAAGGTTTGGACCGGCACTGTGAGGTCAAAGAGCTCTTCAGCTTCTTTGAGTTCATTAACTTTTTGTGGGGCTTACCTGACGACTTTGAGTGCAAGACAAGCGCCTGGAACAACCACCACAAATGGGCCAAGGACCTTCCTTGCGATTGGGACCTGGAGCGTTGTGGAGTCGACCAGAGTTGGGCAACTAGAAGCTTCACTGAGTGCTCCCTAAGTGCCTTGGAGTTCATAGTGCAGCAGTCCTCACAAGTCTTAGAGTCGTTATCCAACTCAAAGCACCACAGGCAAACCTGATGGGGGTCTGTCACAACCCCTCTGGTTTCTTGGGGGCCATCCCTCCACTCCCAGAGAGAAGTCTAAAAAAAAAAAAGAATGTTGACAAAATGTTTAAAAAAGTACGTAAAAAAATGACTTGATTTAGCTCTCTCCAGATTTGCGCCGACTAGTGCGGAAAGAAAAGAACTGACGTGGCCACACTGGCAGAATTTGGAGCTAGAGTAATAATCAACTGAGTGTCATCAGCATACAATAAAATATTGAAACCATGACTCTCAATGACATCAGCAAGAGGGGGACATATAAAGTTTGAATAAGGTAGAGCTCAGAGAAGAGCCCTGCATCACCCCCTGTGCCAGTGGGACCACCTTTGATCGAAAAGGCTTTCTAAAAACGTGACAGGAATGGCCTTGCAAAAAAGATGTCAACCATTTTAAGGCTCTGTGGCCAACCCCGTAGCTCCACCGCCACTCCAATAGGCGGCTGTGAGATACGGTATCAAAAGTTGCACTCAAGTCTAACAGCAGCAGTGCTGCAGTGTCTCCTCTGTCCACAACCTGGTGCAGAGACTCAGATGCGAGAACCAGAGCAGACTTGGTACTGTACTGTGAGCAAAAGCCTGACTGAGTTCTGTGCAAAACGTTCCTTTCCTCAATGAACCCAGCAATCTGCTAATTAATATGCTTTTCTGCTACTTTCAACAGAAAAGGAAGAATCGAGATCGGCAAATAATTTGCCGCTTTGGAGGGATCTGACAGAGGCTTTTTAAGCTGCGGAACCACCGAGGCATGTTTCCAACTCAGAGGCGCCTGGGCCACCATAAAAGAATTGTTCAAGAGATCTCTAAAAACAGGAAGGAACTCATCCATTCCACGCTTCAAGATCGCAGGAGAGGCCACGTCAAGAGGAGAGCCAGACTTTATTAATGCCATGCAAGTCTGTATCTCCGAAAGCGCAATAGGTTTAAACTGTAAGAGGTTATCAGGGCATGTAGAAGGTATAAACCAAACATTCAAGACATGGAGCATTTCTGGCAACCTCCGGAAGGAGAAAAATACCTGCTACTTTATCAGCAGAGAAATAGTCAGCTAGACTATTGCAACTCTCCTCAGACGAGACGACATCTGCTGAAACAAGATCCATTGAGGATAAAGATTTAACAATCGCAAATATCTCTCTAGAAGAGTTTTGCGCTGACTCAATTTTATTTGCATGAAAAGCTCAATGCACATACCTAATATGACTATGATAAGATTTCAAGGCTAGATGGTAAATCTCCTTACTAGTCTTATTCGAAATTCCTACACCACATACGCTGACAGCGTTTGCAATTGGTTTTAAGCATGGCAAGCTCCTCACTGAACTAGTCCACTGAGAGTTTAGTTTGGCGTGATACTCTCTCCACTATAGGAGCAATACAATAGAGAGCCCTGGGGCTATCCAGTCATCCACTTGAATATTAGCAACGGAGACACAGTTGTCAAGTTTGGGGCTGGTTATGGCCAGGGCATTGGTAAAATTACTGGTAGTAACCTTGGCCCATCTCCTAGATCTAAACCTCTGACCAGAAATCAAACTAGAGGAGACTTTTCGCATCGGAACCTGAAAAGGGATAGCTAAGTGATCAGACCAAGGGAGAGACAAGGGAGAATCAACCACAAGCTTGGTAAAGTTTGAATAAATAGTGTTGAGCGTATGCCCGCCCTTATGAGTAGGCCAAGAAACTAACTGCGACAGTTGAAGCCCTGCTAAATCTGTAAATAGCGCCATTGTCATAGGACAAGAGAGATCCTCAAAAAGCTAAATTAGAATAATGTAATACCAGAGAAGGGAGAAAGGACATCAGCTAGGGAAGAAACGAAATTACAGGCTGGTCCATAAATCAAAACCCCAGACAAGGTCAAATTGATGGTACAAGTCAAAGAAAAAAAGAGCTACCTCGCAGCCGGCTATAGTCATTTTGGAAAAGGTACAAGTAAGAGGTTGCTTAACAATAACAGGAATACCCCCACCCCCACCCTCCACTAGGCTTGTCTATCCAGTCTAACTATTGCATCGCCTGACAGAACGGCCAGCAGGACATCAGGATCTACATTTTCAGACAACCAAGTTTCTGTCAAAAAAATTGCGCTTGGAAGATGATAAGAGATGAAGTCACAAATTTCAAACTTGTGTTTCACTAAAGAGCGGCAATTTGAGGAATAAAAAAGGGCTTTAACAGGAGATTGAGAGGGCCCACTTTAACACCAGAAATTAAAACATCTGAAGACATTACACTCACCTCCCGACTCAGGGGTAAAATACACAACCACAATAAAGATGCCTTAAAATCTTTTTTTTTATCTTGTCACATTGGCTGTCAGGATCGGACTGGGTCAGAAAATATGCACAAGCACCAAAATAAAAGTGGCCCCCATTAGTGAATTAGAGAGCTAAAAAAGTAGCCCATGTTTGCAAATTGAGACAGTTTTGAACTTGTAAAGACACGCTGTATATGTGTTTTGCAAGGCATAGGAGACTGCATGGATTTAAAGTTACTGCAGGCATTTTTTGCAGCAATATCAGGGAACTCAATAGTAAAAACCGGCCCACAAAGAGCCCAAAAATCGGCCCACACACTGGCAGACCAGCCCTTGGGGCACTTGCAGATAGGCTGGTCTAACCTGGTTTGCTGGGTGTTCAGAGAAGGAAAGCAACTGTCAGCTTATGTCTTCTAACAAATTGCTGCATGTTTTATCCTGCAGACTGGTGTTTACTTTTCTTTCTTTGACTCCAAAGATAGACGATTTTATAAAGTAAACGGTCTGACAACTGCGGTGAGGTTCAGGAAGTTTGATGTTGTTTTTTTCAATACACACACCATTTAAATAGCTTGCAAATAAGTAGTACAAATATTTCAAAATATCTCAGCAGTTAGGAAAGCAATTTTTTTTGTAATTCAGAAGTGCGATTTTAATAGCATCAAAACAAATCAGAACTCTTTACTTGATGATGTGCAAATGATAAATTTTTGCTGAAATTTGATTTCCAAACATCATTTGTACGCTATATAGTTTTATCAGTAAAAACGCATGTCAGGGGGAAAGTTTATGGCCATTTCAATGGAGAATGTGCTGGCTGTAAAAGTTAGTTTTTAAACATGAACTGAAAAATATTCCTTCCCTGCCCCAATGACAATGCTGGTAGTGAACTAAGAGTCAAGTCAGGGGTCTTGTATACCCTATCTGTAGGCTAGATTCTTATTATGTATGGAGCAAAAATGTAGTCTATTAAATCCCAAAAAATTGTTTTTTGTACAGGAGACATACTGACCTCACATATTTGAAGGTGCTCTCATATGCAATAATGAAGAAAAAGGTGACTCAATAAAATTGAATATTTGCCCAGGATAACAATATTTGAGACCAATTTACAGGTTTAGAGCATTATATTTAGGCAAAGTAGATTATTGAAGTCACTAGACTTACAAGTTATGCATAATTTTAATGATTTGTTTTTTAGGTCTGCGTATTCAATTGAAAACTGTTTTGCCCACAAGGCTCTATACAACAGAGGACCTCTCTGCCTAAATCATAAAATAAACTTCCACCAGCCAGCCCATCAAAGCTAGAATCAACTTCTACCTCACTTGCGCCAAATCACTCACCGCTCCACCTTTAAAAAAATCTATTAAAACCTGGCTGTCTCAACACTTTTACTTTTCCTCTTCTACCCCCTTTTTTTGGAGCTCTAGCACAAGGACAACCTTATGAGGGCAGCAGTTGCATTCAACGAATAAATATAATATGATCTGTTAGCTATTTTTGAGCTACAGCTCGATTTCTTTGCGCATCACTTGGTCTAGGTTGCTTACATTGTATGGCCCTGAGTCGTGGGATAACTGTTGGACTTGCAGGAGGGCTAGACCGGTTACTGATGAAACTCTTCTTTTTGTCCATGGTTGGAGATGCCTGCACGGTGAACTTGTGCTGGAAATCTGTAAAGGTAAATAAACAAACAAAAACACATATCCACATAAGAAAGGTTCATAGGACAGTGGAATAGTAATCCGGAGTGTGTTGCTTGGTTTCAAAGATTACAATCTGGTATTAAGGTAAAAAGGTGTGGTTCGACTGATGTACTCAGTCAAATTCCACTTTCTGTTTGTGGAAGCAAAGAAGAGATATCTGATTTTGATTTACATAGCAACACAATAAAATCCATAAATGTGTAAAGTATATCTCAATTTCACTACAATAACATGACCAGAGAAAGCTAAGAAATAATCAAATGGTTCAAATTAACACGTCTTATCAGAATGAATTGATATCTATTAATTTTTTTAAATAGTCATTTGCTTTAATATATTGCCATAATTTAGCAGAAAGAGTCTTATGGAACTCTCGGTCAATCAAATACTTAAACTCAACAGCTAATTTAGCCAATGGTGAGCTACGAGGTGGGTAATTACAACTATTAATCAAAATTTCTTGTATTCAGTGTATATTTGTAAATTGGTCTAGTACTGGGATGCATTTGCCTTAACAGCTGCCAATGCACTGCTGGGTTCTGAGAAAAAAAGCTGCATTGTTATCTAAATAAAGAAAAAAAGGGCAGCAGGTCAGTGATAACGCAAAAAGCTGCCTCAGTGCACCTACATTTTTTGAAAGGTTTCAATTGATACACGTAATTCAGAGTCCTAATACAAACACTTTTCCAGATAATAAAACTGTACAAAAAAATTTGGATCACAGACTACTATCGAGGTGAAAATCAATGTTGTTAGATACTAAAAGCTCTGTTATCAGTGTCACTTAGCTAAGATCCTGAAAACATCACCCCACGAGCATTAAGCAAGGAAACGAATCTACATGGTGAGCAAACCTTTACTTTTTTGGGAAAGATAGTCCTGTGGATAAGTGGAAAAGAACCACTTCCCATCGCATAACGGTATTATCACAAATAGCTTATAACCAAACTGGAGCATATTTCAGAAATTATTTTGCAAGCAAACAAGCTGGCGGCCCATCAGTAAACTTTACAGAGAAGTGATGGATGGAATGCTTGAATTAATCTCAGCCACTGGTAAATACTCTGGGCCACCTCCCAGTCTATCGTTTTTTGCACCCAATGCCACCCCAGTTTGGATCTAGCCATATCCAAATCAGTCTTCACCCTGCTCCTTTGGGAATAGGCCAAGCCAGGTCCTCCCTGAACTGGAACACAGGCAACCCAGGACCGGGTTTGCCCTAGTGCGGGCTCATTGACCAGGTATAGCTTGGTTCCAGTTTCACAGTGTACTTGGGACCGACGTCTGGGCATACATATCTCACCTAGGGCAACACACTAAAGTATACAAAAAAGTGGTAGATGGAATGCTTGAATTAGTCTCAGCCACTGGTAATAATTTGGGCCGCATATCCATCCATCGTTATTGTGCACACCATGCCATCGCAGTATGGTCCCAGGCATATGCCAATCAGTCTTCACACTGCTCTAGTGGGAATAGTCCAACCCGAACTGCCAGGCCAGGTCCTTCCTGAATTGGAACGCAAGCAACCCAGGACCAGTTTCACCCTAGTTCATCGATCAGGCATAGCTTGATTAAAAAATCCATATGGAAGAGGTTGTAATCGAGGCTTCGGTCTTTTGTTGTCTAATAAGGGTCCCTTTATTCATTAGGGGCATTTACGACTGTTGGCATACTCCATCCCTTCATATTAGCAGTGTTTGGATGTAGCTTAGATTTGTACTCAAGCATACAGTGTCTCTTCTTATTGAATGCATTTATTTGGATTTCAGGGTTTTATTTTGAGGCCTTAATTCATGTTAAATTCGACACAACGTTCTAAGACTGGTTTCACCTACTTATTAGACAACAAGAGACCAAAACGTTTAAGTACTGGCCACTACAGCCTCTTCTATATGGACTTTTGATTCATTTCACATAAAAAGAATTCAAGTGACGACATAAGGACTTATTTAAGCAAGGGATGCTGTTGTATGTGACCCAATGAAAGAATGTATTTATGTTAAATAAAATTTAGTCGTTTTCATATTGATATCTGACAAAGTAGGCCTACAGTTTTTGTACTATTGGATTAATAAACATGGATTGGATATATCAGATACCAATCAGAGAACCAAGTGTACTAGCACATGTGGCATAGTGATTTGATAGCTTGGTTACCAATCACGTGAGTGATTTAATGTATAATGTTTTTTTTTGTTGAAGTTTTTTATAGAGCAAACTTGACCCGAAGGTATCAGAGCACTTTACATGAGCACCAGTTGCATTACAGGAGGACACATTCATTTTTAAGCACAGGGAGATTAAGAGATTTGCCCATAAACACACAGGATGTATGAGCCTCCCTTCAGAATAGAACCTGGTTCCCCAGTCGACCGCCTTAGCCGTTAAGCCACACACTCTCCAAAATTACTCCTGCAGGAGTCTTTTCGCTTTTATATTTGTATGTACCCCATCTCCTGGGAGATTTCCAGGTTGCCTTATTGTATGGAACTTGAAAGTAAAATAAAAAACTGCTATGACGCAGTAAACGAATGCTGGCCGTGTCATATTGCTTTTATTTTTATTCCAGCCATATTGCACAGCAGCCGTGGTGCTGTACAATATGGCAAAAACAACACAGAAAAAGCCAACTATCTACCGCGTATGAGAGTTATTTGGATTTGTTTCTGATTTTTTTTTTGTCACATGGTGGGACGGAAGTAGCAAGAAACGCGGGACAGAGTGGGCGGGTTGTTGGCACAAAAAGATGGACAGCAGGACTAGGGTGGGACAGGCATGCTACGTGAGGATAGGGGGGCTCAGACAAGTGAGACCACAGGTGGCAGGAGAAGGGAGGGAGTAAGCAAGTAACAGCACGGTCAGCGAAAGGAGAGTAGGAGGGGTAAGGCTCAAGCACCGACGGAGGGATGGGAGAAAGCATGCCAAACCCTAGACAGTGGGAGGAGGGTGTGAGGATGACAGGGCAAGCCATGACACTCAGCAGGGGATACAGACTGCAAACATATCTACCAGTGGAATGACACTGGCTGCTTACAGAAGTCTCTGCTTAGTCCATGCTTCATGGAACCTACAAACATAGAAAGAGGAAGCAAGAGGAACTGACTACTGAGTAGGAAGGCCATGAGAGTGACGTCAAAGCCATCCAATGGTAAGTAATGGCAGGCTCTAAGCCCTGTTTAGTTTCTTTTGTTTTATTTACAATAGATCTTGCAAGCGACAGCGCATGTGCTGCCTCTGGTGACATCAACAAAGGGCAGAGAGAACCTACCCTGACCCCAGACCTCTGTAGGGGCCCCAAAGAGGCCCATCATGCAATAAAATAAATATCAAATGTTGGCGGGTGAGGGGCCTCAAAATACACAAATCTGGCATAAGGATTCGCAAATTTAGAAGAAAAATTAAAAAAAATATTCAGTGCAGTTTGGCAGTACTTGGCCAACTGCCCTATGCAGAGTTGGCCATACTAGGTGTGTTGGGCCATGCACAACAGGGGTTGTCACCTGGGGTGAGAGGGAGCCCAGCAGTTAACCCCTGCTGTGCAAAGATAAAGGCCCTGAGCACCGGGCGTTTGCTGCACACTGCGGGTTGGGTACAAGACCTGTTAACCTACAGCCAACATCAGTGTGCAGAAGGTGTTGGCATCCTGCAGAGGGTTGTGCACCAGGTCTGGCCAAGGACAAGTGTTGCAGCCCACCCTCCCTATTCATGGGCAAAGTTGTGCGCAGCTGTATTTGGATGCAGGGTCTGTACACAGGCCAGTTCCTGTGGCCATCTGCTAAGCCTGGATGCGAATGGTTGGTTGGGTGCAACGAACTGTTGCATGCGATATATGATCAAAGAAAACACTGAGGTGGATAACTAACGGAGCCAGGTTAAGGAGCGGAGACCTTTGCTGAAAGGCACGTAAACACTTGTATTGTGTGCCAGGTGCCACCCCTATGAACCCCAACCTAAATGAGCCCCTAGAACTGATCTGACAATGTGGCCTGATGAGAACATTTAAGTCAGTAACAAATGGCTGCATATCACTCAGCTCACCTACTGATGATCCACAACCTCATTCACAAATGGAAATAGCAAATTAGCTGAAAGCAGGCACATTCCCAGTCTGACACATTAGGTGGACTGACACTTTCTAGCTCTGACTTTGGAAAAATTGGTTTTGGCCCTAAGTTCATTTGGATGGTGATAGCAGCGTACAGTTCCTCTGCCTGGAGAATAAATGTACATGGAAGATATTCACATCTACTCCCTTGGAACCTGGCACCTGCCAGGCTGCCCATCCTTGCCACTGCACTTTGAACTTAGCATAGAGCCATGGGTGATGGTTGACGGAGCTACGGCGAATATCATTTGAGCAGGAGGAGTATAAAGTTCCACATATTGTTGATGATATCCTCCTCCCCCTAATGGTGCAAATACATCGTTGCCAAAGCTCCACCTATGCCTGAAAGAATTCAAGGAGGTTTCGAAGTATAAGGTAAACATGATTAAATCAGAGTTCTGGATCTTACTAATCCTCAGGTTGTAATGGACGCTCTGCTCCTTCTTTCTCCTTTTTAAATGGACAAATAAATCCATGAATTTTTTGGGTTGTCGTAACTCACCCAACCCTGATGACCACTATAAAATCAATTATCTACAGCGACTGACTTTTCTGAAAGAACAACAAGAAAAAGTGGGGAACCCAATAAACCCTTGGAGGCTTGGGTAGTGTATATATCAGCAGGTAATTATGACTACAAGGGATTTCTTTAAGTACACTCAGTCCAACATTCAGTATACAGACCAAAAGTCACAAGCTCCGTATAGTATCTTGCAATTGATTTATCAAGAATTGAATTTGCTCATATGTATCAGAATGAATCTGCTTCAAATACTCTTTGGATAGGTGTACATTTTTCAAAATGCAAACTTTATGATGAAAGAAGATTTATCAAAGGGTACAAAAGACTAAAACAGCACACAGTGGCTGAGGTTTACAAATAATTAATTATTACAAACAACTTTAGGTCGCTAGCATGAGCATCTATTCCAAACAATATGTACAGAAAGAAAATGGAGCCGATCAACACAGAAAACAATTCCTTGAGGAGGGTGAGTCACAGAGGAAATAGATGTCGTTGTCGACGTTTCGGTCTCTATGGTGTAAGCATCCGTTTGACCATTATATCACTATAAGGCAGCCCAACTTCGCTTCACAGCTGATTGTTCATTTCATACCACCGGTAAGCATAGGGTGCATATGGATTGGGCTGTTGTGGACAGAATAATAAGAGAAGTAATTTGGAAACCCAGACTAGATAGGTCGACGAATGCCTATATTTGTATGCCCACTAGCAAAACGCTGGTGGTGTGGGACTCTTTCTTTAGATATCAACGAGAACCAACTTTTCCATCTTCACATTCTCCCATACATTTTAACCCCACCTTTATCCCAGCTCTCTACTCTGGCCTGTTTGACAAAAGGAGATCAGGAGAGTGTCTTACAATCTTGGATAGGCGTAGTGGGCAGGAGATATATATTTCAATTCATCTAAGCAGAAGTTCAAATATCTTAGAGATTCCAATATACCCAACTAAGACACTGGGTTATGCAGCCGCCAAACAGCCTAGCAGCCACTTACGAGCTTACCCCTTGGAAAAATGTTTTAAAATACTTGGTGAGTCAAGAAGGCGGATAACTTTTCTATATTATTGCACTCCATTCTACCGACTACACATGTTTAAAATATACACTGGGCTAGCAATATAGGGGAGATTACTAGTGAAAGACAGTGGAATACACCCTGGCAGGACACACCTAAACACTATCATAGCATGGCCGTTGAGAGGCCCTTTACAAAGTCATGTGCAACTGGTATTTGCACCGTGTTAAACTGAGCGAATGCTTCCCGCACACAAATTCAATGTGTTGGAGAAGCTGTGGTTTGCTAGGAGATATCAGATATAACTGGTGTGACTGATTAAACCATTTTGGGGTGAGATCCTAGCTGCAATAAAGATGATCTTGGGATAGCCCATACGAACTACCATTTCCACTGTAATTCTATGCCTTCGCTCTCAGAGACTACAATATCAAACTAAATCCGATGGAATGCGGAGCAGGGTCCAAACTGGAATGGCGTGATGAGTAAAAAACGATGGAATTAGGCCCAGATTTCTGTACTGGGGATGAGTGTTTAAAGTTGTTCAGCATTATATCCATCCTTTGTATTTTTTGCAATTGTTGCCCAGACGTGGGTCCTGTGTTCACTATGCCACTGGAGTCAAGCTATTGTGGCTGAGGAGAGAATAACCTAAAACCGGTCCTAGGATGATTGTTTCTAGTATGGGAAGGGCCTGGCCTGGCAGTTCGTGCTATAATGTTCCCATGGGGAGAAGGGTCAAGACTGATTTGCATATGGCTAGATCTAAACGGGAAAGGCATGGGGAGCAAAAAACAATGGGATTAGGCCCAGATTTCTTTATGGTGGATGAGTGTTTCACATTGTTCAGCAATTCGTCCATAATTAGTTCTTTTTGCATTTGTCGCCCTAAGTGGAACAGGTATGCCCAGACGTGGGTCCCATACTCACCATGTCACAGAGTCAAGCTATCCTGGCTGAGGAGGGGTCTTCAAGAAAGCAGTGACTCACAACATTATGACTCTTTGTGATACCAGAAGCAATACCTATCAAAATCTACCCGCAGTAGAGAAACAAGCCTTTCGCAAATTGGCTAATGATACTTTGCTAACAATCAAACCCGCTGATAAAGGCGGAGCCATCGTAAACCTGGACACAGAGGCATATCGCACGGAATGTCTCAGACAGCTTCATGACAGAAAAGCTTACCGTCCTTTGGCAACGGATCCTACACCGAGACTAACTACTGAAATTGGAGATCTCGTAGAAGAAGCAAAAACAGAAGGCTGGATAACACCACAAGAAGCCAACTTTTTGATTACAAGCCATCCTGTGATGCCTTACTTCTATGTTTTACCCAAAATTCATAAGACTCAAAGGCCTCCCCCGGGTCGTCCCATTATTTCGGGAATTGGGTCCTTATTGGAACCCTTATCGACCTTTGTCGACCATTTGTTACGACCATTGGTCGGAGTAATGCCTACCTACCTCCAGGACACAAAGGATATCCTGAGACTATTACCAGACATTAGATTTGACACCAAGACTGATTTTTTGTTCAGTTTCGATGTTGAATCCTTATATACATGCATTCCACAAGAGGAGACTCTTGAAGCAATCAGAGGCCAGCTGGATGCTCAGGATCTAGATACCATCACACCGGTACACTTTATCATGGAGTGTGCCAGATTGGCAATGGCAAAAAAAAAATTCAGGTTCGAAGAGACAATTTATTTACAAATCTCTGGAACATCGATGGGCAGTATTTTTGCGCCCAGCCTGGCCAATCTCTATGTCCACTTGTTCGAGCATGAATGTGTACTTGACCACAGCAATCCATTCCGGGACCGGATTTTGCTGTGGAAGAGATACATTGATGACATTTTTGTCGTATGGCGAGGAACAGCTGCCACTCTTCTGGAGTTCCATGCCTGGCTTAATACAAAAAACAGCTTTCTTAATTTCACAGTGGAATACAACAAGGTTAGTCTGCTCTTTCTTGACATCCTTATCTGTCCGTCACAAGGCAGACTGGCCAGCGAACTGTACAGAAAGCCCATGGCTAAAAACTCCTTGCTGACCTTTGACAGTCACCATCGTAGGGCCCTTCGTGAAAAACTGCCAGTGGGACAGTCCCTGCGTATACGTAGGAATTGTTCGGACAAAGTTGATTTCGAAAACCATGCAAAGGCGCTTTCTACACAATTGAAAAGTCGGCAGTACCACAAGCAACTGGTGAGGCGGGCGTGGAAAAGAGCTTCTAATAATGATTGAGACTCTATTTTAGGACCACCGACAGAGAAACCACCTTTGGGCAGGTTAACATTTGTTAATACATTCAGTCTACTGTCAAATCAGGTGCAAAAATCTGTGCGGAAACACTGGCGGATTCTAAATGTATCTAATGACACAATACCTGCCCCACTGTTTTCATTTAAGAGGGGTGTGAGTCTCCAGGATAGTCTAGTCCACACCTGGCCAAAGAACAAACCTCCAGATCCCGTAAGTACATTCTGGGATCTTCCTGCGGTACAAGGACATTTCGCATGTGGATCATGCACTGCCTGTCCTCAAACCCGACAGACCAAGACTGTAGACATCGGGACCACGAGACCCTGGATACTCAGAAGACACACAAATTGTAACACCAAAAAAGTGATTATATGATCACATGTCCGTGTTCTCTTCGTTATATAGGGATGACAACACGCCAGGTCAAACTACGTATCAACGAGCACAAAAGCACCATTAGGTGCAATAAGCAGGCCACGAGATTGACAAATCATTTCCTCACACTCAAACAAGGTAGAGGATTTGAGATGGATTGCATTAGAGCAACCTTTTATTCCATTGCATGTCAGTGATATCTCTAGGTTTTTGTTTATTAAAGAACAAAGATGGATTTTCAAACTTAAGTGCGATAGTCAGGGGCTGAACGACGATATACCATGGGTCACACTATGAATATTTTGATTAAGATCTGCTAGATCGTGTGTACGACCTAGGCCCCATGGGAGCCCTTTGACTATGCCCCTTCTTTGCTTTCATCATAGAGGATATTAGTGGGGGTATGTGACGGTAGGCCACCAGTACACTCCTACTGATATGTCCTTGCCTCGTTCGGTAGGTCTATATCATGCCTCTTTGCCTTCCAGTAACTAGCAGTCACCGGTGACACATTTTCATAAAGGGTCTTTTGGGATCTGCCATACTGAGACAAGAACGTATTTCAACAATCATCAATCATGCGGATTTGCATACAGCCACTTGCATATTATACAGGTTTGTGAGTATGCTGCTGTTTTAATAACAAGCTTTTATTAATTATGCAAGAGTACGTCTGTATATGCAATGGGGCCAAGGACTAAACTACATTTCCCATTCATTTCTAATCAGGTATTTAGGAAGCGATAAGATATTGCCTATGAGCATGTGCAACCAAAGCCATGACGCAATGTTTGGTGTGGGAGTCGCACTGTTGAAAACTACATTTCCCAGGTATCCTTAGTTAGATATCCAGGAAGTATGATGATACCGCCTTTGAGCATGCGCAGCCATAATTACGACGCGACGTTTGGTGTAAGCGTCGCGCGCATTGATGCGTACGTCAGTGACCAGTGTCGGAGATACTGATGAGACACCGGTGGTCAATTAGGTGGCGTAACCATGCGGCATTTAAACAGACATGCCTGTCCGTCTGGTTACCTCCCCTTCCAGCTCAGTTCCAGTCAGGGGTACCGACGGACAGGTAAGGAGCGATCAGGCCGGTTGTCTCTTAATGTTTTCTTGAGTAACTTTGAGAAGCTTCTAGACGCTATTTGTGTGCAAGAGGGGTATCTTCTCTCTAGCCATGCTCCCTCGAGCCAAGTCCTCACTCTAGAATGTTTCTAAGTCGGATGTCGACTCCTAAAAAAACAGTCCCTTAAGCGAGAGCGAGTTTATTAATGGCTTATGAAACAAACAGATAGGCTCCTTTTTTTGCTTGATTAAGGCGTATAAATACGTGGTAAAACTCAAAAGTTGTTTCAAAGTATATTTGGGACATGGTTACATATAGACGAATTCCATACAGCAATAAATATTTCTGTAAGAAACATCTATACAGGCCAGAGAGTCTGGCTTGGTTGATTCAGATATAGGAATATACTACTCATAGCTACCTGTTCAGTTATACTAAAACATATCTTTTCATTTGACATTCAGGGGCTCCTGGATCTTGCCATTTGGTCAGAGCTTTGCGTGATAGTGTTTTGATAATATGATAGGTAGCCACTGTTCAGAGGATGTGGACTCTGACTGTGGCTTTTTATGTTTTCACCTGAAATACAGAGTGGTGCCTCATTCCCTGAGCGGATGCCAGGTGAGATGAGGAGTACTCCCGCATAAAGATGGGTAAGTGCAACAATACTCTGAAAATCACCTTTTGTGACGTGTACACCTAGTGGTACTTGATATATAAAATGTTTTATTTTTTAAATAGCGATATCATCAAAATAGTAATGTCAAGAGGATGTAAATTTGGACAGCAATTTACTTATGTTTGGTCTTAAATAGTGAAACTTGCTTATTCTGTTTCCTTAGGAATGGGTCCAATACCCCTGTGATATTCGACCGGTTACAGGATACACAGGTGATCGTAGGTTGTACTGAACCAACCACTTTCTTTTGAGACTTTGTATTTAGTCTTCATACATTTAATGCACTATATTGCAGTAGCGATTCCATCTGTTTAGGTCCTGATGAAAGCCCGGATTAGAGAATACATAGGCTGAAACATGTAGACCTGTCATTCTTGTGGACTTCTTACAGTTATTTTTTCAAACGGTATACGCACTGTTTTTATGTTTGACACTAGGATAGCGTCTATTAAAATTGTCTAGTGTCCTGGTAGTCAATTTTAAATTTCACTGCTTTTCACACTTATTTACATGCACTGAAATTATCATCATCACCCCTCTTAAATCAGAATCATATCTCATCATTCCTGGGATCACAGTGGACTCCACTCTAGGCCACTGATCAAGACATCTTGAGGTCTCTTCCCTTGTTGAGAAGGGTGTAGCCCTCGGCTGCACTAGTATTCGCAGTCAAGAGGAGATCCCAGATCATGAACTTTGCCACTATGGTGGGCTGATGGGATTCTGTCCCCTTTTTTAAGGGGCATTGTTTGACCAAAACATTTTTTGTTTATTGCTGTCCAATTTGTTGTTTTCTAGACCAATGGTGTTTTGTTTGTTAAGTGAGGAGGGGTGATACCCCAAAACCAGTCCTAGGATGCTTGTGTCCGGTCCGGGGAGGAATTGGCTTGGCAGTTAGGGCTGGAATGTTCCCATAGGGAGCAGGGTCAAGACTGATTTGCATTTGGCTGGGTCCAAACTGAAATGGCTTGGTGAGCAAAAAAACAAAGGATTGAGGCCCAGATCTCTGTACTGAGGATGAGTGTTTGACATTGTTCAGCATTGCGTCCATCATTTGCCCTTTCTGCATGGAAACTTGAGACTGGCACAGCATTCCAAGCTTACTACTGTCAATGTTAAATGTAAATTTGCCCACATTCAAAGAGTACTTCTATGGGTACAGATTGACTACTTTTTAGGTAAACTGGTCACTATATATATATATTTAGGGTCCTTATACCAAATAAATGAGCAAGTTAAAACATCTGAATGAAATGAGAATGACAAGAAATGCCGACACAGATATAGCAGATCCGACTCAGGGCCCCTAGATCCAAATACCAAACCAAGAATGCATTTCAGAGATGTCACACCTCAAACACGCCTGCTGAAGCTATGCCCCCTAACCGTCCCACCTGGGCCTGGTAGTTCTCCCTGGAAACTCATGACTATGGTCATGTACAAAATAACGGAATGGAATCCCTGCCCTGGGATCACTTGTCTAAATGTGTTTCAGTGCATGCACTCTTCATCTTCTCAGCTAAAAGATGCAGATGCAAGAGCACAGGACTCCAAGCTTCTAATACTCTCCTTTTACAAATCATTTTATCAAGTGACCTACGGCCCCATGCACTAAGACCAAGTCGCAAACAGAGGAGAACGAGCAGGCATTCTAATAAGGCATGTCGAGCTACAGCCAAGCCATTGGTCTGGTATGGCTCTAAGAGTCTGTGTACGACCTGAGCCATTAAAATGTTTTGCATGTATATCATGAAAAAATAATAATGTAAAAATAAAATACAATCTCTTAAAAACTCAAAAAAGTGTATTTCTTTTGATAGTGGAAGCATTTCACTTTAGTACATCATAATATATCACTGCATAAACGGACATTTATTAAAAGTGATAATTCTTTTGAACATTTATGGTTCCCCAGCAATGCCATTAGCAAACTAAGAGGCAAGTCAGTGCTCATGTAAACACTGAAAGTGGCCTAGATTCTTATTATAAATGTAGCAACATCACAGTCTATTAAATTGAAATAGAAGAGGTGCTTGTACGGCGCACATCCTGAGCTCAAGTATTTAAAAGTGCGCTTGTACATTCTCCTGATACTTTTTTCTTAATCTCCCACTTTCCTCTTCTAAAATGTTGCCATGTATGCAACTGAACACCACTTTGATGGAATCAAAGCTGAAAACTGAAAGCATTTCCTTTAGAAATGACGACAATGAGGGTGTCCACTTTGTCCTAGAAATTATGGCAAGTGCAGTAGAAAGCAAAAATGAGGACACATTTTCGATAACTTCACAAATATGTTCCTCATCCATGTTAGTAAAACCTTGTGAAATGCAGAGAGAAAACATGCTGAAAAGCAGAGAAATACATGTACTTCCAGCACCAATAGCAGTCTGTCAGTTAATGCCCTAGTGACCAACTGCAGCATCAAAACAGTGTTCTACTGAACAACTAGAGCGCTAACATTCTGAGTTTATGACAAAAGTGTGGCATTCCTGAACACCATTTTTTAATAGGAGCTGTGGAATTTAAAGTCTTTCCTGATGAGTATTGAGATGTTAATGCAGGCATGAAACCAGCGAGTTAGAAATGAGAGGGGAGGCATAGAATTTTAGTAATTTGAGGCATAATGTAATTTGCAAGGGGCTAGTTAAAAAGACAGACATCTGTATAAGCACTACAACAAACAAATGATGGACGGAATGCTGACAATGCAGACATTCTCCCCCAGTCAAGAGATCTTGGTTAAATCCATCATTCTTTTGCCCACTACATCACTCCAGTTTAGACATGGCCATATGCAAATCAGTCTTGACCCTGTGCCTCATGGGAACAGTCCAGCCCGAACTGCCAAGCCATGTCTTCCCTGGACCGGAATCAAGAATCCTAGGACCGGTTTCTGGCTATCAGCCGTCATCAGCAAGGATAGCTTGACTCCAGTGGCGTAGTGAGCACGGGTCCCACGTCTGGGAATACCCATCCCACTTAGGGCGAAAAGCGTTACAACAAACAAATGATGTACGGAATGCTGACAATGCAGACATTCTCCCCCAGTCAAGAGATCTGGGTTAAATCCATCGTTCTTTTGCCCACTACACCACCCCAGTTTAGACATGGCCATATGCAAATCAGTCTTGACCCTGTGCCTCATGGGAACAGTCCAGCCCGAACTGCCAAGCCATGTCTTCCCTGGACCGGAATCAAGCATCCTAGGACCGGTTTCTGGCTATCAGCCGTCATCAGCCAGGATAGCTTGACTCCAGTGGCGTAGTGAGCACGGGTCCCACGTCTGGGAATACCCATCCCACTTAGGGCGAAAAGCGTTACAACAAACAAATGATGGACGGAATGCTGACAATGCAGACATTCTCCCCCAGTCAAGAGATCTGGGTTAAATCCATCGTTCTTTTGCCCACTACACCACCCCAGTTTAGACATGGCCATATGCAAATCAGTCTTGACCCTGTGCCTCATGGGAACAGTCCAGCCCGAACTGCCAAGCCATGTCTTCCCTGGACCGGAATCAAGCATCCTAGGACCGGTTTCTGGCTATCAGCCGTCATCAGCCAGGATAGCTTGACTCCAGTGGCGTAGTGAGCACGGGTCCCACGCCTGGGAATACCCATCCCACTTAGGGCGAAAAGCGTTACAACAAACAAATGATGGATGGAATGCTGACAATGCAGACATTCTCCCCCAGTCAAGAGATCTGGGTTAAATCCATCGTTCTTTTGCCCACTACACCACCCCAGTTTAGACATGGCCATATACAAATCAGTCTTGACCCTGTGCCTCATGGGAACAGTCCAGCCCGAACTGCCAAGCCATGTCTTCCCTGGACCGGAATCAAGCATCCTAGGACCGGTTTCTGGCTATCAGCCGTCATCAGCCAGGATAGCTTGACTCCAGTGGCGTAGTGAGCACGGGTCCCACGTCTGGGAATACCCATCCCACTTAGGGCGAAAAGCGTTACAACAAACAAATGATGGACGGAATGCTGACAATGCAGACATTCTCCCCCAGTCAAGAGATCTGGGTTAAATCCATCGTTCTTTTGCCCACTACACCACCCCTGTTTAGACATGGCCATATGCAAATCAGTCTTGACCCTGTGCCTCATGGGAACAGTCCAGCCCGAACTGTATAAGCACAGCATCCCTTTTCCATATCTGACTCCTCATCCTACACATCTTCCTGGTTGCTTACCAGCTCCCTTATTTTTAAATAATAACATTTTGATAGATATATATAATATATTTATTCAATGAAAAAAAAACAATGGTTAGAGTGATGCTATAGTTAGGGCGTGGAATGTCCTAATGTTAAAAAAAAACACACTGACAAAGCAGTTACAGATAAATGAATTATTACTTGTGCCAAAATCATGCATTGATTATGATCTCACATATTACATCACTCATTACATATTAAATGTGCACTTTCTGCAGCAGACTTTTTTACTGCACCATGTTCGTTCCAAATGTTTTTATTTAATGAATTAATCGATGAGTAGATCTGAAAAGCAGAGGCTGGGCATCTTTGAGTGCCCACGTGCTAGAGGAGACGGTGATGCCATTTGTTAGTTAACATACTAAACATACGCCCTAGATCGTACCTGATGGAAGGCTGATCCTGTTGCCATCCTTGAGTTTCAGCTTGCTCTTTTTGAACTTGCCTTTGCGCTTCTTCACCTTTGGTTTCTCTTGACAGAGCTGGTGGATGATGATATTGAGCTCTCGCTCCAGGATGTCAATTTCCCGCTCTGCTAGCTCCTGCTCTCGCTGACGAAGCAACTCTTCATAATTTTTCTGTTCGAGGGCGGCACGAGACAACTCCTCCTCCCACGTGCGCAGTTGCTATGATAGACAAATACATTGGCAAATGATACACCTGCTCCCCAAAGTATCCATGCAAACGATGGAGCGACTTTTCACATCTGGGTCAGAAGCAGGCTGGGCTGTCAAGTAATCAGGAGTTGGTCCCCAGCTAAGTGCAGCTCAGTTCATTGAATTTATTGAATTTTAAGTTCAATCAATCAATAGTTTATTGTATGAATACTTGAAATCTTTACAATGCCATCAGAAGGCCTACACACAATAGATTATATTAAAAATGACACATTAAAACATTGCAGTAGAATCATTGTGGGTGTGAAACACGGGGTGGCCAAAAGGAGATAGCGTGTCCAGTCCTAAAGTCCCACGTGCCATGGGTCAGGTTAAAAGCAAAACCTTTATGAGAAGATATAAACAAAAAAGATACAAAGTGTTTAACTTATACTTGCAGACAGTTCAATAAAAAAGCCACATCGAGTTGATAAAACAACACGGGAGGCAAGAGTCCAAATAGTCTAGTAGCAATACTCATGCATCGACTAGGACGCTAAAACACAGACCAATGTGCATGGGGTTGTCAGGAAGTGGGCTCCTTCTTCCACATTTTATGGGCCTGTCCCAAAATCCAACAAAACTTGGGGGAGATAATACAGATTATGACTGGAGTAGTAGGCCAGAATACTACGCTAGAGGCTAGGTGGCATATACTCTATATGACAGGGGAGGAGACATGGTCGAAGTATCAAAATATGGCCAATTGTGGCGGCCATGGTGGTGAAGAGAAATGTAAACAAGGCCTGGGGCGTGGGTCACCCTCAGAGGGAAGAGGATTGGAAACATTATCTTGATTGGGGTTGTGCAGCCAAAAAGGTGCTATATCAGTGGATGCCAATGGGAATGGGAAAAGGTCTGGGGTCAGTGGGTGGCATGTAGGGGCTACTGAGCATTCCTCTTGGAGAGGGATTGTGAGGGTTGGTTGTGGGAACATAGTGAGATTTATTACCAATGTTTAGAGATACTGGTACTGGGGAGGGAGGTGTTGCTTACTCATCCGAACCTACTGAATTGGGCAAAAGTGTCATACTGTATTGTTGCTGTGCAGCTGAGAATATGTTTAATAAAAAATAATAATAACAAAAAAAATTGTCTAGAAGCAGCATAAGAGCAATGCATCACTAGGAGTAAACAGTTCAAATGAGCATGATTTTTAAAGTACAAGGTGCCAAGTTGTCAAGAAATGAGAAACAATGGTGCTAACCATATGCTGACTCAACAGTGTTTATAAACAGGTATATCTTTCAAAGTGTAAGATGCAAATTGTCAAGCCATATCAAATAACCCAGGACAGTAGAACCATGTGCAAAATGCCAGACCTACGTGCCAGCGAAGTTTATGTTGAACATGGCTTTTAAAGTGCAAGGTGACAAGTTGTCAATCTATATCAAAGCTATGGGCTAGCAGCTCAGTGCTTAGGTTCGTACTCAAACCTATCGGAGGAATGTCCACAGGAGTGGGCAAGCGTCTCACAGAAGCTTACCTGCTAAAGCAAAAAACTTGCCAGTCCGTGCTAGTTTCATCGGGACATCAGATGAAAAGATGTGTGTCACTGTCTCTTTGCATGTTCTTACACCATGCTGCAGGAAAATTGCCTTAGGTAAACTTGCCTCTGAGGGAGCAATGCTGGGCTCCAACATGCTATGTGCACAATGGATTCTGTGGAACCTTAGGACAGCCTGCACTGCCTATGAACTGGTGGGTTCATCTTCCAGTGTTCCCCGTATTTCCATACCAGCAATGTTAGAAGCTGGTCAGCAAAATGTTCTTTAGGGGTTCTTCCCAAGGCTGCTTTCTGATATGGCTGGCAAGTAGTGGCTTCATGTGATTTGTTGAGCCCCACTGCTCCCGCGATGTTTCTGATTTTGTTAATATCCTGATCCCTTGATATGAGCTTACCCTGTTCTTTTAAGGACCTCTTTGGGTGCTGTGCTGTTACACCTGGATCAATTAGACACTCTGTGGTCAAATTCAGTGTGCCTATCGCACTGCCAAGATATCTTGACCAGTAGCTCTCTTTATCCGGGAATATCACATGCAAGGCACCTTTAATTTAATCAGAGTCTGTTCTAGCCACATGATAGTAGTATTTAATTAAATCCTTTTCACATTCAATATGCATTTTCACTATTCCAAACTCAAAGCAAATCAGTGTGCGTCTAGTAGTTTTGGGGAGACCAAATATTTTCTGGTATGCAGCTGTATGGCAGCATTCTAATGTCCGTGAGAGCATGCCAGAAATGCGAGATCTCCATAACTTATGGTGGGTAGTAATTTCGCCCGATTTACTATTCGGATCCCCTCTGGCATAGGACTCTGTAGATTGTAATGTAGTTTGGTTAAGGCAAACAAAGTTTTGGCTGTTAGCTAATCGATTTAATTGAATTGCCTCGCACCTGATCCATCCTGATCAAAACGGTTTTATCGCCAGGAGGCAGCTCGGCACCTATACGCACTATCTAGCGGAAGCACGTGATTATTTTGAGACTCGGAAGATACCAGCTCTGGTCCTCTTATTAGGCGCCAAGAAGGCATTTGAACTAGTTGTTTGGGAGACCTTATTTTTTATTCTGTCAAACTTCGGCATACCTCACAAAATTTCGGGGCTGAATCAGAAATTATACTTGAATGCAGAAGCCAACTTTATCATCAATGCCTCGGAGGTTGGCCAACTCAATGTTAAACGGGGGACTAGACAAGGCTGCTCACTGTCTCCGGTGTTATTCGCCTTTTTATCGAGCCATTAGTGATAGCTCTTAAGAACAGTTTGGATATCTGCCCTCCACTGCCAACTATGGGAAAATGGAAATTATAAGCTGACAATATCATGCTTATTATAAAGCCTGAGAAGGAGGTGCAAGCAAAAGCCTTTGAGATTTTCAAGCAATTTGAGTCGCTGGGGGTATAAAATCAATTTTAAAAAAACTAGAAATTATACAGTGTAGTTGTGAGCCTACGAATTTACATCTCGATATTTTTCCTTGTCTAAATATAAAACTGGAAAGATATCTGGGTGTTAATTTTATGGCACGAATTATATGATTTAAATTTTTACCCACTTCTGCGAAAAGTCCAGGATTTATTCTCTCGATGGAACTCTCTTCCATTAACCATTTTGGGCAGGGTCTCATTGATTAAAATGTCTGTTCTTCCGCTATTTAATTTCCTTTTTTCTGCGATTTCCTGTGTCTTAACGGCCTCTTTCTTTGCTAAATTAGAGTCTATGTTTACATCTTTTCTTTGGGGCAAAAGGTCCCTCGAATTGCACTTAGCACTTTATATGAGGAGCTGGAAAATGGTGGATTAGCTCTCCCTAACTTTAGGGATTATTATTTTGCATACTTTGCACAATATATGTCAAGGTTTAAGCCAGAATTACAATTGTTTTTTTTAAATTAATTACTTTATGAACTTACTTGCAAAGAGAATCAGATCCACTGCCCACTAACAATCGTAAAATCTCCTAAACCAGTACGGTATAAGTGTATGCAGTGGTTTGTCTATAAACGTCAGGCTTTTTATAGAAGATATTCAATCCCGTAATTAACTCCTCAACTCCGCTATCTGGCCTCATTTCACTATCTGGGATTAGAGATTCGTCTGCAATTACACAAAAATGGGCCAAGGCTGGATTTGGGAAAATATCAGATCTCTTAAGGAATGATAGATGGCTGAATATAACCAAAATATCTCATTTAATTCCAAACAATTTCCTTCTCCTTGGGTCATATAACATTTTTAGTAAGTTTCTGAGTAAACTTGATTTGGTTCAGATCATCAAACGGAAATGCTTAGTATATGAATTATTAGATGATACTACATTTAAGAAACCCAGGGAATGGAAAAAGCGTTTAGCCTCTATCAACGGTATGGATCTTGAGGAGAAGGCTATAACTAAATGGGGAAAACATGAGGAGATGGAATCACAGCAAGTATGTGGTCAGCAGTTAATAATCTCAACTTTAGCACGTTAAGGGGTGCTAATTGGCAAAGGATGTTATTTTTTAGCAAATGGCTACTTTATAGAACCCCACTTTTCCTATCTATGGTTTATTCCAACCAATCTGGGCAGTGCTTTCGTTGCCTTAACCATCCCTCAGCCAATTCTACACATATCATATTACAATGCCCCCTGATCCAGAGGTTCTGGAAGGACATTTTTTACTACTTAGAAGCCGAATGCTTAATTACAATAGATTTGAATATGCGGCTGATAGTGTTTCGCTATGACCAAGATCTTCTTCAGACAAGGTGATCAAATTATTATATATTGCAAGGGCAGTTGCTAGATCACTTTTGCTTCAGAGAGGGCGATCGGATCTTATACCATCTAAAAATGAATGGGTCCGGAAAATGAAGCAGGTTAAAAAAGAGGGAACAAGCCTATGCACTGCGAATTGGCGGGCTTAAGAAGTTTGAGAGGTTTTGGGCAGCCTATTTTGATTAAGATCTCAAAATTTAGCCTATATTTCAGGAGGTATTTTCATTATGTTCGAATCCTATCTATAGTTATATCAGCACTTTAATTTACTACACAACACTTCATATTTTATTGTTACAGAGCTGTATTAATCGATATAGGATGAAATATTATTTTGGCCACACTCGCTGATTTCTCTGTATATGCTTAAGGTATCTAAGGTTCAATCAATTGTCTAGTTTGTGTTAATATTGGCAGTGGATGCTGTTCCAAAATATTATGCGTTTGATTTTTCGAATACTGGCTTCATTGCATATATTGTCTCTCTTTTATTGATTTTAGGATTTACTGTTTTCCGGCCTATTGGTGTTATTTAACAATTTTGTATCATTCAACACGTTTAATGAATTTTATGGATGTATGTATGGATAAAAAAATTCTTGTTATATGGATTTTTAAAAAAACCCATCGTTTTGGCTGCTTCTTCTTTCAGGGCCTTTACGTGCAAAAAGGAATTGCTGGTGACTGACAGCCAGACGCGAGGTAATTGTATTTGAACATGGTACTTATACTTAAAAAGCCCAATTGCCATTCCAGCTGATGTTTCTAGGCCAAAATCCAGGACTTTCATTTTTGAAGCATTTGCAAGCAGGGAGTTCATACTGATATATGAAAATAGTATGCCCAAGGCCTACTTCATCCCAATTCATGTATAATCCAATAACACCAAGTCATCCGCGTACTGAATGATAAGTAATTTGGTGTGGCCTCAACAACTCAACTCAACACTTAAGTCAGCTGTATATAGATTGAACAAGGTAGGTGCAATGACATATCCCTGCTTCAGACCTTTATTTATATGTATTTTTGGCGTGACATGGGTTTGAGTTATCTTAATCTGGACCCAGGTTTCTGTGTACCGTGCTGTGATTGCAGCTAGGAGTTACCTTGGTATTCCCCAATACAAAGTTTGGCCCAAAGTGTGTTCCGGTCAATTCCATCGAATGCAGTGCTGTAATCCATGAAACAGGCATAGAGCTGTATATCATGGATTTTTCAAAGTCCTTAGCCCCCAGGTAGGTAATAATAATAATCGTCCATTGTTGAGGCATTCAGCCTGAACCCCATCTGATAGCATGGGATGATGTTATTATCATTAATCCAGCTCTCCCCATCATGTAAGAATACCTTCGCAAAGCCGTTACCATCTACAGCTAATAGGACTATTAGCCTGTAATTTTCAGGTAAGGAGTTGGCCTCTTTTTTATGAGCTGGATACAGAATGGAGTATTTCCTTAATTCTGGGATGGCAAACAGCAGAGTACATTCGTCAAAAAGGTAGTGCATGTAAAGTAGCCATGATGCCAGATCTTCCTTGCGAATATTCTCAGATAGGCCATTTGGGCCCAGGGCTCCATCCTTCCTTATTGACTTCAGGATGCTTAATGTCTCCTCTTCGGTGACTACAACTGGGTACTCCTCAAGACCCTCAAGGGCATTAGCAAGTGAGGTTTTGATGGTGGCCCTTGTTTTCGCAGGGTCTACATAAATTTTTGATACGTTGACAACACATTTTTTAGCCTTGCCTCCGTTTTTGCTTCCCAAACCACTAATGTGGTCCCAGATCCCTGTACATGCTTGGGGCTAGAAGCGAGAATGTGTGTCTCCACTCTTCCTCTAGGCGTTCTTGCTTTAATGCCAAAACTAACATTTAGTGTTTGTTCCTTGCACCTGTTAGCATTGTTTCCATACTTGAGCACTTCCATCTTCTATATTGTAGATCTGCGAGGCGGCACATTTTTTTGCTCTCCTTAAACCGTTTGCTCGCAAAATGTGGAGACTGCCTTCTTTTTGTGGGCAAGTAAAATTGGGTTCTGGGCTTATTGGATTATAGGGCTGAATGCAGTTTTGTTATTATTGCCCCCCTGCCCTCCAATGTTTCTCAGTTAGGTACGATTTATGCCCCAGAGTTGGTGGAGAGAAAGTTAATTTCCATCTTAAATACCAGGCTTTGAAAACCGGGCCCCATTGAACTCTTTTTAACAGTGGGCCAACATTGGTTGGTAGTGGTTGGCCAGCTGGATTATGGCTCCGGGTGAATCATCAAGCTCACATCAGACGCACAACACACATTGGGCTCACCGGGCTTCAGCCCCCCCACCCGTCGTGTGTGTCAGCCCGGGCTGAGACAGCTTCACGGGCTGGCGACCGTCTAATTGCAGCCGCACCCGAGTACTTCAAGGTCTTTAAAAGACCATTTACTTGTAAATGAGGCTTTATGGTGTCTTCACCCGTTCTTACAGCCACTCTGCCTAAGGCTGGAGGAATTAGCCTCCCCCGAAATCTTTTTCAGCCCCCCTCCCCCCGAAATTTGGCTCTAGTTACCCGCCTGGCTCATATTGCACACAATAGATAATGGGTGGTGGTCTTCTCACATTTGTTTAGCAAGGTCTTGCTTAAAAATATGTAGTCCAATGTGGCTATATTTTTAAAAGTGGGCCTTGATTTATCCTCCAGGGAGCCTTTCTGGTCGGCCGAACTCAAATTCTCTGATGTAAGCCTGTAATATATTGCGGAATAGGTCCTTGTGGTTTTCCCCAGGTTGACACCTTTTTTGTGCGTTTAAGTCACCAGCCACTATGCACTCATGTCCTGGGTAATCATAGAGAAGAGTTTTTATCTGATCGGTGATATTTCTGGCAATCTCAATTTTCACGTCCCTGCATGGATTAACATACAGGTTTACCACCATGAAGGGAGTTGTTTTTCCATCCATTGCCATGCCTTTAAGTTCGAGGGCCTGAATGTCAAAGGTATACTTACTCAATTCCTTACTTTTACCTGCAAGTCCAGTTTCATGTAGGTGGAGAGACCACCCATTGGTCTCTCGGACAGATTTTTTTTCGGGGCTACTATATGGAATGCGTAGTACCCTGGAATGTAGGTGGGCACAGTGGACCATGTTTCTTGCAGGCATGGGATGTCACCAGTGTACAGGTATTCTAAAGTATTTTTATTTCCCATCAGAGAGTTTAGACCTGTTGCATTCCAGATTATTATTTTAATGGTGGTTCTAAGTGCCTTTTCTTTATTTCCCCTGGTGCTAGGATATCAATTGGTTATGAAAGCAGCCGGTAGCCGGGCCCAATTGGTCTGATCATTGAGACGGGTGTTCATGAGTGCTGGTGGTGCGCCAGTGGGAGTGCTGTCCCCTGTGTTACTTGCCAGTTGAACTACGATCTTTTTTTCCTACATCAGGGGTATTATTTGCTTTGTTTCTCTCAATATACTATTTGTAGCCTTACGCTGCACCAGAGAATTTTGCTTATTTGACAGAATAAGGGGGTATTTTTCCATCGCTGGCTTGTTGATAAAAATGCCCCACTCCTTGAATTGCTTGCTTTATGCTATGTTGTTTTTGACATTGGCAATATCAGCCCACTCTGTCAATGTGGATTCTCAATGAGTAGTCCAAGAGTAGTTTTTACATTCTACTGATTTAAGGTGCACTGATGTGAGTTAAAAAAGCGAGGGCATATTATTTAAGAGATGTATATAAGGAGTCCCATTACCCTCTCAACTTAAATTCCGGGGTAAAATCAGTGCTGCTGTTGTAGATGTCTGCGGATGTTTGTCCATTGCATGTTATTTTGCTATTCTGATGCTATCTCCCTGATCGTTACAGTCTGTCGATCATTTGCCCGAGAGTTCTCATGCTGCTCATTCAGAGCTTCCATATGAGAGGGCCTCGATCCTTGATGCAGCTCCACCACCCTAGTTGGACTGCCCCATTGTTTATTAGTTTGGTGTTCCACTGCCCTACTCATTTCTGATTGTACTTTGTTTGCCCGGACTTTCTCGTGCGGTTTGATGGGAGAGTTAGTGTAAGGGAAGTGTGGTTGCTCCATAGTGCTGCCTCTGTTATTGGAGTCCACAGCCTGTGAGTAGGTCTTTGGCTGAGCCTTATGCACCACATGCATGCTCTGAGTGCAGTTCTCCATTTTTTGTTGTGCATCTGAGAGCAGGGTCAGTCCGGTGCATGATGGTGCATTTTGTTTGTCTTGAAGAGGCTGTTTAGGTGGCTTATGTGTCGCGGTCTTTGGCTGGACGATCGGGGAGATCTCCAACAGTTCCGCCCTGCTGTTGTTGCCCTGCCCCCTCCCATTCACTAAGATGCTTTGGACTTCTGGTAGGTTTGTGTTTCGTTTTGAGCCTTATGAATTAGTCTATTTTTTCTTTTGCTGTTTGTCAAAGATTTGCGTAATCTTTTCTTTTGCCATCATGAAAGGGGTATTTGGATACTTTCCATCAGTTCAAGGGGGGCTAGGTTCATGGCTTCTAGTGCATTCTCCCTTACATAGTTACTTGTCGATGGCGCGTCAACTGTGTTCTCGACTGGGCCAACTTTATGTGCCTGCTCCTCATGTTGCAGCCGCTCAATTCCCTCAGTGCTTGAGTGTGTGGAAGACATTTTGTAGATCTGTTGTGGCTTCCTCCTGGAGTTGCTTCACACCCTTGATTTATGGTATTCGCTTGTGGGTCAGAATCTAAAGCGGCCAGACTCACGCCTGGGGCGGCTTTCCCTTTGGTTGTTCAATGCCTGTATTGCCCTCTTCAGCCTGAGGTGGTCCTCTCACAGGTGTGGCGCAGGGCTCAGGCTTGTGTTCACCATAAGTAGCTCTGTGAGCAGTTTGTTGCTTCAGCTCGCCTGCTACATTTTCCTTTGCTAAAGGCCTTACTATGGGTCTCAAAGCTGCTTTTCTCTATTCTCTTCTTGACCTGGCGATGTAACTTCGAGTCTCAAACACTCTGTGGAAAGCGTCCAGCTGGAGCAAAATACTGAGGGCTGCTGACGTGTTTTGCATATCTGGTTTGAGGCCTTATTTGACCCATCAAGAAGCAGGCCAGTCTTCCAATGACTTGGCTTCATGAGTGGCATCCGGTCAGGATTTGCATTAAAGCCATACTAGCTGGAGATTGTGATGGAGAGCGCAATAGTGAATGCGGGGGGAGGAAGGTCAGCCAGGCCGCAAGCCGCACCCGAATCTAGTCTCCCCCTTCCGCAACCCAGGGCTCAACCACGCAAAAAGGGTCACTTTAATTGCCACTCACTGTCAATATGGCTGTTTGTTGCCAGTTATTGTTATAGGCTGGTTAAATGGCTGGTTAGACGCATCAAGGCTTAAGACACTTGTGACCGCTTCGTCATAGTCTTCCAGCAGTGGGGGCAGGTGCAGGTACTATAGCAGTAATGGCAGCTGAGGGCCAGTGAGAGACCGGTAACTGTAGCCACTCATGTTCCCCGGCTCTGGCCGTGCTCCAGCCCCAACCCTGTGCCTTGCTGCTCTGCCCACCACACACCGTGCCAAACCACTCTTTGGGCCCACCTGGCGTAGCCCTTTGCCTTCTGTGGCGAGTCAGTCTTAGAGGAGGATTCACTCCTGGTTAAAGCCCTGGGCTCTGGAGGTCCGAGGTGCTCTCGACGTGCAGGGTGCTGTTCATTCACGACAAGACAAATAATACAAGTTTGTATTGGATGTTAGGCTACTGCCTTTGCTACACTACTTGCACTAGTTAAGAAATGGGCTGCACAGACGATACAGGTGAATCTTTAAACCATTCAACACATTTTTGCTGCAGAAAATATCATCAGTTGGAAGGTCTAATTAGGGCATGAATGAACAAGTTTGAAAGATACTGCAAGCAGCCCTAAAATGGCACAGTCAAACTATACATAAACTGATTTTTAATTTTATTTTTTTAAATGTCTTAAAAAACAATACATTGAGGGAGGTAGATCTCATGTTCCAAAACACATTGTGTTCTCCTTGATGTGAACAAAAACAAGAAAACCCGTGAACCCATCACACACCCTCATACACTATAATGAAAATGGCTTTTATAAGCAACTGTCCCACTTAAGCACCAGACCATCAACATTGGGTCAATCTGAGTCTATGTGTGGGGCTGGAAATGTTCTAAGGACGATAACCTTTTTACATCATTAGCCAAAAAAAATGATATCCCTTACCATTTCTTAGTGAAGGGTGCCGTTTCACCATTCAAGTCTTGAGTAATTTTGTCCATGTCCACCATAGGCCAAAGATGGTGGTACTAATCAAGCTGTGTGACAGGGATTGTACCACCCCATCTGCCCAGCATTGGTCAAGGCCAAGAGCAGGAGGATTTATATCCCATCTTTAATCCAGGTCCCCCTCTTGAACTAGCAAATATCCTAGTGTAACCGGTGGTGAGGACCTGGTAAGATTCATTGCTGTGATAGAGCCAATATCGCTCTCCTGCGCCCCTCCAAAATGTATCCAAGCTAATACATTCAGAAAATATGTGGGTAAGCATCCCTACCCTCCCCACAACCTCTCCAGCATTTCTCAGTACATTTCTTATTGATTTTGGCTAAGTGAGTGGAAGTGAAGTGACATCTATGGAGAAACTTGAGACTGAGTTGTTTCCCAATAATGCCTCCTGGAATTTCCCAGCTATATCTGATGACGGCGATCTATTCAGTATCTCAGAGGCTAATGCCCAACTCCTTTACCTAGTCTATTAGGAATGTTCATTTGGGATGTGCTTTGCTTGAAATAACAATTTGGTATATTTCAGAAATGGTGTGCAGTTCAGAGTGGGTGTGTTGCAAGTATTTTCCAAACTAAGTGAGTTCCCTGGTAGCACCCTGCTGAACTGGGGGCATGTAAAGCTCAATGTCTAATCTGCAAATATTGAAATTGTTCTAGGTTTGTCAAGGCATAGTCCATTTGTATTTGCTCAAAGGATTTGAATCTTACTTTTCGAGCTTGCTGCACCAGCTTTCTTCCCAGTCTCTAAATCTCCACCTGTCTAATCCTGTCAGGAAGTCGGTATTACCAAAAAGGGTGTAAATGGGTCAGGGTAGCTTATAATATTTGTGATTTGTTGATGTCATCCCACACACTCATGTTGCCACTTACAGCAAGAGACATTTTATGCCAAAGTTCTTAGACTTAATCCAGGGTAATTCTCAAAATTAGAGTCCTGTCAGGAACTGATTCAGACATTAATATTGCTTCCCTGATTCCAGTCCCACATAAAGCTCAATTGAGAAGATCTACAGTACAACAAAAGGTTTGGTATGTTAAGCCCTACTTCTTTGGGATGCCAAGGGGTTTAAGTCTTTTCCCATATTCTATCAATGAAATGTAGGCTTTTTGCAATTCTAAGACAGTCTTCTTTGGGACAGTCACTAGAAGGACCTAAAACATGAATAGAGCTCTGGGCATTATAGACATTTTCACCTAAGCTATGTGCCCTAAAATTGTTTACCGTAGATTTTGCCACTAAGCAAGTTATTTGTGCTCCAATGAGTAATGGGATGCAATCAGCTTTCATTAGATACCTCCCTTTAGGGGGTTATATTACTTTCCAAATGTTTACTCCATGTCTCCTTCCATCAGAAAGGTGTCATTTCCTTTAACCTGTTTAAAGTGTTGGTTCTGAACACAGCTAGTTTAAGGTAGTCTTCTAGTTCTCCACTGAGAACGCGAGTCAAAGTCACAGTCACCAAAACATAATCTGCAAACTTAAAGTCATCCGGATCTATGTGCAATCCTTTAATAGTAGATTCTTGCGTATCCTTTGTGCTCATGGTTCCATCCTCAAATAGCAGGGTGGCTGGCACCCTTTAAACACACAACAAAGAAGTAGGACTCTTGAGGCTGGATCGCTATAATCTATTGAGGTCCCAGGGAGAGTACCCAGGTGTCTAAAACTGCCCTCACACACAGCAAACTGTGTCATGTTTCATCATAGGGCTGCTTACAGACCTCTGCGCTTGCTAACGCTGGAGGTGGAGCAATAGGGAGGGGGAATACAATACAACACATAAAGAAAATACAAGACACAGGATCAAAATGTGATTAAAGGTGCAGAACTAGTGATGTAAAACTGGATCAAATGATGTCCTCAATCCAACTTGTATTATGGACTCCCTTGCGCAGAGTAAAAAGGAAAAGGTCAAGAATTTGACCAGTGGATGAAGGTATGGTGAACTATAATGAATCACCTACTCCTCCACTCTGCAAGCAAACGTCGACATGTTACAGCTGAATAAACAATTCAACTAATCATTACCCCGGCTTTCTTCAGGACTTCACAAGGAAGAAAAGATCCCATGGGTACTACCCCTACCTCCTTGGTCCAGGAGCAGGGAATAGGCACCCTGCCTCATCCCTTGTTGCATAAGGATTGCTTGTGAGACCTGGGCATTAGCCCATATTTAAGCAATAGGATTCCCATATAACGCTCACATCAGTATCATATCTTGGCCCAACACCAAAAGCTATTATCATTTGTTACATATACCACCACTCCACCTGATCAAAGGCTTCTTTTTTTTTTTTAGCATCGAGGGAGACAAGCAGCTATCCACCACTAAGCCTTAGGGCTGCATCTACGAGACGGACTACCTTTTTAGTGTTATTACTCACTTTTTTACCTGTTTCAAACCATGATTGGTCTGGGTGCACTAACCGGGGAAGAACTTTATTAAGTTTGTTGGCTAGATTATTTGTGTAAATTTATAGGTCTAAGTTAAGTAAAAGAAAATCAGTTTATAGGTTCGACATTCCTCTAAATATTGACCAGGCGTATTAATCACTGTGATAGGCTCTGTGGTTGTTGTAATAGAACCCTCATCTGCAAAGGTGCCAACTAGTTGTTCTAGGATGCCAATTAAATGGAGCCAAATGATTTTATAAAACTGGGCTGTAAACCGGTTGGGCTGTGCAGTTTTGGTCCAATGTAGGGAGTTCTATGTTCTCTTCATTCGTGATCGATTTATCGAGTTCCTTTGGTTGGGTGCAATTCCAAACTTATAAACTGTTTTTTAATATCAAAAGAATCAAAGAATCAAAAAGAAGCTCTTTGTAAAGAATAAGAATAGTCAGCAAAAGCTGTAAAAAGCAAAGAAGCAGACAAAGTATTAAACCAAACATGGGACAGCTTACTTAAGGTCTTACTAGAATTCCAAAATGTTTCTAAGTTTTTTGTAACTCCTTCAACAACTTCACTGTCCAGGCTCTCTTTTAGATTTTTTAAATTTCCCATAATTCTCAACACATCTGCTATTTACTTGTGTCCTATCAAACTGGGCAGGGAGGAGTTATTGAAAGGTCTGGACGGGGAGGTGACTTTCAGTTTGAAAAGAGTTAGGGAATGAAGGAATGAGTGACGGAGTAAAATAGAGACAGCGTATAGGTAGGATAAAGAGGGGAGAGATTTGCCACATTAAAGAAGAGGGTCAGCCATCGAAAAAATAGTTTTGGTAACATGCTGGTGATTGTTGGGAGAGATGAGTTGCACAATTCACAGTTAAAAGTATATGACAAGGAGGTGATGTACATATATTTGGTTTTTAAAGTATGTCTGATTGTTATTTACAGTTACCCCCGACGAAGGACCCGGTGGGGTCTGAAATGCATTAGGTTACAATAAACTGCTCTTGATGAACCATGCTTCAGTACGTGCTTTTGGAGAGAGGTTCGGATGGCCCACCATAACATGAGAAACTTGGGAAATTGCACTACCTTGCAGGAGAATATGAACGTTTGAAAGAATACAGAATGGAAGATGGGTTACAAAAGGACGAAAAGAAAGTTTAAAGAACAGATGCAAATGCAGAAATAAAAAAATGGCTGTCGCCACTGGTTTGGGGCAAAAAGCAGCCCAAGTTTTGATGCGATCAAACTCCCTTCCCATTTTTTGTTTTGTTTGCATTATTTTTGTTCCATTGGCGTACCCTTTTTTCCTAATTTTCTTCACTTCTCTTTAACCCCTTCAGCGCGGCGCGGATTTCCGCGCCGCGCTGAAGATTCCGTGCGCGGGCGGGGCCATGACGGAGCGGTTCCGTCATGCGCACAGCGCAACCGACGCACGTGACGGAACCGCTCCGTCACAAGCGTCGAACGGGTTAAAGTGTCTATTTGCTACTTCTGTGTGTGCAGTGCTCCAAAATCACTTCTATTTAGCTACTGTTATAATCATGAATTACAGAATATGCCCTCTGATAATTGCTCATTCTTTAACTTCCAGCCATCATCTTATCTGGTTTCTTTCCTAATTTCTCTATCTTCTGTGTTTCTGGTGCTTCCAGAGCCTACTACCTCTAGTACTACTATGCAATCCAAGCGCAGAACAGTTTGTCCACCATTTTGTCAAGCAGTGGTATATAAATAATAACCAAAATGGGAGCAAGCCCTTAATATGGGATCCCGTAAAAAAACAAAAAACAAATCTGCCAGAACATGACTACTTGTGAAATAAGAATAACCCAGCAAAAAACAAAGGCAATAGGAAAGAGAAACAGCAAATCACCTGCTTCTGCTGTAGGATCTGGTGGCATACGAAATGCGACAAGCGACTGGAACCGATGTGTATGTGGTTAGGTGGAACCTAGGCTTTCTGTTTAATGTGCATATACTCCCTCATTATGTAAGGACTACAAAACTAGTAGATAATGACATCATTCTCTTTTAGGGTAATCCTGTTAACACAAACTCCTACACGTTATTTCAGTCCCAAAACGGTTTCTGCTTCAAGATGAGCTATCCCCTATTCCCTGCTGCAAATATTTTAAAACTGGATCCAGAAACAACCCTCTTGTCCTCAGGAATGCTGAATATTTAAAATGAGAGTGGGTTTGGGAGAAGGACAAAATGATAATTGCATGTACATATTTAAGACATCTTAAACATTTATCTGTTTGTTACAATGATCACGTCTGTCAGTTGTACTTTGCAGTCAACAGGTTCTGCTCAATGGAGTAAGTCCTACCGTTTCTTTGACCCTGAGCTGGTCGAACATCTCCTGGATCTCGTGCTTCCAGTCATCCTGCAGCGAGTGGAAGGAGTCTTGAGGCATCTCAAAGAAGCCGGATTCCTCTATCGTGGTGAGACGGTAGAGGACGCAACCAAATGATGGCCGTGAATGGGCATCAGAGTCCCAGCATTCTAGGAAACAATATAAGCAGATATGTCTCGCTTTCTATAAAGAACATACCTTCATTCATTTAGAGGTGAATATTCTCCAATTAACAATAGAAAACGGGAATGAAAGTCACAAAAGGTGACCTTACGCTCATGAATGAATTTGTCCACATAAAATATTTCACAAGTTTGATGGAAAATTATGTGTGAGGAAATCTGTTGGCAAACAGGGCTGTATGAGACATTCCGTCTGCCTTAGTAGGTAAACACCTATAGATTTACGGAAATGTGGGTACTCGCAAACACCTGGAAGAACATTTCTATATTTTGTTAGTCAATCCTATGATTCTCAACAGAAGCTGGCAAATCAATTATAACTGTGTACAGAGTACATTTCTTGTTGGTAATGGAAATACGATTAAATTACCAGATTGGTGCCTGATCCATTTCACCATATAGGTATAAACATAACAACACTCACCAAATTCATAGATCACAATAAAAGCGTTGCATTACAATGTATGACAGTGGTGCCATTTGCAAACATTGGGCACAGAGAAAACGCCGGCAGACTGAGCAGGAAAAGGCTGCTTTCAAAGGTGAATGAGCTGTGTCACCTCGTATCATCCAGCCATGCAAACAACCTTTAGAAAGAAACATACATTTATGTAGGTGCATCCATACTTTGCTGATGCAGAGAAATAATGTTTCTGAGGACTCTTAAATATTCAAATATTTAATTAATTTTTCTTAATACGTACCTGAAAACCATATATAGTTACATACTATACTGTAAATTGATAACTCAGCCGCCACCTTTTAAAACTGCTCTTGCTTTGTTGATGAGTATTTTTTCTCTATGAAAAAGGGGTTGGTATTGCCACAGTTTCAATTGCTGCAATTTGCTCCCAAGCTGGCCTTAGTGATGGGATATCACTGAAAACTAGGGATCAATGTACACTTATATCAGTCTTTAAACTTATCAATAACAGTTTGGCCAACTTTGTCATTCACAAACCGTCTAGCAAGAAGAATCCAGTACCCACTCTGCATCTCATCCACCTACCTCATCAAGGCGTATGGATCAGATCTTAAGTATCACCAGCAGGTCCCTACCTGGCAGATATGTTCAACAACACCCTCTGAAACAGCTCATCATTCCTCCTGGCCAGAGATATCATTAACCACGCCTTGGTTGTTGGACTAATCTTGAATTATCTAAACCCTTCAATATTAAATTAGTTCTAAAAACCAAGACAGCAGTGAAACAGACCCATCTAATTATCTATTTTTTTTTTTTTTTTGTCCTCATCTGCCAGACAAGTTTCAATATGCAATCTTGTAGGTTTACACACATTGTGCTGCCTCAGTTGCCAAGACTGGTTGGGGCAGTAATAGAACGGAAAGCTCACCCCTCAGCAACGTGTTTCAACCAACAATGATCACTAATTTGCTACCGGACAGGCAATTGCTAAAATCCAGCCAAGGTACTAAACTTAGCACCATGAAACAAGTAACCCCCAGAATGAGGTTGATGCATAATCATTGGACCTGGGGAAAAAGAAAAGAAAAAAACAGATATTCAATTAACCCAATTCAGGAGATGCCAGAAAGATCTTGTATCTGGATTACCAGTTCTAGCCAGGTCTAGCTTAGAGACCAGCAGAGTAGAAGCATACCAGTCATTAATAGAAGGAGATGAAGAATCCTTCCATTTCCTGCATATCTCCCTCCTGGCTAGCAGGATGGCATAAAAAATAAGCTTTTTTGCCAAGGAGGGGACCCCTTGGTAGCAACCAAAAATTACTGATGTTAAATCTAGGGTAATGTTAACTCCAACAGAAAGTGAAAGAGTCTTACTAATGGCATCCCAAAATGGGGACAAATGTGGGCAGTCAAAGAACATGTGAATGTCAGAAGCAGCCACCAAACCACACTTCGCACAGGCCACACTACTCCCCTCAGTAAATTTAGAAAGACGAAGGGGTGAGTAGTATGCTCGATGAATGGTGAAAAGATGGTTCCTGCGTAACCATGCAGGTTTGACAATATCCCACATCATCTTACAAGACGAATTCCAAAGATGTTGTAAATCGGAATTGATGACGTGTAGAGACCAAAGATCCTCTGGCAGTGAAAAAGTTCCGTCCATTTCCTCCAAGATTAAATTGTACCACAGTGAAATTTCCTTCTTGGCAGACGGCTTATCTGCCAAAAGCGTTATAAGATGACTATATGCGCCCAAGGGATATTTAACACCATGTGGAGGTTGAACAGAGTATGCACAAGAGCAGCTCAACATCTGAAGATACTTAAGCCAGGAGAAGTGTGGACCAATTTTTGTGCAAAGATAATCCCAGGGTAACAAGTCCCCGTCAACAAATAGGTTACCCCACTCCTCCAGACCAGCCTCTCTCATAGGTGTAGCTAGTGCATCCCCTAACCATGTTGGACCGTCAGGAAGGTCCCACAACGGTGTCCTACTTCCATAGTACCCAACTTTAATTGCTTTAGACATCTGAGCCCATATTCTTGCCAAACCCCTTAAAATTTTCAATTTAATTTTTTTGAAAAACTTGGGGTTTCCAAATTTGAAAAGAAACCCTGACTGACTTACACCTTCTACGTCCAATAACATTGAATAGAGGGAACACACTCCATCCCCTGCTGGTCTCTTTAATAGAATCCTGGCATGTGAAAGCTGGAAAGCCCAGGCATAAGCCTGGAGATCTGGAGCAGCAAGCCCTCCTTTTTCCCTACGCCTCCTTATTTTTTTCCAGGAGATTCTTGGCAGATGTTTATTCCAAATAAAGGTACTAATATCCGACTGTAATTTTCTGATAGAGGTGGGATCAAAACATAAGGGTATCGCATTATACAAAAAAGAAACCTTGGGCAAGATGGACATTTTGACAAGGCTGACCCTACCCAGTAGGGAGAGTGGAAGATGGGCCCAGGTCTGGAGCAACCTACGACAATCCTTTGCAATTTTTGAAAAATTAGTGGTAGTAATCTGATCGAGGTCAGCTACAATATCCAAACCTAAATATCTCATCCGACTCGCCGGCCGGATTTCCGAATCGAAGGTACTTTGATCAATATTCCAGGTCATCATCTCAGTCTTTAGAGCATTAATCTCATATCCAGAGACCATCCCAAACTCCGAAGCCAGCCTGAATATTGCTGGGAGGGCCTCATGCGGATCGGAGGTAAATATGAGAATATCGTCGGCGTAAAGGGCCACCTTTCTCTCCCAGCCCCTGTACGCAAATGCCTTGATGTTAACACTATCCCTCAAAATCTGGGCAAAGGGTTCAGCATATAAATCGAACAGGAGCGGGGAGAGAGGGCATCCCTGTCTAGTACCCCTCGAGATGTCAAATGAGTCGGAGAGCATACCATTAACCAAGACACGGGCACTAGGGTTACTATAGAGAAGATTAATCGCCTGACGAAATCTACCCCCACGCCAAACTTTGCCAAGGCCTCCGACAGATACAACCAATTAACTCTGTCGAAGGCCTTGGTGGCGTCCAGCGTGAGAACCGCCAAGGGCAAAGACTTCAAACATGCCATATCTATTGATCCAATCAAATCAAAAGTCAGTTCAAAAAGCTGTCGCCCCTTAATAAATCCCTTCTGATCGATATGTAAAATGGAAGGAGCGACCAAGGCCAATCTCTTTGCAAGAATGGAGGCAAAGATCTTATAGTCTCCATTTAGAACAGAGATTGGCCTATAGGAGCCACAGGCGGTTGGAGACTTCCTTGGTTTCAAGATAACAGTTATGGATGCGTTATCCCATGACACAGGTGGTCGTACTCCATTTAGCAGTATCTGATTGAACAATGTAACCAGGAAAGGAACAAGTTCCTGCTCCAAAGATTTATATATTTCAGCAGGCAGCCCATCAGGCCCGGACGCCTTGCCTTTCCTGGCATCCCGGATGGCTTTCCTTACCTCCTCTTCCGAGATTTTACTATCTAGCATTGCTGACTGATCAACAGAGAGTTTTGGTAGATCTATTTTCCCAAGCCATTCATTGATCATATCAGTATCCAATTTCTTATCTTCGTGATAAATATCTTGATAGTAATCTTTAAATGCTGCTCTAATATCTGCATCAGAAGAAAGAGGGACATTATTGACATAGACCTGGTTGATGTTGTTACGAACCTGATCAGTTTTTACTTTCCATGCCAATAATTTACCAGCACATTCTCCATACTGAAAATGTGCGATTTTACTGGCCTCCCATCTTTCCTGAAGCTGCCGGTTAAGGATCAAGGTCAGTTGGCCTCTTAGGGTCAGTAATTAACCCGCAAAGGTGTTAAGACAGCATCTGTGGAAGCCAAGTTGGCATCGATGTCAGCTTGTGCTCTAGTCAGGTTCGCCTCAACTGAGGCAATAGCCTCTCTATATTCCCTCCTTCTATATGACATCTTACCAGTAATAAGACCCCTCAAAGAGGCTTTAAGTGAGTCCCAGACCACACCAGGTCCAGCAGAACCCACATTCACCTCTAAGAAAGACCTCACCTCAGTTTTTAAAGAAGTGACATCTTCGGGGTGAGAAAGTAGAGTACGGTCAAAAGACCAAGTCCTTACTACATCAGAGGTAGATACCATAAGTTCCAGAAAAACTGCAGAATGGTCAGATAAATGTAACGGGAGATAACAAATGTCCTTAACTGCGTCGGATAAACTATGGTTAATTAATATAAAATCTATCCTGGACTGGTGATTATATTTATAATTTCTTAAAGACAACCCCTGCTGCTGCCCGGCCCTTAATCTCCAAATATCAACATATCCGTATTGTTTCATCTCATTCAACAAGAAAGATCTTGATTTTGAAGGGACACGGGATCTGCTGTTATGAGATTTATCCAGGACTGGATCTAAAACAATGTTGAAGTCGCCAGCTAATATAACTGGTTCCGGGATGGACAAAAGGTGAGAAAAAATCGCTTCCAAAGATGTAGGGTCATCAAGATTGGGACCATAGTATCCAACAATAGTAAAACAGGCACCCATAATTACCACAGAAGCAATAACCCATCTTCCCGCAGGGTCAACTTTAAACTCTAATACCCTGGCCCTAAGCTGCTTTCTGAAAATCAGTGACACGCCTCGGGAAGTCATAGATTGTGAGGTCGATATCATAAAATCAATCCATTTATTCTTTTTAACCAAGGTATCGATTTCAGACTGGATCAAATGTGTCTCTTGAAGGATGATGACCTGGGCATCAGAGTCCCGGAGATACTGCATCAATATTCTAGCCCTAGGTTTAGTACGGAGCCCATTGACATTCCAAGACATGATCTTTAAACTAGCCATCCCCACTGAACCAGAGCACAACCAGTCTTGCCTTTATAATGCGACCAGATATATACTGACCCACCTCCATGAGAAAACTCGCAGTACAACGTGAAAAACTTAAAAAACCTACAAAAAATAAAAAAGGTGGCTAATGAGGAATTTTTAAATTTTGCCCGTGAACACCCCCCACCCACCCTTCACCCTCCCCATGGAGAACCCGTGGTGTATCTAACCGGATCAGGTCCAGTAGATGGCACCCCTACCTCAGGCTCCTGTTACACCCCCCCCGAAACTCACAGCTAAAAGGTAAAGTGAGGAAAAAAAGGGAAGTGATCCCACTTTTGATAGTGTTAATAAAAAATAAAAAAAAAGTGAAAGCAAGAGAAAAACATCCTTTCCTGTTTTCCATTTGGAATAATAAAAGAAAAGTAATAGATTTTTTTTTTTCCTTAATATGCTTCAATCCCTGTGAGCGACCATAAGGCTGTAAAAAGACCTAAACTCCAAGAGGTCAAAAGAGAGTTCAGTGCTATTACCAGATGACTTATTGCCTATATCCAAAAGGAATTCATCGGCAGCTTCAATTGACCTAATGTTTACCATTTTATTATTATACATGACCTTCAGAGAGGCCGGGAACACCAATTGAGCAGAAGCGCCCAACTTCCTAAAGGCCTCCAGCCCCCTTCCAAACTCCCATTGCTTCTCAAGTGTGACCCTAGATAGATCAGACCTGATGAGGAAAGTAAACCCCTTACCAAGTAGAGACTTCTGTTTAAGAGCTGCATTCAGGATCTGCTCTTTGAGAGTGTATGTAAGAAAATTAACAAGGATTTTACGCAGCTTTTGCCTTTGCGGGTTCTGTTTAAAGGGTTCCCTGTGGACCCTCTGAATGTCGGTTGCTAGCTGCTCCAGGGATTGACCCAAACATAAACCTTCCTTCAAAAGGCAAACAATAAACTGCTTAACATCCGCCCCCTCAGATCCCTCCGGAACATTAAGAATACGAATGTTACATCTTCTTGCATTATTTTCTAAAACCTCCATCCTGTCCAACAAGGCCTGATCATCTCTTTTAAGTTTAGTAATGTCCTCTTCTGTCTTATCTAGATGTACCGACATTATAGCTAATTTTTCCTCCAAGACTTCTGTCCTTGTTGACAGCCCATCGATCTTATTATCCAATGACTGGCAATAATCGCGAATCTCCTTCTGCATAACTGAGGATTGCTCGAACCCTCTTTTTATGTCCTGAGACAAGGCAGTAAGCATCGCAAATAAGGTGGCTGCCAAGATGTTTTCTGGTGTTGCTTCTTCACAAGATGGAGTGGAAGGTACAAGAACAGGGACAGATGTTGCCAAGGATAGCTCGACAGATGGCTCCAATACAGTAACCCCCCCAGAGTCCTGCGTGATGAATTCAAGAGCACAGGAATCGGAGTGGGTAAGACCACCTTCACTAGCTGCTGCTAAGTCGCCCCTCACGTTAGAACTAATAGGTGTTGCCCAGCCTCCCGTCGTTTCACTAGACAAAACTCCACTCTTGGGTATAATTGTAAGTGGGGAAGGTACTGAGATTCCAGGAGCAACTGAGACAGCTGGCGCTACCTCCCTTACAGTCATCCCGGAGTCACCAAGAGCCGAAAGGGTTGGCACAACAATTAAAGGGGGGGGGTTGAGAGAGATGATGGAGTTAAAGTAGGGGGAATCAGTTGAGCAGAATCCTTTGGTGTGGTCATTGCCTTAGATTCCACAAGGCGCAAGACCTGTGGGCCAACTTTGAGGTATGACCGAAGAGATGGTGTAATTTTAGATGTAGCCTCGGCTCCAGCAACGGGATTACGTGTTGCTTTCCCTCTGGCGCCCTTAGATTTCACTTCCTTGGATAAATAGGAAGAGGTTCTCTTACCAATTTGGGGCGGAATAACGGCACCGGATGAATTAGGACCGATAACAGCCCCCCTCGTAGGCACTCTAGCCTGCTCCTTACCTCGTCCTCGACCAGATTTCCCACCTCTCCCCTTACCTCTGGACGCTTGATAGTGTTGGTGCAAACCTTCGGAATCTTTTAATACCCCACACTGAGGTAGAACTGAGACTGACTCCTGTGCGCTTGTGTCGCTGTAACCATCCGCTTCCGTCGTATCCGCTTCTGTATTCTCAGCTGTAGCCTGAGAAAACTCTTCCAAATGGTGAACAAGGCTGTCTCCAACACACACAGCACGCACCAAGCTGCGCGCTCTCCTGACGCGCCGCAGCTCCAGGGCGGCTGAAGACCACGACCACCGAACCAGTGAACAGCCGATGGAAATGGAAGAACCGCGGCAACCAGGAGTATCAGCTGCACCTCCAAGAGCACCAAGGGCGTCACCAGCAAGGACTCTGCTACCAGAGCAGCAAGGCATAGAGAGAGAAGACAGACCCGCACCAAAGGGAGGAATTAGGACCCCGCAGCACTCGGACGACAGGCAGTCAGCAGTTCGCAGTCCACTGCACGTAGCACGCCGAGGGAAACCAGCGAGACCCCGAGGAAACTGCCAAACCGAAGGCACAGGCACAGGCACGAAACACAGGTTACAAATTCAGGAAACTGAATTAGTGTCCGCCATCAGTAGCTCATACGGGGAACCAGGGGAAGCGGGGAAACGGGAGCTCAAACTCACGGAGCACCACGGCAGATCAGCCGTCTGCCGCCATGTTCTCCCCTTCTAATTATCGATCAATATTCAATGACATATTCTGAGACAAACTTATCAAAGATTTGCCTTTAGCCGAATAACAAAATATATATAAGGAAACAATTTTCTTTCAGACTACTAAACTGGATTCTGTCCAGCATGGAAGATGCTTTGCTTGCCAGATGGGACAATATCCAACCAATTATTGACTCAAACATTACTATTAGACCTCTACTCTGTTTTTCATATATTCTGCATGATCCATTGAGCCTCTGCCTCTGATACACTGCATTCAAAGACGTGACAACATATAACTACAGGGCACTATTCAATACCGGAATGTCTCCTTCCTCAACAACAGATCCCTCATCATTACAAATCCTACCTTCCCTTTGACAGTCAGTGCCTCTTAGCGCTCCAGCATCACATTCCTCCTCTTTAATGTGTAATGTACTCCTCTGCTTGAAATAATTTCCTTCTTCAACCTCCAGTGCTAAACCTGCACTAATAACACACAAATTATTCCAATGCCTGGAAACTGAGAAGATCTTGACTCTTGTGTAATTGGCTAATGCATCCAAGCTGTTGACCACTGGATACCAACTAACCACCTCTAGGTATAGTTGCGGAAAACTTAAATACTTGCATATGGGAAATGGACCAAGTATATCACCTCCAATATGCAGCCGTGAAAGCAATGACCAGCTCCAATCCCCTCAACATTAACAAGTAATCTGGGAGTAATTATGGATTCCAAACTCTCCCTTGTGGCACATTCTACATCGTGTGCCATACGTCAAATCTTCCCTTACCTAGGTTTCCGTCAGAGTATAGACCATTAGCCTCTTAGTGCTTTCCCCTCTTGACCATGCCAACACAATATATTGGTGCTTCCCTCTAACTGCTTTGCAGGTCATGAGATTCCAAAAAGTGGCTGCCAGACAACATCTTAATCTGTATATCAGAACTCATATCTCACCAGTCCTCCAATCTTTACACTAAAGACTTTTGAGGTTTGCTTTGATTATAAAACAATTAAAGGGCGAGGCATGGTTGGGGGAAGAGAGAGGACTGAGTTGGGGATGAGAGAGGGGGAAGGAGGAATAGGTTGACAGGATTACTTACAGGAGTAAAAGAAAGTAATTGGAAAGCGGGGAAAGATTGATATGTATGTGAAGGGTGTACGGATTCAGGAAAAGATGCTAGCAGGACAAAGAGTGAAAGGGAAACAATGAATTAATTTGAGGAAGTCAAAAGAAAGGCAGATAAGGAAGGTGAGACGTAATAGTGTGCAACAAGGATATTGAGGACACTGAGGGAGTGTTAGTGAGTGTGCTCTTCGGTAATGCAATCTTCTGATGGATACATCTGCCAGTGAATTCCTCACCTTGTGAATATCCCCTGAGCCAGCAACATTCGGAAACTTTTGTAGCAGTCCACGCCGATGAGGTTGAAGGCGACGTCACAGAGACACGGCTCCGCTCGCGACTCCGCTGACGTCACCGGCTCCATAAGAAGACCTCGTCGGAGTGATGACGTCAGTTCCCTTTTTTCCGCGCCGTCGACGCCAACGGATTTCGGGAATCTCTATCTGTAGCTTCACTGTTACTTTGTTTTTCTACTGTTTTTCTTTGTCTTCTTCTGTGAAAATGTCGACAAAGAAGTCAGGATTCAAGCTCTGTCGTGAATGTGGGAAGCATATGTCCATCACGGATCCACATGACGACTGTGTATGGTGCCTATAATCGGACCATGATGTAGAGGGATGTTCTTGCTGCCGCAAGATGAGTTCTAAGGCTCTCAAGGAGAGAGAAGCAAAGCTGTTTATCGCGAGGATGAAGAAAGAGAAGAGAGGCCGGAGAAAATCTAGGAAGAGGTCAAGATCGAGGTCGAGATCGAGGTCGGCGTCGAAGTCGACTTCGGGGCATGCTTCAAAATACAAGAAGCACAAGAAGAGGAGACATTCCTCTCGGCGTCACTCGGACAAGAGTACGGCTCCGAGGTCGAAGTCACCCTCTCGACGCCGTAAGGACTCTATTTCTCCCTCGCCCGTTCCGGATTCACCTGTTGGCCTTTCTTCTCCAGTGGCTTCACCGGAACATTCTCCGGCTCCAGCTCCATCTCTGACGCCGGTTCCAACTCCGACGCCGGTTCCATCTCCGGCTTCGTCCCCGGCTCCGGTCGAGGAGCTTCCAGTTCCGGGTGAGCCTTCAGCCCCGCAGATTCCACCGTCGGCGCCTGTTGGCCCGAGTCCGGTGATGCCTGATCAGTATCTTGCGTTCCCTGGACCAGGTCAGGACCCCACGCATTATCTAAATGCAATGTACGGGGTATTTTCAAGAGCCATGTACTCTGCTGGAGCACCTTCGGGTCCTATGGGTCCTATGGCTTTCAGTTTGGGGGTGCCTCAAGCCTATCCTCAGGCCCCCTTCATGCCATTTTTTCCGGCGACGCCGTCTTGGCATCTACGAGCGCCGAGGACGTCGACGCCGCTGCCTTCTTCACCGGTGCCGACTCGACCCGAAGCCGGCTGCTCCTGTGGATCCACGTTCGACGCCGTCAGATTCGATCACGGTGCCGCCGACGCCGGTTGTAAGAATCCGGTCTAGGAGGGCAGCTCAAAGAGCGCTGGATGAACAAAGGTATCTAATGGAGGAGGTGGAAGAAGAAGGGGAGCTTATGGAGTCAGATGATGTTTTTGAAGAGCTAAAAGAGGCTAGTGGCCTGGACCTGTCTCCTGAATCTCCTCCTTCTGATGAACCCTCAAAGGATGTGGCACCATACCATGCTGTCATAAGAAAAGCTGCTGTACTTTTAGATCTGCAGTTGCCTTCTACTGAATTCAAGTCGAACATTTTGCCAAAAAGGTATTTTCTTCGGCCAGCAGGGCTCTTAAGTCTACGAATGCCACTTGCCTTCTGGGACGCTATATACATGCGCTCATGGATTCAGCGAAGCAACTAGCCACAAAACTATCAGAGGAGGATAGGGTTGGTTTTAATGAGGTCCTGGCGGATGCCCAGGCGGCAGCGCGTCAGGTGATACAGAGTGGATTGGACACAGCTGACTCAGTAGCAGGAGTCATGGGGTCTTCTGTTGCCACTAGGAGGAGCGCGTGGCTTAAGTCATCGGAGTTTTCCCCTGATGTTCAATCAACGCTGTTGGACTTGCCTTTTGATGGCTCCGGACTCTTTGGCAAGAAGGCGGATGCTGCACTTGAACGTTTTAAAGAAAGTAAGGCTACGGCTAAATCTTTGGGCCTTCAATCCCAGTCGAGGGGTTCGTTCAAGAGGTACAGGGGTTTCGGAAGGGCAACCTTTCGTTCTTACAGGCAGCCGCAGCAGCAACAGCAGCAACAACAGCAGAGCACTCTGTATAAGGGGTACAGATGCAGAATCATGGGTCGCACACGTGGCCGACAGCTCTCTTCCTCCTCCTCTTCCTCTTCCTCAGCCCCTTCCACCACCGCAAAGCAGCCCTAGATCCACCATTCTGGATCATGTTGGTCCTGTGGGGGGTCGGCTTACCCATTTTCTACAAGATTGGGAATCAGTTACTACAGATCTTTGGGTTCTAGATCTTGTAGAAAATGGGTACGCCCTTCCCTTTCCGGAATTCCCTCCAAATTCCCCTCCTTGTCAAGGGGTTTGCTCAAAGAACCACCGACTTCTCCTGCAGGAGGAAGCCCTGAAGTTACTAGAGAAATGTGAGATAGAGATGGTTCCAGAGCAGGAGTGGGGTCAGGGATGCTACTCCCGGTATTTTCTGATTCCGAAAAAGGACGGCAGATTGCGTCCGATATTGGACCTCAGGATCTTGAATCTTTATCTGAAGCAAGAGAAGTTCAAGATGCTCACCCTTGCGCAGGTTCTTCAGGCGCTGAATCAGGAGGACTGGATGGTGTCGATCAACTTGCAGGATGCGTATTTCCACATCCCCATCCTGAAGTCGCACAGGAAGTATCTCCGATTTACGGTAGGGTCGCAATATTATCAGTTTGCGGTCCTTCCGTTTGGTCTTACTACTGCACCCCGAGTCTTCACGAAGGTGATGGCAGTGGTGGCAGCCCATCTCAGAAGGTCGGGGATTTCAGTCTTCCCCTATCTGGACGACTGGCTGGTCAAAGCGGAGTCGCCAGAGAAGGTGCTTCATCATCTGCAGGTTACGACTCAGCTGTTGTACAAATTGGGTTTTTCGATAAACGTACCCAAATCTCACCTGGTGCCCTCTCAGTGCAACCTGTTCATAGGGGCGGTACTGGACACTACTGTGTGTCGAGCATTCCCACCTCCTCAAAGTATTCTCAAAATACAGGAAATGATTCCTTTGTTTTACTATGGAGCGGTCGTTCCAGTCCTGAAGGTCCTTTGCCTGCTCGGTCTGTTTGCTTCCTGCAGTCTGTTGGTCAACCATGCACGCTGGCATATGAGGGCCCTCCAGTGGTGCCTCCGCAGGCAGTGGTATCAGCACAAAGGAGATCTCAGGGAGTCTTTGAGGATCTCCAGAGAAGCTGCGGCAGATCTGTCTTGGTGGAGCGTGGAGGGCAATCTGTCTCAAGGAAAGCCCTTCCATCTTCCTCCATTGGTGGCCACAGTAATAACGGATGCATCCACTTTAGGGTGAGGTGCTCATCTGGGGGATCTGGAGATCAAGGGTCTTAGGTCTCCAGAAGAAAGGTTGCTTCACATCAACCTTCTGGAATTGCGGGCGATACGTTTGGCGCTCAAGGCCTTCCTCCCTTCCCTTCGCGGTCAGTCAGTTCAAGTCTTGACGGACAACACTACCGCAATGTGGTATGCCAACAAGCAGGGAGGAGTGGGGTGCATTGTCTCTGCAAAGAGGCTCTGCGTCTCTGGTCCTGGGCTCAGGATCATCAGATTTGTCTGATGGCAAATCATCTGGCCGGGGTTCTGAACGTACGTGCAGACGGTCACAGTTGGCAGTTCTCCGCTGACCACGAGTGGAGGCTTTATCCGGAGGTGGTTCGTCACGTCTTTCGGATGTGGGGTACTCCTCAGGTGGACCTGTTTGCCACTCACGAGAACGGTCACTGCCCGTCACTCTGCAGTCTCCAGTATCCGATGCAGAGAGCTTTGGGGGATGCGTTTCAGTTGAGATGAGACTCACATCTACTTTACGCGTTTCCTCCCATACCCTTGATTCCTCGGGTTCTGAGGAAGATTCGCCAAGACCGGGCCCATGTCATTTTGATCGCTCCGGATTGGCCAAGAAGGGTGTGGTATACAGATCTTCTCCAACTCTCCTCGTGCCCTCCGCTCCGTCTCCCTCTCAGGGCAGACCTCCTCTCGCAGTCGCAGGGGCAGGTTCTACACCCGCACCTCCAGAGCTTACACCTTCATGCCTGGAGATTGAACGGGGCAACCTGAATTCTTTCTCTCTCCCGCCAGATGTGGTAGATGTAATTTTGTCTGCCAGACGTCATTCCACTAAATCTATCTATTCCTATAGGTGGTCTAAATTTGTTCTCTGGTGTGGAGAGAAGTCAATTGATCCTTTGAGGGCTCGTTTATCTGACATTCTGCAGTTTGCCCTTTCTCTTGCTCAGCATGGCTTTGCTGTGGCCACTGTAAAGGGATATTTATCGGCTTTGTCGGCTTTCCTTTGCTTGCCGGATCAGCCGTCTTTATTGAAATAGCCTATTGTTTTGAGATTTCTGAAAGGCCTTACAAACAAGTTTCCTCCTACTCCTTTTATTGTGCCTCAATGGGACTTAAACCTGGTCTTAACTTATCTTATGGGTTCTCCCTTCGAGCCCTTGCATAAGTGTCCTTTGAGATTGTTGTCTTTCAAGATGGTTTTTCTCGTTGCAATCACCTCGGCAAGGAGGGAAAGTGAGCTTCAAGCTCTGAGTTCAAAACCCCCGTTTTTGACCATTCATGCTGAAAGAATGGTACTCAGGACCAGGGCTGCTTTTCTGCCAAAGGTGGTAACTCCTTTCCATCTGGGGCATTACCCTTCCTATCTTCTATCCTCCCCCTCACCCTTCCAAGGAGGAGGAGAGACTTCACCGCTTGGACCTTAAGAGGGCGGTGAGCTTCTACCTTGACAGGACAAAAGACTTTCGAGTTGATGACCAGCTCTTCGTGGGCTTTGTTAGCTGCAGGAAAGGCAGAGCGGTGCACAAGCGCACCCTTTCCAGATGGATTGTCTTGTGCATCAAGATATGCTACTCTTTGGATGGTAAGGAACCTCCAGAGGGTATAAGGGCTCATTCCACTAGAGCTAAGTCTTCCACTTCTGCTTTGTCTAGAGGTGTTTCTGTGGAGGACATTTGTAGGGCGGCAACTTGGGCCTCCCTCCACACTTTCGCAAAACATTATTGCTTAGACACCGAGGTGAGGAGGGACGGACACTTTGCTCGTTCCGTCCTTCAGGACTTTCTGGTATAGAAGGGTGGACACCCTCCTCCTGGAGTGGGACTGCTGTGTGAATCTATTCACAAGGTGAGGAATCCACTGGCAGATGTAACCATCAGAAGAACAAGTTACTTACCTTTGGTAACGCTTTTTCTGGTGGATACAGTATCTGCCTGTGGATTCCTCACTGTCCCACCCGCCTCCCCGTTGTCCACCCTTGTATACCTTCAGTATATGATGGTGTTTCAGGATGTATTTATTCCTGTCAAAGGCATTGTGTTGTTTCTTTTGCCTTTCTATTTGATCTCCATACTGTGTGTGTTGATTTGTATATTATGTGTATACTGTGTATATATATATTGTTTGTCAGTCCGTCCATGTGCCTCGAAGGTCTTCTTATGGAGCCGGTGACGTCAGCAGAGTCGCGAGCGGAGCCGTGTCTCTGTGACGTCGTCTTCGACCTCATCGGCATGGACTGCTACAAAAGTTTCCGAATGTTGCTGGCACAGGGGATATTCACAAGGTGAGGAATCCACAGGCAGATACTGTATCCACCAGAAAAAGCGTTACCGAAGGTAAGTAACTTGTTCGTTGGCATGGTAAGTTTTCTAGACCTTTTATTTAATATACTCTGATCAACAGAATTTTAAGGAGGAAGTGGAGAATAGCCCAGTGCCAGAAATCAGCAGAAGACTGGCAAGTCTAGAAGAACTGGAAACTGATTTGCAGAATCTTAATCAAAAGGACATTTTAGATGACAACAGTATTCTGCAATCATGTACTCAAGCTGAAATTATTTTGGCACAAAGGGGCAAAGATATGACCCACTGCTCAACCAACCGTCTTAACAGTGACAGTTAATTATTGGTTAAAAGGCTTACAACACTAATAAAATTGGGCAGAATATTAAAGAGCCTTAAATAAGCTATTGGATTCGGAGCAAATGGAGTGAACTTAGACATATGTGCTCTCTTACTAAGTCCTATGATCAGATGAGCTGCTGTGTTTTGAATCTGCTGTACACAGTAGAACAAGGATTGGGAAGACCAAGGAACAAAGAATTACAATAGTTCAAGCAAGACTAATATTATTTGTACAACTTTATGACAAAAGGTAGGGTACAAAGGCAAATGTGTGCATAAAACTTTAAGAAATAGGAGTTAAAGTAGAGGTCATATTGATAATATGATCTTAATACCGAATGTCAAAGATTACACCTAAATTACAGACAAGGACCAGGGGATTTCCAATGTCTGTCAAACACCAGGTGCTGCTTTATGAGGAAGGAGGATTCTCAAAAGTAATATTCTTGCTTTAGTTTGAGTTGACATACGGAAATGGCATACATCTAAGCAGCGATGGAGCACAAGCAATCCTAAAATTGATTTGGAAGCAGGGTTTGGTCTCTACTCAGAGGAATAATCAAGGGTAGTTGAGAATACGATCATGAAGTTACACTGCCTGACTCACCAGTGAGTACACGTTTAAGACCATATCATTCAGAGCTGTCAAACATGACTGCATGCATTCGCTTACTGAGCCAACAGCACAACACATATCCATTACTAGACCACATAATCTAAACAGGGAATAATGTCTGGCTATTGAAATGAGTGCTTTGATTTCTACAAAATTGGTTACAAAACAAAATCAATGCAAAATCAATGCAGTGGGCATGGAGGCATTCGCTGCACCTCTGCAGTATCATTCATTGCCCACCCAGACCTTTTGACTTGCAAAGGAGCTGCGCATCGGTGTGGGGAGAATTTGAGCCAATGGTGACAACTCCTGTGCAGCTTCCACCCTAAGGGATAATTGGGAGAAGCCGGGAAAGTAGTGAGATCATTCTCTGCCAGAGGGTGCTTTAGGACGGTGCACACTACACTGTGGTTGCAGTTTAAATGCCACCTTAGCCTAGCTGTGAAGTGCTCCACATGGGCATGCCAGCAGAGGCAGAACTGCGAGGTGGCACAGTTTCCCTGAGGCTTGTACCACAGTTTTGGGGACTGCAGCTGGACAGCACCCCGAGCACTGTCAATCTGATTGGACCATAATGCATCTCCCAAATTTGGCCTATTTTTAACTACAGCACCTATCTGTGTACTGTGCATGAGGGGAAAAACATCACAGAGTGCGCTCTGGAATGAGGCAACTTTATTCTTCTCTTTCTTGTCACCTAACTGCAGGGTTGGAGTGATATCAAAATTTGGCCAGGGTAGACAAAGAAATAGTGGCCCAGCTTTGTGGATAATGACCTTTCATGAAATGTTGATTAGTATCAGGGGAGTAATTTTGGTAGAAATCTGTGATAAGGTTACTGAGACCCATGTTCACCTTGGATTCTCTGATTCCTTTGTTTACCATCAGGTCACATCACCAGGCGCTCAGCTCATCCTAAGGCACTAAATTATGTTTTCTTTCTTGACCCAGCAAAGGAATTCTGCATCAGCACCACTTGCTACAACTCCGAGAAATGATGATCCCAAGCAGATATAGTAAATGCCAGAGCAGGAAGATGTATTCTTGCATCTGCAGTTTAGAAGGTGGGATCATGGAACATATCTGCTCAAATGTAAATTTTTAGGCTGCATCGTACCACAGTGCAAGTATGATCATAAAATTATGTCTCGCTACATTGCCCACTTCTCTCCTATGTACTCATTTGTGCCTTCTCTATGGAAAAACATGCAGCTGCCAGACTAGATTCCTTAGATGATCATTGCTATCTTAGACAATATAAGGTTTGTAACGAAAAAAAAGCTGCCCATATGAAATGAGTATAGTAAAATATGACTTTTGAATCCCACTTTGTGCTTTACAGACACGGTTTGTTAAACAATGTAAAACTATTTTAGATTATTTTGTTGTACTTTTTCTTACGAAGGAAAATCCTTCTCAGAATGTTTCGGTCTCACTGATGTCTTCCTTTCTTAATTAAATTCTGATCTGAGCTTGTTTTGGCGATTTGTTGTGGTTTGAGAGTCACATGGCTTACCAAGTGGCGGAGAGGTGATGATAGCGATTTCTACTGGACACATACGTTAAGTGGAAGATGTTGCTTATAGTTGCCTTGTAAGTCAAACTATTGGGCAGAGAGTGCCTGGCAAGTAAGAACCCAGAAAGGAAGAGAATCAAGCATTGGCAAAGCCAATAGGTCTCACCTTTTGGCTATGCCCTGAGGCACTGGATTGCACCTACGTTTGTCAAAGCATTACTAATAACAATAATAATAATTAGCGTGCACCACAAACTCAATTTGTCTCTAAGCAGTCAAATAATAAGACTTATTATTACATAGCTCAAAGCTGATAATGTGATCAACATCCAATCCAAAAAAGGCCACGCCTGCCCTGCATGGTCTGGAATCTGTGAGTTCGGGTCTACAGAGAAAGACTGGCCAAATTCATGGCTTCCTCATGGTCAGTTGATTAAGTGAAGGAGTTTACAGTTCATTGGTTGACTTACTGGCTGTACCATGGATTTTGATAGTGATGTCCTATTGCTGAGGAAACTTGCACAAGCCATTCATTGCATGTGAATAAAATGCATTATATTTCACGAAGTCAAAATGCTTTAGTTGCAAGAAATACATACTTATAGAAATAAACACACAATTCATCAAAATAGACAATTGTTTTTAATAGCATAAAATACCAATTCATGATTATATCTTTTAACCTCACATATTTACAATTTACACAAATACAAACATATAAACATTAACATTTCTGCATACCATGACTCAATATAGTTCACAGCCCAAGATACTACATATATTTGCAGCACTTTAAAAAACATAATAAGATTTAAGCCAATGACAAACAATTCATATTACTCCAATCGACATTTATAAGGTGCAAAGTGCTTATCGCAACTTCAATGATCTCTCTTAATCTTGATTCAGTATGAGCCACACTTCTCGTCCTCTAACATATTCCTATTAGGAGATACTCAAATTGCGATAAAGATTTCCTTACTAATTGAAAAACACCCATGCCAACTTTATGCTAAAATCCTAAAAAAGGGCTAATATCGTAGGTGTCTTTAAGATTTTATACTAAGACTGGGCAATGGTGATAGTTACATCGCGGAACCTAAGATCGTGTATTAAATTCACACCTATTTGCATTGTTTGGATTCTATTTTTTTTTTTAAATACAGGTTGGAGTAAATGTTTCCCTTCAGCTAAGAAGAATGCACAAACCATCAAAATATGGCTCACTGAATATTTCCTACCTCCCTTGCAGGGGCACTGCCCATTGTTCTTAGCAACTTCTATTTTTAATCCCTTGATATGCCACACAGGGTCGATTCCCACCCTCAATGTTATACAGGTACGGTAATAGATCTGTGCTCTTGGCTTTAAGATAGTACAAATTCTCTCTCCAGCTGGTGTCTAGAGCAGTTTGCCTGAGTGTACTCTTTATCTGGTTTTTCTGGTCTACTTTCTCTCTTTCGGTACGCATCTCTGCGCCCCCCAAACGCTTCAGCATCATTACCACATGATTCTTTTAATCTGCATAAATTAGAATTATTTCTGGTAAGATTTTCTTTGACAATTTATCAACAGGCGTCCCATCTTTAAGAGAAATATAGAAGCGCAAGGCTCTGGAGTCCACCAGAGCAAGTCAGGCTACTGTCTCAACTCCCTCCTTACAGCTTGAATCATAGCATTTTTAGGGAGTTCGAGGAGCAGTTTCAGAGAATTACTTTCTAAACCTTCCGATGATACCCGCCTATCCCAAGCCAACACGTCTGCTTCATAAAGGGCCTGTGGGATTAGCTTACCCTGTATACCTTTACTTAGTGGCTCAAAGGTATGGCTCCCAAACTTGCGCTCAAATCTTTTCACCCCATTCACGACTGTGGATAGAACAAGTCTCTAGAAAGCCATTTGTTTATCCCACCTGAAATCGTCAGAAAAGGTTACGTACAGATATTTGTACTCTCTAGCCTGCTCTAAACATACATCACCTAGGACCCACACAAATTTCTTTTTCCTCCTAGCAAAAAAACATGATTTTTGTCTTGTCAACATTTATCATTAATTTGTGTTCAAGACAGTAGGCATTAAGGGCGTTTAATTTCCGTTGCAGCCCTATAGGCTTGAGGTCCATCACCACCAGATCGTCCACGTACATGAGGCAACTAATATATCTACCTCTAACCTTTGATGAAAAACTATACGTATCGCGTAACATCTGGGGGAGATCTGCAATTAACAGACTAAACAGCAGGGGCGCTAAAACAAACAACAGGGTGCTAAAACCAATAACAGGGGTGCTAAAACAACAGCAGGGGTGCCTAAGCTAACAGCAGGGGTGCTAATATATTTTTTACAGAGTACTGAAAAAACCTGACAGGGGGAGGGGAAAGCCTAGAGCAATCAAATAGTATTAATTAGTTAAGGTAAGAGGGGATTGTTTCTTCCGATATAAGTTTGCTGATAGCAGGGTACCCATTATTTAGGCTCACAACATCCAAATGATAACCTTACTACTTGAAATGCCAGCTAGTGCCAAGAACAATGCACCTAAATAAGGAACAGGGATGAAACTACACGGGGTCTTGATGGAATATGTTTTCCTTGACCGCTGTCTGCGATTATATACATTACTCTGGATGTCACCTGCCTGAACCACATAGTCTGATGCTGATATTTTCTATGAGCAAAGCAGAATTAGATGCATTCCTCACAGGTAACGATTGTTATAGGTACCATATCATTAAGGAAGACAGGCTTTGGTGGCAGATAAAAAAATACATTTTTATGTTCATTGTTTTCCTCGTTATCTGCCAATATTTTATATTCCAATTCTGTGGAGGTTGTGATGCATTTTATTGGGCCGATACTGACTCGTTGATTCGCGTATTCCCACACCTTCCTTGTCTTCTGTTTTACTAAATCAATGTACACTACAGAGGAAAGGATTGTGTCCCATCCCAAGTTATAACATGCTAACATCCTCGTGCATTTTCTGCTCTCCTAAGGAAAATTACAGTACTATGGACTCCAAGAATCAACATTACCTTAGACTAATGTGAAACTGAGAACTATTTTCTTTGTTTGAAGTGTCAGAGCACCCTTTTTTTTTGCTACCTTTCCGTGCAGGATATACATGGTAGTACAACAATTGTCTGTAACACCCAACGTTTCTTCTTAATCGTTGACATTTTTGCCTCTATGATTGTATCTTTCAACTGTAGAGGACGGTTGTAAGGGTCCCTACTGAGGATGGTTGCAACTTTTACCAGGGGCTGACAATTGTATGTTTCACTATATGTCAATGGTTGTATCTTTCACCATGGAAGGATGGTTGTATCATTTGACTGCAAGTGATGGTTTTTAACCTCAACAGTAGATGATGGCAGTATCTTTTGCCAGGTGATCGTTCTTGTGCTGTATTTCGGACATTCACAGTGTAATATTGCAGGTGCTGTGACACACGAATGTAGAAGTTGACATGCGCTTAATGTTCATCAGGGAATTATAGAAGTGTTTAACACTTTGCAGTGCTATGGACGTGCCAGGCACACCACTTGATCTCTTGCAATATTTCTAGCATGCACATTGCATTATCCTGGTACTAACACTGCCCCCACTACCTGCGGCAGTAGTGAAATCTCTTCTTCCTCTGCATCATCTCATTGATGTGATCAGGTGTAATGAAGATCATACTTTCAACCAAGCTACGCATCCCAAAGGATGTTAACATACCCAGATGTATCCTAAGGCATTTATTGTCTGGCAATCACAGAAAGCAGAATGCTCAAATCTGTGGATCAGAACACTGTGAAAAACGAGGGGCTATATAAAAGCATGGGGCTGCTCTTGAAGCAAAGATGAATGACCTTCTACCCATACCTTATTTGGATCTTGTCAGCACCAAGCACTCCCTTTTCCCCATACCATCTGGGAACCAGGGATTGTAACCCTAACACAGAAATCTGTCTTACATCTGGAATCAGACTGACATCTTCAGGTAAGTACTTGCTAACCACCATGCAAACAGTGCAAAAGCATGCGCTGTCGCAGGAAATATGCATTTCCAACCATTACTCTCTTTTTTAACCCGGGCCACATATTGTGAAGGCTTCATTTTGCAAACAGGAATATTATGTTATAAACCCCCTCGGCCAGTCTAGACGCCGCAGGGCAGATTTACACTGGCTGCCAGTTTGCATCACAGAACTGACAAAAACCAGGGCAAAGTGTGGAATCTGAATTTACTTTGCAGTGTAAATCACGTCTTGCGCTGGAAAGTAGCCTTTTAATAATACAAAGTACTGTTATGCGCTACTTTGCGTTACTTTGACAGAAGCAGTCATACCATGGGTGGTACATGAGTGTTCCTAAGCAACCATCCATGGATTTTGACAGCCATTCCTATGTACTAAACAAAGGTAGACAAGACATTGCGATTAAAGTGTACACCACCTCGAGGCGAGTGTTACACTGTTCTCTAAACTTCCCCGCTTTGCATGTGTGCTGTACTGTACAGCACACATGCAAACTTGGAAAAGTTTTAAAGCATATCAAGAATAGTATTTTATACTGCAAGGTATCCTACCAGTGCAGAGCCTATGCTAGACATCACACACCCTTGCACACCATGCTGCAAGGGTGTGTGTGTGGCTCAATGCTCCCTAAAGTGCGGCAGCGCAGGCTGAGAGAGAAAAAGTGCAGTTTGTTAGTAGCTATGTCATTGGTCTGCTCTATCCGTTTAACACAATGCTGCAAATTTGGTTGTTGCATTGCGTCAAATATTAGTAAATATGCTCCCCTCTTTTGATTGACAGCTGAATATAAGGGCGAGGCAAAAGGATGGCTTAGGTAGCAATAAGTTTCCCTTTATACTTAAGGCTACCAAAAATCGCCATTTCCCTATGTCGAATACATCTTCTATCATGCATCATGGACACACCATGGTCTTGCTGTGTGGCCCCAGACCAAGCAACATATAGTTTCCTTTTTTGCACATACTGCACACCATGTATACCTACAGATACCCTCTCATGCATTACCTTCCATTAGCTTTGTGAAAGGCTCCGGGCAGGTGGAAGGAACAGGAAGAGCTAATTTGTTCATGGCAACTCCATAGGCGACAGCAAGACCATCGATTCCTCTGAAGGGCACTTCCCCCGTCAGGAGCTCCCACAGCAGCACGCCATAGCTAACATGTGAGAGAGAGACAGAAAAGGAGTCAGAGTTCAACACAAACAACTAAGCATGCTCTGTAATTTACACCAAAGGGGGATTAGCATATTTTCCCAAAAGTGATGGTCCACTGTGTTACCATTTGTGAACCACAATCATCTTCCCATGAAACAACAACATTCTCAACAGCACATCATTATACATACATGAAAAAGAATAAAGATTTTTAAATAGAAGTGAATACTATTAGAGAAATTCCCACTTTTAATTTGCAATATTGATATGCTAATACATGATAAATTGACACTATACAAAGTGAGATGAAATATTGGTTTATTTAAATTTCACAGGTTTAAGCAGAGGTGTATGGGCTACCATAGCATGGAGTAGTAGAATTGGTAATGTGGCTTAACACTACCATTAATCTGTTCTAAAAAAAGGTAGCAGAGATTACAAAAATTGCACTCTCTCAAATGTATTACAACAAAAGAAAAATCTTAAAAGAAGCTCCAATGTTATATAAATACCCAATATTAGTCCTAGAGTAAACCCTAATGCTCATCTCCTTTATAAAATGATCTTTTACACTGAAACCAATTTTCACTAGGATACGGTCATGATATTTGGTTAAAAAAAATTACCTTTGAGCACTCGCCGGGGTACATGAGCTCCATACCCTGAACTCACAAGAGTTATGCCCATTCTGAGGAAGGAAATACTGGCTTCAGACTGGTGGGGCTGCTCTGTGAAAACCTTGGCAACTTTGAGGGTGCCAAAGGGGTCTGAGCTCAACTCAGGAAACTACATTTTCCATGAAGCCACAGAGCTATTATGACATTTGAAAATAGACGTAACGTTCTTGAAGTTATCGAGTATGTTTTCTCGGCGTTCAGCGAGTCCTTGCTAGGCAATTGAGGTACTTTGCTGGGGAAGTCAGAAACTTATTACTAGCAAGCAAGAAAAACTTAGAGACTTTTCTGGGATGAAGTCATAGCTGAATAGAGAGATTTTCTACTTTGGGAATAAACCTTAATAGAAGTACTGTTTCAGAGATAACGAAGAAGGAGTATAAATGTCTAATTTAATTTTGCACATACTAAAGTTTGTGAGGAATCGCAAAGTTCCTCATCTACTTAAAGACCATTGACATGTGAGGAACCAGTAGGATCCTCACCTCCTTAATGGCTGTAGATATTTTTCTTAATGCACATATTGTATTTAAGGTAGTAGTATGCACTGAGGGAATTGATTTATTTAGTATCAATGTGAACTAGATTATATTGATGAATGTTTATGTTACAATTTACGAAATTATCTTGAATGTATATGAAAATCAGAGAGGGTGTACTCACAAAAACAGAAGGTATTTACCTTCATGAGAGAAGGGAGTAAGGTTACAAAACATCCCTACTAATACCAATTACATTGATATTATTTTTATTTCAATACTAGACGTGTCAATGTTCCACTGAAGTCGCAGACACTCTGAGACAGTACTAAAGATATTAATCCTGACAAAGCTGCAGAATCAATACAAACAACTCAGGGTCTAAAACAAGCATGTGTTTTGGTGTTTCTATTGTTCAAACACAGCTGACCTTGGTATGGCCTTACTAGAGGCCTTGCCTCCTAGGCTTGACTCATTCAAGATTCACATTATCCAATATGTGGAGGATCTGCTCAATTGTGTTACACCACACAAAAATTGAACATCTACAACTGTTGGTCAACGAGGGCAAAGCCAATGTAATGGTGTTTGGGAAAAACAAAATTGAGCCTACTCAGTTTTGGTCTCTGGGTCAGTCACAGATAGCATATACCCCAACGTGCAATTACCAAGGGTCTGGTTATTGCTTACTGGCAAACCCAATACTCATCTAACACATATGAAGGGAAAAAACTAGCAATTTAACATTTGCTCTGTGCAAACTGCACACTCATTTGCATGGCCTATCAGCAGAAGCAGTCTCAGGAGTCACCAAAGCCAAGTTGATAACTACAATTTCTTATGGCCACCAGGTTTTCCCGTATGCATTTCCACAAGTCCCAAACACACTTCAGTGTAAAACAGACAGACAACTTTTCCACCTCCCTCAGTATACCCAGTCAGTCAGTCAGTCAGTCAGTCAGTCAAAGAACTTTATTCGGTTACTAAAAACCACAAAAGCAGTACAAAATACATAAAACAAGGTTTAAAACTTCAATAAAACAGTTTAAAAAGTGATTGCAAATCCTAAATAAAAGAAACATATCAGAGATATAAGGAGTACCATATTTGCAAATGTCAGGTTTGGTGATTGATCTTTGTGGCCAGACTGATTTTCTTTTGTCTAGTGGCTGCTACCAGAAAACACGCTACGCCATATGTGACCTGTACCGAGTTCAACATCTGTAAATATAATAGAGCCGGCCGTACCTGCGCAAAATTTAAGTCTTTCAGGATGGGGAAAAGAAATTTTTTACGGGCCACCAAATAATGTTCACAAAGCATCACTAGGTGCAGAGTATCCTGTGTAGAGAAAGAATCGCAGGTGCAGGGTGGGGAACTTCTGGGATGCCCCACTTTGTATACGAGCCAAGCACAAGGTGTATCAGGTTGAACCTGAACCTTATGAGTAGAAAACGATGATATGGTTTAGTAACATATTTTAAATAAGGTTCCATGGCCAAAGACGACGAAAGTTGGTAAAGTGATCTTACCATTGGTTTACAAAGCTCAACCGTTTCCCTCTCAGCTTCCAACATATTTCGAAAGTGCTGCTTGACCCACCTTACATCTTCTTTTTTAAGGTTCTGTGGAAAAGAGTACATATCCGGGCGTCCTAACCTAGCGCATGCCGCTCTAACATACGCTAGCCACGGTATGCTGTCTGCTTTGTCCAAAGACATGCAATCTTTGAGAATGCAGTGGTTCAATGTAATCTCCTCGTTTGTCCAAGTTTTAATCCAACATAGCAGTGGGGACATTTTTAAGAGATCAGTAACATAACCCAAGCCTGTTTCGTTATGTATTGAATATGTGGGGGATGATTTCGGGAGTGATAACAAGGCTCGTATAAAGTTGTTTTCTACGATTTGAATGCCTGGGGCTGAAACGTAGCCCCATATATCTGCCCCATATGATGTAATTGCCACACATTTGGCTCTATAAATACGAGTCATGGCTTCCATGGGTCTCGAACCCAATCTTTTAGCAAAATGCATAAGAGCTGTGGTAGATCTGCTTACACCATTCTCCTTTAACTTTAATTGGGCACCCCAAGTTCCTTTCTCATCAAAAGTAACTCCTAAATAACAAAAAAAGGGTACCCTCGAGATTGGAGAGTTGTTACAGCTAAAGGCCCTAATCTTCATGTTTTTCCTCCGTGAGCCTGTAACCATAACATGGGATTTAGCAGTGTTGATCTTTAGGTCCAAGGCTTCCATGAAACCACCAAAATGATCTAATAATCTTTGCAGGCCCGTACCAGTCCGAGCTACAAGAACGGCATCGTCCGTGTATAGCAGTACCGGAATAGGTAGCCCCCCCATATGCGGTATGTCCAAGGTAGCTGAATTCAGGGATTTCCCCAAGGAATTAATATATAGTGTAAAGAGGAGAGGGGCCAGAATGCAGCCTTGTCTGACCCCTCTTCCTGACCTAAACTTCGCCGTACATCTTCCTTCCCTTGTGACCCTGACCGAGGCGGACAGATTTTGGTGGAGGTCGTGCAAAAAGTTAACCAAGGTGCTATCCAAACCCAAGTCTCGCAAAATAATCCAAAGTTTTGAGCGATTTACCAAGTCGAAAGCAGAAGATAAATCCATAAATCCCAAATAAAGAAGCCCACCCTTCGCCACAGTGTATTTGCTAATAATAAGGTGAAGGTTTAAACATTGGTCCATGGTCCCTCTATGTGCTCTGAAACCGTACTGTAGATCCGATAGGGTCCCGCTCTCCACTAGCCAATCCCCCATTCTTTGCAAAATAACTCTGCCCAGAATCTTAACGGCAGAGTCCAACAGGGAGATTGGTCTATAGCAGGCAGGGTCCCCCCTATTCCCTTTCTTGAAAATAGGCACGATAATAGAGGTAGACCAAGAGGAGGGAAAACCAGCTGCAGGTATCGCATTAAACACATTGGTTAGTATTTTTGACCAAAATTGCGGATACTGGATGTAGAGATCTGCGGGGACCCCATCCGGACCCGGGGCCTTGTGTTTACTTGTATCTTTAATCGCCCTCTCAACCTCAGTGATGTTAAACTTCAGGTGAGGTGTAGCATGGGTACTGACTGGTGGCGTTAATGCTGTGGATTCATAAATCTGTTTAAAGTGGCCTAGCCATCTTCCATCTTCGATCACGCAGTCCATATCAGTTTTCCCATCCTCGGAAAAAAAAGGCTGGTTCACCAAGGCCCAAAACTTTTTGCTATCTCTCAGTACATCAATGGATAGTAAACTATCCCAAGCTTCCTCCTTGATTTGGTTTTTGCGATTAGTGACTGCAATTTTGTATTCCTTCCTTAAATTAGTCACTAAGGGCCTATCTCTGGGTTTATGTTTTAATGCTTTCAACAGGGCACTGTGTTTTAGCGAACAATCCTTGTTAAACCATTTAAAAATGTTGTTGTTCCTTAGAGCGCCTGGCCTTAGCTCCAAGTTCTTAGAGATCCTTGTACATATTTCCTCATACGCTGCCATAACATCAGAGCCCAGGGCAGTTGGATCTAGGCACACTGCCAGATTAGCCTCCGCCTCTTGGGCTAGTGTTTGGAAGAATTGCTCAGGGACAATCATCCCCCACTTAAGACGCCTTCCCTGGTCCTTAGTTGTCAAAACATTTGGAGCTGCCACACTTGTCAATCTATTAATCCGGAAACAGTCTAGGTCCAGCACTAAGAGGACAGGGTGATGATCACTGAAACTAGCAGTAACAACCCTATACTCACGTGCCTTTGACAGGACCCTGGATGATACAAAAATATAGTCTATGACAGTGTTGGCGTCTCTCCCTATAAATGTTGGAGGTCTGGGTTCATTTTTGCCCTGCTCAATTTCAAATAGATTTAAGTTCGCAAGAAAAGTCTCAAGGCACTCACCCTCGTTTGTGTGTTCAAAATGGGGAATGCCCTCAGTCGGTAAGCCCCCATATCTATCATTAAAACAGTCTCCCTCGCAGGGATGAATATTAAAATCACCCAGGATTACCATCTCTGGGACGGAATTGCAATCTTGTCTATAGACTGACAAGAAATCTAACAAGGAGGTCAAATGCTCATTCGCATAAGAAACCTCCTTGGAATTATAAAAATTAATGAGCAAAAAAACTTTAGTGTCGGATAAAATCCACTCCACAACTAACGTGTTCATGGGTACGGAATCTAATTTTTTAAAAACCCCCGCTAGGTTCAGAGAACATAGTGTGAGTAAGCCACCCTTTGCTCTCCCTCTCGCTCCTGGGACTGCTGGGGTTGAAAAACTACAGAAACCATCCAATGAGAAACTTCTAGTGGTATCCCATGTTTCTTGGATTGCCAAGACGTCATATTGTTTTACAAACCCTTGCCATATGGGGTCTAAAGCCTTTACATTTAAACCTGCCACGTTCCAGGTGAGAAATTTGCAATATGATGAATCTGCATTAGAAGGGGTAAGCGCACCCCGGCGATCACCCTCCGCTGGGTCTGTATCAGGGGTATAAGAAAGGTTTAGTTTAATCGAATCCTTCATAGCAACAGCCTTACTTGGTTGAGTAGGAATAATCTGGAAGCTCCGACCAAATTCCGAGCTCTGTGTTTGTCAGTCAACCCAATCTGTGGTTGACAGACATTCAAAACGATTGGCTATTGGAAAGTGCAAGGGATTATCTAGACCATTTGTAAACTGTTGGTAATGATAGGGTTGGCTGTAATGTGAACCAACAAGAGGGCCGCCTTGACGCGGTCTACCTCTTCTACTCCTTACCTGGTTCCATCCCGCATTCCACCCCTCCTCCCACGCATGGGGTTGTATCTCCCAGGGGGGATTGGATCTTTGTCTAAATTTACTGTCATGGGGTCCTTTTAACCAACTCCATCGATTGTCAGCTTGATTTTGTGGGAGATAGAAATAAGACAGAGGTCTAGCAACCACCGTGCTCGTCTGGAATCTAGGGGATCCACTACTACAAATGAACTCTACAACCTCAGTATTCTCGAAAGTGACCACTACACAGTCCCCTTGTAGGTTTTTCTGTTGCCTCCCACCCACGGAGCTCTCTCAATCATTAAAATGTTGCACGGTATGTTTGGCGGGAGAGGATAATTTTTAGATAGCCAATAACATACTTTATTTTTGAGAGCCTGATACGATTCAACTTCTGGCGAAGAGATTTCAGTGACGCCAGTGAGAATAATCACGTAAGGGCAGGCATCAGGGGGAAGATGGATGTTTCTACGGGCCATGCCCTTGGCTCTGTCGGGTGCATCAAAATTTAGAGGCTGTGCTAAGCGATCGCTTAATGTAGCCTGAGCGGTTGAATTGCTCTTGGTTGTTGTCAGAGATTGATCTGTTTTCTGAGTTTGGCCAGCTCTGGGGGCTTTTATAGTGATGCCATCCTGGTTTATAGCGTTACTGGAATTCTTGGGGGTCATTTTTGTAGTCTCCAGCGATTTGGTAACAGCCACCGAAGGCTTATTGACCTTTTTAGCTGGAATAGTAACCTGGGCAGTTCTATTATTCAAGGTGAAACTAGGGGCACTTATGTCCTTATGTATGTTTTTTAGGACAGTTTCCAGACAGCGTAGTCTAGCCTCTAAGGGTTCCAGCAGTACTTTTAACATATTAAAAATAGTGGTATTACTCATGCTTGAACCATAGCCCTCCTGTAATGGAGATTTTACTGAGTTGCCCGCATCCCCGGTCAACTCCAGGATTTCCTCCAGGCTATGATCGATAATAGTATCGTCAGGGAGGCTCAGGGGTAAGCCACTCTTAATAACATGCGATCCCTCTGTGGAACTGGGTAAAGCTACTGGCAATTTATCCATATTAGGGGGGTTAGGGGGAATTCGAACCTTCTTTCCTTTATGAATAGATGGTTTATTGGTTTTTCGAGTTTGCTTAGGGATAGCCCCTTCTGTCCGACCCCTTTCTTTTGTAACGGATATATTGTTAGAGGTATTTGACTCACTTTGTTGCACTCCACATTCTGATAGGAAAAGAAGGTTGGGAGAAGCCTCCAGATCCTGTAAGGTGTTTAAAGCGTCAAGATCCCCAGTCTCTCCAGTGCTATGTACTAGGACCTGTATATCTGTCCGAGAATCAGTGTTGGGTGTCTGTGCCTGTGCTATAAGACCCAAGGAGGATCGTTTGGCCATGGCCAGGTCTTGGGACACTCTCCTATCCATTAATGTTATACCCTCGTCAATTAGCGCATGAGTGCGGGTGATAAAATCATCCAAGGTTCCGGTAAGTTTTTTAGCTCCTACAGCGGCCATACTTCTGGTTTCGCGGCAGTTCATGGCCTATATTTCCTATCAGTGAGGACACTAAGGAGCTAAGTATAACCGACCAGGGTTTGTGGCCCAGTCCAGCCTCCTCTGGCCTCTGAGGGCCACAGATGGCCCGCCCTTTGCCCGGGCTTCGCTCGGCGTCCCGCTCGCGTCCCGCTGAGCGGAGGAACGCTGTTCTTAAAGGAGGCGTTGCGGCCGGGGGCGTGTCTTGCTGGGGGCGCGGCCGTGCACACCTGTGCAGCGCAGGGACTCCTGGTCTAGAGAGTCCCTGCAGCACGCGCCCTCTGGTACCTCCCGCAGATATTCCGTCCTCGTTCCGGGCGCTCTCCAGTACCCCTGCAGCCTCGACCCCACGCCAAATGCCGCGCAGCGGCACCCGCGAAGCGGGTGCTGCAAGATGTTAAATGGCAATAAGGCGGTCAATCCCTCCAGGGACACGGGGAGGCCACAAGGCGGATCAGCGTTCTCCCAGCTCACCCAGTCGGCAAGTGGCGGCGTCCAGGTAAGGTTTTCTGTGATTAAGGGTCCCACAGCTCTTAGGGAATGTTCACAATTTAAAGTTTGGTCGGCCGGGGGCGTGTCTTGCTGGGGGCGCGGCCGTGCACACCTGTGCAGCGCAGGGACTCCTGGTCTAGAGAGTCCCTGCAGCACGCGCCCTCTGGTACCTCCCGCAGATATTCCGTCCTCGTTCCGGGCGCTCTCCGGTACCCCTGCAGCCTCGACCCCACGCCAAATGCCGCGCAGCGGCACCCGCGAAGCGGGTGCTGCAAGATGTTAAATGGCAATAAGGCGGTCAATCCCTCCAGGGACACGGGGAGGCCACAAGGCGGATCAGCGTTCTCCCAGCTCACCCAGTCGGCAAGTGGCGGCGTCCAGGTAAGGTTTTCTGTGATTAAGGGTCCCACAGCACTTAGGGAATGTTCACAATTTAAAGTTTGGTCGGCCGGGGGCGTGTCTTGCTGGGGGCGCGGCCGTGCACACCTGTGCAGCGCAGGGACTCCTGGTCTAGAGAGTCCCTGCAGCACGCGCCCTCTGGTACCTCCCGCAGATATTCCGTCCTCGTTCCGGGCGCTCTCCGGTACCCCTGCAGCCTCGACCCCACGCCAAATGCCGCGCAGCGGCACCCGCGAAGCGGGTGCTGCAAGATGTTAAATGGCAATAAGGCGGTCAATCCCTCCAGGGACACGGGGAGGCCACGAGGCGGATCAGCGTTCTCCCAGCTCACCCAGTCGGCAAGTGGCGGCGTCCAGGTAAGGTTTTCTGTGATTAAGGGTCCCCAACAAGCTCAGATTTGTTAAGAGTTAGGTCTACTCCGGCATGATCTTGTATGCAAGTCTTCAATCTTTAAATACCATCATCTAGTAACAAATGTTAAACCATTGAAGAGGGTGATACAAGAAATCTATAAATAATAGTTCAAACCATGGTTAACCCACCTAGCGGCAGCCATTAAAGACCTAATCCTCATCATGGAAAATCTTACAAGCTCCCTTATGTATGTGGCTTTAAAAGCCACCTTAAAAAAGCAAGTCTTGGCGCTATAAAGGGATGCCAACTTAGAAAAACACAAATGAGCAGCACACTTCGTCCTCGTCTGTAAGTCCTATGAATAAATTGCATACAGCCTTATTTTAAAAAAGGCACTAAGTGGACCCTGCAGAAACCATATTCTGCGTGCAAGATTCATGGTCTTGTCTTCTGATGAGTTTAGGGTATCCTGGAGGAACAGACCAACTGTCAATAAGTACTGCAGGCTCTGTAACTACAGAAAGGAATCTTTTGTACATCTACTTAGTTGTTGTCTCGAATTTGTATCTGCATGGCGCATTTCACTTAAATCAATGTTGGTAAAAATAGGAATTCCAATCTACTTGAAAGGAAGCCCACGCACTGTGGTTTAAAAGCAGCGATATAACAGAACGGGTCTGGTTTGGTAAATGTGTGAACACATTTTGGAAAAAAATGAAATCTAAAAGGTAAGCAAAGCCTGGATAAGCAGACTAAACCCTTCTGATGTTTACTACTTTGGGTCGACCTTTATGCCATATTAAATCCATAGGAATGCTTTTATAGAACATGCCCAATGCATGTGCCAAGTGTATTTTAATACATGTAATTCTGTAGTTTTAACGGACTGCAAATTTATATTGATAATTTATTTAGTGCGTGTAATATTTATTAACATAATTGTAATTAATCAAACCAATAAAAAAATCATTCATTCATTCTTTCACTCATTCGTTGATCTTCTCTTTAGAAATCCATCAGCACACAGCAGGTGTCAGTGCTCAGCACAGTGACGAGGCAGAGGTGATCTTCAGTATCTGTTTTCTCTCTCATCCAATTTCCCTTTACCCAGGTCTACTGCAAACAACATATTCCCCATGTGTATAGGTGATTGTTAATACTTAAAAGCGCAGGAAAGTTAATTAACCCCATTGGACTCAGAATTGAGATCAGAGCCTTCTGGCAGATACTTACAAAGTACTTTTGACACCCTTCCTAAATTTTAGAAACATTAAGTGGGAGATGCCAGAGGACCTCAACCTGCACATGTTTTTAAGCTATGAGAAAATTAACTCATGGTTGAAAAACAAAGCACAGATAATTTTGACATTTGATGTCAGTAAAAGGAGGAGCTTTTACAGTGTATATATACATGGCTTTCCTGCAACAACAATTTTCTCAGCAGCAAAAAAACTGATGACTAGGGAAAATATATACTTTTAATTTCCAAACATATGCTACATAAAACACACAGGAAACATCGGCCTCATCTCCAGCCTCTTACATTTCATTATGCTTTAGTCATGTAACCACATTTTCTCCTGATAGATAAGTGAATGCATACACCATTATTAAATGGTTTTCTCACCACACGTAAGCATGCTTTTATCCAAGACCGAATGATAACTTTATCTCAAAGAATTTTTCTCAGGTGCTGCTCTCACATTTTGTAACTCCTTACCCAACCAATTAGGACTCGCACCCAACATCCTTGCTTTCAGGAAGCAACTTAAAACTTTTCTATGTAAAAAACACTTATTGTAGAACACTGAACAGAACCACTCCCTGCCCTGTTAGTCCCCCCCCCCCTTCACTCAGAAGGTGCATCAACCTTCCTCTTAATGTTTTCTTCACACTGTACACTCCCCCAAAACCTCTAACCCCCTTTTCCTGTTTCTTGGAATTTGTTACAATGAGATTTATGTTACTTGTACGCATAGTATGTCATGTAATGAGTCAATGTTGTTACAATGTAAAACGCTGTAATACCACTTGGTGAAGCAGTGTTAGAGAATAACACTGTAAATAAATTAAAATAACTGGACAATTGAGTTAGAACACATATGGCCACATTCTAAGAGAGGCAATGACAACACAATTGATTAGTGTCAATAACTCTAGTATGCAAAGTAACAGAAAAACAAAATAACAGAAATCCATTTCAGGGAACCCGAATAATCGAAAACTCATTTAGTTAAAAAGCAAGCTGACAGAAACACAACTTGGTCAGAACTAACATAAAAACATATAGCAGTTAAACATCAAATAATGGCAAGTACACCTTTAAACGTCCATTAAAAAAGACATTCTATGCATTGGTTACGGCCAAATGGTAAATACCATTCATCACGGAAATTTGGATTAAAAGCTGAACTTAAATGGTTTCTCAGAACCAGTATTCAATGATTTAGTATTTTTATAAAGTCGCATACAACTGTTGATAGCATCACCACTAGTATACAACACCTATACCTATAGCAGAGGGCAACAGCGTAACCCTTGGTGGCAATTTACAAGCTATAAATACCACTAAATATAACAGAGCGCAACCTCACATTGCGTTTTCGCCAAAATAAGAGAAAACATGAGAGGAAATAACTTCCACTTGGCGGCAGATCCCAATCATCAGGCTTTTTATATTCAAAAAAGAACAATTCCTACTAAAAATAGATTCTGTCAACTAGAATCTAACTATTGAAGCATTAGGTGGTATGCTTAGCAAAGATTAGGTTGCAGGGCAGCTCCTCCGTTTGAGCGGAGCAGCGTCACCCCACAAACAAAAACCCCAGGCCAGAGGTGAAAAATAAAATGGCAATAAAGTTTATTTATTGCCATCTTATTTTTCAGCAACTGGCCTGTCCAGGACAGGGCAGGGCCATTGCTGCTGAGTGGCAGCAGGGAGCTTTGTACTCTTGAGTTTAAAATGCGCATGTCTCTTTGGCCTACTGTCTTGCGACGGCCAGCCAGGCATGTGCATTATAAACCTCTCTAGCTCAGGTATCAAGACAGCTGAGTTAGAGAAAGCAAAGGCCTCCAGTGCTCCTGAGAGCGCTGATAGAGGAAGCTCCCACCAATCCTAGCACTGCTCTCACGCAGCATGAGAGCAGCGCCAGGATTGGCTTGGGAGTCAGGAGCCTGCGAGGACAGAAGGATTGAGGAGGACGTTGTGCTGCTAGAAGAGGTAAGTGCCTTTTATTTTTTTTATTCCCCGCCCACCACTTTCGGGACATGCCAGCCACCACTGTTAGGTTAAACTAATCAAACAAGCGCACTACTACAGACAATCTACTTCAAGTGACTTCTCTATAAGAATCACGAGAGTAGAATTTGTTTTTAAAATGGGCTTTTAAGAGATTAGATTCTTGCCGAAAATAGTCAGGAAGAGTGTTCCACAGATAAGACCACATGGACCCAAGACGCCGTGTTCTCATAATGGAAAGCTAGAAAGTTAGAGGAGACGTGAGATTTCGGCCCACGGACGGCAGAGCTCTATGCACCCCACAGGGCTTGAATTTGTCAGATAGAGAACTAGGGAGAAGGGTCCACATCACATGGAGAGAAAAGTTCCCTGAGGTGATTCCATATTTCCAGATGCATATCTTGAGTCTAGATCTTTCAGAGAGCAGCCATACATGGTTTTCCCTAAATGTGCCAGCACACACTACTCAATGACTGCTGTAAGGAGGCATGAGGAGTTTGGGCAGCCAGTGCACAGAAAGACTCCCTCCTGAACTGCTTGCAGACAGTGTGCACCATGGGCCTCAGTTAGCCAATCGCTGTGACAAGATTGAAAGCACTCTGCCAGAAGTTGTGGGCTTTGCACAGCTGTCTAACTTTAGTACTCATTCCTTCACTGCCCAAATAATTCGATAACCCATGTTCTACTGCCACCCAGTGCAGGCTGGGAAACGACAGATATATGAAACCCGTCCTCTGCCCTGAGCAAACAAGGGAAATAACAGACCAAACGCAACCTTTATGAATTGCCTTCCATTCACTGTGCAGTGCCACAAGGGAGGAGTAGCATCCTACCCTTGAACCAAACAGGATTAGTAAGTCAGCAGTAGAATGAAAGTTGGGGAAGCCGCCATCCCACAGACCTGGTGCAACTCTGCTCACTTTCTAAGATGGGACGAACCAGGAGAGACTTCTGGTGTGATTCTCATTTCGTACAAAACATGGGGCTATGCCTTGAAGGCCAGCCTAAGCATGATTATGCATGATTACTTAATAAAAGTTTAAAAGTGAGAAGGGATGGAAGGTCTAACTGATCCTGCATGTTAAGCGGTACACCGGTATTACATCGACATACCGCGGGGGATATGTGTGTGCCATAAGGAAACAGTGAAACCCCTTGATGTGATCTCTAATTTCTCCTCAGGAGTTGGCTGAATAGTGCTAGATTTGCTAACATTTTGCACAGGCGCTCATCTGGTGCAAAGTAGCACAAGGCACTGCATCGATCTAATGGCAAATAAAGAAGGCCCACAGGGGAAGTACAGAACTGTACATAGCTATGTGAAAGCCTCCACATCTCTTTAAAATTCTAGGCCATAGTCTTTGTGAGATGTGGATAAAGGAAGAGGTTTCAACTAGAGGGAGCCGGGCTCATTAATGAGGTTTGACCTTCTTTCAGCCATGTGCCTAAAGGGTGGCTGAGAAAGGAAGGGCCTTCCTGCCTTGAGGTTGGACGCCTGACGTGGGGACCATTTTCAAAGCAGAGTTCAGAGACAGTTTCCTTATTTACATTAAGTTGCACTGTCCATGCATGCTGACCCTGCAGCTAACAATATGGTTACTGCCAACCAGAGACTGAGAGAATCTAAGAAGTTTGTAGCTGATTTGCGGGGGTGGGCGTTGCAATAGTATATCAGCGTAACAACAGCAGATTGACATTTACATCCCCTTGTTGGGATGGCCATTCATTTTGGCATATGACTGATAGTCCAACTGTGAGTACCCCTGAGGCTCCACCATTTGGTCCACAAAGGTGCGGGATAACTCCACCAACAATAGTGGAGCTTCAAGTGCCTGATTAAGTGCTGATACCAGGCTCTATCTGGTAAAGAAAGTCCTGGAAAGCACTGCAGATGAAATGTAAATATGGTGAACTTTCTTTCATGGTCTTGATGAAAGAAGTAAATCTGCCACAATAGTAGACTGAAATGTATTAGCCAAACTCAAAATCAGGCCCTTTAGTGTTATTCCCATATGTTTTAAGGGAAGCCCATTGGAATGGCTAAGGCAAGGTGGCATGACTTCCCCCACTGAGGAACCAAGGCAATTCATTGAGGGAGAAGTTTGATAGGACTTTGTTACTAAGGTTTTAGCACTACAAACATCTTTACACTGGTGAATGGGGCTCATTCAGAAAGTCTCCATAACCACAGACTATAAGGGTTTTCTGGCACTGCTGGATCTGTCAAATGACCGCCAGAAGCCTGCGTGCTTCTCATACGATGTAAAGTGAGAACGAGAGTTGGAACCCTCAGAACACACGTTACCTTTAAAGTGTTCATTTGATCTTGGTCCCTTCCAGCACTGCGAGTCCGACAACACGTCACAACATCTCCACCAAGCCAAACCTGAAAGCACACTGACATCATCGTTAAGCATCCCCAATGAGCACCAAAAGGACCAGACGTTCGTGGGGTAAGGGTACACTGCTGGGTTGTAATGGAATTTGTCTGAGCTTTGTCTAATCACTGTGTATTGCTTATAGATTTACATATAGATCTGTCTGTTTGCATAACCTATTATTGCTACAGGTAGACCGAATAAACATCTGTTGTATTTCCAGCACAACACTGTTTACTGGAAAGTGTCTGGATTTGGTTTATGGATTGCATATAGGACAATTAATTGTTGTTGTCCATTCCTGCAGGTGCATTGCCCAGTCTCAGATGTTCACTCAGGATCACCGGGCCTACTGATGAGGTACAATTGCCTACACTGTCATAAACTAGAGTGGAAGCACTTCTGAAACTTTCCAGAAGGCCATTCAAGATAAAGTTTTCCAACAGCCTTTGTCATGAGCAAAGGGGAACATTACAAATAGTAGCAACTGTCTTTAGATAGCAGAATTCTTTTTTATCCGTGAGCGTAAAAATAAATGGTGCCTACCGATCCAGTAGAAGAGAGAAACACTTTGGAGCAATTTATTGCATAGGCTCCAGGGCCCATTGTCGGCACCACCGCCACATGTGGTTCAGAGTTTTTGTGGACACAATCTCTTGATTATTTCAGTTAACTATGAAAGTCAATAAGAGAAAAATTGTGGTGGTTACAAAACACAACGTGTCTGTAAAAAAAAGTGCACTCTAAGAAACCAATTACTAGAGTTATTATCTCAGTATATGTTTTGATTTCACACCAACTCTGCAAGGACTTCATAATACTGAAGGCAGTGGCAATAGCAATAGGTAATTTCAGATTTTTAGTTTTTCTAATAGCGGGAAGTATCAAAATATGACACCCAGAAACAAATCACTAAAAGTAAACTACTCTAGCTATTTTGCTCTATGGCATAGAACATATTCCATTTAAGCAGATTAAGAGCTATAATAGAAGCAAATCTAGATTTTGGAGACGGTCTCTGTCGGTGCACAGAGTCTCTCTATCAAAGCTATTACTCTGGAACAATCAAACTATGAAATAATGCAATCAGACTCAGATAAGGAGATTGTAGCACATCTTGAGAACTGCACCTGATAACTGTTTTTGTAGTGAAATTTGTTATGAATTTGAAAGACACATTTGCTAACATCTCCTATATACTAAAACTCTACTTTCTACTCGGGATAACATTAGGTCTTCAAACAAACGACTAACTTTATGCTGAACTAAAAGTGCAAATAAACAGAAAATGCAAGTGTGGATTACCCGGCAGAGTGCTGTGTGGCAGGAAGCACTGTGAAAACACTTCTACATCACCACTCTTGGAAGATGACGCAACAAGGGGTGTAATGCAGTAACATCTAACGTTTACTTGCAATACTAAAGTATGACGGTTTTATATAAGTTTTATTTGTCTCTTAGTGAAAATGGATCATCATAAATACATTAAACGGATCTTTTAAAATAATTATGAGATCAAGGTAAACAATGCTATGAAAAATTATATCATGTGTTATCCCACAGTATGTTTTTTAAGGACTTTGCTAATGATCCACTTTTCTGTAGAAAAGCGGTATATCAGCAATACATAAAGAAAATAAACGTGATGTACAAGGGAAAAGCAAAATAGCACGTTAAATTCCTCCAGTGGATGACACACCTACATAATGTATCTTGATCTTTCCTGAAATAACAAAACAAAAAGTCTTCTCTGTTCTCCAGTGAGTACAGTTCACACATCATATTCACTTTTCACACACCTTTCCACATGCAACATTCTTTAGAGATTGAACTATTAGCCTTTATTGCAGATATCATCAGCCCTCTCACTACTAACACGAGTTGATAGGTTTTCCCTGAAGTGAGATCACAAAACGTTCATGATACAAAAATTGCTAATGAGAATTTAAAGTGTGAAGACAGAAAGATCAAAAAATGGAAAAAGTCAAAAAAGGCCAAAACAAATCTAATATAAATTAATCACTTTGCAGATAGCTAGCATTATTGCAAACTCTTCCTTTAAGAATATATATGGCTGGCACAACGTCGTAGTTCTACTTTTTCTACGTCAAATGAATTTAATAGTCCATCTGCTCAATTGTGTGCATATTACACATGTATCCTGAGGATGCAGCCAAGCCTACGTACACTATTGTTGGGCAGAGTAAGGAACCTCCGTCCAAACAGAAGCTGCTTGGAATGAATCACTCTGCAGTGTGGGCGATTTGTTCAGCAAAATGCTATCATGCTCAAGGACTGACCTAGAAATATCAAGTTGTGCCTGCGTATGAGTAGAAGATATAATCTAGAAGGACACATACAAGTCTATGTAATGTTGACATCAAGTGCCTTTTTCCTCAAATTGCATGTCAGTTAAAACGATTTTAAAATAACTGGGCCAATGTATGGCACAGCAGTAACACTTGTGTTTTATCACATTTAGGTAATAGTTTATAATGGGCACTCTTTAAAACGCCGTACTACTTATCAGCCATGGAGTTCTATTAGGCTCTTCTTAAGCATTAAATACTGTAAGAAGACCAATTCTGTTGAAACTGGATTAGTTATTTTTTTGGGAAAAAATACCTACTTAAGCTATGAGAGAAAATGTCCAATTCAATCAATTAAATAGCTGTTTCAATCTCATGCAAAATCAATTTATTCAAATGCCAATATCTAAGTAGACCTATGTTTTATACAGAATGTCAGTGAACTCTCCCAGCTCTGGGGGGGGCGTGGCCAACCGGGCAGCGAAATGGCCGCTCTGTGAGCGAGCTCCGCCGGCTACATGAATAAATCCTGAAATAATCCTACCCAAGCACGCGAAGAGTCCCGTTTTCTACACCGGAGGGTGCCGCACATCGAGCAGCGCTGCCGTCTGCCATCTGAAGGCAGCTGGAAACCGCGGAGCCGAGCTGTGCCCCTGTCCTCCCCACCCGCGTGGATCCTCTGGTGTGAGCCCGCCGCTGTGGGGGTCGGAGGCGGCTGGTTGCGGCTGCGCGAGGCCGGGGCTGTGCGGGCTTGGAGTGAGGCGGCCGGCTGCTCCCCCGGACCTGGAGAGAGTGGAAGTGTGGGGTCCGTCGCCGCAGGAGCGGAACCATCTGGGGACCCGGCCGCTGTGCTCCGTCTGCCGCGCTGTGTGGAGCGCTGCCGGGCCTGCCTGCGCCCGACCGAGGAAGGAGGTCACCCGGGCGGCGCGGGCGCCATCTTGTGAACACTAGCGGGGGCGGCCGAGCGACTGGCCAGCGCGGCGGACACCGGACTATAGCTTGGCCCGCGCCCCTACACGCTTGATGTGAAGGTAGGCGACGGCCTGTGTGAGGTGACCTGCGGATGGGGCTGGCGCTGTGCTGACTGCTGGACACACGCTATAGACTGTCACTGGCGCTGCTGCGGGCGGCCTGGAGGCGATTGGAACCGCGAGAGGCCACGGTGTTGCCTTAACATACCGCATCGTCCCTGTGCCGGACTCGGAGATTGTCGGGTTGAGGACGCGGCTTGGTCGCGCCGGGTGCGGCCGAGTCGGGACAGTCGGGCTCCTGTGGACACCTGCGGATGAGGAGGGGGCGGCAGTGAGACTATACGTGGCGCCACAGGTGAGAGATAGTTGGGCTGCCTGTGGCCCATCGCACAACACCCGCGCTGCCCGGCGAGAAGGGGGCAGATTGGACCGGACCGGCGGGTGCGATTACATGCTGCGCCCCAACTGATCTGAGCCCGCAGGGGTGTAGAGGAGGCGGGAAGGCTGCACCCCGGGGGTTGATCCCGGCGCACGGGGCGCTGTCTGAGATACGTTGCCATACCGGATTATCTCAGCGGACACCTTCCTGTAGGGGTCCGTGGCGGGCCAGACGCCATGGGAGGGAAGAACGAGGCGAAGCAGTCCCGGCTCACATTTGAACACAAACGCCAGGCCAGGCAGCAGACAGCGGAACAGGAGGCGGCGGAGTCTACCTCGCAGGGGTCGGGGCCTGAAAGTGAATACCGCGCGCTGATGCTGGAGGTGCGGTCGAGCCTGAAGAGCATTGATGCAAAACTGGACGCCATGGCCTCACAGCTGGAATCAGTCAAGCAACAGGTGGACTCGCACGAATCTCGACTCGACAGCCTGGAGAACGAACGCACTGAATGTTGTGAGTTCAGACGGGAGACCAAACAACACCTCACGTTTGTGGATAAGGAACTGGCATTCCTCAGGGCCAAGACTGATGATTTAGAGGCCAGGTCCCGCAGATCCAACATTCGCATCACTGGCATCCCGGAAACGACGAACATGGGCAAGATGGAGCTCTATGTGTCGGAGCTGCTCCACGAGCTCTTTGATCCGGCGCTTTCCCCGATGTTCGCGGTTGAGAGGGCACACCGGTCGCTGGGGAAGAAGCCTCCAGTGGGGGCGGCGCCGCGCCCGATCCTGGCTAAGATCCTGAACTTTCAAGATAGGGACCTTATCTTACGCCTTGCACGTGAAAAGGGGAAAATCGAACATAAAGGTAACCACATCTCCTTTTACCCGGATTTCACTCCTCTGGTGCAGGCCGCCCGGAAAGAATTTTTGCCTGCCAAAAAGCTGCTCCTGCAGGCTACCATCCCATATGCACTGTTATATCCAGCCAAGCTGAAGGTGACACATGAAGGCACCACTCACTACTTTACCGAGGCAAAGGAGGCGTTGAAGTTTGCTAAGCGGCTCGGTGGAGCTGCGGCTAGACGCACGTCGCCACGTGCGGAGATGGTAGACGATCGCCTGAGTGACAATGACTGAATAGGACGTGAGTAGGCGGCTAGTGCCACCCATGTTGTTCATTGAGGGTTCTACGGGATGGGTTGTCTTCTTCCCGCCGGTGATCGCTCCGGTGGGCCGGATACATGTTTCCGGGTTGCCGAGGGAGGCCTATCCCTGGTATGTGCAATTTAACTCCAGAACTGGAACTCCTCGACAGTACAAGGGACTCGGATGTGTTATGGGTTGCTTATGGTGTAGCCACCCTGTGAAAGCGGGGGAGTTCGTCTGGAGCACCACGCCCCATGGGGTGTCTCCCATTGTTTGTGGGTTGCATGTGCACATATGTTTTGCGTGTACATGGTGGGGATCTGTCACAACCTGATTGGGGGGTTGGTGAGGGTGGAGGGCGGGGGGGGGAAGTTGGGTTCGTTACAGTTTAACATGTTATGGTACGATGGATATAATTTCTGGCATTTCAACACACTGCGGCCACACACAGGGCACGGGCTATACACTGTGTTGGTGATACAGTGCAGGGGCGAGGGCGTAGAGACATCACGTGACTGATGGGATGACGACCGTTAGGTTATTGACGTGGAACGTTAGAGGGCTTGGGGACTACAAAAAGGCTCGGCTGATGCAGGGGTATCTCGCCCGACACAAGATAGATATCTGCTTTCTGCAGGAAACACACCTGTCCTCCACTCCCTCACACAGGCTGAAACACTCACGTTGGGCAGGGGTGTACTCCGCTGTCTATTCGAATTATGCTAGAGGGGTGGCCATACTCATACGGGCCGGGTTGGATTGGAAGGAACATCACACTGTATTGGACAAAGAGGGCCGCTATGTTATCACACACGGGGTGTTACAGGGGAGGGAGATTGTATTGGCTGCAGTGTACGGACCTAACGTTGATGACCCCGACTTCTTCAGGGAACTGTGGGCTCAGATCGTGTTACGGGATTGTTCCACTATTATTCTGGGCGGGGATTTTAATGTGGCACTGGTGGATGCAATGGACCGTAAGGGGGCGGGTGGGCCAACCCACATCAGAGCGCGACAAGCCGTTTTCGATATCATGGCCGAGGGATTGCTGTCGGATATATGGAGAGATAGGCACCCCTCTGATGCTGTGGGGACTTGCATAACGAGCCAGCATGCGGCATGGTCCCGACTGGATTACTGGCTGGTCTCGCCGGATGTGGCGACCTGGGGGGTTGCGGTGGACATTCAAGCACGGTCACTATCGGATCACGCCCCCTGCTTGCTAGGGATTCGAGTACCTGATGCCCCCACCCGCGCGTTCTCCTGGCGGCTACCCCAGCATGCACTCACAGACTCTGCTTTCACCGAAGAAATCAGGGAGGACATTGTGAAGTATTTTGAAACCAACACGGGGTCAGTGGCTACCGAGGCGTCCCTCTGGGACGCATTTAAGGCGGTGATCCGAGGCCAGTGTATTTCCAGGCAGGCCGGGGTTCTCAAGGCCATCTGCGGGATCCTGAGCAGATTGGAGGGGGAGCTACGGGACTTAGAGGAACGATTCTGTGCTGACCCGTCGCCTTCACTGGCGGCCCAAATGAAGGCCAAGCTCCTAGAGTTCGAAACCGAGGCGCAGCGTGAGGTAAAATTCCTGGGTAAACAGGCGGAGGCCCGTCGGTACGGGGAGGGGGATAGACCTAGCAGGACCCTGGCGCGGCTGATTTCCCCGCGTGCGCAGTCCCACTTTATAGCCTCCATACAGGACGTGGGGGGTGAGCTCCAGCTAGGGCACGATGCAGTCCTGACTGCTTTTGCCCAGTTCTACTCGTCCCTGTACACTTCTAGACAGACTACAGTCCCTGAGTCCCTAGATGCCTTCCTCGACTCGATCGCCCTTGTCTGGTTTAGCGACCACCACCGCCGCTACATGGATGTCCCGTTCACTGCCCGGGATGTGGCGCAGGTGATAAAGAGCATGCCCACGCATAAAGCCCCTGGCCCGGACGGCCTGACCACCACCTTCTATAAAACATACGTTGATGAACTTGCCCCCAGGCTCCTCTCGGTATTTGCGGAGGCCCAGGAGACTGGTTCCCTGCCGGACTCGATGCGAGAGGCACTCATAATCACGCTGCTGAAACCGGACAAGGATAGTCAACTGCTGGACTCGTACCGTCCGCTCTCCCTTATTAACGTAGACGTTAAAATCTACGCTAAACTGATTGCAGACAGGCTTCAGCCCTTGTTACCGATGGTGGCGCTGCCCGATCAATCGGGGTTTATCCCCGGCCGCGCCACGTCCCACAATCTGCGAACGATTTTCTCAGTATTACACCACCTACACCCCTCTGTACAGGCGGCGGTCGTTTTCCTAGATGCAACGAAAGCGTTTGACTCGCTAGAGTGGCCCTACCTTTTTCGGATTCTTGGGAGAATGGGATTTAGTCCCCTCTTCATAAACCTGATTCGGCCCCTGTATGCCGCTCCAAGAGCACGGGTGCGGGTGAATGGGCTGATCTCCCAGCCTTTTGGCATATCACGCGGGACCAGGCAGGGGTGCCCTCTGTCCCCTCTACTTTTTGCCATTGCCATGGAGCCTCTGGCGGCTCGGGTCCGCCAGCACCATACCGCCCGGGGTATAGGCTTCAGCTCTCGCAGCCTGCTGATCTCCCTGTACGCAGACGATGTGACGTTATATGTCACCAATCCCGCCGAGAACCTGAGCCCACTTCTGAGGGAATTCGTGCGGTTCGAGGGATTGGCGGGGGTGGCGATTAACTGGTCCAAGTCTGTCGCGTTCCCCCTGACGGATGCCACATTGGAGGTGACCTCAGACTATCCCCTGCGCTGGGAAACAGACTCGGTCAAATACCTGGGGGTCTGGATCAGCCGTAGCCTGAACGACTTGTGGTTGCTGAATTTCGGCAGGGCAGTAGACTGGTTGGAAGGGAAAGTTGAACTCTGGAATAAGCTCCCCCTGTCTCTGGTTGCGCGGATCGCCCTCGTAAAAATGGTGGTCCTTCCTAAGTTTTTATACCTATTCGTGAATGTACCCTTGCCCCTGACGACGCATTTCCACACGCGGGTGCGGTCACTTCTGTTGACGCTGGTTTGGGCTGGGGGCCAGGCGCGATCTTCCTGGGCGCTGCTTACTCTCCCGTTGCGACAGGGCGGACTGGGGGCCCCTGACATGGCATTATACGCGCTTTGCGCGCAGGCGCAATTTCTGCACTTTTGGGTGTTCCCCACACCTTACCAACCGCATATTGCAGTGGAGACGGCGGCCGCTGCTCCTTTACCCCTGAGTGTGGCAGTATACGGAAAGCCGTCCCGCCCCTCCGGGGATGTGGACACGGTAGCCTTGCTTCGCTGGACATGGCGGGAGCTGAGACGGCGGGCGCGACTCCCCCTCCTGTATGCACCGGCCGCCCCCCTGAGGGGCAACCCCTTGCTTCCCTGCTTGCTAGACAGAGGGGGAGCCGTGGTGATCAGAGGAAAAACGCTGCACACATTTGCTGACATTTATCCGGGGGGCACCTTCGGGGTTCCAGTGGAGGGTGAGTCTGACTCACAGGGGACCTTTAGTGATCTCTTTACCCTACACCAACTAAGAGAATCCTGCAAAACGCTGTGGCCTCAATTCCCGGAGGAACCCCCACAACTCCAGGCATTACAAAACTTACTCTCGAGAGCCTCCCCCAAAAAACTGGTGTCCCGGCTCTACAACTGTATGCAAGAGCAGGCCCCTGTCGTGGTACCTACCTCGCTCACTGTGTGGAACGAGGATCTAGAGACCCCTTTGTCTGAAGAGCAATGGGCCTTTTGTTGTGGGCAATTGAAGGAACTATCCCCTAATTACAGGTTGCGCCTGGTGCATTTCAAGTTCCTACACAGGTACTATCGCACACCGAGATCGCTGCATCGTATGGGCCTGAGGGAGGATGACAACTGTTGGAAGTGTGGGGCCGAGCAGGCCACTTTCCTGCATGTGGCATGGAGTTGCCCGCGCCTGGAGGAATACTGGGTGAATATCTTCACGGCCATCAATCAAATCCTTCACAGAACCGACACACCGACACCACTTCTGGGGCTGTTGGGATATGTCCAAGCTACCCCACCAAAGACCAGGAAACTACACGCGCTACTGCTCCTTTATGCTAAAAGGCAAGTGGCGGTGCGCTGGGGCCGTAAATCCGTGCCTAAATTTACAGAATGGGTGAAAGATGTCACGTATGGAAATGCACAGCTGGAATGTTACTGGGAGACGATGCCGACCGCTTCCCGCCCGAGGGACATTTGGGAGCCCTTTCTGCAGTGGACCCGGGAGGGGGCGGGCTCCCCCGACTCTCCACGTTCCCTGGCAGGGGCAGTTTCGGACGACATGGGTTGAGGAGGTTGGGGGTCGGGTGGGGTTGGCCTAGTATGCTGGGCTCTAGCCTATTTTACAGATGTCGGTGGCTGACTGGGTGTGCATGCATGGAGACGGGACGGTGGGAAGAGTGAGGTGTTTCGCCTGGCCGGGCCGGGCAGTGTGCCAGTGGGGGATATGGCTGGGACCACGTGGGTCGCGACATACTTGGGTCCGATACATACAAAAGTTCGTCATTGCTGTGTGCCACTTGATATAAGGTGCCCCCTTTGCAGATTTCGCTCCTGAATTGCCACGTGTAAACTGTTTGTGCGCTGCTGATTCCCATCTGTACCGGAGTTTGTGTTGGTTTTGGTTATGTAAAAATGTATTTGGGTGTAATATGAAAACCGAATATTGCATTCACGCTGATTTACAGTACTTGATATGTTCGGACACAGCCCGCAGATGCGGCAGCTTGGAGTATCTATAACTGTATTGTCATTTACTTGCTGACCTGAATAAACAAATTAAAAAAAAAAACTCTCCCAGCTCTATGGATGTTCTGTTAAAATAAAATAGGACCACACAGTCAAGGAAGGTACATTTTCAAATAATTGTGTATTCACTAAATAGACCCACCATTTCCTTAAAGTTGGAGTCCCTGTTTTAGAAGCCACAAACACTGATAAGTAGCATCGCTCACCCCAAGCACATTACATTTAATGAGTATGGGCAGGCTGACCCCCATGCTAATGCGGTGCACCATACCACAAAAAGTCTCCCTTAAACCCTGTTGTTTGCAACTGTCTTGATGAGTGGGCCAGTGCCTCAGAGAGCAGCCAAAATAGAATCTTTCTGATAGCTCTGTTTTACCATAATGCATCCCTTACTTAACTATTTAGCAGACGAACCAATGCATTTTACGTCTCCACTGCACCTATACTTAGATACAGCCATTTCAATTTTTGACTGACATTTCTATGGCTATGTACATAAGCACCCACCTCCACCTCATATATCTCAATTCTGGGGGCTGGAACAACCATTACTGCCCAAAATCTCTCTGCCTGATTGTAACAATAACTTATTTGACCACATTGTATTGAACTGAAGACTGAGAACAACTATTGTGACAGACTGTCCTTTCGAATTCTGATCTAAGTCTCACCCCGTGGCTAGTTTTCCTACCTCCACTGACACTGTCCATGCCACTCGGCACTTTGAACAGCTTCTGGACCATTCCCCATCCCTTCATCTATAACCCTTCACACATTAATGACATCATCTTGAAGTACCAACACCCTACCTCAACAACACCATTTTGTGGTGGTGTTGGGATGGGTTGCAATTTGTCCTCTTTGGGGAAGTCCGTGCTCTGGCTGCCATTAGTTCTCGCTCTTTTTTTCCTCTCTGAGGATGAACACCTAAAAGGCATTCTTTATTTCTCACTGGGCCATTAGCTGATCATAGTTGGAGGTTTGGGTGATCCACTCTACTGCCATCTCTTTGATTCAAAGGGCCTGGTGGAGTGAGCGCCTGGTGGGTGCTAGCTGCTAAGTCCTTCTACTACATCTACTAATTATGGGGCTTCTTGAGTGTGGGAGAGCTCTCCTTCTTCTCTGAGTGCAAGACTGATTCATCAGTGAATCTCTCCTTCTGTAGTAATCCGAGGTTCAGCCATGTGACAGAGTGTGGAGTCCAACTGACATCTTAATTAAAGTCATTCATTGGTTCATTACATATCAACTCCCATGAAAACTTTTATGGAGAAGTCCTAAGCAACACCCCTATATCACCTCACAACATTCACATCCCATCATGAATGCCAGCTGTCTGGAGAGGAGTAGGAACAAGCAGCTATGACTCAAAAAGTAACTAAATAATCACAGGTTGTAGCCCACCGAAAAATATATTGGGCAATTATGGCTGTCTCAGAAATATCACGTTCTGTTCGAATGAACAGTAAAAAACTTAATGGCAGGGTAAAAAGCGTCATAATCGGCTAGCACCCCTATCATCAGGCTGGGATATCGATGGACACTGCCCACATTCCACAATCATCAATAACCACCACCTGCTTGAAACATGTCAAACATGTCAATCAAGAGCCTAGCAGTTTGGACAATGAGTCACTGACGCACCTTACGTGCTAATTCCCAACCAATGGGACCACAAGATTAGCCCTGGTTGGGGGCATCCTAAACCACAATTTAAGCAGTTCTCACAATGTAAATGCCCCGGCTCCTACATTACAGAGTAAGCTGCTGTAAAATGCCATCTCCACCCCACTTGACAACAGTAACCCAGATACCACAGCTGCAAGCCTTCATTGGCCTTAAGTACTCACTGTACCGTGACTGTTTCCAGTCTTGGAGATGTTTAAAGTTAAAAACAGGCATGCATTTTTTTAAACACATTTTCAACACATGTTTAAGTACATTTACTTTCCACCTGAACCAACTATGTTGCACTCACCTTGAGGCTAAATATAAACATACACAAATTATGTGATCCATTTCTTCAAGTGAAACTTCCAACTTAAATAAAGCTAATCCTTCACCGCTTTTTTTTTTTTTGAAAAACCTTTATTTTATATCAGTGACACAGCTATTCAGCCGACATCCCGGAGGTACGGCAGCTTTAGAAGTTCAACACATGCTTGCGTCCACATATCACTGACAGGAGAGCCAAAGGTTTTATTGTGCACAAACATAAATACAACCCTAAACACAAGCAAGGCGAAAGGTACTGTAAGCACCAAGAGAGGTTCCCGTCAGGGGGGACGAGCCCCATCACGTCCAACAGGCACTGATCTATAGTAAGGGAAAGGAGGGAAAGGCAGAGACTCTAGAAACAATCACATATCAGCGGGAAAGTCAAAGCCGGAAAAGGACTAAGGGGAAAGTTGCTCCTCAGGCGGATCCGGGTCGGGGGGCAAGCATATGTCCCCTCTGTATTGGTTCCATGGCCCCCACACAGCATGCCATTTCCGAGGGCGCCCCCTAGCACAATACACTGTCTTCTCCCTAAACATGCTCCAGTCCATGTTTTCCATCCACGCTGTCAATGTGGGCGGCCTATTGGAGCCCCACAGCCGAGCGATATCGCGCTTGGCTACCATGTTCCCCAGGGTCACCCACTGAGTCTGTGCCGCGTTGTGGTCAGTAGGACTCCAGACATTCAGGAGACAACAGCGCGCCTCAGGCTGCATAACAATTCCTGTCACCTCCCCCATCACCTCGTGGACTTGCCTCCAGAACTCCATAATCGCACCGCATTCCCAAATAATATGGAGGAAGGTACCCACCAAACCACAGCCTCTCTTACATAGGCCCTCCTCAGAGAAACCCATGTGAACCAACCTGGGCCCCGTCACGTAGACCCTATGGAGTATTTTAAGCTGCACCAGCCTCAGCCGCGCGGGGATAGCGACCTCTTTGGGAGAAGAAACTGCGTACTGCCAATCCTCATCATCTAGTTCAAGGCCGTCCCTTATCCATTGGGCGCGCAACCCTAGGAGAAGATCCGCCCGAACATTGATAAGCTTCTTATAGATGAGCGAAATCGTGCTCTCAGGCATGTGACCATCCAGGATCCGATCCTCCAACGGAGAGGACTCGGGCACCTTCTCCCCCTCCACAAGGACTGACCGCAAGGCGTGGCGCACTTGTGCATATCGGAAGAACTCCGTGCTCCCCAGCTCGTATTCCTTCGGCAGCTCCTCGAACGACTTTATCTTACCCTTAACCAAAAGGTCTCCAACCCTGGATATGCCGATCAAATCCCATTTCTCGAACCCTTTTGTGCTCCAAAGCTTCCCCAGAATCTCGGAGTCAAACAGAGGGGTGGCAAAGGTTAGCTTACCCCTCCAGCCCAGCGAGTCCGTCGCCACCTTCCACACATGGATGGCCACTCTGGTGGGCCCCGTGAGGGTGGGGTCCGACGATTTCGAATACAACGCTCTGTGGTAACTACCCCCACGGAGCAACCAGCGGTCCATGGCGAAGCCAGGGCTGAGCGCCGGACCATAGACACCATGGTTAATCGCGCTCAACTGGGTGGCCCAGTAATAACGTCGAATGTCTGGAAGCGCTATACCACCGTCATACCACGGAAGCGTCAACTTAGCGACTGCGATACGCGGACGCCCGTCCCATAAGAGCGCGCGCTGGTGGCTTTCGATCTCACGGAAATAGCTGGCCGGGACCAGGTCAAGAGTATTCTGCAGGGCATAGAGGAAACGGGGAAGGGACATCATTTTAAACAGTGCAGCGCGGCCAAGGAGGGAGAGCGGCAATCGCCGCCAGCCCGCCACATCCCGCCGCAGGCGCGCCAAGGGAGGGAGCAAGTTCTTCTCGTAGCGCAAGATGGGGTCGGTGGAAATATAGATCCCCAAATACAAAAAGCCCTGCTGGGCTATCTGGATCGAACAGTTACGCGGAACAGGCGGGACATCCCCACACAGGACATACAAGTGTGACTTCCCCCAATTAATGACTAGGCCCGAGTTTCTACCGAAAGATGTCAAGACGTCACAAACCCCTATCAGAGATTTCTTAGGCGAGGCAAGATATAACAGAATGTCGTCAGCGTAGAGTGAAATACGGTCTTCGTGGTCAGGCGACCAACGAAGCCCACGTATATCCGGGTGCCACCGTATCCACGCCGCCAACGGCTCAAGAGCAAGGGCAAACAGCAACGGCGACAGGGGGCAACCCTGCCGGGTGCCTCTCCCGAGCTCGAAAGGTGCCGACGCCCGCCCGTTCACCACGACGCTTGCAAGAGGCCCCTCATAGAGCAGCCTCACCCACCCCACGAATCCAGGCCCGAAGCCGAATTTGGCCAGCACCGCCCACAAGTATGCCCACTCTACCGTGTCAAAGGCCATCGTGGCGTCGAGGGACGCCACAATAGCCGGCTCTCGTATCGTACCCGTCCTGGCAATCACTCCGTGGAGGCGTCTAAGGTTTAGTGCAGTGTTACGGTGCGGGATAAAGCCCGACTGATCCGGGTGGATCAAGTCACCAATTACCCGGACCAGGCGGTTCGCGAGAATCTTGGCAAGGATTTTCGGCTCGGCGTTGAGGAGCGAGATCGGCCGATAGGAACCACACCTATCCCGGGGCTTTCCGTCTTTAGGTATTACCACGATCGTCGCCAGCCGTTGATCGAGCGGAAGAAACCCGTTCTTCCGCGCCTCCACAAACATGGCGGTCAAGTGAGGAGCAAACTTATCCGGACAAAGCTTGTACAGCTCTATCGGCAGACCATTTGGGCCCGAAGCCTTGCCGGAGCGCAACGCACGGATAGCACCTGCCAATTCGTCTACAGTGATATCACCATCGAGGTCTTCCCTATCAATGGCGGAAAGGCGGGGCAGAGCGATGTCACGCAGAAGATCACACGAGTCCTCAGTCGATCTATCCGAGACCGAGGCGTATACCGTACGAAAATATTCTGAGAAACACCGGACTATACCGTCGGGATCAGTGACAACCTCTCCCCCATCCGTCAACAACTCCGGCACCACACGATTAACACGCTCCTTTTTGTCCAGCCATGCCAGCAATTTCCCGGCCTTATCAGCAACATCATACAACCGCCCCTGCTGCTCCCTGTGAAGGGTCTTGGCGGCATTTGTCACCAGATCCCTATACTCCAATTGCTTCAGGCTCAAATTGTGCAGCGTGGACATCTCAACATCCCCTTCTAAGGCCAACTCTAAGGCCGCTATCTCCTCCTCCACTTGTATCACCTCAGCGTCTCTCCGCCGCTTGGCGGCCACTACCAGGGACAAGGCTTCTCCTCTCAGTACAGCCTTAGAAGCTTCCCACAAGGACACCGCGGAGTCAACTGAGCCCTGGTTTTCTCGAAAATAGTGGTCAACTGTCTTCAGCAACGCGCTGCGCAGCTTGGGGTCCCGAAAGTACCAGGGGTTAACGGGAGCCACCCTGCCCCCCGCCACCCGGCCTATGTCCAGACGTGCCCACACCGGTGAATGATCTGATATGCCCCGTGCCATGTGCCTAACCTCAGCTACCAAAGAGGCGTGTGCCGCCAGAGTGAGCAGATAATCAATCCGGGAGAGACTCCCGTGGGCCCCGGAGTGGAAGGTGTATTGTCGCTGAGTGGGGTGCCGCAGCCTCCAACAATCTACCAGGCCAAAAGTATCAATAAAGTCGGGAAGCCACTTCTGAGCCCCCCCGGTGTCTCTGGGCGGGTACCTATCTAGCATTCCAGAACCAACCGCATTGAAGTCCCCTCCCACCACTAGCATCCCTTCGGGGAGTTCCAACAAGGCCTTGCCCAGATCAGCAAACGTGGAGGCCTGCAAGGCAGGAGGGACATAAACAGAAACCAAAACCAACGTTCTGCCCTCCCACCTCCCCGACACGGCCACAAAGCGCCCCCTATCGTCAGCAATGGTGGAGTCAACCTCAAATGGTAGGGAAGCTCTGACAAGTATGCCCGCACCCCTGGATCCCGAGGAAAACCCCGAGTGAGCAATGAATTTATAGCCCTTTCTGTTAAGTGCATAACACATATTCCCTATAAGGTGGGTCTCCTGCAGGAGGACCACATCTGGCAAGGTCCGTTTCAAAAATTGCAGGACTATCCCCCGTTTTATACGGTCCCCTAAGCCATTAACATTCCAGCTGAGTACATTTAAGCCCCTATCCCCCATCCCTGAACACAAAGAGACCTCCCCCCCCCAGAGAACCACAATCGGACAATCCTGACAGTCATTGCTACGCCTTGCAAGAAAAAATAACAACCCCAAACAACAACCCCAACATCCTGAAACCCCCCCCCACCCTGCACCCCTGCGTCAGCTTACAAAGCCCCCCCAACTTGCAGTGTGCCTGTCGCCCTACCAAAAACAAATCTACAAAAAGCACCCCAAGGGAGGAAAGAGCCCCTATCTTACCCCCGCCGCCCTCCCATTACTGCAATAAGGTGCGAGTCACTGTCTAGGGCTGAATCGAAGCAGGCCAGCACCGAAGGTATCACTTCTGTCCATCCCGGTCGCCTTCCACCCCATCCACGCTGTCCCGGCCGGGCTGTCGCCGAGGGAGTGCATCCAGCCAGTCCCCTGCCCTGTCCGGCGATTCGAAGAAGAAAGTCCGATCCTCATATACCACACGCAGCTTAGCGGGGAAGAGCATGGCATACTTCAGGTCCATATCCCTAAGCCGCAGCTTCACCCCCAGGAAACTTTGCCTCTGTTTCTGCACCATCTGGGTGAAATCAGGGTAAAAGCTCACAGAGGCATTTTGAAAAGGCACCGGGCCTGTCACCCTCGATGCTTGCAGGATAGCGTCCCGATCTCGAAAGTGGAAGATCCGGGCGACAATCGGCCGCGGGGGGGCTCCCACCTTAGGCCGTCCGCCAGGCACTCGGTGAGCCCGCTCCACCGCGAAAAACTTGCCGAGGCCCTTTGGCGCAAGATGATTCACCACCAGGTCCTCGACGAGCAGGTCCACGGAGAGCTCATCCGAAGTTTCCGGGACCCCAATAATGCGCACATTATTGCGCCGGGCCTGACCTTCAAAGTCCTCGAGCCGGCGAGCGGAGAGGTCATTCGCGGTTCGTAGCTTGCGGACCTCAGCCTGGAGTTCCGAGACATCGTCCGCGAGGCCAGTAGTCTTGAGGTCCAGGGACTTGACCCGCTCATTAGTTTTCCCCAGATCCGCGCGAATCAAGTTGACGTCGACCAAAATCATGTCCACCTTGTGCGCCAGGGTCTCGAACTGTCGCCCAATCGAAGATTGCATCCCATCTATCGCCCCCTTGATATCCTGCAGTGATAACTCCGAGGCTGGGGATGAATCGGCCTTCTGTGCTTCCAGCGACTGTCCCGATCCACCAGGCGACTCCTTCTGCTGGGCATAGCGATCCATATTGTTGGATTGGACATAGCCTCCCCGCCTGGTAGTCTTAGACTTCGACCTGTCTGCCTCCGATTTGGTCGACATCTCGGACAGCAGGACGGTCAGTCGCAAGAGGACGTCCCTCACTCAGGTAGAGGAGACAGGTACGACTAGGTCTTCAACAGCCAGTCAGGACCGGGTGGAGGTCTTCCAGACAACAGAGGATCTGTATGACGCACTCCCAACCCGGAGCAAACAAAGGGCCAGAAAGCGAAAGTGAAAGTGCCACGGCATCCGTCCGTCAGTTCACACCTCCCAAGGCCGCTGTTGTTCAATTAGTGGCCGGGCATCCTGCCAACGCAAGCCCCTGGCATCCTTCGGAGGTAGGCCGCAATCTTCCGCCATGCACAACTTCGGTCCCCGGTGGGCGATCTTGACCCGGACAACGTCAATCGCCCCAGCTGTGACTCATCTGCAGGATTCCGTGCATGAAAATCAGGATTTAGGACAGGATGAGTGCCGGAGGGCGCGAGGGTAGCGGGAGCTCAAGGCTCACGCGGCCATCTTGGTCAAGCGCTAAGCTCCTCCCCCCCTTCACCGCTTTTAAGCTTTGAACAACACTTGTTTATTTTGATCACCTGGATTTTTAAACAGATGTAGATCGAAGCTGCAGTTCTTGCTACAATCATGTACATAAGAGCGGAAGAAGTGTTACACGCGGTCTCTCAAGGAGAGGGCGTGCGTTCATTTTAGAGCAAAACACTCATATTCATGTATCCGCAAAAACTATTGTATCCCAGGAAGTCATGGATGTAAGCTGGCAGTTATGACGTAGAGTGCTCTGTAGAAAGTTAGTTATGGAGACATTGGACGGAGATTGTCTACTTCTAGACATCCACAAAGAGCTGGCATGCATGATCATTCCTTGTTAAATCGATTTGCAACTGAGGAATGGCATCAGATGGTTTTAAAACTTCCAATTGCATCACTTCCAAACTTAAGCATGTTCCATAGCATTTAAGTTTATAATTACTGTGAAAAGCAACACTCCATTTTTCCTCATACAGACACGATACATATACCTGTAACATGCATCAACCCACCTGCAATTAAAAAATGGAAAACATTTCCAAATATGACACCAACTAAATATAATCACAAGTATCATCCTTATACCTCTAACCTACATAAATCAAACTCTTAACCTTATACCGAAAGCCCTTAACTTTATATACCAAACTGTTAACCCTAGGTCCAAATCTCTTAACCCTATCCCCTAACCAAAAGGCTATACTGTTAACCTCTAACCACCGGCCTTAGACCCAATACCACAAATCATTACCTCCCATAGGGTTAAACTCCTGTCCTTAACCCTATACCCCAAACCAGTAACTAGACATCCCAAACCTTTAACCTTATAAACTTAATCACATACCCTTAACCCTATTCATGTGACCCCTAAACTCTGCACCTAAAACCTCCTATACCTGTATGCCTTATATTCCAAACGCTTAACCCTGCACCCCATATCCTTAACCCTCTACTCCTATCAGTGACCCATAACCCTATACCCTTAAACTATACCCCAAACTTGTAACCCCATAGCCCAAACCCCTAAACCCATACCCTTAACATCCATACTCTTAATTCTATACTGCAACCCATAACTCCAAAACCTTAACTTCTTAGACCCTAATCAATATACCTCATATCATTAACCCTATACCACAAACACTGCACACTAAACACTGTACCTTTAACTCTTAACTTCCAACTTCATAGCCCCTGTACCTTTTACTATAAACCCCTAACCCATAACTCCTTTCATCCTGTTCGTTCTCCAGTTTACTTTGTGAACTAACACTCTTGGGAGTATTCCTTTTTAAATATGAATTTTTAAGTCTTATTATTAGAGGTGTTGCTTGAGATGCTTTGAAGCAATACTGGCATTTATGAAGGGCTGTGAAATGTATTGACATTTCAGAGAAAAGAGGCTGAGGGCGTGAACGAACATCTATGGGCGATCCATGAGTGAGGTCAATGTGCAAGGTACAAGGAAATCGTCTGATTTAGGGTTGAAGTTGTACTCTGTCACTGCAGTAGGTTCAGGGTCACTGCAGAAGGATGAATTATCATATAATTAAGTCTTTATCCTCTGGAAGCATCAGCAGAACTTTTCTCTACTGAAAAAGCCCATGAATTGCTGGACACTGGTAATGAGATAGGGTTTGTTTGACTGTTCACTCACAAGGACCTCTGGATTGAGGCATCTTCAATAGAGCAACCAGAAACATCCAAATATAACTGGCAAACTAATGGATCACGTGGAAGGAAAAATGTTTTTTTATGCAGAAGGCCTCTAACACCCCTGAATCATGGCAACCTCACTAAAGTCAAGTGATGCGGCTTTAATCCCTACACGTCAGTATTCATTGTATGTTCAAGTAAACAACAAGGCCATAAACAGCATAAGCCACCTAGGAGTGGGATAATAGCAGGTAAGGCCTGGACTATGCCAAAATGGCAGTCTCCATAGCGGGGGCGGACACCCCAAAATTTCAACAAAATGGCGCCACTAGGGCAATATTCTGGGATGGATGACGAAAGAGTGCTGAGCATGGTCTGGAAGGGGTTCGGGTGAGGCGCTACCCAGTACAGGGTAGGTCATGGGCTCTTATGTTTGGGAGGGGAAGGAGTCAGTGGGAGCGAAAAACAGGGAAAGGCTTATGTCAGAAGAGGCAGGCCCCCTGTCACTTTTGAGTTTGATTGACAATGAAGGTTCTCTCTCTCAGAAAGGCATCCAAATCAATATCAAAGTCTTCATTCATCTAAGGCATATCCATTCTTGATTGGTCCATTTCCAATTGTTATAACTGCAGTCTCAGTAACATCAATAACATTTTTTTTTTATTTGCTGAAAGATGGCAATGAAAGAAGGGGAAATAAGAGAGAAGAATTCCAAACATCAGAAGGCAGCAGAAACACAGTAGGACATAACACACCCGGGAGAGGTCGTTTTGTCTCTGAACTGTTCTCCTGTTGCCTATATTGGGGTCATCTAGTGCAGAGAAAAACACTCTTTTTGTCCAGGATGCAAGTCCTATAACAATTACCAAGAATAAGCATTCTAGAATGTTAGTTCGAATTATGAAGTCAGCTGGGTGATTGAGATCTATTGAGACAACATTCACCGGAAGGTCCTTCAAATGCAGGAGAGTTGTTACCCCGCGTAGTCAAATGCTCAAAGCCAGTCCAGAAAAGAACTCCTAAACCATGCTTACCAACAACGTTTAGCTTATTTTTAGATTGCAGAGGTAAGGTTATTAGAATGTATGGAACCGACGTGTAGATTAGGTTTAACACCAAAAAAGAAGAAAGGCTTAAAAAATTATGAAATGTCGTTGAAAGGTTTCATTATAAAGCATTGGTAGTGAACTATCATACAGTCATGAGAGACGCAACATGTCACATGAGCACCAGCACAAAAGGTACCAGAATTGCAAAGTGAAGCAACAAGTGTGGATGCAAGTAGGAAAAATTACTGGATCCTGAGCATTATTTGCATGAGTTGCGCCCACATCATGTACATCAGGCTTCTCCAACGAGTAGCTCGTGAGCTACTGGTAGCTCTCCGGCTACCTATACGCTGCTCTGCTCTGCAGGCCGAGCTACAACATTAAAAGCTTTTGCTTGGCTGAAGTAATGTTTGTCTACCAAAATTGAAAAGTGTGCATTTGAGACGGAAATGTGTGAATTGTATAACCTATAAGCTAAAGATTCGAGAATAAATGATTGTTTCCAAGGTGAATTTAAAGCTAATATTTGAGTGGAAATTCTTGTGGCTTTTTGGAGACCTATTACATATATTATTACCTTGGTATCAGGGGCATTGCAGCTACTGTGTATTATCTGTGTAGAGGCATTTCACACTGACTAAGCCTTTTTTTTTTACATTATAGCTGACAACTTTGCCTGATGCACTTAGGTGATTACTACTTGTATCTTGCATCTGAGTTCACTAATGTAATCCTGTCTGATGTGATCATTGTTAAAACACAAGCAATATTAGTAGCTCAGGATGATTTTCATTCAACATAAGTGGCTCTTGTTACAGAAAAGGTTGGAGGCCCCTGATGTGCATAATAGAATTTTGATCTGCAGATCTATACCAAGGAATAACATGTTCTTAGCATGAGAATAAAAGAGGTGATGAGGACATTTTTGCTCATGTTAAGATCTAAGGAAACATATTTCATCTTATAAGTGTTTGTTGGTCAGCACATTTAGTGTGCTTGAGTTTTACCCTCTGTTGAGAAAAGGAGATTTTAATAAAGAGATTAAGTCAGTTTTCCCTGAATCTGTCAGTTATGGACCCTGTTATCTCTTAGCTTAGTATAGCCATACCGTTTACTGAGAGAATGTTAGCCTTAGTCTTAGCCTAGATAAATCAAATTGCACGGATTCAACAGGGCTGGTGAAACACTGCCTCGCTCTCCAGTTACTTCTGATGGCTGAGGTGCTCTGTTATTGACTGATTAAATTTCAGTCCTGCAAAATTTCCTGCAGGCAATCACAAAGCTAAATGTATCCTTTCTGCCGCTGTAGCACAATCGTTGAAGTTAGAGCAATGTTTAGACACCAGGCAGACTCAAACACCAGTCACAAGCGCATGAAAAGATACATTGCTTTGGAGCTGGATGTCCTTTTTCCTTTTTAAATAGGTGAAATAATTAGTGTCCATGATGATTCAATTCATGCCTTTATTTCTACCAGTATATTCTTTATTTAAAAGCAGTGGCTCTGGGGGTACTCTAGGCACGATTACTATTTTTGTGAATTCCCGGAACACGCCTTTGACTACTGACTGTTCACGGTGTGAACACTTTGCAGTTCTGGAGTGAGGACATTAGAGAAATGTTCCACATATCTTTGTTTCCCTCTTCATTCCCTCGTGTAAATGACACCCTTTCTTTACACACCCATGAAATATGGTATGTTTTGTTCACTTTCAAACTTTTTTAGGCTTTCTAACTAACACCTGGATGATCTCACTGCAAGCCATGCAGCGAGTGACTGCAAATGATTTTAGCATTCATCTCTTCCTCCGCAATACCAGCAAAAATGCAGAATTGTGGTGTTCTAAGATTTCTCCACAAGGGCAAAAGGGCCTAGAGTACTTCACACTAGAGCACAAACTAGAGTTGAGTAATAAAACATCAGCACAACTACCACAGGGAGCAAAGGTATGTTTCCCACCGCCCGTACCTCGGTGGAAGGGGGATCGCTGGCTTCGGGATTACGCCGCGTGGCCAGGCCTGAACGCTGCTGCGAATAACTCAGGCACCCACCCTGGATTGTAACTGGCGCGGATCTTGCCCTTGCATGGCTCCACCCCTTTATTATACTGCCGCAGTCATGTGACCTTGGGACCAACCAAAACTCCACAATAGCCTGTGGGTTTTGAGTTGAAGACCCCTCGCCGGCAACATTACAAGCAATACAAGTAACAAGTCACGATCAACAAATGTGTGGGTAAGCAGGTGTAGGAAAATAAAACATGGTATACATGGAAGATGAGGGTGGGGATGCAGCAGAAACATCTGTAGAAAACAGTGTAACATAAATCCAAGAGACATTACAGGTAGGTAAGGATGGAGACAAGCAATGACGAGAGAAATAATTACAAGTGCATTGCATAGGGCACCCAGTTTTCATGTAAAGGGAGCAGCAGAAATAGGTCACAGGTATTTGATAAGTAAATAGATACAACAGCAATAGAAGCAATAATCACAGGAGTAAATACTCAGAGCACACAATGTCTGTGCAGAGTACCAGACTGAGGTAAGAGAGCACAGCAGGAATAAAACAAGTAAAGGTGGGAAGGAAGGCCATCCAGTAAAAAAAGGAGTAAAGTATCAGGTGATGAGTTGCATCGAAGAGAAGAGGAACTGATGCTAGAATAAGGAATAAGAGAAAAACAGGAAAAGTGATAAAAGTAGGTCAAGATGTGTTCTACCAACCTAGAAAGTCAAGAGAGGAGAGTGGTGGATCTAGCGGCGCCCAGTATGGTCCAGAACTAAAGTGCCTAGTGAAAAGAAGTGTATCATGACATAGGAGGTAGTGTTGAAGAGAGCAGGAGGAAATAAATTCCAAATTCTTGTGACACAGTCAGCGCAGGCTTGGTGATGGCGATGTTTTTTGAATAATGATGGTTCAAGCAGGAGTGAATATGCACTAAGGACAGACTGATGACGGCCATAGATTTTCATTTATTTTCTGAGACACAGGTGTGGCTGTATGTAAAACTGTGCGAGCAATTTAAGCTGCCTTGAAGATAGATATAGCAGGCCAAACTGAAGAATACAAAGGCTACCTAGTCTTAATTTTGCCTCATGCCTCTTCCTTTCGCCATCCTACATTTTCTGTCACTTTATCTCACTCTTGCAGTTTCTTTTTCATCTTCTCTTTCTCCCCTTGTCACTGTTTTCCTATCTTACCTTCCTCATTTATTTGACTTTCGCACTCTTGATCATGCAGAATAAGCCCCAGCCCCTGTAAATGAGTGCTGATTCCCACAAGAAGAGATTATGTGCAGCTAAATCATACGTGCATCTACAACCTCATGATGCTAGTTGGTTACTGTGCATAATCAAGCGAACAAACGAGCCAGTACATGCAGTTAACAGCCCTGGAAGTCACAGAGATCTGGAGGGGGAGACTTTACATGGCGATCTCTGTCTGATTTGCAGTAAATCGAGTCCACAAACATATACAAATTATTTTTATTGAAGGACTGACCAACTGCATCTTTTACAGAGTAGGCCATAGGAGATGCAGTCTTGTTGCTCTCGACAACTGCACAACCCAATCGGAGTTTTCTGAACATGCAGAAACCTCGCCACCACGAGTTCTTGACAGTCATGTCCGATGCAATGGGTCATACTTGGCCTCAGTCTCCTGGCTTTGACTGGGGACAGAAAAGCTCCATAACTTCCACTAAGGAAAGTCAATCAAGAGAAATTGGCCAACGTTGCATCAAGCATCAGATTTAGTGAAGAACTTTCAAATACTTCCAAACGCGACCAGAATATCAGAATTTGTGCCACTATGGTGGTGGAAACTTTGAGGCCGGGACCTCAAAATGTAAACATCGGGTTGCTGACAGGTTGGCTGGGGAACCCAGAAGGTTTAGCTGCCGAACCATCAAACTATACATGAGCACCCAAGTCTGAGAGAGACTTTTTTAAATCATCCTGACCAATTTCTCTTTCTTATATTGTACATTCACAAGTCATATCACCACATGTCTTAGTCCCGCAAAAAAGTCGAATAACTCATTTTTGTCGGGCCTTTTCCTTTTTTCCATGGACCTGCATTGGGGGCTTTAAGAACCTATGCTCATGATGCTCGCGCAAAGCTTCATTAAAACAGATAAATACGTTTTCATTCACCTTAGTTTTTCTCTACATTTCTGCTGTAGTTAGTTATTTCGTTACTCATTTTTAAGAAATCGGCTTGTAGCATGTCCATTATTCTATCTTTATTGATTATTAAAGGTGCAGAGCCTTCAGCTCCCTAGAAATGTCCTCAGACTAAGCCTTGAGCTTGAGGTGAAACAATGATACTTTTAAGCAATCTCTGGAAGGCTTCACCGGTAGAGCTGCAGGAAGAGTCTCAGGTAACTGCTCCCTCTATGCATTTCCACCGGATGTTCATACAGAGAGGCTTTAACATATATTGATTAAGAGCACACAGGATAGAGGACAGATGACCAGTATTATATATAAAGAACTAATAGACATGGAGTCTAAAGCAGCTACAAGAGCAGCCATCCATGCAAGCAGCCACACACTGCATCTAGACTTCTGGCATAGCAATGAGATGACCAAACTAGAGGTTCAGCCCCAGTATGGAAGGCACCCATTGCTTACCCATCCTCAAGCTTCCAATGTGAAATGCGCTCCTATAGCAAGACCAACCAGGACCAATTTCGACAAGGCTGACCAAAACAATAAAAAAGGCTTTAACTTCAACGTACGATCCAGTTAGGAATGCGTGATTCAACTGACCCAACAATACTGCTCAAGATTTCTCGTCCAAATATCACAACTATAGCAGAGTAGCTCACCTCCAAAAGAGCTATCCGAAATGAACGAGTAAAGCAACTAAAAACAGTTCAACACTGTGCTGTCTATGTTACAACGAACAGATGAGAAACTGGAAGCAGGGTAGAAAATGCACATGAGGAGTTATCCCAAAGCTGCTAAAGAGGAAACAAGGCGGTACAAAAGGGGGTGGTGATGGACGGGGCATCAGAACCAATCAAACACTCACACCCAGTCAACAGATCTGGGTTTGATCCATCACCATTCTTTAGCCCACTCTGCCACCCCAGTTCAGACATGGCCATATGCAAATCAGTCTGACCCTGTGCCTCATGGGAACAGTCCAGCCCGAACTGCCAACCCCAGATCTGTTGACTGGGTGTGAGTGTTTGATTGGTTCTGATGCTCCGTCCATCACCACCCCCTTTTGTACCGCTTTGTTTGCCATAAGTTGGCAGGGTATGCTCAGACGTGAGTCCCGTGCTCACTTTGCCACTGGATTCAAGCAAGCCTGGCTGAAGACGGCTGAAATGCCAGAAACCGGTCCTAGGAAGCTTGTTTCCGGTCCAGGGAAGGCATGGCTTGACAGTTCGGGCTGGACTGTTCCCATGAGGCACAGGGGTCAGACTGATTTGCATATGGCCATGTCTGAACTGGGGTGGCAGAGTGGGCTAAAGAACGGTGATGGATCAAACCCAGATCTGTTGACTGGGTGTGAGTGTTTGATTGGTTCTGATGCTCCGTCCATCACCACCCCCTTTTGTAAAGAGGAAACAAGGGCAAGCAGAACAGCATGGACCTTTGAGAAAATGACTACCAGTAATCATTCGCATCGAGCTCTTGAGGACATCGCTTCTCAGACATAACTTCCCAAAGAAACATGTAATAATCGCACCTTGCTGGAAAAAAAAGTTTTGTAAATACCAATGCTGTCCCAACCTACCAATAAAATCTCAACTGTATTCTACTCCCAGCAAAGTACTAAAAAAGGGGTTAAAGAGAAACATTCAGGCAGACTTGGAAGAATAAGGCTACTCCACAATCTCCAGTCAAGGTTCAGATATAAAAGCAATAAAAAGACTAACAGTCCTCTCCACAGCTTTTGCGGCTATAGATAGCAGCATCTTACTGACACCTTTGCTAAGGATGATGGAAATCTCAGGCACTGCCCTGGCAGTGCCCCAGAGAAGACATGATCCTTTCCCAACAATCCTACCATCAGGTCATAATTGTGACACAGGATTGTTCCAAGAACAAGATGTCCTGCTGAGTACCCCAGGGACTCCCCCGCTCTCTCTCTCTCACTTTCACTTTTCAATTCCTATATGCATCACCTAACGCTGGTGCTCGAACAACATCTGCAATCCCAAATGTTCATAGTCAATACCCAGCACTTGAGAGATGGACCAATACTATAAAAGAACTGGACAACATCCATTACCACATGAAGGAAAATGATCAACGCCTTGGTGGATGAAAAAACAAAGGCCTAACCCCAAACGCAGTATTTATAAGTGTGGTCCCTCGGCCTGCAATCCTGAATGGAGTTTGAAATCTGACGAATGAAACTAATTTTGGGCATAACATTCCATTCTTAAACCCCCCTCCCTCACAAGAACAAACAAAGGTTATGGGAATAAATGTATAACTTTCCCACAATGTACAATGTACATGGGGACCTTATCACCCCTGTAGTCGAGTTATAGTTGGGCAACTGGAACCAAGTTTATACAGGCCTCAAACCAACAAGCTACAAACAGTGCAAAACCAGGCAGCTAAACAACCTCAACAAACACATCATTAAATCCCATAACACTCACTTAGGTGAGCAAGATGAGGTCTGACAATCTACCAAACATGTTCAAATTTATTAAACAAAGAGGTAGGTCCCTTGGATGGCGGGTCCCTGAATTGCAACAAGGCATCCGAAATATACATGAGACCACAATCAAACCACTTTATCCATGGTTTCAACTAGCACTAAGCGACAAAGGTCTAATTTCCCAAGTAACATCAGAAGGAGGCCCACCCCCAACAAATGGCCATCTCACTTTGTTTACATGTTTCTGTGGTCCCAAACATTAGCACCAGCTCTGCTAACTCTACCTAGAGATCAGCTTATATCCTACTATATCACATACTGCACTCAGGTGTAACTGGAAACAATGTGTATTTTTGATAAGGCGTTTTGAAGTGGGAACTCTTTAAAATGTTCTGCACTATATAAAACAAATACAATACATATTATAGTGTATTACAGAAATAACCGGCAGCTAGAGCATCTTATACCAAATGCACTGAATACCTCCATACGTCACTTCCTTTGGAGAACATGGAGGAGCGGATCACCTCGGGCGCCATCCACGCGTACGTCCCAGCCGCGCTCATTTTGGTGGTTCGATGCCACTCTCTTGCCAGGCCAAAATCTGTAATCTTCAATGTTTTATTTCTCAGATCAGCATTCTCTACCTTCTCCAGTAATAGAACTGAAATACAAAGAAGAAAACAAACATATAAAATTAGTCAAGATTATGATGGTCGTAGCTCATCCAAGCCACGGAGAGATGCCCTTCCAGAAAATCACTTCATTGGGACCGAAGGGGGTTTTACTAGGAGAGGTTTAGCGCAAGCTCAATTTGTATCTTTTAAGCAATAGAGAAGCATATAAATATTAAAAATCAAAGTCAGATTGCCTAAAAAAACCTTATTTAAAGTTTAAGGTTTAATAAGCTTTTTCCAAAATTAACGATTTTGTCTTTTAAGATTTCTCTTTTGCTTCTTACCCACGCCACAATCATTTTCTAACCATATCTTATCACTTCTGTATTTTCTTTTTACTAGGACTATCATCTATTTGGGGATTTGAGTTCAATTTCAGAAACCGGAAGTGACTCATAGGTATTAGCACCCCGAATATTTCATGAACTCTACTTCAAAACTTCTACAACTTTTCAGTCGATATATTTGGAAAAACGTTCCTTAAAAGTCATCATATGGGCTTTCCCGGTGTGACTCAGAAAGAAGTACTGATACTGAGGGGCCTGTTCACACCTCTATGAACTTCGCTAAAGGAGACTTTTGGGGATTTTAATTAATCTGGACAATCAGTTATTTGGTAAATCGACCAATATTGTGTGCAGGGGATTTTCATTTTGCTGTGCTGTCCTTACTGAGTAGAGCAAAGAATGTCGGCCAATCACATGCTTTAATCGTACTATGGCCCTTGCATGTACGGTGCAACTGTGGGTCACACTGTGCTCACACCATCTGCCCAGCAACTGCTAAACAAATAAAAGAACAATGCAGTGCATAGTGACTCCACCTGAATGTTTTAATGAGGAACAATTTATAAAATATTACACATGAATGCCCAAACCAGAGTACAACACGATTTATCCACACATTCATAGAAGGGAATAAAACATTAACACCGACATTAATTGTATACCACATGTTCCCACCCACCTTGCCATAGGGCATACAGAAGGACTGCTAAGGCTGTCGGGCTCCCACAGGCGGGGATGCATAAGGAACCTGGAGAGGGCCACTGGGCAAGAGCGTGAGTTCCCTGCATGCACTTGAGGCCCCCAGGGCGGTCTGGGGGTCCTAGGCATGACATGGTCAGCTGTTCTGCTGTTCTATGTAGGGAGGCTCCTTATCTCGGACTGGGGGGCTTTATTAATCCATGTGGGATAAGTCACAGTTTTGTGATATATTGGTGTTTGGTGCTTGAATGTTTAGGTGCACGCGACTGCAGAAGGAATATTTCTATTTCGAAGCACCTAACATCTATTCCCACACACCAGGATCCCCATATTAGAGACTGAGAGTCATGCACGTTGGCTTTATAAAGCGATCGACAAGACCACAAATGCCTCTCGCGAGAACATATGAGCTCCTGACCTCAGCCGCGGCCGCTGCAGGTAGGAGCGGTGGAATGTGAGGGAGATGAGAAGCCCAGTGAAGCAGAATGCACGCAGGGGAAACAGCATCAACAACGCTGTCATTAGCACGAAGGTCCTTTGCCTTTTCACAAGCACGTAAAGTTAATTTACGGTTAGTCTAAGAGAGAGAGAGAGAGAGAGAGAGAGTGTGTGTGTGTGTGCGCGTGCGCGTATGTCTGACATTTAAGGGTTTGGGTTTAGGACTGTGTAGGAGTTTAGTGATGGGTAAAGGCAGGGCTTTAAGTGGGATGAAAAACTGGGGGGGTCCCTCAAAGGGGCGTGGCCAATATAATTAAGGGCGGGGCTTAAAAACACAAATTAACAATCATACCTACAACAAGTCAGGATTATTGGCTTTGTCAATGGTTGTTAGTTGCACAAGATAAATAAGCAGCAACTAAGGCTTGTATATAATATTGAAAAAGCTTCAACTTAAAGCCCTGGTGACACCACGACAATGTTGCTGCTCCCGAGTTTCAAAAAGAGAAGGGAAATTCAGAGAGAAAAAAACTCTCTTTAAAGGATTTCCCTTCCCCTACATCACTTACCTGACATGACGTCATGCTATAACTTCTCCACTACTGAGAAGTGAGCAGTGTGAGCATGCGCACATCGATGTACCTGCTGTCACTGCAGTCAGGAGAAAAACGGACCGCCTGTGCCAGGGCACAAAACAGAGCCCAAGAGAGACCCGTTTCGAGGCCCCCTTTAAAAAACTGCCGGTGCTCAGCACCGGTGAGAACCGGCCCACTTAAAGCCCTGGGTAGGGGTATAGGTATATTTAGAGTTTAGGGGTGGGTAAGGGTGTTTTAGGGTTATGGGGTGGGTAGGAGTATTGGGTGGTAAGGGTATTTTTAGGGCTTAGGGGTGGGTAGGGGTATTGGGTTGTAAGGGCGTTCCAAGGGTTTAGGGGTAGGTAAGGGTATGGAGTGGTAAAGGTATTTTTAGGGTTGAAGGAGGGTAATGGTATTGGTTGGTAAAGGTATTTTTAGGGTTTTGCAGAGGGTAAGGGTACTGGGTGGTAAGGGTGTTATTAGGGTTTAGGGGTGCGTAAATATATTGAATGGTAAGGGTAGTGAAAAAAGGGGCGGTTGTGGGGTCTCGCCCCCAAAAAAAAAAAAATATATATATATATGTGTGTGTGTGTGTGTGTAACACCTACCTTAATTATACTGACCTGTGTGGTAAAGACATATGCATGGTAAAAGGCATATGATGTGGTAAAGGCATGTGTTATTAAAAAATGTGTGTTAATGGCATGCATGGTAATGGACGCTGTTGTAGTGTCATAAAACCTCACACAGACGAGCGTTGTCTGCAGGAAACCCATTTGTCCAGGGTAAAGAGATGAAGGGTTCAGAATCAATGGAGGGTACAAATGTTTTGAATGTCATACACTCCCTGTGATAGGGGAGTGATGGTATGGATAGAGGCTGGTGTACCTTTTGCAGCAAACCAAGTTAAAACTGGTCTGAAGGTGAGATTTGTAGTAGTGGAAGGGTTATTAGATAGCAAACCGCTAGTGGTATTCAGCATATATACTCCAATGCCTCAAAGGCAGATGTGTTTTGCAGGTGCAATTGCCTCCTCTTGCTCAGACCTCAGCCATATGAGGTGGGTAGGTCGAGGGGAGGCTGACAATAAATGCACGGACATAGATAAAGACAGCTGATTCCCTCCCTTACCTCAAACAGTCATGTCCGCTCATTTTGCAAAATGGCCATTAACCTAACCATGGCGTGCAATACACGCTGATGCCGATGCATACTCGTTCTATTCGGCAGTGCATGGCCTGCATTCTGGACTGGACATGACAGGATATCTACAGCGGAGTGCCTCGCGTTGTCTGATCATGCCATTTAGTAGCACATGTAACCTGGAGGAAGTAACAAACAACTATTCCCACATGGATATTGCAGACTGATTCGTTAACTGACCTACCCTTTGCAGAGGAGATCAAGGGACACATATAACAATATTTTACCATCAATGCCAGCGCCACAGATGACCACCTCCTAGAGTGGGATGCCTTTAAAGTTTACATAAGAGGCACATGCCTAATGACTGCTCATCGAGTGCGCTTCGTAATCACGAAAGGCATCCTGAGACAGGACGTCATATAAGAGAATTAAAGCTAGAATCCACATGCAGAGCTCAGTTACAGGCAAATCATACATGTACTAACAGGAGCATGGGAAATGTATGAATTGCCTAGGATTGTTTCTCTACAAAGAGGTTGCTGAGATCTCCAGACAGCCACATAGTTATTATGCTGATGAAATTAATGCATAGTACAACAGAAAACTCAACAGCGTACCCCGCCCTCCTCGATAGGCGTCTGCACTGTATACAGGCACTCAAAGGCTTGAACACACTTAACCTACTGCAATCAGAGGAGCTTGAGACACCTATCACAATCGAGGAGGTCAGGCAGATGATGAAAGATCTGACGACTGGGTCACATTTGAAATGACCTTTAGTGCTACTCTGGCTCCTACACTGCAGTCTATGTACGCAGAGGTGCATGATCAGGGCACAATACACCCACTCCAAGAGGGATTGCCCGAACCATGTCAAGAGCATCAAGCTTTATCATCACACTGCACTCTATCTATGCTTAGACATGGAGAGAACATTAAAGATCCTGGATTGGGAATACCTGCTCATTGTACTACAAGAAATGGGCTTAGGCAGGCACATACTAAAGTGGATGAAACTCGTATGTATCCCAAGGCCAGAGTTATGAAAACTGTATCAAACAACTGGAATATACACAAAAGAACACATCAGGGCAGCCCTCTCTAACCTCTCCGGTATAACTTGGCTATGGAGCTACTAGCAGCCATGAACAACCGGTAATCCAGATAAGGGACTATGGGAATATGATATCCCTCTTCGACAACAATGTCATGTTGTACCTACACGATGCTGGGAGTGTGTGTGGGAGAGGGGGGTAGTTATAAAGCAGGCCCTGCAGGTGCTAACCGTCAGATAAGGATGGGCAAAGGTAATGAATGGAGAAAGCACTGATGAAGCGCGCGGAAGGGAGAGCACAAATAAAGGAATGGGAGGGAATGCTCCAGAATTACTACACCGGACTCCCTTGATTGGTTTCAAATGTAACTACCATGGCGGCCTTGTCACCTTGGCTTCCATCTTTCAATTATGATTAGAGGAGCAAAATGGAGGGGGTGAATTACGAAAGTTGCAAACATACGAGAAGTTGCGATCCAGGTTCGAGTCTCGGGGTCGACTCAACATGATGTGATTCTGGGCATGCTTTCATCACGGGGAGGTTTAGTGATTTGCCCGGAATCACAGGAGGTTGCGCCGATGCGGAGACTCTAACCTGGATCCCTAGTTCCAAAGTGGGCAGCTCTGACTTAATGCTACATCTGCTCCCGTGCTCTCAGGGCACGCGCTCAAACTGAGAGTTTTCATGTAAGATGGACCCCCTGCTCTCACAGACCTATTCTACATGGGCACACCCCCTCCTTTAGGGAAGGGCAGATTAATTTAGTCCTTAACTACTGAGCTCAGCAGTGAAGGCATCAACGAAACATAATAAAGAACCTTTAAGTCCTAATCAAAACTCTGGGCACTTGAATATAACCGACTTAATAAGAGTGGAAGAATCATTAGTGGACTGTTATCCCATTTGTTTTGAAGCTTTATTAGAAACGTGCAGTCATCCCATTTCTCTTAACCAGCCCCCTTACTTCCCTCCAGAAGCAGAGGCGGCTCGGGGTGCATCAGCACGCGCCACAGGCCTCACCCGGTGATCAGCAGCATGAGTATAGCCCTCACACCCGCTGATCAGCAGCACTCGCCACAGCCCTCACCCGGTTTGCAGCAGCACCCGCCACATCCCTCACCCCAGTGGTTCCCAAACTTTTTTGACCCGTGGCTCCCTTAACCCATTGGCCATTGCCCATGGCTCCCCACCGTTATTTTTTTTTTTAGGGTGGGGTGGATGTAAGCCCGGTCTCTGGAGTACTTGCATTTTTCTCCCTGAATATAATTGGGATGAAGCTAATGAAGGTATTATAATCATATACGCAGGGGGTTTCATATTACTAAGGCATCGCCTCTAATAAAATTAAAATATTCCTAGTTACACTTCTTTGCCCATGCCTTTTTTAGAGTACCCTCTCAAAATGTTTCATCCCACTTACAATACTAGATAGCACCCCAATGCATGTAGGCCCGTTTGTGTTTGTGCGCTTGAAGAATATTTGCATGCACTTCCATTTCTACCCATGTCATACGTGCCAACACACCTGTCTCAGCAGGGTGCCTCATGATTTTTTAAACCACATACAGCTTCAACTTTGCTGTCTCCTCCCTAAAATTGCCTCCAAATCAATGCAAGTAAAATAAATTCCTCTGAATTTTTATTTTTTTTAAACGCCACTCTTTCTTGCTTCCAAATGTTGGCATTATGCTGTATATGGTATTTTACTACCCTGTGCTCAAGGAGAGAGCAGGCCTGTCTGGAAATGTGTGTGTACTGAAAGAAATGTATACTGGAAGTATCTATGATTCAAGTGCAAATGTCAATACCTAATAATACTTAGTGTGTTTAATAGACAGGACAACTATACTTTCCTGATAACTTGCATTGGTGTAAAATGCATTTGGAAAAAACAAAACTATTAACAAGTGCAGTAAAATAAATCAGGCATCTTCTGCTTACTTTGGGAGTGTTGGAACGTGAAGATCCAGTGAAATATGGAGGTCATCTACCTCGACATGCCATCAATTAAGCACTACGTTTACAGCTTTAGGCATGTGACTTACAAATCATCGACATCATGCGTTTAAGTCTAATTAGTTTAACTGAAGCCAACAAACCCTTCAACTTTAAATGCATTAAAATGCTAGGTGCGCGGATCCCCTGGCTAGGTTTCACGGCTCCCTAGGGAGCCACGGCACACAGTTTGGGAACCACCGCCTCACCCAGTGATCAGCACCACGCGCCACAGCCTTCACTCGGTGATCAGCAGCACGCGCCACAGGCCTCACCCGGTGTGCAGCACGTTTGCGGGCCTTAGCATTCGGACAGGGTTTGCTTGGGCCAATGCAGCTGAGCCTGCATGAAGCTGGGGCTCCCGGGACGGTATCGGATATCACAGCAGTGCGCTTCATGAGCTCAGCAGACCCGCCCTACCCAAGGACAGCAAGCGCAGCCCAGCTCTGGCAAACAGATCTACTCAGAGCCGGACTGGGAGCTGAGAGCGGCCCTGAAAGCAACGCAGCACCAGCTGCCAGCACTCAATCACCATGCACAACCAGCAAGCGCGAGCCTGTGCAGGAGGGTCTGGGGGATGCTTCCCTGAGTAATGACAAAGACAATAGGTTTCATTTTTGTATGGTGCGTGCAGAGTCACACGATACAGATACAAGTGCATACAACATGCACACTGACCAAAGACCTCAAGGCGCTCACTTTTACAGTTACAGTGTGCGACAAACATACAGGTGCCCAAGCACATAGACCAACAAAAATTGCCAGTGCTTAAATTGAGCGAATGCTTTCCGGTGGGGCCACCAGCACTCATTTTAGGGGACCAGAACTTATTTTTCGACATCAGACATTTACAGAGCACACGAAAGGCACAACACAAAAGGAGAATTAAAGAGGCACGAGGAGGTTGCAGGATTCTGCAGCCTTGGTATTGGGCGCGTCTACATTTAACACCGCAGGCCGCAGACTTCTGAGCAGAGGTTAGGGCAACGACACTCATTCATTTACAAATCAAGCACTGAACACTACTCACTGCTGCTACGTCATCAAGGGCTTCCAGACCAGGCTGTCAGGGCTCTCTGAGAGCCTGTCATTGCAGCATTGCTGGTCTGCTTTCACTGAATGCAGACAGCACAGCTGCAGGAGGGGAAAGAAATACAGGGAAGGTGGTGGGGGTTGGTTAAGGTGAAAAACATCCCCAAAATTCACTGTTACCCATCTATAATTCTATATGTTATATGTCTCTTTGTAAGGTTGTCCCTTTAACACCCTGACCTTATATTATAGCTTTCCTCTCCCTGGCTCAGACTAACTAGCCTGTCCCTCTGGAATTCCCCTGGTGGGCAGAAGGGTAGGGGGCTGCTTTCCGGGCTAGAAAGGGTGCCTTGATCTAACTCTGTGAGGGTCCATGGCCATTGTAGCCACAGACACCTGCCAGTGACCATAACTGTGTATGTGGAGTGCTTGCGTCTCTGATTTAAAGCTACACTCTTTTGCAGGTACCTTGCCTTCCCAGGTCAGAAAAACAAGTGACCTGTGAATCTGTACTGCGCACACGCGTGCTTCTAGAACGGCGGATCTTAACCTGTGGCCCGCAGACCCCTCAGGGTCCGCAATACACAATCAAGGGGTCCGTGATTGTTTATAGAATTAAATAATAATGACAGAATAATAAAGTATATATTCATAAAAAAAGAAGAATTAAAAATAAAGTTTTGTAAATATGAATGAATTTACAATTGGAGGCTAAAAATAAAGGTAGCATCCTTAGCCTCATTTGTGGGAGGAGAGAGCAAGTACAGTAAATAGGGTCTAGTATGGGTAATTGGTGGCCTCAAGTGAAGCACTAGTATGTGCGGACAAAAAGAGAGCATGCATTAGAGCAAAAAAGATAAAGTGATGTGCTAGAGTTTAGTATATTGCGTCATCTTTTAGAAATAAAACCAGATTTTGAAAAGCTTCAACCTTTTCGTTACAATGAAAATTTCGATTTTTGATTTTTTTTGTTTATATAAATGCAATAAACTATTTCGAAATTTGCATATTTTTTCGATCCTTACTTGATTCTGCATTTTTGCGGATCGTTTTTGAAGTTCAAATCTTCCAGTAAGGGTCCCCAGTAGCCAAAATGTTAAGTACCACTGATCTTGCTTTCATCTGCAGGTGACAGTGCAGGAGTTAAGTACAAGGCGGAATTAGAAGCCCCCCTCCGTCCCCCCCAACCCCCTCCTTCACAGGAGTAAAATCAGAAGTACAGCGGAAATGAGGAGCTGGGTGCCTGGGCCACGCAGCTCTAGTGTGCAACCCCAATAAAGTTCCTTCCACCCTCATAGGAGGGTGAGCAGAAGAGGGACTCACGCTGACAATAATGCTTGCATTAAAATTGGCTTGTCATATTGGGGAAATGTGGATCGATTCAAGCCAATGTTGCTGTGCATATCTGAACCATGTGGATTCGGGCCTGGCAGTGGTGCTGTACATAACAGATTAAAAAAAAACAATGGATGGACAGAATGCTGATCACATTTTTTTCTTTTTGCTCCCTATGCCATTCCAGTTCAGACCCAGCCATACACAAATCAGTCCTGACCCGGTTCCCCATGGGAACAGTCCAGCCTGAACTGCCAAGCCAGGAAACAAGCATCCTGGGACCGGTTTCAGGGTAACACCCCTCATCAGCCAGGCTAGCTTGAATCCAGTGGCATGGAGAGCACGGGATCCACGCCTGGGCATACCCGTCCCACTCGAGGTGACAAATGCAAAAAGAACAGTTGATGGAAGGGACAGTGTGCATTCTAGTGTAATGTACATGGTGCAATAAAAAACGGTAAATGTGGAGTCTGTCATGATAGGTCTTTTACACACCCGGGCACCATGGCTTCTGGCATGACCTGGTACTTTGCATATGTGCAAAAAGCGGTTTCAGGTACTGCAGAACTATTTTTAAATATTGGGACAATGTTGACGACTTTGGGGAAACACTCGAAGATGGAACTTTACTGGGTATTGGGGCAGTGATCGCTAAGAGGGACATTGCTAGACATTGGTGCTCTCCAACTGCACCCCACTCCTACCCCACGGCCAGCTAGCAAACAGCAATGGACTGGTGCGCTAAACCTGAAGAGACCATATACCTATTTCGTGGCTGCCTGCAGAAACATAGAAATGAGGGTGAACTGGTGGGGATAGTGTGACCTATGAAGAAGTAAGGCGGGCACTCCTTTTAGGGTATTTGATTTTACTTAGGTGGGACATGTTGAATGTATATACTATATACAAAAATCAATAACATTTGTTTATAAAAAAAAAATACTGGGACAATGTAGGAATTGCCACAGCAATATGTGGTTTTCATACTGAGGCAATGTGGATCATGGCAGTATTAGAGGAATATTGGTCCGCGGATTGGGCATTCTGAAGCATTAATTGACCAACTCCCTCCCAAATAATTTATATGATTGGAGAGGCAACTTTCACATAGTTCGTGTCTACTGGATAGTCTCATCTTATGTTCTTCTTTAGAAGCCAGGCTGCTCTTCATGGTATGAGGAACCATATAGGATTTTAAATTTGATAGCCTGTTCCACAGATATTCCAGTGCCTTCTTGGACTTGTAATTAGTGCACTAAACCTGAAGAAGAAAATACGTTGGCACTATCCTATAGACTCTAACTATGTGAAAGTTGCACCTCCAACACCATAAAAATGTTTTCCAAGTTTAAAGTGCATTTCTGTTCACTAGTTACTGTGCATGATATATTAGGAGGTGGGGTGTACCGCTGCAGCTGTCTTTTATGGTTGACAATCCCTTTTAAATAATGGTAGTTCTCTCTCCCACTTGTCAATATCACTAGTCCAAACCAGCTCTCATCTGTTCCAATCTGGTGTAATTATAAAACAAAGTTATCTCCAACCATCCCAGTCTAGACATTCTCTCTGCAGTTCCAGAGCTATCTAAGGGTGTCTGGTGGCAGAGGCAGGAAGGCCTTGGCCTCAAGGAGCAGCAGGTGCCCTCTGCCCCACATGCAAGGGGGAAGCAAGGACTCTCCCCAGCTGCACGGCCTTGCTTCCCTGTTTGCACCTGGTTGATGAACAGTTGCCCAATCCTTCAACACGACCCAAGATCAGCGCGCAGACCCGGATTCCTATCAGCTTGGCGAGGAAGCAATCAACATGGAATATTCTCATACAATATGTTGCGCCATAGCATAAGAAAACCAGAATTGAGAATGTTTGAATAAGCACTTAGGGAAGAATACTTGCAACTAATTTTAAATCTAATCACATATGCACACATTTAGGGAAAAAAGCAGATCAAGATGGCCGGGTATTTAGCATTCACTAAGTTCCTGCAAAGACTTCCAAGCTACTGCTTACACCCCACTCGCTCAGGTGAATGAGTCGACAGCAGGACTGTTATCCCACATGTACCAGGGATTTACGGGACTAGTTACACAAGCAGACATGGCAGCCTGTGCCCTTCCCTCAGGCCTTCAGTAAAGCCACCTACGGTTCCCCAATGGGACTTGAGCACAGCAGGACACTGGCCCGCTGCACTGCAGGGAGCCCAAAGCCCTAAACTTACTTTACCTTTCTACCCCTAGTGCTAGGAGGTCAGACTCAAAGGACACATCCCCTCGAAGGACATAGCAAGGAACGTGAAGGGATTTCAGTGGTTTGCTATGACACATGGGGTACAGACTGATCAAACCCAAAAAATCACGTCACACGCACACATCTGGCAAGCGCGAGATCTCGGTGAGCGCGCTCTTAGGATCCGGCCCCCCGGACTCGCGCCACACCCCCATAGTCCGGTCCAGTAGCCTGACTGGCTACTGGCCGGACGAAGTACTTCCGGGTTGCTCATGTCGTGTGTCCGGCCGGAGCAGATAGCTTTAGGGGTGGAGCCAGGGGGGGGGGGGGGGGGCTATTTAGACCCTGGCTCCACTTCCACTCTTCCTCTTTTTGTGGCAACTCTTTTGGCACAATTAGGCGCACCGGCATTGGGGAACCCAGGTAGCAGTGCGACGGTAGCGCCTGGGGCGTCATCAACGGGCACGGGAAGTGTGCTCGGCAAATTGAATAAACAAGTGGCCCTCTTGGGCAAAGCGCAAGAAAAGGATGCGAGCACGCCCCTTCCGGCGGTGGGTCAAGAGGCCCCCACCCAACCATTGACAACTGGGGTTGCTCCAGGTAAGGCAGTGGAGTGTTCAAGCAAAGAAGTAGATAACGGGGTAAAGGCAATTGGTGGTCATGATGCAGTGTTATCTAAGCGGGGTAAATTGGCAGCACATGTTACACAGGACACGAGAGAAAAGATTTGGAAGGGGGAATTTGTCGATATATTCGCCTTAATTAGACCAAAGAGGAGGGAAGTGGAGCCTAGAGAGAAGGACGGGAAAGAAGGTTCCTTCAGAGATAGGAAACCAAGGGTAGAGGAATCAATCACTAATTGGTTGTTTGGTTTCAATGTTTTTTCCATAGTAATGTTGGAAAAGAAGTCTGAATTAGCAATACCCCTGATATGTTATGCGAATAAGATTTTAAAGGCACAGACAATGTATGGGGGAGTAGCTTGGTTGGATTACGATAGGGACTTTAGATGGGCCAAGGGAGATTACCCTGACATGGGCTGGGACCAAACAGAAGTAAATGTATGGTTAGAGAGCGTCAATAATAAAGCTCCCATGAAACAGCCCTTTCAGACTTCCCAAGGGGGCAGGGAGAAAAAAGGAATGTGTTGGGCTTTTAACCAAAAAACGTGTACCTGGCCCCCAGAGGCATGTCAATTCAAACACGCATGTGCATACTGCGGCCACCCTTCTCATCCCGAGTTTAAGTGTATTAAGAAGTCCAAAGAAAAAGGGAGAGAGTCAAAGCCACCTCCTCAGCAGTAAACTACCCACGCCAGTTGACATAGGGAGGCTGATTTTCTGGCTGAGTCAGTACCCTGACAGGAAGGCAGCCAGGACATTGTATGAAGGGTTCTCCACAGGCTTCCGCATTCCAGCGCAAGGGGTGCCCCCAGTGGGTTATTGCAATAACCTGTTGTCAGCACGCATGTACCCTATGGTAGTGTCACAGAAGGTCGATAAGGAAAGGGTGCTGGGGCGGGTGGCTGGCCCGTTCACTGCGCCTCCATTGCCAGGATTTGTGTGTTCACCTCTGGGCGTGGTTCTTAAAAAGGAGCCAGGCCAGTTCAGGATGATTCATAACTTATCAGCACCAATGGGGGCATCGGTGAACGATGCTATAGACTTAGGGCCCAACGCCTTCATGGCAAAGACGGACATTGAGTCAGCTTTCCAGCTCTTGCCGGTTCACCCCGAGGATTATCATTTGCTAGGTTTTCAGCTGAATTCCCACTTTTATTATGACAGGTGTATGCCAATGGGGTGTGCTGTGTCGTGCAAATACTTTGAGATGTTCAGCTCTATGCTGCAGTGGTTGTTTGTCTTCAGAACAGGGCACAAGGACATAGTACACTACCTAGATGACTTTATGATCATGGGCCCCCCAGCATCAGGCAGGTGTGGCCAGGCCTTGAGCAAGCCAGTAGCTATGTTTGATGAGCTGGGGGTGCCATTGGCCCCCAGTAAGACGGTGGGTCCTGCTACTAGTATGTCTTTCTTGGGCATTGAGATAGACACAGTAGTGGGGAAATGCAGGCTGCCATTGGACAAGGTACAGGCTTTCTCGCAAGCAATAGATTCTGCTCTGGCAGGACCCAAAGTCACGCTGCATCAGCTTCAGGTTCTAGTGGGCCAGTTGAATTCTGCCTTAAGGATCATCCCGATGGGATGCCCCTTCTCAAGGTCAATTGCACGGGCAATGGCGGGGTTGACTCAAAAGCATCATCACATGCGACTACAGGCTGATGTGAAGGAGGACCTGAGAGTATGGCGTAGTTTCCTGAGTGACTTCAATGGTAAGGTAATCTGACCTGGGCCGGCAATATCCAGCACGGACTTGGGCTTGCTCACGGATTCAGCATTGGTTTTGGAGCAGTGTTGGGGTCCCACTGGTGCTGGGGCGATTGGCCTGCATCTTGGCATGACAGCGGCTTGACCAGGAACATAGCCTTTTGGGAACTGTTTCCTATAATAGTGGCAGTAGACATTTGGGCTGGATTCTTCAAGAACAAATCAGTAATTTTTTGGTCAGACAACATGGCGGTGGTAGAAGCTATCAATAGGCAGGCAGCTACCTGTAAACATGTTTTGAGGTTGTTAAAACATCTAGTTTTGGCTTGCTTAAAGCTCAATCTGCTTTTCAAAGCGGCACATATTCCAGGTGTTCAGAATCAGGCTGCTGATGCTTTGTCTCGCTCCAAGTTGCAGGATTTCCGAAGGTATCACCCTCAGGCAGAGGAGCAGATGACTGTGTTCCCGAAATCTCTGTGGAAGATTGGAGCCCCGGCCTAGCAGGCCTGGTGGGAGTGTCATTAACCGATCGCACTAGAAGAACTTACCAACAACAGTTCAAAGCATACAGGATATTTGCTAAGCGCACAGGCCGGGCGACCCTTTTTTCCACAGGGGCGCTCTGCGAATTTTTACTAGATCTAAAAGATCAGGGAAGGCCAGCATCTTACGCCAGGGCGCATGTGACGGCGATAGGCTTCTTTGCTAAATTAGCGGGACAACGTGACCCCGGCACAGCTTTTGTAGTAAGGAAAGCGCTGTCTGGCTGGGCTAGGCTAGAAGGGGTCAAAAAAGATAGTAGAAGGCCTTTGGATGCAAAAACTCTGGGTGACATTCTGGGGGTACTACAGACGGTATGCTCTTCTTATTATGAGAGCATCTTATTTGGGGACTTTACCCCTGCTGACGCGACACATATGATGTAGTTCAACCGGGAACGGTGGCTATAAGGTCACTAGGATGCGTAATGGATATTCTCAGCTCATATGTGGGAACTGAGCGTCACTATCAGAGGACTTTATTTGTGGTTGTGATGAAATGTTGGAAATTGTCTCGCACACGTATGTAAATGATGTGGGTAATAAATAATAAAACAGATTTAAACAAAAAAATGAGAGCATCTTATTTGGGGCTGCATTTACTTTGGCTTTTTATGATGCTTTTCGGCTGGGGGAATTGGTGGGGACCTCCAAACTAGACCACGCGGGGGGGGCTCCAGTGGCAGGACACAAAGTTAGTCCACAGGGGCCTGGTGGTGTCTCTGAGGAAATCCAAGACAGATCAGTTGGGGAAGGGGGCCACGATTCGCTTGTCCCCCGCGCCTGGTGAGGAGATTTGCCCGGTAGCCAGGATGGAAACATAATTGGCGATTCGTCCATCAGGCAGTGGTCAGGCCCTATTCATACATGAACAGGGTGAATGCCTGTTGCAGTACCAATTCAGGGCGGTGTTTGGGCGTGCGCTGGTGTGTCTGGGTCTGGATTCTAAGGGGTATTCATCACACTCGTTCAGAATTGGGGCGGCAACGCTGGTAGCGGGCGCCGGCTTACCAGCTGAGGCGGTTAAAAAGGTGGGGTGCTGGTCATCGGCCTGTTTTAAGTGCTATGTGTGGCCCGAATTACTGTAGGACAAAGGACCGATATATTGTTGTGACCATGCTGACGTTTCCATTTCTCTTCCTGCTACTAGTATGTCCTCAAAGGTGATATGGGTGTTGGGACACTCGTTCGTGTGGCGTGCCACAGTTCGGCTATGGCAGAAGCGAGTGTCGAAACCGCCTGGTTTAAAGAGAACGTCGTTCCTATGGCGAGGCGTCGGCGGCCTGCGAATTCGGCAGTTGCGGCAGCTGATTGAGGAGACGAGGGAACACGAGGGACATCAGTCCCCGGATTTGATTATCCTACATTTGGGCGGAAATGACATGGTGGAGTTGGGACGCATGGCAGTCAGGGAAGCCTTACTGACCGAATTCGTCTGGCTAGGGAGAGCATTTCCTCTGGCTCGGATTGCATGGTCTTGCATGATACCTCGCCGGACATGGACTACTGGAGTCAGATCTCGAGCTTTGAACGTGTCGGTAAGGTGCCTCAACGGCGAATTGGCCAAGTTGTGCTCAGGTCCGGGCTGCTTGTGTCACATTCCACATAGACTAATCATACTGTCGAACATTGGCACAGATGTGTGGATCAAGGGGATCTGGTCTTTTGTTCAGAACTTGTTTGCAGGTGGGGAGGGTGAAGGACCTGTGGGCCCTGGTCACCCTAGTGGCGGAAAGAGGCCACAGAACATTGATTTTCAGGGTTAACGGGAGGCCTGCTTACATACTCCCGAGGCCAGCACTGAGGGGAGAGACGGTAAGCTCTCCGCAGGGAGAATGGGGACACAGGCTGGGGAGGCAAGGGCACCAGGTCACACGAACCTCCTTGGCAGCCTGGCGGTAGAGTGGTGGGCCCCCGGAAATGACGGACAAGGACCGAGGGCTGGGGGCTCACCGCTCAAGGACACAGGTGGGTTGCGCCTTGCGTGGTTCTCAGATAGGAGATGCGAGCCAGAGGGCCCCTTGGTGCTGGAGGAAGTAGATATTGCATAACCAGTGGTTATGATCAGTGGTAATACTTGTAAATATTAAAATTGTGAATATTGAATGATAAATGTGAATTTTTTAAAAATGTTATTGTCATGTTTATGAATGTTTTAATGGTTATTAAACATGGCCGTTTTTCCCACACTCTTGGACTGTATAGTTTTATTTGTGGGATTGCATGAGGTTGTGGCGGGGGTCTTCCTGGGGGATCTGGGCTCTATGGCAAGTGCGAGATCTCGGCAAGCGCGCCCTTAGGGCCCGGCCCCGCGCCACACCCCCATAGTCTGGTCCAGTAGCCTGACTGGCTACTGGCCAGACGAAGTACTTCCGGGTTGCTCATTTCGTGTGTTCGGCTGGAGCAGATAGCTTTAGGGGTGGAGCCGGGGGGGGGGGGGCTATTTAGGCCCTGGCTCCACTTCCACTCTTCCTCTTTTCCAGCTCTGAACCCCTCGACCAGTGAATCCAATCTATCTCCCACCCACCCGTCCCTGAGATTAGTGGTTTGGGGTAGGTTAGGAGGGGTAATGGCGGGAAAGAGGCCACATAACATTGATTTTCAGGGTTACCGGGAGGCCTGCTTATATACTCCCGAGGCCAGCACTGAGGGGAGAGATGGTAAGCTCTCCACAGGGAGAATGGGGACACCGGCTGGGGAGGCAAGGGCACCAGGTCACACAAGCCTCCTTGGCAGCCTGGTGGTAGAGGGGTGGGCCCCCAGAAATGACGGACAAGGACCGAGGGCTGGGGGCTCATCGCTCAAGGACGCAGGTGGGTTGCGCCTTGCGTGGTTCCCATATAGGGCATGCGAGCCAGAGGGCCCCTTGGTGCTGGAGGAAGTAGATATTGCATAACCGGTGGTTATGATCAGTGGTAATACTTGTAAATATTAAAATTGTGAATATTGAATGTTAAATGTGAATTTTTAGAAAATGTTATTGTCATGTTTATGAATGTTTTAATGGTTATTAAACATTGCCGTTTTTCCCACACTCTTGGACTGGTTATTTTCGATTGTGTGATTGCATGAGGTTGGGGCGGGGGTCTTCCTGGGGGGTCCGGGCTCTATGTCTTCTGGCAATTACAGCACTTTCAAGTGCAAACTGCCGGCGCATACCTCATGAAACCTAATAAGCTGTCAGGGATAGCAAGAGGGCACACAGAGACAGTCTAATGTTAACCATCGAACTGCCATTAGTAGATGTAATTTTGAAATTTAAAATATTTGATTTGCTCACTTACTGCATAAAGGTCTCTGAACGTCCCAAGAGGCATGATGAGCAACTCACCCTTAATCGTCAAAGAAAAAATCTTCAAGCACTGCTATGTGCAACCATATGAGCGTTAAATACCAGCTTGTGTATAGACTTGTGAAGTGCCTGCCACCCATCAGAAAGAACAGATGTATCACATTCGCATTTTCGTTAAGAGGCACGTTAAAGCCTGAAGCATACTCATCACACATGACACAGCCATGTCTAGTGTCAACCCATATGCACCAGCGATGGCTCTGACTGCCTGCACTGGTTAACGGAATTGATTGATTGTTTCTGCAGTGGCAAGGCACTGTGCTACAGAAGGGCTGTGGAGAGCATGGTGGGTGGACAGCAGTGGTATTGGTGGGCTCCGTCACGTGACTGGACCCAGGCACAAGTGGTTACAGAGTCTGACACACAACATCACAATACACCAGGAAATCATCCAGTGTGGCATGTGTAAATATTATGACGTGAAGTGAGAAGAGTCCTGTGAGGTTGCACACTCAGAAATTGTATCCAAAAATTCTTTGATGGATTTTGCTTGTAAACAGGCCATATTCTATCCAGCTGGAGATCAAATGCATATTCAATTCTGCAAACATCAGAGGTGGTCTGTGGCCCCTTCTGCACAATTCTAAGTGCACATGTGCGCTACATCTCATGCACCACACGAAACTATAATGAACATTTCTCAAAAGAAGATGAATGCTCCTGGTATATTTATTTAATTAATCCGCTTATTCAGTGTCTTTGAGAGTGAATTCATTCACACATTTGCCCCTGCACGCCTATGCGTTTCGGACTGTGCCCTTCATCAGGAGAAATATGTGGCACATTACATAATTGTGTGAGTACCTACCAACTCTGTAAAGAAGCAACACATTTTGTGTTTTTTCAGGACTGCTGTAATGTGCACCATAGGCCCCGATGATGAGCATCTGAAATGCGCGGGCGCAGAGGCACATTTGTGCCCATCTACACTTTCAAGCACATTGAATTATTGAGATGACGAAATGCACTGCTTTGTAAAGAGGAGCAGTGCAAGCACACTCTCTTACTTTAGATACTCAATGGGTATGGTGAAGGCTTCCTTGGGTGCACATTTTCACAGTGGGAAAGACATATTCCTGGTTCAGCATCACTAATGAGATATTAGGAAAGTGCCACACCTGGTCAGAATAGGTGTTGCACCCAAGGAACAGATCTAGTGATATAGCACATGTTAAAACTCTTTGGGTTAACAGGACATTGGGGCTAGAACTATCAAAAAGATGCATTTGTATATCTGAGGAAGAAGCTGATGGTATTGGCAACCGTGGGTCTTCTTCAAACAATAATGACTGTTGTTTATTTAGCTGTACACTGAAAAAAGTAGCACGCCGAGTCTGGGTTCAATAGTTAAGGAACTTACACCATGTCCATCCAAGTTGTTAATTAAGACTATGCTGTGCACAAGAAGCAGAAAAACGCACACAATCTGGATGCATAATGTCTTTTATTCTACTAACGAAAAGTTTTTAAAGATTAGTGAAAGGTTTTTGAGGCAATGGGTTAATTTGGCTTTTTATTAATTCTGTAAAGTAAAAAGTTTTTTTCCTTTTTGAGACAGACACTGTTCAAGTGACTCACTTATTCAATTCAATCAAAAAACCCCCAAGAAGGGTCTAGACTACTCACTCAAGTCGATGTAACACTTGCACGAAAAAAACACCAATTTTTATCACAACACCAATTTTTATCAAAACAAGCTATTTATTAGCCTCATAAAATATATTCATAACAATATAAAATTTCATTTTTCTAAGTATCAAAAAACAGTTAAAATCATTTTTGCATATAGTTGTGCAGGAGAAAAAAGGAAAAGACAATACACTATGTCATAAAGTGGTTAATTCAGACACCTATGGGCAACATCGACTCCAATTTCGGATAGTTTGTTAGCCCCTTCTGAATTTAACACAGACTCAATGCGTCAACGCGTTTTGGAGGCTTTCACTGTTGGTAGCCTCCTTCTTCAGGACAATATCTATTAGGTTCTCCAAAACATTTTTAACCTTTAAGATCACGCAAAGGTATAAAGTTCTTCCTTGCGTAGTTCGTTTGTCGTAGGCTTGAAAGATGATTTTCTATCACGTTAGTTTTATTCCTTTGGATCTTTTGTCTGTTGACTGCCTCCGGTTCTGGAGTTCTCTTATGATTCGATGTTTATCCAGCAACCAAGACTACCCCTTTTTGTTAGGAGGTAGATGGCATTGAGATATTCTTTTACTGCTCCGGGTAAATATTGCTCGTGGCTGAATTAATCCTACGGCTGGCGTCCCCGGGCTGCTACTTCCGCGTCTGTGAAATCGCGGGCAAAATCAACAAAGGATTTTTATTAATTCTCCCTGTACTCGACATCAGTGCATTTTTAAACATGGAGCTGACGTCAATTCATACTATTTTCGAGTGGCTTAGTGTCTAGATTTCATCTACCTTTATTTAGTGGAGGGATTTGTTTTTTTTGTTCTTCTCTGGTGCATTTGATTGAAGGTTACCAACACCTGTTTTATAGCATCCTGGTGGCTTTTCCTTGCATTTTGTCTAACTTTCCATTTCGCTTGGTTCCACTTTAAATGTTATTCTGTATGTCTAAGATAACTCCAGTCCAAGGATCAAGTGTGTTATTATTTTATGTAAAGGGAGTTAAAGTAAAAACAAAACACACACTCACTATCACCAAGGACAGGGTTTCCCAGGTGGTGCCACAACTATTAAGTGGCTATAGATGGATCCCAATCAGTTAAAGGTGAATAAGTAGCTTCTTTCTAATCATCTAAATGATTACGGGGGTGCAAGACACGAAGGCGTGGTCGCAGTCCTATCAACACTAGAGCGCTTATCAGGTGATGCTCGTCAGTGTAAAAAATTTATTATTGATTTTCCATGAATTTCCAGGCCATGTGGCAAGCTTTTTGTTTTTTTTGTTTTTAACATCGACCTAGCATAAGTTGCATATGTGAACAGTAATCTCGAGAGGCGCATAGTAGGGTAGGCATCACCACTGCCTGCGAAGACGAGTGTTGTTTGCTAATACGGCTACAAGATAACTCCACGTCATAGGAGACAGAGTGCCAGCTCTTAGCTTCCCGTTACCAAAAACATGCGATCTGCCAATTTCGTCATACTAGTTCAATTAAAGTGATCCAGGTGTACGACCTACAGAATATACATCTGGTTGATACATAAATCACCAGGAAAGAAACAGGAGGGATCTGGGAACTCTACTGAACAATTGGAGAAAAATAAAGAAAAGATTTCAGGGCACACCGAACAGTGGTTTTAAGCATATACCTTAAATCCCACGGATGTTACCTATCACTCCCATTTTGCAATCATCTGGTAAGACGCAACAAGCAGGCTCTGGGCTGGATATATTTTAGGAAATGCGCAGCAAAGGGTTGAAGGAGGCGCTTGACTAGATTTTTGCAGAAACAATTGCTGAGCTCAGTAACCGCTCTACCAAAGAGCTGCCTTAATGAAGACTGCAGAAATAATTCAAACCCTGACACTATCACCTATGAAGTCGTCCTTTGAACCTAATCACGCTCAAAACGTATACGAAATGTTGAACTGACACTGGTGCTTACCTCTGGCATGTTTCCTTCAATTGCTGTAGTGCCTGTTCTCTAAGATAGAGGATAATATGACTGTAATGTTGACTGGTTGCAAATTTCCTGTGCCTCGTTCAGCCTTCCAGCCATTCCTGGGCAGCCCTAAACACGGCCATCTGCTCTAGCTACAGCCACTATTCTGTCTGGTCATGGTGCCCGCGACCTCCAGAAGTAACAGACATGGGGGCCATCTTCCTGTTCAACAGGAGAAAAGGCACCAGTGTTTGACCTGGTTTACCTCTCTGCAACAGGGATCTGGTTTCTCTGAGCAAAGACGATGTAAGACATACCAAAAACGTAGCAATTGCCAGGGCTTCCAAGATGCTTGAACAAGCCTATACTTAATCCATACAATTGAATCAGGTGTTCCTAAAGTAGTGCATTTTGCAGGCGCAAAACAGTGGTAATTCCTTCCATTTGTCAACAAGAACAGGAGCAGGTGTGGTGGGGTGTGGGAGCCGGAGACTATTGTTGATAATAAATAAACATGGAGCGCTGGGTGATTCTTCAACGTTGAATCCAGATGTAGCGGATACACAATGGGGGCCACTGCTTTGGTAAGATCAAAAGGTCCAGCAAACCTGCCTGAGAAAGAAGGAATTTTACAAAACCATTGACGGTGAGCTAAATGCAGCCAGACCTATTCTCACTCATGAAATTAGGAAGAGTAAGAAGATGCAATCTACTGAGATCTTGGGAGCAAGCCATCACAGAATGGTGAAATCAGAAGCAGAACGAGTGATATAAAACCATGGATAATGTCTAAAGAACATTTAACAGCAGGTACTAAATCTGTGAGATGAACTGAGGTAGTAAAACTGGAAGGAATCCATACATGAGGTCCAAAAGTGATGAAGTTTAAAGGGGCGTGTCGGATGCTGCGTCCTGACTCTGCTCAATGGCAGAATTCTCCCTGAGCCTAGAGATGGGATGAACAGCAATAAGTAAGGTGTTGCCTTAGGATCCAGCTGACTTAGTTGGTGCAGGTGGGCCACTGTCGATGACAGTCAAAAGACACTGCACGGACAAAGCACAGATGACTGCACAGATGCTTTTATACGTAACTCCCTGATCGGAGATGAGTTTTCCAAGATGACGAGGACACAGGAGGACACTCAAACATTCACACGGCAATCGTGTGCACAAGAGTTATTTCAGTAGCTCACAAATTTAAAATAATTTGGTGAGTGTTGATAACTTCCATGCCTACCTACTTATTATGTGTGTAACTGAACAATAAAACCCCAAACCGAAGGACATTTGGGGATTTTTAAAGGAATTTCAATCATGAGGCACAGGGTCAGACTGATTTGCATATGGCCATGTCTGAACTGGGGTGGCAGAGTGGGCTAAAGAACGGTGATGGATTAAACCCAGATCAGTTGACTGGGGTTGAGTGCTTGCATTGTTCAACACTCCGTCCATCATTTCCTTTGGTTTTTGCTTTGTTCGCCATAAGTTGGCAGGGTATGCTCAGACGTGAGTCCCTTGCTCACTTTGCCACTGGATTCAAGCAAGCCTGGCTGAAGACGGCTGAAATGCCAGAAACCGGTCCTAGGAAGCTTGTTTCCGGTCCAGGGAAGACATGGCTTGGCAGTTCGGGCTGGACTGTTCCCATGAGGCACAGGGTCAGACTGATTTGCATATGGCCATGTCTGAACTGGGGTGGCAGAGTGGGCTAAAGAACGGTGATGGATTAAACCCAGATCAGTTGACTGGGGGTGAGTGCTTGCAATGTTCAACACTCCGTCCATCATTCCCTTTGGTTTTTGCTTTGTTCGCCATAAGTTGGCAGGGTATGCTCAGACGTGAGTCCCTTGCTCACTTTGCCACTGGATTCAAGCAAGCCTGGCTGAAGACGGCTGAAATGCCAGAAACCGGTCCTAGGAGGCTTGTTTCCGGTCCAGGGAAGGCATGGCTTGGCAGTTCGGGCTGGACTGTTCCCATGAGGCACAGGGTCAGACTGATTTGCATATGGCCATGTCTGAACTGGGGTGGCAGAGTGGGCTAAAGAACGGTGATGGATTAAACCCAGATCAGTTGACTGGGGGTGAGTGCTTGCATTGTTCAACACTCCGTCCATCATTTCCTTTGGTTTTTGCTTTGTTCGCCATAAGTTGGCAGGGTATGCTCAGACGTGAGTCCCTTGCTCGCTTTGCCACTGGATTCAAGCAAGCCTTGCTGAAGACGGCTGAAATGCCAGAAACCGGTCCTAGGAAGCTTGTTTCCGGTCCAGGGAAGACATGGCTTGGCAGTTTGGGCTGGACTGTTCCCATGAGGCACAGGGTCAGACTGATTTGCATATGGCCATGTCTGAACTGGGGTGGCAGAGTGGGCTAAAGAACGGTGATGGATTAAACTCAGATCAGTTGACTGGGGGTGAGTGCTTGCATTGTTCAACACTCCGTCCATCATTTCCTTTAGTTTTTGCTTTGTTCGCCATAAGTTGGCAGGGTATGCTCAGACGTGAGTCCCTTGCTCACTTTGCCACTGGATTCAAGCAAGTCTGGCTGAAGACGGCTGAAATGCCAGAAACCGGTCCTAGGAAGCTTGTTTCCGGTCCAGGGAAGACATGGCTTGGCAGTTCGGGCTGGACTGTTCCCATGAGGCACCGGGTCAGACTGATTTGCATATGGCCATGTCTGAACTGGGGTGGCAGAGTGGGCTAAAGAACGGTGATGGATTAAACCCAGATCAGTTGACTGGGGGTGAGTGCTTGCATTGTTCAACACTCCGTCCATCATTTCCTTTGGTTTTTGCTTTGTTCGCCATAAGTTGGCAGGGTATGCTCAGACGTGAGTCCCTTGCTCACTTTGCCACTGGATTCAAGCAAGCCTGGCTGAAGGCGGCTGAAATGCCAGACACCGGTCCTAGGAAGCTTGTTTCCGGTCCAGGGAAGACATGGCTTGGCAGTTCGGGCTGGACTGTTCCCATGAGGCACAGGGTCAGACTGATTTGCATATGCCCATGTCTGAACTGGGGTGGCAGAGTGGGCTAAAGAACGGTGATGGATTAAACCCAGATCAGTTGACTTGGGGTGAGTGCTTGCATTGTTCAACACTCCGTCCATAATTTCCTTTGGTTTTGGTTTGTTCGCCATAAGTTGGCAGGGTATACTCAGACGTGAGTCCCTTGCTCACTTTGCCACTGGATTCAAGCAAGCCTGGCTGAAGACGGCTGAAATGCCAGAAACCGGTCCTAGGAAGCTTGTTTCCGGTCCAGGGAAGACATGGCTTGGCAGTTCGGGCTGGACTGTTCCCATGAGGCACAGGGTCAGACTGATTTGCATATGGCCATGTCTGAACTGGGGTGGCAGAGTGGGCTAAAGAACGGTGATGGAAACCCAGATCAGTTGACTGGGGGTGAGTGCTTGCATTGTTCAACACTCCGTCCATCATTTCCTTTGGTTTATAGTGCTAACCTATACTGCGTACCCTAAATTACGATGAATTACGGTGTTGAAGTTCTAAAATCGTACAACCCTCACAATAGTTTACACTTCAGTTATCACTGAATTATTAAAGGAATTACTGCTGCACATGTTCATTGAACAGTCAAGGATTCACTGGTAAAAATAACCTGGCTTGAAGAGACGAACACTCAGCTAAATTTAGAAATGGAACTTTTCATGATTCATCCTGTAGAAAAGACATAAAAGGGTGTGCTGCAAGGGCAAAAGTAACAGATTGATCTCTAAATCAAATGGAAAACTTCACCAAAGTGTGGTTTTTAAAGTGTACTGTGATACAAAAAAATCCATAAAGTTAGCCTGCTCCATGCACTAGGCTGACTGACATAAGATGTTAGGATCAGTGACCTATCATGAGTATTAATGGAAGCCAAAATGAACTCATTTCAATGCCATTGTTGCCCTGAATATACCATGGGTACACATTTCCCACTTGTGATTGACAAAATATCCCTATGTAATCCAATTTATTATGTTTGTTTTCTTCATCCAAATTAAAAAGAAAATTATTACATTGATGCAAAAAGATATATGCTTCTGGTATACATTGGCCGCTTTCCTTTAGGAAAATTTGGTCGAGAAAAAACCAAGCGTTCTAATGTTTCAGTTTTTACAAATAAGAAAAATATATTTGAGATTTAAATAACTAAAACAAGTTTAAAATCCATGAATGCATTCACAATTACCAGAGTACATCATGCCATTTTTAGTAATTTTCCAACTCAAATTCTTTTTATAGCAACAAGTAACTAGGAAAAATATATTAAAGATCCCTTCTTATTCTCATGAATACCACTCATTAAATACATTTACATACACGAAATGATAAAGAAGTTGTATAAATACCAGGTGTAAAAAAAGTTGTTTACTCAAATATATTTACATGTGGCTGGACATGGGAGGGAATGTGCGCCAACAGAACATGGGCAACGTTTCTTTACTTGGGAAAATCACTTTACATTAGAAGAGATTAATAAATTCAATGTTATCAAGGAATAAGGTATTTTAATGTTTTACTATATCAAGAATAATAACAAGAATCACTAGTTGGAAGAGAATGTTCTTAACAACCGTGTCTATTGAAGAGCATGCATGTCTTAGGCGATATCCAAAAACAATGAAATGTCACGAGTGGGAAGCAACAATTTTCTGCGTAAAGTGTCAGATCCTCCTCGTTTGTTCTACAAATGGCTTGCAGTTCCGCTAACCCCGCTGAGGCTCCATCATGTTTCAAAGTTCTCAGCAGGGCAAAGAGCAGCAGGAACAAACAATACAACTTGATGTGAATGAATCTGGGTGATCTAGCAGACCACAGGGAACAACTAGGAGCGAGCAACAAAGCATCCATGTTGCGACTGCAGACCTAACTCCCTGCCCGGCATTTATGGGGAGATTGCAGTAAGTACTCGAATGTAATAAACCTCCATGACTGATTCGGAAAATAAACTGAATAGCATGCCAGAAAAACTCTACCCCCCAAAGAAAACCTCAGACAGGACACCAAAGAAGGTAAGTAGGCATGAAATTGATTCACAGCCGATCTCAAACAGTAAGAGGTCACACAGCGTGCTATGAAGGATAGCGTGAGTGCAGAAGATGCAAGAGGCACAAGTAAGTGGCAGAGGAGGCACCCATTTGTATTGAACAAACCAGCATAAGATGCACCTGCACAAAACGTGACCAACGAAAGCAGCGTGGCCACACAGGAAACCCTGGCCAGGGTGAATACACAGCTGAACCAAAACATCTGGGTCAACACAAATGCCTTCTTGAGAAATCAATGTCCACAAGGCAATGAATTTTGGACTAGACTCTCTTATTTTAATGTGTTAAACATCTATAGACAGACCTCTTGTCATTAAACCAAACTGCATAATTCAGTGCACTATTTTGGATTCATAGGTAAGGAGAAGATGAGGACCAGTAGCCCTAAACGTAGAGAAGATGTAGTTTCTGTTACTTAGCATATCTCAACAGTGGCAGTAGAGTTGAGCAGAACAGAACTTCAACAGAAAATGTTTCCTTAAACAGCAAGACAGAAATCCCTGAGAAATAGCTCTGCCAAATCCATTGCATAGGAAACTTTAACTACTACCCTCTAGACCACCACAACTACAACAACAGACATCTGACCATTACCACTATTTCTTATTTTCAACATGTTTCATGTCATACCAGGGGATCAGTCATTCATTAGGACTGTGTAGTCTGTCACTTAGTGTGATTTGGTTGAATGTCAGCCAATCATGGGCATCATTGGAGTCCGCAGACTGAGATGGTCTTTCCCAAGGCAGAGGTACTTGGAACATCACAGCGAGCAAGAAGGCTCATTAGGTCTATATGTAACCTGGATTTCGTGAGGACTATCCAAGACTACTATTGAGCGGATTTGTGAGTAGGTCTGTTACTAACACAGGACCAACGCAGTTATCTATGACTACTGTTATAAAGATGATACTTGGGCTATAGTCATAAGTTTGGTAAAGTCGTAAGGTCTTTGTTTAATTGCCATGCCTTTGACAATATGACATCTTAGTAAATCCAAAAACACTTTTATGCAGAATTGAAAAAAAAGCTTTGAAAAGGTTAAAACAGAGGATGAGCTAATACTGCAGATAGTCTGATTAAATCCTTTGTCTTGAAGACACATTAATAATGCATAAGCTGTCAGGAGCAAGGACTTTACAAGAAAGGCACTTACCTTGTTGTGACATCCAGCAAGAGACCATGAACTAAACTGCACTACATGTTCAGAAAATATGTATTGCTTTCCAGTGTTAGGGTAAAAAGCACGAAAACATTTTTGCCACATAAGTACTTACGTATTGCAACTAACTTCTGGAACTTACCTTCATTAAGGTTCCATAGTTTTACAAACTAAAGTTAGCAACAATCAGTAATTATAATCTTTACTGAATAGTTTCTAGACACTGAAATGGTATGCATTATCATCACCTTCAAAAAACTGAACCAGATAATAATGTCAGTCTGAGTCCTGCAAGGATTTGAATATGAGACCATAGAAAATACAAGTGTCGGTGCTTCCATGTAAGCCTGTTTCCAAACAACTGACTGGAACACCAACAATTTTAGTAGTATACATGCTGGTTCGTTTCTCTCCAAATTTAGAATTGTTGAAATGGAATGCACACATGTAGAAACTACAATAATTACATTTCCAGCACATGGACAAATGATTATTCCTTTTACTCACAACTTAAAAGATTTGTGAAGACGTTTGTGCAGTACTCACACAGATCCTTAAAACAATCGTTCCCTCCTGTGTTTTGGTACGTGTGCATGATGAGTACTCTCTTGGCATGTGAAAATAATTAACATGGTCTAAAACTTTATGTCTCAGCTAAGGTGAAGTTGTTGAACATAAATTGAACATGAAGTTGAACATAAGTTGAATATGAAGTTGGACATAAGTTGAACATGAAGTTGAACATAAATTGAACATAAGTTGAACGTGGCCACTGTATGTTCAGATTCTGTTTTTATATAACATTTTAAGAATGAGTGAAGATCCCAAAATTCGTTTGCTCATTAATGATACTATTTTTATATGGGAACCAAGTAATTATCCTCTCTTTAGTGAGCAAATAGATTTCATAATTGGATATGAATGTGTTGCCTATAGGTCTCAGATCAATAACATATTAATATTAAATCAATGCTACTTTGTGCAGCAGCTGAATGGCAGCATGTTGTCACATAATCACTCACCAGTGACACAACATAGACTGACTGGCTTAGTATACTACACTACTCTCCATTCTCTATATGCTAAAACCCTTTTAACAGGAAAACTCAAATTTCTATGTAATAAATACACAAGGTCTACGGGGCTATACACAATTTGCATGCCTTTTCAAAGTCACAATGATGTCCCCGTTCATCTCTGAGCATCGCATACTGCAATAATCATTGATGTACCATGTAAACCCCAAGTTACAAACATATAGAAATGCAGAAGCCCACATTTTAATAATGAATGTTAACATGTGACAAGCAAGGTGGGTGTCTGTTATCCTAAATTCTGGCAGTAATTCAATCTATAAGATGGAAAATTAGGAATTACCCCTTTGCCACCACAATCAAATAAAGATCAACTCCATGGTAGAGGATAAGGAATGTGAATGGTGGATCAGTATACACAAAGTGGACTTTCTAAAGAACAGTAACCCCATACTTTTACATGCTCCCCGAGATCCACAAAAATCACAATTCCCCTCCAGGTAGGCCAATCGTATCAGGGATAGGTTCCCTTTTGGAACCCCTGACACAATTCTGTGACTTCTTTCTAAAACTCCTACTACTGAACAGAGAAACATACATTAGGGATACAAAAAATTTATTGGTCCATATCAAAGACATCAAGTTCAGTGACCAACAAGAGCTCTTAATAAGCTTAGACTAGAAGGTCTATATACCAGCCTCCCAAAGAAGAGACTCAAGAGGTCATCAACGAGATACTTGAGAACGTGGAGGGGTTATACGCCACCCCCCAAAACTTTGTGAAGGACTGAGCCTGTTTAGCCCTTACAAGAAATGTCGTTGAGTTCGAGGGAACACACTTTTTTCAAACCCACAGCACATACTTCACCCATAGTGTGGCCGGGTTTATACATTTACGACCTGGGAAAGAAAAACATACTACATGAAACAAATCCATACCGGGGAAACATCTTCACATGGAAGTGGTATATTGATGAGAATCTTGTGATATGTAGGGGTGCCACTGCCCTTGACTTTATCACCTGGCTAAACAACAAGGACAGAAATTTAAGATTTACTCACACCATTAGCAAAGAGTCATTGACCTTTTTGAATGTCGAAATCTTTCCTGAAAGAGGAATTCTACAAACAGATACCCACCATAACCAACTGCAAAGAACAGCTTGCAACTTTTTGACAGCTTTAACCCCCGTACACTACGGGAATGCATACCCTTTGGGCAATTCCTCCACTTGCAACGGAATTGTACTCACAAAAACGACTGCAAACAAAAAGCTGACTATCGGGGAACATGGCAGCCGTCAGTTAGTGTAAGTCGCAAACTCCATTGCCCATGCGGTAAATAGATCGTAATTGTACCTGTGCTTGTGCATAGTGAAGCGGGTTACTGCCTCTGGATGACTCCCTGATTTCTCCGAGGGGTTCCTTTCTACTTTTGCGGCCCCCGCTGCAGGGGTTTCTATGTCTGCGCTATTGTTTGTTTGTTTGTTTTTTTCAAGACGGCATTTCAGCCGCGGCGTAGCGTGTGGGCGGAGGCAGGAGTCCGGCTCGGACAGGGGCGGCATGCTGCCGCCAGGATCAGCTTTCAGGGCAGCGGGAGCTATAACCCGACCACCCGCACACAGGAGTATAGTATAGTCTCTGCCCTCAAGTGGTAAAGAGGGCACGAAGGCAGGAACGGTCAAGGTCACCATAAAACCTCTGATGACTCCGGTAAGAGGGGAGAAGGGGCAAAAACAAAACGTTTTTGGAGGGGGTTCTAAATCTCCCAGAGTTTTTTTGAAAGAGGGCAAGAGTGAGGGTTTGAATGAAGTTTCTACTTGCTCCACTAACAGATACACCCTGAGAAGTCCGGATTAAAAGGGAAAGGGTCAAACCTCTGCAGGACCTTTAACTAAAAAAGTACCCCTGCTACCCTCTCAAAAAGGTCTGGATAAAGGAGGCTCTCACATCTCCCTCCAGCTAGCACTGCAAAGAGCTCTCTGATAGACAAACCAACACCTGGACCAGGGAAGAGACGGTCTAAAAGAAACCCTGAATGCTTCAAAATTACGCCTTCACTTTGCTCTTATCCCAGATTGTGTATTTAACTCCCCCCTCTACTTTGGTTCCTACACTCTTAGAGTCGGTACATACCTCTGATTCTGACAACCCCACGTGCATTATGGACGGCACTGTTAGTACAGAAGTCATGGATAGTACTTTATGTCTAGAATGCAGGTTTAGCCCTTTAGCAGTAATAGCAGAAAACAAGTTTGGTGTGCAAGCAGAGGCTAGTTCAACGAACACCTTTAACAAGCCTCCTGAAACAGCCTCTGCGTTGGCTGAAAAATCTGACCAGCCTGACCGGCTCGGTATGGAAAAAATACTATCTACTTTACTAATGGAAGTAAGGGAAAAGTTTGCAGTTTCGGAGATAAATCAGCAAAAGATCCAAAGTACTTGTGAGATCCTGGAAAATAAGATTAACTTGATGGACAGAGTCGGAGTAATAGAGAATTCCATGGATGATCTTTCAAAAAAAGTTGACTTAAATAAAAACGAGATTGTAAAACTGAAAGACAGTGACAAAGAATTCAGGGACAAACTGGAAGTTCTTGAAAATAACACCAGGAGAAATTACATTAAGATCCTGAATGTCCCGGAGAGTTTTGAAGGGGAAGATATAAGGGGTTTCACAATCAGACTCTTAAAAGAGTTCAATATGGATATATAGGAGCTTACTTTGGAGGAAGACATCCAGAGAGTGCATCGTGATCCCTACCTTAAGAGACCGGGAAAAAAAATCCAAGGAGAATTCTGCTTAATTTTAAATCATATTCCATTAAGGAGAGAATTCTTGCGGGGGCCTCAAAGCTGGTATATATAAGAAGGGAGACTGGTCCTTTCGAGTTAGATCAGACATCTCACGCACTACTCAAGATCGACAATGGGAGTTGGGGAAATGTATTCAAGAGTTGAGAGGATTGGGGGCTACTGCTAATCTACGCTTCCCTGCTTCCTTAAAAGTGATGTGGGACAATAAACTGCACAATTTCAGGGACCCCACCGAAATCAGCAATTTTATTGAACAAATTAAAGCACATCACAAGTAATTTGTTAGTTTCCGCCTGAAGTAATGGAGCTCAAATCGGAGGTAACTATCTAGTTACCTCTAGTAGTGTTAGGAGGGTTCCCCAGGGTGAGGAAGGGGAGGGGTGGGTGGAAGTGAGGTGGAGAGTCACTGGCAAAAAATAAAACATAAACAAAAAGATGATTTAGCTTTTTCACTGGGTGGGGGAGCATATGGGTTAAAAAAGAAAAGATTCTCATTCGTCAATATAATCCAATCAGACTACGACACAGCTCAGCCTTTTTTTTTTTTTTTTTTTTTTTTTTTTATAAAAACCTTTATTTGTGCATATGAAAAGGACAAATACGGGCCTACAACCATCAGGCCGGCCACAAAACGGTTAAGCACTGAGACACACATTACAACCCCTGTGCGTCAATGGTCAGGATTAGCATCGATTCAGGAGTTATACACTGGAGAGATCCTTGACACCAGGGGAAGGAGAAGTAAAGGTTAATTTTAAGGTTTTCAAAATAATTTTATCGAGGAAAAAGTCAGTAGAGGATAGAACCAAGGAGATTCGAGTCCGCAAGATGGCTTCATCACACGGGAGAGCAGCAGCATCATTAAAACGGCCATAGAAAATCTCAGACAGTGAGGCGATGCAGTTATAGAACAGGATAGTCACATGAGTAAATACGCACCCCTCCAAAGCCGCCCTCACTCAATCCACCCCACACCCGGACCCCGAATCGGAAACAAGTATAGCGCAGAGACATAGAAGAAAGAGGCCCATAGAACCAAAAAGAAAAGGTAATTTACCCCCCCACCCTACACCAATGCGGAGGCTACGGCCTGCCCCCCCCCGGCATAGTGCCTGTCGCCCAATGAACCCGAAATATAGACAAGAGAGAAAGTAGGAATAGAGTAAAGAAAATAAGAAATCAAAGAAGAAAGCGGGGAGGAGCCCACGTAACCTCGGAGCGCCCGAAACCACCGGCCAACTACGTCTCCACACACTAAGAACCCACTACACCCAAAGGCGGTCGTGTGAAGATAACGTGTGACAACCATATAAATGAAGGCAGACAAATCGCGACGAGTGCGCACAACGTATGCAGACAGTTCCAGTCCCAATCCAGCCCATCCGTGACACCATGGTGATAGAAATCAATCTAGCCCTGGCCCGATCGCGGGCGTAAGATTAGACTAGCCCCCACATGAAGGCCCCGCAGCCCGTGCAGACAAAGACAATATGGCCGCTTGGGAGAAGATGGAGAAGTAGAGTCACAAAATGGCCACCGATCATCCATTGAGGCCCCCTTGTGCACCATATAAAATCCAGACCTGGCCTGTAAAGTACAGGAGTTCCACATAAAAGAAGCCGTAGGCCACCGTGAACGGTTCCTCGAGGACGTCAGGTGTCGCTCAGCTGGATACTCTTGCGGACGCGGTGAGGCAGGCAACAACAAAGCAGGCAGCAATGAACGGGGAAACAAAGTGTCCACAATTGAGCAGGAGATCGATTGATCCTGGGTGCCGGGAAAGCCAGATGCAGACACCAGTGTAGCACGGTTATACACAGTCGTTGCGTCCCCGCAAGAGGACAGAAGCACTGGCAGACCCACGTCTTGTTGAGAACAAACGGGGCGCTCACGACCCGCAGCCGACAGTATGGAGTCGAACCGCTCACTCAGCGTTTGCAAGCCAACACACAATTGCAGACGAAGGTCCCGCAGGGCAGCCAGAACGGAGCCGCATGTCAGCGGAAGCTGCGCCCCCACATCGGCAGCAATCCGGGACGGCACTGTGGAGCTGGAGTCTGATAGAGGGAGGGCGAAGCGGGCAGCGGGCGAGACCGGAGCATCGCCCCCCAGCAGCGAGCAGGCAATCAACGCCATGTTTTACCGCTGAACGGTACAGTGGCCAGGGGGGGGGTCGTAACAAGGAGGCAATTCCACGCAGGTCTGCGCCGCAACAGGTGAAAGCCAACAGTCGCTTCCCCTCCCTCGGACTCTCTTTGCAGCCGACTAGGCAATAGAAGAAGGGGGTCCGCAGCCTTCCACAGCACGGGCCACAGAGCGAAGCAGGCGACCCGCCACACCGGGGCTTACCCTATAACTCCAGCCCGTCAGGTGAAAGGTGAAGGAGGTGTCCGGGCGTCTCTCCCCCGGCTCCTCTGGCGACAATCCGTGGTATGAGGCGGGATCGGGGCCGTGGGGCTCAGATTTGCGCCGGGGGTCCAGTGACTGCGGAGCTTCCAGGGGGCCGGCCAAGGCCACAATAGAGCAGGGGTCCAGCGCGGAGAACAAAGGCACCAAGAACTCCGGCATCCGGGCGGGCTCAGACTCCGGGAAAGCGGCGGCGCGGTCAGCGCGTCGTCGCGCACGTTGCACCTCGAAAATCGGCGAGGATAGGAATCAGGATGATAGTCCGAGGCCGAGGGCCGGCGGAGCCGGGCGCTCAAGCGTCTGCTCCGGTCGCCATCTTGGCTCCTCCCCCCAGCTCAGCCTTTTTAAAGAGATATAAGCATCTGAAATACCACAGATACCTTGAGCTACCCAAATTACTGTGTATATGATGAATTCAGATAGATCCAAAAAATTGAAAATTTTATCTTGGAACGTCAATGGCCTCAGAGTTGTCTCTAGGAGACAAAAAGTACTAGAGCATTTGAGACTCTCGGATAGAGAGGTGCTATTAATACAAGAATCTCATTTATTAAAAGATGACTGGGCTGAGGTACTCAAAGGACAAAAATGGGTGGAACATTGTGTGTGCACCACCCAAACATGCAAGTCAAAGGGAGTCGCACTACTCTTTAAAAAAAACATCCAAGCCACCTTAGGGGAATGTGTGGTTGATACCCTCGGTTGATGGGCAATTGCTGGGGCCAAAATTTAGGCATCTTGGCTGACCTTTGTGGGATACTATGGCCCTAATATAGATGATCCGGCCTCACTACGTACCTTACTTCTTCATCTGGTAGATATTAGTAATCCTATAATATTCGGTGGTGGTTTTAATGTTGTTATAGATCCAATTCATGATACAACATCTAAGAGGGCCGCTGTAACTCGCAAGATGATATGTACTTTAAAAACAATTGATGGAAGACATAGGCCTTATAGATATATGGAGGTTGATGGGAGATAAGGCTGAGACGGCTGGGGGAGTCTTTACCTTCCATAATAAAAAATGCGGCCACCGATTAAGGATCAATTTCTTTCTTGTGGACACCTAATATCAGTAAAAACACTATTAAAGTTACCCATGCCCCGGGACATATTTCTGATTATTCAGCAGTTATTTTAGAGGTCATGTTGAGAACAAGGCTGCTCTCCAGTAGGTGGACTTTAAATAGATCTCTACTTTTAGAACCCCAGATAGTGGAGAAACTGAAAAGTGCCACAAGTGAATTTTTTCTGGTTAATATGGATTCGGCCCCTCTTTATGTGGTCTGGTACACATATAAGGCCTACATAAGGGGCATTGTAACCGGCCTATCTATCTTACAAAATGGGAAAGTCGAGGATGATATAGATGAACTGGAAACTATAATTCAAAGCTGCCAGGTAGAACTTGAACAAAGGTTAGGAAGTTTAAATGTGTTGCAAATAAAGAAAAAATTGCAAACTGCAACATTGGAGCTGGCTGATTATCTTGAGGCAATCTTTAGGAAAAAATGGGAAGCTAGCAGACTGTCACACCATGAATATGGAGAGGGGTACGGCAAACTGTTTGCATGGAAAACAAAGGCTAACCAGACAAGACATCAGATTAGAGACCTCAGATATCAAATGTCTGGAGATATAATCTCGGATGAAGATGAGATTAGGAATGTGTTTGCCTCATTTTTTCAAGACCTTTATAAAGAAGATATTAAAGTAGACAATAAGAAAATTGAAGATTTTCTTCAAGACATCGAACTCCCCTCATTGCAGGGCCCGGAAAAAAGACAGACTAAATAGTCCTTTTAGTCTTGAGGAAATACTTCTCATTATTAGGGGCTTGAAATGGGGGAAAGCCGCAGGTCCGGATGCTCTCCCAAACGAAATTTATATTATACTGAAAGAGGAGCTTGCCCTGATATTATTGCAACTGTTTAACTCTGCCATTATTTGTAGACAGAATCTCCCGTCGTCTTGGGATATAACTACTATAACCATACTTTTAAAACCAAACAAAAATCCGAGGGTCTGTGAGTCATATAGGCCAATCTCTCTCCTTAACAGTGATTATAAAATCTATACCCAGGCTTTAACAAAATGACTGGATAAGGTGATAGGATCATTAATCCATGTCGATCAAAAAGGTTTTATAAGGGGAGGCAACTTTACGAGTTAACTCGTGAATTAATTGCTACTATAGATTTAGCGAAGGAATTTGGGAGCCCCTTGACAGTGATGACTCTAGATGCCGCCAAGGCTTTCGACAAGGTTAGTTGGCCTTTTCTGTATAAAATGATGGAAAGTTTTAACCTAGGAGAAAGCATTTTAACAGCAATTAAAGCAGTAAATAAAAATTCTTTGGCAAAGGTGTTAGTAAATGGGAACCTCTCTAAATTAATAAAAATTGGTGGAGGGACTAGACAGGGTTGTCCCCTTTCCCCCCTTCTGTTTAAAATGAGCCTCTGGCTTGTAAATTAAGTGCAAGTCGGAGTATCCATCCTTTTGTCTGTAATGGATGGTCAAAAAAATTGGTCTATATGCCGATGACTTAATGATCTTTACTGGTGACCTAATTAAGTCACTCTCAGCTATTTGGGACACTCTGGATCAATTTGGAAGTGCATCTGGGTATTCCGTAACCCAGCAAAAAACAGAATTGATGCCATGGAACACCCAATAGAGCAGTAACCTGATAAGACAAGAAATTAAATATCTGGGAGTACAAATAGTTTATAATTTGGAAAAATTAGCTCAGACGAATTTTGACAAACTAGTTACATCAGTTAAAAAACAACTTCAAGCTTGGGGAGCGCTGACACTGTCCTTTCTTGGCAGGTCAAATCTCTTAAAAATGTCGGTGCTCCCAAAGTTCACTTTTTTGTTCAACACCATTCCTCTAGAATTTAAGAAAGTATGGTTTAAGAGAATACAAGGACAGTTTACTAGTTTCATCTGGGGAAACAAATGTCCCAGAATTGCCTTGAAGAAACCAAGAAGGAAGAAAGGGCAAGGCGGCATTGCCACCCCAGATTTATACCAATACTATCGAGCCTTCCGTCGAAAGAATTTTCGCCAGCTTCTAAAGGACAGGTCCAGCTTAGCCCCTTATTTAAAAGCTCTCATAAAGGTTCCCCAAGTTCAATCAGAATCTTTCCTTCTTAAATTTGGCCATCCTAAACTTTTCAAAAAAGTTAGGTTAAAGATTCTTCAGGGTGCAGCCAAGATCTGGTATCATGTAAGACTCACATTACAAATACCATATTACTTGACTCTGCTCCTATTTGGGACTCTCCGGGTACCCCGGACAGTCTTTTGGAATCATTAGCAACCCCTCTGCGTGAGTGTGGCATCAATCATTGGGGGCAGCTCCTAGAAAACTGTAAACCAATTTCGTGGCAGAGACTGTTTAAATTTAAATACTATCAACTAGTAAGCTGGGCAAATACTTTGGCCAAAAATGGTGAGGGGAACCTGGAGGCGGAGACTAGGATGCGACTACGTCCCATTCTACAGAAAGAAATCGCAGAGAGGCATTGGATGTTGATTCAGGCAGAAGAAGGGGCACAAAATGTACTGATGGAGAGCTGGAAGAGGGAACTGCCGGACCAGGATCATGAAGCTTTATGGCAAGTATCTATGGCTTATTTATGGAATTACGTGAGACCTGCTCCACTGAGAAAGAATCATATTTTCACCGTCCATAAGGCTTACTGGTCGCCCCGGAGGTATCGAAGATGGGAAGTCGGGCAGTGAAAAAATGGTCCAAATGTGGCAAAGAAAATTTGAACTAAGCACATATGTTCTGGCAGTGTCCTTCGATCCAGGCCTTCTGGGATAAAGGGGTAAGATCATATTGGAAGTCGCAGGCCAAGAATTAAAGGTGAGCTTGGATATAGTCATCTTTGGGGTAGTGACGGGTGGGGAGGAAAATGTTAACTTTCCTAAAATTCAAAAAGCCATCATATTTGTATTAATTCTTCTAGCACGAAGGGAGTTGTGCATTAAATGGATACTCACATGTCCCCCTACAGAGGCGGAATGGATCCGATCAGTACAAAGGGTTGCGACTCTTGACCAAGCTATTAAGATGGTTAAGAGGAAAAAAAAATGGGAATTATAGGACACATGGTTTGAAACTTATGTAACAAACTCAATTCTTTAGTCTTGAAGTATTCTCTAACTTGAGTTTAAATTTGGTTGGGTAGAAAACTCTGTGGCCTGTAAATCCTCTCTTAAGTATGGTCTTCTGTTTTTTGTTTCTATTGTTATATCTATGGTCCTATGATTAGTAATATGCTTCACAGGTTGGTCTGATTTTCTCAGAGCCATTACTTCATTTACCTGTTTAGTGAAGTTAGTCCCTTTGACCGGACAGGGGGAAATCTGTTAACCCTGGATGCTTATTACATCCCCTCCGTATGGAGAGACGAGGCACCCCTAGTCTTCGTAGAATGGACCTTCTTCGACATTTTAGTATATTGATAAATGAGGACAAAAAAGAAAAAGAAAAAAAAAAAGCTGACTATCAATCTATCAGACAAATTAAGGGCACATAATTATCACGAAGGGATCATTCAAAAAACAAAAAAAGGGCCAGAAACCGGAATCGAGATGCACTATTTGAAACTCCAGTGAAAGAAAAGTCAGAACCGCCATTGGCATGCGTTACCACATACAATATTGCCTCAGATAGTGTTAAGAAGATCATCAAACGCAATTGGCGTATCCTCAACACAGGACATGGTCAATCTCCATGGTCTCCCAGGAATAGTAGGTCACTAAACGTATAGTGTTTGCCATCTGACTGTAATCACTAAAGAAATATATTTAGGTCTATGATCCCTCTGGCAATTGAGAAAACATACAAACTGTAACATGAACAAATAATATACCTCATAACCTGATCTTAAACACGTAGGCATGGCTAGGAGAAAAATAAGCACCAGGATATGTGAGCACAGGAGCAATATCAGGAGCAGGTGCAACACTACAAAAATAGCAGAACATTGCATACTGACTGGGTACTTTGTGAAAGATCTAAAGTGGGTTATCCTCAAACAAGTCAATGCAGGAACAAGAAACCTAGAGAAAGTCCCCTTTGAGAAGAAGAGCATTGGATTTACAAACTATCCACACCTAAAAAAAGGGTTAAACAATGGTATCCCCTGGTGAAATATACTGTAATTGACAAAATACCTCATGTATAACCAGTAAGAAGTTTTGAGAAATCAGTACAAAACCACTTTCCTTTTGTGCCTTCTTAAACCCCTGTTTGTTAGTACTCACTGTGCCAACCTCTTAACGAGGTTTCCCTTTTTACAGTATCTTTAGCACGTTTTTAAGGCACCCCAGTCTGTATTTCAACGATTTCCATATAGGAGAGCCGAATGGCCTCCTTATCCCTCACCTCCAATAGCAATGGAGCATGAATGGGAGGTGGGACTACATTTCCCAGCCTCCCCACTCCTTGATAGCGCCAGCAAACAGCCATCACGATTATCAGTGGACTTCAACAAACTCATTTACTACATGAGGGGTCAGTGGGAGAACGAACAGCAACACCCTCATCACGTTACTTTTAAATTAAGCTTCCACAGCTTAATTAGGGATCAAAACCAAGGCGATTAAAACCCCGATCACATGACACAGTCACGTGACACCCGGCGTTTACCTCCAGAACCTTGCATAAATACGGCGTGCATCGGAGGAGTGGGGGGGAGTAGGTGTAAGGGAGGACTTATGGCCTGATTATGAGTTGGCGGAGTGGGAGCAGGGCAGCAGGCCACCGCCCCACTCCCACTCCCACTGCACCAAACCTCACTGCCGCCTGCCCCCCAGATTCCAAGTTTTCTCGTTGTCTGGCGGCCGGTCCTTTGGCGTTCCCACTGAGGCGCCTATTAAAAAGGCACCGCAATGGGAACGCAAAAGTCTGTTCCTGCACACCATGGACTGTGCAGTCCATGCTGTGCAGGAAAGGGGGTGCATGCAGACAGGGGGGCAATTAAAAATATTTTCTTGGAACATAGCCAGAGCCAAGCAACCCCGGGGTAGTCTTTAAGCATTTTAGGAAATTTTCTTGAGGGATTTCAAATTATATGTTTACAAGAGTGTTGGGAACTGGAGCCACTTTCCATTCCCCACTTTACAATTATCTGTAAGAAACTCTAAAGGCCATCCTATTGGTAGATTCATTATGTTTGTGTCTACTGCATTTGGCATCGACAAACACTCCCTACACTGTGGTCAAAACTCAATTCAGACACTTGAATACAACTTTTATGGATAACTATTCTCCATTAATTCTCCCTCCATCTCAGGAAATCTCTGAGATCTTGAATGACACTGTGAACGGTAACATCTGTAAAAAAAAACCCTTACTGGGAGACAGTCTATTGTCTTGGAACGTGGCAGGTCTACTTGACAAACTGACTGACCCCCTATGGGTTCAAATTGTTTCCCGACACAGTATCATTTGCTTGCAGGAAACCTGGACTATCACTGAACTCCATCTTTCAGGGTACAGGACCTTACATACCCCAGCTTCTCCTAGTCCACATGGCAGAAGTAAGGGGGGGCTCTCGACCTACATTTCCGTGGAATTCGGATTAAAACCAGCAAATTTTACAGGGACCGAAAACTATCAGATTATTACTTTAACAGGTGGACCCTCTAATAATATCATTTTGATTAATCTTTATAATAACATTCCAAGTCCCCGTTATGATTTGGTTCTCAATGGGTTAAAGGTTGACCTAATAAAAATAGAGAACCGGCTTAAAACTGATATGCTGATTATTTGAATGGGCGACTTCAACTGCCCCTTGTGCCCTTTGAGTAACAAAGGCACCTGTGGAATGGATACTGCTAGCGACGATTCCTCTACCCATTTTTTGCACACTAAATTAGGAGACCTTTTAAACGGTCTAACATCTCATTTTAATTTATCTTATGTAAATGAGTTGTGTCTTCCACCAAAGTGCTTTAAGCCAACTTACAATGGGAGAGGCTGTCACACCACAATCGATTATACCCTGATATCCTCAAGGTATTCAGGGATTATACTCGATTGGGAGACCCTTGATACTGCTATTAGCGACCATTATCCTATTGTGGTGACTTTAAAATTAACCCTGCACGTTAATCCCAGTGCAAGGAAGAACCCCTCTTATACCCCGCCACTTAAGCTGGGAACTACCACTGGGCTCTATTTAAAATGGGACAAAGTAGTCCCCTCTGCCTTTCTTAACTCACTGGTCAAGAACACCTACGAGCACATACAGATATGCTTGTCAACAATAGAAAATCCCCAGGCAATCAGCCATTCGTTCTCCATAATCTCGTTGGAGATCAAAAGATTACTCCAACGTGCAGTCAAGGCTGGTTTGATAGGACTTGCACTAAAGCTCTGAAATCTTTAAAAACTGCCCTAAAATCTAATCCGAGAAATCAGATAGAATTACGGCAAGCCAGACATAATTATCGTGCAGTCCGACTGGCCAGGAAAAACCAGCTGAAATCAGAGGCTTGGCAAGTCCTGCAGGATGCCTCTACTAAAAGGGATAATACCGCCTTTTGGAGGGCAGTTAATGCACCTTTCTTGCGATGCTCCCAGCTCCCAAAGATGGACTTAGCCATAACAGCCGAAACCTGGGTTAAACATTTTAGTACTTTATATAACCCATCAGATTCCATAGAACAGATGAGCGCGCGGGAAAGTCACCCTAATCCCCAGACTGAGTCACACATTTCTAGTCTTTTTCCCCTGAACATCTTTTTTGACTGCGGAGAGGTACTCGTGGCACTAAAAGAAAACCCTTCTGGGAAGGCCCCGGGTCCGGACTGTGTACCAATAGATGTTTTTAAATCACAACCGGACTTGTGGGCTCCTTTGCTTACTAATGTTTTGAATTCCCTGAATGCCACAGGCTTCATTTCCACCTGGCCTGAGGCGGTCGTAGTCCCGATTTTTAAAAAAGGCGACAGGAACAATCCCTCCAATTACCGCCCAATCTCATTGCTCGATTCCCTAATGAAGGTCGCAGGGAGAATTATTTTAAATAGAATCCATGATTGGATAAGTGACCAAGACATCATCTCCAACCTACAATATGGTTTCAGACAAGGCAAAGGTACCATTGAGCAAGGCCTGAACTTGACCCTTATAATTGCCAAATACACCCAGGCAAAAAAGGGAAACCTTTTCGTAACCTTTGTAGATCTCAGTTCCGCATTTGACTGCGTTGACCACGAGCTGCTCTGGGAATCTCTTGTAGAGATTGGATTAGAACCTTCCATTCTTGCATTCATTAAAGAGCTTTACAGGGGAGCATCAGCCCGTGTCAGATACGGTAGAAGTGGAGAATGCTCTGACAGGTTTTATATTAGGAGAGGTGTAAGACAGGGATGTATATTAGCCCCTTACTTTTCACACTCTATATAAATTCTGTCGGCCACTATCTAAACAGAACTTACCACGACTACTCTACCATTAATGGCAAATCTATACCCATACTTCTTTATGCGGATGACGCAGCAATAATGTCACAGACCCGCATAGGGCTACAAAGGGCAGTTGATGAATTTACCGATTTTATGTCACGGAGAGGTTTAAATGTTAATGCCTCTAAAACCTTTACCATGTCTTGCAGCCTAGGGATCGGAAAAAAACAATATTCTATCTTTTTAAAAGGCAGGAAATTGGATAGGATTGACAGGTTTCCATATCTGGGCATTATTTTGGATAAGAGGGGCACCTGGCGGGCTGCTGCCCAAGCTAGGGGCATTGCGTTTTCTAAAGCTACAGGTGCGCTGACCAACTTCTCCAAAAAGCTGGGGGGACGTCCGATTAACCCCTTATTACAGATCTATCGGGCCAAGTGTATTTCGACTGGCACTTATGGATCTGGGATCTGGGGAATCGAGCACGCTGATCAAATTCAACGTTCCGAGAACCTATTTTTGCGCTACCTCCTGGCCGTCCCACGTGGTACATCAACCTACGTGGTGCACAATGAACTTGGCCTTACGCATATTGCGGACATCATAAACTCTTCCCCTATCATCTTATGGCACAAAGTCTGGACCAACCAAGAGACACTTTTTAACAGGGAAATTATCACAGATTGTCTTAGACTGAATGAGGTTAATAACATCAAGTGGCTGAACTATGTAAGAAACTTGTCTTCCGACTTAGGGCATCCCGAATTTTTCTCTGAACCCTCAACTCTGAACAAAATATCAAGAGTTACATTAAAACGACTAGTCTTAAGTCATCTGACTAGCCGTCGTTGGTCATCCGAAAAATATAAGAGCACGGTAGTGGATTACCAACATTCCACTACAACCGAAGGGATTCAGCAATACCTATTTTTAATACCATCACCTTTTACCCATATGCTCGTGACTCATTTCCGCACTGATACCTTCTTCAGACTATTAACATTTCCCAATCAAAATTGTTGGTCCAGCGACCTGGAGAAATGCCCTTGTGATGGTTTGTCAGCACAATCCAATATTCACTGTATTTTATTCTGTAGGTACTATCAACTGCCGAGGGCTACCCTTTTGAAACCTCTGCTCAAATCATGGGGACTACAATCCTGTAGAGCGGCTTTTTATAAATTAAAAACATTGGACACTCCTTTAACTATGGCCGCTGTCTCCTCTTACTTAAAAGTGATTGTGAGGGTGAGGGCATCAATGCAGCCTTAGACGATATATGATTTAATGTTTGTTGTGTACCTTTATTCTAAATGACTCTGTGATAGCTGCTAAACAATTGTGATTACCCCAGTATACTCTTTTTAATGTTTTTATGACCCTTTGTGGTATTTTACTACTGAATTTCTATTGATTCTTTTTTAAATTCATTTGTGTGTACTTTTATGATATTGTTTTTTACATATCGAATAAAGTTTGCAATTGAATTGATTGAATTGAATTGGATAACTATTCTTTTAGCTAAAGCTCTTGGTAATAAATGTATGCTTACCACCTAGTTTAGTTAGAAGCACTCCCATGTGGAAAGACTGTCTAAACTAAAAAGACGTATTACATAATGTGTGGGTGAACTGCTACTGGGAACTGGTAACAATAATAGTTTTTGTTTAGCTCTCAAATTCTCCATGGTGCTGTATCTTAAGATGTTGAAGTACAGAATCGGCCTGAGCAAATATTCACATTCCATTTGCAAACTTGCTAAGCTGGAAAAATAGAAAAAAATCCTGTATGAACATTGATTAATTTTTTTAAATGATAGGTTTGAGAGACTTGTTCAGTTAGGCAATTTCAAAAAATTAAATTGAGAAGTAGTGAACTAAACATTAACTCAGAATATGTATTTTCATTCATGTCTTGGCTATCACGCTGTAGCTCGTCCCAAAAGTATTATCTATAGAGTATCACACCGAGAGTTGCAATGACAATGATAAGTATTGGAAATTACATGGTCAGAGTGAGCTCCTGAAGAATTAGCTGGGATAATGTTCTTCAGCACAAAAGCGAGAACTTGTAGCTATCTCACCGCATCCAGAAACAATTGGACTTATTAAGTTAAACTATCACGGCAAGGTAGAGATATAAGCACCTTGTGGGGGTCCTTTACATTTTCATTAGTGAAACAGTAAGTAGTAAATACTTAAGGATGACTACTAGTTCACACATGAATGTACAATTATATTTGCCTAATTTTATTAATGAACCCAAATACCACAAAGCATTTGAGCCTTTATTAAGACAACCTGGAAATGCTTTTAAGAACACCTACATTATGAGAATTAAAATCTTCTTGTAATAATAGGATCATACAGCATCACTCATTCCTAAACTGGAGGCAGGCCGGCTAAAATATCAACGGCACTGAAGCACAAAGATGTTCAAACGTTTTGGAAAATAGTGAACTTTAGCTGTGGGCATCTTAAATCTTGGTGTGTCTATATTATTAATGCTAGACAGTGTACATCAATTAATTTTGTAGGTGGTTCTGATCCTGTAATTGATGCTTGGAAAATATTAAAACATCAATAAATGCTACAGAAGAGAATGTTTGTAAGCTTATTGTCTTTTACAAACTTGAGAGCACCTTGTTCTAATGGTTTACCTATCTTTTTAACCGAGAAGGACCATAAAGGAAAAAACGTGTGTTGCCTCCATATATCAATGTCAACAATGCCAAGCTTATTCCACTGCTGGAATGATTCCAATCTCTAGCCAATTCATAAAACCAAGGACCCAAACCAGAAACCGGCAATTATTGGCAAACTGAACTTTTAAATGCTGATGGTAACGTGCTTGCCCACATTTTATCAACAGCATGAGAAGGTTAGGCACATGGAAGTAGCCTAGTTGCCAAAGCCCAAACTGGTTTCCAGAAAACAAAATTCTACTCTAGATACCTCTGTGGCCGGTGTTGACTTGAAGGCCAAAGGTATACATAAAAAATTATTTGTTTACAATGTGGACTATACTTCACCACCTTTAACCAAGTGGATCAAGGATAGATGTGGTCAAAGCTATCAGACTGGGGCATTTATTATGGACTGCTTAACTTGTGAATCCATTTTGATTCTGGTACCTGGATCAGAGTTAAAATAAATAGCGATCTGGGTCTTTCTCCAAAGATTTTATACCCAAAATGGCAAAATTAGGAGTGAATATAAGCTTCCCTGTTCTTTTGTTTAGCAGGTCAAACCTTCCTCATGTCATAGCTGAAGTAAAGAGTCACATTAGGTCAATAATTAGGTGTCTGACCGATGTGAATGAAATTAAATGAAATACCAGCATTTTAAAAGAGCACAGCTACCTCCGGAGAGGTGTCCCGGCCCTGGGGGCCATCTGGAAGATTAGCCGAGCTATTGCCCAGAGTCACATGGTGCTGGGCTAACCTGCCGCCGGAGATCGATCCGTGAACCCCGTGGTCCAGAGTCAGGCACCCTGGCTGCGGCGCCACACCTCTTCGTGGATGACCTCCAAAGGTTTACAAGGATTGTTGAACTGGCTTAAACTTTATCACCAGTTCAATAAACTATATCTCAATAAGCTCAAGAATAACACCACCCTTTTCCCATAAATGTAAATGTAAATTTGATACTTGTATAGCGCACTACTCACCCACAAGGGTCTCAAGGCGCTTGTACGAATACCGCTGTGGAACCCATCCTGGCTTTCCCTGTGAGGCGTCCACTCCTGAGCACCCCCAAGGTGGAGGCCAGGCATCCTTAGCGTTGTGGGGGCCGTTGTGGAGATTAAGCAAGCTATTGCCCAGAGTTGCAGAGTGGGACTCCATGATTGGAATAGGCACTAAGGTGAGAATTATCAGGTCCGTGGAATTTTTGAGCCCAAGACCCGCCGAGGCGGGGAATTGAACCCTGGTCCCAGGCTAGACCTCTGCATCAGAGTCTGCCGCGCTAATCATTGAGCCACACTTCTCCCATCAGATAACTCAGGGTATAAGTGGTCCAGCAACAAAATTTATATCTTTAAATTATAGCTCAATGTTCTTAACTTGGAGTTATAATCGATAAAAGACCATCTAGGAATCCCAAATTGCTTAAAGGGTCAGCGGATTTGCACATATTAGTACAGGAGTTCAAAGGTTGAATTATCACATTGGTAGCAGAGGGAAGGGTGATGTTATAAATGTTTACAAAGTTAAAGTAAATTGGACACTGTTTTATGGTGCAGCTGTTTTACTGGAAAAACATGCTTTTAAATTTGATCTTTACAAGCTTTTCAAATACTCTTTGCCATACATATATTCAGTTAGCAACATCACCCATGTGGTTAATATGTATCACATCTCTCGTTTTTAGAACACATGAACACATAAAACTCTAAACTGTAAGCAAAATAACCATATGGGGATCAGGTCCTGTATCCATCTGACATATTCATCCTAAATTTGGTCCCATCAAGTGAGGTGGGGTGGGTTTCTTGTAGTTATTCATACTTTCAGTAATTTGGTGTAAGCCATCTGTTGTTAAGGAGGCCTGTCCTAGTGCATATACAAGTTTGAATTTTCATGGGCATTACCTTACTAGGGCATATTTACTCATTCATGTTTTTCACAAGTCTAACTCATTTTTATATTAGTAAGCTAATTTATATCGTTTGAGTTCACAGCAGACACTTTTCTACTTTCACCTCAATTGTAATTTGTATAATATCCAATGTGTTGTGCTCTGTGCCTTTACCCTTTTGGGGTTGCATTTTGGTGACTTTGCCTATAATGGTATTAGCCCATTGTTAAAGATCTGTCAGCCACGTTTTCACAGCAGGGGCCTATAAGAACTTCATTGAAATGGGTACATGTTTTTTTGCAATGTCTATGAATTTATGTGTTTAGATTTCTTTCATAGAAAGTATCTTGACAGCCTTGCAACTCAACTCACGTGAAAATTATTATGGTTGAGGTAAGAAATGCCAAAACCCAATAGCTAGTCTGAACTGGACTTTACCAGACTCTCTCTTTTAGGAGACTCACAACCGTAGTATTGCCTTGTCAAGTGTTTCACTGTTGGACAAGTAACTCTTAGACATGAGTTGGTACTGAAATATTAAAGGGTTTGGATACTTGTCCCACATCCATTTAATAACATTCCAGTGATTTCAACTGGTGAAATTTCTTAGATACACGTTGCATTTACTCTTTTTTTCTGAAATTTTTCAAGATTGTGAGCTCTTTTTGCAGATTAGGTAAACTTAATAGATCCTGCAGCCTTGCAGCGGAGTGCTTCCCACTATTTTGTGTTAATTTTGGGCACTTTGTGCTCGCATAGATCAAATAATGTTAAATGAAGTGGGAATAGTATTTTCAGCCACATAATTAAGGGGCTGATTACGATGTCGATCGGACCAGCTTCTGCTGTCCTGTTTGAGACGGTCGGACCATCGAAGATCTCTTCAGAAGCAGTCGTCCGACCGCCGGATTAAGATGCATACATCGTGTACTCCAACCGACCGCCGACTCCAACAGCTTTTCTATAACCACCGAGATGGCGGTCGGAGACAAACTGCATCCACAGAGCTGTACAGGGATCTCTGACTGCTGTCCAGATTACGATGTGGGTTTTTGACAACACGACCATGGCGGTCTGACCACCTGTCTTGAGTCCTCGGAAATGAAGGATTTGGGGTGCATACTCACCCCAATCCACTTCTGTCCAGCAGAAGCCGCCGTGGACCCTTTCCTCCAAGTCCCCTCTATACCTTGGAAGCTGAACACTGATGACAATGATCCTGTGGGCGCCAGAATCCAGGTAAGTCTTTCTGCGGTATGAATCCCCATTGACTGAAATATTGCACATTCTGTGACACTCCAGCAATGAGGTGTGGGGTGCACAAGGCATTTCTCCACGTATGCTATGCATGTTATCTGTGAGTTTTGTACACATTTGCAGCAACATATTCGAGGATATGTGCTCTGCAATAGCTGCGACCACCACAGTAGCTGTGGTTGCACTGTAATACGGCAGCAGTCGGAAAGATTTTACGAAGACGGAGGTCGGTCTGAGCGGCATCATAATAAGGCCCTAAATACCTGAAAATTTTAGTTAAGTCATTGCTAACCATGCTACATAGTCTCTCTTTAGCGGCTTTGACTAATAACTTGCTTTTATATTTTATACTGAGAGGGCAAGCCCAATTTCAGACTTGTGTGTTATCATGTATTTTAATTTTTTACATAGTTTGGTTATTTTATGAAACAATAAATACATTTATTTACTTATTTATGGTCTGTGGTTTAACCCCTTGCATGCGTGAGACAGCCGGAGGCCGTCTGACGTCATGGTGGGCGTGTGCGTCAGACGACCGGGGGCCGTCCGAACCGCGCACGTGTGGAATTCGCTCGCACCACGGGGGAATTCCGGCCACGCCCAAGGGGTTAAGGAAGGCTATGCAGTGACCGTAACTGATGACAAGGCCCTCAGAATTTCTAATTGATTAATTCTGGAGGATACATTTGCAGTTTTGTGATTTTTTTCAGGAATAAATGAAGTTCCAACGCCCCCAGTACACTGAAATGTAGTTCATGTTTATTGTCACCCAGAACATCATGTATGTATAAGTAGTTCAGGTTTATGATCACCTAGAACATCGTATATGTTGGAAAAGAGTTTGCAATGATCACAAGGCCATATCCAGGCTTATGTTTTAATCATGGGTCGAGACGATGGGGGATTGGAAGGTGGTGGAAGGGTGTGAGATGGTGTTTGTGGTGGGGCAATTCTTTAAAGGATCGGGATCAAGCAAGTATTAATGGTATTTAACATGGTTAGAAGAGGGTGGTGGGAGCAGAGTGATGGCAAAATGCAGAAGGTCAACAATTCTCAACAGGTATTATTACGCTAGACAATTAAATTTGTATGTCCAAGACATCAGACCGGAGGGAAAAAGGAAGACTCTTGAAGAATGTTTAAAGAATGTATTTAGGTCAAAACATCATTTAAGCGTCATTCGTAGAAACAAGAGAAAGCAAATTTACAGTTGTATCAGCACTGTAGAAATACATATTTGAAGCAAAAAACAATAACAACCCAAATTGCACTTGGTGCTGGATGTGAAGGTGAAGGTGGCGACACAAGTGACAATTGTGAAAACAGCGACGGCGGCGCAAGAGAAGTGACAAGTAATGTACAGTGAGAGCAAATTGTATAAAATACTGTGGTAGAGGAAATAAATTGATTATTCTTTGTAATTCAAGACAATCATTTTGAAAGGAGAAAACCACAGGAGAAATGTTGCGCGATTAATGGCGCTGAACGGTCGACGGCGTTTCGATCCTCTATGTTAGGATCATCTTCAGGACCGGGTTGTTCGATTTAAAAACGGTGCTGTACAGGGGGCAAGAACAGAAGGGCGTAAGGACAGAGAGGGGGGGAAGGTATGAGGAGAGTGAAAAGACCGCAGTGGGCCCGAGTACAAGGCGAGTTGTATTTGAAAACAGCAAGGTGAAAGGGAGAAGAAGAGGAAAAGGCATGGCGGTGTTAGGAAATTAATAATTAACCTGAGGGGGCGTCGGACAAGAACGTAGAGGGGTCCGCATCAGTGGGAGAACGTTGTTTGCTGCAATTAAGGGGACAGAAAGGTAAAATTAGGGTGAAGGAAGGATGGGCGGGGGACAAGGTTCAAAACGAACCGGCGTGAGGGTTACCTGGGGGTGGAAGAGGTTGCGTCAAGTTTAAGTAGAGACGCGGGGCGCGTCTGTGGATGAACGTCGCCGGGCGGTCAAAGGATCTTCGGGGCTTAGCCAGGTCCCGTCAGAGGTACTCCTAAATAAAAAGGCCAATAAGAAGCGATCCGGGGACAGGATGTGGTGAACCACACTGGAGGCCAAAACAAGTAACGGAGCACTTACTGGGAATGCGGAATGAATCCGAGGCATGTCGGGGGCGTGTGCAGCTTGTCTTCGTGTGGCGATTCGAATGAGGAGGCCTTCGAGGGGAGGTGATTAAGCGAGACCGGGTGGGATCACGTGAGCGCGACTAGGGGGCGGGGCTAACTGGCCGAGTGAGACAGCCCGGTGGAAGACTAGAAGGCGGAAAAAAGGAAGAGGGACGCGCGGGAAGGTAAAGGTACAACTCAGAGAAGACAGACTATGATAGAAAAAATCAATAAAGGATAGTCATGTGGAAAAAACATTTGGAGACAATAATTGAAAGATAGTCATGTGGAAAAACATTTGGAGACAATAATTAATTACACAATGCACTGTATTAATGAAAGTAATTATACATTGTGATTCGGGGTGGGTAAAAGGAGGAGAAAAAAGGGGGGGGGGGGACAGTGAACACGTATCTCAGTAATGGAAGTTAGTAACAGGGGTGTGAAGAGTCAGGACAAGGTTCAGAGTAGAATGGTGCTATTCCATTCATCAAGTGTGTTCAGGCCAGCATGGACTGAGTCACAAGTGGAAATCCATTTACATTCGCATTTATTGAGGAGTGCTTTGATGTCGCCCCTGAACACACTTGATGAATGGAATAGCACCATTCTACTCTGAACCTTGTCCTGACTCTTCACACCCCTGTTACTAACTTCCATTACTGAGATACGTGTTCACTGTTCCCCCCCCCCCTTTTTTCTCCTCCTTTTACCCACCCCGAATCACAATGTATAATTACTTTCATTAATACAGTGCATTGTGTAATTAATTATTGTCTCCAAATGTTTTTCCACATGACTATCTTTCAATTATTGTCTCCAAATGTTTTTTCCACATGACTATCCTTTATTGATTTTTTCTATCATAGTCTGTCTTCTCTGAGTTGTACCTTTACCTTCCCGCGCGTCCCTCTTCCCTTTTTCCGCCTTCTAGTCTTCCACCGGGCTGTCTCACTCGGCCAGTTAGCCCCGCCCCCTAGTCGCGCTCACGTGATCCCACCCGGTCTCGCTTAATCACCTCCCCTCGAAGGCCTCCTCATTCGAATCGCCACACGAAGACAAGCTGCACACGCCCCCGACATGCCTCGGATTCATTCCGCATTCCCAGTAAGTGCTCCGTTACTTGTTTTGGCCTCCAGTGTGGTTCACCACATCCTGTCCCCGGATCGCTTCTTATTGGCCTTTTTATTTAGGAGTACCTCTGACGGGACCTGGCTAAGCCCCGAAGATCCTTTGACCGCCCGGCGACGTTCATCCACAGACGCGCCCCGCGTCTCTACTTAAACTTGACGCAACCTCTTCCACCCCCAGGTAACCCTCACGCCGGTTCGTTTTGAACCTTGTCCCCCGCCCATCCTTCCTTCACCCTAATTTTACCTTTCTGTCCCCTTAATTGCAGCAAACAACGTTCTCCCACTGATGCGGACCCCTCTACGTTCTTGTCCGACGCCCCCTCAGGTTAATTATTAATTTCCTAACACCGCCATGCCTTTTCCTCTTCTTCTCCCTTTCACCTTGCTGTTTTCAAATACAACTCGCCTTGTACTCGGGCCCACTGCGGTCTTTTCACTCTCCTCATACCTTCCCCCCCTCTCTGTCCTTACGCCCTTCTGTTCTTGCCCCCTGTACAGCACCGTTTTTAAATCGAACAACCCGGTCCTGAAGATGATCCTAACATAGAGGATCGAAACGCCGTCGACCGTTCAGCGCCATTAATCGCGCAACATTTCTCCTGTGGTTTTCTCCTTTCAAAATGATTGTCTTGAATTACAAAGAATAATCAATTTATTTCCTCTACCACAGTATTTTATACAATTTGCTCTCACTGTACATTACTTGTCACTTCTCTTGCGCCGCCGTCGCTGTTTTCACAATTGTCACTTGTGTCGCCACCTTCACCTTCACATCCAGCACCAAGTGCAATTTGGGTTGTTATTGTTTTTTGCTTCAAATATGTATTTCTACAGTGCTGATACAACTGTAAATTTGCTTTCTCTTGTTTCTACGAATGACGCTTAAATGATATTTTGACCTAAATACATTCTTTAAACATTCTTCAAGAGTCTTCCTTTTTCCCTCCGGTCTGATGTCTTGGACATACAAATTTAATTGTCTAGCGTAATAATACCTGTTGAGAATTGTTGCTCTTTCTTTCATACCTACCCACCTCTCAACGTGGTATATGGGTTATACTCCTGTTGTTATATACAAGATTGTGAGCAGCTGCATAGCTGCGAGAGTTGATTCCTGCTAGGATCTTACTTTCGGACAAATTTATTTTGCCTTTTCTCTTCTGCCAATTTTTTGGCATTTAGAATGTCAAGGGAGACTCTTACATACACAGAAGACTACATCCAACGTCTAATTGGGGGCCCTTCTCTCCTCTCTGGCCCTCCAGTGAACACTACCTCAGCCACAACCCCCCCCAATACCTCCCGTATCCTGTTAGACAAACTTGAAAAACTTAAGAAAAAACAAATCAGAACTGATCTTCACGCCCGTATGCTCACAGAATACCTTAAATCAGGTGTGATCCCAGTTGGTTTACAAATCAGAAATACTCCAGCCATATTTGTCAATGACCCAAAATTCCGTACTGGTTTCAGCCATCTAGCTACCACCTGCTCACGCTACTGGATGGTGCTAGGCATCGACACAGCTATCGAACACAGCCGCAAAGAATTAGAAGAAATTGCAGAATTGGAACAATTAATACTAGCTGATTCATCTCTCACAGATGCAAAAAACCTCCTAGAAAAAATCAACCTTACTATCACTACCTTCAACACCTTTGAACTCCACAAAAAAGTTACCAAGATTCAGAAAGATATCAAATTCTACAACGTTGAAAAAACATACCCATATCTACGCGACGAATTCTTCAACACTCCTTACATCCCTCCCAGGACTCGCAATTGGGGTCGATACCGTAATAACCAACAGATTACCTTCTCTGACTCCTCCAATACCTCACTTGAAGATTCAGACCCAGGTGAGGGACCTAGCTCTTCAACGACCACCAACAGACCCCCTCCACTTTTACCACAAGGTTTTTTAGGACGCGGCCGCAGCCAGGGCCGTCCACCTTCCCGACCACGGGGCAACCGTCAGTACCAACCTCCATTCTCAGGAGAAAGACAAACACGCAACAGGTACTACCAATGGTGAACAACCAAGTTACTGAACAAACACCTGTCCGGGCCTCCTTGGACCCCACATCCATACCCATCTTCAATCTTTCTAACCACATCCTGTCGCACGATGAGACCACCCTTCTGAGTCGAGGCCTGAGTTTCGTGCCCACCGAACGCACCAACTTCTTGGATCTACAATCGAGTCTATTACTATTCTTCAGAAGAATCAGACTCAAACAATTTTTCTCTGACAAACCTCAAACGCCTGTTCCCACCGCACCCCGCTTTCACCCTCCATCCACCTTCAATCCCCCTTCCTCCTGCATGCCTCCGGAAATCCTTACGTTTGAACGAGCTGTTCTTCGTGAAATCATGATCCTCCAACATAGCTTCGAATTTGTTCCTTACAACTTACCATTGGCAGAAAAACAAGCTCTACTCAACTTAAAGAAACAAACTGATCTTATAATCAAACCAGCAGACAAAGGTGGAGGTATTGTTGTCATGAACATTGAGAAATATGACACTGAAATCAAAAGACAACTATCCAATACTCTTCATTATCAACCCCTCACCAAGGACCCCTTACCAGACCTTCGCAACAAAATCAATATCCTCACTGAACAAGCCAAATCACAGAATATTATCTCCCAGAAAGAGTACTTGTTCCTCAACAATCCCAACCCCAGGACGCCAGTCTTATACATCCTTCCCAAGATCCATAAAGACAATATCAACCCACCAGGACGTCCCATCGTCTCGGGTTGTGGCTCCATTCTCGAGCCTCTGGGTAAATACATTGACGCCATCATAAAAGAATTTGTCCCATCTACTGAAACATACATTAAAGACACCATGGACCTCATTTGCACCATAGAGGACCGGCCTTTTGACACCAAAACTGACCTGATGGTGGGGTTAGACATTGAATCTCTCTATACCAACATTCCCCACAAAGAGGGACTACAGGTCATCAAAACTTTACTTGAATCCAGACCAAGACCCACCTTAATTCCCACGGAATTCATCATGGATCTACTTCAAGTGGCTTTAGAAAATAACTATTTTCTGTATCGTGATACTTTCTACCTCCAAATCAAGGGAGTTTCCATGGGTGCTTGTTTCGCTCCTAATTTTGCCATCCTGTTCGTCCACAATCTGGAAATGACCCTCATTCTCAGCACAAGAAACCCCTTTTTCACTCATATTACCCTCTGGCGTCGCTACATTGACGATGTGCTCCTCCTCTGGAAAGGTTCAGCCCAGACTCTTGAGAACTTTATTCAATGGCTTAATCATTCTCAGGCCCATTTCACATTCACCCATGAGTCCAAATCCAATGACCTGCCCTTCTTGGATGTCCTAATACACGCGGAAGATGACAAAATTGGCACATGTCTATACAGGAAACCTACTGAAAGAAACACTTTACTTCAATATTCCAGCTATCATCCCTGCAGTCTCCGAGATGGCCTCCCATATGGGCAATTCCTACGGATCCGCCGGAACTGTAAGTGGCGCAAAGATTACTTCAGAGAATCAGACATTCTCATCCAGAAACTCCTCGATAGGGGCTACCCTAAACGCCTCGTTACCAAAGCCCGCAAGAGAGCTTGGTACTGCCACCGAGAACATTTACTCATGCCACAACCCAAAAAAACTATGACGAGGATTCCATTTGTCTCTAAATTCAGTCCCTGCAGCAACGAAGTCAATAAGATCATCAAGCGTAACTGGAAGTTACTTCAACCCTTTGAAACCTTTGACCAGCCTCCACTGTTTTCATACCAACGAGGGAGTAATCTGGCTACCCATCTGGTACATGCCATTACATGGCCCACTACAGACCCCAAAAGAAACACCATCACGTCCATTTGGGGCTTACCTCCTGCCATTGGACACTACAAATGTTTGTCTTGCATTGTCTGCGACCTTACAGTCAATACTAAAGAGTTTAAAACCAACAATCTCACCTATAAACTCAAAGCATTCACCAACTGCAAATCTCAAAATGTGATTTATGCCATCCGCTGCCCTTGCAACCTCACTTACATCGGACAAACCACCCAAATGGTCAAACAAAGGATTATCCAACACAAAAGTAGAATCCACTGCAAGGTCCCTACTGCGCCCCTGGTTGCACATTACATTCTCAAAAACCACTGCGAAACTGATATGATTTGGCAAGTAATAGAGCAACCCACACTACCGCTGAGAGGGGGCGACATCAAAGCACTCCTCAATAAATGCGAATGTAAATGGATTTCCACTTGTGACTCAGTCCATGCTGGCCTGAACACACTTGATGAATGGAATAGCACCATTCTACTCTGAACCTTGTCCTGACTCTTCACACCCCTGTTACTAACTTCCATTACTGAGATACGTGTTCACTGTTCCCCCCACCCCCTTTTTTCTCCTCCTTTTACCCACCCCGAATCACAATGTATAATTACTTTCATTAATACAGTGCATTGTGTAATTAATTATTGTCTCCAAATGTTTTTCCACATGACTATCTTTCAATTATTGTCTCCAAATGTTTTTTCCACATGACTATCCTTTATTGATTTTTTCTATCATAGTCTGTCTTCTCTGAGTTGTACCTTTACCTTCCCGCGCGTCCCTCTTCCCTTTTTCCGCCTTCTAGTCTTCCACCGGGCTGTCTCACTCGGCCAGTTAGCCCCGCCCCCTAGTCGCGCTCACGTGATCCCACCCGGTCTCGCTTAATCACCTCCCCTCGAAGGCCTCCTCATTCGAATCGCCACACGAAGACAAGCTGCACACGCCCCCGACATGCCTCGGATTCATTCCGCATTCCCAGTAAGTGCTCCGTTACTTGTTTTGGCCTCCAGTGTGGTTCACCACATCCTGTCCCCGGATCGCTTCTTATTGGCCTTTTTATTTAGGAGTACCTCTGACGGGACCTGGCTAAGCCCCGAAGATCCTTTGACCGCCCGGCGACGTTCATCCACAGACGCGCCCCGCGTCTCTACTTAAACTTGACGCAACCTCTTCCACCCCCAGGTAACCCTCACGCCGGTTCGTTTTGAACCTTGTCCCCCGCCCATCCTTCCTTCACCCTAATTTTACCTTTCTGTCCCCTTAATTGCAGCAAACAACGTTCTCCCACTGATGCGGACCCCTCTACGTTCTTGTCCGACGCCCCCTCAGGTTAATTATTAATTTCCTAACACCGCCATGCCTTTTCCTCTTCTTCTCCCTTTCACCTTGCTGTTTTCAAATACAACTCGCCTTGTACTCGGGCCCACTGCGGTCTTTTCACTCTCCTCATACCTTCCCCCCCTCTCTGTCCTTACGCCCTTCTGTTCTTGCCCCCTGTACAGCACCGTTTTTAAATCGAACAACCCGGTCCTGAAGATGATCCTAACATAGAGGATCGAAACGCCGTCGACCGTTCAGCGCCATTAATCGCGCAACATTTCTCCTGTGGTTTTCTCCTTTCAAAATGATTGTCTTGAATTACAAAGAATAATCAATTTATTTCCTCTACCACAGTATTTTATACAATTTGCTCTCACTGTACATTACTTGTCACTTCTCTTGCGCCGCCGTCGCTGTTTTCACAATTGTCACTTGTGTCGCCACCTTCACCTTCACATCCAGCACCAAGTGCAATTTGGGTTGTTATTGTTTTTTGCTTCAAATATGTATTTCTACAGTGCTGATACAACTGTAAATTTGCTTTCTCTTGTTTCTACGAATGACGCTTAAATGATGTTTTGACCTAAATACATTCTTTAAACATTCTTCAAGAGTCTTCCTTTTTCCCTCCGGTCTGATGTCTTGGACATACAAATTTAATTGTCTAGCGTAATAATACCTGTTGAGAATTGTTGCTCTTTCTTTCATACCTACCCACCTCTCAACGTGGTATATGGGTTATACTCCTGTTGTTATATACAAAAAAAAAAAAAAATGCAGAAGGTCAGCATAACTGTCATGGGCAATTGCATGCGGAGGTGGTGAGTAAACAGATACTGGGTAGAAATGTGACTGATCTGGTGGGAGATAGCAGAAGTCTAGTAATTAGTATGAGTTAGGAGCTGCATGATGCTCAGGAGAGAGCGGAGCATGGGAGAGAATCGAGAGGACTAGCGGTGGGAAAAAAGGGGCACCAAAACTGTATTAAGGTTAGGTTGAAGAGGAGGCGAAGGAAAGAGGATAAGAGGGAAAAAGAGCAGCGGTTGGAAAAGATAAAGATAGTCAGAGAGGAATATGAAGTGGCAGTAGATGTGTGAGATGAACAAGACGGGAATGGTTGTGAGAGTATGGAAAAAATATTGAGGAGGGGTGAGGGGAGATGGTATAGAGGAATGTGACGTTAAGACAGGGTTTGGAGGTAACAATTTTGGGAGTGTGAATGGAGGAGAAATGACAGAGACGAGGCAGGGAAGAATCCAGGTTTTGGGTGCATTTGATTGGGGTAGAGACATAAGGTAGCTAGTATTTGTGGTGGAAATTTGCACATAAAGAGAGTATTAGGGGGATTGTGCTCAAGATGGGCAATTAGCTGTGCTTTGGGCATATTTAAGGACTAAAGAATAGAGATTTCCAAACAGCGATTTCATCCGAATCGCTATTTGGAAATCCCAACTTCGTATGTATGAACCTTTTTGTTTCATGCTTGCTATTCCTAGTGGGTCTCAAATCGATTTACCTAATGAATATTAATGAGGTAGGTCGCAGTTTATGGTCCATTAGGAATTACACTCATCACAGGGAGGATGGCCTGCTGAGGTCAGCAGCCCACCATGTCTGAGATTGCATTTTAATAAAGGTTTTTTTTTGTTGAAATGCAACCGATTTACTTAAAGGAAAACATGATGCGTTTCAACAAAATAAAATTAAACATTTTTTTTTTTTTTTATGAGCAGGAAGGGGTCTATGGGACCACTGACTTATTAAAAAGACATTCTCAACATTCATAAAGGGGAAGGGGTGACCTGGGGACCCCTTCCATTTTGCACATGTGTTACAGTCAACTTTGAGTTGGTGGTAAAGTGCGTATATTTTGCAACCGCTTTTGTTCACGAAACATTCGTACATACCAATGCGATTTGTTATTTGGAAAGGACGCCATAAACGTGCCCCTTCCAAATACTGAATCACAAAACCCAAATTACCGAATAGCAATTTGGGCTTTGTCATTTCCAAAAAGCATTTTTTGGGTCCTAATGGGCTGATTCTGCGATTTGGCCCATTGGCGACCAGAAAAATGCTTCGGACATATGCCTCAACTTCTTTCTGTAAAACCAGTGAGATAAGGACCTGACTACATTTTGCACCAGGATATGAAGTTGAGGTTTCAGACTGTATGGTCAGATTTGTAAGTTCTCTACGTATATATGTCTACCTATTTATCCATTCAGGTGTCCCATGGAGGAGCAAATCTCAAATTAGTGCCTGTGGGTTTGCAGTGATGTATTGCAAATTACAAAACAAAATAAAAACGTCTTTCAAATTGGAAATATTATTTCCTTCAAGTGTGCGAGTTCCATCTAGGACACATTTAGTTCTGAAAAGATAGGTGTAAATGCTGTCCAGCTAGGTACAGCTCCAAACAGGATGTAAAAGGTGATTTCAAAACAATCTGTGAGGTCAGCCCAGCAGTGGCATAGGGTGGGTCCTGGGAGACTCTGCTCCAGAGAACAAGCAAACAATTATATTGTATATAGTCTAAGGAGGCAAAGCCAGAGCAGTGTATGTGTTAACCAAGGAGAAACAACTCCTAAGAAATGCTAATACTTTTACTCAACAATCTATGAGGCCCACCTGGGAGTAGAGTAGGTCCTAGTCAAGGAGACACAGCTTCCTGGAAATGCAGATACTTATATAAACACAACCTATAGGAGCCACCCAGGAGTGGCGGATATGCAGCCCAGAAAGCGGCAGCTCCCAACGACAAGGTAGCAATTATATTCCAGGCACCCAGGAAAGACATCGGTGCTAGCTAGGGAGATGCAGCTCCAAAGACATACAAGATACTAAAGCCAATAATTACTTTTTGTAGGAATGGTTTAGGTGCCACCAAGGGAGATGCAGTTCTAGAGTAATGCTAGTAGTTAGACCTTAGATCAATCTAGGGGTCCACCTGGGATCTATGCAGGTCCTACCTAAATATTATAAATACGTCTTTGAGATCCAACCAGGAGTAGCACGGGGTGCAATCAGGTGGATGCAACTCCCAGGAATTGGGGTCTGCCCCCAAGCAGAAGCATGGGTGCTAACCAGGGTGACATATCCCAGAAACAGTTAAGCAATTTTGTTCTAGACAGTCTATTGTGTCCAGCCCGCAGTGTCTTATGGCTATATGGTTTATGACAGAACTGTTCAGTAAAATCTACTGTTAGGGAAGACTATATAGGATATTCTAGTGGGTTGGATTTTAGGAGGACTAGTAGCAGAGATTGCAGCATACACAACCTATGGCATATAGATGGGAAGGTAACAGAGTTTGTTTACAGCAGAAAAGCACATGGCAAATATTATAGGACAGAGTGTGACTACCCAGTTTGTACAGGCAAAATGCAGGGTTTTAGTTGTACATATATCTGTGGGGCAATGGTTTCTGCTCCTTTAACCAACCATCAGGATCTGTGAGGAAGAAATAGGCAGTGGAATGGTTTCATTTGTGTTACTGAGGTCTTTGATAGATCCAAGGAGTTGTGCATTACTTCCATGATTGATAAAACAATGGAATGGAGATAGGAAAGGCTTCATTTTACCTAGTGACGTAAGCTGGAATCATGCTGTTTGCTCTCTTTTCAATATGGCCACAGAGAGAAGCTGTCTATTTTCATACTTTTGAGCTGTTCCTTGATGGGGGACTCAAGGGATCTTTCATTCAAGAGGATGTATTCAGTCTTTGTGTGTCATGGTATAAAGTCTTCAAATTAATTCTAGCTATAAAGTCACCTTCTACTTATAAGGTGCAAGATATCTTGCAAAGAAGTCAACTTAAACTTTGCCAATCTATCTGGCATATACAAGTTATATAAATGCAGGACTAGGCATAAAGTCACATCCTTCACTTGTCTCTAACATAGGGGCTCAATACGATGTCGGCGGTCCTAAAACCACAATTAGGATGTGACCACACATGGTGAGGCCGCAAACTCTCATTTTACAATGGGTGCTTTTTCGTACTGCCGCACAAGCTCCCACTGAAAAATTGAAGTTTTTCCACATCCCTGTACTGCGGGCAGGGATGTGACGAGGGGCACGTATGGTGCACCCCAAGGCCTCAACTGTAAGGCCAGGGAGAACAAGACCCTGCGAGGGGCTTCCAAGTCGCTCTCCGACAGCCTTTCCATGATGGAAAGGCCAACATGGGAAGGCTGTCGGAAACAGACATCATAATCTCTACGGTGGAAACACCGTCTGTTAGGGATTATTTGCGGCTTCCGACTGGCCGACGGGCTCCTTGAGCCCGACAGAACCCAGTCGGCTTGGCTAGCCGGTTTACACTCAGACCATCGACATTATAATTCGGCTGTCGGAATGTAAACCTATGATGTTGGTCAGTAAGCCTCTAATGAGAGGTCGGAGGTTTACCGACTGACATCATAATAGGGCCCAAAGTAACTGCTTCCATTGTGCCTTTCACGAAAAAGGAGTATACATCTTTTAACACGAGAAGGATCTGCTTATGTTCTTCTTCCCTGGAGGATAGTCCATTTATCATAATTTGAACTTTATACAATGATCATGAAATTTTGCCTGCCGCACTCATTAGTCTTAGGTTATTCCTTGCCAAATGTGAGGAAAAAACCTCAAGCTTTCAGATGCTTTAGCACTGTACATATGCAGTAAGCATTTTATGCTTGTTGAATAAAAAAATCAATTTAGAAAATTGAAAAATTGAAATTCTTTATTAACTGTATTGGTAGAAGAATGGCCTCGAACATCAGCTTACTTAGTGGGCAGTAGACAGGATTTGTTGTAGCCAGGATAAGCATGGGAAAGACAGCCTAACTCCAACAGTGCCTATCTCACAGAGTTTAGCCCATGAATAAGAGTTCTGAGAAGGTAATGCGTGTATGTTTCTACTACTATTAGGATGGTATCCTGTATGTGCATTTCACTGCTAATAACCCACTAATTTTGGACTAGGCCAAGGTATTCACAAAAAGAGAAGAGCCTATGGTCAGCTTGGGGAGGTATACTATATGGACCAGGAAGATTTGGTTTGTAGATATTTTCATGGGATAATTAATGGTGCACAGAGTAATTTCCCTCTGCATCTTTTCAGATTATGAAAAAATGATGATCTTAACTACCACCTGTGTTGTTTCTGTTTTGCTTGTGGGAGCCCCACAATCAGCGTCATAATGTCGTGCACAGTCCCTACTCTAGCCAATCTTTTCATCCACAAATTCAGATCACGGCCAACATCAATATTACATAAGGTTATGGAAGCGCCTGTGTACCATGAATGTTACTGCTTTCTAGCTGTTGACAATTGAGCTGGGATTTCCTCACATACATCACTATCTTCGCATTACATGAGGATCAGAAAAGGACAGTGCATAATGGTAGATGAGGAGTGCATTGTCATGGGTACCAAATAAAAAAGGTGCAAGGACACTGACAATTTTACAAATATCTGTAGGGTACTCTGCTTTCTGAGACACATGGCATTGAAATAGTGAAAGAAACCTCATCTTTCCACAGCCTATTACATTACTTACTGTTGCTAGACTTGAGATCCCGATGGATGATGGGAACTATTGCTTCCTCGTGTAGATAATGCATCCCACTGGCAATCTGCACAGCCCAGTTCACCAGCACATTCGGGGGTATCCGCTTCCCCGACAGCACCCTGTTTAATGACCCTCCTCGGGCAAACTCCATGATTAAGCAGAGATTGGGTTCCCTGAGGCACACCCCCCTCAACGCGATGATATTGGGGTGCTGCAACATTGCAAAGAGCTTCGCCTCCTGTCGGACATTCTCAATTGTCTGGCTAATGTCTTCATCCGGGTCCTGCCTGGCTGCCTTCACCGCAACCTCTGCGCCTCTCCAAACGGCACGGTAGACTTTCCCGAATCCTCCAATGCCAATGATCTCCTCCAGAGCCAGCTCTGTGAAGTCTATCTCTAACACTAGGAAGCAAAAGAGGAGAAAAGAAAAATGAAGTTAAAAAGACATTAATTTGAAACTGCAGGTAGCTCAAACACATTGTGATACACTTTACAGTGGCTGCCTCATTGATTCACTGCATTAATGGCAGAATATCATAGCAGACTATTGGTGTTTTCCCTGGGACAGTTCCTGATTACATGTGCAAGCTACAGGAAAATTAGTCTATTAATACTACATTTTGTCATTAGAGCTGTTAGTATTAGATTAGTTCTGCCTCATGAAATTCAAGCTGAAATGCACAAGTGCTTTAAAATAATGATGTAGTTATCATAAAGGCCACTAATAAAAAGTGGAACACCACAATCAATGGAGAACTCCTATATGAAGATGAAAAGAGCAATAGCATACCACTCTCCCCAGGCCACGCGAGGATCTGCCCTCTTCCAAGAGCCTGTTATTATACTGTCAGATGTCTCTTTGCCAGAAATCATCCTTTGTGTTCCCATGAACAACATATGCCATGTTTTATTGACTTATTTCTCGTAAGCCAACTCACTCAACTTCTGCCTGCCTATACATTGACCCCCATCAACTGGTAAGAAGCGTTGAGCACTATCTTAATGACCCTAAAGTCACTGTACCGGCTTCACACTAACATCAAAAGCACCCACCTATTGATTCAGCTTCAATACATCCATGACAAACCTAGAAAATAGCTCATCAACAAAATACAAAAATAGAACCCTAGTTGCTCCCTCTGCTGATCCAACCTAAACATTCTCTGAATCCCCCAAAAATGCAGCAGCTCTGAAGGAAGCAGATTCTGTGCAGTGTCTGGACCCCAGGCTATGGATCATGTTCATGATGACCCTCCCAGTTTACACCAATGGCTTTGCTTCAGATGAAAATCAAGCCGCTGTACAGTTTCTCCTACTATCTGAAAGCAAAATGGGTGTGACCACAGGAGCAACATTCTTGGAAGCAAAATATCTGTCTCCAACAATAGCTGCACAAATATAAATATTAGAGATAGGTACTGAACAGAGGGAGTGGACATAAAATTGGAAGGCTACAGGAAAAGCAGAGAGAAAGTCAGGGTCCAATTAGATCAAGGATGAAAAGATGTACATTGGGACGTATAAGCTGGAAGATTGACAGGTACACCCAGTGCTTGATTTGTAAAAGAATAAGTGCTGGTGCCCAAAACTCTGCTCAGAACCATGCAGCCGGTCCTATTAATTGTTGGCATGCAGAATACCAAAACTGTGTAGCCTTGAGTTTACCTCAGGCCTCTTTAATCCACTACCAGGAACACACTTACCCTTTACCTCTCTCTTGTTGGTCCCCGTTTTCTCCCTTTGTGACAGTTTTTCCATCTTTTTTTTCCTCCTTTCTTTCCCATTTGTATGTTTTTCCCCTCTCTTGTTCTCGGACAATAACTATGAGGAAAAATAAGTGCCGATCCCCAAATATTAGTGGTGGTGGCCCCCACTGGCAACCACCGGCTCAAATTAAGCACTGGCTACACCATGGAAAACTCCAAGCAGGGCAAACTTCAAGAGTAGTAGAATGACTACTGAGCTTATCTCATGCTTAATGTTACATCATTGACAATCTTTTTCCCCATCCCTTAAATCCTTCCTGACTTTTGAAGTAGAGGACATAAATACCTGGGAATGTTCTATAAGACACAGTTAACTGAGGGCTTCCTGCAATACTTCATGTTCCGCTCTTGATGATAGCAGCGGTGTCCCTGAACTTCACAGAAGGCGCTGGTATATTTCATACTACGTATTCCATGGGTGCCTTGATGGGCTCCATGATGTCATAGTTGAACTACCACTCAACTCATGCTTTCTTCTGATGCACAAACCTGAGATGCCTTCAGTTCACAAGAACAACCTGGGTTATGCCAGTGCAACTCATCACTTTATGAAGAAGACTCACTCTCTAGCTAGGTTCATACTCTGCAAACACCCATACAAATATCCATACATTTAAAACATCAACACCCTGGATTCAAAAGTCAACATGGCTGCTTCCACCAATGAATGCATTCCTCTTTGCCCCTCATCATAAAACCAACATCTAAAATCGTTTGATTGGCTATAGTCACATGACCAGGTAAGCCCCAAGTTCTAAAGCAGATCTACTGAACACAGGCGCACAACACCCATTGGGCTCACCGGGCTTCAGCCCCCCCCCCCCCCCCCCCCCCCGTCATGGGTGTCAGCCCGGCTGAGACAGCCTCGCGGGCTGGCGTCCGTCTAATTGCAGCCGCACCTGAGTACTTCACAGGTCTTTAAAAGACCATTTACTCGTTAATGAGGCTTTTGTTGTGTTTTCACCCCTTCTTACAGCCACTCTGCCTATGGCTGGAAGACATAGCCCCCCCGAAATCTTTTTCGCCCCCCCCCCCGAAATTTGGCTCTAGTTGCCCGCCTGACTGAGCACCTCACAGCGGATGGATGCTGTTCTATGCTCCCTACACTCTGCAGAGAGCCGTAAGCAGCATACGTCAGCAATGCCAATAGGCCATAAGGCATGCAGGGGCAGCAAATACTACAGGTACATTTACCATGCATTAATATACACTTTGAGACTTTGCATGTACATATGCATACACATGAAATAAGTTGATAGACCATATGCAATCAGACAACGTTACAGGCATACAGGCCCACACAAAAACACTTTTGAAAACGATCATGTTTTTTTTGGTGTGAACTTTAGAAATAAATGAAAGGAAATAAAGTGAACTAAATAAAACACATATCATTTCTCATACACCGCTGTAATACAGTCCCACTTAGATGGGAATGCCTTGCAGAATTACCCTTTTTGAAAGTAGATAAATTCAGAAAAAAATCACATACAGGTTAGTCCAGGACACATGCATTTTACAAACCTTCTATATCACACAATATAAAATGCCCTCCTCATTTAAGTTCCTCGCAGATTTTTGAATTCCTAAGTGACAAGATATCTCACGAGGTGAATGTACCTGCTACTGAAACATCTGTGTGTTTTGCACATCGGATGTTTGATTTCGAGAAGGTTTTATGTATAAAGTATTTCCTGCCTTGCGCTATAAGGATACTGCAAATAACCTCGGGGTTCCGTGAAAATATAGAGGAATAAGACTGAAAGAATAGTTGCTTAATAAGGTTATGGAACTCTGAAGAGATTTGCAGTATGCTTACAATGTACGCAGGGGCAATTTATTCCTTATAATACATGGTCAGACCATCACTCTTCTCACAAACCACGTAAGTCCTTGGTATATTGTTTTTTCAATATGAAAGAGAAAGGATGTGCGCAAAGACAAGTACAAAATTAGATACACCAAAAAGCAATTAGATATTTGTTGAAAAAAGATATAGTAAATTGAAGTCAGATTTTTTTTTAAAAAGCCGTAGTTCAGAGCATGTAGAAACATGACTAGATTTCAGCTTTCCAATAATTATCTAAAGTGTGCAAAAATAAACATGTTGCCATAAGTATCTGCTTCCTGCTGATCATCTAGAAAAATAGAGCAGAAGATGGGAAAACCAGGTTTTGTTTTTACAGTTCAAATTGCAGCTTTAATTATTGTCCTCGAGTTGTCTTTCACCTTGGGTGCTGGCTCTGACAGCAGGAATTATGATATTACACTACTGCTGAACTGTAATAACTTATTACAGTTGAGTTATAATTTCATTACAGGCAAATAGAGATGTTACAAGTCGTCTATAATAAAGAAATCAGAGACATGCTTTTATACAGGGAATGCAGGCTCCCATGTACTATATATATGATTAAAGTTGGGTAACAGTGAATAACAGGGAGGTTTTTCCCTGAGGTGATCTGAGTAATATCAAATAGAAAGCGAGAGCCACAGCATGTTGCCACGGCTTACTGATGGAAGTGTGGCCGTTCTTCATGATCCACCTTGGGAAAGGTCTGAGATAAGTTTAATTTGTGGTTCAATTCTGTTTTCTTAATTTGAAAATGCACATACTCCTGCCTACAAACACTGTCTGGTGGGGGTAAAAGCAAGCTTCAACAGGCAGAACTTACTCCTCGCACCACCCCCTTAACCTGTACCGTACAGCATTAAAGTTCTGAGCCCAATTTAGGGCATTCGAGGCTCCAGAATTCCTAGGAACCCTAACATTTATGTGCTCATGGCTACTTGCTGTCTCTCTAGCTTTGGCTCTATCGGACGAAAGACTCTGAGGTACTTCAAGTGTTGTAATACTCGGAATTCTTGTAATAAGAGAGAGATATGCCCCCAAACTGCTCCTCTCTTCGCTCAGTCAACACTGGAGAGCGTGTCCATGCCTCAGAGGTCCCACCTGCAATAGAACCAGCCTCGGTGGGTAAGTTTAATTTAAAGAAACTCTACCCTTGAATAAACTTTGTGAAGGCCTCATCTGGAAAACACAATCCAGAGGCAACATGCCAGATGTTTGGAATCCTTCTCTCTTTAGGAAGCATGTATATGCTGCTGGAACGGAGACAAGGCTTGACGAAATCCAAATAATGGAATAAGGAAGTCTAAAGGTTGCTGTTATCACCCTAGTGCAGGCTGAGATCGATTTGCCCTGTTTTGCAGAAACACCATTATAAATGCTATTTCTCGCACTGTTCATTCAAAGATATCGACACACTTCAGAATCATAGAGATAGTTTTTAGTTATCTCCAATACAATTCTTTTCCGTCTTTGAAGAGAAAGATATAATCCTACGAGACCGCAATATCTGGACAGTAAAACTGGGCTGGACCCGGTACTTCTGTATTTATCTCAAATACCAATTCACTTGGGTGGAAACTCATACCGGGCAGAACTCACCCTCATACCTCTCTCGGGGCATACTCATTTCACAGCAGCTTTTTTTCTATGAACTACCTGTATTATCTCACACGCTACTCAGAAGCATCACATGGGTCTTCCATCTTTTAACGTTCCAAAAACAATGTCGAAATTAGTTAAAAAGAAAACAAAACATTGTTCTGGAATCCTCCACAAACACAGGGCCCGCAACACAGTAACTCTGGAAAGGGAACTGTTATGATGGCGAATGATACAAAACAGTCTAGAACGGTAACTAACGGTGCCTTAAGTCCTTAATAAGCCACAGCTTGGAGGAACATCATTGTTCTGCAAGTCGTTCCCATTAAGTAGCTCTTTGCCCGATAATTTGTCGTGCCACACTGAAATCCCAGCTGTATTTGCATATGAAACATGGGCTTTTTTCCGAAGATAAGCAAATGTGGAGGTGCAACTGGCCAAGCTTCCAGGTAGTAACACTTGGGAATAGTGCCCAATCGCAAGGAGCTTGGGGAACCACACTCAAGACCTTGAGTTGAATAGCGGCTGGCAGAACCAAGCCTGAGAGACCAGCTCGCCCAATCTTACCAGCGACCATTCCAAGATGGCGCCCAGTTCTTGTGGGTGTTATGTTTATACCCATGTGTCCCTGCGGGGACACCGTATATTGGTATGCATTCTTGTGTCCCTGCGTGGACACCATACCACCACCACCTGTCATGAGCTGTCAGCTGGCATCTGACAGTTGACTCTTGATGACTCACGGAGTGGCTGCATACTCTGCGCTCCCCCATATGTGGAGCCTGTGTTGGTGTTTCCAATAAAGAATTTGTTCATTCTTCACGATTACGTCTCCGGAGAGTTCTTTACAAACTGGGCGACGAGCACCAACACGCGAACCCACCAGAAGAATTGGAAAAGGAATCCTAAGAGAAAACTCCATTACTACTATGCGAAAGGCATCAAAGCATTAGGAAAAAGGAAAATACAATTAAACTACTTGAATTGCCTCACAAGCACTTACGAGCAACTGAACATTACGAGAAATAGAGGTCAGTCAACGATTTTCCAATTCATAACAACTGAATAGATAAATACAAAATGTGAAGAGGGGCGGCGTACTGGAAAAATGTATGGGTGAAAGAAACATGCCTAAAAGTTAAAATTGGAGTGATACATATCGGGCGGAACATCCCATGTGTTACGTGCAGGTTAATTATAAGGAATGAAATATTCAACTAAATGAAACGAGAACAGTGAACTACGTTTTGTGGTGTAATCAGTTTAAAGAAGCGTAAAATCTGGTACAATGGCTTTGTTTGGTCACTACATTCGGCAGTTGTTCAAGGCACAGGAGAAAATCCAACGTTACAGTCAGTGACAGTTTAACGTACTTTCAATGGGTACCAACTGTCAGCTGTAACCTACATCACAAGCAGGTGAGGCGCAGCACTGCTGATGGTAATGACGCAATGACGTTGACACGGTGGAGGACATCTTTAATCCAAGTTGGCTTTCCAGCTTATGCGGTGAAGCGTCACGCATGTATGCGTGCCGCCATCTTAGATTTCTTCAGGAGTTAGGAAAACGAACACAATTCAACACCGGGAGATTGGAACTCAAGTCTGACATCCATATAAAAGCCACGGCATTGTGAGCATCTTAAAGCCAAACTTGGGTACCGATTATATAAATAAAGAGCGCCTGCTAGACTTTACCCTTACAGCGCGACAGTATTATGTACCCAGAACTCCAAACTATACTGGCACATTCTGCTACAATAAAAAGTATCATCACACTGATTTAAATCTACGCATCCATTTTACCCAGAAATGGCATCTGGACACTTGTGGAATCTACCGCCTCCTCAAGCATTATTGCCCACTGGGGGTGAACCATTACTCAAGTGGGAGGAATGGAGAGAATATTTCATAAATTATATCTCAAACTTTGATGATGAGGAGGAGGAGTTTAAAGCGGAAAAAGAAGTACAAAATGTTACTGCACTGTCTTGGTGCGGGTGGTATCAAAGTGTTTAATAGAATCAACAAAAAAGTAAGAGGGGAGGGTGAAGGTGATGTATTTCAAAATCCCATTGATGATTTTAATACTTATTACAAACCCAAGGTTTGCGTGGGAGTGGATAGATATAAATTCTTCCACAGGAAGCAGGGCAAGGAAGAATCCATCGATGATTATGTGTCAGCCCTAAAAAACCTAGCCATAAATTGTCGTTTTGGGGGATTACACGACGAGTTTATAAGTGACAAGATCGTCATGCATGGGTCCAACTCCAACATTCAGGACAGCTTGTGGGCCAAGGGCAAATACCCCCTACAAAACATTATAGACATAGCTAGGAAAGCTAAGCTTACTGGTCGTTGCGCTAAAGCTGTTCTAAACGAAAACAAAGAGAAGAAAGAAGCGGGCACCGTGTACAAGTTAACAGAGTCCAAGCCCACTCCAAAACAAACCTGGAGCAACAAAGGTTCAAAAACTTCATACAACAAACCCATGAGTAGCAACAAGAGGCGGAAACACCTCCCATATGGCTGATGATATGAAATGTCCTGCTCGTGGTGTAAGGTGCTCATATTGTGGCATCTTCGGGCACTTTCAGAAGGCTTGCAGGAAAAAAATACACGTTATGTCAAGGTCGTAGATGAGGAAGATGCAACCTACCACGACACGTCCGATGAAGACGACGTCAACATGTTTGTTCTACACATAGAAGACGAGCAGGTCGATAAAATCAGTGATGCCAACACCACCAACAAAAAAAAAGTCTGGCTGTGACATGACCATTGGGGCGGTTGATATCAGTTTTGTTGCTGATTCAGGTTCCCCATACACAATCGTCATCAGCAAAGTCTGGGAAGAGAAGTTCAAGCCTCGCATTGGTGGACAACTTAATAAGGCTGACATCACTATTAAGTCATTTAAGGGTGACCTAATTGACGTATGGGGTTTCAGGGAACTAAATTTCGCATTCAAGGGGAGGGAATCTACAGGAAAACTGTATGTATCTTCAATAGGTCCCTCAGTACTAGGGTGGATGGATCAGGGTAACCTGGGGATTATACTTGAACCAAGCAAATCAGACCCAGTCTTAGTGGTTCAAGGTAACGATGACTATGGCAGGTCTATGTTGAACAAATACCAAAGAATTTTTAGTGGCGAAATTGGTGCACTTAAAGGGTACCAACACAGAATCATTGTGAAACCGGATGCCATCTCAGTGGTACATAAAGCTAGAAACGTACCTTTCTCCATTAGAGATTAAGTGAAAGCGCAACTGGATAAACTTCTCGAAGACAGCATCATTGAACAAGTTGAAGCTTCAGAGTGGGTTGCACCTTTGGTCGTAGCGAAACGACCCAACGGCAAACTGAGGTTGTGTGTAGACCTACGCGACCTCAATAACAACATAGTTGTAGAGCAGATTCCCCTCCCAAAGATAAGTGAAATGTTGGCTACCACTAAAGGGGTTAAGTGGTTTTCAACCATTGACTTGAAATCAGCCTACCACCAGGTACCCCTTACATCGCGACAGCAGGAAGCTAACCACCTTCATCACGCCTTTTGGGTGTTTCCGGTTCACCAGGGTGCCTTTTGGGCTGGCTTCTGCTGCCACGATGTTTCAGAGACTGATGAATAACATTTTCAATGGAGTCCCTGGCATACTAATGTTCCAGGATGATATTCTCATAATGGGTAGTACTAGAGAAGAACATGACAATAAAGTCAACCAAGTTTTGGAAATCCTGGACGCTAAAGGGTTAACAGCCGTGCACAAAATGTGCAAATCTGCATTGCAATTTAGTGAGCTACCTTGGTCACGAAATCACTGGTGATAGTATTAGCCCCAAAAGAGAACTTCTGCATGCCATTAAGAATTCCCCAGTGCCAAGCAACATGGACGAATTAAGATCCTTCCTAGGACTGGTCGAATTTTATGTGAAATTCTTAAAAAACTTTTCATGCAAAACACATGTATTGAGACAACTACTTAAATTGAAAAACAAGTTTAAATGGACAGATGTGTGTCAACAGGCATTTGCATCGCTAAAAAATGAATTGTGCTCCGCTTTGCCCTTGCAAGGGTTCGATCCGTTACTGGAGAATATCGTCACCACAAACGCAATTTCAAAGGGACTGGGCGTGGTACTCACCCAAAAAGACACTAAAGACGTGGAATGTACCATAGCTTTTGCTTCACACTCATTGACTCCCACTGAGGAAAAGTACTCAGTCATAGAGCGTGAGGCATTAGCATGTGTATGGGCCCTAGAACATTTTAGACAATTTGTGTGGGGCAACAAAGTTACATTTTGCACTGATCACTAACCCTTAACAAAAGTATTCACTACCAAGGGACTGCACTCTGCATCACCGAGACTGGCAAGGTTATCAGTGCGCCTTTTCGATTACAATTACAAAATTCAATATGTTCTAGGTGTAAAAAACGTGGTGGCAGACTTCTTGAGCAGAATGCCAGTTGGGTTGACTGACCAAGACAAACCATTGGAGGTCGAAGAGTCATGCATAGCCAGCATAAATGAAAAATTGTATGGGATTTTGAGAGAGGAATGGTTAAGTGAACAAGATAAGGACATCGTTTTTATGCTAGGTTATAAAAAGGTTAACCGAAGGGTGGTTATGTAAGAACAAGTTAACTGACTCTCTGCGACACTTTTGGGAGGTCAAAGACAATTTATCACATGAAAATGGTCTGTTATTGAGGGGAGGTAGAGTTGTTCCTCCAAGTAATCTTAGAATGAGAATACTGAACTTGTGCCATGAAGGACATTTAGGCATAGGGAAAACAAAGAGCAGGGTTACAAACAGCTACTGGTGGCCCAGCATTAGTTTGGCTGTAGAAAGGATGGTCAGGGATTGCACCCTATGCCTCAACTCGGATAAAACTCAGGTCACCTTCAGACCACCACTGCACCCCATTGCGTGCCCCTCCATGCCTTGGGAGAGGATTGGAGTGGACATAATGGGTCCCATTCTTGAACAAATGGAACAGTGGTACATCATCGTCGTTATCGATCATTTTACGAAGTGTCCTGGGCTAAAGTTTGTCAAAAAACCTGATTCCATATGCATAGTTACATTTTTAGATGACATATTCACACACAAAGGTCTCCCCAAACAGATTGTCAGTGACAGTGGGCCCCGATTTATGTCAGACGTATTTAAGCCTTGCATACAAAGAAACCAAATAGAGCATGAAACCACTTCTGTTTACCATCCAGCGGGCAATGGTGCCGTTGAACGCTTTAACAGGGTCATCAAAGGTATAGTCCAGTTGGCCTGCAGTAACAACCTAAGTTGGAGACAGGAAATTCTCAAAACTCCTTGGGCTTATCGCATTACTCCAATTGACACAACTGGCCACAGCCCGTTTGAACTTATGGGGGGCAGGACACCATTGTCCAAAGACAACGTGGGGTGGATCAAAGCTGCGAAAAGAGTGCACTGGTCAGCTGACCGTGTAAGGGAAAAATTGATACAGGCACAAACCAGTTGCAAAGTCAGGTACGACCTTAAGCATGGTTGTAAACCTGTTTAGCTCCACGCTGGGGACATTGTCAAGGTCAAGAGAAGTGGGCACGTAAGCAAAGGCCAGGATAGGTACTCACCACCCCTTACAGTACACAAGGTGTTTTATAATTATGCTCTCCTGAGCGGCGGTAAAGTGTGGCACTTCTCTGCCCTCTCCCTGTGCAGACAAACCTCCTGGGACCCTGACAGTACCTTGCCTTTAAATTCTACCAGTGAGTTTCCCATGACCAGTAAACCCAGCAGAGCCCCCACTGGTGTTTCTGACGATGAATCTGACCATGAGCCCATCACCACTAATACTATGGCACTCAGCACGACTTTGCAGCCCACGGCCGCGCCTGTTCGTGTCTTAACTGATCGCAACGCCACAGGCAGAGTTGGAAGGCAGCTGCCCTCCACACCGTTGCATGACACCACTCTCCCTATCAGCACTAGCAGAGAAGTTAGATGGTTGTTCCCTCCAGTCAACCTCTCGGATTACGTTTGTGGGTAGCCACGCACACATGCTTTTTCTGGTAGATGTTTGCTTCACTCATGTATCTCTCTGTCCCTCTCTCTTTCCTTTCCATTCATAAGGGGGAGGATGTGTTATGTTTATACCCATGTGTCCCTGCGAGGACACCGTATGTTGGTATGCATTCTTGTGTCCCAGCGTGGACACCGTACCACCACCGCCTGTCATGAGCGGTCAGCTGGCATCTGACAGTTGTCAGCTGATGACTCACGGAGTGGCCGCATACTCTGCGCTCCGCCATATGTGGAGCCTGTGTTGGTGTTTCCAATAAAGAACTTGTTCATTCTTCAGATTACGTCCCCGGGGAGTTCTTTACAGTGGGGTGAATGAATGTCAGTGCCTGAAAGGTGCACATGCTCTGCGAAGACCAGGTGAGGGAAATCCACTCAGTGCAGTGAAAAGAAAAATACTGTTTTTTGTGGAGAACTGGAATGCAGGGGTAGTGTAGGGAGAGGATGAGCGTAATGGTGGCTAGATCTGAGAGTTGTCTAGGGAACTTTTATTGCCCGCGATTCCTGTTACCTGGGGAATTATAGTGCTTAAACTGTGGTACTGGTAACGTCCTCTGTGGAGACTGCTCGGTGCAGGCCCTTCATCCTGGCTACAGAAGACGATTCATAAGGGCCACAAGACTTGCGCAAAAGAACCTAAAATGGCGGCCGCGTCGTTCCCATGATGCTACTGGCGTCCAACATGGGCTGAGGGAAGAACACGGCGTTTTTAAAGGCGTGCTGAGTCAGCGCGCAGCAGACTGTCCATACCACGGGTCTACGTGATAAACATCTTAAAAGGGTTATTTTCGAGCAGATCGTCTCTGGAACACCCACTAGTGTGACTAAAGACGGCCTTTCTTTCTGGGTAATGTAGATATGGCTCCAAATGGGACCGTGTTCCTGAACAGCAGTAATGCACGACTGCGGAAATAAAGAGAATGCTAACACACTTTACAAGTACACACGAGACTGTTGGCGAAGACGGACCCACCCACGCCGAAGGAAGCTGGCCCTGAGCGAGGCCGCGCAGAAAGAAAGCAGAGCTTAGAGCATCTCTGTCCCTCCCACCGGTGCTAAAGGCACATCGCCGGATACAATGATGCCGCCATGTCCTAGGCAGGGAGCACAGCATGTACCAAGTGACTCTGAGGGCCGTGCAGGCAGCGTGCAGAGCCGAAGAGCTGCTGGCAAACACAGGCCCACTCTGAACCAGCGCCCAGCTGCAGTGCTGAAGGGACAGCGCCCGGGAGCTTCGGGCCCGGATGCTCTGGAGGACATGTCGGGCTGGCAGGGAAAATCACCCTTCAGTGGCATGCAGAAAAACAACATGGGCACCTTAATTCGTGAGCCAAATCAATGCCCACTCTCAGCGGTGCAAACAGCAGGTGTGCACAGAGTCTCAGAGGCATGCAGTGTGCCAAGGGGGAGGAAAGGATTAGCGATACAAAATACGCGTTAATATATTCAGTACTGCACCAAACAAGTCTCGGCGGCTCCTACTCGGGTCTCAGAAAAGGGTTGCATTTCTGATGAGAAATATCCCTTTTGCGTTTTTTAACTCTCTCTCCCCTCAGCCACCCCCCTACAGAAGTGATGAAGGCGCCTATGGGACAACTTTGAGTGCACTGATGCCAAATTCACTCAAAGCATTAACAATATGTCCAAGAGGGCTCAGTTTCCACTTAGACTCTGGCGTGGAATTACCCATTCATTCCCTATTAAGAACTCAGGTGAACAGTATAGTAAATCCTTACCTTCATTGGGGTCTGCACGTATAAGGGGACCTGAATACCCTAAACCTCGCGACATAGCACGGAGCCCTGCACATTGCAGTGGGTGGCGCAGGTGGCAGGAGAAGGCAAAGACACGCACAGGTAAGGCTGGGGGACCCCATCAAACAGTGGGAGAGGTATGAGGTGGAGAAGGTGGTGGTCAGAAGCGAGAGGGAGAGTGAGGCAGGGGTGTAATGGGCCAGAGCACTGTTGACAGGGCCAAGGGGGAGAGGGCAGAGGGCAGGCCTCTTCCAGGTGGATATACTAGCCAAGAACTTACTAATGACTTGGGGCCTCATATAGAGGATGGCAGATTCAGGCATCTGACAATAAAAGGCAAATGCCCCATTCGCCATCCTCGTGTTTAACCCGCCCATTTAGAGTTGGGAGAACCACAGGATTTCCACTAGTGAAGCCTCCGCTGATTTCACCAATATAACCTGAGGGCACGCACGTCACGATACTTCCAGGTCACACCATTGGCCTTTCCTGCCAATTCTCATAATGCAAGACCTGAGATCCGAGCAGTGGAAAAGTTCAATGGACCCAACGTCCAAGGACACAAGCATTGGCAAAGCAAATAGGTGTAGTCTATGCAAGACCTATTGGCATTGTGAATGTTTTTTAAAGGCGCAGTAGCACGAGCTGCTGTGTAACATGGCTCAAAGTAAGTAAAAACAAAGCGCTGTGGCGCAGCCAGCACTGACAGCGCCACAGCGCTTTGTTTTAATTTACTTCAAGCGATGTTGCACAGAAGCCTGTGCTGATCTGCAGCTTCTTTAAAAGAACATTAACAAAGGCAGCTATCTCTCCTCCAGCTTTTTGGCTTTGTTAATGTGTTTTAAAGATGGATAAAGGTAGATATAAACAAAGCACTCTGGCACGGCCAGCCCTGACTATCATCGCTTTTTGTTCTGAGGCGGGGCGAGGTCATTAAAGGGCACAAGAAGGTGTGAGATGGGATGGCAACAACGATGGGGTGGAAGGGACAGGGCACACAGGGATGGACGAGGGGGTGGGAGGGATGGAGATGAGGTAGAAAGGGCCTGCAAACACATGCACCCTTGAGAAGTGTCTGATTAAAAAGAAAAAAAGTACCTCAACAAGCGGCGGCCAGTGGATGGACAATGGCGGCAGACACAGGAAATAGTACTTGGTCCAAACTCCATGGACAGCAGGACGACGGAAGAACTGAAGAGAAAGTGAAAGCAGTAGGAGGCCCTGACCAATGAGAAGAAGGAAATCGACCGACGTGGGAGCCAACCATGGTAAGTAACGGTAAAGTAAGGGGCTAGGCCTAAGCCCTGTGTTTTGTTTTATTTACAATAGCTTTCGCTGACAGCGTATGTGCACTGTAGGCGAAACCTAAAAAAACTGCCTGAACGTGGGGGCCATCTTTTGTTTTAAACAAGCAAATCCATGGTTTAGAAGTTTGTGTAAAGTAAAAAAGTCTGCTGAGCAGGACCAGAAAGCAAGGACCCCCCACACCCCGCCCCCTCATTCTGCTCTGACTGCAATTAATCCGTCACACCGGTAGATGCACTGTAGGTATTTTGTAACCCCCACCCAGGGATCGCAAAATAAGCAAGGTCATCTGCTAGGTCCAAAATGAAGCCCTTTACCCTCAATTTCCAGGACAAGGACACAATGATTTACAGGACAAAGATTTATGAATCAAGTAGAGAGGTAGGATTTCTGCTTACGCTTCAGTGGGTCTGAGGGGAGCTCCCCTTCATAAATTGTGTTTTTCTTCTAGACTTCCTCTGTAATGCGCCATAACGAAATGTCCAGTAGAGAAAGGACAAGTGTCTTAATGAACAAGAAGTGTTCAATGTGGATGTCTAGGCATCACCGTTTCCCCCACTGTGCTGGGGGTGGATTGGAGGAGGGGACATGGAGCCGAGTGTAGCAATGATGAAATAAACACATTGTTTTGATGTAAGCTCCGTTATCCCAGTGATGCTCACCAGTCACTAGTGTGTCACTGATCACACATCCTACCTCTGTTTCTATACCTAACAATTAGTGGGGGTAAAGGGGCTGACAGCAGAAAACTCAAACAGTGCAGATCCTACATATCTCAGGAGGAATGGAAGCTCTATGGGGACCCTGATGTTTGCAGTGCCAGCTTTCAAGATTCAGTGCCAGCTTTCAAGATTCAGTGCCAGCTTTCAAGATTAAGTGCCAGCTTTCAAGATTCAGTTCTAGCTTTCAAGATTCAGTGCAGCTTTCAAGATTCAGTTCTAGCTTTCAAGATTCAGTGCCAGCTTTCAAGATTCAGTGCCAGCTTTCAAGATTCAGTTCTAATACGTGCTTTCCGGGGAGGCTCCGGTCCTACCACGGGACTGTCCGATCCAGATTGCCTCCCAGGGGTTTCGGTACCTGGGTATATATATCACTCTTGACCCGGAGGCCCGCTATGAGCGGAATTTGCTGCCCCCCCTCCAGCGCTTGAAGGAGGACGTGGTGCGCTGGCGGCGTCTGCCGCTTTCGCCGCTCGGCCGAGCGGCCTTGTTTAAAATGATGTCCTTGCCGCGCTTCCTCTACGCCCTCCAGAATACTATGGACTTGGTTCCGGCACGCTATTTCCGTGAGGTGGAGGGCCTCCAGCGGCGCCTGTTCTGGGACGGGAGGCCGCGCATTGCTCTAGCTAAACTGACGCTCCCGTGGTACGATGGGGGGGTCGCCCTCCCGGACATTAAACGGTATTACTGGGCCTCCCAACTGGCTGCAATTAATCATGGCCTTTACGGGCCCGCCTTGAACCCGGCGTTTGAGATGGACAAGATGCTCCTGCCCGGTGGCGACTACAATCGAGCGCTCTACTCTGCCGCGCCCGACTCCCGTCTGACGGGACCGACGCGTGTCATGGTGCGTGTCTGGCACGCGGCTAATGCAGCCATGGGGTGGAAGGACCGTTTGACCCGAGCGTCACCGCTGTACGCGTCTGAGAGGTTGGGCTCCCTGTGGACGTCGAAGGGCTTCGAGAAGTGGGACACGATCGGAATCAGCACGGTGGGAGATCTCTGGACGAGGGGGGGACTCAAGACTTTTGCGGCGCTGCAGACGGAGTTTCAGCTGCAGGGCAGTGAGTACTTTCGGTACCTACAAGTCCGCCATGCGCTGGGCTCCGTCTTCCCGGATGTCGCGTCCATTCCGGAGTCTTCCCCCCTGGAGGACAGAGTGCTGGATGGCCATGTCCCAGACAGCACGATCTCCCTCATATATAAAAAACTGATCAACGACAGATCGTGCCTGCTGACTAGTCTCCGCGAGGCCTGGGTCGCCGACGGGCTAGAGCTGGACGACGAGGATTGGATTTCCGCGGTGGCCTCTCCAAAAGAGGTGGCCATCCCGGCTCGCCTTCGTTTCGTCCAGCTTAAGATCCTTCACCGGGTTTACGTGACGGGGCCAAGGCTTCTACGTATGGGCTTTGCTGGTGACGGAATGTGTAAGCGTGGCTGTGGTGCGTTGGCAACTTTCATGCATATACTGTGGGAGTGCCCAAAGGTGGAGCGATTCTGGCGTGGTGTGCATGAGGTCCTGCGTGTGGTTACGCGTGTCGCGCTGTTGCCTGAAGCGAGGAGATGCCTGCTGAATGTGTGGGAACCAAATGACTATTCGGTCCAGCAGACGCGGTGGGTGACTCTGGGATACATGATAGCTAAGCGTGATATTGCTCAATTGTGGGGATCCCAGAGGCCCCCTGCGGTGTTGGCCTGGAAAGAACATATGGATTGGTGTATGTTTCGTGAAAAGGTGGTGTATGTGGCGAGGGGTAAGCCTGGGGCGTGGGTGAAAATCTGGGGCCCCTGGAACGCTTACCGCGGGGGTATTTGTGAGCCGCCACTGCTACCGGCTGCCTCGCCTGCTCCGTCTCCCTAGATGGCCCCCCTCCCTCGGCCGTGGGCACGCGGTCCCCCAGTCCCTGATCTACTCCCATTCCCCTCTTCAGAGTTCTGCTGCTGGTTTGGATCCCCCACTTATGGAGCACGTGCTGTCACTTTGGATCGCGGGTTGCCTTGCGGGTGTGGTTTTTCGTGTTGTTTTGTTTTGAGAAAAGGGAACCGTACTGTGGGCATGGAGCTATGCGGCCTGCAACATTGATTTCTCCTGTTTCGCTACTCTGCACTGCCAAGAGACTCTTACTGTATGTATGCAATATGCTTTTGTCACTCTAGCGGCCGGCCGGGTGGTTGTAGGCCCATACCTGTAACTTTTACAAACTGCAATAAACGGTTTCAAAAAAAAAAAAAAAAAAAAAAAAAAAGATTCAGTTCTAGCTTTCAAGATTCAGTTCTAGCTTTCAAGATTCAGTTCTAGCTTTCAAGATTCAGTTCTAGCTTTCAAGATTCAGTGCCAGCTTTCAAGATTCAGTTCTAGCTTTCAAGATTCAGTGCCAGCTTTCAAGATTCAGTTCTAGCTTTCAAGATTCAGTGCCAGCTTTCAAGATTCAGTGCCAGCTTTCAAGATTCAGTTCTAGCTTTCAAGATTCAGTTCTAGCTTTCAAGATTCAGTTCTAGCTTTCAAGATTCAGTTCTAGCTTTCAAGATTCAGTGCAGCTTTCAAGATTCAGTTCTAGCTTTCAAGATTCAGTTCTAGCTTTCAAAATTCAGTTCTAGCTTTCAAGATTCAGTGCCAACTTTCAAGATTCAGTTCTAGCTTTCAAGATTCGGTGCAGCTTTCAAGATTCAGTGCAGCTTTCAAGATTCAGTTCTAGCTTTCAAGATTCAGTTCTAGCTTTCAAGATTCAGTTCTAGCTTTCAAGATTCAGTTCTAGCTTTCAAGATTCAGTTCTAGCTTTCAAGATTCAGTTCTAGCTTTCAAGATTCAGTGCAGCTTTCAAGATTCAGTGCCAGCTTTCTAGATTCAGTTCTAGCTTTCAAGATTCAGTTCTAGCTTTCAAGATTCAGTGCCAGCTTTCAAGATTCAGTGCCAGCTTTCAAGATTCAGTTCTAGCTTTCAAGATTCAGTGCAGCTTTCAAGATTCAGTTCTAGCTTTCAAGATTCAGTTCTAGCTTTCAAGATTCAGTGCCAGCTTTCAAGATTCAGTTCTAGCTTTCAAGATTCAGTTCTAGCTTTCAAGATTCAGTTCTAGCTTTCAAGATTCAGTGCCAGCTTTCAAGATTCAGTGCCAGCTTTCAAGATTCAGTTCTAGCTTTCAAGATTCAGTGCCAGCTTTCAAGATTCAGTTCTAGCTTTCAAGATTCAGTTCTAGCTTTCAAGATTCAGTGCCAGCTTTCAAGATTCAGTTCTAGCTTTCAAGATTCAGTTCTAGCTTTCAAGATTCAGTGCCAGCTTTCAAGATTCAGTGCCAGCTTTCAAGATTCAGTTCTAGCTTTCAAGATTCAGTTCTAGCTTTCAAGATTCAGTTCTAGATTTCAAGATTCAGTGCCAGCTTTCAAGATTCAGTTCTAGCTTTCAAGATTCAGTGCCAGCTTTCAAGATTCAGTTCTAGCTTTCAAGATTCAGTGCCAGCTTTCAAGATTCAGTGCCAGCTTTCAAGATTCCATTCTAGCTTTCAAGATTCAGTTCTAGCTTTCAAGATTCAGTTCTAGCTTTCAAGATTCAGTGCAGCTTTCAAGATTCAGTTCTAGCTTTCAAGATTCAGTTCTAGCTTTCAAGATTCAGTGCCAGCTTTCAAGATTCAGTTCTAGCTTTCAAGATTGAGTGCAGCTTTCAAGATTCAGTGCAGCTTTCAAGATTCAGTTCTAGCTTTCAAGATTCAGTTCTAGCTTTCAAGATTCAATTCTAGCTTTCAAGATTCAGTTCTAGCTTTCAAGATTCAGTACCAGCTTTCAAGATTCAGTTCTAGCTTTCAAGATTCAGTGCAGCTTTCAAGATTCAGTGCCAGCTTTCAAGATTCAGTTCTAGCTTTCAAGATTCAGTGCCAGCTTTCAAGATTCAGTTCTAGCTTTCAAGATTCAGTGCCAGCTTTCAAGATTCAGTTCTAGCTTTCAAGATTCAGTGCAGCTTTCAAGATTCAGTTCTTGCTTTCAAGATTCAGTTCTAGCTTTCAAGATTCAGTGCCAGCTTTCAAGATTCAGTTCTAGCTTTCAAGATTCAGTTCTAGCTTTCAAGATTCAGTTCTAGCTTTCAAGATTCAGTTCTAGCTTTCAAGATTCAGTGCCAGCTTTCAAGATTCAGTGCCAGCTTTCAAGATTCAGTTCTAGCTTTCAAGATTCAGTGCCAGCTTTCAAGATTCAGTTCTAGCTTTCAAGATTCAGTTCTAGCTTTCAAGATTCAGTGCCAGCTTTCAAGATTCAGTTCTAGCTTTCAAGATTCAGTTCTAGCTTTCAAGATTCAGTGGCAGCTTTCAAGATTCAGTGCCAGCTTTCAAGATTCAATGGCAGCTTTCAAGATTCAGTGCCAGCTTTCAAGATTCAGTGCCAGCTTTCAAGATTCAGTTCTAGCTTTCAAGATTCAGTTCTAGCTTTCAAGATTCAGTTCTAGCTTTCAAGATTCAGTTCTAGCTTTCAAGATTCAGTGCCAGCTTTCAAGATTCAGTTCTAGCTTTCAAGATTCAGTTCTAGCTTTCAAGATTCAGTTCTAGCTTTCAAGATTCAGTTCTAGCTTTCAAGATTCAGTTCTAGCTTTCAAGATTCAGTGCCAGCTTTCAAGATTCAGTTCTAGCTTTCAAGATTCAGTTCTAGCTTTCAAGATTCAGTTCTAGCTTTCAAGATGCAGTTCTAGCTTTCAAGATTCAGTGCAGCTTTCAAGATTCAGTTCTAGCTTTCAAGATTCAGTTCTAGCTTTCAAGATTCAGTGCCAGCTTTCAAGATTCAGTGCAGCTTTCAAGATTCAGTTCTAGATTTCAAGATTCAGTTCTAGCTTTCAAGATTCAGTTCTAGCTTTCAAGATTCAGTTCTAGCTTTCAAGATTCAGTGCCAGCTTTCAAGATTCAGTGCCAGCTTTCAAGATTCAGTTCTAGCTTTCAAGATTCAGTGCCAGCTTTCAAGATTCAGTTCTAGCTTTCAAGATTCAGTTCTAGCTTTCAAGATTCAGTTCTAGCTTTCAAGGTTCAGTTCTAGCTTTCAAGATTCAGTGCCAGCTTTCAAGATTCAGTTCTAGCTTTCAAGGTTCAGTTCTAGCTTTCAAGATTCAGTGCCAGCTTTCAAGATTCAGTTCTAGCTTTCAAGATTCAGTTCTAGCTTTCAAGATTCAGTTCTAGCTTTCAAGATTCAGTTCTAGCTTTCAAGATTCAGTTCTAGCTTTCAAGATTCAGTGCCAGCTTTCAAGATTCAGTGCCAGCTTTCAAGATTCAGCTCTAGCTTTCAAGATTCAGTGCCAGCTTTCAAGATTCAGTTCTAGCTTTCAAGATTCAGTTCTAGCTTTCAAGATTCAGTGCCAGCTTTCAAGATTCAGTTCTAGCTTTCAAGGTTCAGTTCTAGCTTTCAAGATTCAGTGCCAGCTTTCTAGATTCAGTTCTAGCTTTCAAGATTCAGTTCTAGCTTTCAAGATTCAGTTCTAGCTTTCAAGATTCAGTGCCAGCTTTCAAGATTCAGTTCTAGCTTTCAAGATTCAGTGCCAGCTTTCAAGATTCAGTTCTAGCTTTCAAGATTCAGTGCCAGCTTTCAAGATTCAGTGCCAGCTTTCAAGATTCTATTCTAGCTTTCAAGATTCAGTTCTAGCTTTCAAGATTCAGTTCTAGCTTTCAAGATTCAGTGCAGCTTTCAAGATTCAGTTCTAGCTTTCAAGATTCAGTTCTAGCTTTCAAGATTCAGTGCCAGCTTTCAAGATTCAGTTCTAGCTTTCAAGATTCAGTGCAGCTTTCAAGATTCAGTGCAGCTTTCAAGATTCAGTTCTAGCTTTCAAGATTCAGTTCTAGCTTTCAAGATTCAGTTCTAGCTTTCAAGATTCAGTTCTAGCTTTCAAGATTCAGTTCTAGCTTTCAAGATTCAGTGCCAGCTTTCAAGATTCAGTTCTAGCTTTCAAGATTCAGTGCAGCTTTCAAGATTCAGTGCCAGCTTTCAAGATTCAGTTCTAGCTTTCAAGATTCAGTGCCAGCTTTCAAGATTCAGTTCTAGCTTTCAAGATTCAGTGCCAGCTTTCAAGATTCAGTTCTAGCTTTCAGGATTCAGTGCAGCTTTCAAGATTCAGTTCTAGCTTTCAAGATTCAGTTCTAGCTTTCAAGATTCAGTGCCAGCTTTCAAGATTCAGTTCTAGCTTTCAAGATTCAGTTCTAGCTTTCAAGATTCAGTTCTAGCTTTCAAGATTCAGTTCTAGCTTTCAAGATTCAGTTCTAGCTTTCAAGATTCAGTTCTAGCTTTCAAGATTCAGTACCAGCTTTCAAGATTCAGTTCTAGCTTTCAAGATTCAGTGCAGCTTTCAAGATTCAGTGCCAGCTTTCAAGATTCAGTTCTAGCTTTCAAGATTCAGTGCCAGCTTTCAAGATTCAGTTCTAGCTTTCAAGATTCAGTGCCAGCTTTCAAGATTCAGTTCTAGCTTTCAAGATTCAGTGCAGCTTTCAAGATTCAGTTCTAGCTTTCAAGATTCAGTTCTAGCTTTCAAGATTCAGTGCCAGCTTTCAAGATTCAGTTCTAGCTTTCAAGATTCAGTTCTAGCTTTCAAGATTCAGTTCTAGCTTTCAAGATTCAGTTCTAGCTTTCAAGATTCAGTGCCAGCTTTCGAGATTCAGTTCTAGCTTTCAAGATTCAGTGCCAGCTTTCAAGATTCAGTTCTAGCTTTCAAGATTCAGTTCTAGCTTTCAAGATTCAGTGCCAGCTTTCAAGATTCAGTGCCAGCTTTCAAGATTCAGTTCTAGCTTTCAAGATTCAGTGCCAGCTTTCAAGATTCAGTGCCAGCTTTCAAGATTCAGTTCTAGCTTTCAAGATTCAGTGCCAGCTTTCAAGATTCAGTTCTAGCTTTCAAGATTCAGTTCTAGCTTTCAAGATTCAGTGCCAGCTTTCAAGATTCAGTTCTAGCTTTCAAGATTCAGTTCTAGCTTTCAAGATTCAGTTCTAGCTTTCAAGATTCAGTTCTAGCTTTCAAGATTCAGTTCTAGCTTTCAAGATTCAGTGCCAGCTGTCAAGATTCAGTTCTAGCTTTCAAGATTCAGTTCTAGCTTTCAAGATTCAGTGCAGCTTTCAAGATTCAGTTCTAGCTTTCAAGATTCAGTTCTAGCTTTCAAGATTCAGTGCCAGCTTTAAAGATTCAGTGCAGCTTTCAAGATTCAGTTCTAGCTTTCAAGATTCAGTGCCAGCTTTCAAGATTCAGTTCTAGCTTTCAAGATTCAGTGCCAGCTTTCAAGATTCAGTGCCAGCTTTCAAGATTCTATTCTAGCTTTCAAGATTCAGTTCTAGCTTTCAAGATTCAGTTCTAGCTTTCAAGATTCAGTGCAGCTTTCAAGATTCAGTTCTAGCTTTCAAGATTCAGTTCTAGCTTTCAAGATTCAGTGCCAGCTTTCAAGATTCAGTTCTAGCTTTCAAGATTCAGTGCAGCTTTCAAGATTCAGTGCAGCTTTCAAGATTCAGTTCTAGCTTTCAAGATTCAGTTCTAGCTTTCAAGATTCAGTTCTAGCTTTCAAGATTCAGTTCTAGCTTTCAAGATTCAGTTCTAGCTTTCAAGATTCAGTGCCAGCTTTCAAGATTCAGTTCTAGCTTTCAAGATTCAGTGCAGCTTTCAAGATTCAGTGCCAGCTTTCAAGATTCAGTTCTAGCTTTCAAGATTCAGTGCAGCTTTCAAGATTCAGTGCCAGCTTTCTAGATTCAGTTCTAGCTTTCAAGATTCAGTTCTAGCTTTCAGGATTCAGTGCAGCTTTCAAGATTCAGTGCCAGCTTTCAAGATTCAGTTCTAGCTTTCAAGATTCAGTGCAGCTTTCAAGATTCAGTACCGGCTTTCAAGATTCAGTTCTAGCTTTCAAGATTCAGTTCTAGCTTTCAAGATTCAGTGCCAGCTTTCAAGATTCAGTTCTAGCTTTCAAGACTCAGTTCTAGCTTTCAAGATTCAGTTCTAGCTTTCAAGATTCAGTACCAGCTTTCAAGATTCAGTTCTAGCTTTCAAGATTCAGTGCAGCTTTCAAGATTCAGTTCTAGCTTTCAAGATTCAGTTCTAGCTTTCAAGATTCAGTGCAGCTTTCAAGATTCAGTTCTAGCTTTCAAGATTCAGTGCCAGCTTTCAAGATTCAGTTCTAGCTTTCAAGATTCAGTGCAGCTTTCAAGATTCAGTTCTAGCTTTCAAGATTCAGTTCTAGCTTTCAAGATTCAGTTCTAGCTTTCAAGATTCAGTGCCAGCTTTCAAGATTCAGTTCTAGCTTTCAAGATTCAGTTCTAGCTTTCAAGATTCAGTTCTAGCTTTCAAGATTCAGTGCCAGCTTTCAAGATTCAGTTCTAGCTTTCAAGGTTCAGTTCTAGCTTTCAAGATTCAGTGCCAGCTTTCAAGATTCAGTTCTAGCTTTCAAGATTCAGTTCTAGCTTTCAAGATTCAGTTCTAGCTTTCAAGATTCAGTTCTAGCTTTCAAGATTCAGTTCTAGCTTTCAAGATTCAGTTCTAGCTTTCAAGATTCAGTTCTAGCTTTCAAGATTCAGTTCTAGCTTTCAAGATTCAGTTCTAGCTTTCAAGATTCAGTGCCAGCTTTCAAGATTCAGTTCTAGCTTTCAAGATTCAGTGCAGCTTTCAAGATTCAGTGCCAGCTTTCTAGATTCAGTTCTAGCTTTCAAGATTCAGTTCTAGCTTTCAAGATTCAGTGCCAGCTTTCAAGATTCAGTGCCAGCTTTCAAGATTCAGTTCTAGCTTTCAAGATTCAGTGCAGCTTTCAAGATTCAGTACCGGCTTTCAAGATTCAGTTCTAGCTTTCAAGATTCAGTTCTAGCTTTCAAGATTCAGTGCCAGCTTTCAAGATTCAGTTCTAGCTTTCAAGATTCAGTTCTAGCTTTCAAGATTCAGTTCTAGCTTTCAAGATTCAGTTCTAGCTTTCAAGATTCAGTTCTAGCTTTCAAGATTCAGTTCTAGCTTTCAAGATTCAGTTCTAGCTTTCAAGATTCAGTGCCAGCTTTCAAGATTCAGTGCCAGCTTTCAAGATTCAGTTCTAGCTTTCAAGATTCAGTGCCAGCTTTCAAGATTCAGTTCTAGCTTTCAAGATTCAGTTCTAGCTTTCAAGATTCAGTGCCAGCTTTCAAGATTCAGTTCTAGCTTTCAAGGTTCAGTTCTAGCTTTCAAGATTCAGTGCCAGCTTTCAAGATTCAGTTCTAGCTTTCAAGATTCAGTTCTAGCTTTCAAGATTCAGTTCTAGCTTTCAAGATTCAGTTCTAGCTTTCAAGATTCAGTGCCAGCTTTCAAGATTCAGTTCTAGCTTTCAAGATTCAGTGCAGCTTTCAAGATTCAGTGCCAGCTTTCTAGATTCAGTTCTAGCTTTCAAGATTCAGTTCTAGCTTTCAAGATTCAGTGCCAGCTTTCAAGATTCAGTGCCAGCTTTCAAGATTCAGTTCTAGCTTTCAAGATTCAGTGCAGCTTTCAAGATTCAGTACCGGCTTTCAAGATTCAGTTCTAGCTTTCAAGATTCAGTGCCAGCTTTCAAGATTCAGTTCTAGCTTTCAAGATTCAGTTCTAGCTTTCAAGATTCAGTGCCAGCTTTCAAGATTCAGTTCTAGCTTTCAAGATTCAGTGCCAGCTTTCAAGATTCAGTTCTAGCTTTCAAGATTCAGTTCTAGCTTTCAAGATTCAGTGCAGCTTTCAAGATTCAGTTCTAGCTTTCAAGATTCAGTTCTAGCGTTCAAGATTCACTTCTCCTTCCCGAGTAAAATTTGCTTCCAAAGAGTATTCGGTCTCTTGGGGAACAGAATGCAGGTATCAGGCTCACCGTGCAGCTCGCCGGATGCTTAACCCCAGTATACCACATAAGAGACTTTGCCTGCTTGCTCCAGATCAAATCTCCAGGTGGGATAACACTCACCAGCGGTGTTCCATCTAAACATACCGTTTGACAGGGCCATTCGTAAGGAGGGCTCTAGTGTTGCAGCCCGACCACTGCTTTGACCATGTATTGGAGCACACCATATTTATTAACGCGTGGGCAACAGCATTTTCTGTCAGTTTCTTGGATGCAGTAGCTCAGAGAAGACCTAATCTTAGTTATGTGTGGGGGAGGGGAACAGGGCAGCAGAAACTGCAAACATGCAGGCAAATATTTCTGGGAAACTATAGTTTAGGTATGCCTCACCAGCAACTATAAGACCAGCCATAGTGAGGAACCCCTCCAGGTCGATCTAGACAGAGTAGTATAAAGACCTCCCACTTCAATTAACCGTCTTTAAAATCACATGCAGTGGGATTTCCGCTCATACTGGATCTGTGAAGAACTCCCAGTGCCTCAACATACATCGTAAACAAAGACTGTGACAATCTACAGACCTGAGGAACACCAATTGGAACAAGAAACAGCCCCACACTGGAGTCCACTACTGTCACAATCTCCTAATGATCTGGCAGAAAATAGGCGAACCAGATCAACACAGGCTGTACCCGCCCCCCATGAACCTCGTAAGCATCTTAAAAAGCATTGCCATGGATCATGATTGCTCATTATGCTAAATTGGTTGAAAGATCAGATCTTGCGAGCAACTAAGTGCTTATAAGTAAAGTTCAGTGTCTGACGGCCAAGCACAGCCAATAATGCAACTATGTGGCAAGAGATCAGTGTGTGCATTGAGGGAATATTACAAGTCATGATTATAGTCTCTACAAGGAAGTACAAGAAAATATCACCAAAAGCAAATGTGAAGCAGCGACACACAAGAAGGAGGGCACACGAATAAGCATAAATATTCCCTAAGGATATTTATTTTCCAAAGAATAACGGCCAAATTAGTGGCGTGAGAGAAAGGTCACAAGAAAGGAGAATAGTCTCTGATCCTCACTCCATAGTTCTAGGACACAATCACCATGCGGGACCCCATTACCACACAGGAACCCACAGAAATCATGAAGACCATTTACTCCGGGGCCCCGGCAGACCCCTACCCCCACCAAGTCTTTGACAAAGGAGTGATCCCCATCAACAAGTTCTTCACCACCATCCTCAACCCCTTCATCAGTGCAGCCACATTTCTAGAACCATGGAAACATGCAGCCGTCAATGTCCTCCTAAAGGAACCCTCAGCTGACCCAACCGAACTCGCCAATTACCGATCAATATCCATACTTTTCTACCCAGCAAAAGTCTTGGAAAAATCCATTAATAGGCGCCTTGCTAATCACCTCGTCGAACCCCAGTTTCTTGACATCACACAATCAGGATTAAGACATAACCACAGCACAGAAACTGCCCTCATAGTAGCAACAAATGACATCCAGATGGTCCTTGACAGGATGGGAACTGCAACTCTCATCCTTCTAGACCTATCATCAGTCTTCAACACTGTCTCCCATCCCATTCTAATGCAAAGACTCCACAACCAGGCATCTGGGGACATGCCCTCGAATGGATCTTCTCCTTCACAACTGTCAACATGCCCGCTACTCCTCTGAAGCACAAGATCTAATCTGCAGCGCCCTGCAGGGCTCCTTGCTCAGGCAGATGCTCTTCAACATCTACATGCCTCCTCTGGCCAACAGCATTCGAGTCTACAACATAAACATCTTCACTTACGCCGATGACATGCAACTGAAAATACATCCAACACCAGGAACAAGTTCACCACATGCATGACCAAAGTGACCATCAGAGACAACAAAGTGGACATGACCACCCAAGTCAACGCAGTGGTTTCGTCTTGCTTCGAACACTCTAAGGATGCTGAAGAAAACCTTCAAGTGGCTACCAGATAACACCAGAAAAACGATCAACAACACTCTAATCAACAGCAGACCAGACTATGTGGAATCCCTGTATGAAGGGATAACCAACAAGCTCACAAAAAGCCTGCAGGACATCCAAAACACAGAAGCTAGACTAGTCCTCAACCTCCCACGCCGAGCCTAAATCACTACAGCTCAGGTAATTCCACTGGTTTCTGATACACAAGCGTGCACACTTTAAACTCCTCACGCGCACCTAAAGCACTCCACAACACAGAGAAAGCCTACCTGAATAGCCACATTAACTTCCACCAATCTTTCAAGACACCTCTTCTCTACTGGTCTCTCATTAGCAAACACTCCATGCATACAGAGAAGCAGAGCACGGAGACGCTCCTTATCATACATGGCTCATAAAAGTCTGGAACAACCTCCCTCAATATATCAGAGTCTCCTCCTCTCTTCTTGAATTTCTCAAGAAGCTGAAGTCCTGGCTTTTCAAGTAAGCCCGCTAGAGCTGGCCTCGCACAACTGCTATGGAGAGCCATGGAGAGCCTGGATACCCTCACAGGTGATTAGCGCTCTATAAAAACACTGTTAACATAACATAACATGACATAACATAACATTGCAGTTCCCTAGGATCATAGAAGAAGCAAATGGGCTTTCTCTGCACTTTCTGGATCCCATTGTGGGTTTGGAAATACAGAAATAGAGAAAAACAAAAGAATATGACATCTTTCTAAGACTTAGGTTCTGAAGCTCTTCAATATACGCTGCATCAAGGATATGAGACAGTATTACATAGTAATAGAGTAGTCTTCAGTTTGTGGATAATCAACTAGCTGAATTCTGTTGATGACTGAGATTAGAAAGGCAGAGGATATTCTGCCAGTGGCTACTCCTCCGAATTTGGCACTTCCTTCATAAATCAGAATATTTTCTGCTATCTCCCAACTCCCACTCTAACCAGACCCAACTTGCAGTGGATCAAGATTTAGAGCAGGTATGTCTAAGGTAGGGCGAGAAGTGATGGTGGGATCCTTGCCAGTTGTCCATGAGAACCCCTATGTAAATAGTTCACACCTCAATTCACTGCATATAAATGTATCCTATGTGTATATCCTACAAATCATGATTCAAATCTCCTTATCCTGCGTTGGCCAACCCTTATTTAGAAGGGGGCATAATACCTCCCAAGAGCATGAGAACCATGGGCACCAGCCGCACCAGAAAAAGGTCTCCTGCATATTCAGTGCCAGTAAGCTGGAAATGTAATTTCTTTGAACGATCAAACATTATTCATATGCCTCTGCGTGCAAGCAGCAGTACAGGATTCACTTTTGTGGGAGCTGCTGCGCATAATTTCCAGTTCTTCAATTTAGATACTGTAATGCTTTCTTCATCATGCTGTTTCGCTGTACAGACTGCTTTCCGGCAACATTGTGCATTGGCAGAGTTTATTTTAGTAGCCATGCTGTACCTCCAGACATTGAATTTCACATCTCAGCATCCAGTCCTTTGCAGCATCCACTCTTTCAGCAAATTCAGCAGAATCAGCAGTTTGAGCAGCTGCTCGGTTTCAGCACCCTGAAGGTCAGTGATCAAAATCTTGAACAGCAGTCCCAGCACTGACCTTCAAGGACCTTAACCTCAAACTGAGCTTTGGCCACAGCATGGACTTTTTACTGCAATGGGATGCTTGTTCTACGAGACCTTTTTGGATAGCTCTAACATATGATGGGACATTTTGCCAACCCACCCAAGTCTTCCTACAAGGGAGTAGCACATATATAACAATGACAGATACTCACATGATAACTCGTGCATGTACACGGCACCAGGAGAGACGGAATCAGGAGGCAGCGCACCACTCTTGACGAATGTTTGACTACAGAGGGTCGCTCTCTACTCCAGTGCCTTTTTAAGCAAATTGCTTAATAAACTCTGTTCCTAATCTTTGAAGGAGTAAGTTATAAGAGGAACTCCAGACTGACAGGTGGAGTATAACCCACAACAGTGGGAAATAACAGGGGTTTGGCAAAAGGGCATGTGGATCAAATTTGTCCTGAGGAATGCCGGAGATTTAGTTTTTTGAACCGGCAGAAACATGTCGACTGCTATGCAGAATGGAGGGGTGGTGAGCACCTAACTAACTCACTCCACCACCATCCATTTGGGTATATAGTCTTTTCACATATATATACCTTTTTAATCTGACAGGGGAATCCAGGAATAAAATTATTAGAGAGATATCCCTGGGTCAGTTGTAAGATTCATCTTTTCTGCACTAAAGGATCCAGCCTTCTTTTGTTTTTGTTTGTATCATTGTTGTACTGTCTACCCCTCCCTATTGCTCCGCCTCTAGCGTTGGCTTGCGCAGAGGCGTTAGTAGCAGCCCGATGATGAAGCATGCCACCACTCGTTGTGGGTGAGGGCAGTTTTCAAAAAACGTGTGTGCTTTCTTAAAAACATTCAGCAATTGCTAGTGGATTGAAGCCGTTCTTCCACCCTACCTCCTGTTTTGTGTGGTAAACTCGTGCATGTAGCCAGCCGTGTTAGAGGGATAAACTATGTTAACAGTCTTGGCCCTCTGGAGGCAAAGGTACAGGTAGGCAGGAAAGCAAAGATAAGGAAATATGGGGAAGCTGTTAGGAGATAGGACTTGTAGCACTGCTCAAAATACTGTAATATTTTGGAATGAATTTACTGGGTGTTAAGGGGTGAATTGCATTCTAGCGTTTCTATAGTCCTCTTCTGCCCCTTCACAAAGCCTCAAAGTGCTTTTTGCTTGGTCGAGTAAATAGGCACTCAGTTTATTGTGCATGGAAGAGGGGGCTTGTTAAGGTGTCACCTATGATAGGAGTGTTTTGAAGTAAGGTGTGCTGCCTGTAGATATGCTCCAAAAAGAATGTGGTGACAACATTGTAATTGTGGAGCAAATGAGAATGAAGTCTGAAAGATAGTTGTCTAGTATGCTGAGAACACAAGGTAGAGTCAACCTATAGCTAGGTAGGAAGTTGATTTGTCATTTTGGGAGCAGCCGAATCTTTATTGGTTTATTGAACTCTAGATTGCTCTTGATGACCCATATTCTTGATAGGAGCCTGCTCCAGAGTTTGCTTATCTGAAGATAGCAATAAGGAAAAGGAGCTCACTCTAGTGCATTTTTTATGAGGGAGAATGATCAAGTGTAGAGCCATTTTGGATCTGAAGTCTCTATTCTAACTGTAGATTCTTTTTGAACTCTTTCATGGATTGTCCAGTTTTCAATACACAGCTCTTTGTAAGAGATTCTTCTTGCTGCTGGTAGCTGTTGTAGTTCTTTGAGGGCAGGAGTAATGGGGTCCTGTCTATTAAGATTAAGGACGTGTCTGTTTGCAGCATTCTGGATTTGTTTTTTAGGAAGTCCAATGTAGAGGCAATTTGTATAATCAAGACATGACAAAATATAACTGAAGTCTGTATTTTGTGCCACAGGTCTTATTTGGAAAAGGTATTTTTTACAAAGTTCTCATCATGAGTAGTAAATCTCAGGTCACTTTGTGAACTTGGGTTTTGAGTGATAGGTTGGTGTCCGTGATTGCACCAATGTTCTTCACCTTTTTTAATGTTGCTGGTTGTGGTCCTAGCTGCAGGACGCATGCGCATGTGGGGGTCATAATTCTGTCATGTTTCACAAAAGAGTATTTCCATTTTTCTGAGTTAAGATTAAGTTGGTTCTATATAATCCAACAGTCTACTGCCAGCAGGCATTGATCAAAGTTGGATCTTAAGTTCCAACAGTTTTTAGAGTTTCAAGCCGATCTGGTTATCACCAGCAAAACTGTATCATTAAGCGACAAGGAGTTCACAAGTTTAGGAAGTGGAGATAGCTATTTATTACAGAGAAGAGGGACAATTTTAAAGCCTTTAGAAATACTTACCAGAGAGGTGATTGGCAAAGAGCCAAATGGTGGAAACATGAGAATTTGGATTGAGAGACATGATTCTATCCAGTTGAGAACAATGCCTTGGAATACCATGTTGTAGTATTTATATCAGCGATTGGTGGTCTACAGTTCTGAATAGGAGTAGTGGTGTCACTCCACCAGAGTCTATGGTGTTCTTGAGGATGTCCCAGATGGAGCTCAATGGGAATTCTGTAATCCCGTGTGTCATGGAGGCGTTAATTTGTTCAATTAAGCTGTAGATGTAAGACAATGAGTTTGCCACAGAATGGTTTTTGGATGTCAGTCCGCAGTTTTCTGGGTCAAACTGATCAAGTCTTTCCTCTTTAGTATGGGTTTAATGTAAGATATTTTCAGGCCACTCTAGAACCCTCCATTTCATAGGGAGGGACTGACGATTGATCTAGGCAGAATGACAGCAGAGTTTTCATTTACACTGCCATTATATACTTTTAGAGGGGATGGTCTACTAGATGTTTATGGTTTTAATTAGATCACAGGTTTCCTTTAATGTTAGCAGGTGGAAGGAGCACAGTATAGATTGTCTTGGGGAGGTAGCATGATTTAGCAAGATTTGTAGTTGAGGCCTATTACTGCCCGCTTTTAGGAGAAAAAGTGTAAACAAATTCTCCACTTGAAGGGCAAAGGGGCGGGTCCTTTAGCACAGGAGACTGGACCACAATACAAAAACCAAACCAATGAAGAAAACCTTGTGTTGAAACTACTGATACTCTGTTAGAAGTATGGACCAAAAGACAAAGCAGTCAGTTGATCCACATAAGAGCTAAGGGCTGTTTTTATTACCTAGTTCTTCAATTATTTCACATGAAATGGAAGTTTTGTTAATGCAACACTAGATTCAAACAGAGAAAACTGAAAAAAACACTTGGTTCCGTGAGGATATCTTGTGTAATTATCCCAACATCAGTGAGAAAAACTTGTGCAGTGTAAAAACATTTTAAGATAGCACATAACATTAACCAGTTCCAAAATGCTTTCATGAAAAATGAGGTTTGGACAAAAGTCTTTATGGTAAAGTCTCTCTTTAGCTAGATAGACAATTTTCTTTGGAAGATGCCAAGGGATGTTGTTGAGGTTTAGGGAGAGCCATAAGTTATTATATTTTGCTCGCCTTCAATGAAATGCCGGCGCTCCTACTCGCAAATGGGAAAAGCAAATCATTTGCTCTTGGGGCAAGCGTCAATGGGTTTAGACACTGTCTGAGTAGAGGGTCTCCTCGGGACTCTAAGCTGGATCGGATCAAAAGAAGCAATAGATGGAAAAGAAATTAGCAATCTCTGGATTTTTGCTCACCCCTAAGTGATCAGTGAGACGTGAAAAATCAGTACCTTAACTTCAATGCAGCACCATGAATGAGGGCTGGAAAATGATAAAAGAGTAAAAGATGCACTCATTGGTGACAGGTCTGTGTGGTTCTCAGGATAATGTGACTGATTAGGGGGATGACACAATGGCACCTGATTTAACTTTATAAAGCTATTTGCTACTGAATCGGATGTGTCCAAAAATAAAGTTGATATAATTCTCTAAAGAACTGGAAAGGGAATGAGACTGTATGGGGAAAAAGAGAATCACATGTTTGAAAATGCAGTGCTTATCCTGATTTGTAATGTGTACCTTATGTGGCGGCATCACAGAGTGTCCCATATTGTAGCGGTGTGGTGTTGCCGGCATCTGTCTGCTCTCATTGTTGTGTTTTACTTATGGTGGCCTGAGGGGAAAAAACTATCTCCCTGCTGCCTGTGCTCACTCTGTCATGGTGGTGTCACTAGTAGCAAAACAAGCTTGTTGCACTTGCTATTTACCACCAAGTGGATGCAGATGGTAACCAGGACTAAACTCTAAAAAGGGGTCCAGAATACTTCATTTAATTTCAGAATGGCTGCGTTGCATGCTTTGGAGAGGCAGAGCAACAGTTTGGAAGAAATACAGAACAGGCAGGAGAGTATTTTTTTATTTCTTATCTGTATTATTTTTTGCGCACAACTTTTGACTAATAAATATGATAACATGTTCCTTTTCTGTTAGCTCGACGTATACAGTTTTGTTTACTATGTATAGTATTTTGTTATTGTCAAAAAAAAAGTTTTATCTTGGTTTTGGGTCGCTCATTCTTTGGTTCTTCCGTGTTTTTGATTTATGTGTTTATGATTTTTGTATTATTATTTTCTTAAATGTGTTGTATTGTTTATTGGTTTTCTTAATTGTATTTTTCAATGTATATATATGTATATTTATGTGCAAAAAATGTTTTTATGATTGTTATAGCCCTGACGAAGTTCCCGTGGCACTGGGGAACGAAACACGTTGGCTGTGTGCCGTTTTTAGCAAAACAACTGTGAATAAAAAGAATTTATTTGGACCACAAGTGCGTTTCCTGTTCGACTCCTATTAGAGTGCACCTTCCATTTTTTTGGACAGGAGAGTATTTATAAGATGATAGTAACACTCTTTTTTTATAACTTTTTATTATATTTGCATTCAAGGCACCAACAAATCAGGTATTGGATCCAAACACTTACAAGCATTACATTCGCACTGTTTGAAGTTACAGCACTTGGCGCAGGAGTCTTACATATGTCCCAACCAAGGAAAACCTTCCACATATTACATTGCCAGCTCCCCCCCCCCCCCCCCCCTCCGTTTTCAGTTTCCGAGTCTCCCTCCGCCCTTAGATAGTAACACTCTTGACCAAACAAAGGACAAAGTACAGGCTTACCAGTAGTGTTATTTTAGATTTAATAAATTAAATGCACCCTTCCTTAGAAAGAGACACATGCAGAGCACAGGCCATTCCCTCCCACATTCAAGTGCTGTGCCCTCGCCATCTTTTGGCTTTAGGGAGTTACCAAGCTGTTGTGACTGAGGCAGGAGGCATTTCATAGAGTTCACTATCTCGGGTTTTTGGGATTTTTCTTGCAGCAATGGTGCTAAAAAATCAATACTTACATTGCGTTTTCTCATACAGCAGGTGATCTACTAGACACCAAGGTTGCATTTTCCAGAGTAGCACAATTTCTTCACGTAACTAGCTGCACTGATGGAACACCCATTCCAATTTGTCCACCATCACAATCTTCTTTTTGTACAGAAATAGGAACAATTACCACTCCTTAAATATACAAGTAGTGTGAAATAGTGAGTGTGTAATGACTGACATTGTAGCACATTATCCAGGCAGTACCCATGATTCCTATTTGTTCCACCACTGTGGCCTGTACACACGTCTGTCTACAGGTCAGCTCGGAGATGATTTTGGGTATGCAATGTAACATAATTTAAAAAAAATGAATATACCTTTAGCATATATATATATATATATATATATACACACACACATATATATACACACACACACACATGTATATACACACACGTATATATATATATATACATACACACACATATATATATACACACACATATATATATATACACACACACACACACAGGATTTCTTATCATTTTTAATGCACTTTTAGGTGACAGTATATATGCTCTTTAGCCATGGATTATGACACCCTTCCTACATCCTCATTCAGCCAGAGCGCAAAGATATAATATAGCCCATCGAATGACCAGTCCATAATAGAGAGGACATTTGGACTGCTGCAAGGACGCCACAGATGCCTTACATTTGCGAAGAGGAGCATTGAAATATGCACCAGACGTTTCTAAAATTGTGGCATGTTGTGCTATGTTGCATAATGTTACAACACAAAGAATCCTTCCTACAGTAAGTCAATGGACAATAGTGATGATGAAGAAATACCTCCACCTCATGCACAGCATCAAGATGCGGATGCCAGCAGAGCCGCCGATGGCAGGAATGTTAGAACACAAATCACTTTTAAAGTAAGTTTTTGTATTTTTGACATTTTCGACTCCACAAAGTATCATTTTTAAATATTACACAATATTTATTTCGGATTTTTCACGGGCCAATCTATGATCAAAGTAATGTTTTCCTTTTAAGCAACAATTTGCAAATTAAAATGTAACTATAAACATATATTGTACAGATATTTATTTTCAGTTTATATTGTGAAAACAAAATAAACAAAAAGGTAATATAACAACAGTTCGAGCTTTGCTGCTGTGCTCTTTTTGTCCCTTTCATGCCTATCACTAGATACTGGTGTATTTCTCAATGTTTTGAATCGAACAGATTGTAATTTTGCTTCTAAATTAAGCCAATGCAGCCCTCAGCTTTACATAGCTCTGCGATTTCGCAACAACTGCTTCGCATAAGGTGTCTTGTTGAAGGAGTAATATTTCTAATTATCTGCATAGTTGGACGTATGGAGATCGTGAATGAATGAATGAAAATTGAATCGCTCAATCAGAGCCTCCTGGCGCTAGCTAACACCCAGATACTATTTACAAGGACCGTTGCCAAGAAAGTAAAGCATAGGAGCAGGTTAGAATAAGCGTGGCAGAGATCATCTGAAGAATGGAACAAACACAGTTAAAGGCCCTACTTAAAGCTAACTTCATTAACCATAAGTCAAAGACAACCCGGAAGTTGGTTCCAGGCCTTAGGTCTTAAAGCAGCAAAGGATTTTCCTCCAATTGCCTTTAATCTAAAAATAGGGGGATTTAACAAATTAGAGTTAGATGATCTAAGGGTTCTCGTAGGCCTATAACGAGAGAAACGTTTGGATAAGTATTTAGCGCCAAAGGCATGGAAAGACCTAAAGATCAGGACCAAAGAGTTCTCCATATGTCCATGGGGTTCATCTAGCATTTCAGCTGGCTGTTCTGTATGTAAATTGCTGTTATGTTGCACAGCAGATGTTTTACCCATCTATTCATTAACAATATTTTCAACATTGTCATATTCATTTTCAACACTATAGTGTATGGGTTCTTCAAACTGGGGGCCTCAAATTATCCCGGGGGGGGGAGGGGGGGGGCAGGCTCTGGCCAAAAGAAGTATTATGCTGAGAACAGTGCTTTGTTTTAAGCAGACAAAAAAGAGCTGCAGTAAGCTGCTCTGTAATTGGGCATCACTAACATATTGTTGTCATCTATATCCTAGCTGGGGGTATATGTCAAAAGGGAAGGGACTCCAAATATTCTTCAAAACGCCCCTCCCCCCCCCCCCCCCAAATCCTACTGTGGATAATTTTACACATTAGAAAGGCCTGGCAGGCCAGAATTGTATGTCTGGCAATTATGTATTTGATTGCATTTTCAAAAAAGTAACAGAACGTAACTGCAATGTTAGCATAAATCTAGACATATTTAAACATTGCTAAATTAATAGCATAATTGTGAAATATTCTGATGCCCCTCCCCCCATGATTTTGTTTCCACTGGGGGAGGGGAGGGGTGGAGGGGCAGCATTAAAATGTTTGAAGACCACTGCTCTACTGCAGCGGTGTTTTCTAGTGAGAAGTAGCATATATATTACTTAAGTGTGGTGAAGACGTATATGTTATGGCTAGATATCTATAAAATAAAACTACATGACCCATATTGCAATGTTGTGGAGCCAAAAGTACATGAATTTACATATTTTGAGAGGTTTTCTTAACTGTTCTAAGGATTAGTCTTAGTAGAGAAATAAAAAAGGTATGTTACAAATGATTGCTTTAACATTGCATTGTGGGATTTGTATTTCTCATTTTTTGGATATTGGTAATGACTACTATAATTTAAATCTACATTTATGTTCGAAATATATGTCCCACAAACTACATAAACATTTTTAATGTTAAAAAACACCCAATTAAGTGTGCTTCATTTATTATTAAATAAGGTGAATTTCTAACCTGTGTTCGATGGTGGAAGACTTGATGTATGGAAGTCTGTAACTCCAAACACTGCTTCTGGTGAAAAGGTACTTTCTATCATTTCCTCCACTGGATTTGCAGGGTGGACAAATGAAGAACCACCTCCAGTACACCAAGCATGAGATATTCCTTGTGCAAGCTTCTCTTTTGTGCAAATTCGCAAATCATTCCAGTGTTCACGGATTTCATCAATGGTGCGCTTGGTACCACCATCAGCATTTATTCTTTCTTGGATTGACACATAGATTATCTTTTTGGTTGACTCCAACACAGTCAAAGATGTTTTTCCAAAAGGTTTGTCACTGTTGTAGACACATTCTTCTACCAAAATCACCAATCCAACATCAGAAAACTTCTGTTTCCTTCGCTCCCTCCATCATCCTTGCCTTTATCCTAACTGGACGTTGTAACAACTCTCCAATACTCTCCTGCTCCACAGAGATGTGTGTCTTCAATCTGCTAACCAAGCAATGTTAGGCAGGTAACTCACTTTCTGGTTAAAAAGGTCATCAAATTCAGTCTGTGCGACATTCGGTATTTGTGATTCTCTATGTGCAACCACTTCTGATTCGCAAATATAGAATCACTATTTTGAACTGTAAATCCGAAGAAATTGCAATTTGAGGAAACTAACCTCTCAAATATATAATTTACTGATTTGATATCTGCAAATAATGAATAGGTAAATTATATGTACAAACATAAGGCCCAAAGCCCTCAAAGAGTGGAAGGAGCTCGGAAAGTCAATTTTTCCTCGTTTTTTAGCACACAGATGTTCACTACAGAACTTGGAGCATGACATTCCTTGTGTGTCTACGGTCAACTCTATACTGGCCAGTATAGCATCATCATCTCTCTCGCTGGCCTCCTAAGACTCCCTGTTAAATGATCCAGCTGATAAAAGGTGATGAGTACTTTAAAAAGAGCATATGCTACGTCATATTTCAGAAACAAGAACAAGTTCTTATGCAGTGCAGATGCTGCAGAAAGATTTACAGTCTTTGTCTGAGTGTCTACAGGGAGGAGAGGACCCCACGACAATTTTAGGCAATATAAAATTGCGTACAATCCCACAAACTGTCTTAACAGACAGATTGGCCGATGATAAAGCATGCCACGAAAATGTGGGTGAGGCCTTTCCGTCCATAATCTTTGGATTTTGTGTTCCTACCTTTGGAGTCTTCTGTGGGGTGAGGTTTTAAATTTAGCTGCCATATCTTTTGTGTGATTTTAGGTTAGCTGTGGTGGAGGCAGTTTTAAAAAAATCCTCTGTCACTTCCTTTAGTGTGATACTAATATAAAATTGCTGTCGGACAATCCCTTTGATGACTTGTGGTCATCCTTTATGGCAGCAGCATCTTCAAAAGCAATAAGAAGGGTGTTGTGGTTCAAGATGTGGATGCCGAATGTTGCACAGCAGACTCTCATTCATAAGCTACCCTTTATAGGTCAGAGACTTTTTGGAGATTACCTTAATATTATAATGCAAACGACTGTGAACGAAAAAAATATTTTTCAACCCTTTTGGGATTTTCTGCAAAAAAGTATTTAATGCAAATCAAAATTAATCAGCTTTCCCAGCAGTCAAAAAGACCCTGTCAAGGCCAGGGGACTGCCTGAATAACAAACCTCAGTCACAAGAAGTTCAATATCAGTCTCCTAAGGCCTGATTATCAAGGGGAAGCTGTTGGGGCAAGGACTGCCAACCACTACGAGACATGGCAAAGACTAATCAAAGACAAATTGTTAATAGGAATAATAAAACATGCAGCCGCTGCAGGTAAGAGTGGTGGGGCGGTGGGGCCGGCTGGGGGGATTTTGAGAGATGACCACGAGGGAAAATTAATTATTTATTTTCCCTTGTGGAAGTCTCTCAAAATCCCCCACCCTCAGCTGGCCCCACCTCTCTTACCTGAGCAGCAGAGGCTGAAAACATACTTATATTGAACGAAGAGAACATCATAGATACAGTTTAAAGGAACACCCGTCCCTTCTATCGTTGTCCAAGATCTACACCACATCATTGCCCCTTACTGGACTAATATCATTAATACCTCCTTTGCCACGGGATGTGTCCCTGACTCCCTCCAACTAGGACAAATCACTCCCATTCTTAAAAACCTCACTGCTGACCCCAACGACCCTAACAATCTCCACCCCATCTCTAGCCTACCACTTCTTTCTAAAGCCCTTGAAAAATGTGCACTGCTTCAATTGGACAAACACATAGGCAATTTCAACTTACCTGACTCCTTGCAAACCGGCTTCAGCAAAGGTTGCAGTACAGAAACCGCCATGCTAAACATAGTGGATGACATCCACTGCTCCCTTGACAATGGTGAGACCAGCCTACTTATACTTCTCGACCTCTCTGCTGCCTTTGATACAGTTAACCATTCTTCCTTACTTAAATCACTTAAAACTCGCTTTGGCCCTAATGGTCTGGTCCTCAAATGGTTCGACTCTAACCTCCAACACAGAACACAACAAATCAAAATGACTGCCTCTCTAATCCTACACCTGTCTCCCTGGGCTTCCCTCAGGCTTCTATTCTCTTCCCCTCTCTCTTCAACCTCTTTATGGAACCCTCATTCTCAAACAAGCTGGAATCAATTATCACCTCTATGCTGATGACACCCAACTCTACTATAAGATTAGATCCCACTCTGATGTACTTCATCTGACAAAAACCTAAATCTTAATGACCACATAAAAAACTTGGCTAAAGGAGCTGTTCTCACTCTCCAACATCTCAAGAAAATCAAACCCTTCTTCCATAAGAGGACTTCAAATGAGTTGTCCAATCACTACTCCTCTCGAAACTTTATTATGGTAACTCTATCCTCACCAGAACCCCCAAAGTTCACCCAGCCCCCATTAGATCTGTGCTTAACCTAGCGGCCAGGCTCATCACTGACTGCAAACGATTTGACCACTTCTCCCCAGCTCTTTAAGCCGTCAATTGGCTACCCATTGAAGGAAGATGCTTCTACAAGACTGCATGCATTACGCACAAAGCTCTTCACCAACAAACCCCATTGTACCTTACAAACAAACTCAATAAAGCGGGCTGCTCCAGACCGATGAGAAGCACTAATGCACTCCTCCTCGTCCCCCGGCTGTTAAAAAAGAAACCCACCCAATCTCGCTCCTTCTCAGGGAACGCCCCGAATATCTGGAATGCTCTCCCTAGGGACCTGCGCTGTAACCCCTCCTACCTCAGTTTTAAAAAAGACCTAAAACATCACCTTCTCAATATATACTGGGGTCCATAACCTCGCCTCTGACCTTACATTCCACTTTCTCTGCTTTGGTTTTCCTTTATTTACTTCCCAACTCTCACCTCACTCCCCCCACCCCTTTTTTACATATCACCCTCTTCACTCTCACCCTACCCCCTTTTTTCCCCACCCCGTCTCCTATCCCTACCCCCCATCTCTTCCTTTAATCTTTCTCCTTCAATACTCTCTTCTCTGCCCTAAATTGTTCTCACCCGTATATATTTGCTAATTGTCCATTACCCGCTAATCTGCCCAGAATTGTGTTCCCCCTCCTTTACTTAATTGTGAGCTGTACCTGCGTTTTTGTTACCTTGTAAAATCGTTCTTCCCGATTGCCTCTATTTCATGTAAATTGCTTTTTGCCCCCTTTTTAACTCTATATGTATTGTAATTGCCTGTCTGTGTTATTCTATGAATCAACTGTTTTTCCTGAACTGCTTCTGCTCATGTAAAGCGCTCTAATACCCCCGGGTCTAGCAAGCGCTATATAAAACCTTTCAAATAAAATAAATAAATGGTCTCCGTAGAAGATTTCCTTATGACCTAGGACCACCAAGATGCATATTTTTATGTCCCTATTCATCGCAACAGCCAGAGCATTCTTAGATTTGCAGTCACAGGACATCATTTCCAATTCAGAGCACTTCCATTTGAATTATCAGCATCCCGAGAATGTTCACAAAAGTAATGGTATATGTTGTAGCCTTTTTACATTAGGAAGTCCTTTAAGTAATGACTTACCTAGATAACTGGTTAATTGAATCTCTTTCTCTTTCAAAGACCCACCTGGATGTGTCAAGAGTGTCGGAGTGTCTGTCCAGTCTGGGGTGCTTCCTGAACTTGAAAAAGTTATGTCTCATCCCTTCAAAACAAAGACTTTATCAGAGATCTGTTTAATATGGCAAGAGTCAGAGCTTACCTGCCGGTGACATGGCATCAAGATTTACAAGAGATATTTAGGGAACCTTCTGTCTCTTGCCAGCAGGTCCTCGCGGGAATGTTTCTGAAGGTGCAGGGATTAATGGAGGCGACTACAGCAGGAGTTCCACGGTTTTGTCTACACCTCAAGCTTTATTTCATCACCAGTTAACTGGTTAGACTGGGCACGGTCTTAGTTGTAGGACACCAAACTCTCAGCCATTTGTGGCAGGAAATGACAGACTTGCTTTGGGGTTCAGTTTTTAGGTTTTACTTTTTCCTTCTTATGAGACTACTATTCTGGTCTTTCCCTTCCCTGCGGTTGTCATCCTCTCCTTCCTTCTGTCCACCCTTAATATGTGTTTTAGATAAACAGACGCAGGTAATTTGGGTTTTTCTTAAATTAAAGAACAGCTATAAAAAGGGTTTAGAGAGTGTATATTAGTGCAAAAGGCCTTGAGATTATGCTACTTCAGCTCAATGTTACCTATGGGTTGTAAGATTATGCAGCTTGTAAGATTAAACAAATTAACTGCATGATGTTTGCAGCCAGCTTTATTAATTAAGTGGGGGCTGAAAATCAGAACTAAATAGCAACTGGGTGTGCAGCTAGAAGACTTCACCAGGAGCAAAATTTGCAAGGGTTTGTGTCATGGAAAGTGGACTTCAATTTGAGATATGCTCAGCAAAGGGGTTTGGAAGGTAGGTCTATCGGGCTCTTGACTGAGTGGTTGCTTTGGTGCTGTTGGATGGTGCTACTCTCTTTAAAGTACATATTGTGGGATTGAAGCAGAGTTTTAAAGGATTTTAGTAATGATGAAAGGATTCTTGGTAATCCCCTTTTGGCTCTTTTTTACTGATTTCAAATACAGCTCTAAAGTGCACACCAGTCATCCTTAGGATGACAAAAAGCAACTAAGTACTCACTGTAACACCACACTGAACCATGAGGTGTCCAAACAGCAGAAGCATGAGCTGGAGCTACACCGCTAACTAGACATGCAGCAATGACACCTGTGAGGGTAACAGCAGGTGCAAATTATATGTGACTTTGCAGGAGGGTTGGAAGAAAGCGAAGTAACACAGCAGGTAACTGACCCAAAGGAGAATGGGTGGGAGCTATATGTCAGCAATGGGAACCTCGGGCACCTCCGCAGTAACAATGCATGGCACACAAGTGTCTACAAGGAACATACAACCCATATATACATAGGCAGACCAGTTTCTCTGCCATCTTGACAGAAACTGTTGATACGCAAGGACCAGTTACACAACATTCTCCAAACGCAGGTCACACTGGCATAGCAGAGATAAACAGGGGTGTTTTATCTAGAACCGATAAGTCAATCCAGCATGCAGGTGTATCCAGACATAACAAGAACAGCGGCCAATCCATATATCATTAACAACATCCTCAAAAGTTCAATGCAGCAATACTTTTCCAGACATAATGATTACCAAAACGCAGATCAGTATAAAAACTGGAAAACTAGTAAAAAGTAACAATGCTTTTAAGACATCAGTAAAAATATGCAACCGCACACAGACAGGCAGTGAGTATCAGTGCATTCTAAAGGCAGAAACAGCTACAGACACCCAATGATGAACTCACATCAAGTACACAGGAGATGACATTGGCTGTTGAAGCAGTATCTACAGACCAGCAATTTATCTGCCAACTAATTGTGGATATAATATCTTCCAGAAGATAGCCATTTTGGTGGAATGGGTGGAGAAGTTATTACCAAGACCACCAACATGCACCAAATTGTCATATTAAGGGCAGATTGTTCACTATAAAAGTACTAATTAACAATAATAATTACAACAACAAACTCATTAGAATTTTGTAATTTGTGAACTCTCCATCAACTACTTACTACTACTCTGTCATCTTAGATCCCGTCTTAACAATACAAAAACCAGAAGCAAAAGGTCTGGCAGGGAGATACACGAAATCTCAGGGGCCTGAAAGTAGTAGGCTACAAGCCAAGAAGGGCGAGATTTGCCTTCAGTGGACATATGGGGCAATCCAATTGTTGTCATGTTACTAAAGTGCTTTTGGAAATATGCTTTTATTCTTGATTAAATTAGCATGGTATTGTTACATTAAAGGCAACAAAATGAGATATTGCTTCTGGATACCTAATGCCTTTGATCAATCTCTGTTGACTTCCCTCTTTATAGGTGGCCCCCTTAACACTCACAGGTATGACCACATATCTTGTTGATTTCTTCCTCTCAGATAGGCCCTTCATTTCCACAAGTAAAAAGTCCGCCCATGAATGTGTTCCAACATGTGTGTGGGATTCCCCCCCTCATCCTAATATCTGGCTTCATGCACATAGAATGCAACAATGGAGACAATGGAATAATCCCAACACAAATTATGGCAAAGCTTTAAAGACCACAAAACATTGCTGCCTGATTCATTCTTGGGTTAAAAGGAATAAATCATATTTCACCTCCATTGATGTTACTTCGCTTTCCAAGTGGTCAGATTTAAAAATCTCTGCTTTTTAAGCCCACTCACAGCACCTCACAAAAGATGATATGACTACACTATTTCTCCCATACCACCCCATATGACATCTAAGTTCTGCCTACCACCGCTGTCTTTTCCTACTTCCATCAAGCTACAAATGGCTGACATTGCTTAGGAAAGGTATCAGCACTCTTGCGATCTAGCCTTAGGTGCTAACTACCTATGCCTCTTTGTTTTGAGGTGGACTTCAGAAGGTACCAAACAAAATATGAAGACCTAACTCTTCCACCAAGCATATGGACTTGAAATGATAAAGGTATCTTGCTCCTTTCTGAATCAACGAGGGAAGGGCTACATACTCCAGGTTATTCCCCATAAACGCTGACAACTATGTCAAAGATAACATTGGGTAGAATACGTTTCTATTTTATCCCCAACTCACAGAGATCCTGGGGTCATTCAATCATTCATATGCTAAACAATTCAGCCATCAATCAGTGCCTGTCCAGAGAAAGGGTCAGTCAGAGGTCAGAAGAGAAAAAGGGGGTATTATATTGGAAAGGAAAAAGAACAGAGCAAAGGACAGACGGTGACCTGGAAAAGGAGTAATATTGCCTGATTTTGAAAGACAAAATGGCAGGTACCTCACATGCCCAGGTAACACACCATATCTGTAATCCTAGATAGGGGTTACCACAGTGTGGAAAACGTGTAATATTTTACTTGGCATAAGCAACAGCCATTTTGGCTGTGGTGTCCATTTAAGTTTATTCTTTCGTCTTTCCACTCTGCTTGTGCTATCTATTTTAGTTGACTTCCTGACTCAGCTAAAAGCAATGTATGTGCTGAGGGTTTGTAGCTGCCAGAGCACTGATCTCAGATGTTAACTGTCAACCATTTACTGCTGCCATAAGCATTCCTGCTCCCCCTCCCACTTTGCTGACCAAGTGGTTATTCATCTGCCCTTGTTTGCTGATAACTATTTTTAAAACGTGTTCTTCCTATTTCTGTTCACATGCTTACAGTGCCAGAAAACCTGTATAAAAGACCTGTGTTCTGTGACTTCAGTGTACTACCTCAGGCAGCACTTGAGAGTGCTGTGTGGATGTGGTCCCACTCATGAGTGATTAATAAACTTGTTATTTATTTCCAACTCCAGTGCTGATCTCTATTTTGTTGTTCTTTGAACCCGTGGACAAAAGGGTGACCCAGTGTACCCCTAAAAAGGTACATTTCCACAGTTGGCGCCAAACGTGGGGCCCCATTGGAGACGTGGCCGTCCAAAGGAGTAGTCTTGACAGAAGATCAAAATCTCACTGAGGAAGCGCACTGCACGAGGAGACCTTTGTCTTTGTAGGCCGACGTGATTTTTCCTGTTTTCCCAATTTGACCATCCAGGTGATGGCCGGTCTCAACTGGGGTTTTCTTTAGCACAATTTTGAAGTGACCATTAGGTCAACAACAGATCAGCAGGTGGGAGTTGGAGTCTTCTGTTTGGTAAGGTCGCTAAAGCGGCACTCTTGATTTGTTAAGCCTGGGCTTTTTGTTTGAATTTGTTATTCAGTCTGCAAAGTTTGAAGGAAGGTAATGTGGAGATTTTTCTCCTTGTGAAATATTTTGAAGTAGTAATAATTTACACATATTGGAAAAGCATGCCTCTTCTCAGCACACTCCGTAAGTGGTGTTGCTGCTCTGGTGGTACCAAAGTAAACTTGAAAAAAAGTCAGCCAGCTCCCCCCAGAGGGCTGTTACAGCAAACAGATGATTGACAGAATGCTGATAATGCAAACAATCTCCCCCAGTCAAAAGATCTGGGTTAAATCCATTGTTCTTTTGCCCACTACGCCACCCCAGTTTGGACCCAGCCATATGCAAATCAGTCTTGACCCTGTGCCCCATGGTAACAGTCCAGACCGAACTGCCAGGCCAGGTCCTCCCTGGACCGGAAACAAGCATCCTGGGACCGGTTTCAGGGTATGTCACCCTTCTTCGCCAGGCTAGCTCGAATCCAGTGGCACAGTGAGCAAGGGACCCACGTCTGGGCATACCCATCCCACTTAGGGCGAAAAGTGTTACAGCAAACAAATGATGGATGGAATTCTGACAATGCAAACATTCTCCCCCAGTCAAAAGATCTGGGTTAAATCCATCATTCTTTTGCCCACTAGGCCACCCCAGTTTGGACCCAGCCATATGCAAATCAGTCTTGACCCTGTGCCCCATGGGAACAGTCCAGACCGAACTGCCAGACCAGGTCCCGTGCTCTCCATGCCACTAGAATCAAGCTAACCTAGTTGGAGGCACAGGGTCAGACTGATTTGAATCTGGCTGGGTTCAAACTGGAATGGCATGGTGAGCAAAAAAACGATGGATTTAGGCCCAGATCTCTGTACTGGGGTGAATGTATGACATTGTTCTGCATTCTGTCCATCAACTGTTGTTTTTGCATTTGTCACCCCGAGTGAGACGGGTATGCCCAGACGTGGGTCCCATGCTCTCCATGCTACTGGAATCAAGCTATCCTGGCTGAAGAGGGGTGAAACTACGAAACCGGTCCCGGGATGCTTGTTTCCAGTCCAGAAAAGACCTGGCTTGACAGTTCAGGCTGGACTGTTCCCATGAGGCACAGGGTCAAGACTGATTTGCATATGGCTGGGTTCAAACTGGACTGGCATGGTGAGCAAAAAAACGATGGATTTAGGCCCAGATCTCTGTACTGGGGTGAATGTATGACATTGTTCTGCATTCTGTCCATCAACTGTTGTTTTTGCATTTGTCACACCGAGTGGGACGGGTATGCTCGGATGTGGGTCCTGTGCTCTCCATGCCACTGGAATCAAGCTATCCTGGCTGAAGAGGGATGAAACCCCGAAACCGGTCCTAGGATGCTTGTTTATCCTGGCTGAAGAGGGGTGAAACCCTTCAACTGGTCCTAGGATGCTTGTTTCCAGTTCAGGGAGGACCTGGCTTGGCAGTTCGGTCTTGACTGTTCCCATGAGTCACAGGGTCAAGACTGATTTGCATATGGCTGTGTTCAAATTGGAATGACATGGTGAGCCAAAAAATGATGTATTTAGGCCCAGATCTCTGTACTTGGGTAATTGTATGACATTGTTCTGCATTCTGTCCATCAACTGTTGTTTCTGCATTTGTCACCCAGAGTGGGACGGGTATGCCCAGACGTGGGTCCCGTGCTCTCCATGCCACTGGAATCAAGCTATACTGGCTGAAGAGGGGCGAAACCCCGAAACCGGTCCTAGGATGCTTGTTTCCAGTCCAGGGAGGACCTGGCTTGGCAGTTCGGGCTGGACTGTTCCCATGAGGCATAGGGTCAAGACTGATTTGCATATGGCTGGGTTCAAACTGGAACGGCATGGTGAGCAAAAAAACTATGGATTTAGGCCCAGATCTCTGTACTGGGGTGAATGTATGACATTGTTCTGCATTCTGTCCATCAACTGTTGTTTTTGCATTTATCACCCAGAGTGGGACGGGTATGCCCAGACGTGGGTCCCGTGCTCTCCATGCCACTGGAATCAAGCTATCCTGGCTGAAGAGGGGTGAAACCACGAAACCGGTCCTGGGATGCTTGTTTCCAGTCCAGAAAAGACCTGGCTTGACAGTTCAGGCTGGACTGTTCCCATGAGGCACAGGGTCAAGACTGATTTGCATATGGCTGGGTTCAAACTGGACTGGCATGGTGAGCAAAAAAACGATGGATTTAGGCCCAGATCTCTGTACTGGGGTGAATGTATGACATTGTTCTGCATTATGTCCATCAACTGTTGTTTTTGCATTTGTCACACCGAGTGGGACGGGTATGCTCGGATGTGGGTCCTGTGCTCTCCATGCCACTGGAATCAAGCTATCCTGGCTGAAGAGGGATGAAACCCCGGAACCGGTCCTAGGATGCTTGTTTATCCTGGCTGAAGAGGGGTGAAACCCTTCAACTGGTCCTAGGATGCTTGTTTCCAGTTCAGGGAGGACCTGGCTTGGCAGTTCGGTCTTGACTGTTCCCATGAGTCACAGGGTCAAGACTGATTTGCATATGGCTGTGTTCAAACTGGAATGACATGGTGAGCCAAAAAATGATGGATTTAGGCCCAGATCTCTGTACTGGGGTAATTGTATGACATTGTTCTGCATTCTGTCCATCAACTGTTGTTTCTGCATTTGTCACCCAGAGTGGGACGGGTATGCCCAGACGTGGGTCCCGTGCTCTCCATGCCACTGGAATCAAGCTATACTGGCTGAAGAGGGGTGAAACCCCGAAACCGGTCCTAGGATGCTTGTTTCCAGTCCAGGGAGGACCTGGCTTGGCAGTTCAGGCTGGACTGTTCCCATGAGGCATAGGGTCAAGACTGATTTGCATATGGCTGGGTTCAAACTGGAACGGCATGGTGAGCAAAAAAACTATGGATTTAGGCCCAGATCTCTGTACTGGGGTGAATGTATGACATTGTTCTGCATTCTGTCCATCAACTGTTGTTTTTGCATTTATCACCCAGAGTGGGACGGGTATGCCCCGACGTGGGTCCCGTGCTCTCCATGCCACTGGAACCAAGCTATCCTGGCTGAAGAGGGGTGAAACCACGAAACCGGTCCTGGGATGCTTGTTTCCAGTCCAGTAAAGACCTGGCTTGACAGTTCAGGCTGGACTGTTCCCATGAGGCACAGGGTCAAGACTGATTTGCATATGGCTGGGTTAAAACTGGACTGGCAAGGTGAGCAAAAAAACGATGGATTTAGGCCCAGATCTCTGTACTGGGGTGAATGTATGACATTGTTCTGCATTCTGTCCATCAACTGTTGTTTTTGCATTTGTCACACCGAGTGGGACGGGTATGCTCGGATGTGGGTCCTGTGCTCTCCATGCCACTGGAATCAAGCTATCCTGGCTGAAGAGTGATGAAACCCCGAAACCGGTCCTAGGATGCTTGTTTATCCTAGCTGAACAGGGGTGAAACCCTTCAACTGGTCCTAGGATGCTTGTTTCCAGTTCAGGGAGGACCTGGCTTGGCAGTTCGGTCTTGACTGTTCCCATGAGTCACAGGGTCAAGACTGATTTGCATATGGCTGTGTTCAAACTGGAATGACATGGTGAGCCAAAAAATGATGGATTTAGGCCCAGATCTCTGTACTGGGGTAAATGTATGACATTGTTCTGCATTCTGTCCATCAACTGTTGTTTCTGCATTTGTCACCCCGAGTGAGACGGGTATGCCCAGACGTGGGTCTTGTGCTCTCCATGCCACTGGAATCAAGCTATACTGGCTGAAGAGGGGTGAAACCCCGAAACCGGTCCTAGGATGCTTGTTTCCAGTTCAGGGAGGACCTGGCTTGGCAGTTCAGGCTGGACTGTTCCCATGAGGCACAGGGTCAAGACTGATTTGCATCTGGCTGGGTTCAAACTGGAATGGCATAGTGAGCAAAGAAACAATGGATTTAGGCCCAGATCTCTGTACTGGGGTGAATGTATGACATTGTTCTGCATTCTGTCCATCAACTGTTGTTTTTGCATTTGGCTCCTCTGGAGGGGACACCTAATAGAGATATATATATGTCAAATATTCTATTTCATTCCATAATGTACGGTCGACTGTGGAACAAATACACCAAAAAGATTTTGATCTGCAATGGCCAGTGAATGGGTCATTTGATTTCTAAAAAGGTTCAATAGGTAGAGCAGTATTTATTTAAAAGAAAAAGTAGACAGGATATGTTTGATTGTGTGCGTATGTGGGAGAAAGAAGTACAAGAGAGAGTGAAGAGAGCAGAAGCTATAGCAGAAAAAGTACAACATAAAACAATATATCAAAAAGCACTAGAATTAAAAAATAAAGAAAAGAAGGAAAAAACTGAAAAAAAGAAGATAGGTAACGTCGATTAGAGGTAAACAGCCAGTAATCTATTAGGCGCCCCATATATCCCATACTTAATAAACCTCAGGATGACTGCATCCTACTAGAACGCCCCCCACCCCGTATAAATTTCCCACTCCAAGTGCCCCTGATGAGGTTTCTGACGACGAGCATTTCTCTTCAGATGACAAAGAACAAGATAAACAAGATGGGCGACAGACTCGCTCTACTTTGACTAGAGCAGAAAAAGATAAATTAAAAAAACGCTGCTAGGGAGGAGGCTCGCCGGCCTCACGCTGCATTGCTCATTGTAACTATGGTTCAACAGTGGCAAAATATGGAGCAATTGTATTTTGTAGAAAAATGTGTTTGGGATGTAATATTTGATTATAGACAAATTTCTCAGGAATTAGAGCCAAAGGATATAAATACTGATTATACACGATTAACAGAGGGGACTTTCCTTTTTCGCCTTTATCTGATATGATTTGACGAGTGGTTAAAATACGAGTCGCAACATTGCGTTTACGAAAGGAGCAAGAATTCGCTAGAAAACAGAAAGGTGTAGAAACAGTTCAATCCCAGCACAAAAAGTAGATGCTCCGGTGGATGAGGTTGCATCTGTTAGTAGTACAGTTGCTATAAAACCTATGTGTGAAGCTGCACCCCTTTATGTTCCTCCTAAAGGTGCGGGAACAAATGATGATAAAACTTCGGATGATGCAAAGGGATATTTTATATATAATTGGGCTTACACTCCTTGGAGTAGAGCTGACGTGATGACTCTTAAAGCTGCTTTGCCTGACCCCTGGAAAAATCCTGCCGCCTTCTATGAGGAGGTGGAAGGAGCCATTAGCTCCTGCACTATGACCTTGCCAGATATTGATATGTTCTTTGGGCTTATTGTGCCTCCTGATATGTGGAGAACAATACGTAAAATAGATGACAATGTAGCATATGGTGATACCTGGGAACATTTAGAACAAATAGATGTGAAAAGGGAGCCTGCGCAGAAATCTCAGAAAGAGATATATCTTCCTAAAGCTATTGTGACTAAGTTAAAGACTCTCATACCTCCTAAGAAAATAGATTTGACTACGTTAGCGTCCTGTAAACAGAAAAAGGATGAGTTAGTTTCTGATTTCTTTTTAAGGTTTGAGGAAACATTCCATGATTTTAGTGGTCAGTCATTGGCTGATGATACGGGTCAGCATTTGTTTGTCGATAAATTTGACGCTAACATGTTACCGGAAATAGCTAGTCGCTTAAAGGCCAGCGAGAGTTCTTGGACATGTCTTCCCAAGTTTCCCTTTTGACTATGGCCCAATATTATGCGCAACAGGATCAGGAAGCGAAAGGCAGGAAGTATAAGAAGGATGAAGCCTTAAAGACAAAAGTTATGTTGGCTCAAATATATGGTCTACCGTTTAGGGGAAGTGGAAGAGGCGGACGTGCAATGTATACACCTGGAGTACACCTGGAGTACCCCCTCTCCCTCGAGCAAATTTGTCCCCTGATCAGTGTGCTTATTGTAAAGAAACTGGGCATTGGCGTTCTGCTAGCGGGCGTAAGTGGAACGGAATGCGCCTGTGCCTCAGGGCTGTCGGTTGTACAGCGGGGTCTATGTGGAGCCGTACCGGTGGCCTTTTGATCTTCCCTAGTCCTGAAAATAGGCCTTGAAACGCTTCCAGCAGGTCTTCAACTTGCCTGTCTTGGACCACTCTGAGAAACGTGATCAGTCCTTGGTCTTCTGCAGCGTGGCCGCTGAGTAATGTGTCTACTTCCTGGTTGATTACATGAATGTCGATTACGATTTCCGCCTTTTCTGACTGTACTGCCATCGTCATCTTTCCCTTCAGCGGAAGCGGCGTGTCACTTCCATACGCGAATATCTTGGCCTTCGACGGTCGGAGCTCCGGCCTCGGTCTGAGGCGATTGTACTGTTGCACGCCCATCACCGTCACCGACGCGCCGGTGTCTATCATGGCGTTCACCTCCGATCCAGCTACTAGTATGTCACATCGTGGCTGTGGTCGCCAGGTGCTTTTGAGGGCTCTGGTGAACGACACAAGGTACGTTTCTTCCCCATCGTCGGACTCAGTGCTTGAGTCTGGATAATCTCTGGTTTGTTCCCTTCTGGGTCTCGGCTGCAATGACAGCGACGTGTGTGACAGTTGTCGCACCAGCTTCCTCACGGGCTTGTCTCGCTTGTGGCTGCTTCTCTGCGTCTTCCTGCGACAGACCGACGCAAAGTGGTTGTCGATGCCACAGTTGGTGCACGTTTTCCCTCGAGCCGGGCATGTCTTGAGGGGGTGTTCGTCGTATCCGCAGTATCCGCATTGCTTGGCTGGGTCTGGGGCCCGCCTGTCGCGGGGCCTCTGTGGCCGTTCTTTCCTCCGGACTGCGTCCATCTTCTCCACCTTCACCTCTACGCTTCTGTCAGCTCTTTTCACCAGGGCCAAATCCATCTCTTCTGCGCGCGCCGCTGACAAATCGTGCGTTCTGGCCAGGACGAGAATTTCGTTCATCGTGATGTTGGGCTTGCGAAGTATCAGGCCTCGTAGCGTTTTGCTCCTGATTCCCAATATCAGTTGCGCCCTGATTTCTTCTTTTGCCCGGTCCCCGACCAGGTGCGTGTCTGCGAGGGCTCTCAGCCTCGCGTGGAACGCGTCAACCGACTCCCCTTCGCGCTGTTTCGCTTGGCGAAGTTTGAAGTGTTCATAATCAGGGTTGACTTGGGGGTCAAAATGTGCATTCAGAGCCGCCAACGCTGCTGCGTAGTCAGTCGGGGGTCCCGTGTCGGGCAGGTGTTTAAATAAGAGGTAAACTTCTTCTCCCGCATAGTGTAGGAGTAGGGAGCGTTTCACCGCTCTGTCTGTCTCTCTGGACCCAACGAAATAGTTTTCCAGCCTGCCCAGCCATGTCTGCCAGCGCGGAGCGGCGGAGCGGCGGTCGTGGGGTCCGCGGCTTCGCTAAAAGGAGGCAGCAATCCCGATGCGGGGTGATGGGGCAGCGCCCCCGCAGGGCCGGGCGTCTCAGTGTCGCTCATGGTGGTGTCGAAACCACCAACTTGTGGGCAGTGACCGTCGTGCACTCACTTGGGTAGTTGGTAGCTGCACGTGGGCAGGCGCGGTGTGCTGCGCCGCTAGGCGAGGCTTTCTTGGCTGGTCAGTCGGTGGATGAGCTCCTGGGGTTCAGCAGTTAACCCTCATCGCCAGTGTTGCGTTTTATTCCCTGACCTCTGCCTGTGAGGGGTGGGGCCCTGGTACACACCCACGCTGTCTGGGAGCAGGTATGGGGCCTCGCGCGCACAGCGCAATAAACACTCTGCAGCCGGTTGCTCAGTTGGGCGCGAACTGCCTCGCTCGCCCGCCCGTTTATTATTTAACTACGCGCTCACGTCCCCGACGTGAGCGCAACCTACGCATGTCGTCCAGCGCTCTAGCCGAAAGGCTAGAGCACTAACTGTAACACTTAGCTGCACATTCGCCCGTGGTAGGATGTTTACTATCTCCATCTCACTCGGTGTATAGCGCTACACAAATGTACTGGGCGGAACTGCCCATTAGAGGACTTGCAAGCAACGCATCCATTACGTGTGCATCAATGCTACGCGCCTAATTACAGAACTTGAAAGAATCACTCTGGTGATACCGATAAGTTAATAATTCAAATAGCTAAACAAATACTTTAAAAAACTGCCACGAATGGGGGGCGTGGTCTAGCGAGCCATCATGGTGGACGTGTGCTAGGAGAGCTCCGTCCAGCCCACTCTAATATCCTTCATTCTCCTGCTTCCCCTGTCTCTTCCCCTTACCTGAATGGTATCCTAAGGCCATCACGATCTGAAGTCTGTGCCACGATCACCAAGTTTCAGACTGCTCCATGCTTCGGAGCGGGCGCTGCCGACGAGGGCCTGGACCGGGCCTTATCCTGCGGTGTTTGGGCGGCCTGCGGCTGTGGAGATAGAGCGGCCTGCGGTGGCAGTCAGAACACTAGACTGCGGAGGGCCCTGCCGCGCTCGGGTGCTGGAGCGTGGCCTCTGTGGCGGGCTGCATGGAAGTAATCCGGAGTGTGGCGGACTTTACCTGGGCTTGAGACGTGGCCGCCGGGGCTGGTTGTGAGCCCCCCTGCCTGCGGAGGAGCAGTGAGTGAGGCTGATCGGCGACTCCCTTGGTTCGCGAGGGGGAGCGCCAAGACTGGGGCTGAGCGTCGAACCCCCGGGCTGATCCGGGCCGCAGATAGCGGCTCCCCCCGGGTGGGAGGGCTTGCTGTGCGCTGCCGCCCCCGTGGTGTGTGAGGGACCTGCATCGGTGGCATTATCGGTCCGCACGGGCCCTAGCGGGGGAGCGAAGGAGGGCTTCCTGGCGCCCTGGGTGTGTACCCCAGTCGCTCACTGCCCCTTGAGTCTCCTGTGCCACTGATCGGCGGCCTTGTCGGGCCGCGGGCGGGGCAGTGACCGACATTCCTACTCCGGGACAGAGCTCCTTGGCCCTGACATGGGGCCTGCTGGGTCTGTCCCTGCGCTGCGGTCGAGGGCCTGATCCTGAGGGCCGGCTGTGCACGGGAGCCGTGCTGGACGCTTTGCTGGTAGAGATAGGGCCGGGCGTGGTCCTAGGGCCCCAGTGGAGGTCTACCTGCCACAGATTTCTACCCCCCCACTCCCTCCCCCCCCCCCCCGCTGGTGGAGCTGCGAGCTCGCCTCGTTGTTCAATCGGGCCACGCGAGCCTGTCGCAGGTGTCATGTGGATGCTGTGGTGACGTCATCTATACCATGTGCAGGGATCTCTGCGGTGCTGTGGTGAGGACGCTTTGTACCCCCCGAGCCCCCAGCTGGGAGTAGTGACCAGAGTGGTTTATTTGCATTAAACAGCTGTGTCCCTTGGCGGTGTGGAACTTCGACGCTCCCCCACATTTCGCTCTGGTGCCCATTTTGTGCTTGGTGGCCCGGCCATATAAACAGGAGAAGACTTCCCTTGTCGAACACTGGGCCTGTGAGGTGGGTTAATTGGTACCTTATCAGAACTGTGCAACATTTTAGCCCCCTTGTGACGTTCTGGGGACCCATTTTCTCTGGACTACATCGTACAAGGGGCTGGCACAACACTCTCTAACCCACGGGGTCCTTTAGTGTCTGCCATGACGAGGGATTGGCCGGGTGGGGGGGTTGTCCTAGCAAAGCACGATGGATAAGTTCACCGGCCCTGGGGCCTCTGCAGTGGCGTCTGGGGGGGCGCCTGGTGATGTGTCTGATAACGCTGCCCTCCTGGCCGCCATCACCCAGTCGAGGGATACCCTGGATGCCAAAATTGGAGCAGTAGGATCTGACGTCATGCTGTTGCACCAAGATCTTCGCAATGCAGTGGCACGGATAACGGAGACGGAAACGAGGATCTCTGGAGTGGAGGATGTGGTGGAGACCTTACAGAAGCGGGTGGCCTCCCTGGAGACGGTCCAACGTGGGCTGGCATCCCGGGTGGAGGACGCGGAAGGGAGGGCACGCTGCAACAATCTTTGCTTTGTTGGATTCCCGAAGGGATGCAAGGAGGGTGGTATGGAGCGGTTCCTCACCCAGTGGCTTGAGAGTTGGCTCCCTCCGGGGTCATTGTCTGCGTGCTTTGTGGTGGAGCGCGTTCATAGGGTGCTGACCCAGAAGCCCCCTCCTGGCGCTCGCCGAGGCCTGTTATTGCGAAGTTACTTAATTATCACGACAGGGACATTATCCTGAAACAGACTAGGGCCCAGGAACCACTTCTGGTTAATAACGCCCTATTCCGATATTCCCGGACTATACTAAGCTGGTTCAGCAACTACGGCAATCCTTTATGGCAGCAAAGGCCGTCTCCGAGAGCTCAAGCTCCCCTATGCCCTGCTATACCCTGCCAGACTGCGGGTGGTTTATCGATCCCACACCCATTTTTTCGATTCACCAGAGGAGGTCTTTCACTGGACGGACGAGACTGTGCGTCTGCGTCCACACACCCCGCCCCGGATAGATTCAGACTCTTCGTCGAATGAGATGATGCGCAAACAACGCACGCAGAAGGGGAAAAGGAACAGGCACTCCAGGTCCAGACAAAGATCTTTGTTGTGTAATGCCTCATCCGGATGTATGACGTTACAACGCACACTATTACAACGCATGCACTTACAACGCATTTTTTACAACGCATAATCCATTACAACGCATGACATTACAACGCATGACACTACAACGCATTTTTAAAAAATACCTTTACAACGCACTACCATTACAACGCATACTACCTTTACAACGCATACCATTACAACGCATAATATTAAATTACATTTAAGGTAAGTATTAGATAGTATAGGGGTAAAAATTACTATTCTAACTCCAGGGGGTGCAACAGTAGGGTAAGTGTTGGATAGTGTAGGGGTAAAAATTACTATTCTAACTCCAGGGGGTGCAACAGTAGGGTAAGTGTTGGATAGTGTAGGGGTAAAAATTACTATTCTAACTCCAGGGGGTGCAACAGTAGGGAAAGTGTTGGATAGTATAGGGGTAAAAATTACTATTCTAACTCCAGGGGGTGCATCAGTAGGGTAAGTGTTGGATAGTATAGGGGTAAAAATTACTATTCTAACTCCAGGGGGTGCATCAGTAGGGAAAGTGTTGGATAGTATAGGGGTAAAAATTACTATTCTAACTCCAGGGGGTGCATCAGTAGGGTAAGTGTTGGATAGTATAGGGGTAAAAATTACTATTCTAACTCCAGGGGGTGCATCAGTAGGGTAAGTGTTGGATAGTATAGGGGTAAAAATTACTATTCTAACTCCAGGGGGTGCATCAGTAGGGTAAGTGTTGGATAGTATAGGGGTAAAAATTACTATTCTAACTCCAGGGGGTGCATCAGTAGGGTAAGTGTTGGATAGTATAGGGGTAAAAATTACTATTCTAACTCCAGGGGGTGCATCAGTAGGGTAAGTGTTGGATAGTATAGGGGTAAAAATTACTATTCTAACTCCAGGGGGTGCATCAGTAGGGTAAGTGTTGGATAGTATAGGGGTAAAAATTACTATTCTAACTCCAGGGGGTGCATCAGTAGGGTAAGTGTTGGATAGTATAGGGGTAAAAATTACTATTCTAACTCCAGGGGGTGCATCAGTAGGGTAAGTGTTGGATAGTATAGGGGTAAAAATTACTATTCTAACTCCAGGGGGTGCATCAGTAGGGTAAGTGTTGGATAGTATAGTGTAATATTATGCGTTGTAATGGTATGCGTTGTAATGGTAGTATGCGTTGTAATGGAATGCGTTGTAAAGGTAGTTTTTAAAAATGCGTTGTAGTGTCATGCGTTGTAATATCATGCGTTGTAATGGATTATGCGTTGTAAAAAATGCGTTGTAATGGTAGTGCGTTGTAAAAGTTGCGTTGTAAAGGTTGTTCCCCGCCTCATCCCGGTCGGCGTCGGCTCAGCACTTACCCACCACTTTGCACTGACTTATGGGGAATGTTGTATTTAATTAATTTCTTGTTCTGTTTGCCTTGACCGGGGAAGCACGATTGAGGGCCGTTACCCCTGCAGTACATCTGCGGACGGGGAAAGGGCCAGCTGACAATGGGTTGTAAGTTGTGGATCCATTGGCGGGCGGACGGGGGACCCCCCGTTGGGGTCTGTCATGTACACTCGCCGCGACAGATACTTCATTGTTTTTGATGTATTGGGTGGGGGGGTATGTTGTTGGTTTGGTTGGGGGTGGGGGGTCGTTGCTCGATTGCACTAGCATACATTGCTTCAGAGTCATCTTGTCCATTTCACATGGTCTTGCCTGGTTCGCACCTATTTTTCGCACTGCCTCATGGCGGACCCCCTTAGCGATAGGCGGGATCCCTCGGGGACCCTTCAAATAATGTGTTGGAATGTTCGGGGGCGCTTGACAAAATCAAGCATGGCGCGATACTTAAACAGGCGAAGCGCGCACACGCAGACATCCTCCTACCACAGGAAACGCATCTTATGGGGAATAAGGCTTTCTGTTTTCAACGCTTTTGATACGTACACGTTTTTCACTCCGGATCTGTAAGGAGATCCCGGGGTGTTGCAATCCTGATACATAGAAGAGTCCATACACACACGTGAAGGTATGGAGGGATACACAGGGCAGGTATCTATTGATGATAGGGACGGAACCCATAGTTTTGGGAAGTGTTTATGTCCCACCGCCCCTTTCCTGGGGCATGGTTCAAAAGCTCATGACACTGCTGACGGACATACATGATGGGTTAATGGTTGTGGGGGGAGACTGGAATGATGTATTGGACCTGGTTGGGGATCGTTGGTGGTTGGGTGACCCGTCGGCCACGGGGGGGCCTACGAAGCTGCATGCACTGGTGTCGGGTCTGGATTGGATAGACCCCTGGCGTCCCCTACATGGGACAGCACAGGGTTACACATACTTGTCGGCCGTCCATGGCTCCTTCTCCCGCCTTGATTACATCTTCGTCCCTGTGCCCTGGAGCACAGGGTGGTTGCCGCCGATATTTTCCCGCGTGGACTCTCGGATCACTCACCGATCGCTCTTACATTAAGTATGGGTCAAGCACAGCAGCCATTTCGGTGGCGTCTCTCGGCATGGAACCTCCAGAGGGAGGACTATAGAGAACACATGGGAGGAGACATCGACCAATTTTTGTCAATTAATGAGGGGACGGTGGAGGGTGCTGATTGTCTGTGGGAAGCAATGAAGCCCACACTTCGAGGAGTGGATATCTCATATTGCGCAGCAGCCCGCAGATTGCGTAGGGAGACTCTGGTTCAGGCGGAGGCTAAGCTTCTGGCATTGGAATCCCGCAGCAGGGATGGCGCTGACCACCGCGCCCGCCGCCAACTTCTTTTGACACAGCAGGAATATGCACATATTCTGCTTGATGAAGCCCGACAGGCGTGGCTGGCGACTCACCATAGAATTTATCAGTAGGGTGACAAATCCAGCAAGTTGTTACATAGGTTGTACCAGTGGTCGTTGTACTCCCAGAGCCTGCCGGGTGTCTTAGGCCCAGATGGGTCTGCTCTCACCGACCCCTCTATGATTGCTGACAGCTTTGCCATGTATTATGCGGACCTCTATGCCCCTAGGGAGTGCCTCCCCAAAGCGATGGTGGGTCGATTTCTCGACGATCTACCACCCAAGACCCTCTCTGACGAGGTGCGTGAGGAGCTGGATCTCCTGCTCACCGAGGAGGAGCTAGGTGCGGCGCTGGGTGAGACGCAGCCTGGAAAGGCCCCGAGGCCGAATGGCTTCCCATGCAAGTTTTTTAAACGTTACTTTCTGCGATTGGGACCTCATTTCCGTAGAGTGGTTGAGGAGGCCAGGGAGCGGGGTTGCATGCCTCAAGACTGGCGGCACGCGGAGATTGTAGTATTCCACAAGCCGGGAAGACCCCCTGAACAACATGCATCCTATCGCCCTATATCCCTCCTTAATGTGGAGGCCAAGGTGTTGGCCAATCGCCTCCGTGCCCATATTACATCTTTAGTGCATCCCGACCAGGCCGGGTTTATACCCCATCGGGCGACCCGCCACAATATAAGGCGCGCACATGTTGCCGTGGCAACTGTCCAGGAGTTGGGGGAGCGGGCAGCGCTATTACTTGCTGATATAGACAGAGCCTTTGACTCCCTAAGCTGGGTATATTTATTTTCACTTCTCAGTAGATTAAACTTTGGACCACGATTCCTGTCCTACCTGACCCTTCTCTATACTGACCTGACGGCGTCCGTACGAGTGGCGGGCGCCGTTTCCCCCTCATTCTCTATTGGTCGGGGCAATAAGCAGGGTTGTCCGCTGTCCCCTTATTTGTTTGCGCTGGCTATGGAACCTCTGGCGTCCTGGGTGCGCATCGACGTCCAAGTTACTGGACTGGAATGGGCGATGGGCCTATCGGATCGCATTGCCTTATATGCGGATGATGTACTCTTTTTTCTTACCAATATCGATAAGACAGGACCGCGTCTACTACGTATTATGCGAATATTTGGGGAGACGTCGGGTCTGTTCATGAACCCTCGTAAATCTACACTGTGGGTCCTGGGGGGAGCAGCGGGCCCCTGTCCCTGGGCCTCCTCCGTTCAAGTAGCCATAGGGGGTTGAAGTAACTGGGAGTGTTTTTATCTGATTCTCCGATCATCTCTTGGGAACGGAATCTGGCCCCTGTATGGGAGGGGGTGCAGGAAGATTTTAAAACTTGGTACCACCTGCCTCTTTCAATATACGGCCGATCGGCCATTTTTAAAATGGTGTCCCTACCCCGCCTCCTGCATTAACTACAAAACCATCCCTATCCGATTTCCCCCGGGTCGTTCAAATGTGTCAATACAGCCTTGGGTCAGTTTCAATGGGCTGGCGGAATGGCGAGAGTAGCTCTGCGGACTTGCTTCCAGTCCACATATTGCGGGGGATTGACAACCTCTGATATCCTATCTTATTATCTGTCCTCCCATCTTCTGGTCCTCAATGAGTGGTGGTATGGCGATAGGGCCGACCCAGCCTGTGCGGTCGAGAGGCGTTGTATGGGGGATAACACTCTACACACTATATTATACTCCGCGCCGCTGGGCAACTCCCTACCACCGGCTATGAAACTGATATTTCAAATATGGCGACAGGCGTTGCGAAGGACAGGGTGGTGGAATAGGTTGACCCGGGAGACTCCCCTTTGGTCGAATGGGCATCTACCGCAACTGGCAATGTTGTCCGGTTTTCGGAGCTGGGACCGCATTGGCATCTCTACTCTCAGAGACGTCATGCGGGGACCAGTTCTTTTTTTTTTTTTTTACGGAGGAATTAATATCTTATTTTTATTTTATCATAGGGAACAATCAATTACCCTATCATCAGTACAAAATCCTATACGAATATATTGTCAAGGTTAATTCAAAACACACATATGCCATGGGACCAATCTTTGAACATAAATCATTCATAAGCACAATGACATACAAAAATACATATATATAACCATAGCAACACAAACAATTATGAACTGAACTCTACATTGCCAATACCCAAAATGTTTTGATAAGTAGTGTTTGCGCACTTATTATGGGTGATACACTCAGAGGTAGTCTTTTAAGCACATGAGGTATAACACCTCTATACCCTTTACTCTATTTTGCCTTAACAATTAAGTTACACTTTTTTTTTAATAGAGACTCCTCTACAAAAAATTGTCAACGTGGACGCGTTTCAGCCTTCAATTTCTTCTTGGCCTCCTCAGGGCAAGGGCAATGAAACCAGTCTAAATAAATCCATAAAATATACGTATATTAACATACGCATCTATCCCATTAATTATACAGAGCATGCTGGGTCTCTATTCTGCTACAAAAAGAATAGTGCACCGCAAGGCCAACCAAAAAGGTGAAAAATTATGAAAAAGATCAGAATATGGACCCAATCCATGTTAAAAGAACCAGTGAGGAGCATGTGACAAAAGAAATAGCTACCATTCAGTCTGCCAGCATGACTCAGAAATGCAGGACGCAATGCGTGCACCCATAAAAACCATACTTGGAAAACCAGAATTGGTGAATGGCCAAAATGCATCACACTCACATGTCGATATTGTGTGTCGGTCAATCACCTATAAATGATAAACAATGCGGGCTGATATAGTGGGGACCAGTTCTTAAGTCCTTTCAGGAGCTACAGAAGGACTTCCACATGCCTAAAACCCAATTTTTTTCCGGTATTTACAGCTCCGGCATGCCATAACTCCTTACATTGAGGGGTTGGGGTCCCTGGCTGAGGTATTTATGGGAGATCTCCACGACCACAAGATTTCTAAGATCTATCAGTCCCTGGTTATCCATAGTTCCCCCACACTACAGCGACTTCGGAAGGCTTGGGAGGGAGACATAGGCCCACTGAAGGAGGAGGACTGGGTGGAGGCCTTGGCCTCCCCGCGAGGGTCATCTATCGCCGTAAGTCTTCGTCTCATTCAGTTTAAATATCTCAACCGGGTCTATTTCACCAGGGTCAGGCTCTGGAGCGAGGGATTGGTGGCCTCCCCGGTGTGTCTTCGATGCCAACATGAGGAGGGTACCTTGCTCAACACAATCTGGCAATGTACCGTTTTGGCGCGATTTTGGCAAGGAGTCTTGTCGTGCCTATCCGAAGTACTCGGCTGGGACCTCCCTAGTTCTCCAAACTTGGTCCTGCTGCATGTTATGGAGGATGTAGGGGGTAACATATACAAACACCATTTGATGTTATTAGGGTTCACCTTGGCTAAGAGAGATATTGCTAAAGCTTGGAAGGCTCCGAGAGAGCGCCCTCGGTGTCTGTGTGGAAAAATAGCATGGATTTCTGCATGAGGCTGGAAATCCCCATCTTTGCGGCCAGGGGATGCCCGCTTAAACATTATAAAATATGGAGGCGATGGGCAGAATATCGCGGCCTGGAGTTGGAACCGGTTTCAGCGACCGGGCCCGCGGACTTGGTGACCCTCCCCCCGTAATTGACATGCAACATTGTTTTTTAGTTACAGGTACAGTGTGTCTGGATGAACGAGATTGTTAAAATATGGTGCTGTTTTAGGGTAGGCGCGAGTGCCACGGGTGGGTTTAGGGGTTTGTTTCTTTGATTTTTTGTTTGCTAAATATTTCAACTGTATTGCTCTTCACTCGTCCTCTACTTTAGTTGAAATTGTCAAAGTTAATTCACTGTCCATTCTGTATGCATGATTTGCTGGGTTACAGTGCTCTGCAATATATTGGTTGTTTGACAAATAAAAATGTTATTAAAAAAAAGAAAACTGCCACGAATGGGAAACTGAAGCATAGACCTGAAAAATTTCTGTTATCAATTTGTTCTGCTGTTTTACACAAGCGCAAACTCGACCCAAAGGTATTGGTCCACCAGTTACATTCCGGTCGGAAAGCAGCAAAAATAAATGCACGCATTGGCAAAGTGGGCAGGGGAATGGGAGGGGGCAGAAGAAATAGTACCTGCATCGCAGCGGACGGGCACTAATCAAGAGGAATTCATCTATACTTGGCCAGTGCTTCTCAGCTAAGAACAGAACTGACGTATCGGCTGTGCAAACCAGTTAGGAGGCAGCAAAGAAGTGCAAAACTGGATTAAAACCTATGGTAAGAAGCAGGTGGGATCGAAGTCCTTTTACTGAATACAGCATGTCTTGCAGGCAACGCATGCGTGCTGCCTATGCATGACCTAAAAAGGCTATCCACATCTCTTACCAAAAGTGGTATTTTGAGCCAAACCTAAATAAGCCATACAAATGCTAAATGGCACGAATCTCACAATTCATTAGTCACTATCAAGTCTCATTTTCACTGCCTGCCCACCTCATGTGAATAACATACTCGATTTCCAATTGCCTTTCTCATCACTTGTATGCAACACCTATCCCCTCACTGACTTCAAGGGCAGCCACAGGCTGTCTCACATCACTCTCCTGCACACCTCTCCATCTTCTCATCATTCATCCCTAATACTAAACTATCTGAGAAATTCACCTGGACATTCATCTGTACTACCCTACATCATTCACTTAGACCATGACATTTCCTCAGCAATCATTCTTTCACCACAGTCCCTCAGGAGTCACCTGAACAACACATACCCTCAACATGCAGCTCCACCACCAAATCTCCTAAGCGTGTATCTGCATCGTAGTCTATCTCCTCAAATTCTTCTCTAGCCCACGCCTCACCTTCCTTCAACTCTACGACCGAATCTTTTTACATTCCACCTTTACCACCTCCTTCACATTACACCTTATACATCATCAACTCATCATTCAACTGTACCACACAACTCCACTCACCTGTACTGTGACATATCTTTCTCTGTCTCTAACATCCCACCTCAAACAGTTCACAATTTCCACCACAATCATATCACAAACCTGTCCCACAGCATCACATCACCCTTCACATGTGCCATTCTATCTCCTCAATGTTCACCTCCGGTACCCCATCTCTATTTTCACCTATAAGACGTGATCCCCTTAAAATTAACCTCTACCAACCACATAATTTTTCACCTGTGAGCTCCATAGCAATATTTACGTTTATCGCCCAGCTCCTTCGCATTTGCCAGTACTGCCTCTCTCGCAGACAAACAGCACAACCCCATCGACCTGCAGCACCTCCCTCCACCATACCCTGAAACCACCTCACTCTTGACCTTCAGCAACCCCTGAATCTCATCTCGCTGATAATGAGTTGATGTGAATCATCTGAATCTCCATAACACTGAGAAGCATCCCTCTTTGTGTCCATCAATATCTCCTTGCCATTGGCTTGCCCATCAGCTACCTAACTACTGACGTGCAAGTACCCCGTCACCTATGACCTGCAGCATTCCTCCCCGTCATCTCTTTACTCAGGACCTTAAGTGCAGTGGGTCCTGTGGGGTGCCATAAGTGGAGTAATTAAAAAACTACTTTGATTCGAGTCCCAACTGGGCCTATGCCAATGTCATTAGCCTTACTGACAAACACCCCAATCCATTTCTCAACAATGTCTGTAAACACCCTTAAATGAATCCATGTAAACAGTGAGTCCCTATTTACAGTTCACATTTTAATTCACCCTGCATTGATTAGTTCCATTTTCCAAATGTTTATTTTGGTAGTACTTTTTCTTGCACCATGTGCCTTCTATGTAGTGCTTTGTGTGCACTGAGTTCAGTTTATGGGTTGGTGTTCATGCCGGGCATGGCTTTGAACTCAAGGGTTGAGGCTAGAGGTAGTGTGGGTTTCTCACAGTGCCTGTCACTGGGTCATAAAAGTATTCAGGGATTATGCTCGCACAATCCTTGGCTTTTTCTGCAGAGTGCACAGAACGATGGTCACATATGTGCCAATCATAGTTACCATTTTTGTGAATGGGTGTGTGAAGGAAGTACACTCCGGTGTTAAAACATTGACAGTGCCAAGGGAAAACACTGTATTTGTAGATGAGAAGAGTGTGAGAGAGAGCACTGTGGAAGGGAGTGAAGCAAAGTACATGTAGAAATACAAAGTGAAAAGACAGTGATGGAAGACGAAATAGATGATGTGTCAGCCATGCACACTGAGGATTTCAAAAGGGTGAAGTTAGAAAAATGGATTAATTGGCTAACAGTGGAAAGTGCTGTGACTGACAAATGGGACCAGTTGGGAAACTAAAGACCACTGCTCCTTCCACAGACTGTAGTGATATTGAATTCCCAGTCTCATATATTCATAACTGAAACATTTTCAATTCTAATTATTCACAATATTATTGTTATTCCTCATGTATCCGATACTAATAACAAAGAATGGCAAAGCCAATAAGCCTGGCTTGTTTTATACGTACGTGTTTGCTCTTTGTGATATGTCTGGATGCATTAACAGAAAACTCACACAAATGCACACATATATTGGTCAGGTGGCAGGCTGTGTGAGGCACAGGAGTTTAGTTCACATGTATTAAGCGGCACACCTAATTGCGAAGGTCACACCTCTTGAAAAGATTTCAGTTACACATCTCTGATCACGCCCTTTTAGAGACCCCCTGCCTTTTTCATCCCACTGAACGCACTGCCTTTCCTACTGACCCACTGCATCAGTGACCCACAGCACCCCACCTCCTTACCACAAGCCTGCAACACCCACTCTCCGCCACAGAGATGCAAAACACCATCTCTCCTCAGCAAATGTCCTGCCTCGGAATTGACCCGACCGTGCCCCACCACTTCTTCACCAACAACCCCCTTAGGGAGTGTTTACCTGCAGCACCGTTTGCCACACAATAACGGACCCCTCCTCTTTTCGTCATTGCTTCCCCTCTCCTCACGGTTGATCTGCAGGGCCCTGCCAGGGGCGTAGCTTGGTCAGTAAGATTAGGGGTGTGGGGGCCTTCAGATTTTCCAACAATCACGCTGCCTTATAATATTAAAATACATTATACGACAAGGAGGGTGCATGAAATGGGCTAAAGGGGCAGTGGAAAGGGAGACGAATATGGATTGATAGGGGTACGAAGTGAAAGAAAAAAAATCAACATTTGTGAAGACTTTCAAAACAGAGAGGGAGCGTGTATGTGCTTTTTTTGTCTGAGTGTGTGTTAAAATTGCTGCTGAAACCGGACAGACACTTCAGCGTAGTAGACTGTACCCAACTATCTACCATAAAATACATTTATTAGGGGGGTGTAACACCCCAAACCCCCTCCCCCATAGCTACGCCCTTGGACCCCCCTACCCCGTCCGTAAGCCTCCCCCCACCCCCTCCCTGCTCAGCATTGACCTGCAGCAGGATTCACACCGCTCCCCTCCCCCACACACTGTGCCCCGTCCCCTTTCCTCACCGTTGACCCGCAGAGCCGGTGTACGGTAGCAGGTCCGATCCTGCCCCCCATGGCCCCGGATCTTTCCGGACAGGCCCTCGCCGATGCTCACGTAGTTGCTGGGGAAGATGCCCACCCGCTCGTCGATCCTGCCGGTCCACCAGCCCTCGTCGCCGGACACCTGCGAGTCCTTGGACAGCACCTGCACGGCGTCTCCCAGCCGCAGCGTCAGCTCGTCCTCGGCGCTCGCCTCGTACTCGAACACAGCGGTCCAGAGGGATGTGAACCCGGGTGGAGAGAAGGGCTGGGCCCCCGGCTCCCCATCCTCCCGGCACCCCGAGCGGGCCCTGCCATCCGCATCCTCCTCCTCGTCCTCTGCGGCAGCCAGCACCTCGCTAACGGGGCCCGGGGGCGACCTGCAGCCGACATGGTGCAAGAGGGACCTGAAGGGCTCCATGGAAGTGATCCATATGGGGGGCCTAGGGCGTCCAGTGCGTGCACTCAAAGATCCGTCGGCGAGAAGTGCTCCCCGATGCACTACTGGTCCATAGTGCAGAGCAGTGAGGCCTGTGCGTGCACAGAGGGAACCATAGTGCATACAGGGGTTCCTGTGTTCTAGGGTCCTGTGTATACACTTAGCGGTGCAAAGGGGTTCTTCTGCATGCACCCTGGGTCTCCTGTGCACGCACTCAGTGGTCCATAGTGAAGAGCGTTGATGCCTTTGTTTGCATTGAAGGATCCATAGTGGATAGGGGGCTCCTGTGCATACACTCAGCGGTCCATAGGGGTGAGAAGGGGGTTACGCACATACACCCCTGGTCTCCTGTTCGTGCACTCAGTGTTCAATGGCTTAAAGGGGGCTAGGGTTCCTGTGCATGCAATCAGAGGTTCATAGAGGTGAGAACCGGTTCCTCTGCATGCACCCTTGGTCTCATGTTTATGCACTCACAGGTCCATAGGGGAGAGGGGGCTTCTGTGCATGCACTCAGTTGTCCGTAGAGATGAGAGGTGTTCCTGTGCATGCCTCCTGGGTCTCCTGAGCGCGCACTCACTGGCCCATAGTGAAGCGAGTCAAAGCATTTACTTGCAGTAAAGCATAGTGGAGAGGGTGATCCTGTGCATGCACTCGCCGGCCCTAAGAAGTGAGAGGGGGTTCCTGCACATGGGTCTCCCGTGTTTGCGTTCAGTGGTCCACAGAGCCGAGAGGGTGGCTTCTGTGCATTTACTCAGTGGTCCGTGGGGGTGGTTCCTGTGCTTGCACGCTTTGGTCCAGGTGAGCGGAAACGCCTGTGCGTGTAGCCCAGGTCTTCTGTGCACACACTCACTGTGCATAGTGCAGAGGGTGCTGTAATCCGCATGCACTCACTGACCCAAAGGGATTAGATGGGGTCCTGCGTAGGCAAAGAATGGTCCATGGGTCCACGTGCAAGCTCCCAGTCGTCTCTAAGGGTCAGAGACGAGTCCATCCGGAGAATGCACTGACTGAAACAGACGAGACGGGTGTCCTGTGCGTAAACACAATTATCCAAAGGGCGTCTGTGGAGATGGGGCACCGTGTGCCCGCGCCTGCCTCCGCAACGCAAGTAGAGATTGGAGGGGGTGTTACGGGTAGCTCAGAGCAGAGACAGCCCCAGATGCTTCAGTTTGTGAGGTGGGGAAGCGATCCTGATCGAAGCGTTTTTAAGCTGCATCCTGATGCTGCAGTATCCCATCCATAGGAGCCTGACTCTAGATAGCAGGGTTGAGCAGGTCAGAGAGGGGGAGAACCGTAATGCTGCAGCTGTTAGGCCATCTATTGGTTGGCAGTGCCATCTGTCAAAATGCCGCAGGCCTATGATTGGATACTTTTCTTTCTCCCCACCCCTCTTGCCAGTGTCCCGCCCAGTCTTTTTTATGGCTGGAGCTTAGATTTGCTGATGTCTGAATCAGCGACAAGTGCAAGGTGCTGCTCACCTCATTGGTCAGCCAGAAGGTCCGGGATTGGATGGGGGACCTGTCTGTTCACAGAAAAGTTCCGCCCATGTCCCTTCAGCATGCTTCTATGCCTGTGCCATCCTCGCTGGGAGCTAACGCTGGCCACTAGCGGTAGTGCCCTATCGAAACACGAGGAGGCACCACAGTAATTTTACCCCTCCGATCTTCAAAAAATCTACTATTTACAGCACCCACCTACCGCAGTTGTGGATATTATAAAACACTACACAAAAATCAAGCTAGTAGGTTGATTTTGAAAGAGGTTAGCTGTCTAAAAGGCTGTTACTTCCGTCACAAAAATTTGCAGCTCAAAAAGTAGTTTTTAAAGCAGAAAATAAATCACAATTTGTATTATTTTCATTGATCATTACATCTAAAAAAAACCCTTTTATTTATGTGTCTACGGTTATCATTGCACACATTGTCGCGGAAACATAATAATAAAATATAATATGATAACAGTGTATTGACTGATTGTTGTGATTCGAACTATTTTATCCTAATCATTCATTCATTCATTTATTTCTTTATTTCGGTCACTTGTACCATAAAAGAATTGGAAGCAATATAAAATTTACAGGTAATAAAACAGTTATTTACAGACAATTGACCAGAGTATGAACCAAATCATTCAGTTGATAATAACTTAATACATTGATTACGACTGTGCCACATTACTGTTAAAAATTTTGCAACTGCAAATACAATTGGGGCCGACAAGTCTTTCTTTAAAATCCTATATGCGGGAAGGTACCGTCTAAAGCCCAAATTTTTGAGTAATGGAACTTACCAATAGTTCCTTGCTCTTCTGTATGCTGGACAAAAGAATATAATATGCAAGTCGGACTCTCTCTGGTAGGCACAAGCTGGACATTGTAATGAAGTCTCGAGACTTGTCCAGCGAGCAGTATATGCTTTAAGAGGAAGGGTGCTGTACCGCCATTACATAAAGAGCTTCCTTGTGAGCTGAGGGCCTATATTATCGTATACCAGCTCTAGATGGTATGAGTCTTTGGACCCCAAAAATATTCCCGTTAAAGACCTCTCCTCTACATTTTTGGTTTGTGCACGTAAATGGTGCTCATAATAAGCCTTGGAGAGAGACTTTCGTGAAGTTCTGGGGCAAATATTTTCAGGATCAAACCATAAGTTCTGTCTGCCTAATGCCTCGCATATTTGTTTGATGTAACTGAGCCATGGGATTTGTACATGGTTAGCAAGTCGCATAATTTCCTGTAGCTCAGCTCTGTAGTTGGACAATTCAGGCGTGGACCAAAGTTTTCGCCAATACAATAGTAGTTTGAGGCCCAACTCTTCTGCAATTGGTCTAAGGCCTAGATCAAGTCTAAGGGGAAGGAGCGGGGTACTAGCCGGGAGACCTGTCAGTTGCCTGAGAAAATTAATCTCGGTGACCTGCATGGTCTGGGTGGCAGTATGCCCCCATAATTCGGCTCCATAGGTCACTGCCCCCTTTGCCTGAATTCTATAGATTTGTAGGCGAGGGGAAAGTGGCTGAAAGGTCAATCCTCGAGTCATCCTTGATATACCACCTATCATTTGAGTCAATTTTAAATTTGCCCTAATGCAGTGGGAGTCCCAAGTCAAAGACTGATTAATTGTTACCCCCAGATATTCAAATGTGTAGACCCTCTCCAGCCTAGAGGGCCCAAGAGCAGGGTTAGCGCGTGTTGACGAGAGTGGGTTGAAGATCATATACTTGGTTTTGGAAGCATTGATCTCCAAGCCACGAATCGCGCAAAAAGTTGCGAATCCGTCAAGAATCCGTTGTATGCCCATGGGGGATTTGGAAAGCAACCGGGTATCATCCGCGAAAAGAATAGCGGGTACCCTTGTGCCTCCAAGCCTGGGAGCGTCAATGTTTTCCAAGCCGTTCAAGTGACTGATCACCCCGTTGACAAAGAGGCAGAAAAGAGTCGGTGCAAGGACACAGCCCTGTCTGACCCCCCTGTCAACGGGGAAGCGGTCTGTAAGAATTCCACCTCTCCCACACCTGACCCTTGCAAAATTCCCCTGGTGTAGCCTTCTCAGAATTGCTAGAATATCAGTTGGGAGCCCAAGGTCCGTCAGAACGGCCCACAGTTTGTCCCTGGGCACTAAATCAAATGCGGCACGCAGTTCGACAAAAACTGTGTATAGGGTGCCGCCCTCAATTAGCACAGTCTTCCAATGTATACAATTTAGACGGAAGATCTGGTCAATAGTAGAAACTCTTTTTCTAAAGCCAGCTTGGTATGTACTCATAATTCCCGATTCCTCAATCCAGTCTTGCAACCGATTGAGGATGAGTCTGCCAAATAGTTTTTGGGGGACATCGATGAGGCTAATGGGTCTGTAGTTGGCTGGGAGCAGAGGCGAGCCCTTTTTGAATATTGGGACAATTTCCGCGCCCAGCCAAGTATCAGGCACCTCCATGCCCTCTAAAATAGAATTAAATAGAAGCATAAAATAAGGTGCCCAGACTTCTGGTTCCTGCTTAAACAGATCTCCCGGAAGTCCATCCAGGCCAGGTGCCTTACCTGACGCTAAACCCATGATAGCTGTTCTAACCTCTTTTAATGTAAATGACAGTCCCCGCGAACTAGTAGTTTCCGTCCAGGCTGAGTCGGTTTCGATCCCATCAGGTAACTTACAGAGGGCCTGAAAATGATCTTGCCAGGTCTTGGCTGCAATATTAGGCTCTACTGCGGAGACCAGCTCCTCTGACCCTGTATTTGCGCAGCGCCAGAATTTGCGCGAATCTCCACATGCCAAAAAATGTGTTCGTTTCTCCCATTTTTGGTACTCCCATTTAAGTTTTGCGTTCCTGGTTAGGATTTTATATGCCAATCTTCTATCCCTATCTCCACCCGACCCTGTCCTGTCTTGATTGCAATCAGAAGATCACTTTTGGCCTTCCTGCAGGCAGAGTTATACCAAGGTGGACCAGGAATAGGCCCATTAGCCCTTTTGGATGTGATAATAAAAACTTCAGATGTAAGTGTAATAAGTTCTACATGTAGCTGCTCCAACTGATTGAATAGTCCCGGGATACTGCCTTGCACACTTAGGACTTGAGCCTTCTCAAGCGTAGGGATTAATAGAGCATATAACTTAGATAATTGCCCTTGTTTGGCTACTAATTTCTCCCACTTTATTCTGCGTCTGTTATTTGAAAGTAGTAAGCCCAAGTCGGGTGAGTCCCTATTCTTTTCCCTAGACTCCAGACCAGAGTGGTAAAGCTCCAGCTCCAGAGCATTGTGATCACTGTCCTCTCTTGGAATTACCCGAAAATCACTTAGTTGTGACCACATGGCCAGTGGGACTAGAATATAATCTAATCTTGATGTTTTATCCTCTCTATGGAAGGTGCATCTTGGAGGAATGTCCGAAGTTAACCTTCCATTACAAGCCCTGAGACCATGCTTAAGAGTAAGGGATGTAATTTGTAGTGCCAGAGGGGACCAAACTCTTGGAGCCGGTAAGTGCGATGGTGGTATGGACCAGGCAAGATCCTCCTCCTGAGCCAATCCATCCAGTGAGCGCAAAAGTGGCTCGAAATGGCAATTAAGATCGCCTCCTATTAAATATGGGGTACCCTCCGGAATTACATTTAAAGCAAGATCGAGCTCCTCGATGGTACAGGATTCTTGCAAGATATTAACTGGCCTAGAATAGACATTCAGTACCAGGAGGCTATGCGAATCTGGCCACTCCAGTAACACAGCCAAAATATCATCCGAAATCAGTGGGAAAGTGGCAGCCCTGCAGCCTAAATCTATGGCTACCCAAATTGCGAGACCCCCCGAGGGGCGTCCTTTGCCACTCCATTTTGCATTTTTAGAGAAGACGGCAAAGCATGTACGAGTAAGGTCTTCCCTCAGCCATGTTTCTTGAAACAGGCATATGTCCTTATCCTCTATAAAAGTATTCCAAGTTGGGCAATTCAATTTACTAGACAGTCCCGCCACATTCCAAGATATAATTTTGAGAAAGGGCATTTTAGTCCTTTCAGATTTGGCAGTGGAAGGTGCAACGACCATGGGGTGAACCATCATGTTAGCAGTCAATTCATCCTGTGCTGGTAACACCAATGATGCGGTGGTAGTTAGGTTAAAGACCACCGGACAAATTTCCGCATTTTGTAGTTTCTGCTTGGATACATTTTTCTGTGTAGAGGTGACTGTTTGTACATCATGTAATACGGGCCTTTTGTGACTCAGGTCCTCCCCTAGCCCTGACCTATCCAGTCAGTCCACCATGTCAAGGTAGCTGAACCTATTGAATGTGGGAAAATAATCGTCCGGCGGGATTCTAAAACTAGAATGGTCTTTCATTACGTTGGGCCTCCACCTGCGTCCCCTTCTAGACACAACTTCCCAACCCTCCTCTCCCCCCCTCACACCCCGCCGAGGGGTAGAAGAATGACAGGGGGAGGGTTTGGATGGGCGTCTCGTACGCGTTCCGGGGCCAACTGCATATGTGTTTGACAGTAACGGGGTCCCTGAAATTGATCACGATACAGTCGCCCTGAATAGATTTCCTCGTGGTGCCTAGCCATGGGACTCTTCTCACCATGAGGACCTCACTATGTGTGCCTTCAGGAAGAGGTCTATTGATGGAGAGCCAATGAATTACCTTATTTTTTAGTGCCCCCACAGGTTCTCTAGTGGAAGGTTTTAGTTCGGGGATGCCTGCTAGAATCACTACGTAAGGAATAGCCTGTGGTGGTAAATTAACTATCCTATGCTGTGAGTCCATTGAGGGTGCCCCAGCTGTAGGCGCAGTCAGATCTTCTTGGGGGTTTCTATTTACATATGTTGAGGTGCGTGGTATAGGAATTTCTGGTGCAGCTACGGAGGGCTGTTGGGTTAGAATAGGCTCGGATAGAAGTATGCCTTTTTTAGGGAGGGACATAGATTGTATCTCACTCTTATTAATAATCATATCTTTAGATGATTGCTGTCCCTCTACTATCTGTGCAAGTCCCTTAGGTATTTCCGATAGGAGTAGTTCCATCTTGGATATACGATCCTCTAAAGGATTGAAGATTTCCTTCAAAAGGGTACGAATATCTGAGAGGGTAGGGGACTCGTCCCTTGTAATGAAATTTAAACTGGGGGGCAACTGGGGCGGGGTTGTAGTAGGTGGCAACCTTTTTAACCCGTGTTGATTCGGCCTCTTAGAAGTTAAAATTTGGTGATTGGGCTCGTTGATGGAATTGTGTTTAGGAGCATTCGCCCTACGCCCCCCTGTGATTCCTACCCTTGTTTTTCTTTTGGAAATAGCTCCCTCCCTCTCCTGCCTTAGTGGCTGTGTGTTGGAACTAACTCTCTCAGTAATTACATCACTATTGGGGAGGGTCATTGTAACACTAGATGGAAGCGAAGGGGGTCTAGCAGGAGGAAGAGGCAAAATACTTAGCCCCGTAATAACAGACATATCGCAATCAGTGGCAATTGTATTGGGGCTGCGCGAGTCAGCTGAATCAAGAGTACCATTAGTCCCCCTAATATCTAGCGTTGTAAGAGCACAGATTTGTTCAGGCGTGGTAGCATGTGCAAGGGGGCCAAGTGAGGATCTCCTCACCCAGTCAATTTCTTGGGATATTCGCCTTTCCAGGATAGATATTTCATCGATTATGAGGGAACCCGCTTTGGCAAAATAAGTGTCCAAAGTACCTTTGGCCGCCCCTGCGGCCAGCGTGGTTCTACTTCTCGTTTCTCTTGTAGACATTATCGTATGTCAGTTCAGTGGATAGGATACAGCGATGATCGTCGATGGGGGGCCCAGGCCCTTCCTCACCCGTACTCGAACGGCCTCAAACGGCCCGCTCTTAGCCCGGTCTTCGCACCGTGCTTCGTTCCGCGCGCGTTCCGCTCGCGCGCTTGAGGCAATCAGGATTTATAGGGAGAGAGGACCAGGGGAGTGGTATGGAAGAGGACCCAGCTGCGCCGATGGTGCTCAGGGCGCTAGGGAAGCTGGTCCTCGCAGTCCCACCTCCAATGAATACAGGGTCTCTCACTGGCATGCAGGTCTCTCGTAGCACTTGAGCAGGACACCCACCCTCGAGGCAGAACAGCAATTTAAATCCACGAGCGGCTCCCGCGAAGCGGGGGCCGCGAGTCGTTTCCGCCTTGTCAGGGGAGTGGTTGGGAAGAGGACCCAGCTGCGCCGATGGTGCTCAGGCCGCTAGGGAAGCTGGTCCTCGCAGTCCCACCTCCAACGAATACAGAGTCTCTCACTGGCATGCAGGTCTCTCGTAGCACTTGAGCAGGACACCCACCCTCGAGGCAGAACAGCAATTTAAATCCACGAGCGGCTCCCGCAAAGCGGGGGCCGCGAGTCGTTTCCGCCTTGTCTGGGGAGTGGTTGGGAAGAGGACCCAGCTGCGCCGATGGTGCTCAGGGCGCTAGGGAAGCTGGTCCTCGCAGTCCGACCTCCAACGAATACAGAGTCTCTCACTGGCATGCAGGTCTCTCGTAGCACTTGAGCAGGACACCCACCCTCGAGGCAGAACAGCAATTTAAATCCACAAGCGGCACCCGCGAAGCAGGGGCCGCGAGTCGTTTCCGCCTTGTCAGGGGAGTGGTTGGGAAGAGGACCCAGCTGCGCCGATGGTGCTCAGGGCGCTAGGGAAGCTGGTCCTCTCAGTCCCACCTCCAACGAATACAGAGTCTCTCACTGGAATGCAGGTCTCTCGTAGCACTTGAGCAGGACACCCACCCTCCAGGCAGAACAGCAATTTAAATCCACGAGCGGCTCCCGCGAAGCGGGGGCCGCGAGTCGTTTCCGCCTTGTCAGGGGAGTGGTTGGGAAGAGGACCCAGCTGCGCCGATGGTGCTCAGGCCGCTAGGGAAGCTGGTCCTCGCAGTCCCACCTCCAACGAATACAGAGTCTCTCACTGGCATGCAGGTCTCTCTTAGCACTTGAGCAGGACACCCACCCTCGAGGCAGAACAGCAATTTAAATCCACGAGCGGCTCCCGCAAAGCGGGGGCCGCGAGTCATTTCCGCCTTGTCAGGGGAGTGGTTAGGAAGAGGACCCAGCTGCGCCGATGGTGCTCAGGGCGCTAGGGAAGCTGGTCCTCGCAGTCCGACCTCCAACGAATACAGAGTCTCTCACTGGCATGCAGGTCTCTCGTAGCACTTGAGCAGGACACCCACCCTCGAGGCAGAACAGCAATTTAAATCCACGAGCGGCACCCGCGAAGCAGGGGCCGCGAGTCGTTTCCGCCTTGTCAGGGGAGTGGTTGGGAAGAGGACCCAGCTGCGCCGATGGTGCTCAGGGCGCTAGGGAAGCTGGTCCTCTCAGTCCCACCTCCAACGAATACAGAGTCTCTCACTGGCATGCAGGTCTCTCGTAGCACTTGAGCAGGACACCCACCCTCGAGGCAGAACAGCAATTTAAATCCACGAGCGGCGCCCGCGAAGCGGGTGCCGCGAGTCGTTTCCGCCTTGTCAGGGGAGTGGTTGGGAAGAGGACCCAGCTGCGCCGATGGTGCTCAGGGCGCTAGGTAAGCTGGTCCTCGCAGTCCCACCTCCAATGAATACAGAGTCTCTCACTGGCATGCAGGTCTCTCGTAGCACTTGAGCAGGACACCCACCCTCGAGGCAGAACAGCAATTTAAATCCACGAGCGGCTCCCGCGAAGCGGGGGCCGCGAGTCGTTTCCGCCTTGTCAGGGGAGTGTTTGGGAAGAGGACCCAGCTGCGCCGATGGTGCTCAGGGCGCTAGGGAAGCTGGTCCTCGCAGTCCCACCTCCAACGAATACAGAGTCTCTCACTGGCAGGCAGGTCTCTCGTAGCACTTGAGCAGGACACCTAATCGATTATAGCTCGGTGTGGTAATGATCCCTGGGCAAGGGCCACTGTCATCCCAGTCTGCAGGGTCGGTAGACACTATGGGCCTTATTACGATGAGGCTTTCCGAGGCTCATCGCGATTTCAGTTCTGACCGCTGCATTACAATGCGTGCGGTCGAAACTGAAACCAGCCGGTCATTCCGGTTGGTTTCTGATGGACTCAAGGAGTTCGTCGGCCAGTTGGAGACCAGCACGTAATCCCAATAGATGGCATTTCGGCCACTGGTATTACGATGCTTGGTTTCTGACAGGCTTTCTATGCCGGGCTTTCCAACATGGAAAGCCTGTTGGAAAGCGAGTTGGGGGTCCCCTTTCCCTGCGGCCTCCGGTTGGGTGCCGAGGGGGCACCTATGAAGCCACCCGTGCAGGGATTAACATACTCTCCCATTTCTCAATGAGAGCTTGTGCTACGGCCGGTTTACGGCTGAAGCACAAGCTCCCATTGAGAAATGGTAGTATGCGACTGCACCATTGTGATTGCTGTCTCGGTCGGAGGCTACTCCGACCGACATGTAATCAAGCCCTTAGTGTGTGCTGCTCATGTTATTAGTGGGTCGGAGTTGGGTTTTGATTCATATACCATCCTCCATTGAGTTGGACTCTGATGTTGAAGTGGACTCTGATGTTGAGGACATTTCGTCTTTTCCTGAACGTTGGAAAATGGTGGACTGGTCTGCCTATGGGGCCTCCTCTGTGTCTCTCCCCATCTTCATGTTGGTTCGGAACGGTGCCCATGTTTATTCAAATTTATGAGTTATGACATGAAGTAATGCTATTAATTTTTAATTTGCACAAACTGCCCACACTTTTGTTCACCAAACATGAAATGGGGGGGTTCCAGAACTGCACGAGAGTTAACTGGGCGGCCAACAGCAAATGTGTTATGAGTTTACCTATTGGTGTTGTTAGTAGATACACAGAGATTTCACCTGGGGCCCTCAACAAGATAAGAGTGTCCAATGGGAGTTTCACTCCTGTGGTCTCCTCTACCTTCTGGATCACGTCCTCCCAATAGGAACGAACCACTGGACTGGACCACCCCAAATGTAGTATGTCTCCTCTTTCCCCACACCCTGTACAGCAGAGATCAGAACCTCCATTAATCGCTTTCAATCGGGTAGGGGTGAAGTATCACCTGGTAAGAAGTTTGTATAAGCATGTTCCTTGTGTTGCACACACATAGATGATTTCGCTACCCTGGTCCACACCCTTCCCCAAGTGTATTCTGATATCTCCTGACCCAAGTCCCTGCTCCATTCTAATGTGCAAGTGGGGAGTTGCACCCTATGTGATTGATTTAGAGTGTGTACAAGAGGAAAGTCCCCTTTTTTGTTTTGCTGTGGAATAGGTGCTCAAGCGGTGCGTTGTCTCTGAGAGCCTGAGCTTGGACTTCTCTATCTCTCACCCAATGTAATAATTGTGTCAATCAGTAGTCATTACGTGGTTGGAGGTGGAACTTGTCTATGCAGGTGTCTCGATCAGCTAGCACCCTGTCAATGTAAAAATCTCCTAATCGTAGTGGATCCCCTCTGTTCCAGCTTGAAAGTGTGGGTTTAGCTGGCCCGGCAAAAAGTCAAGATTGTGAGAGAGTGACCGGGGTCATGGGTGACGGGAAGGAAATCAGGCTTGAGATATCGTCTCCCAATAGTCTAAAATAATTGCAGTAGAGTGGAATAAAGTATTTGGGTTTGGTCTGTATTTACGTAACAGCCACAATATATGGGCCACAGGGATCTTAGTGTCATGTTGTACTACTGCCGTGCTAAATGTGGGGTGGAGAGGTTTTATGCCAGTCCAGTGCTGGTCGCAGCAAGTGCGTATCCTCATCCTTCCACTGGTTTTTTATACAGCGTGAATCTAGACACCTTTGGTGATTGTTGCCACAAACAAAAGCGAGAAGCTTATTTTGGATCTGTTGAAATAATGGGGTTAGGCACAAAGTGGCAGTGCTTGGAGAGTATACAAGAGCCTAGAGAGAAAGTTCATCTTAACGCTGGCGACAAGCCCCCGCCGGGATATTCCCAACCAGCATTCAGGACCATGGGAGACCGCACGCAGTAGGTCTCAGCGGGTTTTCCATCTTGACGAAAGTGTGACTACAGATGGAGCCCCTCCCGGGCCGTGAATTTCTGCCACACACCTTTACTTAGTGTTTTTTCAAAGTGGGTCCGTAAGTATACCTATACCACTAAGCACCACAACACACCTTAGCGCGTGTGTTGGATATTCACTTTTCATGTGGCATGATTTGTGCCACTCACGCACTTTTCACGCGGTCCTGATGAAAGCCCACTCATCTTTCTACTTGTAGACCTCCTTCTGACAACTAAGAGTTAATTACTCCATTAGTTGCACTTTTGATTTTAACTGTATCCAGGGCCGCCACTAATAAACACATTTGACAAGGATTCCCAGAGATATTTTTAATTAGCACTACACCACTTCACACAAGCACACCACACCAGCTCCGCTGTAATCAGGCGTTGTAGCACAACCGGGGGGCATTCGGCCCCCCAGTTGGGACCCTCATGATGAAGCATGACACCAATTAGGTTTGTGTGTGAGGGGTCTTCTAACAAAACCTAATGGTGTCTTGGCACTGTTTATCACAACAGTGAGTCCTGACAACTTTCTTCTCAGTGGGTTCGTCCACATTGTTTTGCTCCTATTCCCAACTTTCTCCATCTGTACTAGCTCTTATATAAGACATCTAGTAGCAGCAGGAGGTTGGCCTTGTAAATGTGCTCTGTCTCTTTTGTTTAGGTTATTCCCAAGTATCAAAGCGAACAATCGCTCCTCCATAATCGCAATCTCGGAGTGCTGGTTTAGCGAGTCACTGGGGAGCTGAGATACCCTGTGTGGAAGATTTCGCATAATGTATCTTGAATCCTCAGTTCCCCTCAAATAGTTCAATCAGAGGCCAGTGTTGGAATGGACATGTCTGGGTCCTTTATGAAGCAGAGCACATCGTCAGCAAATAAAGTCAACTTGTATTCCTTTGGGCCAAGCCAGAGACCCTGAATTTCGGGGTTAGCCTTTATATTTTTTTGCACCAAAGGTTGCATTGTGAGGATGAAAATGAGTGGGAAAAGGGGGCCTCTCGTACCTCTTGTTAAATTCAGTATTTCAGATAATGGGCCATCAATTTTTAGGCCTGATGAGGGTTGCACAAAATTTGCCATAATGAGTTTAAGGAGATTAGGGACCACGCTTGTCTTGGTAAGCACTTTTATTATAAACTTCCAGTCCACTCCATAGAAGACCATCTCCACATCTAGCCAGAGTAGGACAATTCATGTATTTCGTTTATCTGCCACATCGATTAGGTTACACGCTAGCCTGGTGTTATCTATGGCTTGTTGGTCTTTGATAAAGCCTGATTGTTTTGGTGATACTATTAGGGGACAAGCATTGTGAATGTAAGAGTCTATAATGGGCATCAAGATCTTCACGTCGAATTTCAGCAAAGCGATTGGCTGATAGGAGCCTCAAGAAGTAGGGCCCTTCTTTGGGTTAAATAGAAGAATTACGATGGATTAGGTCATCGTTGGCGTAAGTTCTTCTGAGTGAAGGAAGAAGTTGTAAAGTGTTGTGAGTGGGGGAGCCAATATATGCCTTATAAAAGGACTCCGATAGCCAGTCCGGGGGCTTTATTGGGTTTAAGTATTTTTAATGGCCATCCTAACCTCAGCTGTCATTGTGGAGCCTTTGATTAAAGTCAAATCAAGGTCCCCAATGTTGGGGGAAAGTCAATGAGTCCAAGTAGCAATCTTGGGTCATCTCGCTTAAGGGCTGTGAGTAATATTGATGAAATGCCTTTAAAATGTGCACAGTTTATAGGCTAATAGCCTGTCCACTTTGTTACCTTTCTCGTAATATTTCTGTTTTGTGTATAGCATTTTCTTTGCTGTCTCCTTCATCTGGAGGTGCTCTAGCTCGTGCTGTGTAGCCCGCAATTCTCTATATACTCACCAGAAGCCACTTTGATTGTGACAGCATTCAAAGTCTTGTACCTGGCTCTCAAGTTCCATTTTTTTGGATCTGATTTGAGTGAAAAGGGCTCTATGTGACATAAGATTGCCCATCACCTTGGCCGCATATCATGTTCCACTGCACCTCCCCATTATAATTTTCTTTGAAGTAATTTTCAATAGTTTCTCGAATGGATTCACGTAAGGCTAGGTCCCAGAACTGGAAAGGAAGGACAGCAGGAGGATGTTTGCCAGAGCTTTGTAGAGGTAAAATTGAATAGCGTGCCCAAAGAAAAATTGACATCTGGTTAAACAGACAGGACTTTAGCAGTTTTCTAAACTGGAGAAGAATAGGTTCAGAGTGTATGCAGACTGGGAGAGAGCTCCAAATCTTGGCCATAGCCACAGAGAGACCTATAGGTACAAATGCTACTGTTTGTGATCTTGGGACTGTAGGAAAGTGCTCTTTTTGTATGGTCACGCACTACTTTTTGCTCCAAATGCTGAGGGTTATGACTCTAATAGTGCACTGGAGTCTGCTGCCCAGACCCCAGTGCCTGTGCTCTCTCCCAAAACTGTCAAATTCAACTTGGTATTCCCAAATTGGCAAAGACTTTACACTCTTATAAGTCCCCAGTATATGGTACCTGGGGAACCCAGGGCATAGGTTCCAAAGGGGCCCCCAGGGCTGCAGCATTGTTTTGGACACCCTGGGCAACGCAAGCAAACTACTGACAGCAGGCCTGCCATTTCAGACGGCAGGAGCAGTGCAAACTGCTAAACCTTGACTGTGGCCTCACCATGTGTGGCACAGTCAAGTGCACTATCTTTAATATATAAGCACAACAGGAAGCAGGAGGTCAAGGCACTGAAGACCTGCACCAGTCAGTCTAGTGTGGAATAATCAAAACAGAAATATGGTGCAAGGAGCCGGGAAGGTGACCTTCCTACGTCCCCACTAATTGAGAAACCCAAAGAGACAGAGAACAGGCTGGCTCAGCACACATCTATTGTTGTACACAGTTTTAAAAGTTCACAGTAACGCATAAGAGTCAATAATTAAACTTTAGCACGGCGTCTCCTAAATGAGGCAAATAATTAATCAGGTTGTAAGAAATGTATTCCTCTTTTATTCCTTTATTCTTTTGTTCTTGATGTTTTCGTAAAAGCACAACACAGAATTCATAGCCGACGTGACACGTTTCGTCCCAACGGGACTTCTTCAAGGCTATAAAAATTCATACAAACCAGACATTAATATATAAATTTAAACATTTAAAACCACAATACTTACAAGATATTAACTCACAAAGTAACCCATATATTTAATCCAATCTATAAAAAAGTGCCGAATTGACCAAAATGAATTTCGAATCATCTCAAGTACATTCATAGGAAGACACCTCAAATTTAGATGCATTATTTGTCTGCTGCTTTGCGTCTATGTCAGTTACTTTACCTAAGATCTTTTTCACTCTATGAAACTGTTGATGTCAATGCAATAGGACGCGGTTTTCAATTTGACGACCGCTCTCACAAGGTTAGATGGTTTTGCAATACTGGGTCTGATTCACTTTTACAGTAGGGGTTTTAAAGCTGTGCTTGACATATTCAAGCATTACTGTTTAGGCGCCCAGATATTTAACGGGCACTATATATAAATGTTGCTGGTATGGCCGTATGACTCGAGTTTACCAAAACTTTCCCATCACAGCAATAAGAGCGATTGTCTCAGGGTTCGCTTGTTGAGAAATATGGGAGACTTCACTATATATAAAATTGTCTGTTGTGGTCAGAAAAAAATATTCATATATATACTCAGCCACTTATAATGGTGGTAATTACGTCTGCTATTACTTGATAAGATATGGGATGCCACTTGTGCAATTATTAATAATGGCAACGTTGATCGTGCGGCTGCTCGCCGTGATTCCTTTATTAAATTACTCGTGATTAAAAAACATATATACACATACGCAGCCACTTATAATGGTGGTAATGGCTTCCGCTGTCTTTTGATAAAATATGGGATGTCATTTGCACAGTTATACACAATGGCAACCGTCATGTTGTGGCTGCTTGCCGTGATGCCCTTATTCCGGACGTCATGTTGACTTGTGCCGCGATAGAGCAGTTCATAAAGCTCAGGGGCACTATGACAACATAAATGCTCTTTACAAATCTTGTCGATGTAGTCATAATATGAACGAGTGAATGGATGCATAAGTCAGTGCCTCTTGTTGTGAGGCCTAACATTTGGCCCTGCCAGGACCCTTTTGTTAAAATAATGCTATTTTAAGATCATTTCACAAGATAGTGTGGGCTATACATGTGGAATATGGCACACGTTGCCCCATAAGTATGAACCAATGACACGTTTGAACTAGTGTCGTATTCTTACAACTATCGCCAATCACATAGAAATATCAGTGTATAATACCCGATTATATATTTATTTTTTCTTACAGATTGTACGGTCACTTAATATCTGGACACATCTCGGTATTCACAACACACAGTAGTCGTGTGCCCTATCTCCTTTCTATTTTTATAAGGTAACAGTGGTTCTGTTGGGTGAAAGTATTGCTTTGCGCATTAGGCTTAGTCACGCGTTATTCGAACAATATACAATAATTAAACTTTAAGCAACACACAAGACAGTTCAAATGCAAGACAAAATTCTTTATATATGAATTGCGTCATTCATATATGCATACATCAATATTTTCACGAAAGGCCGTCAGGCAATAGTGTGATGACAGAAGTGACACAGTGAATAATAAGTGCTCGGTGACAATGTGCGTGATATGTACAGTAGTTTAAAATCGAAATTATTCGAAAGTGGCCAGGGGGTGTCAAATAGTAAAGCTGCGCAATGGAAGAGTTCTTTTTTTGGCGCAGATTCTATGCGGAGGTCCACAAAGTAGTCGACGTTTCAACCCTAGTACTGCACTCTTGATAGGTCAGTGCGGGTCTTCATCAGGACTTGAATTAAGCGTGACGGCCTGTGAGTAAAAGAGGACTAAGTCAGGTGTGTTGTCACTAGAACAAGGATCTATGTACTAAGGATGGTAGATGACTCACCTTAGAAAGGTCTAAGTCTATGGAGTAGGTAAGCATCCGGCATGTGTGTCAGGATGGGGTTCACTCCAATGGTCTATCGTGTTGATGGGCCTGTAAGTAGTTACAAACATTGTGAATATAAGAAAGAGTTGGGTGTGTGTTAACGACTAACGAGATAGGGGAGCCTGACTTGCTCACCTATGTTAATTCACTTGAGGCTCCATCATTGTGTTTAATATTGGCGGTATCTAGAAGATAATAAATAACGGTGGTTAGCGTGAGAAAACCATTGCACCTATGCTGTGTGGTGGGCTGGAGTGGTGCACGGTTGACGCTCACCTATTTACCTACGAAGTGCTGTCTATAATCCAGACCCTTCTATCTCCTTAGTGTGGGTAAAAATGGGCTTCTTCAGACGAAATTTACTGTAAAGAAGCAAGATTGAAGTTTGAGTTAGATAGCCTCGGATCCGAAGGGACAAGGTCTGAGAATAAACGAGGTCGCTTAGGGATTCCCAATTACCTTATTCGGAAGAAACGGACAGCCGGCCTGTGGGTCCTGGCTCGTCTGATTGAATCGGCAAAGAAGTCTGCGGTGAGTCTGCATAAAAGCCTAGTGCGGCGTGCGCGTGGACGCCGAGCGCTGTTGGTTGCTAGGCAATGGGTTACGCTAACGTCGATGAACGTATCAAGTTCCCATGGTGACAGAGTGCAATTACGTCATCTGGGGGATTCTGTGCGCCAATTGGTGCGAGGCGGGAGCGTCAAAGGACGTCACTGCTCGTCATATGTTACCATCGTAACCACGTAAACAACGAGTGTCATCTGAGGAATTCACATGCGCCGATTGCTGTGACGCAAGTGGAGTGTGGCGAGAGCAACAAGGAACGTCACTTGTTGTGGTCAATGTTAAAATCAAAGTCAAACATAGTGGAATCCATCCACAAAATAAGGAGTGTCTGGGCACAATTAATTAACGATGGCATGTACAGCGATCGATGTGACATATGAACACTTAATTCGGCAGTCGGCATGGGAATAATGTCTCCATACACAAATTGTGCTCGGGTACAGATAAACATTTTAAAATCAACATTAAAGGATTCCAGTGATTTGTGCTACATTGTGCGGTTCATAGCAGTCATGCACATAACATAGACAAATTCACGGAGTGCCAAACAGTACATAGGTAAAAAAGTCAGGCAGTTCTAAATACACTGAAATTGGGGGGGAAAAATTATTACACACAGTGAATCTAAAGTATGTTGAATGATTCAGCCAGTTTTATGTAATCAAGCGACTCCTGCATACCGAGCTAAGGGGGTGATCAAAGTAGGCCCATTTGTTTTGAGATCTCCTCCATCTCATTCAACCCGTTCTGGACCGAGTTAAGTAAATGGATCCATCTACACTCCTTGTAGTTCAGTAACCTCGCTATTGACCCACCCCTGTTGTTAGGGACAATCTTTTCAAGTACCCACCATGTGATGTTATTGGGAGAGTGATTGTGTGAGGCATAGTGCTCGACCATAGGGGCCCCATGTACCTTGCATCTTATCCTGCTCATGTGCTGCAGAATTCGTACTTTCACTTTCTGAGTTGTTTGTCCCACATATGTAAGTCCGCATGGACATTGGATGGCATAAATAACATTCATGCTGTTACAGTTAGTAAATTGGGAAAGTTTGTATGTTCTACCAGTATATGCGAATGTAGTTCCTTCATAGCATACGTCGCACGCCTTGCATTGCCCACATTTGTGGTGTCCAGTTACAGGTGCCAGCCCCAAAAGGTCCCTGAGGTCAGGTTGTTTAGGAGTGTCCAAATATGCATTCACCACCGAATCCTTGATGTTTTTACCTCTCTTGAAGGCGAATGTGGGGTCTTGTGATATCTGTAGTTCACTCGCTACCAGGTTCCAATATTTCTTTACAACTTTCTTTATTTCATTGCTTTTAGTGTTAAATGTAGTCACACAGACTATTTTGTCTGCCTCTGGTTGTTTTTGGTTGGTCTCCAACAATTGCTCCCGGGGGCAGTACCATGCCCGTTTCTTTGCCCGTTTGAGTAGGCCTCTTGGATAACCTCTCTCTCTGAGTCTGGATACTAATATTTCAGATTCCCTGAAGTAGTCTGTCCTTCTTGTGCAGTTCCTCCTCAGTCTGAGGAATTGGCCATAAGGGAGGTTGTCTCGCAGGCTGTGTGGGTGATGGGACTGGTATTTGAGTAAAGAGTTTCTTTCCATGGGTTTTCGATACAGATCACAGTATAGCAGATTATCTTGTGAGCGGAATGTTAAGTCCAGAAAATCAATTGCTTCGTTATTACTCGTCATTGTGAACTGGATATCTGTAGATCTCATATTTAACCAGGTAAAGAAATTATTGAGTTCGATGTTGTCCCCATTCCAAATCATTATCACGTCGTCTATATAGCGCTGCCATACTGCGATGGCATTCAGGTATGGGTTGTCCAGACTATATAGATGTTCTTCTTCGTAATGGTCCATGTACACATTCGCTAGACTTGGGGCATATGTAGCCCCCATGGCTACGCCCTTGCACTGATAATAAAATTGTTTCTTGAATGTGAAGTAGTTCTTTTTCATGGCAATGTCCAGTAAAGAGATCAAAAATTCAGTGGGGATCCAATGCGGTCTTTGTCTGGAGTCCAATGTGTTTCTGACGATATCCAATGCAGTGTCTTGAGGAATCGAAGTGTACAAGGAGGACACGTCTAGTGTGACCAAGAGCTGAGTATGGGGATCGAATGCCTGTCCTTCTAGTATTTGGACACCTAAACACGAAGGTATGCTGGATACTGCTTATCAAATTTTTCACTTCTCTAGGGACTAATGCAGTTGTGTTTGTGGTGGATTGATTTTGGGATATTAATTTAGCCTCTTCTTTATTCAATTCCTTTTCAGATTTTCTTTGCAAAAATACTCCCTATAGTCACCAAGTCTGGTGGGCAACGTTCATGTGGATTACTTAAACACATTACAAGTATGCTGGATGAATTATAATACTTTATAGACACCAATGGAACGTTTGGAAATCATGTGTTCTATTTATAATATAGACCAATTAGATGCGCTTAATGATGTTGTAGCCCAATATATAATAGAGATGATGATGTGTGAAGCAAAACAGTATTGTAACTGTTTACATATATTAACGGTGGTTATTTAAAACAATGCACAGGTTTGCCTCTCTTTTTGCAATTGTTTGTGTTACCATGAATATAACATCATAATGACGTCATGTATGTTCTATAATAATTGTATGGTCCATTCCACTTCTTGGTAATATTCTCCTTCCTTCAAATTATTATAATTGATGGTTCATAAATTTGAGGTGTCTTCCTATGAATGTACTCGAGATGATTCAAAATTCATTTTGGTCAATTCAGCACATTTTTATAGATTGGATTAAAAATCTGGTTTACTTTGTGAGTTAATATCTTGTAAATATTGTGGCTTCAAATGTTTACATTTATATATTAATGTCTGCTTTGTATGAATTTTTATAGCCTTGAAGAAGTTCCGTTGGGACGAAACGCGTCACGTTGGCTATGAATTCTGTGTTGTGCTTTAACGAAAAAATCTTGAACAAAAGAATAAGGGAATAAAAGAGGAATACATTTCTTACAACCTGATTACTCATTTGACTCATTTGGGAGACGCCGTGCTAAAGTTTAATTATTGACTCTACTGTGCTACTGTGAACTTTTAAAACTGTGTACAACATTAGATGTGTGCTGACCCAGCCTGTTCCCTATCTTTAATATATGTCAGACACCCCTAAGGTAGGACTCCTCAGCCAAGGAGGCAGGGTGCAGCATATTAAAGGTGAGGACATATAAGTACAAGCCTATATGTCCCTATAGTGGTGTTCCCTATTGAAAACTAATAAAAGTATGAATGGTCCATAGGATAACATGGGCTCCTACCCCAGCAATCCCGAGGTTGGCAGCTCCCTTATGGTACCGCCAAAATTCGTCATGTTTGGTATCAAACAAAATGCCTTCTCACCCCTGAGAAGAATCTCATGCCCTGGGTGACATGGCATGCACCCACGTGGTGACCTTAGAGGTTACCCATCTGGTTGCCCATTCTTCTCTGTGTTATGGCTGGCAAGCCTATGCTTTCCTGCGCCTGCTGCCACCCAGGCAGGATTCTGACCTCCTGATGAATTTAGGCCCAGATCTCTGTACTGGGGTGAATATATGACATTGTTCTGCATTCTGTCCATCAACTGTTGTTTTTGCGTTTTAGGATTCTGACCTCCTGCCAGGCAGTGCAATCACTCCCAGGAGTCAAGAACAAAGGCATGGGCAAGACGGAAGTCACACCTCCCTCCTGCCAAGCAGGCTAGTGAAGTGGCTCATCAAGGTGGTGAGCTTCAAAGGCTGCACTGCCTCCGATATGCATGAGGGCTCACTCACAATGGCGGAAACAACCATCCCCTGGCCCAGGCACCTTTACAGCCAGGCAGGTGGGAAATTAGCTTTGCAGGGAGGTGTACCCCCCAGAAGGCTAGCCACACCTCTAGGGTGAGCAGCCTGGTCTGTACACCACAATTTGATTTCTGAGATCTTTAGGAATGGCATAATAGAAGGTTCTGGGTAGAAAAGGTGACCTACACACCCAATGTGGTCACCTCAGGGGTGAACTAGTGGCAGGAACTCACTGCCCATTGGCTTCTAGCTCCCACATCACTAGCCCCCTAAATCTAGGATTTAAGGGACCCACCTGACACCAGAACCTCAGATCTGAACAACTTGCATCAAGAAAAGACGAAGAAGAGACCCGTGCCGCAGACAACAGGACCTTGCCCACACTACCAAAGCAAAAGAGGGATACTAGGTCCCTGTGGCAACAGACTTGGAAGTGATTGAGCCTCATCCTTGACTAAAACTTGGCACTCTTTGAGAGAGGGAACCCTATAGAAGCCAGAAGCACCCTCAGACTCGCCTGGACTAGTGGCACTAGTCCCCTGCAAACTGCAGGTAAAACACACACACCAGATCCAAATATTCGCTGGCCATCGGGCCCTCCATGGAATCTCCCAAATCCAGATGGTCCGGTACATTGTGAGAGTTGTATTCCTGCCTGCCATGAAGTTTCGGGCAGCTACCTCGCTCAACGGGATACTGTGAAGTGCCAGTACCTTTTCATTGGGCTTACCGCTGCCAAGGCTTGTTAGTCCTCAATCCGGCAACTAAGCTCCACACTCAACTCTACAAGGAAAACTGTGCAACCATCGTCCAGTATTAGCAGCTGAGCATCTGTTGTGTTTTTGCATTCTGTTTTCTTGCAGCTCTGTGTAAGCAGTAAAACAAGCACCCCGAGGCTCTCAATCAGCACCGCGGACAGCCAGGACAACTCTGCACCCGGACTCCACGGGCCAGGTAAAATTTTACTGCCTGTTGTGGCCTGGTCCAGGGGCCCGCATGACCTTAACCCTGTAAAGGTTTCACGTTAATCGACCTGTAAGTGACCGATTGTCACTAATGGTTTATACCACTGACTGCAATGTTATATTTTCTTTTTATTATTCTGCACTGATTTAATATTGCTTCTAAAATCCTTAACTCCGTTTATATGCATGCTATTCCATTTGGTATGGTATCTAAATTAAGATAAAAATATACTTTATTTTATATTAATTGGTATCTGACTTCTATCAAGTCTTGTCAGTTACTTATCTTCCATGTTGGTACTCAGAAATGCTTAACACAGTAGTCTTCAAACCTGTTGATGCAGAGACCACCCCATTAAATATTTTAAAGGTGTAAGGACCCCCTCCCGACAAAACTTTCTAGAACCTAGTACTCCTTATCATTGACAACCAGAAATGTTCTCCAGAGAAACGGTCAATCTGTGGTTGCACCTCATTAGTACCAGTTTAACACCCAAATATAGCAATAAGCAACAAAAAGATGAACAGTCTAACTTTACAAAGGGCCTACTACTGAGCGGCACCTGTTGCTGCTTTTTAGTAACTTTTGAACCTTTATAGTAAATACATTTTTTTTGTTAAAATCAGCAGATTATGCATCAGATGATGGATTATGTGGCAAATGCGGAAAATCTATAATTATGCTAAAATCGCTGCGGCCACACAATCACATAATTCTAGTAGCTCTTGGTATAATAGCTGTTATGCATGGGCTGCAACTTTATTGCACTGCATTAGAGGTAAACCGTACTATATTTCAGGGGATGCTGACAGCTTGGCATTTACAGCTGCATGTAACTGGAGGTAGCTGAACATCATTCATCATAATTAAACATACATACTTTTTTTAGGTCTTTCACCGTCAGGCAGCTACATATAAAATAACGTGCAGCTTCAATGAATAATAAATACATTAAAAAAAATTGTTACTTAGTGGGAAATGCACTATAATACATTATGAAACCTCTATTAGTTAATGCACTGCAAAGGTCAGTGTGAAACCAGAGAGCCACAGAATTAAATTGTGGTCGGTGCAGTGGAGAATAGTGACCACTGTTCCCTTTAACGTGCGCGCATGCGCGCCCACGCACTGAAGTCACTCGGAGCGTGCAGTGTCCAATATTTTGCGCGCACACAGCACATCCCGGGAGCGGCAAGTGTTCGGGAGGGCTCCCGTTCACCAGCAACTGGAATTTGCACTTCCTCAATTTCACTTCAGTCCTTAATAGTGCATAGCTGCGGGGATGATTGAGGGCCTTTGTGAAAGTATTTGTGTTAATCGCAGTGCCGTCATGCGCTGCAATTAACATGAATTCTATCTCAAAGGCCCTCAATCAGCCCCACAGCTACGCACTATTAAGAAAAAGAATACAGCAAATCTAAAGCAGGACGTGTGCTTTCAGACTCTGAAAGCACACGTCCTGTTGGAGACTCTGCATTTCTTTTATTGATAGTGCACAGCCGCGGGGCTGATTGAGGGCCTTTGAGATAGTGTTCATGTTAATTGCAGTGCATGACGGCGCTGCGATTAACATGAATACTTTCACAAAGGCTCTCAATCAGCCCCGCAGCTGTGCACTATCAATAAAAGAAATGCAGAGTCTCCAACAGGACGTGTGCCTTCAGAGTCTGAAAGCACACGTCCTGCTTTAGAATGTGATGGGGCCACACGTGCTCGAGGCATGTTTCAGACAAGCCTGTTCAGGCTTAGGGAAATACATTTATCACGAGAACAGGAAAAGGACTGGCCTCGGTTTATATTATGTGAGTGAGTGTGCATGTGAGAGTGTGTAAATGTGCGTGCCTGTGTACGTGTCTGAGTGTGCCTCTGTATGTCTGTGTTTGCCGCTGTGTGTGTGCACGTGCGTGTGAGTGCGTATTTGTGTGCTTGCGTGAGCATGTCTGTGTGCATGTCTAGTATGTACGTGCCTTTCTCCCCCTCTTCCAGGATGCGCTGTTTCCTCTCACTTTTTAAGATACATTTTTATTCAGTGTCCCAATAATCTGCGCGTGTTTACTGCCTGCAATGAATACCTGCTTTCTCTCATCCTTTCTATAGCCCTCCTCTCCTTTGCTCCACTCTCTCTCTTAACTATCCTTCTTCCCATGCATGCCGCCCATGCCTCTTTCCCCACACTATAGTCCCTGTCCATCTCCCACGAACCCTCTTCTTATTCTTCCCTCCTGTTTCTTCAGCCTCCGAGTGAGGCTCGCAGTGGAAGACTTAATAGGGCCATATTTTAGGGGCGGTGCTCATATACTACACCTCAAATTTATGCCTTGCACATGACCCCCAGAAGCCCCCTCTAGTGCACCTCACCCAGCTGCTCTTGGGCCCCCACCCCTCCCGGAACCGGTGCTCCCTAGCCCGCACTGAAGGGGCAGGCTGGCACCTCGCACTCTGTGAACAGGACTTGCAACAGAGCTGGTTCGTGCCTGTGGACACCTGATCGGCCTCAGCCTCTGGGTGGGCACGTGTGAGGCGCATGGGAGCGATTTGTGGCACTCTGTTCTTTCTACCAAGTTTATGTAGCGCCGAGCTAATCCTTCAAGATCGATCCCTAATGTGCGCTACATGCACCCAAGGACTCAGAAGCCCCAATGGGGAAAGAAAGCCTTCATTCTACGTGGGGTAAACAGGGGTGAGGGTGCCCTGCTTCGATGTTTCACACTGGGCTACAGCTGTTGTACCTAAGGCAATGAGACAAATTATTACACTTAAACACTCGACCCTTCTTTTCAACGAGAGGATTTCTGACTCATGGTCCTATTACGTGATTTACGGTTAGCTCATTGACTCAAGCGGTCCCTGGACCCCTGGACCCCGCCCGGACCCGCCAAGGTGCAAACAAGTCATGTGTCCATGTGAGGGGTGGCGGGGAGCTCCGCTCCTTCATGATAGGGTGTTCCATCCAGGGTAGGGGTTTGGGGGGGTCTAGTTCAGGCACAGACCGGAAGTCCGCCCTCCCCTTCCTCCGCTGTTTAATGTCGAGCCACTGCCCATTCTGTGCCACCTTCAGATCAACACGTTATGTATCTCCTTCATGTGCAAGCCAGGGCGGGGGTGCAGGGTAACTGTCTGGTGGCGATGCTTCCTGGTCCACTCAACATCCCATTCTGGGACACAATAACAATTTTTGTCACATGAGAAGGGTGGTATTGTTTGCTTTGTAATAACACACATCATTGACAAAAATCGACAATCTGCTAGCCAGGTGCACTTCGTTATGCTTTGACCCCCCCACCCCACCGCCCTACCACCCAATACTCCACCAATGTTATGAAGCTCTGTGGTTATCCCTTAAACGGAAACTGCGCCAACTTCACATAACATACGCCATGCTTTTTCCAGCGTGCTTACGAGTGGTGGATGGCGCCGACATGCACTTCTTCACCACCCCACAGGATGCATGGCGGTGACTGGCAATGCGTCAGACGAGGTCCAGGCGGAGTTCTGCAGCGAGCGATGTGGAGAGGAGCTCCCCTGAACACACAAGCCCATCGAGGGTACTCTCGGTGCCGGACCACCGTCTTGAGCAGGATAGAGCTGTGAAGGCAGTTGCAGAGATCAGTTAAGGTTACGGTCAGCCCGAGTTCTGCTTCAACTGGCCGAGTGCTGGATGGATTTGAGACCTCACTGCCTGGAAGCACAAATGGCGATTCTGATATTGAGCTGCCGGTGATCACTCCATGAACGGCAGACCTGCTGGGTTGAACTGACAATCGACGGCTGGGTGAGATAGACTTGCAATGGTATCCAGATTTGCACACTGCAGGGCCTATGATCTGCGGAGAGGGAGGGGTGGCACACCTTGCTCAGTACTGATGGGGACCCTCACACTGACACAGAACGGGAGGGCCAGGGGGAGTTACGGGTCCCAAAGGGTCAGCACCCGTCTCCTTGCCTCTTGCACTGTTGATGGCTAAACCATTTTGGATGGGAACTAGTTTCAGGGAACCTGTCCTGGGGAATGGGAGTTGGGGGTTATTGGATGTCGGGGGGGGATGGGGTTGTTAGGGCCAAGCATGCTGCTAGGGAAGTTATGGAGGACAGACTGTATATAACCACACCATGGAAACCGCCATAGGAATTAAGCGTTTGTCCTAGAACATTAGGGAGATGCATTCCATGATCCGTCGCCACAAAATCCATGCCTGTCTTAGAAGGAGAGGGGTACAGATTGCACTACTGCAGGAGACGCATTGAAGTAAGCAAGAGGGCTTAGCCTTGCAGCGCAGGTGGCGAGGACAGGTGTTCTGCACAACATATTCAGCATTTGTGCGGGGAGCACTGATTTGGATCAGTGCCAGAGTTCTGTTCCAGAGCACTGGGCAGCTGATTGACCCTGAGGGTAGATATGTTGTAGTGACGGCGCGTTTAGATGGCAGAGATATTGTTCTAGGAAGTATACATGCCGCTAATACTGATCAAGCCTCATTTTTTGCACACCTTTCAGGGAAGTTAGCACCACTGTTGACAGGGTCTGTGCTCTTAGGGGGTGACTTCAACTGTATCACTGACGTTGCATTGAACCTCTCTCACCCTCCTCTCGTTGATACCCCGGTACACAGGCTGGCAGCGGTGAGGCGGGCTTGGCAACAACAATGGGGACTGACTGACACATGGAGGGCACATCACCTGACTGATAGGGATTACTCTTACTTCTCATCACTACATGATCTGCATGTTCGGTTGGATTAGGTTCTTTGCTCTCAAGACGTCCATGGGGGGATGGTGCACAGTGAATACTAAGCTAGAACCTCGTCTGACCATAACCCACTGCTAGTGATCTTACATTGGGTGCGAGATCGGCCCGCCATTTCTACATGGCGACTCAGACCGATACCTTGGAAGATCCAGTGTTTCGTGAAGTTATAGGTGCAGCCATTACTGAAAATTTCAGGCTTAATGTCAACACATCATCCTCTCTGCTGGTTGAGTGGGATGCTTTTAAATCAGTGTTCTGGGGGCGCTGTATTGGGAAAGTGTTGGGAGTACGCAGAGTGCTGCTCCAGGATGTGCTAAAGGCGGAGCAGAATGTGCGTGTTTTGGAGCAGGAGCGACCGGAGCGGCTAGACAAGCATGATGAGCTGCTTGCGGCCCCGGAGGAGCTAGCAGTTCAACTCGAGATACTGCGCTGTTTTGATTATAAGGCCTCTACGGACAGGGCGCATGCAGAGCGCAACAAGTCTGGTGCACTCCTTGCATGGCTGGCCAACCCAGCGCGTAGAGGGACAGCGATCTTAGAACTGAAAGACCTGGGAGACGCAGTGTGCTACACCCAACAGGGCATTAATGATCAATTCTTACAGTATTACACTGAGCTGTATCGGAGCAGGTGAAGCCCAGGACTCCCTGATGATGAGGGTTTTTTACTGGGTGCTGACCTCCCTAAAATTGACCCTATGGAGACTGAAGCCCTTGGTAGGGATATTGAGGCGGGCGAAGTGCGCAGCGCTATCAATCACATGGCCAGGAACAAAACGCCGGGAACGGACGGGCTGCCAGTAGAATTTTATGCAGCCTATGCTGATGACCTGGTTTTCTGCCTGGTGGCACTGTATAAGGGAGCATGTCATGAGGGCGTCCTCCCTGCCTCTACGTGTAAATCTATCATAGTACCCCTTCTCAAGCCAGGCAAACCCGCAAACCCGCCTGGGATCACTGTATAAGGGAGCATGTCATGAGTACCCCCATAGTACCCCTTCTCAAGCCAGGCAAACCCGCCTGGGATCGCTCCTCGTATAGACCCCTCGCGATGCTTAACCTGGATTATAAAATCTTAAATCGGATATTGGCCAGTCAGTTGCTGCCCCTTATGACGACCCTGGTTCACAGGGATCAGACCGGATTCATACCATCTCGGAATACTGCAATGAATGTCCGTAGACTCATGCGCATCCTGGGGTCCGACACGTGCAATTAAGAGGAGGCCTACATTTTTGCAGTCAATATCGAAAAGGCCTTTGATAGCCTAGAGTGGCCCTACCTTTTTAATGTTTTGTCGGAATTTGGTCTGGGAGAGAGGTTTGTGCGGTGGACAACACTGCTGTACAGTGCCTCCACTGCCAGAGTTCGGACAGGGGGTTTAATCTCTGCTGCCTGCGAGGTCGCTCGGGGGACGGGGCAGGGGTACCCGCTGTCCCCGCTGCTGTTTGCTCTGGCGGTGGAGCCCATGGCTGCGCATGCCAGGATGGGGAGATTCTATCCTGGGCTGCTAGTGGAGGGGCAGGTGCAGCATATAGCGTTATACGCGGATGATCTGCTTATGTTCCTGCCAGATTCCGGAAATGCGCTTCGGGGAGCGAAGGGCTTGTTAGAGATCTTGGGGAGAATGGCGGGGCTCCGTGTGAATTGGGCCAAGTCGTGTTTGTTCCCCACCAGGTCGGGCAGGCTGAATCTACGGAATGCAGAAGAAGTCTTATGGGAGTCCAGTTGCTTGCCATACCTAGGGACCCAGATTTATCACGACAGTGACGACCTGATGGAGGGCAATGTGGGGCGAGCGTTGTGCAGCGCCAAAACTTGTTTCGAATTTTGGGGGACTCTTCCACTATCTGTTGTGGGCAGGGTCGCTTTAATGAAAATGGTCACATTACCAAGGTTCCTCTATTATTTTGGTATGCTTCCCGTTTGGGTCCCGGGTAAGTACTTTGCGCAGCTTAACACTTTAATTACAGGGTTCTTGTGGGGATCTGGGAGACGGAGGGTTGCCCTGACTATGCAGAGACCTAGGGCGGAGGGAGGCTCTGCGTTGCCAGACTTTGAGGCTTCTTACCACACTGCGCAACTTCAATGGTTCAAGAAATGGATAGCGGGTCACATCAGGCATCCGGAAGACCTGGGGGGGATTGGATCTGAGTTGGCGTCTTTTGTCCTGCGTACTGTTGCGGGTGCCACAGGGAGGGGAGTCAGTGCTGCCAGATTCGCGCGTGGTACAACGTGCTGGACGCGCATGGCCCGGTAGGCGCACATCAGGATCCCATACGCGCCTGAGATTCCGTTGCCAATGTGCAAGGTGCTGCCCCATGGGGGTGACTGGAGCAAGCTGTAGTCCTGGGAAGAAGTGGGAGTCCTCACATTAGGTGACCCTTACGAGGATGGTAACCTCCTCCCTTTCAATGATCTTAGGGAGCGACATGAGCTTCCGCGAGGTGACTTCCTATTTCATGCTGCCCTGGTGGCGGCTGTCAGAAAGCACTGGTGGAAGGGACTGGAGGAACCGGACACGTTCCTCGCCTGTCAATATGTGGTGTTGGCAGCGGGGACTTTTAAAGCGGTAACCTGTCTGTATCAGTAAATTACTCAGGACGTGCGCCAACCTTTAACAGCGTTGAGACTCAAATGGGAGGTAGACTTGGGGGAAACCATTGAAGAGAAACCTTGGGGGGAAGTTGTCGAGAGGGCGTGGAAAAGCTCCCGGAATGCACGCTTTCAACTAATCCAATTTTATGTTTTACATAGGGCATACTTAACACCTGGTAAAATCAACTACTATTTTGGGTCGTCGTCCGCATGTCCCTGTTGTAATTTGGAGGGGGCGCAGTTTTTGCACATGTTCTGGGACTGCCCGCACCTGGGGGACTATTGGCGAGGAGTGGTGTCTGCCTTGGCGACTGTGACGGAAAGGTAGATTGCCCTAACACCAAGGGTTTGCTTGCTGCATGGGGTTCCCCACACGGCTAAGACCAAAATCACCAGCAAGTTCATTGATCTGGGGTTAGTCCTGGCAAAAAGAGAGCTTACTACCCATTGGAAAGCAAGGCAGGGACCTGCTCTTGTGCGCTGGCATTGGGAGGTTGTGAAGTGGGCGGAGAGTGAAGGGAACTGATGCAGCGCAAAAGCCGGGGTAAATAGAAAGAGCACAGTTATCCTCCCCGCGTCGCAGACCCGCCATCACACTAACTCATTCACACACGCATTCATTGGTGGGGCCCATAACACCAACACTCGCACGTTCTCTTTCACAGGTCTGCACACACAGGGGGGGACAATGCGCTGGACATGTGGGTGAGGTATCTTATAACCTATAGGGAAAGAAAAATTACTTTACAAAATATACATTAACATTTGTCACCTATAGATTCCTAATCCTAAACATCAAGGCACTCCGCCCACTTGGTCGACGGACCAATTAGTTGGATTGGTTGATGGTGATTTAGAACCAGCTAAAACACATTTAAGACTCAGAATCCTTAATTCTCTTTAACGAAGAACCACAAACTCATACTGTCTGTTAATCAATATTTGTTTATCTAAAATTTCATTGTAATTAATATTAGCATTTGTCTCTTCAAAGTTTAGAATTTCTAGATCAATTTAGCTAAATCACAGAACATCATATTTACCTATTCTGACTATCTGGGTTTTCTCTAATTCATTTGCTCTGCATAACCGAATTTTGTCGTTAAAGTGTAAAAATAAGCAGGCCAGAACTCAGAGTGCGAAAGTCCTTTGCTCAACACAGTACAGTCCCAAAGATCGTCAAAGGACCAGAAGTCGTGCCAGCATCCGTCATCGCCTGTGGGGTCAAAGAGGGTGTGCAGTCATAGTAACCGCCGAATGTGAAAAAGTATCTAGCCCCTCCCTATTCTACTACTCTTTTTATAATAAATTTCAGGATAACATGAAACATTTTTGGGCGGAGAATGATTTCTATTGGTTGGGGCAAACGTCCGATTTTTGGTCAGTCCACGTTCACATGGATTTTGCTGATACGTTTCCGGTGATGATCCAATACTGATTGTTGCATAGTTTCGACTTCTAGTTGTAGGAGTCCATTGTTCATTTATACCAGTTTCTAACGTCCGGGACAGGGTGTATAGAGGTAATTAGGAAGTTCACGGAGCCAGCCGAGTCTGCGCAGTAGACTTCACGCTTCATGAGGCGGTGGCCACTTCTGAACTCGGTTTCTGCCTCCATATTTCGATAGGCCCAAATGTCAACTTAAGCGAAACAAACACAAAAGGATAATTAATACAAAGAAATGATGCTTCTAATGTTATACCTTTACTAATCCCTTTATATATTAGTATTTTCCTAGCATATAGCGACATTTAAAGCAATATATTCACCTTTACGGTCCTCCACGAAGATGCAAACGTCAATTCTCTCAATTATTTTGTTAGTTCACATAACTGTTTCACCTGTCTCTTCTTCTCTTGTTTCTCTATACATATTGTCTTTCCACTCTTCTAATTCTACTTCTTCAAATTCCCTTTCTTTTCTTTCTTTCTCTTTGTTTCTTACAGTTTCTCTTTTTATGTGTTTTCGTAATTTTCTTTTCTTGTCACATAAACATCCTAGTCTTAGAATTAATACTAAAATAATCACACATATTACTGGAAATAATATCTTGCCAATACAGGTACTACCTAGCTTTAGTAAAACGCTCTTAATAGTAGAAAACGTTTTCCCAATCTTTTCCCAAATACCTTCAACCTCCAGTGGAACAATTTCCTCACGCAAATCAGTTATATTCTTAATGTATGTCTTCAAATCTTGACTTTCGTCAGGAATGTAAGTACAACAATGTTGAACTTTCAGCATTCCACAGACTCCACTCTCTTTTGCCAAAATTATATCAAGGACAAGTCGATTTTGCATTACCATGGCATGCATGGCAACCATTTCGGTATTTACCAATAAAAATCCTCCAGCGGTGCTTGTTGACAAGCGATCCACTGCTGTTGATAGTTTTCTAATTTTGTGTGCATTCAGAGATATTCCCACTGCTGGTATCAACGCTCCGAAAATGTCTCCTACAATTTCTGACCAAGATTCTCTTTTTCTACGTGTTAGTTGACTACCTAACTCATGTGCACCATCTTTTCCTCTTCCCACATGGAATATATTTGGGAAAACCAGGTCTAGATAACATGTGCCATACCAGTGATCTGGCAATCGATTATATGCTTTGTTCCCGCAGATAAAATATAGTCCAGGAAAAACTGGATCATTTCCTCCTTTAAATCCCCATCCACCCATGATTCTATAAGTATCATGGCAATTACTTGTGCCTACAAAGTAATTATCATATGCAGTTTGATTCCTTCTAATACACAACTTCCCTTTCTGAGGCCAATCTAAAGCCATTGTTGGACTAGCTTCTCCTTTTAAATGTTTTTCTCTTTCAACATCCCAGACTGTCTTTTCATCTTTTCCCTCGGGTACCTTTCTTTGCATTTTTAATCTCCTTTCTTCAACCATATCCAAGAAAACTTTCTCTTCCTTCTTTAAACTGCAAGTTAGATTGTTTCTAAATATTGACTCTAATGTTAATTCTTTAGTTTCTAAGAAAAATCCTCCTAACACTTTAGCAGGCTTAACTTTATTCAACTTATTAACTACAGGTACATTATCTACATCTGAAAAATAATATTCTAATTTCCCTATCTTGTAAAATAAACTTGCTAGTACACTACATGTTATTCCATATGTTACTGGGAGGTGATGGTAAGTCACTCCCTCAGATACAGATGCTGGCAACTGCATGCAGACGTAGCAATCCCTCACGTTCATCGTCTTCACAGATTCGTATAAAAATTTTGAAGATACATTGTTAGAAAAATCTGTTATAGACCTGTCTTTATGTAAATAATTTCTATCTATTTTAGTCGGATATACCTTCTGAATCTTTTCTATATTCGTTTTATTCTCACTATGTCCTTCTATTTTTTCTAATGTAACCTTAAATGAAACCATTAAAGCCAATGCACTCCACAGAAGCATTAGTAATCCTATACAACAACAACACATTTTGAACCATCTTCTAAGGAACACACATTTAGATTTTCTATTTTCTGTGTTTGACATTTTGAAAAATGATCAGTGTCTTTTGACTTAGCCTCTTCTACTTCACAACTAGTTTTGTCTAACCCAAGGCTCTAAACACGTACTTGGTTCTTTTCAGTTTATGTCTTTTCCAGTAATTTATTGGTTCACCATTTTAAATACTTTTATCTTTTCAGTTTGGCATTTGATCGTCTTTCACTTTTCTTTTGTAATCTTGTTGCAGAATTTCCTGAACATCCGTCTCTTCTCCGAAGTCGGACAAGATAACTCCCAGGATTTCTGATTCTTCGTCTTCCTCAAACACTCCTGGTACAGTCACCTCTAGATCCCCTTGACTGTCTGCCTCTTCCTTTACTTCAGGCAGTGCCACATATTACCATTCCGGCGACTTATACTTCTGGTTAGGTTTTCTCGTTCTCTTATTTTCTTCTGCTGTTGTATGTTCCACGTCTTTCAATTTCTCATGGCTAGACACTTCATTCAGCTGTTCAGCCCTAGATGAATTTACTCGTGTCAATCTGTATCTTAATCTCTTTATCTTGTTGGGCCAAATTTCATCTCTTGCTAGCCTTTTCAACTTACGTCCTTTTTCATTTTTCTCAGTTCTCCATGCTCTCTTTCTCAGGACTTGACCTTCTGGTACTTCTTCATCACTGTCCTCTGATTCAGTTTCAACTTGACTTTTACTTTCAGTAGTTCTTCTTTCCACCACTTCTTTTTTTATTACCTACTTCTGTCCCTCATCGTGGTTCTTCTACACAATCTTCCTGCTGGCTAACCGTCCCTTCCTCTAACTGGATGTGTGAGTTCCCTACAACTCCTCGGGGGTCTTCCGCAAAAATCTTTCCCTCACTCTCTGTATCTGGTACCTTACCATCTAATTTTATTACTTCGGGTGGAATTTCTCTTGAACTTTCATTCGGGGCTGTCTTATCAAGAATTTCCTTTACAGTTTCTTCACTGTTTCACTCTCATTCTTATGTGCTTGAACAGGTTCAGTGTCTGATTCTGAGCTGGTGTCAGGAATCTGTAACTTTCTTCTTAAAGGAAGGATCTCTGGTGCAATAACTGGACTTTGTTCTGATTCCCCCTTTCAGGAATTTGTCTTGTTCTTGTTTCTTCAGTATCTGATTCAGAGCTTGTATCTGATTCTTCAAAGTACTCTCCTTCCTTATTATCCACTGGGTTTGGAATTCGCAAGGTGGGACTAGCATGAATCCAGTTCTTCACTCCTGCACATTTTACTGCTGTTGTCGTAGTCTAGATCACCTGACGTGGTTTTCCCCAACGTGGGACCAAACAGTTTCGTCTTCTGTGCACTCTTATTCTCACCCAGTCCCCTGGGCTCAACTCATGACCTGGCTTCTTTTCAAGAGTGGTGGCATCCGATCCAAACTGATGGAACACAGAATGAACGGAATCAGCCAACCCCTTGCAATAAACAACACCAAGTCATCAGATAAAGGCAAAAGCTTGTTGACTGGTATGAAAACATGTTGCATTGCTCTTTCATGGGGACTCAGACCTGTATTCCTATCTGGAATGGATCTAATAGTCATGAGTACCAGAGGCAAGACATCAGGCCATTTCAAACCTGTGGCTAAACACATTTTTCCCAGTCTGTTTTTAATGGTGCCATTTACTTGTTCCAACACACCAGAAGCCTCTGGGAGATAGGCACAATGTAGTTTCTGTTGTACATTCAATGCTTCACAAATGAACTTCATGATTTCATTATGGAAATGTTTTCCTCTATCTGACTCAATCGTGACTGGAAAACCAAACCTAGGAATGAACTCTCTCAATAATAGCTTGGCTACTGTAATTCCATCACTTCTTCTCGTTGTTATGCTTCCACCCATCGAGAGAACAGACAAACCATCACTAAAACATACCTCAACCTGTTACAGGGGAGCATTTCAATGAAGTCAATCTGCATTCTGGTGAAAGGCCCTCCTTCTCAACCTATCGTTCCCAGACTTACCACTGTTTTTCTTCCAGGATTGAACTGCTGACATATAAGACATCTCTGACAAAGACTTGCAGCTACAAGTCTATATTTTGCATTATACCATGTCTGTTTAAAAATTCTGATCATAGCATATCTTCCTACATGTGCTTGTCCATGATACATCCGTGCCATGGCAGACATCATGCTATCAGGCATAACTGGTCTTCCATCCAAATAAACCCATACATGATCTGTTTCCCGTGGTGCACATCCTGCTTTTACCCATTGTCTCATTTCCTCATCTCCTGCTTCTTCCTGCAACTGCCTTACTTCTTCCCATGTATTCACAGTATTAGTAAACAACAAGGGGCATGAATTCATTTCTCTTTCTCTTCCCCTATTAATGGAATTCTGATTTTGTGCGCAATATTAAGCCATATCGTTTGCAAACTGATTTCCAGCCAATATCTAATCGTTGGACTTTGTGTGGGCTGCACACTTCACAACAGCTAACTGCTTAGGCAGCTGTATCGCCTCAAGCAATTTTCCAACCACTTCAGCATTCCTTATGGGATTTTCACTCAATGTCAAAAATCCTCTTTGGGACCAAATTTGGCCAAAATCATGCACTACACTGAAGCCATATTGACTATCGGTTATCACAGTCACTATCACATTCTTTCCCAACTTACATGCTCTTGTTAAGGCAAATAGTTCAGCAACTTGGGCTGATTTTACTCCTTTCAGACACGATGCTTCTAATACAGCTGCTACTGTGCATACTGCATATGCTGCACTCAGAATTCCCTCATCTGTTCTCAAGCATGATCCGTACACAAACATCACATAGTCACTTTCTGTCAAAGGTACATCTTTTATATCAGGTCGGGGTTTGGTACAGAAGTCAAGCACTTCCAAACAGTCGTGATCCACATCATCTCTGACTTCCACATTCTCAGCATCAGGTAGTAACGTTGAAGGATTCACATTCAGACATCTCACCAAGCTAACATTCATTGCACCTAGGATGACTTTTACATATTTAGTCAGACGACTATGCGTCATGAACTGGGTGCGGCTCCTTATTAAAAGGATTGCCACATCGTGAGGTACAAACACTCTCACAGGATATCCCATCACAATTCCTTCACTCTGTTCCAAACTTTTGCAAGTGGCTGCTACAGCTTTCAAACAACCTGGCAATTCTACAGCTATTGGGTCTAATATAGCTGAGAAATATGCAATTGGTCTCCTTAGTATTCCATGTTTCTGTATTAATACAGAAAGTGCACATCCATTTCTTTTGCTGCAATAGAGTTCAAACTCTTTCTCATAGTCAGGCATACCAAGTGCTGGTGCTTCACACAAACTGTCTCTCAATTGTTTAAAAGCCGTTAATTCCTCTTTATTTAATTCAATGGGATCTTTTACATCACTTCTCGTTAAGCGTACCAAAGGTAATCAGGGAAAAGTTATTTATCCACTGAAGACAATATCCAACCATTCCAAGAAACATTCTCACTTCTCTTTGCGTCATTGGGGCTCTCATTCCTTTTATTATCTTGATTCTATCTGCGGTTACTTTTCTCAGTCCCTTTTCAATTTTGTGGCCTAAATATTTCGCTTCTTTCTGACAGAATTGCAATTTCGATGGCGATACTTTAAGTCCTCCATCTGCCAAATGATTCAGCAGTGCAATGGTATCCACTACACAAGCCTCTCGAGTTCTTGATGCCACAAGCAGATCATCTATGTATTGTACCAGAACTGAACTTTCAGGCATTTTTAAATCTTCTAGAGACTTTTTCAATATCTGATTGAATATTGAGGGACTATCTGTGTACCCCTGTGGGATTCGGCACCATGCCAAGATACGTTCGCCAAACCGGAACGCAAAAATCTGTTGACTGTCGGGATGCAAAGGAATGGGAAAAAAAGCATGACACAGGTCGATTACTGTATACCATTCTGCATCATGGGGAATCTGATACAAAATCACAGATAGATGTGGTACAATGGGACAACATGACACAACGATTTTGTTCATTTTTCTCAGGTCTTGTACTATTCTAAATGTTCCATTAGGCTTTTTTCAGGCCCATCATTAGTGAATTACATGGACTGCTCATTATTTCTCTCAAAATACCTTGTTTGATCATTCTATCTATTATAGGAGTAACTCCTGTAATTATCTCGGGTGTCAATTTGTACTGTGGAATATTTGGGTAACTTACTCCTTCTTTTACAGCAACTTTTACGGGATCTACATTTTTCATTAATCCCACATCTTCTCCTGTGAAATCCCATGCCTCCGACTTTACTGTCTTTTTCAACTCTTGAGGCAGCTCTTCGGGGTTAAATACAGCAAATGCCTCGATAATCTCAGGTTCCATATTAGCCATTCATTTTATACAGTACATCTTCATCTGGAGTCTCAAATGCTATACCATCGGGAGTACAAAATATGGTGCAATTCATCTTGCACAGCAAATCTCTCCCTAGTAAGTTTACAGGACTTGAATCACACACGACAAAGTGGTGCATTTCAGAAAATTTCCCTATGTTAACTTTTACTGGATCGGTGAGATATGTTTTTATCTGTCTGTTGGATACTCCAACTACTTGGATTGTTTTGTCCGAGAGAGGAAGATTTTTAACATCAGCTGACCTAACAGTTGAACGAGTAGCACCAGTATCTACTAGGAAAGTAATGTTTTTGTCATTTACCTTTCCACCCACAAATGGGCCTGTCTGGTCTACTTCTAGAGTTGCGCCAAGTACGCACTCCTCTTCCTCCCCTCGGCACCGTCAATAACCTTCTTCTGACTCACTCTCATCGCGTCGTAGCCAATACTGCGAAACAGCACTAGCGCGCAGCAGCTTAGTTACCTGTTCTTCGTTGTAAAATCCTGTCTCATTACTGTATTTCTGATGATTTATCTCTGTGGAAAAGGCAGTTTTGGCGCCTGATTCTGTTGGGGAACAACCTGCTGCTGTTGCTGCGGTTGACAACTCACCTCTTTCTGCACCTGTGAATTCAATGATGCATTATCACCATTAGCACTTGGGGGAAATTTACACTCGGATTTCCAATGCCCTATTCTTCCGCAATTATGACATGGCCATTTCTTTTTGGCTTCATCTATATTAAATTGTCCTTTCCCTTTTCCAATATTAAATTTTGGTTTCATACCCTTACCAGTTGCCTGTTCAATCAATTGAGCTTCCTGTCTTTCTGCCTCTTTTACTTGAGCCCACATGGCTTTCTCTTTTAATTTACGCTGCTTTGCTTCAATTTCATCAATAAAATATTTGGCATGTCTTAGTACTTCATCTATCTTTTTATTTTGCCAATCTACGGTATGTTGTTTAATCATTTCACTTACTTCAGGTCGTAACCCGTACCCAAATCGATATACAAAATGACTCAAATCTTTTTCACTCAAGTTTTCATCACCACTATACTGTTTAAAGGCAAGGATCAACCTTTCATAGTAAGTATGTACTGATTCTTTCGCTTCTTGATGAGTCCTATCAATTTTTACCGAATCAGTTTCTTTAGGAGGTACTTGATTTTTCAAAAAGGTAATTACTTGTTCATATTTTCTCATTCCTTCTGGATCAGGGGCACCTGTTTTTGGATCTCTAGGGTATTCTTGTGTAGGCCAGCTAATTATTACCTTACATCTGTCCATGAATCTGCTGGTACTGTTATGTCAAAAAGACTAGTCAAGTCAATCCATAGAACTTTTGATAATTTTACGAATCTGTTTACCTGCCTATACCACTCGACTGGCTTTTCGCGCAGTCAGGGAAAATCATTGGTAAATGACAAAATATCTTGTCTAGTCCAGGGGACATGTACATAGCCTCCACCTGGAATCTCTCTCATGGGACATTCAGTTACTACTTTTTATTTTTCTCTTAATGGGTAAGCTGCAAACGTTTTATCCATTGCATCGTCTCGTTTTCGAAACAATCTACTTTTCCATTTGTCTACATCGCCCCATTTTCTCAGTAATATGATTAAATCTTTGATCTGAATCATTCGTCCTGTCGTATTTAATTTTTCAATGTCTTTTTCAGAAAAATCTACTCTATATGGTTTTTGTAATGACTTTACCTTTTCAAAATCAATTCCCATTTCATTTGCTACTTCTTCTAGTCTTTCATGTACATTTCTGGCTCTCCATGTTATGCTTTTGCATAGAAACATTAATTCTTCATTCTGATAGCTCTTTAATTTTTCTGTAGGAATAGTCCCTACTATTAATTCCTCTAATACTATTTTTAATTTGGACACATCTAAAGGTTTAGGCTCAGCATCTTTTTGTTGTAAACTTCTTAGCCATTCACTTAATTCATCAGAAGTAGGACCTACAGGAATCATTTCATTTCGTGTCTGTTCTAATCCTTTTGGTGATCCTGGTACTGACTCTGTTGTCATTATTGCTCTATTTACTAAACTCTGATTTGCTGTCAACCTACCGTTTGTCCCCACAAAATTTCTCTTATATCTCGTCTGTGTATTTCATTTTCTCTGTTTCCATTATAAGGAATCGTCAGACAATGCTCACTATCCTTCTGTTTATCAAAAATCGGCATTACAGGTCCTATTGTTACAGGAACAGTTACATCTTCCATGTTTTTAGTTCATTCTCTAATCTTCTCAGTCAATTCTAAAGTAGTTCTAACTAATTCAGCTGAATTTTCATTAGCCATTTTACTAACTTGAGTATTTTCTGTTTCTCTCAAATGATTATTTCTTCCTGCCTCATGTGGAACGGTTTCAAATTTTATATTCTGTGGCGATTCTTTTACTGGGGCACTCGGTGTCAATGTGGAATTTGGTTGATACGGGGTGGATTTTTATAAAACATGTCTTCCAGTACATCATCCTCCGACTCATGCACACCATACTTATAACTTTCTGATCCTGTATTATTTCTCTTTTCCGTACACTTTCTACTAGTGGTTTCTTCAACATTTCTCATAGGAAACAACCCATCAGTCATATTTGCACTTCGCCATCACTACATTATATCATCATGATTCTCTTGTCCGTATGATCTATCAAACATATATCTATACCTTCCGCCACTTCATTGCCGTTCTCTGTCATACATCTCATCTTCCCATTCTGTCAATCCTTCAAACTGTGTAGGTCTAGGTCTCGGTTCTAATTTCATCATTCTTTCCCTCAAATTTCTCAAAACCGCTAAATTAAATGAACCATGTTCTGGAAATGCCAAAACTCCATCATCTGCTGTATATTTTGCGCAATTGTCTAACCAAATACATGTATGATAACCATAAAAGATGCAGGTGATTTCGCTGGAGGGAGCAACTGTCCCTCTCTAGTCACAATCGGTTTGTCCTTTTTAAATAAGTTCTTGATTTTACCGAACCAGGACTTTTTCTCCTTCTCTGGTGGATCGTAATACATCATTTTCTCTTTTCTGTATTGCTAGATTTCTTCTACGACTGTTTTGTTTGTTTTATCCAATCGTAGCGCGACTCACACTAACGCACCAATCCTGAGCGTCTATGTCACTTTTTCAGTTCTCCAATCCCAGCGCGACTCTCACTAACGCACCAATCCGGAGCGTCTACGTCACCCTGTAATTCTCCACTCCTAGCACGGTGCACACTAACGCACCAATCCGGAGCGTCTACGTCTCTTACTGACTGTCCAATCCCAGCGCGGTCTTTCTGACGTCAGTTTTTCTTGCTGTTCCTGCTTCTGCTGACCCCTCCTTTACAAAATTTATCTGCAAACCTTTTACATTCACTTTTACAAAAATTATGTTAGTAACGACATAAAAAGGCCACCATTGTCTGTTTCGCTAACAAAGAATAGTCTTGACCTTTTTCACAAGAATTCCGTCTTTCCCGAGAGCAGCGCTTACCTCTGCCCTACTACGGAATCGTTACATCCGTTGATAAAGTAGCACTTCCCTCAACTTCACCCTTCTAGCAAGCATTAGCTAACTGTTCCTCCAGAAATAAAACACCTGTTGGAGACCCATTGCTCCTGAGAATTAGAACCAGAGTTTCACAATTAACTTGAATGCTATTTCATTTACACACATTCATACGGAAAATGTAGTTCATTCACACAGAATCCTGTCTTTTTCCTAGAGCAGCGCTTACCTCTGCCCTACTACAGAATTATTTCATTCGTTAATAAAGTAGCACATCCCTCTACTTTACCCTTCTTTCAAGCTTAGAGAACACCTATTACCTTTCCAGTGATAAGCGTAATCAGAGTGCCTTTTGGACTCCTGGTACTTAAGACCAAAATTTCACAGATGACCTTCGCTACCATACACTTCTTTCATACAGAAAATGTCCCTCATGGCAAGACACGACGATGTTACCGAATCGAACCCAGACAATGCGTCGTGCTACTTCAATTGTCACACGTTTTCCCCGTATACCTACAGGGCAACAACAATTCCGTCTTTCCCGAGAGCAGTGCTTACCTCTGCCCTACTACGGAATCGTTACAAACTTCCGACTTCCTACATCCCAGAAGACGTCAAACAACATGAAATGCAACGCGACTCAACATAGAGTGTTAATACATAAACCAATACTTATCCAACATCCACAATCAATAATCAATAAAAATCGAAATCAATAAGCAATCTATAAGCAATAAACACCAAACCAATGCAATAAAACCATAACTCTGCTACCAGAAAAACTGATCCAGCGCAAAAGCCTGGGGAAATAGAAAGAGCACAGTTATCCTCTCTGCGTCGCAGACCCGCCGTCACACTAACTCATTCACACACGCATTCATTGGTGGGGCCCATAACACCAACACTCGCACGTTCTCTTTCACAGGTCTGCACACACGGGGGGGGACTATGTGCTGGACATGTGGGTGGGGTATCTTATAACCTATAGGGAAAGAAAAGTTACTTTACAAAATATACATTAACATTCGTCACCTATAGATTCCTAATCCTAAACATCAAGGCACTCCGCCCACTTAGTCGACGGACCAATTAGTTGGATTGGTTGATGGTGATTTAGAACCAGCTAAAACACATTTAAGACTCAGAATCCCTAATTCTCTTTAACGAAGAACCACAAACTCATAATTTCTGTTAATCAATATTTGTGTATCTAAAATGTCATTGTAATTAATATTAGCATTTGTCTCTTCAAAGTTTAGAATTTCTAGATCAATTTAGTTAAATCACAGAACATCATATTTAGCTATTCTGGCTTTTCTCTAATTCATTTGCTCTGCATAACTGAGTTTTGTCGTTAAATTGTCCAAATAAGCAGGCCAGAACTCAGAGTCCGAAAGTCCTTTGCTCAGCACGGTACAGTCCCAAAGATCGACAAAGGACCAGAAGTCGTGCCAGCATCCGTCATCGCCTGTGGGGTCAAAGAGGGTGTGCAGTCATAGTTACCGCCGAATGTGAAAAGTAGCTAGCCCCTCCCTATTCTACTACTCTTTTTATAATAAATTTCGGGATAACATGAAACATTTTTGGGCGGAGAATGATTTCTATTGGTTGGGGAAAACGTCCGATTTTTGGTCAGTCCACGTTCACATGGATTTTGCTGATACGTTTCCGGTGATGATCCAATACTGATTGTTGCAAAGTTTCGACTTCTAGTTGTAAGAGTCCATTGTTCATTTATACCAGTTTCTAACGTCCGGGGTCTTGGCAGTCCACCAATATCCTATCCTTGACAGGGACAGGGTGTATAGAGGTCGTTAGGAAGTTCACGGAGCCAGCCTCACGAGACGGTGGCCACTTCTGAACTCGGTTTCTGCCGCCATATTTTGATAGGCCAAAATGTCAACTTAAGCGAAACAAACACAAAAGGATAATTAATACAAAGAAATGATGCTTCTAATGTTATACCCTTACTAATCCCTTTATATATTAGTATTTTCCTAGCATATAGCGACATTTAAAGCAATATATTCACCTTTACGGTCCTCCACGAAGATGCAAACGTCACAAAAGCAACATAAATCATGCAATATCTAATTACCACATATACTACTATTAATATGCGTACGTATTTTAGTTATTAGAGTTATTTTGCCATGCAAATAGCAAGTTCCCACGTGTAATTTGTGTATGCAAATGATTAGTTATAATAAATCACAGCACACCATTAGTAAATTATTATTAGTAGGTTTTTCAATTAATACTTTCATGCAAAATAGAGGAGGTATACAAAATTTTGCACTACCTGCTCCATCAGAACTACAGGCTGTCCATGGCTAGGCGGAATGGGAGTGAGAAATCAATGGAAATGGCTTGGGCGTGGGTGGCACTGGTGGAACTGACTAAGCTTCCTCCTGACGATGAAAAAGGGGCTCTTGACGAGTCGGAGGGCGCGCAGGTCACCTGAAGGGGCTGACTTTTGATGTGGGAGGGGCATGGTGCGGCTGATGAGAGCCTGGAAAGGTCGATGTTCCCGGTCTGTCCTATGTTGTGATCGGCGAGGCAAGGATTCTGGTGGGAGGTACAGGAGAGTTGGGAGATTCCCTGGATATTTTTATAGGTTAGCGGCATGCTTGGGAGGGTGTGCGGGGTGGATGGGTCTTGTTGGGGTGCCTAAGTATAAGGGGTGGGTTGGGTATTGGGAGTTTCTTGTTTGAGCCTGCATTTTTGACTGTTACAGACATGGAAGCAAACTGACCTATCTGTTAGGGTAACTAGGGGGGAATGGCGGGGATCCAGTAGTATGTTCCTGGGGGACTCAGGCAAGACTTGTACTTGTAGCCATCTGGGATGGCAGCAGGGATGCTGTTGATTATAATTGTACCGCATATTGCCTATCCACCTACTCCGCTATGATACCCATGAGGCTGTTTGTATCGCTGTTTCAGAAAACCAATAAACGTCTGTTAAAAAAAAAAAATGAAGCTCTGTGGTTATACTGAATAAGCAGCTACCTATGTTATATGACATCTCTTCATTAATGTAATAACTGCACTTTCACAATTGCTTTATTAACCTTCTTGTTTTCTCAAATTTACTTGAAAATGCACCGTTTGCCCACTCTTTTTTCAAAATGTTCTCGCCATCACAAAAGACAAGTAGTTACCATCTTTCTCACATCGAAAACCGCAAAACCTTCTTGCTGTTTTAGTCTTTAAAAGTAATTCCAAATGAAAGGCAAAGGGAGCCTAACTGAAAACTACAGAGGAGTTGTTTTAATAAAGGTGGTATTAACAGCTGCTTGGGGGGGGGAGGGAGAGGAGCCACACAGACCCCGCCCGGGTCCTGTGAGGATATTTGTGCAGTGTGTGCCCTGATTGTCCTGAGCAGCCCCCTCCTTCACCAGAGAAGAACAACTCTGTGATAACTCGGAGTCCCTGTCAGCTCTGGACAGGGAGGTATCAGAGAGAGGCTGGTCTTATCTGCCAGAGAAGGATAGCTCCTCGAAGTGCAGGCGGTGCATAGGTGTGCCAGAAATGGGAACATTTACTGTATTTATGTTGGGGCGGAGCTACCAGAGGTGCAGCAGGTGCAGTGACACCAGCACACAGGGCTGGGAAGGGCTCAGCGCCAGCTGTGGGTGTTATTTTACTCTTTACATTGGGGCCCCGGCACACCTCCTCGTGCAGATCTCGGCGTCACCTGTGACTATGCACCCTGGCGAGACAGGGCACCGAAGAATGCCTAGCCAAAAGGGGGTAGGGAGGACGCACAGCACTGAGACTGGCAGACACACACACAACACAAGTGCAGTGGAGTGGCAGGCTGAAAGCGCCTTCTCTGGGATCTATGGGTGGGAGCATGAAACAAAACCAGAGGAAATGATGGACGGAGTGTTGAACATTGCAAGCCCTCACACTCAACTTAAGTTGGCAGGGTATGCTCAGACGTGAGTCCCTTGCTCACTTTGCCACTGGATTCAAGCAAGCCTGGCTGAAGACGGCTGAAATGCCAGAAACCGGTCCTAGGAAGCTTGTTTCCGGTCCAGGGAAGACATGGCTTAGCAGTTCTGGCTGGACTGTTCCCATGAGGCACAGGGTCAGACTGATTTGCATATGGCCATGTCTGAACTGGGGTGGCAGAGTGGGCTAAAGAAATGTGGTGGATTAAACCCAGATCAGTTGACTGGGGGTGAGTGCTTGCAATGTTCAACACTCCGTCCATCATTTCCTTTGGTTTTGCTTTGTTCGCCATAAGTTGGCAGGGTATGCTCAGACGTGAGTCCCTTGCTCACTTTGCCACTGGATTCAAGCAAGCCTGGCTGAAGACGGCTGAAATGCCAGGAACCGGTCCTAGGAAGCTTGTTTCCAGTCCAGGGAAGACATGGCTTGGCAGTTCGGGCTGGACTGTTCCCATGAGGCACAGGGTCAGACTGATTTGCATATGGCCATGTCTGAACTGGGGTGGCAGAGTGGGCTAAAGAACAGTGGTGGATTAAACCCAGATCAGTTGACTGGGGGTGAGTGCTTGCAATGTTCAACACTCCGTCCATCATTTCCTTTGGTTTTGCTTTGGGAGCATGAAACATCAGGCCTCCCCCTCAGCTTCTCTGCTTTAATACTCTAAATTCCTATTGTCTCACTGCCACACTCCGGTGTTGCTAACGGCCTTGCTCATAGTGAGGAGTCACATGCAGCATCACTGAGCTGAGCAGGGCAGCTCTGGGCCTTCAACATAAAGAAGTCACACAGCAACAAACAAGCTGCACACATGCAATGCTTCAGTTCTGCTGTGTATCCCCTTTCCCCGGTGTGCTATGGCATTATACTGTGCATAGAAGAAACCCGACATTCAGACATTCCTGTGGATGCAAATATTGTTGTATATAAAGTTGAACCTTTCTTTACAAACCTACATTCCCCTCATCGTTCCTGTGCATGCAGGAGCCCTTACATTGGCCCCTCACAGATGGAAGCCTGCTTTCCGAGGTTACCTGTTGACACCTGAGCTTCTGCCGGTGCACGGCCTGTGGGCGCGAGCCGTGCCCTCCTCTCTTCTCACATTGGACCTGGGATCCGTGGGGCGCATCCGCCAATGCACACCTGTCAGTGTCTGACGCCAGACAGGGCTACTGGGGGCTCGTGCGCAAGTCACATGCTTTTACCTGTGAGTGCATACAGCGTTCACCAGGAACCTACTCCAAGGCAGACATGTGCAGTACAGCGCTTCCAACGCTTGGCCTCACAGCATCAGAGCTGAGTAATCGGACAGGACGTAAAATGCTTACTTGAAAAAATTATGCAAGCAGAAAGCCCCTCGTTCCATTCTCCATTGTCCCACCTATAGCACCGTATGCCCAACACTTACTGCACTGCTGTAAATTCAGCCCCAACACTCACAATCACTGACTCCTATTAAACAGACATTGTCATGGTGCTAAAAATGCGTGATTAATGCATTTTAGTGTTGTGTTGCGGACCATGCCTAATGCGTGCTACTTGGCAGGGCTGGAGTATTTATGTTAATTGCAGGGCACACGCGCGGTCTGGTTCCCTGTGCACATAGCTTTGGTTGCAGCGCACAGAGACCTTACACTGCCGCACATGGAGGAAAAATATTAGAGGGAACATTGATAGTGACTTGTGTATTTTTAGTGCTATGAGTTTACAGCCTGTGACAGAAAGCACTGTGAATATGTAAGTCTTTATTTGATACTTGCATTACACACAAATACAAAATGCGCAAAATGTTTTACGATAAAATGGTGCTTCCAAAATATATGGGCTGCTTCCAAAATGTAGGGGCTTATTTGTAAGCCCCTTGCACTGCTGGTGCGTCATTTTTTTATGATGCTCTGGTTGCGCAGAGTGCAGACCCGTATTTACGAGGCCACGCAAAGTCATTTTCATGGCCTCCTAGATATGGTGTAAGGCAAGGCATCGTAAATCGATGCGTTGCCTCACACTGCGATGCTTTGCCATACACTGCGTCGGGGACGTTTCATGGGCGTTGCGGAGGACTTCCCATGGGTTTTGACACATTCCCAGATTTACAAGGCTCTGTAAACCTGAGGATGCGTCAAAACTGTCCGCTGCCCCAGGGGATGCGTAACAAGGAGAATTATCTTTATTTCTCCTCAATTATTTCCTCTTTCTAAGTGTAGCACACACAGAAAGAGGAAAAAGCCTCCATGGGTTGTTTTTGTGCAGGAAGGCGGCATTCTCAGGGACAGTAAACGCTATGTAAATACAATGACAATTAAAAGCAAGCACTTCACAGCTCAGTTAACTCTGTGCATCACCACTCAAAAAGCTTCAAGTGATTCGATCAATTAACTGCAACAGCACTCCCCTTTCCTGAGAAATCAAAGCCAGACAGACAGCTAAAAACACCTTTCTGCCAGTGTGCTGCTGGCCTGAAAGAAATGCAAATGTGCACAACGAGTTAATCCTCAAATCATTTACATTTGCAGATTAACTCGTTGTGCACATTCGCATTTCTTTCAGGCCAGCAACACCCTGGTAGAAAGGCATGTTTAGCTGTCTGCCCTGAATGACATTTTTTGTAAAAGTTTTTAGGAATTTTATATAGCGCTAGCTGGACACGAGGGTATCAGAGCGCTTCAAAGCAAGCACCTTATGTGCAAATAGGCAGTACAGAGAATATAGACGAACATAGCGATTCACGCCGAAAGCATAGGGAGCATGGGGGGTGGGGGTCAGACCAACATTACAAGCACAAATAAGCAACTAATGTTACATGACCCTATAAGCAACAAATACAATAGACGTTCTTTTACAGAGACATGAAACAATTGTCATAGTATCAGTAAAAATGCTCCTATCGTGTCAGCAAATTACAGTTCTGTCTTATTAAACAGGAAAATATATGCAGAGTGTCATGGGAGATGATTTAGTTATGTAAAATAGTAATCCACATTCCTTAAGTCGAGTATCCAAAGAGTTTTCTTGTTCAGACAATACAAGTATCCAAAAAGTTTTCTAGATCAGAGACAATGACACTGGTCACCTAGTTGAAGTTAGATGGCGTGCCGGTTAAAGTACTTCCTTAGCTCCTATCTGCTCGCTCGAGAGCAGTCAAGGAAGAGGACTTTGAGCAGGTTTTTGAATTTTGGAATTGTTCTGATGTGGGGGGGGGGATGGAATTCCATATTTTAGGGGCGTTTCCCGCAAACGATCTGGTTGCAGTTTTTTGTTTGCGAGTTTTCAGCGGGATGAGTAGCAGAGTGTTGGAGCTCCTGAGGTTCCTGGACTGGCCGGCCCTTTTGAGTTTGGCGGCTAGGTATTCTGGCTTGCCTGTGTGTAGGGCTTTGTGCGTGAGGCAGGCTGTTCTGAAGCTGGCTCGCAACTCAATTGGGAGCCATTTAAGTTCTCTGAGTGCAGGGGAGATGTATTCGAATTTCTTAGTTCCGGTGACCATTCTGGCTGCTGCATTAAAGGTTGTTTTCAGGGGGGCGAGGTGGGATTTTGCTGTACCAGTCAGGGCTGCAATCCCATAATTGATTCTGGAGAGCACCAGTGCTTTGGTGGCTTGTTGAAGGTCCTTGGGCGGGAGGAAGGGTTTTATTTTGTACAGTTGTTTCAAGTTGAGAAAGGCAATTTTAGCGGATCTTGTAATGTGTTTTTCATGTCCAGTTTCGGGTCTAGGGTGATACCTAGAGGTTTTATCGAATCCGCCAGGGTGAGGTTGCCATTGAGGGCGTCAATAGCTTTGAGCCATTCTGCAATTTGGGGGTTTTCGTCTTTGTTGGAGATGAGGAGTATTTCCGTTTTCTCTTGATTGAGTTTCAGGTGGTTACTTGAGAGCCAATGTTGCACCTCTCTGAGCATGGCATTGAGTCTCTGGATGTCCTCAATGGAGGAGGTTTTCAGATATAACTGTGTGTCATCAGCATATAAGTGGAAAGGGATGTTGGATTTCCTGTGTAGGGTGGTGAGGGGTTCAATGTAAATGTTGAAAAGCTGAGGAGAGAGCACTGACCCTTGTGGAACACCCCTGTTAACAGGGTGGAGGTCGGATTCAAAATTTTTAATTTTTAATCTTTGTGAGCGATTGTGGAGAAAGTAAGAGAACCAGTGGAGGACCGTCTCTTCAAGACCAGCCCTTTCTTGTAGAACCTTGAGGAGAAGTTTGTGATCGACTGTATCGAATGCAGCCAATAGGTCCAGGAGGATGAGAAGGCAGCATTGGCCCGAGTCAAGTGACTTGTGTAGATCATCTATGACATTGAGGATTGCGGTTTCAGTGCTGTAGCCTTTTCTGAAGCCCGATTGATGGGGATCTAGAAGGTTAATGTTATCCAAGTGTTGGGTCAGTTGGGGAAGTACACATCTTTCCAGGATTTTGGACAGAAGAGGTAAGTTCGAGACAGGTCTAAAGTTATTTGGATCCCCCGTGTCTAGTCCAGGCTTTTTCAGCAGTGGTGTGACTTGACCAACTTTGAGGCAATCTGATACGACTCCTGATTTCAGTGAGCTGTTAATGATCTTGCACCATAGCGGGGCTAGGACGAGCTTCAAGTCCGTGGTCAGTTGGTAACACTCCAGAGAAGGCATTTTAACTACCGAAATTAACTGTCTGGAATGTTTCCTTTTAGCAAATGAACAGCGCAACCCCCTTCCCATGACTCCATGGCCTCCCTGGGGTCGCGCCCCACAGATTGAAGACCTCTGGCTTAACACATGTTCCTCTATTAAAGCCTGACTGCTCTTTGCAACTATATCAGGACTGACCTAAGGATTTTTTTTAAACTTTATTTTCATTTTGAACAACCATACAGAGGTTAGTGGCATATAAATTATTGGCCAGGTGACCTTATTCCAGAGCATACATTCAGGGTTGCACTTATACATACGTAGAGCAAACCACAGCAAGGTCCGAAACACTCCCCAGTAAATCATCCACATCTCCCCTTACTTAAATCCAAGAGATCTGATTATACTTTTCTTCCACGTTCTCCGTGCGACAGGGATGCAAACAATTGCATTCGCCAGACCCCACCACCTCACTACCTATTGAGTAGTGTGCACACTAAACAGCTCCAGGGGTCTTCTCTACCTGCTGCAAACTTGTTCGAGCCATTGCTGCTTCACACTACCCCATGCTGTCAATCCCAGAATTCCCTATCCAAGCCAGAAAAGCCTGAAAGGGTACCCAGATATTTTTTAGGAAGCTGTGGACTGGCATCAGGTCATGATATGTGTCAGACTGAGTATTGCAGTATGCCATGTCCACGTGCCATTTCTTTAGCGTCTGGAGCTATCCCTTCGCCCAGTGTATAACTATTCTGCACCTCAGAAACAATAGTCCCAGGGCTATCAACCACCTGTTGGACTTCAGAATGGCCTTGTCGTAACCCAGCAGCATTAACAGGGGGCACGCCTCAATTCTCTCACCTGTTATCTCCGGCAGCTCCCCCACTGCTGCATCCCAGTAGACTGCACCCCCGGTCAAAACCATGCTACACGGGCAAACATCAACCCCTCCACTCCGCATCAAGATCAGCAAGAACAGTCCCACAAACCATAACAAAGTGGTTAGCTGGTGTGTAAAACACTCTACTAAGGTATTTAAAGTGTATTAAGCTATGCCAGCTTTCAGGAAATGAACTTGACAACCGAACAACAATAATTCCAGTGTTTATCGCTAATGAATATTCCTGGGTCCTCTTGCCAGTCCAGTCTAACCTTCCTGACTCCCGGGTGCCATGCCTCCTAAGAGAACGCATACAATTTTGCTATAATGCACTGAGGCATAGCCATCTGTAGAAGGTGTGTCAAAGCTAGAAACTCTGGTTGTTCCAGCAATCCCTCCCCCAGCAGTTCACGCATCGTATGTTGCATTTTATGGTAATGAAACTAAGCCATGACAGCCTGAGTGCCAACCTGCACGCTCACCTGCTCCCAGATGCATATCTCCCCGTTCTGGAAAAAGTCACCCATGCATCTCAGTCCCATTCCTTGTAACACCCCAAGCGCTCCTTTCCCCTGACCCAGGAAGAACCACATACACAACTCCAGCAAGATCCGCTGTGAGTAAAGCATCGACCCAGTATGCACCTTGAAAAAATCAAAAATCAAAAGTACTGTTGCGACATGTTGACTTGTCGAATAGCATTTTAGGCAAAGAAAGGGGGGAGGCAGTGTCTCTCTCAACCCGCAAGTGTGGTAGGTCACTCGGGCTATGCAGCAAGTAATGGACAAACATACACTTCACAGTTCTAGAGTAAACCTCTAGATCTGGGGCATTCAACCCACCAATATCATCGGGGAGAGTTAATGTGTCCCAGCTCACATGCGGCTGCTTTCCAGCCCAGGCCAAGTGCACCAGGAGAGTCCACAAGTTACAGAATATGGCATGGGGCAGAAGAATCGGGATGTTTACAAACAGGAAGCGGGACAACAGCACCATATACGTTATGGCAATATCTTACCTAAGTGACAAAGGAAGCCTTATCCGGCACTCGACTGCCTCTGTAAGCTGCTGCATAGTCTCCCCATAATTGTCCAGCAACACCACCAACTGGTCCATGTGGGCCTGTATCGAACCAAGTCCGTTGTCTACTACAGCCGGTACTCCAGCTGTATCGGTGTTGTGGCCACAGAAAGCGGGAATATTGTGGACTTGGGCCAATTGATTTGCATGCCGGAATGCCCACGAAATCTCACAACCTCCTGAAGAAGAGGAAATACGTTATACTCTGGATTCTGCAGATGTATGAGTGTGTCATCTGCATAAGCAGCGATGATCAGGTTTTAGTGCGGAAAGCGTATCCCCTGGTGCACATGATATTCTCGCAGTGTGTAGGCCAGTGGCTCAGCCACCTGGACACACAGCAGTGGCTACCGGGGGCAACTCTGCCTAGTGCATCTTGTGATAACTCTGGCCCCTGAGACTAAACCCTTAACCAAAATACGAGCAGTTGCCCGTGTATAAAGCACTTTGGCAAGTTGCAGAAAGACCTCTCCCACACACTCAACACCACCAACATGAACCACCACTCGGCCGAATCAAATGCTTTTTCAGCGTCCAGAAACACAGCAGTAGCTCGCACATCCGGATCGATACGTGAAATTGAGCCAAAGAGGGTTCTAAGATTGTATACTAATTCCTGCCCGAGATGAACCTGGCTTGTTCCAGGCTGCAATGACCTGGAGCAGAGGCGCTAATCGATTTCCCAAGATTTTCGTAAAATGTTTTGTGTCTTTGTTTAACAGCGACAGAAATTTATCAGACGAGCAGCAGTTAGCCGGCTTGCCCGGCTGTAGCAATATGACCAGAAAGGCCTCACACATCATGGGCAGCATGCAGTCCTCCTTTATCATTTCCTCGTACAGGGAGACCAAGTGTGGAACAAGTTTGGCCTGATAGGCCTTATAAAAGGCCACCATCTGCCCATCAGAGCCTGGCACTTTCCTGCTCGACATGTCCTTCAGTGGCTCCACAATCTCCGAGGTGCAGAGTGGTGCCATAAGGTGCTCCCTGTGTGCCACCATCCACCACTTAATAGTGATTTGGGCAAGGTAGACTGCTGTGGCCTTTTCATCGTAGGGCAGGTGCAACTCATATTGCTCCGCATAATAACGGCGAAAACAATCTGACATCTGCTCCGCCATATAAAGGGGCACCCCTGCTAAAATAAATGGTATCATCCTCACAGCAGGGATGCAGGAGCCCCGCCAGCATCACTCTAGGACCCTCCCCAATCACCCTTGCAGTCGCATATTTACCTAGATAAATGACTGCGCTTTCGGTACTTTGTGGACGTCCTCTAACTTTACCTTAATATCACCCAGCACACTCTGCTCAGCCGTCTCTCTGTGTGCCCGCTCTAGATCTGCTTTTTCTATCTCCAACCATGACACTCTCGGCCTCGCAGTGCACTAAGTACGCCTGCATGTTTTGAGATAGTGACCCCCCCGGATGTATACTTTTAAGGCCTCCCAGACCTTTGGGAATTTCTCCATAGAATCTATGTTAGTATTAAAATATTTATCTAATGCTTGTGCAAGCTTCTCCCAAAATACTGCATTCAGAAGAGAGTAAGGCGAAAACCGCCAAGCAAACGCAGGGGCATGGGATGCCCAGCTTCAGCTTCAACTCCAGCAGCAAATGATCTGAATACGTGCGCGGTAAGTGTTCACACCTCCGAACTCGCGGCACCAGACTGCTAGCCATTTGCCAGCAATCTATTCGCATGTGAATATCATGCACCATAGAGTAATGGGTGTATCTCGCTCCTGTGGAAAACTTGTGGCGCCAAATATCAAGCAGGCTGCACTGCTCTGCGATATCATCAAGAGAGCACGAGCCCCTGCCGAGGGCCATCTAGGCGGACCCCGGGGACGATCCCAATCCAGGCATAAAACACAATTGAAATCTCCACCCCATATCTGAGGCAGATCCCCACAAGCCGAGCATGCAAATGGTGGTAAAACGGCAGATCATCCTAATTAGGGCTGTATACCCCACCAGCAGAGCAGCCAAGTCATCCTTGCAACATACTTGCCGTACTGGTGCACACACACTTCCTGTATTTTAACTCTAGATCCCTGCCGAACACAGATCAAGACTCCCCGAGCCTGTGTCGTAAAGCCCGCCACACAGCATGTATCCCACATGCATTGCTGTGTAAGCAATTCGCTCCAAGGAGCAAGGTGTGTTATATTTCATATCGGTACCCTAATATAGGTCCAGGGAACATTGTACACTTTCCCTACATCAGCTCGCGTTATTTCATATGAACAAGCCTTATAAGGACATAACTCCAAATAAGGGCAGAATGCCTTATAGAGACATCACGCCTTATACAGACTGTAGCCTTTTATGGACTAAACCTTTCACCTAGTTCCATGCCGAGGGTGGGTTTTTCCCAATCAATATTGCTAAGACATCATCCTAAGCGCATATGAATAATTGATGAGTACACTCTCCAGAAGGCATACTTCACCTCTCCCATCGACGCACAAGGTTTAATCCCCAAACGTCATCCTCATACTGAACAATGGGTAACACACGCACACAGACTGTATAAATTCAGCACCTCTTGCTAGCAGAAGGCAAGAGGGACCCAAGACTTCAAGGCCGCCACACTGACTAGAGACGGTGCAGCTCCGGCATGACATCGCTCTAGCTGACAGTGGTCTAACTATCCCTTGCGGGGTGTCCGGCTCAAGTCCTGGATGAAGTCCCACATTCTCACTATCCAGGTATGGGGGATCGACTCAGTCCTAGTGGGATTCGTGGCTACTAGATTCTAGACTATTAGGCTTTTAGGTTCAGTAGCTCTTTCACACCTACTTACATGCTAGGTACACTCAGGTACATCTAGTCAGGAATTTTAGGAGTATGCACCTTATTTTTATAAATGCATTTCATATTAATGTATATGTTCTTGACTATTGCAAAATGGTTGAACAATACTATTCATTTTTATTTACTGTACTGCTGGTTCTATATCTCTGCTACTGTGTTACAGTTGTAACAGCGCACTTATTATACATGAGAAGAACTACGGTACAATAAATTCTTATTGTAGAAACGCTCGACTGTTTCTTCTCTGTATCTCTCTGAGAGCAAAACAAGCATGCACGAGTGACTGGGTGAAAAGTAGTATATTGTTTCTACGAGTCTGAGGTTATTGGGTTCTGAGGTTGCCAAAAACTAATCTCTCTGCTAGCAGGAGATTCTAGTGGCACTGCGAGCTAGCTAATGCAAGCCATAGGCTAACACATGCGGCAGGGGTGCACGGAGTCAGTCTGCCACCAGACCCACAGTATATGTTATCCGTAAACAGCGTAGGTCCTTCATGACCGGGTACTATTAGGACTATACTATCGGTGTGTTTCCTGTAATATAGCAATGTTAATGCAATATCTGTAAGTATGCTACCACTTTGTGCACCTTCCTGCAAACCTTCAGCTGCCTGGCATTCCAGGTAAGTAACTTCAGCAGTGATGAATTCCTGGCATCCACCGCATCACCCTGCGTACCCTCAGCCTTAGTCTTGCAGCTTAAAAACCAAAACCGCCTTTAATGCAGACCTTGCTCAGCCAGTGGGCCTCTCCAGAATGCATTAAATGGTTGTGTTAACCTAAACCCATCCCCCTCCCACACTGTGATCCACAACAGCACTCACAGACAGATGCACCTGCCTTCATCCCACCCTTTGCCCACCCAAACAAACAATTGTGGAGCACACATGGGGACAGATGTTACCTTGCTCATCTCCCCTGCTACACTAAGGTGCAAGGGGCCGCTAAACATAAATACTGTTCAAAAACAAGACACAGAGGCACACCATAAATATATCACTGTAATCCAAAGTGTGTCTAAACACTTCAAACACAACCATATCGTCATCTTAATGAAGATGTTTCCAGAATAGTCGCTGTAGATCATTCAGAAGATACTTTTATTTTTATTTTTGGACATATAGCAGCCAGCCGACGCGCGTTTCGCCCCCACCAGGGCTTCCTCAAGGCACAATTATATAGTATCGTAGGTCCCAATCTGACAATCAGTGTCCATTAAACGTCAATTCCAGTCAGTAAATTATCAGCAACTCAGGCCGCTAAAAATTTCTGTGTTTTATCAATGTCGTTAGTATGTATACTCTATAATAATCCATTGCTTTCTTCTGTATAAGTCTTGGAGCCTTGATAAGTTTCACCACGCAATTGCAGACAGCAATGTTCCAATAAATCCGGCGGTAGAGTGGTGTAGAGTGGAGTGCCGCAGCACAGAGTGTCACAGCACAGAGTACAGTGGCGCAGAGTGGATTGGTGCAGGGTGGAGTGGTGCAGGGTTGACATGGAGTGCAATAGCATGGACTGCAGTGGCATAGAGTAGATTGTTTCAGGGTAGAGTGAAGTGGCGTGAAGTGGTGCATGGTAGAATACAGAGCTGTAGGATGTAGAGTTGTAGAGTAGCGTGGTGTAGATATGTAGAGACGTAGAGTGGCATACAGTGCAGTGGTGCAGAGTAGATTAGAGTGGCATAGAGTGCAGTGGAGTAGAGTGGAGTGATGGTTTTTCACCCAGTCTAGAGACCCTGCATCGCCAATATTGCTGGAAGAATTAGCACGTTACACAATACCAAGCCCTGTCAGCTGAAACCCCCGAGGAATCGGGTTTTGCTTGCAGGAATCTGGAGGCGGGAGACTAGCCTTGAAATCGGTAGTCTCCCGCCTGAATCGAGAGGGTTGGCATGTCTGCTACTGGTTTGAGGGACTCAGGTGCGCCGCGCTGGCCTCGCAGCGCTGTCTGCTGCTGTTAGTATATTTATTTAACTGAGCAGATGGAAATATTATAAATGTGCGTAACTATCACAGTATTGTCCTCCAATCATTGGCACTCAACTCCTTTCACTTGGCAAATTGGTGTAGTCAGAGGTCCACTCTCTAAAGAAGAAAAAGAAAAGAGAAGGCTAAACAAACTGTGCCTATATTGTGGAGGAAGTGGACATTTTGTCAAGAACTGTTTAAGGAGACCGAAGCTGCCCGCAAAGGAGAAGGAAAACTAGAGGCACCACAGGAATGCGGAGTTGGACCTGTGGATGCGAATGGAAAAACGACTCCAACAAATCACCAATTGGCAAATACACTACAAGCCTCCTCTCTCCATTTGGTTATGACTGTGACATTAAAGTTAAGAGGTATGGCTTTAACAGGAATAACCATCATGGTGGATTCAGGAGCAACACGTAATTTCTGCGACCACAAATTTGCTAACCTGATTGGTTTACAAGCTATCAAGAAGGAGAAAAGTGAGAACGTCAGAGCGGTGGATGGTACAGAATTAACTTCAGGGCCCATAACCAGCCATACAGAATTGGTACACATGACTACTGTCGAGGGACACCAAGAGACCTTGCAATTTAATTTAATAGACGCCCCCCATTTTCAACTGATTCTAGGTTTACCATGGCTAACTGAGCACAACCCGTTAATTGATTGGGGAGCCCGAACTATTCAATTAAATGCAAACTACTGCACCAAAAATTGTTTCAATGATCAAACACATTTTTCTGTGCCCTGCGCAGCCACCCAGCTGTGTGAAGGTGGAAGTTCGGTATATGTGATCCAAACTACTAAGATACCAGAAGAATACCAAGACCTTGCTGATGTCTTTGATGAGATTAAAGCACAGACGTTACCCCCCCCCCCCCGACCCTATGACTGCAAAATCGATTTAGAACCAGGGGCTAATCTACCATGCAGCAGGGTTTACGCCTTAGCGGAGAAGGAAAACATTCATTTGAAGGAATACCTAAATAAGAATCTGGAGAGTGGATTTATTCGGCTGTCGCAGTCCCCTGTCTCTTCCCCACTTTTTTTCGTGCCGAAAAAAGACGGAGATCTCAGGACTTGTATTGACTTTAGAGCAATTAACAGGATAACTGTTAAGAATCGTTATCCGTTGCCTCTTATTTCGGTACTAATTGATCAAGTGAAGGAAGCAAAGATATACACTTGTCTAGACCTACGAGGAGCGTACCACTTGATTAGACTTCGGGAAGGTGACGAGTGGAAGAATGCATTCAGGACCAAATTTGGCCTTTATGAGTATCTTGTGATGCCATACAATCTCTGTAATGCACCAGTGGCCTTCCAGTACTTTATCAACGATGTCTTAAGTGAATTCATTGACCGATGTGCTATATTCTACATAGATGACATCCTGATTTATTCCAACACGGTTGAAGAACACCACAACCAGGTCAGAGCTCTTTTACAACATCTACGAGTGAACTCTCTGTACGTTAAATTGGAAAAATGCCTTTTCAACACAGATACCGTAGAATTCTTAGGTTTTGTGTTATCGCCTGCAGGAGTTCGAATGGATGAACAAAAAGTGAAGGCGATAACAGATTGGAAATCTCCTACCTGTATCAAGGAGGTTCAAAGCTTTATCGGATTCTCTAATTTTTACAGACGATTCATTAATGAATTCTCCAATAAGATACTTCCGCTGACTCGTCTTCTGAAGAAGGGAGTCCCGTTCCACTGGTCCGAAGAAGCAGAAGAGGCTTTCCAGTTGATGAAGGACAGTTTCACCACAGCACCAGTGTTGCTTCATGCAGATCCCTCTGAGCCTTTTTATCTGGAGACAGACGCATCGGACCTAGCCATCGGAGGGATACTTTCTCAGAGGCACAAGGACACAAGACAGTTACACCCAATGGCATATCGGTCCCGCAAACTTAATCCTGTGGAATGCAACCACACTATTACAGAAAAAGAACTCCTGGCAATCAAGGATGCCTTCAAAGTTGGAGACATTATTTAATGGGGGCAAAACACATAGTAACAGTGTTTACGGATCACCGCAACCTCAAATTTTTGCGATCTGCTCGAACTCTCACACCACGTCAGCTGTTTTGGTCTCTTTACTTTGCAGAATTTGACTTTGTCATCACCTTTTGTCCTGGATCAAAAAACGTAAAGGCTGACGTCCTCTCAAGACTCGATACAGAAAATCAAACTTCAGCTATTGAAAATCAGCAAATCATACCTGATGGAAAATTCATTGGAACTATTTCCTTAGAACTTTTTGAACATCACGTTCGGAATTTGATGTCCGACCTTGAAATGGAGATCTGGGCCACGGAAGATCCACAATGTTTCATTCGCAATGGCCTCCCCTATTTCGGCACCACCTTATATTTACCCACCAAGGAGCTACAGCTGAAGGCGATGCAGGAATGTCAGGACAACCCTCTGGCCGGCCATTAAGGTGTTGTGAAAACTGAAGAATTACTCAAACGTCGTTTCTGGTGGCCATATATGTGCAGAGATGTCTGTCAATATGTGTCAGGCTGTGAGATTTGTGCACGGGGAAATCGGACAGGCAAGCTCCTAACGGTCTCCTACAACCCATATCCTTGGCGCACTGTCTCCTTAGATTGGATTGTTGATCTACCTTCATAATCTGACTCGTGAGGAAGAAATAACCATCAAAAATCTGGCTAATGATTCCAGCATTACCATAAAACAGGCTGACAAGGGTGGGGCCACCGTCATCATGTCTACCACAGACTACAATGTAGAATGTAATAGGCAATTAAGTGACAGGAAGTTTTACACTCCAATTGGAGAAGATCCCACCCCCAGATTGAGCAGAATAATCTCTACAATGGTTTTCACTGCTGAAACACAAGGGTGGATTACCAAAAAAGAAGCTGAGTTTCTCATAACTAAGGAACCAATTACTCCTTACTTTTATTGCCTACCAAAGATTCACAAAAACACTACCCCGGTCCCTGGACGACCCATTGTCTCAGGGATCGGTTCAATTTTGGAACCACTGTCTAAGTTTGTAGACCACTTTATCCAACCACTGGTCAGGCAAACACCATCCTTTATCAGGGACACCACGGATATGCTCCGTCTACTGGAGAGTGCCCAACATCCAGAATCAATCGACCTCCTGGTCACACTGGATGTTGAGGCATTATACACGAATATTCCACAGAGAGCTACCCTTGATGTGATTGAAGATGCCTTGTCCAACAGCGAATGGCACTCGCAGACACCAGTAGCCTTCATACTAGAGTGTGCTACTTTAGCATTGACAGAAAACTTCTTCGAGTTCAATTCCCAACTTTACCACCAAACACAGGGTACATCGATGGGCAGCACATTTGCGCCGAGCCTGGCATGTATGTACATGTCGGCGTTCGAAGACAGGGAGATTTTTCACACCAGAAACCCATACCTACAAAATATTGGGATGTGGAAAAGATTTATTGACGACATCTTCATTCTTTGGAAAGGGGACAGAACAAAATGTGTTGAGTTTTGTTCATGGATTAATACCCTGAACCCTTATTTGAGATTTACCAATACTATCTCTTCCTCAACAATCCCCTTCCTAGACCTCACAATCAGATTAGAGGGTGATAACATCTCTACAACCCTCTACCGCAAACCAACCGATAGGAATAGTCTCCTACTTTTTAGTAGTCATCATCCAAAAACTTTGAGACAGAACTTACCTTTCGGACAGTTCCTTCGTATTCGAAGAAACTGTAGTAACCTCTCTGATTATAAGAATGAATCACACACACTAAAGCAAGATCTCCTAAAGCGTGAATATCCTAAGAAGATCGTTGACACTGCTCGTAAAAGAGCTTTATTCAACAACCGCGACAACTTGCTGGAAGACAGGGTCAAAGTACCCGACCCAGCTATGACCTGTGTCACTACATTTACCCCTGACTCACATCGAATAAGAAAAATTATTCGTAAACATTGGAACATCTTGAACATAGGCACACTTGATTTACCTATCCCTCGTTTTGCCTTTAAACGAACAAATAACATCAAAGATATCCTCATCCACACTAGGCCGAGAAAACCAGCTACCATTCGCCAAAGTACCTTATGGGGTCTTCCCCCGTTACAGGCCATTATCCTTGCGGTTCGTGCTCTGTCTGCCACCTTACCAAAGTGACAAAAAAACTGGATTTTCCTAATGGGGTCACATGGACCTTAAATGCACACACCAACTGTAATTCTTCCAACTGCATCTACTTGCTGCGATGCAAATGCGAATTACTCTACATTGGCATGACCACGAGACAGGTGAAAACACGCATAATGGAGCATAGAAGCAATTTCAGATGCATGAAAAACAACACCAAGATGACCACACATTTCAAAGACACACAACATTCACCAGAGTCTTTTGAATGGGGTGTATTAGAAACCCATCCCGGTATAACTAAACATGCTTTATTCCGCATTGAACAACGATGGGTCCTAAGATTGGCCACTGATAAAACTGGGTTAAATGAGAATATACCGTGGAGCCTTCTGACCTAAAACACTTTTGTTGTGGTAACATTATGAATAGTTTTCTTGTTCTGAAATTACCCCCCTTTTTACTGATAAACAATGAACAATGGGTTCTGAAGTCTTCCACTTGGCCCAACCCGTTCCTCCAGTAATCCCCTTTGATAATTCTAGTACATAAGAATCACACCTATGTATTATCATAGGTGCTTGCTATGACCACCGGGACCCCTGCCCGGGGTTGGTCTTCGTTTTATGTTTGATGCTTTATTCCATATATGATCCATGGCACATTTTTATTCCACCATGTTTCCTTTCTCAATAACAACATAGAGAAGAATAAACACAATTTTGACACCTTGCGAGGGGTCGCTTACAATTTTGTCACTCCACGGTGTCGGTATTTATATACACCATCAGGTGCTTACGAGCAGCACACCATAGGCATCACGAGCCTTTGGTTACCCATTCCATCCTAATCCGCCTCCTTTCTAAACCCCCACCTACCCGAGCATTTTTTAGAGCGACTTGGCTGTATGCGTGGGAGTGTGTGGCGAGTCCGGGGCTTCGGCTCGTTTGGTTGTTGAGGCAACACGGCTTTTCCCATACCAAGATGGCGCATCGTCGAAAAGGACACTGTAGTCCCTTTTCCAATGAATGACCAGGAAGTCCTTCTTCCATTGCACGCCTGTTCCGTTATATCACACGCCCACCTGTAGCACACTTGTGTGAATCCCGGACCAGCGACGTGGGGTAGGTCTACCGCCACCTCCGTTTTTTGGAAACCGTGAGTAATGGATTTAGCTTTGTCATTCCCGTTGTTTTGCTTATGTGTGCCGCGTCCTCCCACACACTTGGGACCACTTTGTTTAGGCTCGTTGCACCACCTTATAGCACCGACTCTGTGATGGTTGACAAAAACATCGCTCGGAACCATTACCTTTGTTGCACTGTTAACTACGCGAGTCTCTGCTCATTTTGATAGTGTGGTTACACCGCTAATATGCGTTGGTTTCTGAAATGAAGACGCGACCTGGTATCCTCGTGTGAGGCAATGGCAGGCTATGTTTACGACCCTGTCCTCACCTCGTGGGGCTGTGGGCTGAATTGTAGCTAGCTAAGGCACCACGAGACGCCTACTTGTGTCCATCAACATTATTACCTTACCTTACTTTGTGTGCCCTGCAATGGAGACATGGCACAACCTTGTTTTATCTTCAGTTATCCCATGTGACACTTTGGGTTGCTGTTTCTTTTGTGACCTCGGGCGTTTGGCGCCGGACTCTGCGCACAGTCCATGTGTATCAATCATGTTTCTTTTAATTTCGTTCCCCTTATTATTAGGACACTACAACTTAGTGTCTCCACTAGCTGGATCTGAAACACCTCCGACTTGACCCTAATGGGTGAGTGAACTTCCTTGTGTGCTTCTCTGGCTGCATTTATTTTAGTTGTTTTAATTCACTGTATGACAGACACGTCATCAAGCATGTTATGAACCAATAAGAGCATGAGCTTTGTATCAAATTCACGTTGCATGTCTTGTCATTATCTAGTGAATAATCTATTGATTTGTATTGATGAATCTGTCAATCTATTCTTTTGCAGGTTATGTTTTTTGAGTTACAGGTACCACACTTTCTTTGGGTGCTGTAAGGGTGGTCAATAGTATACTTTACCACAGACCACCACCACTTAAGTGTAGGTAGTTATTCTGGTCCTGATGAATTGCCGTCTAAATTGACTACAAGGCAAGAAACATGTCGACCATCTGACAGACGCTATTAACCAGCATCCTTGCAGTAGGTTATAGCGTTGGTTTGTCGTATTATTTTTAATTAGGGTTGGGGCCACGTTCATTAAAATATTTCTGAGTGGACCACCTCCCCTATTTTAGATTCTTCACACACACATCACTATCACTTACACCAATTTTAGGGCCCTCACTTGCACTTCAACAATCGGCTTCTGGAAAAAAGATCTCCGTCAGGAAGGCCCCTATTTGGGTGCCGATCGGGGATTGCAGCGCCGCCCCGATAAGGAGCAGACCCGATGATGAAGCATGATACCTAGCTGGCTGGGTGTGTGAGGGTCTTATTCCAACTAGGAGAAGTTTCTTCTCCCCTCATACACTCTAATATTTACTAGAGTTCACTCTACATCAACATAACCTGTGTATTAGGAACTGCATACCTTCTTTGTTAGTGATCTACCTTCTTCCCATGGGTATGATACCATTCTTGTGGTTGTCGAAACCTTTAGTATGATGACACATTATATACCCTTCAAAGGTACACCCACTGCTAAACAATTGTCCCAACTTTTCAATCAACATGTTATCCGCCTTCATGGAATTCCTAGGGTTCTCATTTCAGACAGGGGCTCCCAGTTCCTATCACGATTTTGGAAAGCTTACATCAAGGGCCTTAATATTGACCATCGGTATTCCACCAGTTTTCACCCAGAAACTGATGGTCAAACTGAACGCATTAACCAAGACTTAGAACAAAACCTCAGACTTTATTTGTTAGACGAGGAGGGTGACTGGCATGACCATTTATGGACTGCGCAGTATGCTCACAATAATGCTATAAATGTATCCACTGGCCACTCCCCTTTCTTTATAAACTCAGGCAGACATCCCAATTCTTATGCTAACTTTGATGAAGTTAATGTCCCTGCTGTTCAAGATATTGCCCGACAGTTAACTAAGATTCATCACTCAGTAACCCAGAATCTGTCGATCGCGAAGGATCTTTACAAACACTTCGCTGACCGAAAACGTAAAAAGGAACCTGAGCTTCATGTAGGAGACTTAGTCCGGTTGAGTACAAAAAATCTCAGACTTAAAGGTCCCCGTACATTTCAGCCTCGTTTTATGGGTCCTTATCCAATTGAGAAAGTCATAAATCCAGTCACTTATCAACTATCTCTTCCTAACACTACCAAAATTCATCCAGTCTTTCATGTTTCTCTCCTCAAACCAATTCAACCGGGGTTGCACAGGACCTCCCCTCCTGATCCTCTGATTGTTAATGGTGAGGCAGAGTATGAAGTTAAACGAATTTTAGATTCAAAACTCCTACGTAATGAACTTTTCTACCTCATTGATTGGCAGGGTTATGGACTTGATGAACGTTGCTGGGAAAAGAGTACTAATGTCCATGCCCCTCGATTAATTAGAGCTTTTCATGCACAATTCCCTGCTAAACCACGATTGGAGGAAACCCCGTTGGGAGGGGGTACTGTCAGGACTCACGGGAGGTTTCCTTCTTTTAACGCAACGCTGGCTACCATCTCTCCCCTACTAAATTATCAAAAGTCAGTTCATCCCTCAAGCTGGAGTGCTTGTTGGCACCGATGAAACTCCAAGATGGCTGCCAACATGCACATACTGCAACAGCACACCGATGTTAGCAGTCTAGTCTTTCAAGCTTCAGAGCACCTGGTGAAGTGTGCTTCAACATTCCACTGCGCACTTCACTGAAGAAATAATTGGAAGAGCACCTGTTTTCCCCAGCGTCGTGGAAATCAGTTAGGGTCGTTGCGATAAAATCAGGGTTAGCTTTGTCGGAACTACATTCCCTCACTAATCAGGTTAGTGTTAAACTATGTAGCTAAAATAAAACATTCTGTGAGAAAAGGTTGTCGTGTCAGAGGTAAATTTCTATTTAAAAAGGAAACCAAGCCAGAATATATTTTCTTTCCTTGGAAAACTGGAACTACCTTTCAGTAATTGCTTTCCTTAGCTGAGAAGATTAAATAAAAAATCCAGAATCTGTCAGACCCAGGTGTGACCTTTCAACACAACCTGTCTTCTTTGACTGAAACTTGTTCACTTTTCAGAGAATTAATTAAAAGGTGAAAGTCAGGGTCAAAAGCCTGGCTTATTTCTTTCTCATGCCAGTGTTAAGTTTGAAGATAAATAAGTGAAGGCCCAGTTAAAGAACTCCAGTAATGTTCTATGACCAGAATAAATTAACTCTTCAGCAAACATTAAAACCCGGGGCAGAATAAATTGTGCTTCCAGCAAACATTAAAACTGAAGGCCTGAATAAAACGAATGCTTCCTTTTAACATTTAACCTAAGTTCTGAAGCATTGTTTAAAAACTAACCAAAGACAGAAAACCAGTCATCTACTTCAGAAACCCCAGTTCAAGGCCCACTCCAGTCTCTTAACAGTGAGTTAATAGAAAGAAAGAGAAACCCAAATAATACGTAAATTAGGAATACAGAAATAAATACTTACCTTATCTTTCTTACATTAAGGATCAAGTGCAGATTGTACCTGAGAACGAAAAGAAAAGAGATTTGAGTGAAGACTTCTCATACAACCAAGCAAACAATACATGAGAAGTAGAAGAGAAGTAAGCTTCAGTAAACATTCTGGTAAGATAAGTTATATATACACCATAGAAAAATCAGTAAGTTAAAAGGCACAGTAAATAAAGGTTTTTACATGTTAATGTTGCAGTCCTGTAAGAAGAAGAAGACGTAGCTGAACAGGCAGAATATTGGAGCAATCTCTTCTCTGTCCCAACCCCTTTTCCCCCCTTAGAACTTACCTGCAATGGAATACTAAAAGACCTAGCAGGGTTGGTTCTGAGAAGGGTATTGGGATCTAGTGTCCTTCTGCTCCTGTGTGGTTCAGACAGCAATAAGTATTTAGACCCTGACACACTTACAGAATTAGTCTCCAATGTGCAAACGCCTCTTTGTTGTTCAATAATTCCCTGTTATAAATTGTATAGTCCTTCTTGGCCTCAGCCAACGTTCTGGAATGATAAGCTACTGGATGTTCCTCCCGAATGTCATTATCTCACTGAGAAAGAACAGCACCAATGGCAAATGAAGAGTCATCGGTGTTCAGAATGTGAGGAAGTAATTGATTTGAATGGCAGAGGATCGTGCTGAAGTGAACTAGGTTTTAAGAGTTTGAAAGGCTTGTTCTTTTTTGTCTCCCCAACATAATTTCACTCCCGTTCTGGTGTGTTGCACTGTAGGTTGAATGACAAGAGAGAAATTCTGAATGAATTGACTGTAAAAGTTGGCGAAACCAAGGAATTGCTGGACATCCTTCATAATCTTGGACGTGGGCAATTCCAGAACTGCTGTCACCTTCAACGGATCTCTATTAAGACCTTCGCCGAAGATCTCAAATTGCCAGAAGGTTATACTGGGTACCGCAAAAAGATACTTTTCTAATTTTTCCTATATTGGGTCCTTTTATAGTGGGACAGAACTTCACATACTTATTAACAATGTGTCAACAAGGATTCCACCATGAATTCATTGATTCAGTCTCCAAGATACTGTTGATGAAGTGTTGGAGGGCAGTGCGTGCATTGAAAAGGCCAAACTGTATGACTACATTTCAAAGTGGCCATAACAATAATTTAATGTTGTCTTCCATTCATCATCTTCACATATTCTAAGTTACATGCTCCGTGTGGAGCTAGCTTTGACACAATCTTTGCAGTCTTTCCTAAATACAACAATACATATATAAGAGGAAATGGGCATCAATGTCTGACTGTGATAGCGCTCACTCCCGGTAATCAATCAATGGGCAGAATTCATAATTTGCTTTTGCCATGAAGAATACGGGTGGTCTTGATTACCCTGCGTGAGTTTGACTAGACCTATATGGGCTGATGGGGTGCCATATCATTTTCTGAAGATTGTGATGAATAGAAAATAAACTGACCCCAATCTCTTATGCTCATGCTTTGGTTCAAAATTGAAGGTGTGACCCACATAGGTTTTACTTACTCAAATAGGACAAAAAAAGTAAAATTCTCTATGCCTGTATTGAATTATGTGAGTTTAGCAAAAAAGTGTAACTGACATTGAGCCATGAAATTCTCAAATTGATGGAGGTCACCACTGAATTTGTCCAAATCCAAAAAGCTGCTAGATGAAATTGTGTACTCAACTTGTGTTTCTGACGAACCATTACTTTTGGAAACCGTGCTAGTATTAGGAGCTGGATTTAATGTTTCCAAATATATGTATCCAACGAGGATAAAAACCCTGGCAAAATCTGATTTATAAGAGTGAGTACAAATGCTTGTTCCTTGCTAGCTTTTTTTTAAATTCCTTGTGAATCTTGGCAATGGCACTTGCCATCACTTGAATGGGGTTCCTGACAGGTCCATTTAGATGGTTGCAAACTGTCAGGTTCTGAGTTTGTGAACACGCCAAAAACCTATGCTATGCTGCCCTGAGTCTCCATGCCGAGAGTAAAACATAACTTGCTGTTGGCTACAGAACTGTGGCAAAAACAGGAAAGGGGTAAGTGAGAGAGATGTACACATCGGACAGGACTCTCTTTTGGAACTTCAGTGATTCTCTCAGGGGGCAGTAACTTACAGACAGTTGTTGATGGAGTTTGCAGAGTTGGCATAGCAGTACAACAGGAATGGATTGGTAAGCATAATACAAATAGATAGGAATGCCACAATCACAAATGTCCAAACAATAGTTTTACCAGACCCAACAGTAGATGTGACTCTAACAAGCATGAGCCGACATAGAAAACGACCTGACAGCTCCAGTACTCTGTTAACAACAGAACGCTCCAACTGTGAGGAGTAAATTAGGAAAAACAAAGTACCGCCCTCATAGGTCATATATAGGGCTCTGCCACCAATGATCTGGAATTCACCTCAGACTCCAAAAGTGAGTAGTGCAGGGGTCTGAAGTTAGCGGCTTAGTCTTCAGAATCATCTACGTTTAAAGAAAGTTCTAAATCGGCACAAATGCAAGGATCTGCTCATGTACTTTTGTGACTTTTTTTTAAGAACTGGATCCTTAATTTATTTTCAAGTTGCCCATAATGGTTTTACACGGATTCTCCATTATTAATCTTTTTTTTCTTTAATATTGGCATGCATCAACCATGTTTTACTAAATGATGCCTTTGAGAAATGATGTTTAAAGTTGCACAATAGTTTAGCAAACCTTTTTTTGTCAAGCGTCTGTTTTTTTCCATGTCCCTTTATTTCGAAAGCAAACCATCACCAATTTTTCTTTCATGCTTACGCATGTATTTGCATATAATCAGGGAGCATTCTGGGAGCTTTATAAATACAACTGTACTGCATGTGTTTATTTTTCCATATAAACTATGTTGACTACAACCATCCTGCTCCAGAACACAAGTACTACTCTGCAATCCTAAATCATGTGTAACATATCACCTCTTTCAGATTTGCACCTTGAGCATGTCGCTGATGTAGTGGGAAATATTTTTTGTATAATAGCTGCTGTATAACACGCCCCATGCAGGAACTTAAAAACAAAAAGGTGAAATCTGGAATTGCTCAATGCTTTTTTTTATATAGGTCATGGGCGGGTTCCAGTCAGCATCCGTGAGCTGTATTTTGCAGTTTCAATTCCATTTGGTCCTAGCATTCAATGCCCAATTTGGGCAATTTCTAAAGGTTGCTTTATACACTGCTCGACCGCCCCGTGGTAATGATACAAGTTCCAACGATGTACTAGATCGGAGTGATCTCCCCAGAAATCCCTCCCAGGTGTCACATACCACTGTCATTAGAATAGCATACTTTTGTTCTCTTGTGTTCCCGAAGCCTGACACATTACCTGCATTCTCCGGATTCTAATTCCGCGTCTGCTGCCTGTCTCCCTCCCGCCGCCGCCATTCCAACGCGGCCGCTGTTCGGAGGGGGACCACATCCCCCAGCATTCCCAGCGGCGGAAGAGGAAGCCGCTTCCTGTAGTCTCGTGCCTGGAGGCGCATAAATAACAGCTGGGCAATCGGCAGAGCGGGCGACTTTTGTTCTCTTGTGTTCCCGAAGCCTGACACCTTACCTGTATTCTCTGGATTCGAATTCCGCGTCTGCTGTCTGTCTCCCTCCCGCCGCCGCCATTCCAACGCGGCCGCTGTTCGGAGGGGGACCACATACCCCAGCATTCCCAGCGGCGGAAGAGGAAGCCGCTTCCTGTAGTCTCGCGCCTGGAGGCGCATAAATAACAGCTGGGCAATCGGCAGAGCAGGCGACTTTTGTTCTCTTGTGTTCCCGAAGCCTGACACCTTACCTGCGTTCTCCGGATTCTAATTCCGCGTCTGCTGCCTGTCTCCCTCCCGCCGCCGCCATTCCAACGCGGCCGCTGTTCGGAGGGGGACCACATCCCCCAGCATTCCCAGCGGCGGAAGAGGAAGCCGCTTCCTGTAGTCTCGCGCCTGGAGGCGCATAAATAACAGCTGGGCTACCGCCTCGCGGATCCGCGCCGGGCTAAGCCCGGGCAAAGGGCGGGCCCTCTGTGGCCCTCAGAGGCACGAGGAGGCTGGGCTGGGCCCTCCTTTTTCTTCTCTCTGGTTCCGTGACTGTTTGTGATTGACGATCTATCCGAGAAACACAAACAGTAAGCTGATTCGCTTGAGACTTCTCATTAATTGTTGGCTGTGATTATTTACCCTTCTAATTATCTGCTGACTGTTGATTTGTATAGTGATTTGTGTACAGATTGACTGTAGTATCCAATATGACTCTCCCCGTTTCCAAAGTGTCATCGCTAGCGGGAGGAGCGTCCAATCGAGGGACATTAGATAATTTCGTGATTAGGGTACCTACTGGATTTGACAGGGATATTGCTCTCGACGAGCGGCGGGCTGAGAGACGTCGCTCTGTCGAAGCGGCAAAATATAAATCTACATCTCTGCTTTCTTCACAGCTAGCCATTTCTTCGCAACCTAGTACGCCTTGTGAAGCCGACACTTGCGATGTATCTTTCATTGATAACACACCTCTACTCTTCCGAGACACCACCCCTCCTTTTGACCTAAATAAAGATTCAATCACTAATCTATCTTCTTCCTTATCTGACGCAATATTTGAGTCAGATGCCTTAGTAGATGCATCCATACAGGTGGTGAAGAAAACCGTTGGTTCCCCTAAGACTCCTAAGACCTTAGGTCACAGGTTTCCAAACTTTTCATGCTGGTGACACACTTTTTTGACATTCCTGCTTTAGTGACACGGTAATGCGAGCGAGCGTAGCGAGTGAGCCGGAATCACCACAGAGGTGTTCGGGGGGTTTAAAAAATAGTGGGCAAATGGTGCATTTTCAATCAAATTGGAGAAAGCAAGAAGGTTTAATAAAGCAATTGTGAATCTGTTTTTAACAAAGACAGTGACTGGCAAAACAGGGAGTAAGGTTAGGTTTGTGCCTGAAACAAGAATATAATCATGCACACATCGACACATGCCCCAGGGATTTACAGCACAAAAAGGGCACCCCCACAGCATATGGAGTGTTGGTTTTGGCAAACGTTTCTTCCTTCTTAAATACTAAAAAGAAACATGTGAATCAAATTAGAATAATTCCCAGTTAAAAAAAACAAGGCAGTACATTAGATCAACTGTCGGTTGGGTTGTGGAGTTTTTGTTTCGCCACGTTATCAAAAGAAAACCTATTTCCTGTATTGGGCCAAATATTAAGTTGCTGGTGAGCTATTATATAATAATCAACTTTAAGCATGTTGGCCTTGTTTGTCATATTCTGTCCTTTGTTTTTAGGTCCCGTCTAGGCTGCGCATGTGCTGTCTCGAACAGCATGTTTTCAATCTGTGGGCTTCAGCCCGCCCATTGCCTTACCACTTGTTTGCTCCATCGTGCTCTCATATCCGTCGTTCCCGTTAGTCCATAGCATAAAAGCGTCATGCTTCTTCCTGTGTTTGACCCTCCCCCTGAACATGGACCAAGTGCTTGCGTCCATCCACTACTCCCGTTATAGGAGCTACTATTTTCTTTGTCTTTGAGCACTCCACACGAGTGCTGGTGTTTTCACTCACTCCATCTCCTCCCACCCGCCCCAACCCTGTTGATTCGTTTTCTTTGTAGATCGGCTTTATTATTCACCTCACTCACCGAGCCAGCAAAATGATAAGTGATGTGTACTTACCCCTTTGAGCTCATCCACTTACGCACAGATCAAGAAAATAAATGGCCTTCCTGCTAGTTAGGAGCTTGGGCCTCAGTTTTCTAAATGCACCTGTTTTAACTAGCATATTAATAATTTCCTAAACACCGCTTCATGGTTCGTTGTAAAGGAAATGTACTATGTACCTATCTACTAACTTACACTGCAAAGATCTCTTGCCCTCGCTTTTCAGTATTAGGGCACACAGGTGAACTAGCAATAGCTGCTACATAGCGTCAAGAGATGCACATGCATCTCTTGGCACTATGTAGTAGACCGGGCACAAGTTGAGGGTAGACTGAGTCTATCCACTCTTTTCACAGGGTGATCGCAGTCTACCCTGCTATGAGATTGGGCCCCACAGAAATATGGTAAACTTGTCTTGGTTCAATTTTTAGACACCGGGACACATTCAACAGTGCCTGCACATTGTTTGCTTTTGTTCCAAGCAGCAATGTACAGACGGGGAAGGGGCATATCAGATTCCAGCTGGGCCTATAACAAAGGTCGAAGTTAAGGGGCCATCAGGTCTCCTTTTCTTGGAGTATCCAGGCTGGGAGCTATCAGGAGCCTCACATCTAAATGAAATGGAGGAGAAACAAAGGCACATAGCTTATCACATCACATCACACAAGAGGCAGGCATGCTTTTGACTTTGTTCAGTCCTTTTATATAAGAGATATGCATGTGTGTAGGAATGTCAGATTTGTTAGTCTGTCCCAGTATTTACACAAACAATTTAAATGCCACTATTTTGTTTTGTTTCTTTTACAGCGCTATAGTGCTACTAATCCCATTGTAGTGTCAGAGTGCTTTATACATACACATTATACATTGACAATAAATGATGTGTGTAAATCAAGGGAGTGTTACATAAGATGGGGAGAGTTACAAGGTGTAGGAGCCACATGTCCTTCTTGGCTCACTGTGCTATATTAGAAGAATTACAATGTATGAACTGCAAGTAACAAAAGGATCTCTGTGTTCAAAGCGCTAACTCACTTGCCCATTTACATACAGTAAAAATCTGTCATCTGCGCGTTACATAATGTGCTTTCCAGGAGACCTATTAACCCTCAATGCTACTTTGATCCAAAACTGGGACTAGACAAAACACAAACCTCTCCAGCAAATAGTTATTTTACCATTATTATTATTCCCTGAGCTTTACTGAGCACACAAAGATCTCTGCCACAGGTGCCTTAACCCCATGATATTTTAAAATACAGACTTTGCAACCAGTTGAGTAGAACAGATTTACTGCCACATTTCTCCTTGTTGCCAGTTTCTTTGTGGCAGGATTTAAAAAAATAAATACATGTTAAGGCCCTGATTTTGCATCGGGGTTGCATAATTTTTTTGCATAACCCCGAAGCGAAATCTAATTTGTTAAATATTGTAATGAGCTCAAATGTACTTACAATAGACCTGCTAAACAAACATATAACTTTCATGTTTGGTTTCTTGTGCTACTGGCAGTGACTAATATTGATTTTTAGTTTTTGTTTTCAGGGGCAGTCATTAAAGCTGTGAGATAATTGAGAGGATTTGTTAAATAATTGATAGTTGTCATTTTGCTTTGTCGGGTTATTACCTGGTAAAAGTAATACAGTTGTTCAACTCATCGTTCAGTGGGAAAAGCCTGTGGTTTTAGTTCAGCTTTTTGTATACAGCCGGGTGCAGGGGGGAGAGTATTGCCTGAAACAGCTTGAAGCAGTAACTGCTAAAGAGCAGTGAACATGTTGCATTAGCCGTGCGTTAGGGATTGTTTAATGACATGTCTTAACCAAAAGGGTTGGGGTGTTGGGTGTGTGTAAGTGAGAGAGGGACATGGAATAAGGTAGAAAAGGGCTGGTAAAAATGGCCCCATGGCCTGCGACCTCTTATTTAATTATCCTGATCAGGCCCGGCTCCAGGAATTTTTATTTGGGTGGGCCAAGGGTGCATTTGGGGGGGCCACTGCGGGATCGATTTGTCGCATATATGTCTAGGCAGGCCTGCTTCAGTGCCCTCCTTTATCTCTTCTTAGTCTTACAAGGCCCAGTAAAACGCACTCTTTTCCAAATCTCTTTCTAAATATTATCACTCTCAAAAAGTGTTTTTTCTATGAAATGTTCCTTTGATGGGAAAAGGAGGTTCCTGAGGTGGTAGTATCAGGCAACTGACACTACTCGGGCTCCCTCTGAGCGAGCCTTCAGGGAGAATCCCTCTTCATTACTACCTCCACCTGACCCCGGACTCTGCAACGCACTCCCTTACAGGCTTGATTATCCACTACTCCTCTCCAGTGCACCTTATCTCACAGCTGACCTTGGGCCCTAGCCCCATATCAGGCACCATCGGGCTCCACTTTCATTTTTCCCGGTAAAAACAATAGTAAAATCACCTTCAAACTTAAAACATTGAATAAAGCAGTAAATATAATTAGCACGCACTTTAAAGTATGTTCCACAGTAGCCTGTATGACCAGACTGCTAATTAAACAAAAACAGAAAGGCCATGACAGGGCCGGGTTTAGCGCTGATGCGAAAGTCTTTTTTGGCGCCACACTAATAACCCCTTTCTCCGTAAATACCTTTACTACCACCTTCCAACAGTGCCCCTCATCCCTCCATGGCCCCCCTATTGACCTCTTCCTCGGATTCCCTCACTGCCACACTCCACAAGTGCCCCTGATCTCCCCATAGCCCCTCCCCCTCGTGACCTCCTCCTCGGATTCCCTCACTGTCACCCTCCACCAGTGCCCCTCATCTCTCTGTAGCCCCTCCCCCTCATGACCTCCTCCTCAGACTCCCTCTCTACCACCCTCCACCAGTGCTCCTCGTCTCTCCCTAGCTCCCCCCCTCCACCCCATGACCTCTTCCTCGGATTCCCTCACTGCCGCCCTCCAACAGTGCCCCTCATTGCTCCATAGCCCCTCCCACCACCACCTCCTCCTCAGATTCCCTCGCTGCCACCCTCCAACAGTGCCCCTCATCTTTACGTAGCCCCTCTCTCATATGCATTTCATTTGTTGTACAGCGCTACTCATGTCAGTGTAGTGTGTGTCAGTACTTTACACCACGCACACATTATACAGAGACAATGAGTCATACAAGTATGTAAATCAGTCTACAGGGAATGTCACATAAGCAATGAGGATTACAAGGTGTATGAATCACGTCATCCATACTGGTGGGCAATATATTTTAAGAGGGTTTGGTCTGGGGAAACAACTTTAGGATTTAAAGAGTATTACATGGGGGTCAGCTTTACTGATAAAAATGTATATCTGCCCAAACATACTCATTTCAGCAACATTAGAATAATGAAAGACTGAGGAAGTTCTAACTACATCACAAAACAAAAATAAGCGAAGTTCTAACTACACCATTCATGTTTGTATGCAGCTCTTTGGTGACAGTTCATTGGTCACTGTCCTATGTTAGGATTGTAACTTCTGAACTGCAAGTAGCACAAGGATCTCTGTGACAAAGGCAGTAACCCACTGAGCTATCCACATAAAACACAGTTCATCTGCATTTAAAAACTACGGACAGACAAACGATTGCCCTCCAGCGGATCATTAATCACCAGCGTTATCTGGGCATGTTGTGTTGTCTTATTTTATCCTGCATCGGTCATGATAATGATAAAAAAATTGTTTAAATGAAGCACGCACAAAGTATGTGTCCTGCTGGTCCTGTGCACATTTTAAATCGAAAAACAAATAGTGACAAATTCTCCTACCTACTTTATTAGTCAAACTGTGTCACAGCCTGGTGTGATAAACTGCTGCAGGGGTCGGGAAAGGTGACAGGAATAAACAAACTTCTTTTCTCCTGCACTGCATAGAAAAGGAAATATCCACGCAGCAGGACAGTCGGCAAAGGTTACCGGTGCCAAACAAAGGATTTGTCCCTTTCGCCATGTGGAGATGGAGGGGTGAAAAAAAAACAAAGCCTCGTTAATGGTCTTGTAAAGACCTGTGAAGTACCCGGGTGCGGCTGCGATAATCTCAAAGCTGTCTGTGTGTGTGGGAAGCTGTCTCAGCCTGGGCGCGCGCACACACAGACAGCTCTTTGAGCTCAATTCCGTTGCGCCCCTGCCTTCAAGCCCTCACTGCGAGGGCCAAGGCTCCTGTTGCGCGACACACCCACGAAGGTCAGGCGACACAGTAACGTGTCGCGACACATACTTTGGAAAGCTCTGCCTTAGGTCTTCAAGGCCCACCACCAAAAAAAAGGAAAAAGAGGGGAAGTGGCCCAAAGAGAGACAAGGTTAAATTAATCAAGCCTGCTAAGTCTAAAACTTCCTCATCTAAAACATCTTTATCATCTCCTAGGGCTATTTCTTCATATCCCCCAGTGGTTGAAATCCCAGATATCCATCTACTGGAAAATATTGAGAAAATAATTAGATCTTTCATTCTACCAATATCAGAAAGACTAAAAACAATTGTTTCCCACTTGGGGAACTTAGAACAAACAATTAGGGAGATTAAAGAGGAAATTAGGGATCGATCAAAGTTTGTACCAACGTCTTCATTAACTACATCGGATTTAAATATTACCGACCAAAAAGGAGTGAACTCAACGATTCAAACAGTATCGAAGTCTAATAATTCAAACTCCCGTCCAAAATCTTCCTTAAGTGTGACATTTAGAGAAAAAGGGGTGGAGGTGGGTGAGAAAACATATCTCCAACAAATATCTCAAAATCGAACTGATATTGAAGATCCCGTAAGGACTTCTGTTCTTCCAATCCATAATGTGGATCTGCCTCCGGAGGCAGTGCCTCTCGTGGTGGTCCTTACGGGAGTTCCTCCCCTAAAGGCCGATAAAAAAGAAGATCATGGTCAGCTAAAAAATAAGGTTATATTCTGGCTTAGACAAAACCGCCCACTTCCCCCAGATATAAATGGAGAAATCCTACATGTTAGGCGTCTTCCTTGGCTGGGTCACAGGAAAAAAGATATTATGGGGGATATTATAATAATTAATTTTCGAGATAAAAGGGCAGTCAGATTTATCCTAAATTGGTTTCCCTTGAACTCCTCCAACACTATCAAACCTTTTGTTCTGCCCTATTTTTATCCCAGAGTAGCCCCGATAAAAGAGACTAATTTAAATTTATTATCTCACCAGCAGGATGATTGCATCAGACCTTTAATTCAACCTCAGGATGGTTACTCTAGGCCCCCATCTAATTATCAAGTTGACCATGACATCTGCTCATCTCAACATCTGGAGGATTATCCCAGCTCTTTTCGCTTAGGGAAGAGGAATTATTACAATTCCTCACGTCGCCATCAGAGCGACATTTGTGGGTTTTCACTGCAAAATCAGAATCAGAATCATTGTTCTGGATCACAATTTCGCTCTCACGTAGTTTCTTCTGTCCCTTCAACTCAACACCAGAATCATTACCCAAGGTTTCCATTTCAGCATCAGGAACGTCCTTTCAGGTTTCGTCCCACAACTCAGGACTATACTAGCTTTGTACCCTTCCATCAAGATGATCAACTCTTTCTCCTTCATAACCGCTATGCACCATTTTTAGGTTTGGAAGGTGTGGATTGACTTAACTTCCGGGGAATAAAAGAAGAACCAGTTGATAGTCCTCTAAAGGTTTCTTTTACATGTATAGAAGTAAATTCTAAAAAAATCCCGCATCCTTCATATGCTCTTAACCCAAGATCGAAGCAGTCTCAGCTTATATCTACTGACTTATTAGTCAAGACTACAGACCTAAACCAGGTCGACTCGACCTCGGTTTTAGAGCTAGATTCAAATTCTAATCCCATGACTGAATCAGCGCTGGACGTGCAGAAATGTATAGGAGAGAAGAGTAATCTTCGAATTGAACTACTATTTTGGAATATAGTAGGCCAGCGATCGAAGGTTGGGAACGATATATGGAGGGAATTTAGTTCCATATTCGACATCATAGCACTCCAAGAGACCTGGACCATTGATGTGGTACATATGGAAGGTTTTAAAACTTATTTCACTCCTGCTTTACCCTCTTCCTCAGGTAGACCTAAAGGAGGTTTAACAATCTACGTTTCAAACCTCCTCAACCTAAAGGAAGTAGTCGCCATAAATTTAGATTTAAATTTTCAGATTCTTAAACTGATTTTAAATAACTGTGGTAAATATTTTGTTACCGGTACTATTTTTTATGCGGTAAAGTCTTAGTGAGAATAACTCAGTAAAAATAAGAGGCAGAATCCGTGGTATTAGAGGTTTTAAAAGGCTTTATTCCTATACAAAGGAATACAATTCGAATTGTGGGCCTTCTATTCCATCACCACGAAAGTTCAGGAAGGAAGGGACATATATTATTGACAGATAAGCAGTTTTATAGAAAATGCATTACAGTGAAACAGATGCAAGAGGCGTAACAGCTGATAATACAGATAAACTGTGCATACGTAACTAATAGAGGCGTATACATGGGTGTAACTAAAATACGTCATTAAACATGATGTCACAAGTGGGTGGATCCACAGAAGAATCCTGCAATGTCAGCAGAAATATTTGGCAGAGATGCGCGCGCAGCCGCATGACGTGTGATTGACGTGCAACTAGAGGGTGAAGGGGACTTGACATTTAGCTCTACATGTGGAGACAGAAGTCTGGGGTTATGTCAACCTAATCCCAAATCATATCTAATATCCTATGTTTAAAGAACTGTGTTATCCAAAAGGAAAGGTCTCTAGGATAGAATCTATTCTATACTGACCGTTAGTGCGTGTACAAGCGTCTAAGTGTCTACATGAGATGCGAGGGGGTAGGAATATTCCATGGTAACGGGGCTATGAATTACTTGCATGAGGACAACGAGGCCTGGCCCCTTTGCACGGTAGCTGGAGGAATGTTTACCTAAACTGCTAGACAGGAATGCATCGGATGGGGAGCGGAGTAGATAATCTTGAAGGTGAAATACAGTTTTTGGCAGGCGACAGGCTGGATCAGGCACCGTTAGCCGCGCAGGGAGTAGGACAAAGTTCATGGATACAGATGCAGGCTCAGACTGGAGCTTTCAGAGGCAGAAGACAGGAAAAGGCTTGATGACAGAATTCAGGGCCTACTCGCCTGAATCTGTAAAATGTGGAAAGTGAACCGCATAAAGTCGGTGGCCTTTCATACTTAGGAATGGAATATCTGACCCATTCATGGCGGATCTGAAAGAGGACATGTTGACGGTGGACGCACATATATTTGCGTCTTCAAAACTGGAGTAGGAGGGAACATACATGTACTTATAGCATGTACATGGAGCCGTTGGGGTCTACGATAGGGGACATAACTGATCACAAAATTCATATTTCCTCATTCCCTCCTTGTCCCCTACGGACCCTCAGGAGATATCGATCTTCATCAATCCATCGATCTGTTCATATAGCATCATTTGTTCTTCTTTCTTCTTCCGGGATCTTGAACGAAAACTTGGATGTGGGATACACGATGTGGCACACAGACCACAAATCGCTGGCCCACATTGTAGACATAAACAGCAACTGAATAGTATAAGAAAGCCAATACCCAGGAAGGATAGGATTCTCCATCCCCAGGCTGACAACACGCCCCAGAACCAACCGGACCAAGTCCAGGTGCCTGGACTCTGGTGTATCTGGCTTATAATCTTATGAAGGCGGGTTATGGCTTTATATACTGACGGCGAATTTTCTGGTATGAAAATGCAACAACTTGATCCGATGACCCTACAAGCTCCGCCCCTATCAGCCAGGATGACGTCAAGGACAAGACGATTTTGAAGCACAACAATCCGCATAGCAGACTGCTCTTCTGTTAAATTGCCTAAAGCGGAAATAGTTTCGTTCACTACTGCTTCAAGGGTTCTGGTTAATCTACGTATCAGCTTACTATTAGTGACTGTACCTATATAGGGAAAGAATCCTTTATTGAAATCTGTGTATTTTTCCCATGCTGTTTCAGTGTAATCGACAATTGGGAGATCTCTCTGTTGTCTATTGTGTACTAAATGGGTATTTCTATGATAATCAGGAGGAGCTAGGAAAACAGGTGGCAGAAGGAATGCTATGTAACAAGTACCATCCCAATCTAGAGGTAGACATATATATGCGGTCTGGCCACATATGAAGTAGGAATGATGGGAAGCTCTAAATGTAGACTTGCCTTGATCACTGAATTTTATTACAGTGTTGCATTTACTATGGCCCATGTGTATGGAACCATTCTTTCTTATACATAATTCCCCTTTTACTGGGAATACTGACATGGCGGGCAAGATTGGTGTAGCTTCAGATTCAACGTTCAGGATCATGAGGTTAAGTGTAAAATTACCTAATCCATATACTTCATTTTCTAGATCAGTTCCTGTTCTTTTGGGGAGTCCCTCCTTGTTAGGGTAGCAGACTTTAAGTAAAACTAGGTTCAGGTTTCCCCAAACCCAGTTGTCTTGAGAAACTGCGGAATTTGAATCTAGGGAATTAATCAGACTAAACCATGCTCCACAGGAGCCATTGTGTGTGAACGGATATGGAAAGAGGGGCAAAACTCCCTTATAGTTTTGATAGGGAGGGAGTCGGCCACATATCCAACAATTTGTGGCATTGCTGGTCTGATGGGAATGATGTAACATACTAATGAATGTGTTGTTGCGCAGCGCAAATCTATATGACAACTCATGCGGAGGTAATTCGCTAAAAGAATGTTCTGCAGTTATGTTGTAAGCACGCTTAAGAATAGGGTAATACATATGCAATAGTATGCTAAAAATAATGCTCAGAAGACTTAGAAAAAACAAAATTAATAATGTTACTGTGCAGTGACTACGAAGTGATTTACAATACGCATGCTTTTTTCAGCTGCATCTTGTTGATTTCTTTCTCTATTCCAGTCTAGAGGATACATGTCAGAGACAAATTCAACCGATTCACCTTGGAGAGGACTTAAACAATCAAATTGTCTGACTTACTAGACCTCAATTTTAGTTTGTAAAGTTCTGGTTTTGTTAATTCAGCCAAGGGGAGCTTTGAGTCTGTCTGTGAGGGAATACAGTGTTGGGTATTCACACTGGATGGTAGTCCATAAAATTTCTTGATATGACTCGAGTGCAACCACCCTTTGCGACCCTCAATCTTCACGGCCGTCCTTGTAGTCAGTAGAACCAACTTAGGCGACTTCCACCTAGGATCCAGTTGGGTCTTCCGGTCGAAATTCCTGACCAAAACCAGGTCACCAGGAACCACGTCATGGGGCTTCACCTCAGTATTATCGGGAAAAGCTGCGGTTACCAGTGAACGACAAGATTGTAGTGCAGACATCAAGGAAGCCAGGTAATCTGTCAGCATATTACAGTCAACATCAGTGATTTTGCGAGGTATAGGCGTCCCCCACATATTTGGTGGTCTACCGAAGATCACCTCGTACGGGGATAGCCCAGTTCGAGAATGTGCTACCATTCTCATGTAAAAGAGCGCAACTGGTAAGGCTACTATCCAGTCGACACCTTTTTCCCTACATATTTTGGACAATCTAATTTTCAGAGTTTGATTATGGCGTTCCACGAGACCTGCGGCCTCGGGATGCCGGACACAGTGGAATTTCCATTGGTAGCCTAACAAAAGGGAAACGTGTTTCATTAGTTCGGATGAGAACGGCTGGCCGTTATCTGAGTAGACAACACGTGGTAAACCGTATCGTGGGAAGAATTCTCGAACTAACTGTTTGGCAGTAGTCGGAGCAGTGTAATCTGAAACCGGGTATGCTTCTGTCCAACGGGAAAGAGCACAGACAACTACGAGAACATATTTGAATCCTCGACATCGTTCCATCTGGATATAATCCATCTGGAGGACTTCAAAAGCATGATCGGGAGGTTGAAATCCACCCTGCTCTACGGGGATGCTTTTACCTGGATTAAACTGACAACATATCATACAGGTACGAACTTTTTGTTTAGCTGCTGCTCGCAAGTGTTTGTTGAACCAAATGTGTTGAATGCTGTCTAGCATAGCTTTTTCTCCTAGGTGTGCTGGACTATGTATTGTGTTAATGATGACTTGAACCATAGAGTCGGGAAGAAACCATATAGATTTTTCCTTCGTCATCCATCCTTGATCCATTTGGATCCCTCCTAATTCAGTCCATTTCTTTATTTCTTCTGGTGTAGCATGTGTCTGTATGTCAATTACATCAAGGGCGGGATCCTTAACTGTCATGCAATGTGTTAGTGTCTGAACTATTGTCTTTGTCATGTCAGTTGTGAGAGTCTGATTCTGAGCAGTCTGTTTAGCTGTTCTGTCAGCTAGGTCATTACCCTGAGAAATGATATCGGTAACTTTTGTATGGGCTTTGCATTTCATAATCGATATTGCAGTAGGTAGATGAATTGCGTCTAATAGGGCTTGAATGAGGGGTCCGTGTTGGATGTGGGCACCGTGAGAAGTTAAATAACCTCTCTCTCGCCACAGTACGCCGAAGTCATGGACGACTCCGAATGCATAACGTGAATCTGTGTATATGTTGACTTTCTTATTTTTGGCTTGAATACAGGCTTGTGTCAGAGCGATGAGCTCTGCTGCTTGAGCTGACAAAGTGTTAATACGATTTGTTTCAATGACTTCAGTGTCTGTTGTGACTGCGTAAGCGGCCACTAACTCTCCTGTACTTGTTCTCATACATGACCCATCTACATACAATGTCAAGTCTGGATCTGACAAAGGGATATCTGTCAAGTCTTGTCTGGGTTTCGTCGTGATAGTAATAATTTCGACACAATCATGTGCCAATGGATCTGTTCCGCCCACTGGTAACAGTGTGGCAGGATTTAACGTATTGCAACGTCTGATTTCTATGTGTGGCTGAAACAATGTCAGTTCGTAACCGGTGAGTCTCGCTATAGTCAAGTGTTGTGTTTGTGTGCGGTTCAAAAGAACCTCCACTGCATGTGGTACTTGTACTGTCCATTGATGTCCTAACACTATGGCATCGCTTTGTCTGATTGCTAAAGCTGTTGCTGCCACCGATTTCAGGCACGCAGGAAGAGCCTGAGCTACTGGATCTAATGTACTAGAGAAATAAGCACATGGTTTGTGTGATCCTGCTTGTTCCTGAGTGAGTACTGACAAGGCAGTACCTTCGCGTTCTGTAACAAAGAGTGTAAACTGTTTACTGTAACATGGTGTTGCTAAAACAGGTGCTTGGCATAAAGCTTTCTTTAAGCTTTCAAAGGCGTGTGTATGTTCTTGAGTCCAAGGGAGGACAGTCAATGTGGCTGCCTCCTGTGTTGTCAACTGGATGAGTGGTTTTGCTAGAAATGCATATTGAGGGATCCACTGCCTACAGTATGAAGTGAGGCCTATAAAAGCCCGCACCTCCTTTTGTGTCTTGGGTGGTGGCATGTTAGCGATTAACTGGATGCGGTCGAGTGTAAGCTGCCTTCCCTCCTTGGACAGCGAGTGTCCAAGGTAAACAACTCGCTGGACACAGAATTGCAGCTTAGAAGGGGACACCTTGTGTCCCTTGTCAGCCAAAAATTTTAAAACCGTCAGTGACGCTTTTTCACATTCAGGTTCGCTTCGAGCGGTGATCAGCAGATCATCGACATATTGAAGCAAGGCAGTGTTAACTGGCATGCGGATACTGTCAAGTTCTCGTTTCAGTGCTTGGCTATAGATGCTGGGGCTTTCTGTAAATCCTTGAGGTGCGCGTGTGAATTTAAAACTTCGTCCATTTAAACTGAACCCGAACAAGTATTGACTTTCCGGATCTATTGGGACGCTAAAGAAAGCATTCTTGAGATCGATTACAGTGAAGAACGTTGCTTCTGAGTCAATAGCTGTTAGTAATGAAGAGATATCTGGGACCACGGGGTATTGTGGTACAATACATTTATTTAATTCGCGCAGATCAATAACTAATCGATATACTGGTGGTGCTTTTGGATCCGTTCTTTTAAGAATCGGAATTATCAGGGAATTACATACATTGGAGTCTGTTTCGACAATCACTCCTTGTGCAATGAGCTCGTCAATAATTTGCAGTAAAGCCACAACAGCATCGGGTGGTAACTTGTATTGTCGCATTCGTGGTAGTATTACTCCTGTTTTTAGTGTGACACGATATGGTGTAATATTCATGCAACCAACATCAGTGGGGCCTTGTGCCCATAAATGTGTAGGTAAATTCTGCAGTCGGTGATCCATGTCTCTGGACATGTAGTGACCTTTAAAGTCACGTAAAAATAGTCGTACTCCTTCCGGAGAACAACATATTATAGCTCCTAGAGCTTTCAATGTTTTTATACCTAACAAGTTTTCTGGACATAATTTAGTAAGCAATAAATCTGTAGTATGTGTCAATGGACCAATCGTAAGTGGAAGAGGTTGTGTTACGTCATTTATTATAGGTTTTCCTGAGAATCCAAGGGAAATATTCTGTGAGCCTGAGAGGGGTGCCCCTGGAACTTCACTGCGTCTTATAGTTGTTCTGCTTGCCCCTGTATCAAGTAAAAACTTTCTGTCTTCCCCTAATAGTTCACTATGTACATAAGGTCCCTCTTGGTCTACAGGAACCTCAATAAGGGGTAAGCCAACTTCCCTCTCTAGACTATGTCATGTATATCGCTGATAATCGGGATAATCTGCTTGTGCATACTGATACATCTGTTGTGTTGTTGCTTGTGTTGCAGCCATAGGCTGCGCTTGTGGTGGTGCTATGGTCTGTTGTGGAGCTCCCTGTTGCGGAGCTAGTTGTTGCGGAGCTAACCTAGGTTGTGTATGCTGAGGGATTTGTTGTGTATTCTGATCCTGTCTAGGTGGACGTGGTCTCTCCTGAGTTCTACCTGTAGCAATATTATGTTTCAGGACTGGACAATCGTGTATATAATGACCTTGTTGTTTACAATAGTTACATGTCCCTTTCGTAGGACCTGCGGAATTACCCTTATGATGACCATCGGCTGGAACTGACTGAGCAACAAGCATTTTCATTTTTGTATCTTTCATACGTCTTTGTTCGTGTTCTTGCTCTTCTCTAATTCTATTGTGATGATATTGTAACATCTGTAACATCTGTGATGGGGTATTACCTTGCCAGGTACTTTCGAATTTCAATACTCTATTCTTGACTTGTAGCAGAGAATTTTCAACTAATTTTGTCACAAACAGATGCGGATATGACTCACTACTCGCTTTTATGCCACTATTTATACCAAAACATTTTTCAAATCGGGAATAGAAATCACTAGTGTCTTCATCTGGCTTTTGTTTACAGGCTGAGATTGCACCCCAGTCTTCCTTTTTCGTAGTTAATAAACGTGGCAGTACCTGCACTAATAGTCCTGCTAGTGCTGTAGTCTTTTCCACAAGCCCTGATCCTGCAGCTCGGGCCTTTTCTTCGTTTTCTAATGCTGTCCAATCTATCTTTTGGTCTCCCACCTCCCATTCCTTTTCTTTGAGTTTCTCATAAACACCGGCGGGTAATAGGACTTTTAATATTTTCATAATGTCGGGATAGGTATACTCTCCCATGAGTAACATGTCTTTTATTTCACGGTGGAAACCTGCTGGGTCCTTGTCATGGCTGGGTACTACTTTCTTCATTTCTAATAATTCTAGTTTAGTTATAGGCGTGTACACAAACACGCGTGTAAAGTTATTACCGTCACCTCTGATTGGGTGCACTTCGCGTAACGGGTTCTGTCTATCTATATGATACATTTTTCTTCCCATAATGGGAACTGGAACGTGTTCTGGGCATACGAAATTTAAATATTGATTTCGGGATTCTAGAATTTCTTTAATCAAATCAGTACTTGACCCTCTCCATATGTTCGTTAGTAGTTCTGTCAATATGTCAGGTAAGGGTCCTGGATCGGAGTGTTGGCTTTTATATAATATAAGGAGGTGTTGAATCATGTATATGCTAGCTAAGCGCTGTTCGTATGGGTCAAGATTCAGAAACGTGTGTGCAAGTACATCATCATTGTAGTCGCTGGGACTGTCAGCCCATTGTACTGCTGACCTAGCTAATTCTTGTTCGTCCATGGAATCGAGCACATGGTACCCTCTTCGATCTCGGAGTAATTTATCAACGGCTTGGAATAGGTGTTCGGGGGATTTTGTATTTAACATAGGATTTGGAAAATGTCTATTATATTCTGGACGTATTGGACGTATCGGGTCGTTAAAGTCTCTAGTATTATTATGGGGTCTTCCTCTACCTACATAAGCTATTGTTTCGACTTGTTCTGATTCTTGCTCCTCCTCCTCTTCTGATTCTACTCTGTCTGTTTCCCGTCTTTCTTTATGTATTCGTTCTACTTCCTTGCGGATCTTTCGACTCATGGCGATTATACACGCCTGTCTATCGTGTTTCTCTTCTGATATGTTCTGACCCCATTTGACAAGTCTTTGCATGGTATCGTGATCTGCCCCGGGCCTGTCTTGATTCCTAATTACACAATTTATGAAAAAACGTAGTAGTTGTCTTTGGACATCCACTTTCTGATATTCCATAGCTTCGTTAATACTTTCTGGACCTCGCCCTGTTTGGACAAAGCGATATATTTCGTCTAGGTGTTCACCCATTCCTGGTATTGTCATTAAATATAATGTAGCTCGTCTTATACGTAGTGATGATATGAGCAATTTATCCTGTCTACCTGGTACTGGGTCGTATCTACAATCCACAAGCTGTTCTTTAAACATGTCGGATGTCGCTAATTGGGGTGTACGTTGGAGTGCTAAATCTCTAAGGGTCTGTTTATTTCGCGGCGGGGTGGCAAACATGTCTGTCGTACCTCCGGTAGCACCGTCTGAGGTGCTAGGCACGAAAGGATTCGTTGGGCGTAGGATAGAGATTGTAGATGCAGGAAAAACTGCAGAAACGGACGGACCTGTGGGAACTTGTGTAGGAGTTTGTAGTTGCGGGGATACAGACGGATGCTCTTGGTGTTGAACACCATCGGCAAGCGGTATGGGCGGTATGGCATTAGCATACTCGGGAGCTACGTCATCTAAATAAGAGGAAAGGAAAACGTCCTTTGCTGTTTTGGGATGTGCTTTTATCGGGAGCAATGGAGGAGTTAAATCTTTTGGTATTTCCGGGGTAGCCTTAGGTAACCCTTCGGCCAAAAGAGGATACATACCATGCATAAGAGTGTTTCTTTGTCTATCTACTTGTTCTGAGTTTACTCGAGTACCTTCCTCAAGTAATAGATTTTCTCGAGTTTTATTTGAATTCTCTCTACCTTTCTCTTCCTGTCTGAGTGCTTTTTCTGTACGTCTATATGATTCTTTACGCCATAATTCAATGGCATCTTTCTGTGACTGTCTGGCTTTCTTTTTCCATAATTCTTCTTCTACTCTCATGATGCAATCTGCATCCCAGGTCCCAGCTGCGGGCCATCTCTGATTTTCTGACAAATCCTTGGTGTAGTCCACCCATAAATCAAGAAATAATACGGCATCTAGACCATGCTTATGATACATAAAGTACCCTGGAGTGTCCCTAGGTGGGATGGGAACAGCTTCTTCGAGTACCCCTTTTCTAGTTTTGATCTGTCTTAGTTTCGAAAAGAGCGGCATTTTTAGATCTGGTTACTTAATCTTAAACACACTTAATACAAATAAACGTAAATAATGAACAGTCATTCACACCACAATATATAGAACGTATTAAAACATTTAACGCTTAACATTTTTAACGAACAATGATAACCAATAGAAAACTAGTTACTGACATAATACTGACACTAGATAATACTTATTTATATGCAAGACATACTATATATACTGCTAAACAGTACAGATACACTGCTGAAACAGTGCAGACCGGATTTGTGTACCCAAACCCGTCTTGACCGGCACAGACTATGTGCACGTTAAATGCCTCCCCGGTAATGGTACTCACCGGGTAGCTCGGAACGGAAGGCCTCGGAACGGAACTGAAACTGGACTGGACTGGACTCGACTCGACTGGACTCGGAACTTCGGAACCTGGTGGGCCTCTGTATACCTCGGATCTTGCTCTCTCAGCTAGGCTCTGGTCGGGATACTTCGCACTTCTCACCGCCTCGTCTGGGTGTTGATCGCAGCCTCAGTCGCTCCCGCTTGGCCGGAGGGAGATACAGGAAATCCTGCAGGTACGCGTTTTTGTCCGTTCAGCTGTGGCAGGAGACCGGGCCTGCAACGCACCGCCGGCGCGTGAGATGAGAAAGTGTCCCTATTCGGGCGCCAATTTATGTGGTAAATATTTCGTTACCGGTACTATTTTTTCTGCGGTAAAGTCTTAGTGAGAATAACTCAGTAAAAATAAGAGGCAGAATCCGTGGTATTAGAGGTTTTAAAAGGCTTTATTCCTATACAAAGGAATACAATTCGAATTGTGGGCCTTCTATTCCATCACCACGAAAGTTCAGGAAGGAAGGGACATATATTATTGACAGATAAGCAGTTTTATAGAAAATGCATTACAGTGAAACAGATGCAAGAGGCGTAACAGCTGATAATACAGATAAACTGTGCATACGTAACTAATAGAGGCGTATACATGGGTGTAACTAAAATACGTCATTAAACATGATGTCACAAGTGGGTGGATCCACAGAAGAATCCTGCAATGTCAGCAGAAATATTTGGCAGAGATGCGCGCGCAGCCGCATGACGTGTGATTGACGTGCAACTAGAGGGTGAAGGGGACTTGACATTTAGCTCTACATGTGGAGACAGAAGTCTGGGGTTATGTCAACCTAATCCCAAATCATATCTAATATCCTATGTTTAAAGAACTGTGTTATCCAAAAGGAAAGGTCTCTAGGATAGAATCTATTCTATACTGACCGTTAGTGCGTGTACAAGCGTCTAAGTGTCTACATGAGATGCGAGGGGGTAGGAATATTCCATGGTAACGGGGCTATGAATTACTTGCATGAGGACAGCGAGGCCTGGCCCCTTTGCACGGTAGCTGGAGGAATGTTTACCTAAACTGCTAGACAGGAATGCATCGGATGGGGAGCGGAGTAGATAATCTTGAAGGTGAAATACAGTTTTTGGCAGGCGACAGGCTGGATCAGGCACCGTTAGCCGCGCAGGGAGTAGGACAAAGTTCATGGATACAGATGCAGGCTCAGACTGGAGCTTTCAGAGGCAGAAGACAGGAAAAGGCTTGATGACAGAATTCAGGGCCTACTCGCCTGAATCTGTAAAATGTGGAAAGTGAACCGCATAAAGTCGGTGGCCTTTCATACTTAGGAATGGAATATCTGACCCATTCATGGCGGATCTGAAAGAGGACATGTTGACGGTGGACGCACATATATTTGCGTCTTCAAAACTGGAGTAGGAGGGAACATACATGTACTTATAGCATGTACATGGAGCCGTTGGGGTCTACGATAGGGGACATAACTGATCACAAAATTCATATTTCCTCATAACAGGGACAACTTTCTTATAGTGAATTTTTATTATAATATTTCTGATCCTGAGGCAATCACCGTGGTATCCCAGATCCGTTCCATATTACAAAATAGCATAAGGAAGTCCTTAAATGAACAGGTAATTGTTTGGGGGGGGGGGGGACTTTAACTTGGGACCATGTTCTACTACCAGAATTACCAACATTTGTGGTATCCTGGATGAATTTGGTAGTCCGACTCCACACTTTAGACACTCCACCTTAGGTAATTACCTAAACGAAATTTTGTTTGAGCTGGACTTGTCCCAGGTAAATACCCTGAAAGATACGAATTTAACAATGGCTCCCACTTTTCATGGTAGAGGATGTTCAACCACAATAGATTACATTTTGGCTTCAAACAGCGTGAGGACACTAGATGCAGGATTTAATAGACATATTATCCCGCTAAGTGACCACTATCCCCTCAGTATCTCCCTCTCACTGACCACCAAATTGAAGCGCGGATTGGGCTCCCTCTTATCACAAAATAATTTGGTATTAGGCAGAGTAAATGGTTACTCCCTCAATTGGGGGAAAGTAGACCCTATGGAGATAACAAAGCAAGTGGTTGTGAAGGCTAATTCTTCCCTTAGGAAATGTCTTAACTTAGAGACCCCCTACATAGAAGTTATTTTAAGCTTTGAATTGATTGTTAAAGCAATTAACGAGGCATTGTGGGTAGAAGTAAAGCATAAACAAAAAAAAGAAGGGCTGGTTCAATCATGACTGTACGGTCGCTTACTCAAATCTGAAGGCCGCACTAAGAAAATTGGTTAGGGTGCCATCTGAGATCTCAGCTTTAAGGAAAATCTATAACTCTGTACTAAAAACAAGGAAAAAGGAACTAAAAAACCAACTTTGGGATCAATTGCATCAAACCTGCTCCCAAAGAAACTCGGCTGCTTTTTGGCAAGTGGTCAAGTCTCCTCTTCTAAATGATAATGCTAACCAACCTAAATTAGATCTAGCTATACAAGAAAAGGAATGGGTTCTCTATTTTTCCAAGATTTTCTCAGTTGGCACGGAGTCAAATAATCACTCGGATCAAAAATTTCAGAATCCCAATTTTGAGAATGATCGGGGTAGTATTTATCCCATTGACTTACAGTTTTCATTGGAGCAAATTGCCCTCGCCCTGAATGCAAGCAAAAATCGAAAGGCACCGGGTCCAGATGGTGTACCTATTGATTTGTTTAAAAATCAAATGGATCTCTGGACCCCCCTCTTAACCAGAGTCTTGAATGCTTCTTGTAATGTAGGTCTACCACCTTCTTGGTCGAAATCCGTACTGGTCCCTATTTTTAAAAAAGGCGATCGAGAGTCAGTAACCTGCTATCGTCCAATCTCTCTCTTAGACTCCCTGGGAAAGGCGGCGGGTCGAGTCATTTTAGAGCAATTACAAGTCTGGGCGGAGGATGGCAGGATTATTTCAGACCTGCAGTACGGGTTTCGCCAGGGCTTGGGGACCATTGAACAAGCCTTAAATCTCTTACTTTTAATAGACAAATACGTTTATATCAAAGGAGGAGATCTCTATATGGTCTATGTGGACTTATGAGCCGCATTTGACTGTGTTTCCCACTCTAAGCTTTGGGCTTTATTGGCTGATATGGGGGCTCCACCAAATTTGCTCAAGTTTATTAGGGAACTGTATGCCAATGCTACAGCAAGAGTACGCTATGGGATGGGGGGACTTGACGGAAGCCTTTCCAGTAGAAAAAGGGGTTAGGCAAGGGTGTGTCCTGGTCCCTTTTTTGTTTACACTGTACACAAATGGTTTGGAGAAAGAGATGATTAAGGGATCCCAGGACCTCCCTATGGTGAACAAACGCCCTATACCTGCACTTTTTTATGCTGACGATACTGTGATTTTAGCCCATACCCCCCGTGAACTACAAAAGAGCTTGAATAGATACTCCACATTTATGGCGGGCCTTGACCTTAAGATAAATGTTACTAAAACGTTTGTAATGAGGGCATGTCCCGGCCAAAAAAGTACCATCAAAATGAGGGGTATCTATTTGGATCAAAAAAAAATAGCCACTACAGAAAAATATCCTTATCTAGGCATTATTATGGATCACAAATTATCCTGGAAATCGGCTGTAGAAACGAGAAAACTTTTATTTTTAAAAACAACTACAGCCCTCATTAATTTCACCAGGAAGCTGGGAAATAGAGCTCCCGCGGAAATTATCACGATCTATAAAGCAAAATGTCTATCTGTGGCTTTGTATGGGGCGGGTCTTTGGGGTTTTGTGAACACAGACTGTATCCAGAAAGTGGAAAACTCGTTCTTGCGATACATCCTCGCAGTGCCAGGGAGTACGGGTACTTTTGCCTGCCATTTAGAGTTAGGCCTTGTTCATGCGTCGGACCAAGCCAAAGTTGAACCACTCTGGCGTAAGATCTGGACCTCTGACAAGGCAACCCTCACTCAGTCCATTTTGTCTGACTACCTTTCAATGGATAACGTTCATAGGTCTAGGTAGCTTTCGTATATTGCAAGTTTTCTCCATGATTTGGGCTGGGATACATATTACCATAATCCTTCCTCTATATGTGAGGTCACGAGGAAGACTTTAAAAAACAAAGCCCTCGCCCATCTGGAGGAACTAAGACTGACGAATGAAATTGTTAAACCTTCTGCCACTCATTCGTTATTAATTCAGTTGGTGTCCACACTACAGCCGTACCTCACTTTTAATACCACAAGCTATGAGCGTTACCTATTGGTAAGATTCAGAATGAATTTTTTCCACCGAATGGTCACATTCCCTGTACGAATCAATTGGGCTAAATATCTCCCTTTTTGTCCTTGCGACCAAATTTCCCAACAATCGACTTTGCATACCATCCTTTTTTGTAAATTTTATATGGATTTAAGGAAAAAATGGCTAATTCCTTTTTTGAGGCGAATTGGTCTTAGACAATGTCGCCCAGCTTTACTATTTTTACAGTTGCTGGAGGGGGAGTACTTGGTATTTCTACTAGCAAATTATTTGAAATCTATTGTCAAATACCGCAAGTTTTTAGATTGATATGCCATTGTGGATATGCACTTTTTTGCTTTATTCGTCTTTTTAAACAGTTGTTCCTTTTTAATCTCATTTAACTTGTAGATAATTAGGTTTTTAGGAGTGGTATTATTGTATGATTGTATTGCTGTACGCTTTTATGATTTGAAATTATAATCGAAATAAAGCATGAATTGAATTGAATAGCATATAGCAAGAAATGCCCCAATCTAACCCCAGTCAATGTTCTCACTTCTCCAAATGCACATATAGTTTCCCTCTCATAGAAGCATCCCATCGTGTTAGATCCTTAACTTAGTTACCCAATTTCTAGGTACAGTTTAAGAGCTCACATAGTGCCCACAAAGGGTGTCGCATGAAAAGTCATCTTTTTCAAAACATTCTGAGTTGTCCAGTCTCATATCTGTGGCCTAAGGGAAATCAGATATGACACTCAACTTTCATTGGTTAGTTTGTTTACAAACAAATATTTAAGACCCCTCTCACCATGTCAATGCTACAATAATCGAAGTTCCATCCTCAACGGGTTGATAGCCATCTGGTAGGTACTGTAATTGTGAAGTCAAATAGTAACATTCTATATCTGGTATCCCGAGCCTCCCATCTCATACAGAGATTTTAGGCTACACAACTTGACACTGGGACGGGCACACAGCCAGATAAATCAATCAATCAATCAGGATTTATAAAGCGCGGCTGTAGGAAGGTAGGCTCCTTCTGCATGGTTACTCCCACTTGTTGCCTGGTGCTAAGCTGTTTTTGGAGCAAACGGAGAAGAACTCTACCCTATTTATCAAGAAAGTACACAGTATCAATAAATATCTTTAGATGCCAGCTAGAGACACACAAAAGAAAAAAGGACAAAGAACATACAATTGTATACATATATAAGTACACATACAGCAATAATTGAGATTTTATACAAATATTTATTGCATTGCTTTAAATAAATGTTGTAAATAGATATGATACATTAAAGGCTATTTAGTAAGACAAATTCAGAGAACAGATACAAATGCAAAAAAACAAATTAAAAAAACACAGGTTCCCACTTCAGAGAAGAAAAAATCTAATCATATACACATTCATTCACACCCAATCACACACATTCATCAAGATATATATAACTGTGCTGTTAATGCAAAAACTGAATGAGTGGTAAACACCAAGGACCCAGCCCTCAAGGAGGTCTTCACAGAATTACTCGAGAACACAAATGAGTATGGAAATTCTGGATGGAATAAAGATTTCAGAGGAAGACAATATGTCTAGATGTTGAGTCCAATATAAAGGATCAAGAGGGCGGTGCTCTTGGGAAAAACGCCGACGCGCGTTTCGGTGAAACAACTCCGAGGAGCGGAGAACCACCTTCTTCAGGGCGAGAAACAGAACCACACAAATCAAAAACGGGACCTGAAATAAAAACAAGGGAAAATAACGTATGTACATAAGGAAAAACAGAAACATACCAATGAGAAATATTTCCAGTGTGTGATTCTCACAAAGAGTATCTCTGCTGCATCAAAGGAATGATATATACAATAATGCTATTAAAATCAGGAGATTAAGCGTGCGCACTGAAGGTAAGAACAAAAAATGGAAAATGAAACAGATGAAACATAAAAGGGTGAAAGAAAAACAAGAAGAATGTATGTACAAATAAAACAAAAAAACAAAACAAAACGAATCTTCAAATGAACAATATGCAGACAAACATATATTTAGAACAAAAGATTACCTGCGTTGATAGAAGAAACAAAAATCCAGAAGATAAACTCTACGAGATTTAGGATGACTTTAGCGATTGCAGGCTGGACCAACAAAGAAATAAAGGTAAATGTAGACAGCGTATATATATACTGACGGACTGACAAAGGAATGGATACTGAAGATATTTACCAGGAAAGAATACAAGTCCAGGAAAGCTCAAGGGTAATAACACCGCTAGAAAATCTACACGCCAAGAGTTTCAAAGATTCAATGCAGGCGGATGAGCTGCAGCGAAGAAACCTGTTGCTTGTCGAGTCGCCGCTAATGTAGAAAAAAGAGAGAAGAACAAGATAGAAAGATCGTAAGGTCAAAAGTAAAATCCAGGTCTAGAGAATCGGGAGGGTCTGAACTCACCTATATACAAAAAACACCAGGGAACGTCATTGTACTCCGTGCGAGAGAAAGCAGAAATACTAAACGGTGTGAACCAGATTCATCAATGGATGCGTGAAGCTGGCGAAAACGGCCAAAAGCCGATAATAGACTAGAAAAATAAAACAAAACGAACACAAATCAAGAACATTACACAAAAAGAGCCCTCTGAGTACTAGCGCCACGCAAAGGGACAAAGAGGAGCTAAAAGGAGCAGCAATACCTCAGTTCTTCGGCGGGCGTCCCAAACGGATAGACCAACGTCTCTGAAGCGGCGTCCGGAATAAAGCAGTCGCTAACGAGTGAAAAAACCGGCAAAGATCAGGTAATTTAAACCCTCCAATCGGAAAGGCATCAATCGGGGGTGTGAACAAAAAGACTATGGCCTCAGATTTAAAGGGGAAGGATTCCTAACAATCAAAAAGATAAAGATAAAAACGAAGAAAAAAAGGAATACCAAGCAAAACCAAAACTACAAGGGAATAGGTAGGAGCGGACAAAGGGCTAATTAAAACAATTAGAAACCCAAAAACAATAAATGGATAAAAGAAAAACAACAGAACAAAGAAACCCAATTTTGCGATTAATGCAAAATTTCGCACAAGTAAACCCCAAAAAGTACAGTCAAAAATAGGGAAGGCCAGATATGGTTACAGAAGCGCATTCTCCCATGGAAGGGACTCATGTAGTCCCCTTTCCTTTGTATTAAGGATAAAAATCCAAAAAACTTTGCGTTTTTTGCGAACGCTATCTGGGTTATATCCCTTTTGGGGATGAATTCTTTCAAGGATAGACCAGCGTAGCTCGCTTTCTGTATGATTTTTCTCCATCCAATGGGTCACAATAGGTGCAGTATGTTTGGAACATCTTATATTGGATTTATGTTCCCCTATTCGAACCCTGACCTCTCTAGAGGTTTCACCCACATAGGAGAGTAGACAAGGACACTGAATCACATATATGCAGTTAGATGTTCTGCAATTAGTCATCTCCCTCAAGTCAGCGGTATAGCCATTGATGCATATGGAGGTACCAATAATGGCATTAATGCATGCATGGCAAGAGCCGCATTTGTGGTTGCCTTTTACAGGCGATGGGCCATCAATGGATTTTTGTATCCAGGTGTTTTGATCTGAATCTTTAGCTCTCACCAACAGATTTCTGAGGTTTTTGTTTTTACGAAATGCAAAGATCGGTTTCGGGATAGGGGTAGTTTGCTCACCCAAATTTAACAGATGCCACTCTGAGTTAATGATTTGCCTTACTTTGTTATTGAGTGGAGAATGTTTAGTGACACAAACAAGTTTGTCAACTCTGTTTTGCGGTTTGGGTTCAAACATGGCATCGCGGTTGTAAAAACGCGCCCTTTTGGAGGCATTTCTCACCATTCTGGGAGGATAGCCTCTACTGATGAACTTAAGCTTCATCGTTTCCGCATGGATAAGATAATCTTTGACGGTAGTACAATTTCTGCGGAGGCGCAGAAATTGACTGAACGGAATCCCATCTTTTTGACTCCTAGGATGGAAGCTTTCGAAATGAAGCAAGGTGTTTCTCGCTGTGGGTTTCGTGTATAGCGATACAGTAAGTTTACAATTGTGATGTTCAATCCAGATGTCGAGGAACTCAAGCTTGGTAGTGCTGACATGGGCAGTGAACCTGATGTTATGGTCCGCCGCATTCAGCCATTCAATGTAATCATTCAGAGATGATTGGTCGCCTGTCCAAATGAAAAAAACATCATCGATGTAACGCGACCAATGTCGGACGTTCTCGAAAAAGGGGGCTACTTCGTTAAAGATGTTGTTCTTCTCATAATCGCCCATGTACAGGCATGCAATGCTCGGTGCACAGGCAGCGCCCATGCTAACTCCCTGCACCTGTCATCCAACTCTTAAATAAAGAAATTCAAGAGCTTGAAGAAAAGTTGAAACAGCTACACAGTGTAGAAGTTTGTAAGAAGAAATTGGAGGATATTACCACTGAACTTAACTCTTTCAGTGAGTACCTCCTTAAGAGAAAGACCGATAAACTAAGAAAGGATATTCGTAATTTCTCCCAGGAGCGTGTGTATCCTTTTCTGATTGAAAACTTCTATGCAAACAGTGGTGAAAATACATCTAACAACAACTTTTCGAACTGGGGCAACAGACGTGTCACCACTTTCTCTGACACTACAGACTCAGATAGTGAGGGTTCTCCGTATGGTAATCCACCACAAGGACCGGCCCTTGGTAATTCTGAACAGGGACAATCCTTTGAACGCCCTCTGCAGGGCAATCGTTTTTTAGGCAACCGACGGGGCAACTATCGCCCGCGATACCAAAATCAGTTTCAATCCCGCTCTCAGGGCTTTCAACAGAGAGGTCAATACCAGGGCCAAGCTCAGCCTCAACGATATATTCAAACCCGCCAGCACCAGTATTGGAGGACATGAATACCATCCCTATCTTCAATTTGTCTAAAAGGGTTATGGACTATCCTGTTGTGACCCTTCTCACCAAGGGTCTGTCCTTTATTCCTTCTACTACCATCAACAAATTCGAACTTTTTAAAGACTTACATGCATTTTTCCGTAAAGTGCGTCTTAAAAAGTTTTTTATGAATGAAGAACCCAATACTAATCAAGACAACCTGTCTGGGTTGAGGCCTCCGTCCACTTTTACCCCGTCCTTAGAGACTGTAGGCACGGAAGTTAACCTTTTTGAGAGGGCTGTCCTTAATAAAATCCAAAAGGCAGTTAAATATGTTCCTAAGCCCGCATATAACACCACTCGGGAAGAAAACCTTGCTCTCAAGGCACTGAAAAATGACAAAGCACTTACGATTAAACCCTGTGACAAGGGAGGTGGCATTGTCATTCTTGACACTGTCAGGTATAAAGAAAAAATGCTTGACCTCCTTGGTTCAACAAGACACTACTGTAAGATTCTGACGAACCCTGAACCCAGGATTAAGCGTCGTATCCTGCGAGCAGTGGAACAAGCGGTTGAAAAAGGTGATATTTGCTTGTCAGAGGCCCTTTTTCTTACACCAACTTATACCCGTATACCTATTATCTATGGTCTACCTAAAACCCATAAGAACCAACTCGACCCGCCCCTGAGGCCTATTGTTTCTACGATCAGCTCGGCGACGGAACCTCTGTCTAAGTATTTAGATAGGTTCCATCAGCCGATTGTGGGAAGTTTACCGTCTTATGTGAAGGATACCGGTCATTTTATATCTAAGATCGAGGGCCTTGATTACGACCCAGAGCGAGATATCCTAGTCACCTTGGACGTCGAATCGCTTTACTCTAATATTCCCCAAAGGGAGGCCTGTAGAGTGGTTAGTAACATCATTGCCACCGATTCTTCTTTGGTAAACGGCTTTTTTCTGACACAATGCCTTGAGATTGTCTTGGAGGAAAACTTTTTCGATTTTGACGGGCAACTCTACCAACAGGTGCAGGAAGTTAGCATGGGCGCTGCCTGTGCACCGAGCATTGCATGCCTGTACATGGGCGATTATGAGAAGAACAACATCTTTAACGAAGTAGCCCCCTTTTTCGAGAACGTCCGACATTGGTCGCGTTACATCGATGATGTTTTTTTCATTTGGACAGGCGACCAATCATCTCTGAATGATTACATTGAATGGCTGAATGCGGCGGACCATAACATCAGGTTCACTGCCCATGTCAGCACTACCAAGCTTGAGTTCCTCGACATCTGGATTGAACATCACAATTGTAAACTTACTGTATCGCTATACACGAAGCCCACAGCGAGAAACACCTTGCTTCATTTCGAAAGCTTCCATCCTAGGAGTCAAAAAGATGGGATTCCGTTCAGTCAATTTCTGCGCCTCCGCAGAAATTGTACTACCGTCAAAGATTATCTTATCCATGCGGAAACGATGAAGCTTAAGTTCATCAGTAGAGGCTATCCTCCCAGAATGGTGAGAAATGCCTCCAAAAGGGCGCGTTTTTACAACCGCGATGCCATGTTTGAACCCAAACCGCAAAACAGAGTTGACAAACTTGTTTGTGTCACTAAACATTCTCCACTCAATAACAAAGTAAGGCAAATCATTAACTCAGAGTGGCATCTGTTAAATTTGGGTGAGCAAACTACCCCTATCCCGAAACCGATCTTTGCATTTCGTAAAAACAAAAACCTCAGAAATCTGTTGGTGAGAGCTAAAGATTCAGATCAAAACACCTGGATACAAAAATCCATTGATGGCCCATCGCCTGTAAAAGGCAACCACAAATGCGGCTCTTGCCATGCATGCATTAATGCCATTATTGGTACCTCCATATGCATCAATGGCTATACCGCTGACTTGAGGGAGATGACTAATTGCAGAACATCTAACTGCATATATGTGATTCAGTGTCCTTGTCTACTCTCCTATGTGGGTGAAACCTCTAGAGAGGTCAGGGTTCGAATAGGGGGAACATAAATCCAATATAAGATGTTCCAAACATACTGCACCTATTGTGACCCATTGGATGGAGAAAAATCATACAGAAAGCGAGCTACGCTGGTCTATCCTTGAAAGAATTCGTCCCCAAAAGGGATATAACCCAGATAGCGTTCGCAAAAAACGCGAAGTTTTTTGGATTTTTATCCTTAATACAAAGGAAAGGGGACTAAATGAGTCCCTTCCATGGGAGAATGCGCTTCTGTAACCATATCTGGCCTTCCCTATTTTTGACTGTACTTTTTGGGGTTTACTTGTGCGAAATTTTGCATTAATCGCAAAATTGGGTTTCTTTGTTCTGTTGTTTTTCTTTTATCCATTTATTGTTTTTGGGTTTCTAATTGTTTTAATTAGCCCTTTGTCCGCTCCTACCTATTCCCTTGTAGTTTTGGTTTTGCTTGGTATTCCTTTTTTTCTTCGTTTTTATCTTTATCTTTTTGATTGTTAGGAATCCTTCCCCTTTAAATTTGAGGCCATAGTCTTTTTGTTCACACCCCCGATTGATGCCTTTCCGATTGGAGGGTTTAAATTACCTGATCTTTGCCGGTTTTTTCACTCGTTAGCGACTGCTTTATTCCGGACGCCGCTTCAGAGACGTTGGTCTATCCGTTTGGGACGCCCGCCGAAGAACTGAGGTATTGCTGCTCCTTTTAGCTCCTCTTTGTCCCTTTGCGTGGCGCTAGTACTCAGAGGGCTCTTTTTGTGTAATGTTCTTGATTTGTGTTCATTTTGTTTTATTTTTCTAGTCTATTATCGGCTTTTGGCCGTTTTCGCCAGCTTCACGCATCCATTGATGAATCTGGTTCACACCGTTTAGTATTTCTGCTTTCTCTCGCACGGAGTACAATGACGTTCCCTGGTGTTTTTTGTATATAGGTGAGTTCAGACCCTCCCGATTCTCTAGACCTGGATTTTACTTTTGACCTTACGATCTTTCTATCTTGTTCTTCTCTCTTTTTTCTACATTAGCGGCGACTCGACAAGCAACAGGTTTCTTCGCTGCAGCTCATCCGCCTGCATTGAATCTTTGAAACTCTTGGCGTGTAGATTTTCTAGCGGTGTTATTACCCTTGAGCTTTCCTGGACTTGTATTCTTTCCTGGTAAATATCTTCAGTATCCATTCCTTTGTCAGTCCGTCAGTATATATATACGCTGTCTACATTTACCTTTATTTCTTTGTTGGTTCAGCCTGCAATCGCTAAAGTCATCCTAAATCTCGTAGAGTTTATCTTCTGGATTTTTGTTTCTTCTATCAACGCAGGTAATCTTTTGTTCTAAATATATGTTTGTCTGCATATTGTTCATTTGAAGATTCGTTTTGTTTTGTTTTTTTGTTTTATTTGTACATACATTCTTCTTGTTTTTCTTTCACCCTTTTATGTTTCATCTGTTTCATTTTCCATTTTTTGTTCTTACCTTCAGTGCGCACGCTTAATCTCCTGATTTTAATAGCATTATTGTATATATCATTCCTTTGATGCAGCAGAGATACTCTTTGTGAGAATCACACACTGGAAAAATTTCTCATTGGTATGTTTCTGTTTTTCCTTATGTACATACGTTATTTTCCCTTGTTTTTATTTCAGGTCCCGTTTTTGATTTGTGTGGTTCTGTTTCTCGCCCTGAAGAAGGTGGTTCTCCGCTCCTCGGAGTTGTTTCACCGAAACGCGCGTCGGCGTTTTTCCCAAGAGCCCCGCCCTCTTGATCCTTTATATTGGACTCAACATCTAGACATATTGTCTTCCTCTGAAATCTTTATTCCATCCAGAATTTCCATACTCATTTGTGTTCTCGAGTAATTCTGTGAAGACCTCCTTGAGGGCTGGGTCCTTGGTGTTTACCACTCATTCAGTTTTTGCATTAACAGCACAGTTATATATATCTTGATGAATGTGTGTGATTGGGTGTGAATGAATGTGTATATGATTAGATTTTTTCTTCTCTGAAGTGGGAACCTGTGTTTTTTGAATTTGTTTTTTTGCATTTGTATCTGTCCTCTGAATTTGTCTTACTAAATAGCCTTTAATGTATCATATCTATTTACAACATTTATTTAAAGCAATGCAATAAATATTTGTATAAAATCTCAATTATTGCTGTATGTGTACTTATATATGTATACAACTGTATGTTCTTTGTCCTTTTTTCTTTTGTGTGTCTCTAGCTGGCATCTAAAGATATTTATTGATACTGTGTACTTTCTTGATAAATAGGGTAGAGTTCTTCTCCGTTTGCTCTGAATTAGTCTCCCCATTGTCTCTACCTCTATTTTTGTTTTTTGGGGGCCCCCTTTTGTTGATTGGCTAAGCTGTTTTTGACTAGTCTGACTGAGATCCTGCTAATCAGGACCCCAGTCTATCTGCTTTTGCCCTTACATTGTTATGCCAAGTACTTGGGTACATCCCAGATTGTATAATGGGATACCCTTATAAGTCCCTAGTATATAGTACTAAGGTACCCAGGGCATAGGTACCCTAGAGGTCCCCCATGGACTGAAGCACGCATTATGCCACCCATGAGAGACCATTCAAATAGAACTACAGGCCTGCCATTGCTACAGGCTAGCACCACTTACTAAAGATATAGGTTTCCTATATCTAGGGTTACTGCACTTAAAACATATAAGTAGCGCGGCTGTAGGAAGGTAGGCTCCTTCTGCATGGTTACTCCCACTTGTTGCCTGGTGCTAAGCTGTTTTTGACTAGTCTGACTGAGATCCTGCTAATCAGGACCCCAGTCTATCTGCTTTTGCCCTTACATTGTTATGCCAAGCAGGGCCGTTTCTACCATTAGGCAAGACTAGGCGGCCGCCTAGGGCGGCAAAAAGGCTAGGGCGGCAAAAGGGGAAAATAATTTTTCATTTAATCTATAATAATCTGGGCCATCAATCATTCATAGCGCGAACGCGCTACTCGTGACAGCCCTGCTCCTTGTTGCAGACCTGCTCTCAGAGAGAATGGACCAATGAAATTAGGAGGGGCAGCACTGTCATCATTCGATTTGCCTCTTGGCGCGCGGCGGACTCGGAGCTGAAAGGAGGAGTCAGGAGCGTCAAGGCAAGGACTGGTTGGCCGACACTGTAGCCTGCTTCTGTTGCACGTGGCGTGGGAGTCTTTAGGTGCCAGCAGGTGTATTACGGACACGGTAGGATTAATTTAGTGGTCGAAATCATTACCACTTTTACTTCTCTGACACGGTCAATTGCCCGTCTCTGTTCCTCTTCCTCTTCTTACCTCAGTTTCTCTCTCGCTGCTCCTCACTGTGTGTGTGAGGGAGGTGCATGCGTTGTAAATATGAACAAGCGAGGCATTTCTTGGCACGCTGTCTAGACATGGAATCTGCAGTGAGACGTGTAAAGCCTACAGCCACTCTCTTCTTGCTCCCTATCTTTACAGCAATTGGGGTTTAATTTCTAAAAACAAACCGTGAAATGCCGCCCTTGTGGTCTGAGGTGCCGGCCCTGTCTTTACAGCAACTGGATAAGGGTGAAAAGGTAAGCTGATTAGTTGTTTCATTTCACGTTTCTTCCTCCCCCTGTACCCCTCCCCCCCCCTCCCACACTCCTGGCCTAAAAGCTGTAGCATGTCTTGAGTAGGCGGGCAGGGGCCGCCAAAATCGCATCTGCATTCTGATCTAAATGCGAGAAGATAGGTCCTGTGACTGAGGGAGTTGAAAGGAAACCGGGAGGGGGCATCGTCTCCTCGCCCACTCTCGCTCCGACTGTCTAGAGTTTAAGGACTAACTTGCAATGCCAACGGCCCCAGTCATTTGGGTGTCCCTGAATGGTTCCCAGCGGCGGCACCTTCAGACCACCATGGACCCAGCTCCCGTCCATCAGCCCTCCTAACTGCCCCTTTCTGTGGGGCGGGGGCTGTCTGCCTGGGCGATGGCCCAGGAAGTTAAAAACACACACACAGCGGGACTCTGCTTGCAAGGGTACTTGAGACATGGCCTCGCCCCTTCTCCCGTGCTCTGGGGTCCGTTGGAGGAGCGAGGGTCATCAGACCTTACACCATAGGGAGCAACCATTCTGCATCTGTGCAGGCCTCGCAGGAGCGTGGGCGCTTTTTTTTTTTAACTCTGTTTGCAATATAAGCAATACTGTCCTGTTCAAAGCTCGTGTAAGACATGTCTGCTGTCAGGCAAACCGAGGGGTGCCATGGGAATCCATGTTCATCTAAAATGACTATAGGTGCAGTAGGCAGCCATCTGCAGGCGTGTGACACACACTTGTGTTCGTTTGCTTGCATAGTTGTTTAGGCCTTCAGTGGCTTCCGGGGTTGGTGTGTGAGGGTAGGTAGGGGTTATATTACTGCATAATTAGTAGTAATATGGAGGGTGGCGGCATTTTTCAGTTCTCGCCTAGGGTGGCCAAACTCCTAGAAACGGCCCTGATGCCAAGTACTTGGGTACATCCCAGATTGTATCCTGGGATACCCTTATAAGTCCCTAGTATATAGTACTAAGGTACCCAGGGCATAGGTACCCTAGAGGTCCCCCATGGACTGAAGCACGCATTATGCCACCCATGAGAGACCATTCAAAATAGAACTACAGGCCTGCCATTGCTAGAGGCTAGCACCACTTACTAAAGATATAGGTTTCCTATATCTAGGGTTACTGCACTTAAAACATATAAATCACCCCTATAGCAGGCCTTTGCAATCCTGAAGGCAGGGTACTAGGTTCTAAGTGAGTGGGTGCCCCTGCATGAGCAGGACACCCCTACAGCCTACAGAGTCCATTCTCCCGGGTTGTCAGTGAAGCAGCAATATTCTATATAGAGGGGCACCACGTAATTACGGGATGACCCTCTCGAAAACGGCTGCAACTAATCCTATCATGTTTGGTATCACACATGTTGGAAACATACCACCACACTGTAAATGGTGTGGGAGGTATGATTCCAAGCACTGGAAGAGCCCTCCGTTAGGCTCTCAGTGTTCCCGGTACCAGCCTTCTTGACCCGGACAGCACAAAATGATTGCTGCTGACCATAGACACAATTTGCCCTCCTGCTGCTGTGCCAAGCTCGAGCAGGGGAAGCCAGACCAATAGGCATCTTGTCACAGGGAGGTGTGACCACCTCCCAGACAGGATTTAGCGCATTGGGGTAGGGTGGGGGCGCTTTCCAGCACCACTCAGTCTGCATTAGGGGCACATTTGGTGTCCCCATGCATAGTCCAGTTCAAACCAGTCCTGGGAGCCGTTGTCACCCGCTCTAGCACAAAACTGGACAAAGGACATGGGAGTAACCTCCCCCTGTCCAGACCCTCCCCTGGGCGGGTCCCCTGAATCGTCCCAACGCTTTCCCTAGGGTACTTATGGGGTTACCGGGGTGTAGGTCCCTAGATTCGTTGTGGGATAAGATTCAGATCAGACACCACTTCTTATTCTGGGCACTCTGGACTTCTTTTGGGCTCGACTTCATCTCCCTTCCAGTCTGCTGCATCGTCTGTGCCTGTGCACCATACAGGAACCTTACAAGGCCTGTGGACTTCAAAGACACCTGAAGGAATCTCCCTTGGAGTGAAGGAGTCACTCCCCTGCATTCACAAGCATCAAAACTAAGTTGACCGGTCTACTGATCCTGAGCTCCTCCGGACTCTGTAAGGTTCCGCAACACAGATGGTGGTTTTCCACAGCTCCTGAGGCCTGCCCTGCCCTCTCACCATGTTTGAGGCCAGTGTCCCTCGTGGGGGCTGCAATAACCTAACCCATGTGCACTGCATCAACTTGCAGTTGCACAGGCTTGTTGGCTTCCTTCCAAGAAGATCTTCGGGCTCCAAGTAGCCCCCACCTCAAACACCTCCAGTGACCAGAATCTTCAGCCACACCGCATCTTGTGCATCGTAGCCTGCATCTTTTGGTGAGCTGCTCGCGATTCCAGTGCTTCCGGCCTGGGTGTCCATTTGAGGGTCACCTTTGTTTCTTTTGGGCTCCCCTGATTGCACATTGCTCCTTCTTCCATTCCTGCATTGCTTGCATTTGCCAAGGCTTGTTGGTGCTCCCGCCAGACACCGACCCCTCAGCACTCGACATCCTTCATGGGACAGCTTGTGCATGGCTTCTGGTCTTCCTCAGCGTCGCCTGGTCCTCAAAGCTACAGAGTCAAGGTCATTGTCACCCATCCTGCAACACCCGACATCGGAGGGCATTCATCTTCCAAGTCTCCTGGTCACTCCTGAGTGACATGGACTCTGTCCCCTCTGCTTGCAGGTACCTCTCATCTAGAATACACCTTCATATTCCACCGGACACTTTCTCCTTCTACAGCGGCGGCAATTTCCTGAAGTCCTCCATTGGGTTTGACGGTGGTTTCCAACACCACTTCACACGTATGCACCCGGCTTCCCTGGTGTAGGTAACGTGGGTTCTAGGGTATCCACGGGTGAGGTGGCTCTCCAGCCTTCTGTCTTAAACAGGGTTTCTTCAAGATTCACTGGGAAGGGTATTTAATCTTTTAAATTCCAACTGTGACTTACACGTAGAATTGTATGGAGCACGCGGTCGTGTTCCCACACTGCACTCGCTCTCCGTGGGATTCCTATCCACTCACCTTGGTTATTCCTTGAGTCCCCAGCACTCATACATCCTCTCGACCTTATCTTTACCCAAGTCGTCGTTTTTATACCACTTTCTTAGTATATGGTTTGGTCCCCCCTGGGGCCCACTGTGCATTTCAGGCTATTTACTGTATTTATAGGCAAAGTATTGTGTGCAGTGTGTTTATCTCCATGTAGGAGATATCTAAACATGTTAAGAGAGTATTCTACAATATATACATATTTTTATAAATACCTTGTATGGTTCTTTTTCACTTAATCTATACTATAAGATTGTATTCTGGTAAAACAGCTGCCTTACACTCCTTCTGGACTAAGCCTGAAGGCTGCTCGCCACAGCTACCACTTAGAGAGCTTTCTAAGGTTGTCTAAGACCTCTTAAATCACCATAAGGGTTGTCTGGACTGGTGCAAAGTGCCCACTTACATAAGTGGACATCATAACGGCCCGGTAGCTTACCTTAGCAGCTTACACCGTAGCGCGGGGACACACTGGCTGAGTGTAACCAGGCGCTTTATAAGTGTACTAAGAATAATAATAATAATATACCAAGCCAGCTTCTCACATCAGCTAATCACCCGATAGGGTATCAAGGTGCTTGCAGGCCCCAGAGGCTTATTTGAACAGCCAGGTCTTGAGGGTCATGTGGAATTCTGGGAGTGAGGTGATGGTCTGGAGTTGCGTGGGAAGGCCGTCCCAGGTCTTTGCTGTGATGTGGGAGAAGGAGTGTCCTCCACTTCTGCTTTGGTAGATGCGAGGAGTATGGACAAGTGAAAGGGAGGCGGAGTGTAGTCTTCTCGATGGTTGGTGCAAATTCAGGCTGTGGTTAATGCAGGCGGTTCCTTGGTTGTGTAGAACCTTGTGTGCACATATGTGTGTGCATAAGCAATGTCAGCATACCGTCCAGCTCCCAGAACCTTCTTTTTTTGGAATCAGGCAGAATGTCCCCTGAAATCCATACAGACATCTGGGCAAAATCTTCCTCTTAATGACCATCACTCTACCTGTCATGGAGAAGGATGGTTTCCTTTGAAATCCCCTAATTCCCAAATGTAGTACAATAGACAGTGTATATTAAGTTTGAAGTAGCTGTCTTTATTGTAAGTTTTTCTGATAACACAATTTTTTAAGTCAGTGCTTGCCATTGCATACCCAACTCTGGGAAAAAAATTCCATCAGTGAGCGTTTATGATAAGAGAGAGAATGATTGGGGATTTATTCCAGTTAGTACATAGCCTAGGCATTTTGCATTAATTGAAAATATGTAGCGTACAAGGATCAGATGCTTCAGGATCCTGAGAACACACCAATGTATTCATGTATTAATCCATACCTGGATCCCACACTGTTTTCTTCCCATTTCAACATATAGGTTAATGGTTCTATTCCCATAGCAAACCGAAGGAAAGACAGGGGGCATCACCGGTGGATGCATGTCAATTGCTGGATGCAACTTCCACACCTTCTTTTCTGGTTGAGGCTGCCAGAAGAAAGAGCAATTCCTTCTGGTAGCCACTGTGTTTCTTAACACTGCTGAACATCAGACAGAATAGACAGGTGTCTTTTTGAAGGGGCCACTAAATGAAGGAAAAATCCACCCAGAATAAAAAAACTTCCAGGAAGAAGAATTCAAAATAGACGATAGTAGAGGAACCTGGCACCTACAAAATCCAACCTGAGTTGATGAGGAACTGATCCTACTGGAACAGGATTCTAGGGTAAGTAGTTGAAGAAATTCTCTTAAGTATACCCGTGTCGGAAGGGCGTGAAAACAGGAAAAAAGGACCAAAAGAACCCAGGAAGGAGAAACCCACCACCAGAGTTGCCTGGGCATTTGCTTCATACAGTGCTGATGAATCCAGCTCCTTATAGCTCTGATGTCAGAGAGAAGAAACTTCCTGTTCTGAAGAACAGAGAAGTGATAAAAGAGTCATCTTATGGTCAGAAGACGTTTCACAAATTTTGGTAGAAGAAAAATGGTAGGTAAGTGATATATTACAGAATACAGAGACATAGTTAAGGGTGGGAGAGAACCTCAGTCCCCTCCCAGATAGCCTGTTAAAGACTGAACTCATATTGTGGTGCCCTTCTCCAGAGAGCTGCAACGGAAGAAATAATAAAATCCATCTCCTGCATGAAAAAGCAGACTGTTCGAGAGACCTTGAAGCATTTGCTAAACCACAGAGAGCACAATGAGATATCAATGCCTCGCTCAATTGTCCATTTCTCTGATTTCACCTTCCCTGTCCAGACACATGGTTGGGGCTTTGTATACAGTAGTCTGGTCAACTGCATGATACTGGTGCCAAAGGTAAACTTCTCAAGTACTGGGTCAAAGGCAGTCTCAATATCCAGTGAGGCCACAGAATATTCCCCTTCAGTCAAACGTTAGGAAGTATTTAACATGTGCTAAATGTTATTTACAGTGTAGCGTCGTAGGATACGATCCAAGTGATCTGGATGAATACTGTCTGTTATCTCACTGTACCCAATTGTCTTTCTGAAGACTCACCAAGGCGTTTATTTATGAAGTTTTATAAAGCGCGAACAAGACCAACATTTTGGTGTCAGAGCACTGTACAACCTAACAAATAGCATCAAGTATACAAGGAGCAAAATATAGAATACACAGCATGAAAAGAGAATACAAAGAGACAGTGAAAACACCAGCAATGAAATCAAATTGCCATGGATAGTCGCCTCAGACAGGAAGGAGATTATTCAGAAGTCTAATTTTTTCTTCGTTTTTGAAAAGAGTGAATCAAGGGATGGTCCTGATCTCTGGGGAAAGAGAGTTCCAAGGGGCATATCTACAAGGCGGCGATATAAAATTATTGCCGCTTTTGCAGCCGTTTTCGGCCGAAAAGCGGCGATAATTTTATCGCTATATTAGCAAGGTCACGCTATCCGCGTGAAACCTTGCCTTAGCGCCTGAATTCCTAACGCCCATCTTTGCATCTCTAATGAGATGCAAAGTGGGCGTTCCTCCCCAGGATAATGGGAGACATGCCGCTAAGTGACATTTCTCCTATTATCAAGCCTCACGCAAAGCAGCATAGCGACAAGAAAAGTAGCAATAACCTCTGTTATCGCTACTTTCCTTACGCCTGCTTTGAAACTGACTTAGCCATGATATCCTATGGAAGGTGGATATCATGGCTAAGTATGTGAGGCCCTATCAGCAAGCTATCGCCAAACTTCGTGGGATTATCGCTGGGTTTCCAGCGATAATCTGACGTTTGGCAGCTAGCGTTAGGATTTTTATCGCTTTTGAGATAAGCGTTGCTAACAGCACGCTATCTCAGCGTAAAAATCCACACTCGCCGGCGATAATTATCCTAGCGCTAAGTGCGCTTAGCGATAATTATCACCGGTTGTTGCTCATATGTCCCCAAATTCTTAGGGCACTGGGATCACTGGGCTCTTTAATAGGGGCCTATAGGATTTATCATCCATAACTTTCCTGGGCTTGAGGACCACTACAAACAGGCCCTCTCTCTTTGACTCGAGGAGCCAGACCATCTCAGGCAATCAATTCTATCTTAACTTTTCATTCCATATGTCAAAGACTGGACATTGAGAAGGTCTGTGGAGTCCCTTTCTCATTACCCGAGGAAAGGGCAGCTCGTTCCAGTAACCACATTGCCACTCATCACAAAATAGTATACAAGAGAGCCAAGTGTCTCCTGAAGAGAGTTTCAGTTAGGAGGACAAACCCCACCATGAAAGCGCCCGCTTGGCAATCTTGTAGTTCTTGATGAAGGTCTCTTAGCCCACTGCCAAGGGTTATACCAGTTGTTAAAGGCCCTGTGAACCCAAGTTATAGGCCCTCGCCTGCAGCTCGAGCCTATAATGAGGGAGAGGGCCTTTAACAACTGGTATAGCCCGAGGCAGAAGGGCTACAAGGCTATTAGAACATTATTCTCACTGAGGTAGAACATTCTAAATTAAAAAGGGAGAAACAGAAACACAAATCTTGAAATGTTGAAGCAAACTGTGGCGGTAGGTATAGAAAATCAAGACTTACTTCCCAATCGATATTTTGTTTTCCATCTTTTGTTCTGGATATTGTGTTTCTTATTGATATTCTGGGATCGATGTTCAGGGTGCACCCCCCACTTGCTCATTTGCTCAAATGACACCTCGACATCTACTTTGGCAACTGACATTTAGCTATTCTGATCAAATTCTTACGAAGCAACCGGTCCATGCGACAAGTAATTCTGAGGCACATTCTTTTCGCCTTGAATATATTCTGTTTTCAAAACGGATTCTTTGAATCTGGCAGCCAGCCTAGCCTATATGGTGGTGCAGAAACATTTACCGAGAATCATTTATGTCGTATATTATTCGGGGACTTGTGATTTTTCCTAAGTTCAAACTCTCTCTCCTGAAGTAACATCTTGTACCTTTGAAAGAACCCCCACACGTGCCTGCAATTTCCCATCTACCGACCATTTACACTCTTTCACGATTACCCTGCGGTTGTGTTAAGACTGCTCCTGAATCATGCCCATGGCATCTACTAATGGACAAGTCTCCTCATAGGATCGTACATCCGGGGCTCTTTCGAGGTCCTTCTATGCGAGTAACAAGTCCAAGCGTCAACACAAAGATGCGGAAATCGGTTTAGCTGCACATCCAAGCTTCAGTTTCACAGGGATATGGCAACCTTTGGTAACAATGACACAAAAACACAGTTGAAGGTTATTTTGCTTCAGTTCTCTTATTTTGATGTCATTCTCTTTGTCTGTTTTTTCATGTGGACTTTTACAAGACGGTTTTGCATCTCAAAAATACACTGAGCTTTCACGCATCAAATTGTTTCCCTCACAGATGCATTGTATACAGAAAGCGATCTTTTTATGTTTTGTTTCCAATGTCACTCCTCGTTAATGTTTTCGTCAGGACTCAAACTGTAATCCCACTTTCAGACAGCATGCAGACGGGGGAACTGAGATGGTTAGAACACCGGGCCAACTGGATTTGTCAATGCTTGTTTTTTTTTGGTCAAATTATTTTTATTATTTAGCAAGCATATGAAAAGAATGAATTCTAAAAATGTTGGGGAAAGGGGTATTGCATTGTGTGGGTATTTCTAGGCAGTTTCAGACGCGTTGTTTTGAGTTACACCACTGGTAACTTACTCAGCTATCATTAAGAAGTAGATGTTCTTTTGCCATTTGTCAGTGTGCTCCCGAACCCGTCCAGACCAGCCACAAACCCTGTTGACATTACTGCCCATAAAAAATATGGCAAACTTAAATTAAATGAACTCACATCACCTGCCTTCCATTACATGTACAACAGTGCCACCTACTGACATACTTATGTGTGCGAAATAAATAATATTACTCGAAATGCAATTTCAATGCCTGTGTCACCAATTGGGTCTACTATGAGTAACAGAAATCCTGACCTAGGTTTATTAAAGGGGCCGTTGATTCTTGAAGCTGATGAAAATTGTGGGTAACTTTACAAGACTTTGGGCTCTACAGGGTGCTTTTAGTGTGCCTGCTTCTTGTGAATAGATTGATTTATTGCCTGGCTACACATATTCCTCCTGCCCCCCCCCCCCCCAGGTGTGAGAGGAATCACTACTACATAATATTGTAAATGCTTGCATCCGTTCCTTGTATTTGGATTCTTGTCTTGATTTGTAAAGCACATAGCTACCCAAGGCTTCCAAGCGCTCTGAGAGTCAGACTACAATTAGGCTTGAGAATCACCGAGGGTAAAGGCAAGTTTAGAGACGCTTTCTAAATCTAACCTCATCCAATTCAGTTCTCAAACTAATTGGCATTGTGTCCCACAGTTTAGGAGAGAGGTAAGAGAAAGATCTTCCACCCCATTCGGCCTGTTGAATACGTGGCACTGCCCAGATACCAGTGTTAGATGATCTTAGCATCCTGCTCAGAACGTAGGAGGTCAATAAAACCATACAGGGGCCCTTCCCATTTGTTGCTCTGTGTGTCAGACACCGTGCCTTGAATTTCATTCTATGCTCCACAGGAAGTCAGTGTAAAGAGGTCAAGGCTTTCTTAGTGGAGGCACTTTTGGGTATATTGTAGATTGTTCTGACCGCCACGCAGGGGCGGCTGGTGAGATCTGAAAGTGGTGAGGGGTAAAATTTGTGTCTGAGTGCACCTCGGCGCGCGCGTGCAAGGAGCGAGCCCAAACAACCTAAGGGCCGGGGAGTTTGGGGGTTTCTCCCCTGAGAAAACTTTGAAAGAAGATTGGGAAAATGGTGCATTTTCAAGCAAATTTGAGAAAGCAAGAAGGTTAATAAAGCAATTGTGAAAGTGCAGTTATTACATTAATAAGGAGATGTCATGACATTGTACGCTCCTTTCCCTCCTGAGGCGGAAGCCGGGAGGTCTCCTATCTATTCTTGTCAAAAACTGATTTATTTTTAACAGCTTACCTGGGATGTTATTTAGTCCCGTGAATTTTAATGTTTTGCGGCGGGCGTGCTGTTGAGGAGCCATAACCCCTGAGAGCTCAGCAGCGCCTGGTTTCTCACCCCTACCCCCTCCCTCCAGCCCCAGTCCCACTCTCGCCTGAGTTGCGAGGCCGAGAGCGCTGGGCGTCGAGTTTGGCGGCCATCTTGGGTTGGGATAGGTGAGCCAGGACATCGTCAGCGCTATAAAAGGCGCCAGGTGTGAGGAACTGGTAATTCCTGACATTGTACGCTCCTTTCCCTCCTGAGGCGGAAGCCGGGAGGTCTCCTATCTATTCTTGTCAAAAACTGATTTATTTTTAACAGCTTACCTGGGATGTTATTTAGTCCCGTGAATTTTAATGTTTTGCGGCGGGCGTGTTGTTGAGGAGCCATAACCCCTGAGAGCTCAGCAGCGCCTGGTTTCTCACCCCTACCCCCTCCCTCCAGCCCCAGTCCCACTCTCGCCTGAGTTGCGAGGCCGAGAGCGCTGGGCGTCGAGTTTGGCGGCCATCTTGGGTTGGGATAGGTGAGCCAGGACATCGTCAGCGCTATAAAAGGCGCCAGGTGTGAGGAACTGGTAATTCCTGACATTGTACGCTCCTTTCCCTCCTGAGGCGGAAGCCGGGAGGTCTCCTATCTATTCTTGTCAAAAACTGATTTATTTTTAACAGCTTACCTGGGATGTTATTTAGTCCCGTGAATTTTAATGTTTTGCGGCGGGCGTGTTGTTGAGGAGCCATAACCCCTGAGAGCTCAGCAGCGCCTGGTTTCTCACCCCTACCCCCTCCCTCCAGCCCCAGTCCCACTCTCGCCTGAGTTGCGAGGCCGAGAGCGCTGGGCGTCGAGTTTGGCGGCCATCTTGGGTTGGGATAGGTGAGCCAGGACATCGTCAGCGCTATAAAAGGCGCCAGGTGTGAGGAACTGGTAATTCCTGACATTGTACGCTCCTTTCCCTCCTGAGGCGGAAGCCGGGAGGTCTCCTATCTATTCTTGTCAAAAACTGATTTATTTTTAACAGCTTACCTGGGATGTTATTTAGTCCCGTGAATTTTAATGTTTTGCGGCGGGCGTGCTGTTGAGGAGCCATAACCCCTGAGAGCTCAGCAGCGCCTGGTTTCTCACCCCTACCCCCTCCCTCCAGCCCCAGTCCCACTCTCGCCTGAGTTGCGAGGCCGAGAGCGCTGGGCGTCGAGTTTGGCGGCCATCTTGGGTTGGGATAGGTGAGCCAGGACATCGTCAGCGCTATAAAAGGCGCCAGGTGTGAGGAACTGGTAATTCCTGACATTGTACGCTCCTTTCCCTCCTGAGGCGGAAGCCGGGAGGTCTCCTATCTATTCTTGTCAAAAACTGATTTATTTTTAACAGCTTACCTGGGATGTTATTTAGTCCCGTGAATTTTAATGTTTTGCGGCGGGCGTGCTGTTGAGGAGCCATAACCCCTGAGAGCTCAGCAGCGCCTGGTTTCTCACCCCTACCCCCTCCCTCCAGCCCCAGTCCCACTCTCGCCTGAGTTGCGAGGCCGAGAGCGCTGGGCGTCGAGTTTGGCGGCCATCTTGGGTTGGGATAGGTGAGCCAGGACATCGTCAGCGCTATAAAAGGCGCCAGGTGTGAGGAACTGGTAATTCCTGACATTGTACGCTCCTTTCCCTCCTGAGGCGGAAGCCGGGAGGTCTCCTATCTATTCTTGTCAAAAACTGATTTATTTTTAACAGCTTACCTGGGATGTTATTTAGTCCCGTGAATTTTAATGTTTTGCGGCGGGCGTGCTGTTGAGGAGCCATAACCCCTGAGAGCTCAGCAGCGCCTGGTTTCTCACCCCTACCCCCTCCCTCCAGCCCCAGTCCCACTCTCGCCTGAGTTGCGAGGCCGAGAGCGCTGGGCGTCGAGTTTGGCGGCCATCTTGGGTTGGGATAGGTGAGCCAGGACATCGTCAGCGCTATAAAAACGGGCTAGGATGTCTCCGCGCAGCGGACGCGATCAGCGGACGCGCCGGAGCTGCGCCGGAGTCGTGCCAGAGTCCTGCCCGTCTGCGCCCGTCCGCGCACGACCGGGCTTAGGGCATAGGGACTCTGGCACACGCACCTGCTATACATCAGCGGACCTTCTAGGACTGAACTCCGACAGATATACCCTATCTCCGAGTACAGGTGCCATACTCAAAGAACTTAACATCCTGTATAGCTCTAGGTGCAAGAATTATAGCCTCTTAGCCCCTGTGAAGTTAGCGACCCTTAACACCAGGTCGCTGCAGAAACATCATTTAGAGATCTTTACCCTGCTACAGGATGAGACCATTGATATCCTGACACTCACTGAAACATGGTTGAGTGATGCCTCTTCCCCGGATATCATTGCTGCCCTTCCCAGCGGGTATGACATGGTGTGGCACAATCGACCAGAGGGTACCCGGGGTGGGGGGGTAGCAACGATCTTTAAAAAGCCATTTAGGGTAACAAAGATCCTAGCCGAGACAACCAACACTGTTGATCTACTGGGTATAAAAATCACTATGAACAACTCCTGCCTCATCATCCTAACAGTATACTGCCCCCCCCAAAGCACACCTGGGTTCAACGATCTCTTTCATCCAATCATTTCAGATCTTTGCACACGTTATAAAAACATTCTGGTAACTGGTGATTTTAATGTCCATTGGGATAAAAGTCTTCAAGACCTATCAGCCCAGAAGCTACAGACCATCATGACTACTCTTGGACTGAAACAACTAGTGGAAGTTCCAACCCACATTAAAGGCCATACCTTAGATCTTGTTTGGTCTTCATCCCCAAAAGCATGTATCACCAGCGTCTCACCTTGTCTCTGGTCAGACCATTACCTTATCTTATATGATTTACCGCAAGAGATCTGCCAGGTTAAACTACCCATTAAAACTAAAAAAGTGCGCCAATGGAAAAGGGTGAATGTCGAGACTCTATCCAAGACCATGCCCAAGTACATTCAGAACTCTACACTTCCTGCTGATAGCACCGATCTAGATTCCAAGTACTACCTGATAACAACTACCCTTAGGTCAACCATTGATGAACTAGCCCCTGAAAAGGTACAAAAAATAAAAGGGGTAGAGAAAGGAGCCCCTTGGTTCTCTGAAGGTTTACGCGAAAACAAGAGAAAGCTTCGCTACCTCGAAAGATGCTGGAGGAAATCTAAAAGGGCCACTGACAGGGAGCTATACCGGAAGTCTTTCCAAGCTTACAAAAAGCTTATTGTTATAACAAAGAAGGAGTATTATGAGACGCGTATTAAGAATGCCACCAACATACAGAGAGAGACCTTTCAAATACTGAAGGAGTTAAGCAAGAAAGAGGAAAAGACTGATACCCAGATTGATTGTGACACCTTTCAAGGGTACTTCTTGGGTAAGGTAGCGACCATCCTGTCTGAGATTAAGAAGAACAACCCAGTCCCTCTTGTCGTACAACCTCCCCCCCCAGACTCACCCTCTCCTAACTTTACTGACTTTCCCCACATTGACCTTAGTATTCTGAGGAAACTAGTAGCGTCCACTAAATCTGGCTCCCCTGCGGACCCCTGCCCGCCTGACACCCTTCGGATGGCAATACCGCTTCTAGAGGATCAGATCTTAGACCTTTTAAACACCTCATTAGCCACTGGACTTCTGCCATCCACCTTTAAAGAGGCATGTGTCAGACCCTTGATAAAAAAACCGGGAGCCGACCCATCTAGCCTGAAGAATTATAGGCCAATATCCCAGCTACCATTCCTGTCAAAAGTACTAGAACAACATGTACTTAAGTCCTTGTCAGCCTTCCTGGAATGTCACCACCTTCTCCACGACCGGCAAGCAGGTTTCCGCGCACATCATAGCACGGAGCTAGTAATGCTGTCGGTACTGGATGAGCTAAGGTGCATGGCTGACGGTAAAAAGCCATGCGCGCTGATATTATTAGATCTTTCAGCAGCGTTTGATACTGTCAGCCATGCACTGCTCCTGGGTAGGCTGGCCGGGTTCGGGATAGGGGGACAGGCGCTAAAATGGTTCACAGCCTTTCTAACAGGAAGGACGCAGAGGATCCAATTGGCAGACCAGGTCTCAGAGGTGGGCAGGTTAGTTTGTGGGGTTCCGCAGGGGTCAGCGCTTTCGCCACTGCTATTCAACCTCTACTTGCAACCACTGGTAGAGTCGCTGGCTAAGATGAAGTGCAAAGTATTTAACTATGCCGACGATACGCAGCTACTGCTGAGCATCGACAACACTTCATCGGCACAATCAGAGGCCAAAGACATCCTACGCTTCACAGTGAATTGGATGTCGTCTAATCTGTTGAAAATCAATCCGGATAAAACAGAAGTCCTGGTTGTCTCAACTGCTGTGTCCCCTTGGAGTGATCTATACTGGCCCCAAGAGCTAGGCCCTGCCCCTAAATCCTGCCCCAATGTCAAGAGTCTTGGGATGAAAATCGATCAAGATCTCTCAATGGCTAATCAAGTCTCTGCTGTAGTTGGCTGCTGCACTAACTTAATCAGGCAACTACGCAAACTTGCCCCCCTGCTCTCGAGAAATATGCTGCAAACCATCGTGTCAGCCACAATAGTGTCTAGAATTGACTATGGAAATGTGCTGTACCTCGGCCTTCCGAAGTATTCCATCAGCCGTCTCCAGGTCATTCTAAACGACGCAGCACGCCTGGTCTTTGGAGTTCCAAGGAGGACCCATGCCTCCCCCTTGCTCCATCGATTACATTGGCTACCCATGCAGCAGAGAGTGGAGTTCAAAAGCATGTGCATCTGCCATAAAGCATTACATGGACAGGCGCCAACCTATATAAAGGAAAGGCTCGAGCTCCACGAACCCAAACGCGTCTTGCGATCGTCGGGCTCTTTCGTATTGTCTCAACCACGCTTTAAGCTGACGACCAAAGGAGGCAGATCGTTCTCAGTACAGGCCCCCATCAACTGGAATAAGCTGCCAGAGGCTCTTCGTAGAGAGCCCAATCTCCTCCGCTTCCGGAAGGCCTTGAAGACTCTACTCTTCAAGAACGCGTTCCCACTTCATTAACAAATTGCTAGACCCGTTACCTTCTATCTCCTCCATCTTTGTTCTGTACTTGGTCAGTAGCGCTTTGAGACCTGTCGGTGAGTTGGCGCGATACAAAACCCAGATACAAATACAAATACAAATGTAAGAACATAGGTACCATCCTAGCTACTAAACACCCAACCGCACCAAACACACCACATATCTACTCCTTAGACCACATTCCTTGTAGTGCATACATTGACGTGCCATGTGGCGCACAGCCACCTATAGCACACACGGTACCCCCAATGCAAGGACAACCAGATCTCTGCGCACCCACCCTGGCAGCAGGCAACGCACCAAAGCAAATCGCCTTCAAGCTCAAGTTGAACAAGGGACAACTTCATCAGCTGCGAGCACAGCAGCAGCTCGCCAGGGGAGGAGGCGACCTTCCATGCAGGGGATGCCAGAGGACAACAGGCAGATTACAGAGGACAGACAGCATCTGAAGGCCGAGCCCACCCTACCTGAGTGACTTTGAGGAATTGCTTTTTCAGCCTTGCCACTGACATTGTGACTGGAGCGACCGATGAGCCTGTGCCGTGCTGCCCGGATCCCGTGCACTCCTGTGGTCTGCAGCGCCTTCTCCTTTTGTTTAAACCAGGTCTGGTCCTGAACTGGCGAGCCTGCGTGTACTTACTACTGGTGTTGCGCAAGGGAACAAAATGCCGAGGGAGAACAGTCCCAGCAGAGGGCCTCCCCATGCCGAAAATCGAGAGCGCCGCCTGAAGAAGGAATTGTTCTAATACTTATCGATGTGCTGCACCACGCTCCGTGAGGCAACTGAGCACGTCTAATCTCCACCCCACACACTCCTCACCCAAGTCACTGCAGTTAGGGCACACCAGCATCCTCCTCATCTGTGTGTGACTGCCCTCGCAAGGTGCCAGCTCCTCGAGGCCACACTAGTGACAGCAGAGCGATGTATACACGACAATTAGCTTCTTAGTGTGTATTTCCACTCTGTTAGCAACGGTCACTAATACTGACTGCAGATGTTAAATGAATGGGTGTGCCGAAAATGCGAGGTCTACATTGCAGAAATGCACAAATTACCACTAATTTGTAGGTACTTCTACAGACTGGGCACTAACCATGAAGGTACTATCACTATCTGTCCGAACCATCACTATCTGTCCGAACCATCACTATCTGTCCGAACTTTAGGGACACAGAATGCTGTACGACTGACTCTGAAAGAAGATGGCACCGTCATGCAATATCTTTTCCTCTAGAACAAAGCCAAGTAAGTGTGCAGCTATGACTGACCTGCTTTGAGGTTTCTCCGCAGTGTGCAAAGGCCCCCAGGCACTGCAGTACTGCAACAGCATAAACCATATTACTGCCCACACCACGTTATTACTGAGCGGGAGGTGGTGCGATGTCATTGAGGGCGCACAAAAAGGGAGATGATTCATTTGGGTCCACTGGAATCTGAATGTTTAGCACTGTACAGGCACATCCGAAACTGGGTCCCCATTCCGGAAAGGAAGAAAGGTTTGTCAGACACATGGGTATCACCAATTTGGGGCATTCTCCCTACTGTACTACAAATCTGTACACTACAGCAACGACGGAGAATGCGAACAGACGGCTCTTCACTCCAATCTGAGGACAAAAAACGCCACACAAGGCATTCACTCAGACCAAGCTGGGCCAGAGAGTAGCGGGTGCCCCCATGACCTCTCGAGGAGTGACTCACAAGTTCAAGGCTAATTCATTATTTTTCGTCAAGAGGAATCAAAATATTGTTTCACTACAATTTTTTTTCAGCTGGATCTTATCCCTGCTGTTGTAAAAAAAAAAAAAAAAAAAAAGAAAGCAGGAAATGCAAAATTAAATGAAAAAAACCTTTTTCTCCATTCCATCCTAAATAATTCATTCGTGAAGCTAGCTATTGTCATCTTAATGCCGCACAATGCACCCTGAGCCATGTTCTCTACTATTTTGCTTTCAAATTGTATTTGCTGCTATTTGTGTCACATTTAAAATTCTAACAGTATAGAATGTCATTTACACAATCGGGAGTGTGCTCCGGAAAATTAATATGACTTATTCCTTCTGCCCGTTCTATCTCCAGGCCAATATTATGCCAGTCATCATTCCGCGAGAGCAATACTTAATGAATGGCGCCATTAATATTGTCACGGTCCATGGGGGTCTGTCGGTTAACGGATCGGCGTCGACAAGAAGGGATAGGCACCTGACTCCCCTTAATGTTGCATGAAAAAATATCAGACAGTGCGGGGTAATTACGGAGCAGGCGATGGCGGACCGCGCCGGCGATCTTGGGAGTTTCTTAAATATTTTGCCTTCCTGAAACCTTTGCCGGCATAGATACGAACCAAGTTTAAATGCATAAATATAATAATCGAAAAAGAAAGGCGGCCGCGGTAATAATACACAGAAGGCAGCGTTGAACACTTGGCAGCATTGATTCCGGCGGCATGCTCATGGGAGGGGGGGGGGGGGGGGAGCGCGGGGGAATACAAATATAAAATAATACAAATAAAGTTAACTTACCAATCAGTCCACCCGGCCGCTGCTGCAGGTTCAGCCGGTTCCCGTCACCCGTGCGTGGTAGTAGTGTGAACACGATAGGTGTATCTGCCTCGACAAGGAGGCTCAGTCTGACGTCACGCTCGCTCCTGGCTTGAGCAGTAGTGCGCATGTTCTGTTTAGGGCTTACCATTTTTTGCGACCAGCCCGAACATGCGCAATAGGCTGCTCATTAGAAGAGCGACACGGAACAACCCTCGCTTTTCTAATGAGCAACCTAGTGCGCATGTTCGGGCCGGTCGCAAACATTTTTAAGCCTTAAAAAGAACATGCGCACTCTTGCTGTGCAGTGTGTGCACTCCGCCGACCACCTGCACTTCCGAACTCCTGCTGCCCCGCCCCCTTCTGAGCCGAATGCCTCCGGCGGCCTGAAATAATTGTTTGTAATTTGCAAATCATTGTGAGTGATAGAGTGACGGCAAGGGAACGCACGCACGCTTGTTACTAACTCAGTCAACTCCACTCGTGCCTAAAATTACTTAGTGGGGCTATGCCCAAGCGCACGTTTTGCAGCACCTGGAGTCCTTTTTAAATTGATTTGGGGGAGCCCAGAAATAGGGAGTTTCCGTAATCCTGGCATGATGAAATTAGTGCCTGGACTACCACTCTTTTCCATGACATTGACAGTAGAGCCAACATTTTTCTCAGCGTCCTCAACATGGCAAAACAGGAACTAGTCCATTATTGGCTTGGGCTCCCATCGAAAGAGAACTATCCAGCCACATTCCCAAGCTTTTTATACGGGAGGACGGGGTGGGTACAGTCCCTAGACTATCTGGCCAACCCACCAATGACACTGAGGGAGGCTTGTTTCCCAGTACCATCAGTTTCGTTTTGTCCCCATTTAATTTCAATGAGCAGCTTGCCATCCAGTAAGCCACATTCTCAAGGTATGGGCCTAACTGGGGCTTAGAACCCCCACTGGAGGAGAGGAAGACAACAAGCTGTGTGTCGTCAGCATAGGACACAAAAAACACTTCCAATTCTTTGACATTGGAGGCCAATGGTCTAAAATAGATATTAAAAAGAGTGGGGCTGAGTGATGAGCCCTGCGGAACCCCACATTTCAAAGGGACCATCTCAGAGTAGCAGGGAGGTTCACAAATCTGGAATGATCTTTCTTTTAAACAAGACACAAGCCATTCTAAAGCAGTACTCCTTACGCTGACTTCCCTCAACCTGAGTGCAAGGGTCTCATGATGAACTCTATCGAATGCTGCACTCAGGTCGAGGAGGATAATGGCCGACGCTCCTCCCTAGTCTAGAATTAGTTTTACCTCCTCAGTTACCACCAGTAGCGCAGACTCCGTATTATGCTTTAGACGGAATCCATTCTGGGAGCCGTCCAGAAGCAAATTGTCTTCTAGATGCTTCGACAGATGCTGATTGATATGTTTCTCTAAAACTTTCCCAAACACCTGGAGCAGCGCTATACGCCTAAATTTCCCAGGGCCGGCAGGGTCAAGATTCAGTTGATTCTCATGGGACAAAGCCTGTGGAGACTGACAAATGTAATACTTTATGAATGACAGTGAGGATTTCTTGGCTACCCATTGACAGAATGTGGGGAGGGGCTGGATCTAGAGGGGATTCCGATTTCAGTTTCCCAAATATTTCTGGGAATGCTTCATCCAGGATGAGGGGAAGATCTGAAGACGGTTTGTCTCTTTCAGTAGTGGCAGTGTTTCTGGACCAGCGTCTAAGACTTCCCTACCCTTTTGTAATTCACTGTATATGGAAATAGGCTGCTAATTCACTATGGCGTCCTTTTGAGGGGCTAGGTAGGGAGTTTCCACTTTTAGGAGCAGTTAGAGATTTTGCAATACGAAATAGCTCCCTAGGAGCGTTGGCCACCTTGCCCAGGAGTTCTTCATAAAAAGTCATTTGCACCTTTTCATCTCTAGACGATAGGGCTGGGTGGCTGCCCGATAAGCAAGTTCTACATTATGATCGTATTTAAGTCTCCAATTTCTTTCCAGTTTTGTGCACCCCTTTTTCATTGAGATTAGCAATTCATCAAACCAAGGGGCCAATTTTCCCTCGCTTCCCTTTTTCAGAGTACTGATGGGGATCACAGTTTCAAGGGAGTTCTTAATCCACCCTGTCACCATGTCAGTAGCAGCCCGTGCCTGTCACCACTGATGTGTTCCATACTTAAGTCCATTCTGCCACTCGATTGTTGAAGATGTATCTCGATGTGCACAAGCTTTTGTTATAGTTGAAATCATTACAATATTTACAAAAAAGTGTGCTTTTAGCTTGCTGCACAGATGTACACTTAAAAGAGCTCAGTGGATTGATTGTCCCTTCTGCAGAGATCAGCATGTAACTTGCAGGTCACCGGTAAAATCCAGTTAAGGCAATTCAGCCTTTCATGCTTCAGAGGCTTCTTATCCTTTAGTGAAATAGAAACATCTGCTATTTTCAGCAACACAAATGGGCAATGCTTCCCCGTAATTGCTACATAGCAAGCCATTTTTAGGTCTTGTTTTAGGCAGCTCCAGCTGTGTCTCCAGATCTCTTGTAATTATTACACACTATAATAATAATAATATAATACATTAAAAGGCTTTAGGCCAGCTCCATTCAACCATTGCTGTGTTGGACTGTCATTCACATCCTGGGTCAGCCCACAGTGAATATGAAGAGACTGGGGCAGATAAGTCAGCTCACTTCAGCCACTGCTTTCTTGGATGCATCACTCAGGTTCAAGCTGAACCCACAAAACTGCCATGTGGTGTTTAGCTTGTTAGACAAATTGATTGACACCATTTTGTCTCATTACATGTAATTTTGAGAGAGAAAACTGAGTTCCTACTGCCTTACTGCCTCCCTTTTTACCTTACTCTTACATATGTTTCTTATCTTGTTTTTGTTGGCCTTAGGATTCTGTGCACTTTGCCACTACTAACCATTCCTAAAGTGTGTATGCTCACTCCTTGGAACATTGGAACATTGGCTTATCCCCAATTTGCATTTTTAATTTACTTATAAGTCCCTAGTAAAGTGGTACTATATTTACCTAGAGCCTGTAAATTAAATACTTCTTATGGGCCTGCAACACTCGTTGTGCCACCCACTTAAGTAACCATGCACGCTTGTCTCAGGCCTGCCATTGCAGGCTGTGTGTGCAGTTTCAAACTGCCATTTTCACCTGGCAAAATTAATCTTTTGCCAGGCCTAAACCTGACTGTTTAATACATATAAGTGACTCAAAGGCTATGCCCTAAACAGAGGGCAGGGTGCAATGTATTTAAAAAACGTAGGACATGAACTTTTAAGTTTACATGTCCTGGTAGTGGAAAACTCTCAAATTCGTATTTACTATTGCAAGGTCTTCCTCTCCCATAGGATAACATTTGGGTTACCTTATGCTATTTAATAAGGACAGCTTCCAAATGGGAACAGGTAAACAGTTCATGTTTGGTGTCTTTCGAATTGTAATGAAAACTCCACTTTTATGGTAAAGTAGGATTTTAAATTACAATCCTGCCACTTTTAGAATGCCTTAGCCATTTAGTGCCCGCAGCAGCTCTCTGGGTCACATGACTAGGTGTAGTTGGCAGTTGTTTTTTGTGTATTCCTCCCAGACAGTGACACATAATAGAGAGCTTAGGTGTGCCTGGATGTGCCCTCGCTGGCAGAATGGGGCCGAAGCTGGGCACTGCCACACTTACACCTGAATTGGATGTGTCTTGCCTTCACACAAATTATTGTATAAGTCCTGTAATTAGCCTGGAGCCAGGAGGCACAAAACCAGAGCACTTCAAAGGGAATCCTTTAGAAGGTTCTCACACTTCAAAGAAAGCACAAGTTATAAATATTGGACCTCAGACACCAACATTTCAGAACACCTCTGGACCTGTGGAAGACTGCCAGGAAAAGGACTGTTGTGCTGCTGAAAGGACTACCACTCTGCTGGAATGCTGCCCTGGTGTGCTGACCTGCTGCCCTCTTGCCTGGGTCAGAATGATTGGACCTGCAACCTGTGCCCAAGACCACTAGAGTGACTCCAGGGCTTGTCTCATGTAACCAGCGCCTGGACTCTGCATCTGTGAGTCCTACCCAGCTAAGTAGTGCCACCCCAGTACTGGACCCTTGCAAGTGGGCCTGAAGGTGCTCTGCCAGTTTATCTGCGGACCCAGCAGAACCGATTCATTGCCTCTACTGCGTGGACTTTCCCGACTCAAGGACTTGCATCGCCTTTGCAGCCAGCAACCTCATTGGCACGACGCAGCCCCAACACAGACCCTTGCAAGGGAAGTCCCTCGTCAACGGCATCCTCGACAATGATGCAGTAGTCCTCATCTCAAGCCCCGCAGCTTCTTCTAAGCCAGCCGGTGCACGACGCATCCTTGATGCAGGTCTTCTCATCGCAAGACCCCTCATCTGCAGCCTCCTTCATTGACGACGCAGAATGGACCTCACATCACAGTATCGCAGCTCCCCAGAACTGCAGCTGTGTGATGTATCTCCGTCCGACCTCGCATCGTCAACGCACCCTCGACGTGGGTCCTTGCAGCGCTCCGCAAACAGGATTTAAGGTACTCTTGTTCAGCAGGACTAAATGGGTTCCTGTAGCTGGCCTGTGCTCCAATGTGATCGGCCTGACTTGTGACTTTGTATAGCTCTAGCACAACCAGTTATCTACAGTTGGCGCTTTGTGTTTTTTGCGCATATATTCACTGATATCTTTCAAATTGCATATCTCCGATTCTACTGACTGGGCCTTTGTCGTTTTGGTTTTGATTTATATATTAAAATGTACTTTTCTAAATTGGTGTGGGATTAACCTTGTGTTGTGTTTTTTCTTTATTACTGTTTGAAGTGTTGCATAAATTTAGCCTGACTGCTCTGTGCCAAGCTACCATGGGGTTAAGAACAGGTTAATTTGGGGTGTGCTTGTGACTACACCCTGACAAGGATTGTGGGTGCTGCTTGATTAGGGCTTCACCCCCCACCAACCAGTAGATTTCGTACAGCTCCAACATGCGCATGAGTGGCCGATTTACTGTTGCAACTTGCAGGCACCCAAGCGCCACAGTGCTGTACACAGAGGATGACTCGAGGGTGGCATGGAAGCCAGAGGCATTTGCCACAGTTTAATAGCAAGAGCCACTCAGGCTCAGGGCCAGACAGGTCAAAGAGGGCATCAAGCGTTTTCCTGGGAGGCTGGAAAAATGGGGTCTGGTTTTTCAGGAGCGAAGCTGGTTTTGTTACTGGGGACCGGTTTTGCAGTGGCACTGCAATATCGGCCCCCAGTAACAAAAGCAGCAGTGCACACTTGTGCATCCGCCTCCCCTCACCCCCTCCATGGCTGGTCCGCCATATTGCCAGGGCTGCTTTAGGTTCCCAGTTCGGCCGTGCTCAGGCTGTACACTATCATGATGTACAGCATCGCTACTTGATGGTATACAGCTGATGGTGAGCACCTAGCTCCTTCTTCTCACTGGTTAGTTACACTGCTCACCATCAGCCACAGTGTGATCGTCATTGTGGAGGGGACAGGCCCTGCTCCAGGATCCGGAATGTGGGAGGGCTATGAAGAAGCATGGGTGGTCCATGATGATTAAGGGATTTGCGTAGAATCTTCTGGGTGTAGAGAACTGGGTCTGGGCATGCTGGATAGTCTTGCAGGGTGATAAGCTGCATACTCAGCATACTTTGGGGTATGTTTACTAGTTTTACCTCTATTTCTAAGTGTTTGTTTCATAATTGCATTCTTTAGCTCGTTTGCTTTCTCTGTGTCACTCTTCTTTCTCTCTGTCTCACCCTCCTTTCTCTCCACCACACCCTACATTCTCTACACTTCTGTACTCTATGCCTCACCCTCCTCTGCTTCCACCCCACCTTGCTCTTCTCACCTTCTACAACTTTCTGCCTCCTTGTCATCTCTTTTCACCTCACCATCCTCTTTCTCCATCGCATCCATCTGTTGCCATCTCATCCTCTTGTCTTCCAGCAGTGGCCACTTCTTTCTCTCTTTCTCCACCTCACCATAATCTTTCTTCCATCCCCCTCCTCTTTTTCTGCCTCAATCTCCTCTCTCTTTACCTCACTATTCTCTCACTCTGCTTCCACTTCCTCCTTATTCTTCTGTGTCCACTTCATTCTTCTCTCTTGCTATACCTTTCATTCTCTGCCATGCCTTTGTCTCATTCTCTCCCTCACCCACCTGCTTCTTCTTTTCACCTTACTCTCTCTCTATTCCTCAGTATCTTTCCTCTCTTTGCCTCACCCTCCTCTCCCCTTGGACTCTCCTGCCTATCTCCCTCCCCTCTCTCTGCTTCACCATCCCCTCTTTGAAACCTTGAATCTCTCCACCGCTCCCACTTCTGCCAGCCTTACCTTCACTGCTGCTGCCTGCTGGTTCATAATTGTATGTATGTAAAGGAAGCTTGAACTGTTACCGCACAAGCGGTTGTGTTTGTGTGGTTGTGTGTGAATGGACTTTGTTATCCTGGTGCTCTGTACCTCTTCTCTACTGGCAGCTCTCAACATTTCAAACAGCAGCATCACCAAGGTCTGGATTATACAGTGTGTGTATGCATAAGATCTACAAACACTTGAAAGACCTGCCTATTTTAAAGAGAGTATAAAGGGATTTTTTATTTTATGTATTTTATAAAGTTTTATATAGCGCGAACCAGATCCCAAGGGATATCAGAGCTCTTTACAAAGGAAGAAAGGGAGAGTACTATTCCAGTAACGATATCAAGTAAAAATGCCAACCAGTTGTAGACACAAAAAATCACATACAAGTGATACACAATGAGATAGCAGATAGCAGATAAGAATACCAAACAATTAAAGTCACAATAATCACAGACAGGTGGTACACAGCGAGTAATGAAATAAACAGGTCAAGAACAGACTGCTATGGGGGGCAAGCCTTACATCCGAAGGGGCAAAGAGCAGAAACACAGGATGGTAAAAAGGATGTAGAGTCAATCAACAACTGTTGTAGGATCAATGGTTGTGCGCGAATGCACATCACCCAAATTAAGGTAAGAATTTGTTCAGTAGGAATCTTTTGGCTTCAAGTTTGAAAGCAGTTATTGATGATATTCTGTGCAAATCCGGTGGAAGAGAGTTTCAGATCTTTGGTGCAGCACCTGAAAAGGCTTGACGACAAGTACTCTTTTTATTAATAATACGTGGTTTCAGGAGGAAGTTGTTAGCGCTTCTTGAAGCTCTCTCGCCACATGATAATTCAAGCTTTTGTGCTAGGTACCTGGGTGTGTTGTCGTGCAAGGCTTTGTGCGCTAGAACGATAATCTTTAACTGGATTCGGGCTTCGTAGGGCAACCATTTAAGAGACTTTAGAACTGGGGAGATGTGCTCATTTCGTTTAGTACCAGTAACTAGTCTGGCAGCAACGTTCAGTGCTAACCTCAGTGGAGCCGGGATGTGTGACTTTTTGAAGATCCCACTGCTGTCCATTTACTTCAAATACATGTAATAACAATTAAAAGAGCAATCAAAGTTGGCAACCAGCCACCTCTCAATTGCAAGCCTGTTTCTTTCCTTGGTTGCACTCTGTGCCAAGGGCACTCATTCTGAGGATTACAACATGAATCGCTATTTGGTGGTTTGTTTTTCAACCAATATTCATCTGTCAATGCTTTCAGTCGAAAGTATGTTAAGGGGGACAAAGTGGACATGTATAGCTCATATGAGTGCCTCAAGGCTGAATAGTCTTTTCTAAATTGTGACTGGCATGTTCCTATCTCTCCTTCTTTTCTTCCTCTAGTCTCTTCTATCCCCTCACCCGCTCTGTCTCCATCACCCTCCCCACCCATCACTCTCATCTCCTCTTCTCATCACTCTCCTCTTAACACTCCTTCTTTGCCCCAACACAATTTAGCATTTTCTCATAACGCTCCTCTCTGAATACCTTAATTTCTCATCATCCTAATCCTTTATCAATCTCTTCCACGACCTTCACCGTTCTCATCTCCTCTCCCTCTAGTCTCCTCTTGTCTCTTTCTCAGTTCAGATCTATTAATCACCCTATTCCCATCACCCACTTTGCTCATCGTTCTCCTGCTATAACCTTATTCATCCTTATTCATCGGACTAGGCTAGGCATATATCATAACATAATCAAGGCAGCACGGAAAGCACATCTTACCTCCACGATTGCCAATGCGGGCAATTCCACTAAAGAGATATATAAAAGCACTAAATAGCTTTATGAAACATCATGCTTGTGCTTCCACCATTGTTGCTTCCCAAAATCTCTGTGACGGCTTACTTGACTTTTTTTAAGCTTAGGTTAACCCAATTTAGAAGAACTTTTGAGCCAATCTTGAACGATTTGAAAAGGAAAAGTCATCTGCCCCCTGATGCCACGGCTAGCCAGTGCGGTTTGTAATGCTGCTCTGTAGCTCAAGTGCAGGAGATGCTCGCTCTTGCCAAATCTGGCTCCCCTGAGGATTTATGTCCTTCTGGGACAACAGCCAGCTCAGCGCACTGTGTGGCAGAGATATGTTCAATCTCTCATTGGCGATGCCCACAATACCTAAGGAATGAAAGTGTGCCCACGTATCCCCACTACTTAAAAAACCCTCAGCAAACCTTAATGTCCTCGCCAACTACAGACTGATTTCACTGTTACTTCTACTTCCAAAACCCCTCAAAAGATATGTTAATAAACAGCGCTTATCTTTTCTTGAGGAGCAAAAGATCTTAGACCGCTCGCAGTCGGGTTTCAGAGAGTTACACAGTATTGAGACTTGTATCTTGGCTGTTACTGATAACATCAGGCGCTCTTTAGATGCAGGTCACACCGGTCATGCTAGTGTTACTGGATCTATCGGCGGCCTTCGACACGGTCTCCCACCCATTCTAATGTTCAACCTTTATGAGGCTGGTCTTCATGGCAGGGCGATACATTGGTTTAAGGACTTGTTTGATAATCGCACACAACATGTCTGAAATAATACATAAATAATTAATGCCCCTCTAACACATTCATCAACTTCTCTACTTTATGACACGTCACTCTCCTACTCATCTCCAATCAGTCCTTCTGTCATATTTTTACTCTTCCCTTCTTCTTACTACTTTACTCTTCTTTCATCCACCTCTTTGCTTACCATTCTTTTTTGTTATTCTTCCTTTTTTCCTTACCCTCATCTTTTCTATCCTCACACTCTCCTCTAATTATTCTCCATTTCTCATCTCTACACCATTCCCATCACCATTTCTTCTGGACAAGAATCTAGAAAGTTTGATTAAGTTCTCTACCCTATAGCACCACAGTTCTGGAAGCTGTAAACCTAGCTTTCTCAGGACCTCTAACGAAAGGACACCACCACATCCAAAGCTGTGAGCTAATTGATAGTTAATAACATTAGTGGTCAAAGCGGGTTATGTGCTCAGACTTTAAAAATGGGGCAAAACACATTTATTTGCAGCTCAAATAAGTGCATTGTTTATCCGGGACCCCTAGAAGCTCCCACATTTTATGGTGTTTGCAGCGTCTGCTTTCCCAATCTTTAGTCGCAAATGAAAAACCCGAATAGCAATATTTGAATTCCTGATTTTAGGAATATTTTAGCAGCAAGTGCATTAGCTTACTATATTATCTGATTATTTGAGGACCAAGGGGTTACAGCAGCCCTGTAATCCAGTTTATCCGTGTGACATAAAGAGCGAATTTGTTTGGAGAGAATAAATAAACAATTCCCTTCACCCAAAGGGTGCCGACTCCACCTTAAGGACCTTGTAATTACATTGAACTCAGCTAGCACCTCTGGAGATTGGGAGTAGGCACGACAGTGGCAGTCCATGATGCCAGTGCTGCCACAGAATAGCTGCCAATGCTGATCTTTGTATAACAGGAACTTGCACTACTCCTGACCATTCTGTATCTGGTTTGTGTTAGTGAAACTTGGATACTGAAACAAGAGGCCTTTCATATTACACTAAGCATATCATTGATCCTGAGTAACAGATGTCTATCTGCCCAGATGTTAGCGTTCAGGTCTCTTAAGTTGATGCCTAGGCGATGCTTTCAAGGCTATAACTACTAGGTCCAATCATTCAGAATTTTCAATAGGCTCTCTGATTTCCTGTGTTATTAGTGTCTTCAGTTCATTCCGTAAATGTTCTTTCATTAGGTGGGATATCAACCTCACTTTATGTGCAACAGGTTTCACCTTGGTTTTTAATTTAATCCTTTGTTGGAAGTCCTTGATTAATCCTAAATTCTTAGAAAACAATTTGGGAAATTCCTTACACACGTCCATGCCTCTGAACTACTTTTCAACCAAAAGGACTAGATCAATATGATTGGGGTTTAGTCTATTTACACGTATTATCTGGTGTCTACATCTGAGTAACTAGATCCTTGTTTGGTTACATAAACATTCTAATGGTTGACCTTCCCTTGACAGATGTGCACATTTCACCATTCCTTCTAGAGCAAGATTCTCCTTTTGGAGGCCCAGATGTATGCCCGATGTTTAAGATAACTACATTTATCTAAATGGGGATATGCTAAAAACCTGGCATAGATCCAGCCCTCCAGGACCGACTTTGAAGAACCCTGTTCTAGAGGAATAGGATCATTGTTGTATACTCCTGGTATTACAACTGGAGGTTCCAGTACACACCCTTTGTCCTCAAAAGTTGTATGAATACTTCATTGTCTATCAGTGTCAAATGTGAACAACAGTGATGGGTTCTCCATCTTATTCAGTCTCAAAAGGATGTATGATGTTACATCGCATTCCGTTGTAACACATGCCTTGCCTTTACCATGCATGAGCTACAACGCGAATGCCATTACAAAGCAAACCTTTACCCTGCATGATATTTCAACGTATAGGCCTTTACAATGAATTTCGTCGTAAAAGTATATATGTAGACATGTGTGGGAAAGGTTTTTCTAACCCCTACCCTAAACCCTAATCCCGGTCCCTGGTTCACCCGGCCCCCGCCCCCACCCTGTCTAAAAAAAATACCCTTCCCCTAAGCCGTAAAACCTTAAAACACTATCCCTGCACCCCCGAACCTCCTGTCCCTCAGCCCTTCTTTAACCTAAACCCCTAAAATAATACCCACCCACCCCAGGCCCAATCCCCCTACCTCTCTCCTCGTGCAGGTAGCTCCTCTGAGGGGCAGTGCACGTCGTTGTGATGAAGCGGAAGAGTCTCTTTGTTTCCTCTAAAGATGTGGATTGCCTACTAATGGACTGTTTCCACACATATGCCCTTACTACAACACATATGCCTTTACCATACATAACTTTACAACGAAATTAATTGTAAAGGCATGCATGGTAAAAGCATATGCGTAGTAAAAAACAAAATGCGTAGTAAAGGCTATGCATTGTAATGGAGCATGCATTGTAAGACGTGCGTTGTAATGCATGCGTGGAAACAGCTGCGTTGTAATGAATGTTTTCCGTCTCAAAAAACACAATCATTCTCATTTTCGTTTATATTGACTTGAATTATCAACTTTTTCCCCTCTTCTTCAGATTCTATCATGTGTACTTGTTTTTTTACCTGCTCTGACAAAATGTCCCCCTTAGTTATATTTCCTACATCTACATGTTACCCCTTGGGCCGGGTAATTTTGACAATTGGAAAAATGGTTACTGTTCCACGCCTGAAGCATTTTAATATAGATGTCCCTGAGTACAATTTATTTTTAGAGAACTGCAACTCCTTTACTTTGTATACCTCTTCATTATTTTGTCGTTATTCTTTCCGATTTCATTCTCTCTGTCGTTATTTTAAATTCTTTCACGCTTTTTTCCTACATCAATGGCATCAATCAAATTAGAATTGTATGCTTGTAACTTTTCCTGTATCTGAGAATTATTTGCATTTTAACAAATGGTCCCTGATTAATGAATCATAAAAAATACCAAACTCCCATGTATTCCTCATTCCCCATAATATAACAACATAACTTGTCACACTTTCACTTTTGTCTTGAACTCACTCTACTAAAGAATTTGTGTCTTTCCAATACAATATTATTTTTCCCCAAAGTGTTTTTATGTCATCAATTTGAGTGTTTACTGAAAGTGTATCTGTGATCATGTAAAGATTTCTCTAACTCTGGTCTTTGGGATTGAATGAGTTTTCATGCATAGGCCCTCCTAGCCTCTATCTACTCGGGCTTTTGTACAATGAAGGAAGCACAACACCCTTAGAGAATGGGTGAAGTTGAAAGCATAGCTGCCGGCTTCCCTTATCCATGTGTGACTAGTAGTCCAGGTCTTTTCTTAAAATTCCGGGACTTGTAGTCTTCTTTATCCCAGTGTAAAAACAGGAGCATAAGTCCCAAAATTCTTAGAAAAAACACAGGACTGGACTAACTAGTCACACATGGGAAACATGGCAGCTATGTGAAAGTGACCACTCAACAGTTTAATTCACTGTTGGGAAGAAATTTAAACTATGTCTGAAAATAATTGAGTTATCGCCTTGATGATTTTATGGTGCCCTCTAACATTTTTCAGGTTATGAAACAAAAACAGCTGGGGTAGAAGAATTAAGTTTTGGACTGGATAAAAACCAGTTTTGAAACCAGTGTTTTAAAATGGTGGGTCTAAAAGTTGCTTTTGATTCAGCACATCAAATTGAACATTGACTTAGTTCCAGATTTTATTAAGTAATTTGCTACATTGATGTTTTCTATATGATCTACCTTTACTGTCAAATATGAGCAAATTGTATAGAATAAATCACAAACATCATAGCTGTTGTGGTGTAACGGTCTAGCTGATACACCACCACGTGACCTAGAGGATCACGGGAAGTGCGGGCAGCCATTAGCCGGAGAGAGCTGCGAGTATATGCCGGCTCCGTACTCTCCCTCCGATGAATAAATGCACTTAACCTCCCGCCAGTCTCCTGCCTCTACCTTCACTGGGGCGGGAGGCCAGCTTTACAATGGCGACAAGCGTGGTGCACACTGCTCTGCATCGTGGCGTTTAACCCGCACCTGCACGGCACCAACCATTCTTTACGAGATCGCGCCTTGCAGGACATTCCACGCTTGGAGGGAGAGTGTACCAGTGGGACGCCCAGCGGGTGGTGGCGCTTCCCGTCTTGATGTTACTGAAAGCGGAGCCGTCCCAGATGCTACTGATTGAAGAGACGCTTCACTCAAGTGCCTCCAGCTGAGTCCAACAGCCTACAGCAACATGCCAGTAAGTGTCAACGAGGGGCCTTCTACATACTATCAAGCGTGATGCTTCCAGGGCCTCTGTACAAGGGCTGGTATCCACACTGCACCACCCCTGCTCGTATTAGATGCACGTTCCAGTGGAGCACCAGCCATCTGCTACTGGGGGGTGCACAGGTTCCTCCACACCACAGCGTCCCCACAGCATACCACGAGCACCCAGGAGGATCTCAAGTTGACCAAGCCATGACCCCACAAGGTGCAGCTGGAGACTATTACACGCCCTCCCCTGTGGGGCTATACTACGTTGGCACAACCATACCGCCTGCCTGCTCTTCCTGCATCCGCCTGCAGACTTTCCTGCTACCCCCAGGTTAACTCGTCACCACAATGTGTGCGCAGACCTTTTCCCTCACAAATACAGTTCGCTTCCTGCCAAAACCAAGGGAATCGGCAATGAAATGGATAGATTGGAAGAGATACTTTTTGAATTACTTGTCAGCACTAGAAGACGAGGGGGAAGACGAGTTTTCCAGTAAATGGAAAAAGAGAATCCTGTTGGAGCCAGAGGGGTTACGAGTATACAAGAATATGGTCAAAAAGACATGGGCGCCCAACGATGACGACGTCTTTCAGCATGCGCTAGAGGACTTAAACAATCACTATCAGCCAGTTGTATGTAGTGCCATAGACCGTTATAATTTTTTCAAAGGAAACAGTCCGATACTAAGTCAGTGGAGGACTATGTAGCTTAGTTAAAACGCCTAGCAGCAGGGGCGTAGCTAGAGCTTCTGGCGCACGGGGCTATCCCTCAGATTGCCGCCCATGGCAGGTAGCGGGAGTTAGGGGGTGCTGGGTAAAAAGAACGGCGAGCACTTGAAAGAGGTCCTAGAGACACGTGATATCGCCGCTAATAGTTACCTCGATCATGCAAGTTACATGCACATACATGACTCAGGCCAAGGCTACACAGTTGAATACACCGGCAGTACAAAGACATACAATTGATGGGCGGAATGCAGAACAAATCAAAAAATTCACCCCCAGTCAAGAGATCAGGGTTAAATCCATCATTCTTTTGCTCACCATGCAACCCCTGTTTAGACTTGGTCATATGCAAATCAAGACTGATTTGCATATGGCTGGGTTCAAACTGGAATGGCATAGGGAGCAAAAAAACTAAGGCTTTAGGCCCAGATCTCTGTACTGAGATGAATGTGTGACATTGTTCTGCATTCTGTCCATCAATTGTTCTACAGTTCTACAAGTACAGAGGTATCAAGGTTGACTTGTTTGCAACCTCCAGCATATTTAACCAAAAATATGACCAGATTCCTATATGCAGTGGCAATGTGTTGGTCTGAATAGATGTTATTACACCTTCCTAAATTGAGGCTATTAATAACTCATCGCAATTTCTTTCTGCTTTTGAGCACTCCTCAGGACTTTAAAAAGTTCATGATTGTGTTGTATGACTGTCAGATGCTTGCTAACCAAAATGATTTCAGATCTGTGCTGTGTTTATTCTCAATTGTGGCTGCGACTCTCTCGGTGATGGCTCACAAATATGACTGGACACTTTCAGTTTCATGCACACTGCGTCCCCTGTCCAACTTGAGGACCTGATTTCCCACAGCTTGGTGATGGCTTTTTGTTCTTGGGAGATTATTGATGCAGGAGTTGCTCGCTGTAGAGCCATTGTCTCCAGCCTGGGTCAGGCTTGCCCTCACAGCAGCTCACTTGTAGTCAGTGTCCAAGGACAGTCAAAACCTTGTCTTGTTGCAAACCACTGCAAACCTGTAAGAGGAACATGTCCAGGAATCAGATGTCACTTTAAAGTTTTAAGGTCCCACCTTCGTGTGTAAGTGGCCCTAACATCCAGTGTCACACTGAGAAAGCATGAGTGGTTCTTGCTGGCCTTTGGTGAGAGAAAGTAAGAAACCTTTGTAAAGGCAGCTGGTTTCCTTTCCTTTCTTTTGCACCCTGCATTCTGAGGAGTGACTATGGCTACTCTAGAGCCATGCATGTAAAACGTGACTTGCATTAACGTAGAACACATGCTTGTACATGCTGATCTCTTGTGATGAGCCTACACACATACTAGACCCAAAACTTCACTTATAAGGTGGTGGCTATGGAAGATCAAAATAAGGAGAAAAGATACCTATTAGCATGTATTTGATAACACAAGTAAGAAGAGTAATGGTTTCATTCTCAGGAATGTTCTAAGATGAAATTGTTCCTATCACTTGCCGACAACACCAAAGACCGCAATCGCGAATTTTGACGTGAAGCAAACTTCAGTTTCTTTATCTCCTGCTGTTCGGTGCTCAGAAGCATGGCAGGCTGTCTCCTAAACCAAGGCTAGCTTGAAACCTATGGTAATTAATTCTGTATCTGGGACCCCATGCTTCTTTACCCCTTTCAGTTCTGAGTTTTTACTTGGAGATCCATAGATAAATTTAACCATACATAATAAATAAAGCTTCTTAGGGAGTGCCGGTTTTCCTGTTAGAGTGGGAGTCAAAAGCAAACCAGCCGAATCCTGGAATGGCTTAGGTTCCTCTCACAAATTAAGTTACTGAGGGAAAGAATTAAATTTTAAATGTGGCCGACAAATAAGCAAGAAATAATCTTTGTGAGATTTTTAAAAACCGATGGAAACTTCATAGCTTTACTTGATCATCCATAGGGGATAAAGGATGTAACGCACATTTTATAAACCCCTAAAAAACACCAAATAGCTTGTTTTAAGATTCAGAGGTCTTCACAAATAGGGTTAAACCTAATAGTGAAACATAGAATCCTAACAAAACCAGGTGTGAGAACAATTGAGAGCTCCTTTAGGCATACATGACAGTAGACTCACATAGCCCCAACATCAGACTACAAGTGTCCTCTGCAATACCGGTTGTTTTGTGTTCAGAAAGTTACAGCCGGTAACTGTATGCACACAAATAACAGAAGGGAGTAGTCCTTTAAAATCTAAAATATATTGAAATATGCAGAAGTCGATCAGTGAGTCAAAGTTGATACAAGCATGAGTGTACATCAGTAAAAGTTGCAAGGATCAGGTGCCTTTAAGCACACTGTTGGGTTCAAAACAGAGATATTAGGATTACATGCATTAAGAAAACGATGAGCCATAGGCGCAAAAATCTGGTCACAAAGTACTTGCTGCATATTGCGAACAGTTAAGATTTTTAAGAAGTGCTGTAGGATTAATCTTAAAAATCTAAATCGTTGTGGGTCAGAATCTGACCATCCTTATGAAAATTAAAGTAGATCACAAATTGCAACACAGTACTACTGGAGAAAATTACAGGGATGGTGGCCTGCTGGGGTCAGCAGACCACCATGTCTGTAATTACTTTTTAGTCAATTAAATTTTTTGTGCTAAGTGGTGTAATATGCCAGTGGTCAAACGTTTTGATTTACGATTGCAAATGCAATAGGTCTCGCAATTGTTTGATTTAGAGCTATTGACATTGCAAATGTTATTATATATCTGTAATAAAAAAAAGGTAAATGAAGCCTTTAAAGCATGCAGTTTAAATACATGTAACAAACAGTTTCCATTAAAATGACTGTAAGGGCCCCTGAGCAGCTGTACTGTACAACTTCCTCCTCCCCCGTCACTAGCAATCACCTCAGCAGCCTGCTCCAAATATAATTACCACTCTCCTCACAGTCAGATTTTGGGCACAAACATTTCTCACATCATGTATAATCACCTGGTTAATTATCCATAGTAGCCCTTTTCCCTTCTTGGGCCTCTGTCTTCGGGGGGGCTGGTGCTTGTCCGCGCTTCATAAAGATTGTCTGTGCTTCGCCACGTCTTTGTGCTCAGGCGCCGCTGCCTCCTCATGCACCGCTGCCTCCTCATGCTACTGTGGTAACGGAGCCATCCGGCCCGTTCAGCTACGCTGATCACGCACCCACGCACCCGGAGGGCGGGCACGCCCGAAGGCTTAAATAAACGGGCGCAAGACCGCTCGTGGTCTTTGGGCCCACACCAGTGACCCTGACTGCTGTGTCCCTTTATTGCAAGCTGAACCCATACACCCTTAGGCCTGCCCCCGCCCCCCATACACTACATTGGCGACGAGAGCGGAGCCCACCCGCGCGTCGCCCCTCCCGCGCACCTGCATCGAGGTGATCCTGCTGGCGGTGTTCTGAGCTGTCCGCGGAGGCGGAGCGCTGCGAGCCTCTGCACGCGCGCCCTCGCGCGGGCTGGCTGGGCCGCGTGTGCCATTCCGGAGCCCTGCTGGGAGAACCTCGTCCCGCCCACTGCCGGTAAGCTCGCCCCGGAGGGGAGAATCGGCCCTCGCGAGCCCGGCCTGTGTGTCTGTGTGGGGAGGGGAGTGCCCGTCGACGATCTGGTGTGCAAGGCCCCCGAGGGAGGCAAGTGGCAGGGGCGTCCTCGGCGGTGCCTGCCTGGGAGATTGTTCAGCCTTGAGGAAAGCAGCCGTTGGTCTCGCCTGCGCGCAGCAACAGCCAGGCAGCCTGCATCATCCCAAGCGGGGGAGGAGAGTGTCAGTGGTCTCGCCCAGAGAGCAGACCTGCAGCCACAGCTAGTGAGGTGGGTGGTGACGAAGAGGTGCAGCAAGCATGACCACCCCTACCACCAGCGGAGGAGGCACTACACAACCGCCACAGCAGCGGGCCGCGCAGCAAGCGCCCGCCGCGCCCGGACATAGTGCGGTAGCCCCGCTGCCCCCGTTTAGCGAACTGTCGGACCCCTCCACGGTGGCAGTGCGATGGCGCTCATGGATCGGACGGTTGGAGCACTACTTTGTCGGGGTGCGAGAGACGGATGACACAGTCAAGAGGTCTCTCCTCATGTGCTGCGGTGGCGAAGAGCTGTACGACCTCTTTGAGACCCTACCAGATAGAGGGAACGCCAACGACTATGCGGGCGCCATAAGGGCCCTAAATCGCCATTTTGACCCCCAGACCAACCCCGATTTCGAGTGGTTTAAGCTCCGCCAGGCGCGACAAGAGGAAACGGAAAGCATCGACGTCTTCTATGCCCGCCTTCGAAAACTCTCGCTATCATGCGAACTACCGGACCAGAGAGCAGAGATTCGGGCGCAGCTTATCCAGGGTTGCAGGTCGGTCCCGCTGCGGCGCCTCATCCTACGGCAGCCAGGCATTTCCCTGGATGAGATCTTGGTCCTAGGCCGGTCCCACGAGCTATCCAACGCTCGGGCGGACGCGATGGAAGCAGCCCTCAACCGGCCGGCTGCGGCCCCGAAACCGCCGGCAGTCAAGGAGGAGAGGGTGGATGTCCTGCAGAGGCGACAGAACCAGCAGCGCGGAGCCACGAGGGCTCCCCAGAGGGACGCCTGCGGCAACTGCGGCCTAGATCACCCGCCTGGCGGAAGGTGCATCGCGAGAGGACAGACGTGTCTGAAGTGTGGACGGGCGAACCATTTCGCGAAGGTCTGCAGAGGCGGAAGGGTGCGCAGCGGCGCTGGGGGCCCGCGAGGTGCAGCGGCGAGTGTGCGCCAACTGACATTGGAAGAATCCGCCGCCCAGAGAGACAACACCAAGACGGAATTCGAGGGCGAGGCGGAGGATGATGAAGTATTCTTCGTCTCGTTCGTTGGCAGGGAAGGCACGAGGCACAGGCCGCCGCCCATGTGTGACATCATGGTGGCCGGGTCCCCGGTGAGCGCTCTCATCGACACGGGGGCGTCGGTAAACGTAATGGATAGCTGCCAGTATGAGAGACTGTCGCCACGACCACCCCTGAGACCCTCCAAAGCCCAAATCTTCACATATGACAGTGACAAGCCGCTGTCCCTGCGAGGGGTGATTGAAGTTGAAGTCGTTAGTGACGGCAGGAAGTTGGCCACGACGTTCCACGTGGCGGAAGGAAAGCGGGGCACCCTGCTGAGCTGTCACACCGCCGAAGATCTGGCGCTGGTGTTTTTCGCGAACCAGGTGCATGACCTGCACGCCAGGGAGATGTTGAAGGACTTTCCCATGCTATTCCGAGGTCTAGGATGCCTACGCGGGAAACAGTTCAAACTGCACGTGGACCCGACGGTCCGGCCCATGGCGCTCCGACACAGGAGAATACCATTCCTCCTGAGACCACGAGTGGAGGAGGAGTTGAAGAAGTTGGAGGACCTGGGGGTGATCGAAAAGGTATCGGGCCCCACCCCGTGGGTGTCCCCCCTAGTTGTGGCACCCAAACCCAAGCAGCCAGGCGCCATCCGCTTGTGCGTCGATATACGCCTCCCGAACAAGGCAGTGAAGCGCGAAAGACACCTCACACCCACCATGGACGATATCGTGGCCGACCTCAACGGCGCACAGTGGTTCACAAAACTGGATCTCAACGCGGGATACCATCAGCTAGAACTCCACCCGGACAGCCGCAACATCACCACTTTCTCCACCCATGTGGGCCTACGGAGATACAAGCGGTTGAGTTTTGGGATCTCGTCAGCGGCTGAAGTGTTCCAAAATGCCATACGGGAGACTCTCTCTGGACTCCGGGGAGTCATCAACTTGAGCGACGATATATTAGTGTTCTCGAAGACTCTGGAAGAGCACCATCGGCATCTTCGAGACACGCTGCAGCGGCTGGCGGACAGTGGCCTCACCCTGCACGAGGCCAAGTGCTCCTTCTACCAGGAGTCGGTCGAGTTCTTCGGCTACGTCTTCTCTAGGGAAGGCTTGAGAGTTGATCCGAAGAAGGCGGAAGCGATCCGAGCAGCCCCGAGGCCCACATCCGCCACCGAGGTCAGGAGTTTTCTAGGGATGGCAACATACTGTGGACGTTTTATTCCCAACCTGGCGTCCCTGTCGGAGCCGCTCCGGCTTCTCACGAAGAGCGGCCAACCCTGGACCTGGGCAGCGAAGGAAGATCTCGCGTTCCAGGCGGTCAAGGACGCGCTCATCGACGGCAAGGTCATGGCATACTTCAGACCCCAAAGGCGAACAGAGGTGGTGGTGGATGCGAGCCCCGTCGGGCTGGGCGCAGTCCTGATGCAGGAGACGGAGGCGAAAGAATGGGTCCCCACCGCATACGCCAGCAGGGCCCTGACGGCCACCGAGATGCGGTATGTGCAAATTGAGCGAGAGACGCTGGCCATCAAGTGGGCCTGTCAGCACTTTCATCTCTACCTGTATGGTCACGACTTCCGGGTGGTCACCGACCACAAGCCCCTTGTCCCGCTCTTCGCTGGCACTGCACGGTTGGGCCCACCGCGGATCGAGAGATTGGCAGTCCAGCTGCAAGCCTACAGGTTCGAGGTCGTCTTCCGACCCGGTGCCAATAACCCGGCGGACTTTCTGTCCAGACACCCGGGGCCAGTCCAATCGGGCCCCGATCCGTCGGATGAACGCGGCACGGAAGAGTTCGTCCGGATGGTGTTGCAAGCGGCGTGCCCGGTGGCACTCACGCTGGAAGACATTGGCAAAGCCACGGAGCTGGATGAGTGCCTCGTCATGGTGAAGCGCACGTTGGCGAACCGCAATTGGCGGAACTTCCTGGATGGGGTGCAAGCCCTCACTGAAGACGAGAGAGTTTTTCGGCAGCAAGTGTGGAAGGCGCAGAGTGAGCTCAGCGAGGGGCCGCAGGGCGTGGTCATGAGAGGGGCATCACTCGTCATTCCGAGGAGTCTCCAAGGAGAGGTGGTTCGTGTGCGCACCAAGGGCATCAAGGCGTCTCCAAGACCAAGGCCAGGCTGCGGAGCAAGGTGTGGTTCCCTCGGATGGATGCCATGGTTGAGGACGTCGTCCGCAACTGTCACTCGTGCAATATCACCGGGGGCGAGCCGGCACCACATCCGGTGATCACGGAGGACCCATGTCTAGAACCCTGGTCCAAGCTGTGTATGGATTTTGGATCTTTCCCGGATGGGCGACACACCTTGGTGGTAGTGGATTCGCACTCCAAATTCCCGGTGGTGGAAGTGGTTTCCTCCACAGCGTTCAGCCAGGTGAGGGCGGCACTGGACCGCATATTCGCCATGATGGGCCTACCGGAGGAAGTCAGGTCGGACAATGGGCCGCCTTTTCAAGGAAGAGAGTTCCAAGAATACCTGGCAGCCCGAGGAGTCAGGCACAGGAAGATCACCCCGCAATGGCCCCAGGCTAACGGAGAGGTAGAGCGGTTTATGCGCACGATGAACCGGGCGCTGAGGATAGGAGTGGACCAAGGGGAAGATGCGGATCAATGCCTCTCACAGTTTCTCAGCGCGTACCGCCGGACACCCCACTGTACCACTCAGTGTACGCCGGCGCACCTCTTGTTCAAGAAGGCCCCCAGGGACAACATCCCGGTGCGTCAGGTGTGGCAGCCGCGACCGCTGGACCAAGGGGCGGCTCAAGACAGAAGGCGGACTTCCAATGAGAACGCCAGTCGGGCAAGGAGGGCCCAGGCGAGGAGTCTCCAGGTGGGGGACAAGGTCATCATGAAAGACCGTTATCCAAACTGGAAGTATCGCACCCCATTTGAACCGCAAGTGTGGGAGGTAGTCAGGGTGCAGGGCACCATGGTGTCGGTCCGGAGAGGAACACGGGCAGTGACTCGAAACACATCCTGGTTCAAGCAAGTCACCACGGCCCCCCCCCGAGACTGACCGGCAGGAGGAGGAACTAGAGGCCGGAGAAGGGGGCAGCTCACCAGGAGGGCAGGCGAGCCCACAGCGGAGCACGCCCCCACCGTCCGGCGTGGAGGAGCGAGAGAACGGGTCCTCTGAAGGTGTGGGGGTACCCAGTGGAAATGGAACCTGTGGGACCGGACAAGGAGACGTCCCCCGGAGCCAGCCGTATGGCCTCCGGCCGAACCCGGCCCCTAATCAGAGACTGAGGGACTTTGCGTGGTGTGCGCAAGAGCCGAACTGTTCCGTAGCGAATGATCTCTATATCTGAAAGATTGGAGGGATGTGGTAACGGAGCCATCCGGCCCGTTCAGCTACGCTGATCACGCACCCACGCACCCGGAGGGCGGGCACGCCCGAAGGCTTAAATAAACGGGCGCAAGACCGCTCGTGGTCTTTGGGCCCACACCAGTGACCCTGACTGCTGTGTCCCTTTATTGCAAGCTGAACCCATACACCCTTAGGCCTGCCCCCGCCCCCCATACTCTACAGCTACTATCTCTTACAGTGAGCCCTAGTTCTTAGGCCTCGCAGCAGTGGCTGCACGATGTAACTAACTTGTGTGGTGTGCGGAGCAGGCCCTTTTCTTTTCCTGCTGTTTGGCCCGGGCTCTGATACGATGCTCCCAACCTGCCTTTCAGTTCCATGATTCATGTGGCCACATCCCGACATGGAAGGCGTAATCATCATTGGCACGGAGAGCAGTGGTGTAGCGAAAGTTGAGGGGGCCCCCATGCACAGTACACGGAGGGACCCCGCTCCGGATGTAACATAGTTGCCAAGGTTTCAGATTGCTATGTGTGACATTTTCATAATTTCAGTGTAATTATGAGTGACATTTCAACGACTATGAGTGAGATACTTTCTCGCAAGCAAATCAAGTAATGAAGATAAGGGAAACCTATTAATATCAGAAATTACACCCATTAAAGCACAGCTGCTAATGTTTCAGATTGCTTATGTGTGACATTTTCATAGATTCAGTGGATTTATGAGACATTCAGTGACTACATTTGTGACATTTAAAGTGACACTTTCTTGCAACCAAAATCCCACAATGAAGTCCATGGAAACAGACAAATATCAGAAAACACACTCATTTGTGCAACATGAAAGTCACACTCTGCAGCAGGTGCTTTTAAAGCTATTTGTTAATTTCTAATTAATTAGCATCCTCCGCCCCAACCGCAGCTCCAGGTGAGGCTGAACCACAAGTAACAAAGGGAACTCTGTGACAAAAGCGGCAACCCACTGAGCTATCCACATACAACACAGGTCTGTAACATGCTGGTAGACTTTCTTTATAGCAGGCATATTAACTGTCTGCGCTACTTTATGGTGAGAGTGAAAACTATCAGTAGAAAACAGTATGACCTCTGTCCAGTGGGAACTTTAATCACCCGATTTATATGTGACTTTCACTTAGCAAGTCTCTTAGTGTTGCGAAAATAAAACCTGCGGCTTCGTACTGTCAAGCAAAGATATTAAACTCTTTGAACTAATAAATCAGTAAATCAACTGCTAGTTTAATTAGACAAAACTACCACCTTAGATGGCTCTGTATTTACAGCACAGACAACTTTAGTGTGGATTTGCACGGCGCTGTGCTGTGCTGGGGCCCCCTCCCCATTCTCGTAACAAATATTTTAAAAGGCAGGAATAAATTATATTAAAATGTGCCTTACTTAGTCTCTTGATAGAGTGATGCTGCTGGCGGACCCTGGAGATTGCTTGCCTGTCTCTTCTTCAGTCAAGGCGAGCAGTGCTGCACTGCCTCAGCCTGTGCCGCCTGCTCCCTATGGGACTCATCCTGTGAGTGGTGAGTCCGGGGCACAAGTTAGGCTCTGCCTGGGCACAGCAACAGCCCATGGCGAGTTCAGGAGGAGGTGGTCGGTTCTCGAACACCGGCTTCCTTCTTTTCTCGGCCTGGCCATGCAGCAGAACAGCAAGTAATTTCCTGGGTGCTTGGGGCCCAGCTGGCGGGCAGGAAATTGAACATCCTGCTACAGGTTGGGCCCACCGGACACGGCTCCTGCCCAACCAACAGTGCGTCCACGTGGGACCTGACAGACTCCGGCTCCTTTGTGCCTCCGCCCGTCTTATTGGGGGCCGCAATTCTCCTTCTCTCAGGCGATGAGCAGCGTGGGTAACGTAACCTCTCTAGTCTTGCCAGGTCCGTCACGTCAGCGCGTGGCGGTGGCTCGCGTTACTGCTGCATTTTAACAGCACTGCGCAGGGGCTGTCCAAAACATGACGCCCAGGGTCGTCATTCGTAGCGCTTTCGCGCGCTGCGTGATTGACGGCCCTGGGAGCCACATACAAGGTTATGCCGCGCACCGCACCACCGCCACTATGCTAGGTGGTGCGTGCGTGCACTGCAGGAAGCCAGTGCGCTTGCAGGCAGTTATTGCATGTCACATGTGCAGACAGGGTTCCTTCGCGACAGACTCACAGTCGCGTGTGTGGGGTGGGTGCTGGCCGGGTCGGTGACGTGTATGTCAGAGTGTGACAATAAATGCTGCCGCCGTGTGCCACCAGGGTCGCGCAACCCTTGGCCGCCACCGCCCCCAAAATAGTGCCGCCTGGGGCGGACCGCCCCCACCGCCCCCCCCTAGCTACGCCACTGCCTAGCAGTGACTTGCAAGTTTGGCCCCCTACATGATGAGCTAGTACGGGATCAGATTATAATGCATACCGTACATACCACCATCCAGGAAAAATTGTGGGTGAGTGGGGATGCCCCCCTCAACGAGATTATTGCCATAGTGAAAAAGGCGGAACTGTCCAAAAGGTGCGCAGCCGCAGCGAAAAAAGACAGTGAGAGCAAACCTACCGTATGCAGGGTGAGTGATACTAAAGCTCCCAACGACCGCCCTCCATCCTCTGCTGGGACGCGTATCAACAGGCAGCAAGCACCAAAGTCTATGGTTCCCAGCAAGTCGCCTAGCGACCACAAGGGTAGTTACTACAGGTGTGGGAGCCAGTCGCACCTAGCTAACGATAGACGCTGCCCAGCCTTTCGTGTGAAATGTTCCTTTTGTGGAGTTACAAGCCCCTTTGGCAAAGTGTGTAGACGGAGGCCCAGTAATGCCACTGTTAAATGCGTCATGGATGAGTCTGACACGGAAGGGGGGGAGGGCGCAGCCGATGATGACAGTATCTTATGAATTAATGACCAAGTCCTAGGTATTGATTGCTACAGCAACAGGAAACCATCATGTATATCAACCAGAGGGGGGTCCAAGTTTCCATGGTAGCTGATTCAGGGTCCCCGTATACCATAATTCTAAATGTTATTTGGGAGAGGGATTTCGTTCCCACCTTAGGTACCCACCTCCACCCCACTGACGTCCACCCAGTCACCTTCACAGGAGAAAAAATTCCCATGGTAGGGTTTCGCACACTTCTCTTTGAATTTAAGGGGAGGACTTCCATGGGCAAACTGTACGTAGCAGAGAAGGGGCCCTCCGTGCTAGGATGGGCAGACCAAGGGGAGTTAGGAATTCAACTCAACCCAGGCGGAACAACACAAGTGCTCATGACGGACAGCCCGCCAGGACTGGACATAGTGAAACTCAAAGAGGACTTCCCCTCTGTCTTCGGCGGCACCATAGGCAAACTCGCAAAATTCACCCACAGGATCTGCCTGAAGGAAGGAGCCACGCCTGTCTGCCACAAAGTCAGGAATATCCCATTCAACTGCAGAGACGCTGTGCAGATGGAATTGCAGCGCCTGGAAGACAATGGCGTGATTGAACCCACTGAAAGCGCTGAATGGCTGGCGCCCTTGGTGGTAGCACGCAAACCCAATGGGAAGGTGCGCCTCTGCATTGACCTCAGGGAACTAAACAAAAACATTATAGTTGACAAATTTCCACTACCGAAAATCAATGAAATGCTAGCCCAGACCAAAGGCATTAAGTGGTTCTCCACCATTGACCTCACGGCGGTGTATCACCAAATAGCCCTTCATCCTTTCTGCAGGAAATTAACATTCTTCAGCACGCCATTCGGATGTTACAGATTTCGCCGCATGCCTTTTGGTCTGGCATCCGCGGCCGCTGTTTGTCCAAAACTGATGCATAAATTGCTTAAAGACATCAGTGGTGTTCTATATTTCCAGGATGATATACTGATCATGGGGAGAACCAAACAAGACCATGATAACAAATTGAAATTAGTGCTACAGATCTTGTTCACCAACGGTCTCACAGCGGAATGGGAAAAATACAAGTATGGCCTGCGCTCAGTCACCTACTTGGGGCATGATATAAGTGACTGCGGCATTACCCCAAAGAGGGCGAATGTCGACGCAATCATGTCTGCAACCACTCCACGTAACAAAGAGGAAGTTTGTTCCTTCTTAGAATTGGCTGAATTTTACAGCAAGTTTGTACGTAACTTCGCCACCAAAACGCACCACCTCCGTCAACTCTTGAAATAGAAGAATGCCTTCTTCTGGTCGGATGATGCCACCGCTGAATTTAAAGCAATCAAAGCGGCCATCTGCGAAGCTGTTCCCCTACACGGTTTCGATTGCTCGTCCGCAACCATCTTGACCACAGATGCCAGCGACAAAGGCCTAGGAGGGGTCCTGTTGCAGATGTCCACGGATGGTACGGAAACCACCGTCAGTTTTGCATCCCGTTCCCTCGCCCCCAACGAGGAGAAATTCAGCGTCATAGAGAAGGAGATGCTGGCGGCTGTTTGGGCCATGGAAAAATGTCATCAATATCTCTGGGGCTCTTTGTTCACTCTCAGGACGGACCACAAGCCGTTGGTCAAAGTCCTCACATCTAGTGGACATGCCAGAGCCACGCCACGCATCGCCAAGATGACTCCCAGACTGTTGGATTTCATATATGACGTAGCCTACTTACCCGGGATGCAGAACAAAGTAGCGGACTACCTCAGTCAGTCAGCTGCAAAAGTGGAGGCGCAGACCCACACAGAATGGGATGAATACTCCGTGGCGTTCACGACGGACCAGAAGGAAGTCATTAGCGCACAAGAAAGGAAGGTGGCATATGATACGGATCCCCACCTGATGAACGTAAAAACGTATGTTACGCAAGGCTGGCCAGAGAAGAGACACATCAGTAATGATCTCAGAAAATACTGGGAGGTCCGAGATGAACTTTCTCTCAGTGATGATGCCACATTCTTACTACGAGGGACCAAAGTAGTCCCTCACCAACAGTTAGTGGATCGCCTCCTCACTATCCTGCATTAAGGCCACTTAGGAAGAGTGAAATTGAAGAGACTAGTCAAACAATCCTACTGGTGGCCTGCAATCGACACCCAAGTGGAGAGGTACGTGGGGGCATGTGAACAGTGCGGGAACGCAGACAAATCACAGATCTTGCTGCGACCACCCCTAAGTTCCCTACACCTCACAACCCCTGGGAGGAGTTGTCCGTCGACATTCTGGACCTCATCCTGGATTCGTGGGGAGTACCTAAGTACGTCATCGTTCTTATTGACCGATACTCCAAATGGCCGGAAATACAGATATGTGAGAAAGTGAATACGGACACCGTCGTTGCGTTTCTCACCACCACATTCCTACGCGAAGGGATCCCGAAAAGCATCACGTGCGACTATGGGCCTCAATTTACGTCCGACAAGTGGAAGGCTTTCACAAAACGGAATGGCATTACAACCAGACACACCCCAGTCTACCACCCTGCAGGAAACGGCTTAGCGGAAAGATTTAACCGAGTACTCATTGGATCTGTGCAAGCAGCCATCGGTGCGGGAAAAAACTGAGAGACGGAAATCAAGCACACCGTGTGGGCATACCGCATCACACCCACCATGACGGGCTACAGCCCATTCAAGATCCTGCGGGGCCGGGACCCGTTCACACGTGACAACTCAGTGTGGAGGAACCTCATGTTGCAGAGCAAATGGTCCCCTGCAGTTGTCAGAAGCCACCTAGAGAAGGCTCAGGCCATCTACACGGATCATTATAACAAGAAACGCGGTGTCAGTGATGTCTCCTTAGAAAAAGGGGAATGGGTCAGGGTGAAGCTCAGCCAACTATGCAGGAAAGGCGACAGCAAGTTCAGCAAGCCCCTACAAGTCAGAGAAACATACTTGCGCTCCGCCCTGCTAAGCGACGGCAAGATATGGTCATTCAGCAGGATGGCAAAATGCAACAAAGTGATAAATTGGAATAACACCAAATCTTTGACATGCACTGGACAAGCAGAGTGGCAACTGGACGATGATGAAGACAGACCGAGTACAAGCACACATGGCCACGACACGACAAGAGACAGCAACAGTGATGTGGGCCACACAAAGAGTCGGAGTAGTGCAGAAGTCACACAAGACAGCATGCCCCAGGAGAGCCAGGACACCCGTGGTTCGGATACCACATAAAGAGCTCCTATTGCGCACAATAGGGCCCGGGAGGAAGGTACTGAGGAACCCAGAACACAGACTAGAGATGCACAGAGGACACAAGAATCCCTCACACGCACTCGCACAGGCAGAGCGATAGTATTACCAAAGAGATATAGGGAATATGATATGTGAACTCATACCCCTTGTACTGTTCCACCTCATTGGGTTATCTATATAACTGGTTGTAACATTCTATGATACCTCATGCCCCACGGGGCAATGTTAATGTCTAAATATGGAAACATATGGTTATATTTTGTTTGTATTGGTTAAGGGGGGAGATGTGGTGTAGCGGTCTATCTGATACACCACCACGTGACCTAGAGGATCACGGGAAGTGCGGGCGGCCATTAGCCGGAGAGAGCTGCGAGTATAGCCGGGTCCGTACTCTCCCTCCAATGAATAAATGCACTTAACCTCCCGCCAGTCTCCTGCCTTTTCCTTCACTGGGTTGGGAGGTCAGCTTTACAGCTGTCCATATTGCAGCTCTGAAGTCCTGGACAGTTAATGTTGTATATCCTAATCTTCAACATAGTGATCGCTTCTATTTAAAGAATATGTTTCCACCCAAAGAGATAAAACTTGCATATTATGCACTAAAGTTCATTATTGCTTCCCTACAATAAATGATTGCTCAAAGGTGTGCATTTCACAAATTGTTAGAGTTGCATAAATTACTTTTGAATTACTGGGATCGACAATTATTGATATTTATGTTAGAATAGTAATGTAGTAGAGGATGGCAAGCCACTGGAAGCTTAAGAAAGGCTCCAGACAGATTCCGGCTCAAGCTCAGCTTGAGGCCCACTTGGAACCGCAAGTATAAAACTAACCAAGCTTTCATATGGCTTCTGCCTTTCACCCTCAGTGAGCCTTGTATGCACAACAAGTTAAAAACAAAGCATTAATCAATCAATCAAGGATTTATAAAGCACAGCAAATCACCTGTGAGGGTCTCAAGGTGCTGGAGTTGCTAACTACTTTATTTTTTTCATTTTTATGAAAACGAGGCGAGAGCAAGGAGAAGGTACTCAAAAACGTGGGAGAAACAAGGAGAAAGCAATGAAAGCAAGGAGAAGGCATTCAAAAAACGGGGGGAAAAGCTGGGATAAAGCAATGAAAATGACGGAAAAGCAAGGAGAAGGCACCCAAACAACAAGGGGAAAGGCAAGGAGAATGCAGTGAAAATGAGGGAAAAGCAAGGACAAGGCACTCAAAAAGCGAGGAAAAAGCAAGGAGAAAACAGGAGCAAGAGAAGTGCACGGGAAGAGCTGGGCCTGGGGCCTGCTCAATAGGGTTGTGATGCAGCTTCCAATAAGGAGGTCCTGGGAGGCGGAAGGGGTGCGGGGAGGTGGTGGGCAGGGTTAGGCAGAAGGCCAGAAAAAGACGGCAGGTAGGAAAAAACTAAAGCAATGAAAATGAGAGGAAAACAAGGAGAAGACACTCAAAAAATGGTGGAAAAACAAGTAGAAAACAATTAAAATGAAGGGAAAGCAAGGAGAAGGCCCTCAAAAAACAGGGGGGAAAGCAAGGAGAAGGCAGTGAAAAACAAGGGAAAAGCAAGGAGAAAGCACTCAAAAAACGGGAAAAAACAAGGAGAAAGCAGTGAAAACGAGGGGAAGCAAGGTGAAAGCATTAAAAAAAAATGGGAAACAGCAAGGAGAAAGCAGTGAAAAACAAGGGAAGAGCAAGGAGAAAATGGTGGAAATACTGAGAAAATAATGAAAATTAAGGGAAAGCACGGAGAAGACCCTCAAAAAACAGGGGGCAAAGCAAGGAGAAGGCAGTACAAAACAAGGGAAAAGCAAGGAGAAGGCACTCAAGAAACAGGGGGAAAAGCAAGGAGAGAGCAGTGAAAACCAGGGGAAAGCAAGGTGACGGCATTAAAAAAATAGGGGAAAAAGCAAGGAGTAAGCAAAGAAAACAAGTGGAAAGCAAGGAGAAGGCACTCAAAAAATGGGAAACAGCAAGGAGAAAGCAGTGAAAAACAAGGGAAGAGCAAGGAGAAGGCACTCAAAAAATGGTGGAAATACTGAGAAAATAATGAAAATTAAGGGAAAGCACGGAGAAGACCCTCAAAAAATAGGGGGCAAAGCAAGGAGAAGGCAGTACAAAACCAGGGAAAAGCAAGGAGAAGGCACTCAAGAAACAGGGGGAAAAGCAAGGAGAGAGCAGTGAAAACCAGGGGAAAGCAAGGTGACGGCATTAAAAAAATAGGGGAAAAAGCAAGGAGTAAGCAAAGAAAACAAGTGGAAAGCAAGGAGAAGGCACTCAAAAAATGGGAAAAAACAAGGAGAAAGCAGTGAAAATGAGGAAAGGCAAGGAGAAGACAGGAGCAAGAGCGATGCAGCAGCACAGGGAGAGCTGGGCCTCATTAGTGTTAAAAGGGATAGACAAGGTGACACCAATTTAGTGGCTAATTTGTACAAAGTGAAACCTGGGATTAATCCTGACTTCCCCACCTAAACAAATTGTATGGTTTTAGGCAATTATTTTATTTCACCAATCGCCTTCTTTCTTCATTATTGTTTATAAAAGTACCTTTAAATACATGATTTCAGAATATGAGTTGTACAAACGTATTGTGTTTTATTTAATAGACATAATGTTCTATCTTTAGGACTATGAGTAACAGACTTGCCTCTCAGGAAAGCTTTCCTATCAATCTCAATTGAAAAAGCAGAGAACCCCACTAAAGAGCTTTCTAAAACATTAAATAACTTTGTGAAACCCTGTGCCTGTGTCTCCACCACTGAGGCCTCCCAGGATTTTTGTGATAATTTAGCTAACTTTTTTGAAGACAAAATTGAGTAAGTTTACAAGAATTTGCCAGCTATCCCCCATCGCTTTCAGCACAATTTTGATCTTAATCACCCCCATCCTACGGCCATAGTTAGCCTGAGCAAATTTACACTTTGCTCTGAGGCTCAGGTGTTGGATATGCTATCCCACACCAAGTCCGGTTCACCTCTGGACCCCCGCCCTCCCAGAAAAGCAACTAGCTTAGCAACCTGTCTAGCTCCTGTAGTCACAGACTTATACAACCTCTCTGACTACAGCCAAATTGCCGAAGGCATGAAAGCAGGCATTGGTATCTCCGTTGCTTAAGATATCCACAGCAAATCCGAATGTTTCCACCAACTATCAACTGATCTCATTGTTACCTTTACTTGTTAAATCTCTGGAAACCCACTGCCTTTCTTTAGGAAAATCACATCCTGGATTGTGCTCAATCCGGTTTCAGAGAGCTGTTGGCTGTGGCTGATAACATCAGGCTCTCTCTTGACATAGGTACCCCAATTGTGCTGGTGCTATTGGATCAGTCAGCAGCGTTTGACACGGTCTCCCATCCCATCTTAATCACAGATTTCATGAGGCTGGGCTGCATGGCGGGGCTCTACACTGGCTCTGCGACTTCCCTACAACTTGGACTCCTATAAGTCACGTCTAATGCACTTGAACTAGGGAGTGCCCCAGAGCTCCTGCCTGAGCCCAACCTTCTTTAATATCTATGTAGCGCCACTTGCAAAGATAGTGAGAGCTTGCAGTGTGGAGATTGTGTTGTATGCTGATGACACCCAATTTCTTATTTCTTTTGGGCCCGATCCAGACAAAGTAAAAAGCAAATTTGCTTATTGTATGAGGGAAGTCGCTGCTTGAATGACTAGTAACTACCTCCGATTAAACAGCCACAAGTCTGAGATCATGCTTTTTGGGAAAGCGTCTGAGCTTTGGTCTTCCGACTGGTGGCCATCTGAACTTCGCCCTGCCTCTTCACCTAAGCAGGCAGGGAAAAATCTCAGAGTGAAGTTCGACCAATCATTCTCCACGAAGGACCAAGTTAATGCCACCTGCAGCACCTGCTTTGCCACTATGAAGCTTCTTAAAAATGCCCTCCCTTGGCTCCCCGACAATGCTTGGAAAACTTGTGTCCGGGCTCTCATCATCAGTCGCCTGGACTATAAGAATGCTCTGCTAACATCAGTAAAAGACACTTTGCTGTCCAAGTTGCAAGTGGTCCAGATCACTGACGCTAGACTAATCTGCAATCTTCCTTCTCGCTACCCCTCTTCCCCTATTGTTAGGAAGCTTCATTAGCTGCCAATTAGAAAACGTGTCATCTTTAAATTTTGCTGTTTGACACATAAGGCACTTCACAAATCCCGCCCGCCTACTTGTCCATCCGTTTAAAACCATATTGGCCCTCCAGATGCCTTAGGTCCCTGGATTAGTCTCTTCTGACTGTCTCTCGCATATGGACCTCAAAACAGGGGGGCAGATCATTTTCCCACACCTCCCCCTATCATTGGAACAAACTCCCCTTCAGCCTTCGCTTCTGCTCAGACTTTACCTTCTTGAGGAAGGGGCTGAAGGTTATTCTAGAAATGTCCCCCTTTCTCAGCAGTGCAGTGCCGAGATACTCCTTCGGGAGTGATTCATGCGATACATTAAATGTTTTTATCATATCATATCAGTTCACTAATGGCATTGTCGCTAGGGCTTGCGGTGGGAGTAGGCATGGTTCTAAGTAAATGTTTAAAAAATCACTTTCAATAAGTACCTTGCACTGCTACAATGTGACCTATTAATGTCAAAGCTTCTGCTTGCTAAGGAAATGACGTTTTTTGAATTTTAAAGATATTTTATTATATTTGAAGTGATATTTGTTGCATGATTTACATTGCAAACATTTCCAGTGCTCCGCTCGTGCACTCTTAGAGCCAAGCTTGACTGCTAGCTTGGCTCTGGCTCGGCTCTCTGTGGTAATTTGTTTGCTCGCCCAGGTGCGTAGCTTAAGGGGGTGTTAGGGGTGACCTCTGCTAGCACGCCTGACTACTGGATCACCATCTCTCTTCCCTAGAGGTGGGCCTTGCAGAACCTGAACAGTGGACAACAGTCACCCTGCATCGCCCACGTGGCAAGACACCCTGCTGTGAGCCTCTGTGAGATGTATGGTCCTCGCTCCTGTACCAGGGACTCTGTGCTCCATCTCTTTTGTATTGGGTGTGACAACAGAGAGAGAGGCCACATGGCGGACAATGTCAATGCTATTCGCTCTCCAAGCAGCACCCGTGCCCCGCACCATCCCTCGTAGGGGCCTTACAACCATTCAGCGAGCTTGCTGTTCCTGCTACAGCTGCCCCCAGGAAGACATGGGTGGGTAGGTTGAACAATTATTACAGGGCAACCCAAGAAACTAATGATGTCATTAAGCAGTCCTTTCTTCTTCACTACGCAGGAGAAGAGATCTACAAGCTGTTTGAGCACCACCCTAACACTGGGGCGGAGGATGACTATGATGAAGCGGTGACGGTGATGAATGCTCATTTTTATCCGACGCTGAACCCAGACTCTGAGTATTTCAAGCTGCAATAAGCACGCCAACGCAAATGGCAATCATCTTTGTGAGTTGGCCAGCATGTGCATGGCAGATGACCAGCAGAAAGAAGTTGGAACACAGATCATTCAAAGGTGTAGGTCAAAGATGCTCCACAGCCTAATCCTGAAACAACCTAACATCAGCCTGGAAGGCGTCCTCATTTTGGTGCGCTCACCTGACCTCCCTTGACAAGGGCTGCAGAAATGGACGTGGTGCTGACACACAGCCAAAGTAGTGGAAGACTGGCCACTGTCAAAATGGAAACAGTAGATGCAGTCACTTCCAAACAGAGACCTATCTGGCCAAAATAGATAACACCCCTTCCCTGGGGCGATGCTGGATCTGCGGGAAGGACAAGCACCCATTGGAGAACTGCCCAGCTGATGATAAAACATGTTCAAACTGTGGCAAACTCAAACACTTTGCCAAGTTGTGCAGAGGATGCCTAAGAAACCGAGGAGCCAGAGGACACACACCACTAATGAAGGCAGTTCGATACCTATCCATGACAGAAGATGGGTGTCAGAGCCCCAATTCCCAGCGCAAATGGCCAAATAATACACCAGATGAGATGACCTAGGAGGAAGAAGACATGTTTCTAATATGATTCACAGATCACCCTAAAAAGCACTAATGGCCACAGCCCACGTACACAGTGGATATTGCCGGCATGGCCGTCAGGACTCTCATTGGCACTGGCACATCAATGAATGTGATATAATCAATACCGCCACCTCTGCCCCAAGCTGGTGATCGTGCCCTCAGTGACCAAGATCTACACCTATGAGATGACAGACACCTCTGCCACTGAGAAGAGCCAAGGAGGTATGAATGAGGTCCAATGGCAGGGAGAATCCAGCAAAGGTTCACATCATTGAAGGGGAAGCAGAGACTCTTATTGGATGCCAAATGGCAGAGATACTGGGACTAGTATCTTATGCCAGAAATGTACAACAGTTCAAAGTGTATGAGTTACTCGACCAATTACCTAGCTTGCTTCAAGGGCTTGGGAGTCTCCGCGCACAGCCGATAAAGCTGCACATTGATAGGTCAGACAAACCAGTGGCCCTCAGAACAGGAGGGTTCCTTTTCACCCACAACCCTTGGTTGAGCAGGAGCTGGAAAGATTCGAAAGACTGGAAAGACTGGAGGTCATCGAAAAGGTCTCTGGGCTTACACACTTGGTGTCTCCCATGGTCATTGCTGAAAAGCCCAGGCAACCTCGCAAGATCGACATCTGCGTTGCCATGCGCCTCCCAAATAAAGCTATCAAACGCGACAGGCACATCACATCAACAATGGACGATATCATGACCGATCTCAATGGAGCCAAGTGGTTCTCGAAGCTTGATCTGAATGCCGGCTACCACCAACTACAGCTGGATGAAGGCAGTCGATATATCATATTTTTGACACACCTCGGCCTGAATGGTGCAAACGCCTTAGCTTCGGGATATCATCCCTGGTGGAGGTGTTCCAGAACTCCATTTGTGAGGTCCTATCTGGCCTCCAAGACGTGATGAATGTCAGTGACGACATTATTATTATTATTTTTTTTTATTTTTTTTTATTTTCCAACTGAACAATTAACGCAATACAGTTATCACATAGTTCAGCTGCAGGAGTCAATCGCAGACCGTTACAAACAGCGTCGCCATCATCAAAGCCACATCTCTCCCTCTCCTTTGATTTACGTAAATTAAAATTCACCACCAGTGTCTTGTCGTTGTGATCATGTATTGACGTTTTGAGCTCGGGAACAGCAAAGAATAGGCCTCAGGGAAGGTCGTCAGGGCGGTGCACACTCTGGCACAGTGTCGGAGTCTCCTGCGTGACCTGTGTTGCGGGTTGTTGTGTGTCATTGCCTATGTCGAGTCCGAAGTATCGTCTCCACGGACCCCAGATCTTGTGAAATTTTTTCGGACAACCTATACTACGGTATGTGGTTTGCTCAGCCGTCATCCCCCTTGTCCATTCCTGAATGGTCGGTTTGTCGGCAACCCCCTATCTCCTGGCTATATCCCTTTTGGCCACTACCAATCCCAAGGAAGCGAAAATTAGGTGTGTTCTGGTGATGTCCATATCGCTTGGTATCCCAAGAATCACAAACCTTGGGTCCATCTGCACCGTCCCCCCCAGGACCATTCCTAGCAATTCGATTACCTGTGTCCAATATAACTGTATCTCGGGACATGACCATACTGTGTGGAAAAAGTCGCTTTTGGCCGTTGTGCAGACCAGGCAGAATGGTGATTCCACCCTACCCATCTTATGCAGTCTGTCCTTATCATAGTAAATTTGGTGTAATATCTTGAGTTGAATGAGCCGAAGCCTCGCCTTTATGGCGACTTCTCTGGGGTGCATTAACGCCGCCTCCCAATCTATGTCCTCCATGGGCCCTACCACTCTCTCCCACCGTATCCGGAGTCCCACCAATCCGACAGGGATATTATTGTTAATGGTCTTGTATGTGAAGAAGACCGCTTTGTGCATTAGCTCTTCTTGCAAGAGTCTTCCTTCCAGGGGTGCATATTCCGGGAGTTGTTCACTGGGGAGATTCTCTTCCTGCCAGGCATGACGCAGTTGCGCATATTAAGGGAATTGGGAATTATGCATATCGTATTCCTGCTTGAACTTAGCCTATGTTTTGAGTTCCCCTTTTTCGACAATGTCCCCCACCGTGGAGATCCCCAAGGAATCCCAGGCCCGAACACTTTAAGCCTGTGTAGCTCCCTAAACCATGCTCCTTCCCAGAGTGGTGTGCTCTTCGTGATCTTTCCCTTCCAACCCATGGCCTTAGTCGACCTCTCCCATGCTGTCAGGGTCACCTGGGTTGCAGGCAGTAAGCGAGAACCACCCTTCCCCCCATAAAGGTAATGTAAGTGTGTGTGCGGCAGCATTTCTTCCCTCTCAAGGCAGTATATAGGGTGTTCTCTATGTTTGTGTATCCACTCGTTTATGGGTCTCAGGTGGGACGCCCAATAGTAAGCCTCTATGTCGGGGAGTGCTATCCCTCAATTTTATGGGTTGCGTTGCAGCGTCTTAAGCGATATCCTCAGGTGTCCCCCTTGCACAATAGTATCCGAATTTTGCTTGCTATTTCTGCAAAGATAGCTTTGGGTAGGGGATGGTACGGATTTTGCAGAGCGTATAGGAGTTGAGGCAGGGTAATCATTTTAAAAATTGCTGGCCGGCCGAGCAGAGTGAGAGGGAGATCCCTCCATCTCTCTACGTCTAACTTGAAGTTGTTCAAGACTGTGCCGAGATTTTCCTTCCGGCATATCTCCGAATGTGGAGTAACGAAAATACCAAGATATTTGAAGCCCCTCTGTACAACACGCAGCTCTCCGGGTAGGGAGCAGTCTACCTGTGCATTGGTCGGACAATAAAGCGTGGACTTGTTCCAGTTGATCTTGTAAGCCGACTGACTCCCATATTATGTGATCACGTCGAAAAGAGCCGGTATAGACGTTTCACGGTTGGTAATGTACATCAAGATATCATCAGCGTAGAGAGAGATTTTCCCATCTCCTGTATCTGCGAGTGCGGCACAAAAGCCTCGGATGGTAGGGTGTGTTCTAATAGCACAGGCTAAAGACTCTAGTGTGAGTGGGAAAAGGAGGGGTGAGAACGGACAGCCCTGCCGCGTCCCCCTCTCGATAGGGAAGGGCGCTGAGTGTCGGTCGTTTACGCGCACCATGGCTATTGGTTGATTGTATAGTAGTGCCTCCCAGCTGCGGAACTTTGTCCCAAACCCAAATTTGTCCAGAGTGGCATCTATGAATGACCAATCTACGGCGTCAAACGTCTTTTCAGCGTCCAATTATAGGAATACCATTGGAGTCGTCCGGTTTCTCACCTTCATGAGCCAATTGTGCGTGCGCCTAAGATTTAGACGGGTAGATTTGCCTGGCATAAATTCGGACTGGTCCTCGTGGACCAGGTCCATTATCAATCCCAGCAAATGGGTTGCCAAAGTGGTGGCCAGGATTTTGATTTCCGAGTTCAGCAAGGAAATGGGTCTATAAGAACCACATTGGTCACGGGACTTGCCCACCTTGTGTTTGACCACGATAGTGGCTATTCGCAGGTCCGGCGGGAGAACACTCTCCTCATGGGAATCTGGGAAGAGTCGGAGGAGGTGGGAGTTCAGGACATTGGTGTATCGCTGACAGTGACAAAATTCTTATACACTTCACCACAGCCAAAGAACATAACCAGTGCCTTAGAGCCACTCTGGAACGGCTATGTATATAAGAAAAAGGTACCCCTAAGTTAACTATAAGGTCCTAGAGCAAGGGGGAAATAACAACTATCATCAAAGAAAACTCTTGTCTGACCTGTATTGCTTTACAAAATGGCCTCCAATAAGCTCATACTCAAGGCAGGTACACAACACAGCACTCCAACAAGCTGATTATTCAAAAAATATATACATTTTATTTTCTTAGGTGTACAGAATATTTTTTAAGATATTTTTTATATATAAATGACTTTTTTTGATTCATATCAATTCAATTTAAACAAGAGCATACACTTATTCTTTGCTCTTATTGCACAATAAACAACATGTCAATAGTCATTAACAGACAAGGACAAAATGACAATAACATTACATTAACAACATGACATTAGTCATTAACAGACAAGGACAAAATGGCAATAACATTACATTAAACAACATTATAAAATGCATTACCTATGACCCCATTCATTAAACAACATCATAAAATGCATTACATATGACCCCACTCACAACCATCCATCAATCATACTGTCTAGTCATAACCATCTCATACACGCAGCACATTCACACACAGAAAGATGTACATGACCGTAGGGACTCCTGTTATTTTAAATGACATACACCCGATCATCAATATAATCTGGATGAGTTTGTCAAAAGACTTGATGCCCTCATCAAGCATTGCCAGGTCAGGGAATTCAATGATGAAGAAGCCTTGTGGCTCAGAGTCATCGATGGTTGCCTCTCCGATTCATTCAGAGGACGCATGCTGAGAAAGACACTCAGTCTAGAAAAGGTACTCATGGCTGCAAGAGCTAAGGAATGTGCAGATCGACAGGCTACTGTATGGAAGCTAGAAGAGATCAGAATGAATCAGCGTTGATCATGAAAAGTAAGCAGAAACACAAAGTGGAGGCCCATCAGAGGATTTCTCCAAAGAAAAAGAAATTGTGTTTCCGATGTGGATTCTCATTTCCACGCAAAGGTAAATGTCCTGCCATTGGACAGACAGACAAAGGCTGCGGGAAAGAAAAACATTTCATAAAGGTCTGCAAAGTGAAAGAGAAACTAAGTGCGTCACAACACGAAGACATCAGAAAATTCCAGAAGTATTCTAGCCATGCCCACAAGGCCAAACAGCAACAGAAATTGAGGCAAGTAGAAATTAAATAAAGTCAATCTAATTTATCTTCCAAAGGCCATCACTATCGAGTGACAGTGAAAAAGATGGATGTACAATCTGTGATGTCGGCCCGCAGAACAATGTACACATGTAGGATTGGCTGTTTGCAAAGAAGAACACAAGTCAAAGAGAGATTGCCACATGAAGGGAGCAAACTTACTTGGATGTTGCCCCAAGATCACGCTAAAAGTAAATGGCTGCCCTACAACTTTTAATATAGACAATGGTGCATCGATCAATATCATGCCGGCAGAAAAATTAAATGAACTGTCTCCGATACCACGTCTAATGCCATCAAAAACAAAATTGTACACATGGGCTGCTTCTACACCATTGCAAAGTCAAATGTCATTCATAGCAACCACGCAGCATAAGAAAATGACAGTACAAGCACCAATTCATGTCCTCCAAGGTACTTTGTCAAGTGCATGTCTGTTCAGTTTCACCACTGCTGCTGACGTGGGACTGGTATCCATCAACTACAACCTTAATGCACATTCTGAAACAGTAAGTCATTGTTTCATGGACTAGGGAAACTCAAGACAAGGAAGGTGCAACGTAACATTAATGAGTACATTCATAATGTTGCTCGGCGACTCTGTTGGGTTGCTTTTCATTTACAGGAGGCCTTTGAGAAAGAATTAGAAACATTATTAAAGGATGACATTATCGAGCGCTCTACAGGTCCGATGCCATGGATTTCACCCACAATGCCAAAAAAGGATAGTGGAGGTGCAGTGTGCATTTGTGTTGACATGCACCAGGCCAACAAGGGAATCGAGAGAGAGAAAGACATCCAGGTCCACACATAGCGGACATGATTACACAGCTGAATGGTGCCAAAGTCTCCTCCTGTCTTGATTTGATCAAATAATACCATCAGCTCAAGTTGGAAGAGAACTGTAGGCACAGTACTACTTTTTCAACTCATGTTGGTTTGTTCAGATACAAAAGACTGTGTTTTGGTATGTCGTCGGCTGCAGAAAACTTTCAGGATGACATTAGCTGAGTAATTCAACCCATCACATATGCTTTTGTCAACAGTGATTATATAATAGTGTTTTGGGCCCACACAAAAGGAGCATGACAAAGCTCTTACATAAGTATGGTGTCTGCTCGCTGATGAAGGTCCTACTTTAACCCCTTCAGTGCCCATGACGAGCTGGACTCGTCATGGGCTGCGGTGGCGCTGTGCCCATGACGAGTCCAGCTCGTCATGAACTCCGCCCGCTAATGGAAGGCGCGGCACTGGGCGGGGAAAGGGGCGGGCATGCAAGGGGTTAAATGCCAAAAAGTGTGAGTTTCACAAAACTAAACTTAAATTCTTTGGGCACTTTGTCTCTGAAGATGGAATGACTCCTGACCCTAAAAGGTTCAAGCATTGTCATCCACTTGTTCACCACAAAATGTAATCATACTGCGATCCTTCTTAGGCATGGCAAGCTATTGCTCCAGATACATTTGTGACTTTGTCACAGTGAGTGCACCATTAAGAGATTTGAGAAAGAAAAATATTCCCTTCCAGTGGTCTTCAGAATGTAACTGAATTTTCAAGAAAATCTAACGCTCAATTGAAAATGCAATTGAAATGGCTATTTTTATCCAAATGTACATATTGAGATCATATTAGACACAAGCCCAGTGGGTTGGGCGCGATTCGTGCTCCCCACAATGGACATCCATATGCTCAGAGATACATTGTGGCCTATGCTAGCAGAAGTTTGTTTCAGACTGAACGTGCCTATTCTCAGCCAGAAAAGAGAGAGCCTTTATGTAGTGTGGGCTTGTGAACATTTTTTTATGTGTTTCTGTACGGAAAGCATTTCACCCTTGTCACTGAACACCAGATGTTGCTCACCATTTTCGGAAATCCAAAAGCCAAGATGCCCACTCGCATCGAGAGGTGGGGGGTTGCAATTACAGGAGTATGGTTACACTATTGTGCATAAGCCGGGGAAGGATCAAAACCCAGCAGATTACTTCTCAGGAGTGCCGTTACAGCATCACTGTGCACCGTCTAAAGCGGCTGAAGAGTATATCAACTTCATCGTAAAGTCTAGCACCCCTGCCACTCTATCCATTGAGCAGAGCATTGCTGCTACCAACACAGACTAAGACATGCTCACACTCAAGGATATCATTGCAACGCAATCATGGAGAAAACATACTCGATCTCTCACAGATTACTTTGAATATCAAAAATTCAAAAAAATTCCAGGAAGAACTTTCCATCACTCAAGAAGATATTGTACTCAGAGGTGCGATAATTGTCATACCTGAGAACTTAAGGCAACAAGTCAATGGACTAGCACACAAAGGACATTGTGGCATTGTAGCCACCAAGAGCAGTGCTGGACTGGCCGAGGCGGGCATTGGGCATTTTCCTGGGAGGCTGGGAGGGAGGGGGCCAGTTTTACAGTGGTGGGGCCGGTTTTGTTACTGGTGGCCGGTTTTGCATCGGTGCTGCAATATCAGCACCCAGTAACAAAAGCAGGAGTGCTTCACACTAGCGCAACCCCACCACCACCACCCTGCCCCGCCACCCTGGCGGAGGGTCCGACAAAATTCCCAGGGCTGCTTTGGGTTACCAGTCCAACCCTGACCAAGAGAGCCCTCAGAGACTGAGTGTAGTTTACTCGCCTTGATGAACGAGTCGATAAGGAACTGAAAGCATGTCACCTGTGTAACTCCTTATCTCCCAAGACAACACAGCTTCCACCAAATATGTCTGACCTAAAAAAGTGCGGCAGAAAATTACAGTTGATTTCTTTTGACCCATAAACAATGGTCATCATCTCATGGTAGTCATTGATGAGTACTCACGTTTTCCCTTAGTGTAAGATTTATCATCAACCACCCATGACAAAGTTATTGAGAAGCTGGTTGACATTTTCGCAGTGTGGGGTGTTCCCTCAGTTCTTAAATCTGACAATGGTCCACCCTTCAGTAGCGGAGAGTTTAAGGACTTTCTTAGTTGTTTGAACATCAAGCATCAGAAAAGTTCACCTCTCTGGCCACAGGTAAATGGCGCTGTTGAATGGTTAACGGGCACCTTGAAGAAAGTGGCTCAGTGTGCTACGCTAGAAGTAATCGATCTCAGGTCAGCCTTATATCCAGCCTTTCATGCCTATCGGTCAACTCTTCATTCTACAAAAGGTGAAAGCCCTGTCACCTTGCTGTTTGGGAGAGCCTTTGGGACAAAGATACCACAATGGACCACGAGCCGAGTGATAGATGAGATTCATGTCACAGACACTTCTCACAGCAGCAAAATGTGGCCTGTGCTAGCAAAAGTGCAGATAAGTGCAGATATGCTCGGAGACACGGTTTTTGGAAAGGTAGACCGGGTCCTAGTCAAACAAAAACAGAAGTGCAAGACTGACGCTCCGTTTGATGCTGACCCATTGAGAGTTGTGACAAGTAAAGGACACATGGGGATTTCTCAAAGTCCATTACAAGAAACTCAACACATTTCAAACATCTGCCCGATGTTCATTGGCTCAAGACATCATGAGTGAGACAAGGCTTATTGAAGTCCCCTGCCTGAATACAGTCTATTGGCATGTATTGCTTTTATTTTGACTACTCTGCTACTCTACTAGGACGCTATGTTATGCATAAATACATACATAAAGATGTAGCACCAGTGCGCTAGGGGCTCTCTACTGTAAACCAACGTGAATATACATCAAGTAAAGCATGCAATTCCTCAAAATGATTGAAATTATTGTAACACCATGGCATATTTCGGGAAGTGATGGCTCATTACAAGGAAGGAAGGCAGGCAGACACAGTAATCACCAGCCCTGCTTCTTTCACTCTTAGCTTGTATCATACTTGAGGGACAAATTTGGAACAGTGGTGACGGTTGTGTCAGGCAGTTTGTGCTGTTATTAGACAGTAAGGGAAAGCATCACTTAGGGAACGCTCACCTGGGTACAGTGTGTGCATGGCTGTTTATTAGAAGTCAGGATACATTATTCTTTTTTATTTAATATTGGGCCTCACTGCTTCCATTTACACCATTATATAGCTGTGTTACCATTTTAGTTTCACTATTTTAATTGCAGAATCGTTTTTTTGTAGTTTGAGAAGCCTTTTTGTGTTTGTGTTTTTATAATGTTTTAAAACCATCTGTCTTGTGTACTATTTAAACAGGATGATAATATAAAAAGTACAAAATACATCTGATAGTAGTCAGGCTGGACACGCCTTTTATTCCATTGGGCATTTCCCCACAGCCCTGCAAAGTACCATGCATCAGGGTTTAGACTAATGCATTTTAGTGCTGATGTATTCATCACTGCACTGAAATGCATTAGTCACATATTAAAACTCCCCTCTGACCACGAGGTGCTCATGGCTGACTGGCCACATTTCCCAAAAGTAGCCAGTGCGTTTTCTGCTTGTAGCGCTGAGCTTCTGGCTGCTGCACCATGTGGCACTGAGCTTCTGCAGAGCTTATCTGACAAATTCTGTCATATTTGAGCTGTGCCTGCTTGAGAGGACAGTAGGTTAGTGATCTTCTATTTCTGGGTTTAGCAGCAGTTTGAGATCTTTTTAGAACTTCTCACAGCTCAAAAGGGTGTAATTTCTGATATTTATCTGTTTCCATGCACATCATTGCTTGGTTTGACTTGCACAAAAGTGTCACTCTAAGTGTCACATATTTGGTCACTGAATGTCACTCATAGGTACACATAATCCATGGTAATGTCACGCACAAGCAATCTGAAAAACTTGGCAGCTATGATTATTTCTGGTTCTTTGTAGCACTTTTAAGATCTATTTAGAGTTTCTCGTTACTCAAATGGGTGTAATTTCTGATATTAATATGTTACCCACCTCTTCATTGCTTGATTTTGCTCATGAGAAAGCGTCACTCATAGTCATTGAAATTATAAAAATGTCACACATAAGCAATCTGAAATCTTGGCAGCTATGAGTGTAGTGTGCAGCAGGACCCTTGTGGTCCTTAGTAGACTCCTTACAAAGTTATTTAATCAGTTGGGAGGTAACTGGGTGTGTCTGGGAGTGATCAAAAATGTTTATGATAGTGCGTTCAGTTCACAGTTGCATGCAGAATAGACAGCCCTGCCAACTACCATTCATCAGGCGTTAGAATAATGCATTTAGATGTGGTGGTCCGCATCACTGCATTAAAATGCATTATCACTCATTTCAGCGCTTGTTGTCGGCCTGCGGGCACTGAGCTAGTTGAACTATGCAGGTGGTGACTGCGACCGCCGGGTACAGCAGTGCGGAGTCGAAGAACTAGGACAGTTGTCTTTGTTTCTTCGCATGTGTACTACAATATTTAATCCACAACTCAGCATGCGGCACAACCACTGCTTCAGGAGAAAAAACTACACATAACCAATCAAAAAGAGAGGTGTTTAAATGCATACTGTGACTGTACAGTGTCACTGCTGGCGCTGTGCTCAGCTGTGTGTGTTGTTGAATAGCACATATGTGTGCAGCCAGAACGGTGTTTTAACGTTACTTAGCAGCTAAGAGAGCTCTCTCAGCTGCAACTCAACTCGCCGCTCAGCGACCTTAATCAGAGGAGCTGAGGGGCTGGAGGTACGGCCTGATGATTTCTCATCGCACCCACAGATTCCCAAGAAGGAGGGCTTTACAGCTTGCCTGTGCCACTAACGCTACTGCACATCTGTGGTGTGCATTACTCTGTTAGTGCACGTGCTGAGGGAATGTGTCAGAAACCTCCCTGAAGCGGCATGTTATGCGACGCCGACTGTTATTATTAGCTGCTGAGACCCCGCCATGGCAGCCTGTCTGTCACACGGCCTGTAGTTCCTTCAGTGCTAGTCAGTAGACTACATGATTTATCCGGGTGGCACCTTCAATGTTGCTATTCAAGTCAAGTCAAGTCAAGTCAACATAGCTTTATTCGATTTCAAATATAAAACCATAAAAGCAACATAAAAATACATACATATAAGAAGGTACTGCATTAAGAAAAAATATTACAGCTTATGTACGACTTAGTCGAGTTAATCAGCATGAAGACAGACTCTGATTTAGTTCATCGACAATCTGCACCGAATAGCAAATTTTAAAAACTTAGATAAGGCATTAATGGTTATTTCATCTTGGAGTAAAAGCAGTTTCAAAAAGGCAGGCATACACTGCCTAAGTCCCCAGGTCTTCAATAGGGGGATCAAATATTGCCTTCTTCCCCATGAATAAAATTTACAAAACAGAACACAGTGTATTTGCGATTGTGTTGCAAGATTATCACATGGACACTTAATTAAATTTGAAGACCAATCATTTCTAACTGGAAAGGTTATTAATCTATGATAAGATCCAACTCTCAAACGGGCTAACAGCATCCTGTCATAACTGGAAAAATCGGGAGACAGGTACAACTGTAGGCCGGGGGCCTGTAACAATGAATTGTGTTGGAGTACTGATTTCTTACTTATTTCATCACACCAACGTCGATTTTCCAGGAAGTCAAGACACCTTTTTTTGTAATCCTTCCTGGAAATCGAGGTTAAAGAACCAGGGTTTTCAAAAAAGGCTAAGTGTCCCATCTTAATCATAAATTCTTTTATGTAAGCAATCCAGGAAATGTCCATGCATCTTTCTAATTTGAGGCAGTCAATCAAAATAGATCTATTAAAAACAGTTTCCTCTGTGGTCCATATCTTGTGCCATAACAGTAAGGGGCTAACTTTAATCAAGTCAGAAATGTAGGCCAGATCTAATTCCTTATGGCAAATATATGTGGGGGACGAATTTGGGACCGCCAAGAGATAACGCAGGAAAGAGTTTTCTTTTACTTGGATCTCTTGACAGTCAGCGATGCCCCATAGGCCAGAACCATATAATGCGGTTGAAATGCATTTGGCATTATAAATGTCCATTAGAATGCGTACAGGCCTGCCCCCTAATTTGTTGGAGAACTGTTTTATTGCTCCTAGTGCACGGGCGAAGGCAAGATTTCTGCTCCTAATCGCTGCTTTCCAGGTGCCTTTTTCATTAAAAACAACCCCTAAATATGAAAAGGTACTTGTAAGACCTATCTTAGACTTTTCGATAAAAACATTACAAGGAAGTTTTTTCTTCGAAGAGCAGCACATGGAAAAAGTTTTCCCAATATTTATTTTTAGACCTCTAGAGCTCATAAACAGTGTAAAGCAGGTTAGAGCTTTTTGGAGGCCCAATTGGGTTCTCGCCATGATAACTGCGTCATCCGCATACAGTAGAATGGGAACCGCCGTGCCATCAATTTGAGGATAATCTACCTTTTGTTTGGTTAAAAATTCCGCCACTCCATTAATGTATAAGTTAAAAAGAAATGGTGCCAGGATGCACCCCTGTCGGACTCCTTTGTTTATTGGGAACTTGGTAGAACACTCTCCTTTATTTCCAAATCGTACCTTTGCCCCAGCCCCCCTATATAGTTCTTTAATGAAATTGAGGATGTTTGTGTCAATGCCCAGGCCTGTCAAAGTATCCCATAGTACCTCGTGGTTCAGGCAATCGAAAGCAGAACTTAAATCAATGAACGTCATAAAGAGATTGCCTTTTTTTGCCGTCATGTATTTACCGATAATTAGGGCCAGATTTAGTCCCTGTTCGATTGTACCTAGACCTGTCTTGAAACCATATTGGAACTTGGAAAGGATTGCCTATTATTCCAGCAACTGGCGCCACCTACCCCTGGTGTCACTGACAGTGACCTTTCCTTTTGGCGGCTTCCGGCATGATTCTGAATGCTGCCAGAGTTGGAGAATCATGAGTGCCAGCATCATGATCACCACTGTAAGAAATGTTTTTCTATCTATGGTGCCGGGATCCAGAATGGAGCAGCTGGCGCCTCTAAGGTCGGTCGAGTCCGCACTGTTTAAGGTAGGAGTTGCAAACATTAAAAAAATACCAGCTAGTAACATGTGTTCATGTCTGCAAAAAGCCATCTGTATGACATAACTTTTGTGTTTTTGTTTATTTTATGTATCAATCAGGGATCATCATGTGCAGCTCTAAAGCATATTTAAAGTGCTTTCTTCATTATACCTTCTGTTTGTAGTATGTACTAATGAGGGAGAAAACATCAGCTTTTTGTGATCTTTTTTTCTTCAAATTTTCGACCAGCTCGTACAATATAATGTGAGTTTCTGGTTGCTCAAATGGGTGTAATTTCTGATATTTAATTATTTCCCTGCTCTTCATTGCTTTAGTTTGCTTGTGAGAAAGTGTTGCTCATAGTCGTTGAATGTCACTCATAAGTACATTGAAAAAATGGAGATGTCACACATAAGCAATCTGAAACCTTGGCATTTATGCTTTTTAGGTCGAGCCTAGGCAACGCGCATGTGCTGTCTGGAAGACCTGCTGCAATCTCTGTGCGAAGTATAATACCGCCTGTTGCTTGCCATAGGTTCACTCCTGCGTTGCTCTTCTTTCCTGGCTCTTTATTAGATGGTTATTAGATGGTTCTTCCGATACATAATTTCAGTTTTCTGCCAAGAAGCACTGACCAATCACAGTTTAGTTATGCTTTGATTGTTTATCTTTTGTGTGGAGAACTCTTGTTTTGGTTTCCTGCCTTGGCTCATGTTGTGATGGAGTGTTTCTGCCCCTGTTTACTTTACTTCCTCTAGCATTTACCCGACAGGAGTTTGTTTGTAGGCATTCTGCATTTCTCACACTGTTCATGGATGTGGGGCTTTGTGTGAGTCACATATTTTTTCAGTTTTTTTGTGGGGGGGTTCTTGAAATTATTTAAATATTTTTTTGTCTAGAAAACAGCATTCAAATGCTCCCATCAAGCATGCACTCAGCAGCTTCCCCAGGGCAAAAGCATGGACTGACTTGAGTGCTTCCGATCATCACACACTCAGTAGTACCCCTGGGGCCAAAGCAGGCATGTACTTGTGTTCCTTCGTTGTTTTATCTTGCCGCTGATGGAAAACACCCCTGCTGCCCATCTTTGTGGCCAAATCAGTAGTACAGCACTGGAGACCCTGCAGAGAGTTCTGGAAGGTGGGTATCATGCTCAGGCTACTTGCTAGGGTTGTGGCCTGCGAAAGGGTGTTCTACCCTTAACCCATGCACAGAGTTCGTTGTCCCCACAATAGAGCAATGACGTGGTGCAAGTGAGCAAGGGCTCATTTTCACTTCATCCTACTGCTACTTGCGGTACTGTCATGCAACCTGCCAGCGATGCACACTATCTACCCCTCTCTAGTGCCTGCTCTAGTGTTCGTCAATGCTTGTTATGGAGTGTGCTAAGTAGCACTACTGCCTGAGCACAAACCACGTCTCTCACAGCATATCCTTGTCCATCCTGTCTCACGGTTTCCTCTGTCTGCCTGCTGAGGCTGTAGGACCTAAACGCTCCCCCTGTTGTACGTGTGCTTCCTTAGAGGTCCCAACACAGTAGAGAATGCGCGTGGCCATGGTAAAAGTCTCTATTATGCCAGAAATTCAGCTGAAGGGGGGTCTCTATTTACACAGTTAATTTCTTTCCACAAAGCTGGTCCGATGTTAGAGCGTGAGGCACTTTTAACAGCATAAGTACATTAAAAATAAAACTGCCTTTCAGCGTGCTCCAAAGCACATAGAGAACGCAATATTTTAAAAAAATATTAGCAAAACGCACAAGTGTGACGTTGACAGAAACAAGTATTTAAATTTATTTAGGGATGGAAGTATTAATTTATATCTGAACCGAAGCATGTTGCTATATTGCTCTACAAATTAGTTTGATGTCCGCTACCTCAATATTGTATATTTAGTGTTAGTTAATTCATTACAATCATCAAAGCAACAGTGGATCTGCTACATCACCATCATCTCATATTTGCACGCTTGTTTTTATCATTGCGCTTCAGAATTTCCCTAATGTTTTGCTTTTTACAAACATGGATCCACTTATTTGTCCAAACATCAGTTTTTCATTTTTTAACACCCAGATCTAAAACAAATCTCCTAGTCATTTCTTTCTATGGTCACAAAAAATGCAAAGCTAACATTACAGTTCCATGGCGCACAATTAACATCCACACATTTCCAATCCACACCACATAATTCAACACCAAACCACATAAATCAACTCAACTAACCAACTACACTACCTATCACATACATCCAATCCACACCATAAAATTCCAAATCATGCCACAAACTTCAATAGCATACCACACAATTAACCTCCACTGCAAACCACTCCACAAAACAAAAGACCATGCCACACTCCACAGCACACAATCCCACTCCACATGATTCAACTCCACTCAATGCCACATAATTACTATCCACTAATTCCACAGCACACCAAACAACCTAATTCCCCTACACAAATCTACTACACACCACACAACTAATTCAACCCATATATATCCCATAACACATCGGTAAAACTCATTGCCATTTGCAATGCAAATAGCTCTCACTCAAAAAAATGCGAGATCTATTGTATTTCCAATGCTTGTAATAAAGAGGGTGTTACAGAGCTCCGTGTGTGGTGTGGTCATTTGCATATTTCCAATTACCTTAATATTCTCTTTGCTTACGGAACTGATTAATGTATTGTAAATTGTGTTTTGTTTTGTTGGCCATCTTGGGTGATCAGTATCAAAATGAAATAAAGCTTCAAGTAGTCGCACGGTGAACTACTTCTTCTACCACCATGGCCGTGACTTTAAATTCTTCTAAATTAGGCGGTCTAGTGTTTAGCAAATGGTTTGTGTGTTGTAATCCGCTCCGACTAGTTGTTTCGGGTGACAGAGTTGGTAACTACCTCCCCGTCTGCTGATTGGTTAATAAAAAGGCGGCTCTTTGGCTACGAGACAAAAGGTTCTGGTTTGTTCATTGGTCAAGCGTCGAAGCAGCAGCGCTTCCCACTTCCATTGGCTAAGCGGTATGAGTCGGTTTGGAGGTGAAGAGACCGAGTGAGGCTGCTGATTGGCTGTAGCCTCCTGTGGGTTTTCCCGATAGCTAGAGCTGTATGCTGGGTCTAGCTCTCCCTTCTCCGGTCCAGGGTCCTGAAGGAGAGTCCTCAACAAATTGACATGGGCTCCCGGGCGTCCACCCTGCTGAGGGATGAGGAGATCGAGGAAATCAAGAAGGAGACCGGATGTGAGTGTGCGAGGCCTGTCGCAGCGTCATTAAGCAGCCGCGTCTAACCGCTCCACCTACCTTTAATTAATGCTACCCCGTGGGCTTCAGCCAATGTCAACCCATAAAACCCCCTTCCAGCGACCCCCAGGCATTAATCAATACCTCCCTCCTTACTGATGGGGTTCTTGGCTCTTCTCTCCCTGGGCTCCGGTGGGCGACCCCCAACCCCGGTCCATTGACAGCCAGCCATCCCCGCCCCAACCCCATGGGCTCCACAGGTTTTAGACCCAGCGTACGTCACTACCCGTGCTGGCCCGGTGACTGAAACCTATTCTCCGTCACTGTGACGATGTCTCCTGGTGGAGGAGGCAGAAGATATGTGGAGTAGACGAGGGGAGTGGGATGCATGAGAGCACAGGAAGGCTGGTGCTAGGAACAGCTCGTGGCTCTTCTTGTGATGAGGGGTGCTGTTACTTACTGGAGGGCTTGGGGTGTATTAGAATTGGTCTCAGTGTGTCCATGTGGACAGTTAGAGGACATCGATGACACCGTGGACGGCGAGCGAGGGTCCCGTCTGTACTTTCAGCAGTACCTAGCACTCGTTTTGTCCCGTTGTTTCTTAAGTCATTAGAAAGATTGCAGAGGGAGGTGGTGATCTACCCTGTTTTTAGTATGTAATATATATATATATATAGATATATATATATATATATTATATTCCCTGTGTATGTCTGTGGGATCGGTGTCAAGGGTTCTCCTGTTCCTTCGAAATGCGTTTTTTTTTTTTTTTTGTTTACAGCGAGCGAAGAGTCTGTTTCTCAGGAGGATACCGTTTTCCTGAGGCGTATTACCTTGGTCAAGCTGAAGAGTATATTAGAATGTTGGTATTGTTTTCATTTTGTAGGATGCTGAGAACGTTTTAACTTTATAGTGACCACACCGTCGTCCGCTTCAGTCAACACGCATACACAGACGTCACCCAAAGATTACACTGACACTTTATTTGTGGGTGAAGAACTGCTGCAGGTTTATTTCATACAACACAGTATGATAATAAAATTGGGTTATCTTACGGACGATCCAGGGCAGGCAGCCCCTTGCTGCTCCGCCCGCCTGGTGAGCCAGCACACACGGTGGGTCGATGCCCGGCAGTGTGGCACATAATTATTTACAGATCATCCACTGGGTCACGTGATCTGTCTCCTACTCCCGCCCCTTCCGACAGGGGCGGAGCGTGTTGTGGCACACCCCCGGTTGGTCAGGCCCCCCAACCGCCCGAAGGACTAACGGGGCGCCGTCGCGGTCTTCCCAGAACCCCCTTCGGCTCCTGGACCTTGGCTCGGGCACCCTTACTGTGCCGGACAGGGGTACCCTTACTGTACCGCCTGTCGCAGAGGTACCCTTACTGTACCCGTCTGCATCCAGATCGCCCTGTAACTCCGCCACAGCTCTGGGGAGGCTACCGTCGCTGCCAGAGCCCCCCTTCCTCCCTTCGCTGTTATAGGTGCCCACCCTGCGAGCCAGTTTTTAGTGGGCTAAATTATGGGTCCTGTTCTGCAACCAGTAAATGACGGCATTAATTTGCAACATTACTCCGGAGCCCAGGGCAGACTACCAAAGGATGTCTTTGGGCCCCACTGCCGTTCAGCTTAGACGTTACTGGTGTTCCTAACTTTCTTAGCGATGCCACTGCAGATCATCCTAACGTAATTATGGGAAGATCTAGCACCTACATGTGGAGCCAGAACTGAACCATAGCTGAATTCGTCAGTCCATCGATTCCCTTCACATCCTAGCACGAAGAAGGTTTTACTTTCCACCTTGTCTACAAAGGTGATGTATAGATAGCGTCATGGTTCCTGAATTGAGTTGAGTTTCGGGTAGCTTGACTATTTGGTAATGTCCCTGAATCAACAGAAATAGGCTGATTGGGGCTTTTAAAATATTGAAATGCTGTCTGTATAGTTCTGAAATACCAATCTGTAACTCCTGACTTGGGCAGTAAGTTGATGAAAAAATATGATGTAGGCTCATTTGGGACATATTATATGTCACTACTATGGAGCACAGCCGGCACTATTAAGGTATCGTGATACTCTGTCCAGAGCAAGTACTGTTTGATTTAGATGTGTGGGGGTGTATGAGCAGGACAACTGGAAGTATGTGGCACGGGAGGGCTAAATAATGCGACAGTTGAGTAAATTATGCCACGAAAAAGGCAAATTATGTAGCGTGATGCCGCTATTTAATCATATTCAGTATTTTTACATTGGGCATTGGTTGCACCTCAGTACCAGTTTAACACCCAAATATAGCAATAAGCAACAGAAAGGTGACCATTCAGCCACTGCAAAGGCCCTTCCACTGCACGGCAGCACGAGAGACAGCATTTTTGTATGTTTTGAACCCCTTGAGCTAAAAACACATTTTTTAAAATAAAATATGCAGCAGATCTGATTATGTAAAAAAAAAAAAAAATCCGCATATTTTCAGTGGCCTTGATTACGGACTATCTGGGAAAAGTTGAGTAAAATGAGTGGGATCCTGTCACTTGGTCTGGTCGTGTCGCGGCAAACGCAGCTCGTTTGTGTGCTCATATTTAAAGACAGACACGTGAAAAAGAGAGGTCATCATGTAGTTGTATTTTACCGGAAAAGTAGTTGAGTTCGTCTGTAAGAGTTGCCCTGTTTTGCATCCTAGTTCACTAGTTTCGTGGTCGATGGGTGTTTTGTTGGAGTTTTTTTATTTGGTATCACTTGGGGGACAAAAATTGGAAGAGCCATGTTTATACTACCTTTCGAACAGCAAAGTGGTTTTCTACTGTCTGTATTTATTGGACAGGGAGTTCCACAGCTTGCTACCTTAGACTAAGGAAGAACACCCTTGGTCTGTTTTAGTTGAAGTGTCCCACTTGCAGCCACACATTACTTATATTCTGATGACTGTGATAGCAAGAAGTCACATTGTTTCTCATACATAGGAATTTATATGTTTATTGGGCTATGCTGTAGAAAACGTACACAGAATCGGGGAGCCATTAGTCATTTAAAATGGACAGTTGGGGAGAAGTGGCCTTTGTCGGTCAGGGACGGGTTCCACCCTTCCACTTTTAGAATGTGTTGCATAGCATCATGAGGCATAAACTTGGTTGCATGTCGTCTACTGCACACTCAGAAAGGCTGCAAAGAGTAACTGCCAAGACGGGAAAGAAGGAGCATTCCTCCTCAGATGAGGGATAGCGGTCGACATTCTGTATGCGTTGCCTACAACCAATCTGCTTGGAAGCATCATCTTCTTAAAAGGAGGAGCAGGCGCTTGCGGGTTGGGCTCATGGTTGGGGTGTCTGTCCGAACGAGCGTGCAACTAACTGTACTGACAAATTTTTAATTGGCAACACGTCTCTTTGCTGCTTATCACCGTGGTCATCCTGCTGTAGTTTGAGGGTCTGTAATGCGGCATTTGTCTTGCATAAAGTGGTCGTCTTATATACTCCGAAATCTTGCTAGGCACAATAATATTTTGCAAACCTAAACAGCAGGGGCATTCCAGAAGTTATGAAGACATTTGAAGGGGTGCTGGATCCAGTTATTTTACCTTCCTGCGTATAAATGAGGATGGTTCTGATGTCACTTCGCCTTAGAAATGGGAAACACCTTACCCATTGATGCAGTGATAAAAGAAAGTACCAGGACAAGTAATGATATTCGTAATAGTATAGCAAAAACTGTGTCATACAACCAATGTTGGTTGGAAACAGTCGAGCATAAGGACAGGAACTCCTAATTTCGCCAATTCTTTTTGATTCTTCAAATTTATTTGGTTTCATGCATAGTGCAGAGAAAATATTCCTGAATTAATAAGGTACAGCCAACATGTTTCGCCCCCACGCTAGTAAGCTTAAGGCTTTTTCAAGCCATCTATTGGCAAAAGGACATAAAGTATGTTGTCGGTTTTCAATCAGCAGGAAATTCTAGTAAGTCAAGGAATGGCCCGTGCCGCTCGATCTGGATCTCCCGTTCCTTGACTTACTAGACTTTCCTTCTGATTGAAAACCGACAGGGTATACTTTTGTCCTTTTGCCAAAAGACGACTTGAAAAAGCCCTAGGCTTACGAACCATAGTGGGTGAAACACGTGTTGGCTGTACCTTATTCGTTAAGGAATTTTTCTCAGCACTATGCATGAAACCAAATAAACTTGAAGAATCAAAAAGAATTGGAGAACTGATGAGTTTCTGTCCTTATGCTCGACTGTTTCCAACCAACATTGGTTGTATGACACGATTTTTGCTATACCATTAAGAATACCATTACTTGTCCTGGTACTTTCTTTTATTTTTGCATTCCATAAGTTTACTGAATTGTATGCTGCCTTGACGTTTTCTCTTGAGGTACAGATTATGTGCACTTTATTCCCCTCTTCTGACACAGTGCCCTACTCACTAATGTAAAACATGCTGCCCTGACCTTCACCCTCGCGCATCTTCCTGCCCCGTTCCGCTATTTCAAAAGAAGCCTGCATGGCCTGGAGTGGTGGTGTAAATGGAATAATAGCTCAGTTGCACCAGTTAAATCTGTCCCCCTAAAAAGACTTAACGTATTTGCTAACTTTCACCTCCGAACCAAAACATAATGCCATGTTCCAGGTCTAATAAGAATTTTATGTTCATGTTTTTGTACAGATGTCGGTCTTTAATGTGTTGCTTGATGTTCCGCCAAATTTGTGGAGTCATAAAGTATAGGTTTCTTTTCTCCTAAGAACAGTGTGTATGTATACATTGTAGAGATTTATGCATATTTCACTGCAGGGGCGTGGAATGTTGTTTTTGAGTTTGTCTATGGCATATTTTCTGTGCGGACACATAAGTTACATTTACCATAAATGTAAACTTCCATCATCTTACATCGACATTTGGTTACATTGAACATCTGGCATGTGTGCAGCCCTTCGGACCGAAGCTGAACTCTTGTGCACAACTATAGTCTCAGAAGGTGTTGCCACCATTGACAAATATATCCGTTTTTCACTGTTGATCTCTTGCGTTGTGATCGTTCTGTCCCTGAGCTCTGAAAGCTCGAAACCGAAAAGTGAAGTCATTTGTAATGTGCTTTTAGCGATGTGTATTGTTTGTGCGCCGTTGCTTCTTTCAGTAGTTACACAGTTGTGTACATCAGATTGCCTATTTCCTGAACAGTGCTCGCTTATAGCTGTGGCTTCAAGTTCCACCTTATGAAGTACTCCAAATCATTAAACACCGAAACTCGACTTCTGAGCTCTGTTTCTTAGTTAAAGCCTTAAAGGGCACTCCGGATAAGGAAGAGGGTGGCATGGACAGGGTTGGATTGAGATTCAAAATCAGCCCAGGCCTACTAAAAAAAGAAGTGGCCCACATTTGCATATTTCCTTTCCTCAAAACACTGCTTCGGCGAAATTTTATTTAAAAAAAAAAAGTGGGGGGGGAGTTAAAAAAGAATGCATGGATTAGTTTACACTGGTGAAACACACCTGAAAACAAGTGAGGCCTGCTCAGGCCCCCTGCCCTGCTAGGTATGCATACATTAAGGGACCGGCCCTGCGAGAGAACGGGAGTGACACCTCTGCCTGTTGCTAAACGGGAGGTAATGAGCGCCCATCTGCCTCCAGAAAGGCCACTCAGACCCGAAACCACGACAAAGCCCGAATCTGCCACTCAGACTGCTCACAAAAGCAGCCCACAGCTGGGACGCGGACACCGGCCTCTCGGGCATTCCCCGAGTTACCAATCCGACGCTGGGCTTTGAAGGACATGAGACAAGACAAGGCCCACTCCATTGCTGTCTGGTCACCTGTGAGTGAGTGACTGTTGATTCGCAGAGCAATCGGTGTCAGGGAGTCAGTGTGCGGAGAGATTGCGAGACCATTGTCTCGCAATCGACACTTGTATTTCGCATTGTATGGACTACAGCCCACTAAACAGATTTGCCGATCAGAGGGCGTTCGACCCACCAAAATCAACATTGCCGCCGCTGTAGTGCTTCAAGTACCGGATGTTTCTCTGGAGTGGACACCGACTCCACCGCTAGTGGCCTTTCACTAGTCTGGCTGCAATCTACACCCTCTTTGCGACGAGTCCAAGATCACACGTAACGTGCCGTGCACTGAGTGCCGATCCAAAATATGAGACGGCAGAAATTAGAGCGCGAAAACCGCGTAAAATTGTTTGCAGCGTGGGCGAGGAAACACATGGCGGAAACTAAGTAAAGCAGTGACCAGATGCAATTGCCTCCGTTGAGGGCCCCGCAAATACCCTGCTCTCACCTTGGAGCCCGCCGATGAAGGTGCTCGGTAATAACCTTTGCACTAGAGAGCCGCCACCCCTCGCTCACACTGGCATTTGTTGCTGGAGCTGCTTTTGTGATTATCTTGCCAGCTTCCGTGATGCCTTCGTGGCAGCTTTGCGTGTGCCCTCAGCAGGAGACGTGCTTCTATCCTGGGGTAACCTTGGTGTGTGCTCACGGCACTGTCTGACCACGCCCCTCGTCTGCAGCTTGACCTTGGCCTTTAGCACGCACATTCCGCACTTATTCTGTGACCTCGTGGGCTCACAGAAACGATTTTATCAGAACAATGACGACACAACGTACCGAGCTCGCCAGGATTGTATTGTGTTGGCATATACATAGGAGACATTGCATTAAAGAACTGTTTGGCGAGTTGCCCTGGTATCCAGTGTTAATGCTTTATTTGGTCGTTATTGATATGGCCATTGGAAAAATGCGAATCTACGGCAGCGACATAATTTTGGATTTGCCACAAAATCCATTATCTGCTGCATAATTTGTAGATTGTTACCCCAAAAATGTTTCTAGCACAAATTGATCAAAAGTTATCGAAAATGTGGCAGCGCTTTGACTATCCACCTCTCAGTTACATATTTCTGTATTTTAGGTGTAATCCAATACGAATTAGGGGAGACCTTTGTCCAGACAATGTTAACATGTGTAAAATGACAAAATAATGAACTGATGCTATCATAAAATCTGGCCCATTATGCTGCATAATTTGCATTTTCTTGCCGCATAATTCCAGAGACTTTGGGTATTGGTTTTAGTCTTGTGTTCTGAAGCCAGTCCTCGCAAGTATGTAGTATAATAATATGGCCTTATAGCCAGCAGTAGCGGGCTATACCGGCTATTAAAGGCCTGCTCCAGCGTTCGGCGAGGGCCTTTAACAAGGGAACGGGACTATATAGCCCAGCTACGAAGGGCTATAAGGCTATTAGAACATTCTGTCACTAGAGAGCAGAATGTTCTAATAAATCAAACAAAGACCTCTCGGAGCCTGAGGGGATTTAAATCCCCTCGGGCTCCGATAGGCCTTTGAAAACAACATTGGAATGTTGCTTTGTGGGCCTTTACCGGCCCCTAGAAGCTCAGAGCACTCCAGTGTATTCAATGGAGTGCTCCACATTCCAGTGTTCTAATAGGAGTTAAGCGTCGTCCCTGGGAAAGATTTGCGGTTCATGCAGTATCGTTGGTACAGTGGTAGGTAGTTTAGATGGGTACAGATTAATAACCAATCCAGTCCTAGATGTTTCCTGTTTTTAAACCTAGAATAGATGATGAACTATGGGCTGGGATTTAAATGATTAAACCTGGCCTGCATGCAAACTAAGGTCATGAATTTCGAACAGGAGTCATTAAAAGAAGAGAGAAGAGCATTTAGAAGATGGGTAAGGAGTGTAAATATATAGGAAGTCCTAAGTCAATGCTAGTTTGTATTTCTTGGACGGATTTAGTGGCTGTATTTTAGGGAGAGTATCCTCCAGGATTGCATTCGGAATCCTGCACATCTAAAACAAAAAGACACAAAGTGTGTATTTCAGTGTGAGATGGCACTCATTTTTAGAGATTATATAATACAGTGCCCTGAATATCACCCTGCTGCCAAGGTTGTTTAGCTGTCCCTTAAGTTCTTTGGCAAGTTTACTGGGACTGTCTGTGGACAGAGGTGCCGAAATTCTTGTGTGTCAGATTTGATATGGGGCGTCCGTAGTAATTCAGTTGGGAATAACCTATTTTTAACAACTCTTCTCATTTGCAGATGGTCATTGATGGCTTTTTTATTTTTGTGGAAATGAGTTCCATAATATGGGGGTCCATACAGAGAAAAAATTGTTGCGCTCTGTTTTCTTATTGTAAGATAAAACGATTAGACAGCAACAACTTAGCACAAGTACACTTATCCTCCCTAAGTCACAAGACATGCACCGACCCTCCTGCCTCCGGCCTCCTAATTAACTGCCGATCATCAGCAAAGCATGCCTCTGACACCGCAGCTCGTCTCCTGAGCCAAAAATCTGACGTAGCAATCCTTACTGAATCATGGCTCAATGAATGCTCGTCACCTTAACTAGATTTATTGGTCCCTCCAAATTATAGCGTCGTAATGCTTGATGGGCAATAAAAAAAAAAAAAGGAGGAGGCATTGCTTGCATTTACCGCTCAGACCTCCTCGTCACTGAACTTCTTGGTGACCCCACTGACTCCTGCGTATCTTGCGCTCTCCATATGTAATTACACTACCCAGTTGTACAAACAGCACATCTTCTACCACCCGCCAGGGAAGAACAACACCTTCATTGACCACCTCCTGGGAATCATTACAGCTAAGGTTTCCCCCCACTCCAATGACATTTTCCTCGGAGACTTTAATCTGCACTGGAATGACCTCAATGACCCTCAGGTTAAGGCCATTAAAGACTTCCTTACTGACCAATCACTTACTCAAGCCTGCACATTACCAACTCACACGAAAGGCGCCACACTGGATTGGATCATTGCTAAGGCAACGACGGTTAGGCTTATCTCAATAGATCCATGCGACTGGTCTGACCACCACGCTATTACCTTCTTATTGCCTGGCACCCACAAGACCAGACCAGACCAGCGCAACCTGTGAAACCGAAAGTCTGACTCCGGGACACCAAGAGCCTAGATCTCGGGAATCTGGCTGCACGCTGCGAGAACGACCTCCCCTCGCCCCCCCCACCCCCAATCACTCTTAGGTCTACGACCTTACAGAACACTACAACTCGACTACGTCTGACATAATTGATGATCTTGCCCGCTAAAACTAAAAAGATCTTGAGTTAAAGACAAAAAACCCTGGTTCAACGGATCCCTCAACAATGAAAGGAGAACCCTCCGGCTAACAGAACGTGGAGACAGCACCCCTCAGCCTCCCACCTAAAACTTCTCCGACAGACCAGAAATATTTACAACAGGAACAACCTCAAATCAAATAAAGAGTTCTTTAGATTGGAACTGGAAAATGCTAAGAACAGACCTGTAAGCTGTTTGAAATGGTCAAACACCAATCTAACAAACTGGCTAAAACTTCCAAAGAAACCTCAAAATCACTAATAACCTGTGAGGAGTTCTCCTCCTTCTTTACAGCCAAAATGACCTCCCTAGGAAAAGAACCTAATTCCGCCACCAACATCCAACCTCTTCCTGCCGGGTCCCATCTCTACTCTCTCTCTCTCCCCCCTCCCCCAGACCACACGCAAGAACCAAGCGCACTGGTCCAACTTCAAGCTATATGACGACCATTCCATCTCGAAAATTCTATCCTCCTTAAATCCGAATACCCACTTTAATGACCCACTCCCCTCCAGCTGCATGACCTCCCAATTTATTATTCCCATTTGGACTACATTAATCAACACTTCCCTACTACAAGGGTCCATACCTGACTCTCTAAAAGCCGGTCAATTCTTCCCCATCTTAAAAAAAACCCACCTTGAATCCTGCTACTCCAGACAATTTCAGACCAGTATCCCACTTCTAGCGAAAGCTCTGGAGAAATGTGTGCAACTTCAACTGAGCCAACATATTACCAACTTTAATCTGCTGGACGAATTCCAATCCGGGTACAGGCCTGGGCACAGCACGGAAACTACTATTCTCCATATTGTGGATGATGCTCCAAGCCCTTGACCAAGGCAAAACATGTCTCCGAATTCTACTGGATTTATCCTCTGCATTCGACACAGTCAACCACGAGAAACTACATGAACGCCTCAAATTCAGGATGGGAGTAAGGGGAACCGTTTTCGAATGGTTTAGATCCTTTCTCCGGAACCGCACCGAGAGATTCTTAGTCAACAGTAATCTATCTGTTCCTTCCCGGATAACGATCTGTGTCCCCCAAGGATCAACTCTTTCCCCAACGCTCTTCAATCTCTACCTTGAACCGTTAGCTGAATTACTATGTACCCCAACACCTCCTTCCACATGTATGCCGATGATACCCAGATCTACATCAAAATCTCATCTCTAGAGGAGATCTACTCTTTGAATGAGGCCCTAAAGCTGTTCAATGGCTCGCCTGCGACCAGCTCAAACTAAATGCACAAAAAACGGATTTCCTTCTAATCTCCCCACGCCCCTAAAAGTAACACTGACATCCAGGAATGGACCAAGCCGATCATAGCACTAAACTGCACACCGACCATAGTGGAATCTGCCCATTCTCTCGGCATAACCCTGGACAGCAACCTGAATATGCAAGAGCACATCAACTCGATGGCTAAACTACCAGGTTTCACCTGAGGAAACTAAAACCTTTCCTTGATGCCTTGGACCTAAAAATGGCAGTCCAGGCATTAGTTATCTCCAGAATTGAATATGGATGTATAACCCATTCAGACCCGCCCAAGATCTCCACGGCCCCCCTAAAAGCTTGCCTCAACGCCGCCGCCAGACTCTTAACCAGCTCAAAAAAATTCGACCGCATCTGAAGGCGCTGAAGAGGCTTCCTCTTGAAGCCAGAATACAACTCAAACTGGCATGTATCACCCACAAAGCACTACACACGAAATCCCCAACATATCTCACCCAGAAAATCATGGTTTCTGGAGGAGCCAGAAACTCCAGGTCCGCCAGAAACTTTGTGCTCCAGCCACCCCGCTTCCGAATGGAAAAAACTTACAATCGTGCTTTCTCTGAGGCTGCACAAAGAATCTGGAACTCGCTGCCATCTGTCATCAGAAAAATTCCCTCTCTGTCACTATTTAAAAAGGAAGCCAAAACCTTCCTAATGGGCAAGTTTCTCCCATAAATCATGCATTGCACACACTGCTCAGTGGCGTTGCTTATTTTTGTTGCTGCTCGAGTTTGGACTCTCCGACTGCTATTCATCTTGTACTGACCGTGTACTCCCACAAATGTATTTGCTGGATTTCTCTGCATTATGATCTGAACATTGTATACACCCTGTTATTCCCAAAGGTTTCACCTCCTTCTACTCCAACTTATGTTTTTTATTTCTTTGGCTATATCATACTTGTATACAATGTGATATCCCTGTAAAGCGCTCTTGATACCCTAATGGGCCACGTTCGCGCTCTATAAAACACTAAATAAAATAAAAATTAAATTAGTTGTGCTGCTAATCTGGAAGCCTATTTCCTTGGTTGGCAATGTTTTGCTATTGTCATCGAGTTAAATCCTGGTCCTTTATTATGTATTGCCCTGTGATATGAATGCGGATTTTCTTGCAACTGGTAACCAGTGAAGAGCTTCAAAACAGAGAGAGCTGTGTGTCTATAATTTACATTTAAAAGTAGCCTAGTAGCTGAGTTCTGAAGTGGCCTTATGAGTGAAAGTAGGATCGTATTATACAGTCAGTTTGCATAATCAGGTTTTGAAAGGATAAGTGAGCTAGTCACTTGAACCTTCTGTGGGAATCACAGGTGGAGAAGATAACTTCGAAAAGTCCTCGTGGTGTGAAACGTCGACTTGGTCAGTTGTCCGCTTGGGATTTATGCTGAGTGCAGAGTCCATTATGATTTCTAGATTTTCTACTACGATTGATATTTTTGGCGGTGGTCCTAATTCTACCAACCATAATGTTAATGTTTCATCATTTTTCTACTCTCCATACATAAATAGTTCATTTTTTAAAACATTTATTTTAAAATGATTCAGTGTCATCTGATGGTCGATGCTTTGGGACAGTTGGTGTTGAGGTTTGAATTTCCTATATGTCTTTAAGACTTTCCAGCTTCGTATCAAGTACTATCAAAACTTGTGATTAGCTCTGGCAGGGGTTTGATGTATATGTTGAGGATGTGGGCAGAGATAACTTTTTTTTTTTTTTTTTTTTAACACTCCTGTTTTGATGTTTTAAAGTGTGGCGATGAAACAGGACCTATGGATTATGGAAGATCTGTCTTGGAGGTAGTAGGGTATCCACTCAAGAATTATTGCAGGGATACTGATTCATTGAAGTAAAAACCGTTTGGAAAGATGCCAATAGGTCCAGAGGAATTAGTGCTGCTAAGCTGTTCTTGTGAACTGTGTTTTTTTTACTTTGTGCCTTGTGGCCATTAGAGCTGGTTCTTCTCCAGTGGCATCCTGTATGGTAGTCTTAGAATAGCAGGCAGTCATCTAGAAATTGCAAGATCTTTAATTTTTGCTCTTTCCATTATTTTGCTTTCTAACAGTCGGTTTGAGATTTGTCTGTAGTTATTAGTGTCTTCTGGGTCCACTTTGTTCTCCATAATTTAGAGGACTTATATATGCTTTGTTTCATTCCTGTCAAAAGAGGCCTGTGTATAAAGGTTATTGAATATGTTCAGTTCATTGCAGGGATAACTACTGAGATTAATAGCAGGATTTGTTGAATATTTGTGGGATGCATGGATCTGAAGGGCAGCTGCCAGGCTCGTTGGCTTTCACAAACTCATGAGATTCAACGATTCTTAATTCCTCTAAGAGGGATAGACTGAGTTTTTTTCTTGAGTGATCATCTTAGGAATCTTACCAAGGTGAGAGCCATTTCTTCAGTGTGCTAGATATGAATCGAAGGAGTCAGCATTGGTAATGTCGTTTGTGACCAGTTTGTTACAGAAGTCTTGAGATTGAGGAATTGTTACTTTTAGGCTGCAGAATTCAGGTTGTCTGAAGGAGGTCCTTAGTTGGGCAATTGGGGGTACAGGTTGCGCTTGTATAATGGATTTTCTTTGTCTTAGTAATGCTTTATTTATACATTTGGTGAAGTCTTTGTAGAGCTCTTTTGCCAAGAGGGTTCTTCAATTTCTGCCAGATGGTTTGACATTTTGGAATGCGTGCTATTATACTCTTTAACTCTTCATTCATCCAATGTGCTTTTCCATTTTGGCTTACTTAGGTGAAATTATTTAGCCACATGCTTAAATCATCCATTCACAAAATATTTACTCTATTTATTATTTCCTGTTGTGTGTTAGTGTTCAGGTAAGTTTCCACCTTCTCCGTTAACCAATACTAGGTCGGGGGTTTGGTGTCTAATGTATGACCTGACTATGTGCATCGGTCCAGTGACTATGTGCATCGGTCCAGTTGTAATGTGAGATGGTGTTTAGCAAAGTCTGATTAAGATGGCATTTGATTTTGACCTGTTTGGTTTGTCAACCCAAATATTTAAGTGTCCCAAGTATGCACACATTTCTGATCGACAGCTCCGATATTTAACCCAAAAAAGGCATTACAAGAGAGTTTAGGAACGGGGTTTCATTTGATCAGAAGTACTTCACAACCTGCTATTGTAATGTCATCCCACATCCAATTTAATGACCATAATATCCCTGAAAATGGTTGGCGGTGTTCCTTTTTTCTTGCCTTTGCAATTATGAATAATGCTTCGTGGCCTAAGGTATTATTACTTCATGTAGCACGGGTGCTACATAGCCAGTACACTATGTTTCCTATAGTAGCAGTGCTCTATGCAAATATCAAACCACTACAGCATGTTAATTAATACCCTTATGGTGGCCTGTTTTCATTAGATTCGGATCTTTGTGAAGTTATAGTAGTTGTGCAATTGCTGCTGGCCACCATTGTGTTATTCTGGGGTTTATTTTATATTTCTCTCCTCTTGCGAGTAAATTACCAGTGAAGGGTGGCGTATAGAATTTTGATGTCCTCAAAAGTTTTCTGCAGTACCGACACTGAAAGGCTTAAAAGGAGGAGGAAACGTCAACATATATTTTGCACCTAACTCCGAATCACGGCAGTTCTAGAAATGCAGATTGTTTTTCTGCTTAGTAAAGTTTCTTGTATTCAAGCCGAAGGTGTGATAGATCAATACTTGAGTCCTTGAGGGAATAATAATGGTAAATATGTGCTTGGCGGCCTTGCATTGGCATACTTGACCCTTCTGTATTTTATTTCCCTACTTCCAGCCTATTGTGCAATTGTGGTTTTCTATGCCAAGTTCCCCTGTGTAGTCTGTCTGACCTGGTGTTTTTTGTGCACAGAAGGCAAGTAACCAGAGGCTTTAAAGCTTCCGTGCAGTGCCTGCCGTTTGTTTGTTTGGGTTATGGCTGCTTCTTGTCGGGGAGGTTTTTGCTAAGTGATTCCGCATCACCAGCATTTTCCTCTCATGATGTCAGGCGTCTGAGACATATGTCCATTGTGCACCTCTTCATTGTTGATTCAGGCTTGTCTGAGACTGCCATTGTGTTCTTGGCACACACTGATAGTTGGCAGTAGTGCTGGGAGTAAGGTGGCAGGAAGGGTGATCAAGGCTTGGTTTCATGGGGGCCTAGTTCTCGACCCTGGGAAACATGCCATTCATCAGTAGAATGTGATCAATCTCCGTTGTCAATGCATGATTGGGATCCAGGCCACTTACTGCACTAAGAAATTCAATTTACCTTTAATATTGACTTGTTTTCATAAAAGAGTTCCCCGTTGGGCCTTAGACCACGAGAGATGGCGAGGGGGTTAGTCTTGCGTGCGTTTTCATTTAGTGGGGACTTGTTCACAGCCAGATCATTACTGAGGACCCTGGCCAAGTCGGTGGATCACGACCCAGATGTCTCTGTCGTTGACAGAGCCGCAGTGTCAGGTGCAGCAAGATTTGCCGCCAGATGCCATGGATTTAGGAATGAGAACGATGGTGCAAAACTGACTTGTAATTTACATTTCGCCTCTTGATCCTGGCATGACTTGTGCAGCACAAGGCTTGTTTGTGCAGCACAGGCAGGTTGCAATCTTTGTCGATCGCCTGTATTAAAGCTGTGTCTGTACAGCAGCACTCTAGATTTCTTATGCATTCATTTGTTATGTAATTATGTCACCAGTTTTGCACTTTTTTGCACATTTTTGCTCCCGTTAAAGATTTCTCCCGACAACAACATCTTTCTGATGTGTGTGCGGTTTGGTTGATGCCTGTGCTTGTTTCTCCCCAGTTTCCCACAGTCAGATCACTCGGTTGTACAGTCGGTTCACCAGCTTGGACAAAGGCGAGAATGGGACACTCAGGTACGTGCCGTATTTTCTATTGTACATGCGTATACACAGTCTCATGTGCGCTCTGCATGCCTGTTGTAGGTCGGGTCGTTGCTGCTTTGGAGGAGATGGAGCAGAATGAAAGGTTTCCTGCTCCTGGATAAATGATTTGCAAAAAACTATCTGTCCTCCCTTTTGGAGTTCTATTGTAGTTATGCTAATTAGATGACGATGGCGCATGCCATTGTTCTCTCCTACAAGGGGTATCTCACTGCCTCCCCCTTAAGGGTTATTTATGGTGGAGCTGTCAAAACATATTGCTTCACGTTTACAGATGAGTCGGAGTGTTTATTGGAAGAAAAAAAAAACATGAATATTCTGAATCCTAGTGTTAACCGACAAGGGGAATCTCCCATGTATGCCCTATGGAGCCAGGCTTTCCAGCACAAGGTAGAACTCCAATATATACCCTACTGCATACTGGGGCTTTAGAATGAATCACCTGATAGTATTTCCACGAAGAGAACCAGCAGGTGCCTAGCTGAGCTTGAGAGAATTTGCAAATGATGTTCATGAGTTGCAAGAATGTAAACAAGTCTGGCTGAGCAAGTTGTGAATTTTCACGCCCCGGCTGCTTGGACGCAGTGCATCCATATTTCGGAGGTGGGCTTATGTAGCCTCTGTTCGCATAAGCCAGTAAACATGACTGCAGGAGGTTTGTTATGCCACAACAGGCAGTAGACATTTACATTCTTCCATGGAGCATGCCACTATCTTCTGTAAGGGTAGGATGGGACATGCTACTTTCCTATATTCATAGGTAGAGTGGAGCATACCACCGGTTTCACAATGATGGGATACAAATAATGACTTTTCCTGCTGAGTTAAGGGCTGCACCATTGACATATCCTGTAGTAGGAGGAGGACTGTATTGTTTCTAATTCTGCAACTTTTCGTCAATAATATGAGTGTCATCTCACAAGTAGTAAATGTAGTATTTTATTAATTTATTTTTATGAAAAAATATAAAAGCATACACAATACATTACAATCCTCACAGTAATTGCTAGGACAACATAATAAAACATATCATTCAGTACAAAAGCTAAGTTCATTGTAATTTAAACTATCATTTTTTTTACAATCAAATAAAAAATAATAATTGGTGAATGTACGAAACCATGTTCAAGCGTCTCTGGAAAGCTTACATAGTCAACAAAGACTTTCACTGTTAACCCTAAACAGTCTCCTACTATGTCAAGAAGAGGAAAAGATTCGCACTAAGGGTCTGATTACGATACCAGTCGGAAAGGCTCTGAACCGCATTCGGATTTTCCTAAACCATGTCGGAACCTATGTTTACAACCGCGTCGGAAACCTTTCCGACCGACTATTATGATGGAATTGTAAACGTTTGGTCATTCCGACTCACACTTCAAACTTTGTTTTAATTGTATATGGTTAATAAAAACCTTTTACAAAATTGTTATAAAAGCTCACATTTTGTATATTCAGATACATTTTTATAAATCGGTAAAACTTTAAAGGATTAAAATAGAATTTAAATGGTAAGAGGTTAATAGAGACGTCTTATTATAATTTTGTAGGAAGGTGGAATCTGACTGCATGGTTACCCCCACTTTTTTTTCTGTTTTTTAACTAGTCTGACTGGGATCCTGCTAATCAGGACCCCAGTTTATCTGCTTTCTCCCTAACTTGATTGCATGTACGTTAGGTACATTCCAGATTGGATTCTGGGGTACCCTTATAAGTCCCAGTATATGGTATACTATGTACCCAGGGCATAGGTACCCCAGAGGCCTCCCAGGTGCTGCAGCATGTATTATGCCACCCCGAGAGACCATTCAAAATGACAACACAGGTCTGCTACAGCAGCCTGTGGAAGGTGGTGCATGCACCTCTTGCTTAGATGTATAGGTTCACTATATCTATTCTATATCACTGCACATATAAACCTATCAGTCACCCCTATGGCAGGCCTTCTCAATCCTTAAGGCAGGGTGCTGGGTTTTATGTGAGAGGGTGCACCTGCATGAGCAGAGCCCCTCTGCAGCCTTCGGAACCGATTTTCCAGGGTTGTTTGTGATGCAGCCAGCCATATATACTTAAGTGCATTATAACCTCGCGGTAAATGCTAACTTTAAAACGGCTGCATAGAAACATGTTGTGTTTGGTGTGAAACACCTTGCAATCATACCACCCTACCAGTAACTGGTGGGGTAGGTATGATTCCATCCTCCTAGAGGGACATATGTGACATACCGGGCTACCCGGTACCAGCTTTCTTGACCTTGGCATCACAAAATGGATGCTGCCAGCCACAGACACAAGTCTGCCCTCCTGATGCTGAGCCAAGCTTGAGCAGGAGAAGGCTTGACAATAGGCTTCCTGTCACAGGGAGGTGTGACCACCTCCCAGACAGGCTTTAGTGTATTGGGGCTGGGTGGGTGCACTCTGAGAGTGCTTTGATGTCTGCACTGGGGGCACATTTGGTGTCCCAGTGCATAGTCCAGCTCAAACCAGTTGCTGGAGCCATTTGCTCCTGCTCTGGTGCGAAACTGGACAAAGGACATGGTTGTAGCCACCCCTCTGTCCTGACCCTCCCATAGATGGGTCCCCAGAGTTTGTCCCACCCCTTCCTAGGAACCCCTGACTACAGGACTTTAGATTATACCTGGACTAAACTCTGCTCCAGAAACCAAGTACTTTGACGATCTGCACGACGCTGGACGACTGAAGAATCTCCCTTGGAGTAAAGGAGTTACTCCCCTGCAAGGCAGGCACCTAAACGCATCTGACCGGTTTGCATCTCCCGAGCTCCTGAGGACTCCGAAGATTTCTGCAACACAGGAGGTGGGTTCCCGAGGTCTCTGAGGTCGATCTGCGCTCTCAGCAATTCTGAGCCCATTATCCCTCTTGGGGACCATGCAACCCAAACCCCTTTGCACCGCATACTTTTGCAGCAGCATATGCTTTTTGGCGATCACTGATGCTGTGCTTTGAGCTACTTGTAGTCCTATCCCCGAGCAGTAATTCCACTGAAGATTTCAGGCCTACACTCCACGAGTGTTCCGTGGGCTGGTATTTCGTGATTCAGTTCGAGGTCCCTTCACGATCACTGGTCCGTTGGCCTGTGGGTCCCTGTGACGGTAACTTTGACTTTCCGTGGGCTTTCCTGGTTTCTCCAGATGTGCCTGACTCTCCATAGCTTGGAGAGTCCCCAGGATCTTGCTGGTCCTCACCGAAGCATCTTTCCTCTGCCCACGTGGGTTGCAGTTGCCAAGGCTTGTTGGTGTTCAATCCGGACACTGACCCCCCCCATCCCCAGCGCTCGACACCCTTCGTGGGAGAGCTCACCCCCGGACATTGGTCGTCGTCTCCTGGTCCCCGTGGCTGCAGAGTCAAGCTTCACCTCCTCTCACCTGAAGCACCCGACAACGGTGGGCATTCGTCTATTGTGCCCCTAGTCCCTGTGAAGTGACCCATACTCTGTCCCCTCTGCTTTCAGGTTCTACTCACCTCGAATCCAGGCTTGGATTCCACCTGACACTTTTCATCTTCCCGGCAGCAGCACTTTTCCGCATCACGCCATTGAAAACGTGGAAGGTTTCGGACATAACTTGACCCCTATGCACCCGGCTCCTCTGGGATCGGTAACACGGGTATCTCGATACTCTCAAGGGTGCTGACCTTAGAACCTTCTATGTTTGAAAGGGTTTGCTTAAAGCCCTCTCCGAAGTGTCCTTAATCTTTACATTTTCCCATAGAGTTGTACGGAGCTCGCGCCTTTTTTCACACACACTGCACCCGTCCTCCGTGGGTCTCCTGTGTCACTACCTTGGGTGGTTCCTTGGCACTGTGTCTAGTCAAGTCATGGTTGTTATACCACATTCTTAGTATATGGTTCGGTTCCCCCCCCCCCCCCCCCCCCTCCGAGGCCCGCTGTGTATTGTGCTGTTTACTGTCGTTCTAGTGGTTTAATATTGTGTGCTTTGTTCTCTAATCTCATAAAGAGGTTAATAGAGAGTGTTTAGTAATAAATACATATATTTTATATATCTCTTGTGTGGGTCTCCTTTCATTTGATCATTCAGGAGGTTCTGATCTGGTAAACAAGCTGCTTTACATTCCTTCGAGACTTAGCCTGAAGTCTGCTCTCCATAGCTACCACTAGGATAGCTTTCAATAAAGGTTTTCTTTAACCTAATCATCCAAAAGGGTCGTTTGAACTGGTGAAAGGTGCCCACTTTAATTAGTGGACAGCATATACCAGGCCAACTTCTCACAAATTGGCCTTGGGTTGCATAGTTCTTCCTTCCTCGTGGACCGTGAGGGTCCCCAATGCACTTGCTTCTTCCATTTCATTGTCAACAATGGTTACAAACTTTACTAGCTTTCAGTTGTGGGATCGTTGGAGTTGAAGCACGCTATCACTGCTTGCTGTCGTGTGCGGATCCCACGGGCATTAAATTCTGGTTTGAATAGACTGACCCTTTCTTGCTTTAAGTGCATACAGGTGCAAATTAAGTGTGCCATGTCCTCCGTTCTCTTTCTGCATAGACGACAGTTAGTTGTAGCTTGCCCCCTCTGCCATGGTGGTAAATGCAGGATGGATAACAGCTTCCCTAATATGTGTTTGAGAAATTTTTCTTTTATGCAGTGTGCAAACCTCAAGCTGAAATAGGTTTGTGGGCTGAGTGTTTTATAGCTAATAATAGTCATCCATGCATGGCTCTGTTTTGCAAAGGCGGCTTTGTCGTCTAGTAGCGAGAGGGTCTTGATTGTCCTACATACTGCTTTTTAAAAAAGTTTATACGAGGTTGGCGTCTCCCAAAGCGGGGAAAGCCCTGTAGTTGCTATGCTACTTTTTAAATAGTTCCTGGCCGGCCGTTGTGAGCTCAGCTGCAGCTCCTTCCATAATAATTGTTTAAAGTGTTCTCTGTGGCATCCCTAATTTTGTGCCAGCTCGTTAGGTAAGCCCCTGTCTTGCAAGGTGCTGATTGGTGAGCCTAAATTGCAGTCTATTCTGAGCCGCCAAAACATAAGTAGGTATGTTAAAAAAGATCCTATAAGCTCTGATCATAGTGTCAAGAGTCTTAGAGTCCCTCCCTCTCAGAGCAACTCTTCCATATGAGATGGTTGGTAGGATTTTTGCTTGAGCAACCTGAAGCAATGGAGAGAGCCTGGGACCTGTCAGCTTAGTTTTTAGTTGTTTCAGAGATATTGCTCGGCCCACACCTCTCCTTCTAATTGATTCGAGCTGGTTGGAAAAATGCCCACCGTTGTCAATGATTATTCCTAGATATTTATAGTTTGACATTCTGAATTCTGACGTTGCTCAGGTGCCAAGGATAGGAGCATTTTGTGGGTCTTCTTGTAGACCTAGTTTTAGGTTTTTCAAGATTTACTTCCAAGAAGTTTTCTGTAGCATAGCTCTCTAGTGCGCTCAGGAGGTGCTGCAATCCTACTTTCGTGTGGCTGATCAGGACCACATAATCCACGTATAGAGTGCTTGACAAGGCCTTGCCGCCTATCTTTGGGGCGTATGCGTTGGGTAAATTTAGGGTTTGCATCATGTCTGCAGCGTATAATTTTAAATAGAGTTGGAGCGAGCACACCGCCCTGTGTGAGCCCTTTAGACGTAGGGATACACTTCAATAAATATATACCATTGCCCAACCTAACCTATACCCAGGTATCAGTGTGTAGTTGTATTATAATTTCGAGGAGAGAATTCTGGATATTCCAGCTGGTCAGTTTTTTCCAGTCTTGCTCGGTCAATATGATCAAAAGCAGCTTTAAAGTCTATGAAACAGAAGTGCAAAGCCTATTCTGTCGCCTTGGCTTGGTCGATAAGAAGTGACCTTGTTAGGATGTTAGTGGTTGTACCGGTTGCTTTGCAGAATCCTGTCTGGTTGTATGGAATAATACCCTGGTCCTCGGCCCACTCTTGTAACTCCGCTAGTAGGGTGCCTGCAAAGTATTTAGCTTCTACATCAAGCAAGGCGATAAGACGATAATGTTTTGGAGAGGCTTTGTCACCTGATTTTTGAATTGGTGAAATAATGGAGCCCTTCCATGAAGCTGGAAACTGGCTTGTTTGCCTGATATAGCAAAAGATTGGGTCAAACATGTCTGCCCAAAATTTTGCATCCTGTTTGAAAATTGCTGGTGGAATTCCGTTGGGTCCTGGGGCTCCCTCTTTTCTTCCCTTTAATATTTGTCGCTTAATTCTATCTAAGCGAATTACCTCAACATGCTCCTGATGACATAATATAGTTCCCTGGGTGCTTTTATTGCCGTTCGCTGGTTGTAGTGGGGCCCAGAGTTGTGGGTGGCTGGTGGGAGATTAAAATGAGATTCCAGGTACTGAGCCCACATCTCCTCAGGAATGTGTGAAGACAGTCCAACGTGTAAGGGGCGCCTTTCTTTGTTCACAAGCGACCAAAAGTGCCTGCTGTTATTAGTTTTGTAGTTGTGTAGTAGCCTGGCTCAAAGATCTTCTTCCCTGGCTCTCTTAATTTCCCATTTGATTTTTTTTCAGCCTTGATCTATGCTGGTATAATGAGAGAATTAGGGTTGGAACTCCAGGGTTATATCTCAGTAGTCTGAGGGCCTTCTTAATTGTTTTTTTGTTGTCCTTCGGGAACGATGATGTGCAGTAGGTATCCTTCCTGTTGCCCACCCTTCGTTGGTCGATCTCTGCTTCATTTTTGTAAAATATACATTTGATAGCTTGGCGATAAAATATTACCATTTGCTGACCGGGTTCTTTTTTTGTTGTTGTTCATTGCAGTCATGTAGGAGAAACCTGGCTGCTTCCAGAAATTCCTCGGTATGTGCCAGTCAAAATGTAACTCTTTTAAGGTTAATTGTGTAAGTGGAGCTGCATCCCCCTGGTACAGATTCGAAAAGGGGAACACTGGCCTGCAGAAGTACTTCTTGTGGTTGATGATCACTATCTGCTTTATCGCCAAGAGTAAATGAGGTCACGTAATGAGGAAGAGAAACCAGAGTGTAGTCAAGAGTCGACTTTGTAGCCTTAGTGTAAAATGAGGCTGCTGGTGGAGAATCTTCTGCAAACCTGCTGTTCAATACTTTAAGGTTGATGTGCTCCAGGTCCTCCGGAAATTTTACTTGCTCTACCATGTAGGCTCTTCTGGTCGGGGATGCTCCAAGCCAATGAATGGGCAAAGATTTCTTCTGATGCCGGTTAGCCCAAAAGGTGGAGATTGAAATCCCCTTAGCGAATGTAGTTGGAAGTCTCTTGTTCCCTCATAGTTTCCGAGAGGTGGTCCAGCAGGTGCTTGGTATCTCTGGTTTTATATTTCGGGTTTATCTATGCATTGAAGATTATAACTTCCTCGTTTTTTTCCTTCGATGTAGAGTGACATTTTGATTGTCTTGACCAACGGGGAGGCAGAGGGAATTTCCACAGCGTTAAATGGTCTTGTAACCGAAAGGTAGGTTGCCAGCCCACCTGAAAGCCGCCCACATTGTGCTTTTCTGGGCCGGTGTATGAAACCCTATGTACCTCTCTAGGTGGTGTGGTTCAGATGCCCATGTTTTCTGAAACCGCACTATATCATATGATCTTACAGGGATGTGGAATTCCTATAGCCCGGGACATATTGTTTGGGGTCAAGGGCAACAAGTTTCCATGTGTATTTAGTCCTTTGGACAAGTAGGCCCAACCCCCTACATCACAACCCCTTTGACTGCCAGTTTACAGTACCACATTATGGATCAGGGAAAGGCTTTGCCTGCAGTTAAGGTAATATTTGTGTCCATGTGTTAATGCTGTTCAAACTTGTATTTATGGTTCATTAATGCAAAACCTTTATTATTATGGTGAGTAATCCAAGTACATGTTGTAAGTTCAGACTGTACTACTGACAGTGGGTCCAGTATAAAAATGTGTACACACGTTTTCATTATTTACCAATATGAGGCTATGCATACTGTTCCCAGAATGCTCTCTGATTAGATGCAAATATATGCAGAAGCTTGAGAGCAAGATTGATTATTCTTTGCTTTCAAAATAAAATGTTGACAAAAAAAAATGCGAAAACATTTTGCTATACTGTACCATTTTAGGTACAATTTTCCTGCAGCATCATTTAGTCAAATGTGTTGCTGTATGCTAGTGTTTCCCAAAAATATTCCTAATGGAAAATCAGTGCAAACCAGTTTTAACAAGATTATGGGAAACAAAAATAAACAAGCATTGGTAAAGCCAATAGGTCTGAAATTGTTGATCAGCCTTTTGGTTTTGTCAATGCGTGACTTGTTTTGATTTAACACCTGTTGGTTTGAAACTGAATTTTTTTATATCTTCAGTGATAATATCAGGTAGCTGGATTCTATTTTGATCCCTTGCTAGGGATTGCGTGTGCACTAGAGTGAATTCGTTCAGAGGAGTGTTGTTTTGACTTGGCAGGATCTGTGAATTCTCTTGGAATTTATTGAAGCCCGCTTCTCTTATGGCATTGATGATCTTCTGCATTGGTGGTTTTTGTTTCCAAAGCTCCTTTTAATGCGTTGTTTGGTTCTTCATCTTCCTGACCATTTTTCTGACCCACGAGAGTGGGCTTTTCTACTGTTTGGATAATGTTTAGCTAGAAGCTCCGACTCGGTCGGAGCCGATTCGTACAGCTCAATGGACAGCGTTTCTGACCATCTGATTACGATGTCTGATTCCGACAGCCTTTCTGACTTAGTCTGTCTGACACGAAAAGGCTGTCAGAAACTGACTCTAGGGTTCCCTAGCAGGCCCCCCTTCATCCAGACGTCTCTGTTTGGGGACCGTTAGGGTACCCAAGGGACCCCCTGTAGAACCATGCGCAGCGTGACAGCACCATGGGGTGCCCGCCACAGGGTGCAAGGTTTTCCGGCACCACCCCTTTTTTCTGTGGGAGCCTGTGTTGTCGGTTGGAACACAGGTTTCCATTGAAGTCGATGGGAGACTTTCCGAACAGTGTTCAGAAGCATCAAAAATGGTCGAAACCTCCGATCGCCAGTCGGTGAGAACAGTTTCTGACAAGGAGTCGGTCGGAAAGCTTTCCGACCTACATCGTAATCCGGCCCTAAATGCGCATCAGCTTTTGCATTTTATTAGGCATTTAAGTATCTCATATTGCTTAATACATGGATTGTCCCTATGGTAAGAACAATATTTATAGTATGGTTTTTACAGTGTAATGATTACAGATCGACCTCGGTTGATAATTTATTAATCACAAACTTAGTCTGCAGCATAAACCTGCAAATAGTTACTGTGAAGTTATAAAAAAGCTAACCCGAAGAGCTCATAGCCAATTAATTACTGCAGACACAATATGACTTAGAGTGCCCTCTTTTGGTAATAATCAATTCACTTTGGAGCAAGTAATCCAAATAATTGGGCAAAGGCCTCCTCTACTTGAAAAACCAAGAGTATTAGAGGACTAGTTCAGCTCGATTGTAAAGTTATCTTAAGTATAGCTCCAGCCTATTTATGTGTTTTTCCCTAGGCCTTAAAGGGTCCTCTAGATGGGCTATTTAGTTTGTCAGCTGGTGACTTCATGAAATGGTACTTGATTAGTTTAACCATATTTCAAAGTTGGATTGATGTTGACAAAGTGAGGACCTGCGAACGAGTGCCTGACTGTACGGACTATCCTTATAATGAAAACAATGGAGAGCATCAGAAAGCACAAGAGCAGAGTTCTTATCATGTATGAATATTCCCATGTTAATCGGATATCAAAAGTAATTCCAAGATCCTTGTAGGTGCTGACTTATTTCAGTAGACTTCCATTTATCAGTCTTTTGCCAAAAAAATCTGAATTTTCCTCATAACCTGATTATCGTTTAAATCATTGTGCTCTAATTAGTTATACTTGGAATCCAAAATCTGTTGTAACCTTTCCACTGTCTGACAAAGGCCATCTTCACCCATACAGGTATTTAAAAAAAATGTGGCTATATGTACAGAGCCTTCTTGAGCACCCAGATAGATGACATTCTAAGCTTAATAATGAATGAGTCAGACTTTGGGATCTGCACAGATGTATTGGGATGTGACACAACTAGTATATGAATTCAGCCTCGAGAGAATCAAAGTGCACACAGATTTTGCCAGAGCAACTCAAGAAGAAGGCAATCCTCAAAGGCATAGTAAAATGTGATTTCTCCTGAGTCTAAGAACCGACTGGCGAGGAGAAATAATGGCACACCACCTTATTCAGGTGACATTCCGTGTGTGAGTAATTGGAAGAATATTGGCAGCACTAATCCACATCTGAAACTCATCCAGGGTAATTTTTTTTTTTTTTTTTAATGCTTGATTGGAGAGCCCAGCCTAGATGAAAATAGAATTATTTGTGGTATCCTTTTTTATGTCTTGAAGACATATTGTTTACCAGTTCTTGAAAATGTACGCAGCTTGGGCTTTGGCTCCACCTAGAGCAGTATTACTCTCTCGCATCATGTGGTGGTTATTTGGTGTATCATTCTGCCGTCCATGAAATGCTTCCATTGGAATGCATGAGGGACTATTTTACATCCGCGAAGTACACTCAATCATCCATCATGCTTTGTCTCAAATATTTATCTCCTATATGCATTGTATTGTAAAAGTGATCCTTTTTGCTATTTCTTCCACAGCATTGTCAAAGCAAATGGGGTTGACTTTAATTTGTTAAACAACATTTGTGCATGCAATGCAAGTACACACACACCGCATTTGTGAATGCCTATGCACTGGCATGAAAAAGGGAATCCACCCCAATGACCAGCTTTAAGAATCTTGTTTCAAGATATTTATCGACAAACCAAGAGGCTCCCCCCCACACCACTAACATCTCAGGACTTTGTCCCCAATAATTTGAAGTGATTTGTAGACCCACCTGCTGGAGTCAAATGATATGTAATCGCCATTATTATAAAAAGCAGGCATAGGTCTGTACAGATTTGTGCCTCAATGTCTGGAATCTCAATCAAAACTAGCTTCCAAAGTTGGAATGTAATACCTTTCTTAACTTCTGACTTTCTTGCATGTTGACTTCCCATGTGTGCTAGCATATGTTGGGAACTCAATAAACAAAGTTGAGACCTGAATGTATAGGCATTAAATCCAGAGGTTTTTTCTTATTACTTGTTAATGAACAGGAGTACACAGATAGTACAATGAAGCTAGTGCTTGACTTATTAGCAAGCATTAAGTAGGATTTCTTTTAGTTGATTTTCAAAATATATTTTTGGTATTTAACTAAACTGTCAGTCTTCTACCTTTTATGTTTCTTACTCTTGTACTTATTAAATGCTGGTCAATTGTGAGTTTGGTTGTTAACCTCCTAGCAGTAATCTGCACTTTATGATGTTGACTAGATCCTTTAAAAACAAAATAAATCGACGTGACTCGTGTTGTAAAGCTGTAACGTTTTTGATTAGTGTCTCTTACTGTAGAACAAAAAGGGCAACCAGGTTATGACTAGGCCGGCGTGGGTTTAAGAGTGATGGGTGGTGACCAGGATGCACGCAAACCATAAAGCACAACATATTCTAAGTGGTTGGTTACCACTTTTGTCTGCTAAAGAATGAAATGTACAAAAAAACTAATTTAGCACTGTAGTGCTGTAAGAACATCCCAGAAGTCCCGCACCAAACACTGTGCGTGAGATGAAGAAGTGGTGTTGGTTGCTCGTTTAATTGTGGCCTTGCCTCTGGGGCACTACTAAGTTACTCTATTCTTCATTTGGCGCTAAAAGGGTAGGGCCTTTTGGCGGTGTGGTTTGGGAACACCGTAAGTTGGATGATTCCTGGTAAGCTGACCAGAAACACTTCCCAGCAATTATCAATTTAGTGGGCTTAACACCTCATCTTTTCTATTTGTGCAGCCCAGACTGTATCAAGTGAGTAATAATCTCACACAACAAGTCATCTGGCATATTGGTGGAGTCCTCCCAGTAAACTTTTTGAAATGGTATGCAACGTTTCCTAGGACTACCTGTGTGGTTGCTGTCAGAGCCAGTTGTACATATTATTTCTGGTGAAACACACAAGTCCTCTAAGAATGTGCTACATTGGTGTGCACAGCCATTGATCATACTACTCTGGGAGTAATCTCCTATGCTACTGGATTCTTCCATAGCTTAACCAAACTTGACTCCACTGCTGGGTTCTTATTCATGTCTGGCATTATGGAATGCAAGACTCCTATTGGTATTGTGTCTCCTAGTGCTTTCTCTGCTCTAGATGTCCTAGAAGTTACAGTCTCACCTGCTGAGTCTTGTAGGCAGCGAACGTTGGATTTTGTATATTCCTGATAAGGCTTCCATTTAGTGTTTGTGATCACTTATAAAAAATCTGCATGCTCCCAGAAAGTCTGATTAATTTATTTGGGAGTGGAGGGAACATCTGTATTCTCCAAGGAAGCATTCCTTAATACTCAAAATGTTGTCCATCTGACTTTAGACAAGTTGATAATAATGTGGCTGTTTGACTATGGTGGCCCGTCAAGGACCCAAAGAATACATCAGTTTTTAGAGTTTCATCTATGCATCATCTTAGTCAGCAAGAAAACTGACTTGCAGGTGAAGGAGTGTGGCTGACGCCATAGGATGCAGGCTCTTGGGTGATGATCTCACTTTTAACTCTCCTGGCCAAAATTATAATACATTTGCATTCCATCAAACTTCCCAAACGACATCGAGGAAGGAAGAACTGAAGTTATTCCGGAGATGAGCTCTGGGTGAAGAAAAATTCAGTAGAAACCTATAAATGTTGCCTAATAGAAGTACTCCTTTTAAACTGCCAGACAGCAGCCATGTTTGGCCCTTACAGTAAGCAAGGCTTAATGACTTTGCAAGATATGAGTGCCCACTTGAGCTGAAGAATGCTAAAAGCATACAGGGAAAAATTCGTTTGCATGGTATCAGCACAGAAGATGGATCCTGTGCATTCTGACTAAGACTGTTTTGAAATACCGGGAAAAAAAAATCCCCTCCCCTCCTCTAATCCCCCAACCCCCCCCCCCCCTCCCTCCCCACCTCTCCCCTCCTCTGTGAAGGACTTGGGACACCATCCATGGCTGACTATATAAAAAATGTGAAAGAAGCCACAGAAGGAGGCAACATATTTTGTTGTTTTGATGCATACTAAGATGGGAGGACGACTACATGATTGACTTTTTTTTAAAAGTCCATAGTGTCAGGGCACCAAGGCCCTCCCTGGTGTCCCCACAGAGTTATCTTAGCAAAAGTATTTTTCTCAGCACTTGTGGACAAGATCCAGGCTGAGGCAAGACCAGGATGCCATTTACATTTCAGATAATGAAAGACTACTCTTATCATGACTTATCACACAGCGCTCCTTTTAAGAGTGTTAAAAGCTGTGACAAAGATTCGAAATGGACAGATCGGATATTCCTGCCTCTGAAGTTTGCCGCAAATGTTATATGTAAACCTAGCAGACCTGTCCAACAGGACGTGACACTGTAATGTCAAAAGAGGCCCACTGTGCTTGGTGCCGGACTGGCTGGGAAGACAACAAAATGATCCTGCCCAAGTGTCGGCTAACATTTGTCTGAGCGGGAGGCCTCTTGAAATGTGTCCTTAGTGTCCTGGTTAAAAAAAGAAAATCAGACCTGTCCAGCAGGATGTGTGAGTCAAGCAGAACTTTACACTTTGGTGTCAAAAAAGGTCCTCTGAGCCCCCTTTTTCATACTGTCAGGTTCAGAGGGGTCATCTCTTCACATTCCTGTCCGCCTATTTTGCTCCTGGGAGCAAGTTCACACCTATTTAAATGCAAATTACTGTCTGGCAGAAGTGGGGAAACAAAATGCAGATTTAGTTTCCCGATTACTTCAGGCAGGGCAAAGGCAACTTTTTAAAAGGTGCTCTTCTGTAATATTCAAAACAAGCCACACCTTTCCATTGGATTGGATTTTTAGCAACTATTAAAAATTGTTGTTTACTTATTTTTCTAGCTAGTACCATTCTTGAGATTAGTATTTAATATTGTATCCCGGTGTTTTCCTATTGACTAGCCAAACCTGCTGCTATGAAAATAGCTTTGAGGGCTTTTCCACTGTTAGGATGTTTAACTTTTAACTTCAGTCTCTACTTTAAAATACCATGGACTCTACGATAGTGGGCAATATGGACTACTTAATAGGGACTTTAAAATATTCAAAAAGGAAGGTTTAGGCCTGTCAAAATGACAAGTTAAATTTGCAGTTAGAACCTACACAACCAGGCCACTGATGGCAGGCCTGCATTCATGTTTACATTGTCACTAGTGCATAGCACAATGGGTGCTGCATCCCACTTTGGGACTGCTTCGGGACGGACGTACTTGCCGATTTTAGAGTGCCTATTGTGTGGGATTTGGCTATTGCGCACCGCCCATATCAGCCTTTGTCTGATTTCAATCATTTGCATTGAAGTGTGTTTTTTTTTTTTTTTTACAAATGACTCATTTTGTAACCCGATGCACGACTTATGAAATCTACAAGATGTTTTTGGACTGAACTTTGTGTGGGTGTACAGACCCACATAACAGCTCTTTGCCATTTGTTTGGCTTTGCATTCAAACTCTGAAAGAGCAGGCTGGTCAGTTCTTCCATCTGTTGAGCTTACCTATCTTTTGCAAGCTATGCCGTTTGGATATATTACATTCTCTTTTATTTTTTGTATCATTTGATTCCTGAGTTTTCCATATTGTTGATTCCATACATTTGTTATACGTTCGGTTGGATCTGCTATATGATTAGGTGGTTTAATGAATTAGTCTGGACGCTCCTATAATCGTTTTCCTGTCCTGATGATGACCGTTTAATTATATTATGGTTGAAACTCCATTGACGAATACATGTGGCCCAAACTGAAGAGGATGCATTTTTTTTCCTTTGTTGTATTTTTTGTTTGGTCCTGAACTTCCTACTGTGTATAATGTTTTCCTCAGCCACTTTTGTGATTACACTTTGTATTGTTCATTCTGTATGTATATCGTGCTGAGCGCCAATGTTTCTGTATGTTTTTTGATCTAATTATTTATAATTAATAAACTTTCTACAAATTGAATGTACACTTGGGCTCTTTGTAAATTCATTTTGTATCCTATATTTGCATACGTTTTTTCTTCTCATGATTCTTCCTCTTTTGAATAGTACACATATTCTTTATGATGTGTGTTCTGTGTATATAAGTGTCAAACTTGAACGGTTCTCAGGATTCTATTATTGTTTGCCCCTGGTTCAGGTGTCCAACTTATGACATTTAATTTACAGGCCCTGGGTACATCTTTGTACCATATACTAGGGGCTTCTAGGTAAGTTAAATATGTCAATATGGAATATACCAGCTTTACCATGTTGGAAGGAGCACGAGCACTTTACCTCTGTTTATAAGGGGTAAAGTGCACAGTTCTTTACCAAGCAAAAATAGGGTTGAGCAAAAAGAATTGTGGTGACTCTGCAGAAAGCAATTACTAAGGAAGGAAACAAAACCAGTCCAAATTATATATGTTAGGGCCTAAAGAGTGGGTCCCTGATAACAAACAAATCTAAACAGGAAAATAATGGACAGATTGGATGCCATAAAGCTCCAAGCAAAGATATTAAATAAAAATATATCTCTCATATTTATTTATTTTTTGGTTGAGTAATTATTTTAAATTTTTACAAAGGACAATAAGGTTAATACATACATAAATATTCAACATATAATCAAAAACAAGCCTATATATATATATATATATATATATATATATCAAGAACATAGTTCAGTACCCCACACTAGAATCTAATTCATGCACACATTCATTCATTCCGGACAACATTCAAAACGAACAATTCAAATCAAAAATAGGACAAACTATCCGTTGGTGCTCAGATGGATGTTATAACTAGTGTATCATCCAAGACGAACTAGGAGATACTCTAGAAAAAGAAAGGTCGACAAATCAGGCGCCAACGCGCGTTTCGGTATAGGACCCACAGGGGGGCCCCACCTTCATCAGGGCGTAGACCAAAGGGTAGTAGGGGGCAAGAACAGAACTTAAAACTGGGCCACCAAAGTCGAAGATGGCAACACAATATCAATATCGAGGTGGATTTGCATAAACGCTGTAGTGCGTCATGGATAGTTGCCAGACGAGTTCATGTAAAAGAGGTTGGCTCAATCTGATCGGCGTGTGGGCGTTCAGAGTATACAACAGTTAGATACACCACACATTTGTCAGTAAGCGATAGCGCCGTACATAAAGGAGCGCAGGGGCTTCAAAATTGGCCTCATGAAACTCAGGAACATAGAGCGCCCGATCACCAATAGCGTAGATACTTCGGGGGCGTATCAGCAAGAATTAGCTGGTTCGATAATCAAGGTCCATTTAAATCATCGGTCCTGCGGCGACGGCGGAGACGGCGTCGGGGATGCCTTCGAACAGTGACAAATGCATTCCTATTCTTGGTGTTTCAGATCTAGAGAACCATTGACCCTACTGAGTGGGAATTTGTTTTCTTTCATACCATCGTCAGACCTACTCGAGAATTGATATTGTGGGGTGTACAGATTCTTTAGTTGGGGGACAAAATAGAAATGGTGTTTCCACAGTCTCTGACCACGCCCTGATCACGTGGGACTGTGAGATCTGCAAGGTAAGCCAATCGAAAGGCACACAGCGGTTTAAATTCTTCCTGTTGAAAAACATGACCTGTGAGACTGGTCTAGGAAAGCAAATTGTTGGTTACTACGAACCGTAAATTAATGGGAAAGTATCTGCTAAGATTGAGATGCTTTTTAACCAATCCTCATAGCGGCCAGAGACTCAGTTGGGCCATAATGAGAGTGAGATTAGAAGATAGTGGAGCAACGTCTTAAAGAAACTGAATCTCTTGTATTGTTGAGGTATATGATTACATGAAAGGGACGGATCAAAGTACTGTTAATGGCACTCTTGGTGACAACGTTGCTTCGAGTCATGCAGCCATTCTAGGACAAACTCAACAACGAATTACTTGCTGGTAGTGAGGTTACATACTAAGATTGCAAGATTTAGGATTCCGAATGTTTTAGACTCGGAGACCAGCAACTAATTTAGAAAAGGGCAAGCAACTCTTTGGTTTTCTTCTCCTGCATCTAGAGGAGCTGAATGGCTTTCTTGTTGGCATAGATATTCATCTATTAAGGAGTCGAGAATGAAGGGGATCTGGAATAATTAATTTCATTAGCAGAGTGGAAGAGTCATTAAGGCACATGGTACTAATTTCCAGACTGATCCTTCTTTGTAAGCACTTATACATTATTTTAGGCCCCCAGCTGGTTATGGTGTTCAACTTATTTCTAGAATTAGGTGCAATAGCTCTTTCCATGAGTGAAGCATATATAATTTTAATAGATCTGGCAAACCCGAGGAATATTGTTTTTCTTGTAGGCCTATTTTGCTTCTAAACATTCACCTGAAAATATACACTATGGTATTAGCAAGTAGTTTGGCACCCTTATACATTACTTGATTGATCAAGAAAAGTCCAGGTTCATAAGAAATTGAACAGCATTCAATACCACAAGATCCTGCATTTGATTGAGCAATCTGCAGGTGAAATATTCCTTCTCCTCAGTGATCCTCACAAAGGAATGGTCTAAGCACTCGTTTCTAAGCAAACAAAATGACCATATCCCAACCATCCTCAGAGACCTTCACTGGCTTTCCACCCCAGCAAAATGTAACTTGTTCGGCCTTTGCATCCTCACTTACAATGCATTGCATGAAAACACTGCTCCTTAACTGACTGCACACTTGACCACTGAAGGGAAGCAATAAACCTAAGAAGGAAAGATCACTTCTTTTAGACGTATCTAAAGTACAATATTGCCTCCGCCAGTAAAGTCATTTTCAAGAGTGGCTGACTCTGCCTGGAAGTCGTTGCAAACTAGCTTGAGGATCTAAACACCACTCATGGCTTTCTGGAAAACACTTAAAATACATCTGTTCAAGCAATTCCTTAATTAATGTTTGTACACCATTTGTGCGCCACACACAACAGACTAGATCTAGTGCTTCCTGTGCAGAACTTCAGATGGTTTAAAAATGTGTATTTGTCTCCTGATCTCCAAGTCTTTTACTTACTCTTTGCATGTGGTCTGATTACGTTTAAGAACATGTTACTAATACTTCTCCATTTGAGCTGTTTATAAAGTGGCCATTTACCTCTCTGGTCATGATTATATATATTCTCATGCTTGACCCTGAGAGAGCCACCAAACAAGGAAACTGGTCCTTTCTTAAATACATCGAGGATACAGTGGATGAAGAGACTTGGGTGTGGAAATACATCTTGCATCAATCACCACAGCCAAGAGTATTGTTCAAGGGCGAGATATCCCATATTTAACACTCTACAGCAGTATGAGACCGGAATGTCCTTTATCCCCCTTTTTAGGTCTCGCCTGACCCAGCGCATGCGCTGGTCTGGCGAGACTTATTGAGAGTGCTCCAAAAAGTGCTACCAGGCCAGCCTAGAGCTACAGTGCATGTGCGCGGCCGCAAGCGCCGCGCTTGATCAGATCACTTTCGCGGCCACACGGCCGCTTTGATGTTTGATCACGATCACTTTCGCGGCCGCGCTATGGTCTTGGTCTGTGGCTCTGTTATAATGACAGTTGCTGGAGCGCCTTTCATATTCTCGTTCCACTCCCCTTGTAGTATTGCAAATGCGATAATTTTTCACTGTTGCTTGATGTCTTTAATTAGGAAGGCAAGGCAACGAGTATTCAAACCTTTCTTAAGCCCACCCCCCTCGCGACAATAACGGGAGAAAATTAATTTCGCTCTTAGTGTTAATACGCCTGGGTAAATTCATTATCACCATTGTGTATTTTTTTTGTTTTGTTCAATTTCTCTAAAACATGGTTGTTTAGACAGTGTGACATTGCAATATTGTATATTTGTAAACAAAACACGGTCCTACCCATGATTTGCTGTGAGGTTTTTGTACGCTTTTTTTTAAGGAGGTGAATAATATTTCCTATTTTTAGCATATTACTTCTCTGTGATTCTCCTAGCAGTGCTTTTAGTTGCAGAGCGGTGTATTTATGGCTTCATTGCATGTGTTTTTTTTATTTGTGTTCAGCAAGCAAGCATTGTGCAGTGGAATGAGTGTGTGGACAGGTTCTTGACGGAGTAATAGAGCTTGATTCTCTAAATAAAGAGCAAGGTTTGCTTTCATGTACATTTCCATTTGTTTGACTTTTTATTTATAAAGTGGTTTTCTCCAGTGCCTGTTTATGCAGTGTACAACAAAATGTTAAATATATTTTTTTGTGATATTTCAATTAGGTTTGTGCAATAGACGTATAAAATGCAAAGGAACAATTGGAAAAAAAGCACTGGCAAATTCAGTACTACTTCCCTTTTTGATCTATTGGCTTTGCCAATACTTGTTGCTGATGTTGTGCACACTGACAAAAAAGTAAAAGGTTTGAAGACTCAGCTGCTCTTGTACCCCAAGTTTCTGAATTATACCTCTCTAACCCTCCCCATGTTCTACCTCCTCTCTGCCTCTACCTGGTGCGTATCATTCTCCCACAGTACTGTTTACATTTCATCTGTATATCTCCTCCATCTACTTCACTTCTCTCTAAAATCACCTCTCAGCCCTCTCCCCATCTCACTACTCTACCACTTCTCTGTACCTCATCTTAACCTAACGCCCATCTCTCACCTTTGATTCTCAGCGTTCGCATCTTCACTTCTCCACCTCCTCTTCCATTTCACCATCTGTTCCTGGTACTTCATCTCTCTCTCATTACTTTATCCATTTCTTGCTATGTCTCCCATTAACTTTTGTCTCGCTTCTCTCTGCATCTCAATCTTTTTCAACCCACCGTCTCTAAGCCATAACTTTTTCTACTTCACTCTCTGCCTCTCTTTTAAGCCTACTGGTTACTCTACCTCCCCTTTCACCTCCTCGTTCTTCTCTTTACCTTTTTTTCTGCCTTACTACTTTCTTTATCTGAACGTCTTTCTCTACCACTTCTCATTTTGTCCCTCTTTACTGCTCCCGCCTATACTTAGCTCATTGTCACCTCACTACCTGTCTTCCCCATCTGTCTCTCAAACTACCTCCCTCTATACGATTCCATCTGCCTCATCCCAAAGCCACGCCTGTCTCTCTGCCTTTCCGTATCCTTCTCTTTAGCTACTTCATCTTTCTCTCTTTAGCTTATGTCACTCCCTACCTCATTTACTCCTCTGTCACTCCCTACCTCATTTACTCCTCTCTTTACTATCACTTCACCAATCTTTTTACCGCTCTGTCTTTGGGCTGTTTTCTGCCCCCTCCCATTTCTCTCACTCAACAGTCAGGTCTAGCCACCGAAACGGAGACAGAAGGGAGGAGAAGAGGGACATGACAGGGGTAGAGAATTAAGGAGAAGATGTTCAGGTTCCACCAGATGAAATGGGGAAAATTGTAAGAGCAGTGCTTTGATTTTCACTGTTGCAGCGAGCGTGTTAGTTGTGATCGGTGCTTTTATACGTATTAACCAATGAAACTGCAATTTCAAGGGCTGTGTGCTTGTGTCTTTTTATATTTTTTTAAAGAGTCCACTAATTAACCACTGCAATAAAATTACCCTTCGTGTATTTCATATAATTGAAACAAAAGCTGGTTAGACTTTTTTTTTTTTTTTTTTTTTGAAACCGTTTATTACAAATCTCAAGAATATACAAATATGGGCCCACAACCTTCCGGCCGGCCGCTAGGACTGGCAGAAACATATGGCATACGTTCATAGAACACTTGGCGTTACAAAGGAGCATAAGCAGGAGTTATCAACATCATGGGCCACAGCCATAATACCCCACAGTACGGTTTCATTTTATACAAACAACAAGAAAACAACACCCACAAGGCTACCCACAGTCAAAAGTAGCAGCACGTGCTCCCCAATGGGGAACCCCAACTATCCAGAGGAGTCCAAAGAGGGGAAGGGAAACAGAGCGAGGACTGGGGGAACCCTGTGCCCGGGGCTAGGGGAAGGAGTCAGCTAAGGGGACGGGGCTGGTGAGGCAGCAGGCAGCAACGGTGGTGCGCAAATACTCCCACGGTAGGCGTTCCAGGGGCCCCACACTTTCACCCATGTCCCAGGCTTACCCCTCGCCACATACACCACCTTTTCTCGAAACATGCACCAGTCCATGTGCTCTTTCCAGGCCGACACCGCCGGGGGGTTCTGGGATCTCCACAGTTGCGCAATATCACGCTTAGCAATCATATATCCCAGAGTCACCCACCACGTTTGCGGAGCCGAGTAGTCAGTTGGTTCCCACACATTCAACAGGCATCTCCTCGCTTCCGGCAGCAGCGCAACACGCGTAACCACTCGCAGGACCTCGTGCACACCGCGCCAGAATCGCTCCACCTTCGGGCATTCCCATAAAATATGCAGGAAGGTCGCCACGGCACCACAACCACGCTTGCACAATCCATCCTCAGTATAGCCCATACGCTGAAGCCTTGGCCCCGTCATGTAGACCCGGTGGAGTATCTTAAGCTGGACGAAGCGAAGGCGAGCCGGTATAGCCACCTCCTTCGGAGAGGCCACCGCGGAGGTCCAGTCCTCATCGTCCAATTCCAGACCGTCGGCAACCCAAGCCTCGCGAAGGCCAATCAGCAAGCCCGATCGATCATTAATCAGTTTTTTATAAATAAGGGAGATCGTGCTGTCTGGGACGTGGCCATCTAGCACTCTATCCTCCAGGGGGGAAGACTCCGGGATGGAGGCGACGTCTGGGAAGACGGAGCCCAGTGCATGACGGATCTGCAGGTATCGAAAGTATTCACTGCCCTGCAACTGAAACTCCGTCTGCAGCATCTCGAATGTTTTAAATCCTCCCCTCGACCAGAGATCCCCCACTTTACTGATGCCTATCATGTCCCATCTCCCAAAGCCCTTCGAGGTCCAGAGAGAGCCCAACTTCTCAGACGCATACAGCGGTGACGCCCGGGTCAAACGGTCCTTCCACCCCATAGCTGCATTAGCCGCATGCCATACTCTGACCATGACACGCGTAGGTCCCGTCAAGCGAGCGTCGGGCGCGCCAGAGTAGAGCGCTCGATTGTAGTCGCCACCGGGCAGTAGCATCTTGTCCATCTCAAATGCCGGGTTCAAGGCGGGCCCATAGAGGCCATGGTTAATTGCAGCTAGCTGGGAGGCCCAGTAATACCGTTTAATATCCGGGAGGGCAATCCCCCCCGTCATACCATGGGAGCGTCAACTTCGCCAGGGCAATGCGCGGCCTCCCGTTCCAGAACAGGCGGCGCTGTAAACTCTCCACCTCACGGAAGTAGCGCGCCGGGACTGGGTCCATAGTGTTCTGGAGAGCGTATAAGAAACGTGGCAACGACATCATCTTAAACAACGCCGAGCGGCGAAAGCGGCAGGCGCCGCCAGCGCACGACGTCCTCCTTCAAGCGCTGGAGAGGGGGAAGCAAGTTCCGCTCGTAGCGGGCCTCTGGGTCCAGAGTAATGTAAACACCCAGGTATCGAAACCCCTGAGAGGCAATTTGAATCGGACAACCCCGCGGAAGGACAGGAGCCTCCCCAGAGAGCACATACACGCATGATTTAGCCCAGTTGATGACAAGGCCTGAATTCCGGCCGAATGAACGTAAAACATCAACCAGGACTATGAGTGACTTACGTGGGGAGGCTAGGTACAAAAGGATGTCGTCAGCGTATAGGGACACACGGTCCTCATACTCGGGGGTCCAACGGAGACCACGGATGGAGGGGTGCCACCGCAGCCACTCCGCCAGGGGCTCCAAGGCCAGCGCAAACAGGAGCGGCGACAAGGGGCAGCCCTGTCGCGTGCCCCGGCCCAGCTCGAATGGGGCCGAAACTCTTCCATTCACCACTACCTGCGCCAATGGGCCCGAATACAACAATTTGACCCAACTGATGAAGCCCGGGCCGAATCCAAACTTCGCCAGCATCGCCCAAATGTATGGCCACTCAAGCGTGTCAAACGCCATAGTGGCGTCTAAGGACGCCAAAATGGCCGGCTCCCGCACGAATGGGACACGTGCGAGCACCCCGTGCAAGCGCCGCAGATTAAGGGCCGTGTTGCGATGGGGGATAAAGCCGGACTGGTTTTGGTGGACCAGATCGCCCACCACGCCGACCAGCCGATTGGCCAGCACTTTGGCGAGAATTTTGGGCTCCGCATTCAAGAGCGAGATAGGCCGATAGGATGTGACCCGGTCCCGAGGCCTCCCCTCCTTGTGGATCACCATGATAGTAGCCAGACGCTGGTCCGGCGGGAGGGAGCCCAGCGAGTGGGCCGCCAGGAACATCGCGCGGAGGTGGGGTGCCAGTACATCTGGTCGCAACTTATATAACTCGATAGGGATGCCATTCGGGCCACCGAACGTATGGCGAGGGCAATTTCGTCGGATGTAGGAGCGGCATCCAGCGACACCCTGTCCTCCTCCGAGAGGGAGGGCAGCGCGATATCCCTAAGCAGGGAATGGGAGTCCTCCTCCGAGCAAGGAGAGACCGGAGAATACACCTCGCGGAAATAATCCGCGAAACAGGAGACAATTTCTTCTGGCTCGGTGACACTCACACCATCCGTCCTCTCAATCAGCGGGACCACACGATTCACTCTCTCCTTTTTATCCAACCACGCTATCAGTTTGCCCGCCTTATCACCCACATCATACAGTCGCCCCTGTTGCTCCCTACTGAGGCCCCTGGCCGCCTCCGTAACGAGGGCCCTGTAGGCCGCCTGCTTAAGTTGTAGGACATGTAGTGCAGCATCCGTCACTCCGCCCTCTAAATCACCCTCCAATTCAGCAATTTCGGCCTCCACCCGGGTAACCTCCTCCCGCTCGCGCCTCCGGGCATGGGAAATAAGGGACAGGGCCTCTCCTCTGAGAACTGTCTTGAAGGCTTCCCACAAGGAGATAGCCGAAGGGACGGACCCCACATTCTCATCAAAGTATCGCTGCAAGGATTTAATCACATCAGCGCGAATGGTGGGGTCGCGCAGGTACCAGGCATTGATGGGAACTACCCTGCCCTCACCCCTCGGAAGGACATCAAAATGGAACAGGAGCGGGGAATGATCTGAGATACCCCGCGCCAGATGGCGCACCTCCCCCACACTCCCAGCATAGGCCGCCGGGACAAGGACATGATCAAGCCGTGAGAGGCTACCATGGGCCCCCGAGTGGAAAGTGTACTGCTGCTGCGTGGGATGTTTTAAGCGCCAGCAGTCCACCAATCCCAGTGTATCCAAGAGGCCGGATAACCACGCCTGGGCCCGGGGGAGGTCCCTAGGGGGGTAACGATCCAGAGTCCCAGAAACCACCGCATTGAAGTCCCCCCCCAACCACTAGGAGTCCCCCCGGAAGGCCCAGGAGGAGGCGCCCCAGGTCTGCAAAAGTGGTCGCCTGTAGCCCCGGTGGGACGTATACTGATACAAAGACCACTACTTTGCCTTCCATTCTCCCCACTAAAACAGCATAGCGTCCCCTATCATCATGGCGCACTGCATCAATTTCCAACGGGAGCGAGTTCTTCACCATAATGCCCACACCCCGTGAGCCCGACGTGAAGCCCGAGTGGGCCACCAAACGATAGCCACGCCGATTCATGGCACAATAAGAGTTTCCAATAAGGTGTGTCTCCTGCAGGAAGACTACATCGGGTGAGATTCGTTTCAAATACTGCAGGACCACACCTCGTTTGATCCTATCCCCCAGTCCATTAACGTTCCAAGACAACAAAGTCAAAACCCTACCCCCCATCACACACAGGAGCCATCAGTCGTCCCCCGGAGAGCACCTTAAAAACAGTACAGAAAAGGGTTTGCCTTGTGGTAAAAACGAACAACACCCCACCCCAACTCCCCCACCCCAACAGAACTCCCCCCTCCCTGCACCCCTGCATAAGCCCAAACAGCCCCCCCAAAGTGCAGTGTGCCTGTCGCCCCATAGATGATGAAACTAACTAGACCCCCAGAGGAGGAGGGAGAACCCCCAAGAGACCCCACACGACCTCCACAGGAGGAGACTTACTCGAACAGGCAAACAGTCAAAAGTGACATCAATTTTGTCCAGAGCGAGGCATAATATTAGTCCCTCAGTCCTGATCCGGCGGGCCCTCTCCCCCCACCGCTCCCCCCCCACCCCCCCGATCCCGATCCCCAGGCAAGGTATCTAGCCAGTCCCCGGCTGCTTCGGGACGATCAAAAAAGTGCGTGCGGCCATCCAACTCCACCCGCAGCTTAGCCGGGAAAAGCATAGCGTACTTGAGATTTAGGTCCCGTAGACGACGTTTGACTCCGAGAAAGCTTAGTCTCTGCTTTTGGACCGCTGGGGTGAAGTCAGGATAAAAATTTATATCCATATTGTCGAGTCTGACCGGCCCCTGCAGTCTGGAGGATTGCAGGATAGCGTCTCTGTCCCGAAAGTTGAAAATCCGGGCGATGAGAGGCCTCGGGGGGGCTCCGGCCTTGGGCCTTCCCCCGGGAACCCTGTGGGCCCGCTCCACCGCGAAGAATTTACTCAGTCCCCGGGGCTGGAGGTGGGTGAGAATCAAGTCCTCCACGAATAGATCCGCCGCTGCCTCCTCACGTCCCTCAGGCACCCCGAGAATACGGACATTGTTCCTCCGGGCCCGACCCTCAGAATCCTCCAGGCGACGATCCATCAGCGCGCTCGCCTGGCCAAGCCGGCGCACCTCCTTTTGGAGGGCTGCCACATCCGTCGTGAGGCCCGATGTGGTGTGGGCCAAAGAATCGACCCGGTCATTAGTCTTGGATAGATCGGCCCTTACTAGGCCAACATCCACGAGGACCGAGTCAATTTTCTGCGCCAGTGTATCAAAACGCTGATCCACCGAGGCCTTCATCTCAGCGATGGCGCCCATCACGTCCCGCAGGGTCAGATCCGCAGGCAGAGCAGGAGCATCAGTCGGGCCCTCAGGGGACCTACGCGGCACCTCGGGAGATCCCTTCTGGAGGGTATAGCGGTCCATGCTGTTAGACTGGTGGGCTGCGCCACGTCGGGTCGATTTCACCTTTGCCCGATCTCCATCTTGCTTTGTGGACATGGTTCCAGTCCCACGGCCGTGCCAGGCACGTCGTAAAGGGCGGGCAAGCCGGTTCACGGGATCCGGGGGGGGGTAACCTCAGGGCCGCGGGGCAAGTCACAGCCGGCGGGCCGGCAGGGCACCCCAACGGGGCCACACCACCCCACAGTGCCCCGCGACCCAACCTCGCCGAGACAGCAAGGAGGGTGCAAAAGCGAAAGTGAAAGTGCGGGGTACGCGAGCCGCCGCGCCCAGCCCGCCGCTGTTGTTGACTTTGCCTCCGGATCACCCAACAACTCCAATCCGGGGTCCGGCGTGGAGAAGGCCGCAAATCTCAATCGGTGCTACCGCCGGAGTCCGAGGTCCAATTTGGAAGCGGAAAGCGGGTGCCACCTCAGCTCGGGCTCACCAACACAGTCCCCTCATCTAGGACAGGATATTGTCAGGATATATGTAGGAGGTCGCGGAGGTCCTCGGGAGCCTCGCACCTACGCGGCCATCTTGGTTGCGCGCTAGGCTCCTCCCTGCTGGTTAGACTCTTAATTGAACTTAAAAGGTTGTTGCGAGACAACATCTCCATCCAAACACAAAATGGTTTAATCAGTGCTTGCTAAAGCATTCTTTTAGTACTCTTTTGCTGGAGGACACCAAGTAGCATTGTCTTTTTAAATATCTTTTTCCTGCACTCGTTAATTAAAGTTTAGCATATCTTTCAATATTACTTGACAACACAGAAGCGTAAATTTGCAGAAAATGCTTTTAAAGTTGTTCTCAAAAGGGACCCTCAAAATACGTTTTGCCTAGGCGACACAAACATCCGTAAGTTGGCACGGCTCTTAAGGTCCTGCCTGTGGGACGTTCAGCCTATATTCCTTACTCCAAAGCTCCCAGAAGCCCGTCCCTTGCTTGTGACAAGTTCAGCTCTGCCCCTTCTGAGTATTTGTGAAGGCACGCCTTTGTACGTCACCAGCTGCTTCATTTCCTGCAGCTCGCCAATTGAAACTGAAAGTTTTGAAAACTGGAGAGCCGATCATACTCGTAGAATTTACCTGCGCTTTGTTTGTCATGCTTCTGGTCAAAATCGCTTTAGAGCCTTTCATCTTTTAGGGACAAGTCTGCATTTGTGGTCGAGAATGCATCTATCTGCTTGTCTGTGCTGCTGCTGGGTTGTAACGGTGTGTGAAACTCCAAAAACAATTTGTATCCTTCACAGGTTTGCCATAAGGTTTCGTTTTCAATTTGCAAAAACAATTTTTTTCCATTTCGTTTTGTTTCAGTTTAATTGAACGTGACTGTCTCATTGTATTTCTTGGTGGTGTTTCATTAAGCTTTCATTAAGCTCCTGTATAACCAGGCGTGTCTCTTTTAGTAATGCATGCATTTCCTTTGCCTCTGATTTCTCAAGTGGTAGTTGAAAAATTGAAAACACTGAACTTTAAATTGTATCAAACTAGGACCATTCATTATATGTAACTATTCATGCATATTACTGTATTGTTCGTTTCGGTAGACATACATGCGTGCAGCATTGGTCCTCCCAAGCGATACCTACTCTTTTCATGGGAGGGAAGATTAGTCCTGTGGCACATGTTTTCTTTGCGTTATGTTTTCGTTAAGCTTGTTCACAAAGCCGTGGACCGAGGTGTCATTAACTATATAAGCGCCATTCAACCCAACACCCCAAAGAGACGGGTCTTTTATGATATTAAGCACCTCATCATATGTGACTGTGAGGATATCTGAAAGTCCTGAAAGCCCAGAACTCGTGGGTTTTAGACCTCCGTGACCTCAGCACACCCACTTCCTGTGGTGGGTTAGCACAACCGTCCTCTTCCGGTAGGTGCCGGTTTTAGGTTCCTAGCTCTTGTGTGCAGCTCACAGAGGAGGAGGCAGCTTGTTAAAGCGCTTGTGTGTGATGGCAGGTGCCAAACTCTAACAAGAAACCATCCGGAAAGAAGCCCTATTAATCTTTTGCAGCGCTACTATTTATAGGTTTTACATTAATGTACATTGCACTTATATCATACATTGTTTTCAACAATAAAATGGTTGCAAATTACCTTTAACTATTTATTATTTTTTTGTGCAGATTTCTGCGCTGGGGTGAATGTTATCCAAAAAGAACAAGCATTGGCATAGCCAATAGGTCTCGCCTTTGGGACCGTATAAGTGTTTAGTTATCCAGCACAATATCCTTGGTGCAACAACTTCAAGTGTTGCATGGCGAAACACTTATAAGGTCCCAAAGGCGAGACCTATTGTTATGCCAATGCTTGTTTTGTTTTGCCACTGAAACCCTCAGCATTAAAAATCGGCGAAGTCCACGGGAATAGAGGGATTTCCTTGTGTAGGATTGATGCACAAAACACACACATTTGTATATATGATTTCCAGGAGGTTGCATGAAAGGTTTGGAATTGGGTTTGGGCAATCTATGGAATATGCTCGACTCTCTTGGGTAGGAGGAGAAATCTGGAAAGAATTCACAACCTGATGCAAAACAACAAAACCACTGGTCAGAATCCTAAAATGTGGATAGGGATGTAAACTTATGTCCAATTTTAAATATATCCCAACAGATAGATATGGCTGGGACTGCAACACACGAGGCAGTCTTTCCAGAACCTTTGATCGCTAAAGAGTGAAAAGTAGCTCCCTGTCGCGTCAGGAATGTCTCGAGAAAATTCAAAATTTAAATGGTCCAGTTCAACTTTTTTCATAGGATATATCCGACCCTTCTCAAATTCCATAGGATTTCACCCTAGAGTTGGCGATACAGGAGTCTTTCATGCCTATGTTTCGGTCGTGTATGGTCATAGAATATGGGGCAAGGGTTGTCTCAAGCTTCATTGTTAATTTACTAAAACTAATAGTCAAACAGTGTGTCTTATGGATAGTTCACAGAGCTGAAATGGGCGAGATGAAGCACAGTTCCTTAGCACTAGGTTCTGTGTTATCGAAACACCAAATTGCAATTCGCTGGCTCGTCCTCAGAAGCCCAAAAGAACAGGCATGAGTGAAAGATATATTGGAGTGGGCTCTATTTGAGGAAAATCATATTAGAACCTCTAAGTAAGACGATAAGGTAAAAGAATACCTGGTGGAGGGATTGCCTTGATCCAGAGGTTGTTAGACCTCACAGATGCCATACCTTCATAGAACATTGGGGATAGCTAGTAACATAACATAACACGTGTATTTGTAAAGCGCATGTTCACCACTACGGGTATCTTGGCGCTGATTAACAGATGTTTATTGTTACCCAACTCAATGGTACTCATTTTATCGACCTCAGATGGATGAAAGGCTGAGTGGACCCGCCAGGATTTGAACCCTTGACCATGAGGTCGAACACAGGCCCCTGCAGCAGACGCATTAGTCCACTGAGCCACCAGACCCGGCTAGTAGAAGGGACCCAGCTAGGAGCGATGCCGGAGTAGCAGATCAAGGCGAGCCAGGAGGCCAAGTGTTTCACGGGAAGGGATGGATCAAGTATACGACCCATGGGCCCTCTAAGGATAATGTATGTGATTGTGCCAGATAGGTATCGCCTTTGAAATTGGTAGTGCACATACGTAGAGTTGGAGTGTTTGGCATTCCACTGGTTAAGCCTGACAATGTTTTTTTGATTTGTCCATCTCATAGCGTGTTTTTTTGCATGTGACTGTGACCATGAGCGTTTGACTGTTAATTGCACTTTGCTGGATAATGACATTTAATATACAATTACACACCTCTACATGAGAAGCAGTTACCGATGTGGCTTTCAAAGGCTTAAAGATGGCAGCCCACTTGTGAACCTGCTGCTCTGTTCAATTTGCTTGCCGCCTCTTTTGATTTAAACCTAAGCCACATGATGACATCACACTGTACACCTGTTATGTCATGGAAGCATGCATCTGTTAATGAATTGCTTGTTCTCTCTATTAGTCATGCATGCATTCTTTCCATAACCTCTGCACGTGAGCTTTTCATTCTCCATGCACTTCATCTTTTTTTTGTACGATGCATGTAGCAGTTTCTGTTCCCTCAGCTTTACCATGAGGAAAGCGTGTCAGAATCTCGCAGGAGAAGCCTTTTAGAACAAAATCTCAGCCTCCGCACCGTGACTTACGAGTAGCCGCTCGCTATTCAACAACCTTTCATTCATTCATTCATTCATCCATCCATCAAATTGTTAGAGTAGCTTCAGCAAATCTCAACAAGATGTCCCTTATCTTAAGAAAGATCTGCGCTGAAGTAAGTTGTCGCTGGCTAGTATAGAGGGACTGGGTGTGTGCAGTCGACTGCGCTTTAAGAAGATTGGGGCCAGGGGTTCTCCACGCATGAAGATATGGTCACTGGTGTCTACCTTGCGTAGCAGGATAGTGCAAGAGACCCGAAGTGGACAACATGGTAGTAGAAGTGGGCAGTTGTAAGACTGAGAAAGTGAGTGGGTTTTGGGAGAGTAGTGGTCACTCATCTCCTTCATAAATTGCCTGTTAAGTTTCATTCTGTTGAAACGAGCTCGATGGTGCTATGCATTTCTTGTTGTCTTTTGTCATACATCTGAGAAGTTCTTGGCTGCATATACTTTTTTGTTGTTGTTGTTTTGTTATATTTGTTTTAATTACACCAGGGTTAATTGATTGTGACTGTAAGTGCATTGAAGAGTCACTTTCGACCATGTTTGTTGTTATGGTAAGGAACCCTTATGATTGATTGCCCAGTCTATTCATGCACTTTCAGCGCCCAGGTTGCACACTACTTGCGTTACAAAAGAGTCCAGAATTCTTCCATGATCTGACAGGCTATGTGTCTAGGTGGTCTCTGATGTGTCGCTTGCTGTAAAGGTGCTTTGCTTTCAGGTTCTCTCCTAGAGCACATTGATGCTTTCATGCTGTAGAGTAACATGAAACACTTATAAGTTAGTCCCTGTTATGATATGAAGGACCACAAAGTCTGAAAGGGTGTGCTCTTACTGTACTGCAAGAGATGGTGGTGGTCATTGGAAGGCCTTCTGGCGGCCCAGATGGATCACTTCAGCCCCTGGCAGCCTCAAACTGAGGCCCAGTACATGATTACATTCTTCAAACCCTTAGCACTTTAAGCTGGGTGTTTTTTTTTTTTTTGTTTGTTTGTCTTATCCATTAAACGTCATTTTCGGTGTGACTGGAAGGTTATAATTTGGCACAGAGTGGGATAAATGTTTGTTTTCTCACTTGCGTTTCTTCTTTCTCCTCCACACCCTTTCTTGCTCCTCCCCATTACTCACCTGTTTTGCCCTTATCATTTGTCTTTTATAGTCCGCCAATCTGCAGCAAGATATTTTCTTCTTTGTTCTGCACATTCCTGCTCCGTTTAGCAAAGGTTAGAAATTTTAACGAGAGCTACCTAGATAAGGTTCTATGTAAGAATCGGAGATGACCTGACTTTACACACAAACTGGTGCTGTTTGGTTTTCTGCACATCTAAGGTTTACTGTAACCTGCTCTCGTCTCCTCCAATTGAAACTCCTATATTTTGTGCCTTAATGCTACATCAAAATCAAATCTATATATGTTGCTCTTAGTGGCCGTTGAGGGAGCCTTCATTAGCTCAGGACTTTTAGACCTTGCCATAGACACCAGTCACATCTTGTATTAGCTCATATGCTTATTTTGGTCTTACTGTCTTTCTATTGGCTGTTTGGATGTATCCTTCCGCCTCCATTGGGAAGGCATGACAGCTATTGCACATCTGAAACGTATGGCCGGTTATTACGCATTCAGTTCTTTAGTGCTGTTCTCCTCCGCCAGTTACCACTACTTCCGTTCTGCTCATCCTTCATCTCCGCCCGCCGGCTACTCTTTCAGGCCTTTAGGATGCGACTCTTTTACTCGGCCGCTGGGCTGGCAAAGCTAGTGGTGCAGGTCACCGCGCAAGCCAGACTGCTCAGCCTTGTCTGTTAACTTTCTCAAACTCTTCTCCTGCCTCCCACAACCTCGGTTGAGAGTTTTATGCCATTGCAAAACTCTTCGAGCTCCGTTGGGCTCCGGTTGGAGCTGGCCTTACCCTCCTCCCCACTAGTAAGGTAGTTGAACAATGATAGTTTCCACAGAGTAAAGCTCGCCGTGTGGTCTTTCGCGCACGTGGGTCTCTCCCTGTGACGTGCATGTAATGACGGTTATTGGGATTCCCCTATGGTTTCCCCAGGCTTATTGTGTGACAGCAGATCTGAAAACAAATCAAGTTGCACCCTTGTACCCAGGGAAAGGACGCAGCAAGTTTGGGTTCCTTGCATTTGTTACCTTAGAAGATGTCATCTTTTCTAGATCAGTCCGTTCCAGATGCCCTTTCACCTGTCGCCACAGTCCTTCCAGGCTGTCAGATGTTCCTCCTATTCCTTTCCACTTCCTTTAATCAAAGTTTTTATTTCAGAAATCTGCTTTTAGCATGCTTATGCAACTTCTTCAAACTCCTTTGGAATGAGGTGGAGTCTGAACGACTCCTTTCACCCATAACATGTGTGGTGCACATTATCATGTAACCTACCGTACCATAGCAGCTATCTACATTAAGCAGTTTCTTTGCTTCTAACTGAATTGTCATCTGCTACAGGGTTGTTTTTTTTTTTTTTGTTGCTACATAGTCAAGAAAAACCGTTCAGTGTACCCTCATTGAGAGTAAAATGACTATGCACCATGTATGACTTTCTTTGAAAGGTCCCTGCGGAGCCCAAATGATCATCATGTGGGATTATCTGTCCATACAAGAATTCTTGTGTTTTCCATCGGTCTCAGAGGTTCCGAAATTTGCCACCAGTGAAGCGTCCTTGTGTTGACCTCCACTTTGTAAGCGCTCACTCTCACCAGAAGTTGGGAGATACCAGAGTTTACCTTTTTTCTTGACACTTTCAGTGGTAATTAAAGGGGACCCGGTTTGGATACTCCCTAGATCCATGCAGGTATTGTAAGCCCTCATTTTATCCTCTTGACCCACTGAGGTTTTCGCAATAAAATGTTGATGCGTAGCCTATGCGATATCTGTGGTTTCTAATTTTTCGATTTACTAGATTCATTTTGGTAGTAACTACTCATCGTCTACTCTCTGTGGCTATAGGTGCCAGTAATAAAAATATTAGCACTGGTCTTTGAAGACATTTTGGCTGAAACAATTACACTTTTTTCACCCAATGTCAATTCTTCTGTTCATTTTCATGCATTGTCTTGAGACATGCTGTAATTTGGGGCCGTTTACTTTGCATCTGGACCTAGGGGTGAAGAACATTGCATCATACTACAGCAGCTGGACATTGAAATCATTTAGCGGAAGCCCTGGGATTCCTGTGAATAGCTCCCAGTTTCAAACAAACCAGTTATTTGGAGGTGCTGTTCTGAAATATGCAGCTATTTATTGGGGTCTTGGCACCGCCTCGCACAATAGAAATACAATGCCCCAAGAATTCTCACTGGATTTGCTGTAATCTTTATTTCCATGACCTATGGCTATTCTGTACAGTGCTTTGGGAGTGCTCGCTGATTCTATATGACTTGAGAACAACCAGTGTCTTCATTTACCTTTTGTTAAATGTACTGCTCTGTGCATACATACTTCAGTCATGTATGACTCATCACTGGGTAGCTCCATGGTGCTGACACCTTGACATGTCAGACAAAGCCTCACGTGCAGGAGATTGAAACGGAAACTGACATCCACTCCATAATGTGGCAGACGGTTTTTACTGATCCCAGAGCTAAAAGGAAATAAGTTAAACCTTTTGCTGAGGAAAGAATTTCTTTTCAAAAAGCTCCCGAATTCGGACAACGAGTAAGGCTGGAGCAGGGCAGAACAGTCTGGAAGGAGATCCAATAAGACGCATCCTAACGACGAGCATTGGCAAAGCCAATAGGTTTCACCTTTGTAGTGCGATGCCCCAGATATGTTTTTAGGTCTCGGGACCATCCGGTCGGCAGACCGGAAGTCCGGAGATTTAATGTCATTGAGAAGAGGGGCTTGCACCCGCCCCTCTTCTGCCCTGTTCTCCATTGGCTGGCCTCTTAAATGCTGGCCAGCCACTGGAGAAGAGGTCCAGTCACTCCGATTATGCCCCGTCCTTTTCGGATCGGGGGGCGTGTTTTTTGCGAGAAGTCTCAGGGAGGAGACAACAGCAAAACACGCCCCCGAATCCGAAAACGCCGTGGCGTTTCTCCGAGGCATTTTTTCTCTGCCTCGGAGAAAGGCAGTCGTGTGCTCGTCCGCTCCCCCTTCGTCCGGTTGCTGCTCTGGTCTCCTCACCTCTCCTCACCCTGTCCTGGCCGCTGCGCCACTCCTCTTACACTTGGTTAAGTGTGTATTTCCCACTCCTGCGTCAATGCCATCGCGCCTGCCCGGTCAGTTGGAGAAAAAAAAGACGGAAAAGATCTAGCAGGGGGAGGGGCGGGGCTGTGCCAGGCGTGGCTGAAAGGAGAAACAAAGGGCGTAGGGCAAACATACGCAGAACCAAGAGCAGCACTTATGGATATTTATGCCCACTCAGTTATCTGTAAATGTCACTCTGTGTTTGCTTGCAAACCTTAAAACGTTACGATTTTTATACACGGCTATCTATCACTATTAGCTGCTTTCCGCCAGTGTTTTTTTATACTCCGTAAGTTTGTTCGTTGTTGGCTGAAGAATTAACTGTTTTCATTCCACTTTAGGTTGTGTTTAAAAGTAACTTTTGGGTGCACACTAGTTTTCGTTTGTTTTGGCTTAGTTTTCATCTTTATATTTAATTTGCAGTGTGGGTTAGCAGTCAAGTCATGGAGGCCCGCTGCCCCACTTATAGGCGTTGGCACCAGGTGGCCCCCATTTGTTTATCTGATTGCTCAACTTCATTCTGAGCCCCGTCTCCAACCTACAGCGCGAAAATAAATAGCTTGTCTTACACGCACACTGCGCGGGTGAAATAAGGAGCAAAGGGCATAGAGCAAACATATGCAGAACCAAGAGCAGTACTTATGGATATGCATGCCCACTCAGTTATCTGTAAACGTGAGCCCTTTAATCTACAGAGCGAAAACAAATAGCTTGTCTTACACGCACACTGCGCGGGTGAAATGAGGAGCAAAGGGCATAGAGCAAACATATGCAGAACCAAGAGCAGTACTTATGGATATGCATGCCCACTCAGTTATCTGTAAACGTGAGCCCTTTATTCTACAGCGCGAAAACAAATAGCTTGTCTTACACGCACTGTGCGGGTGAAATGAGGAGCAAAGGGCATAGAGCAAACATATGCAGAACCAAGAGCAGTACTTAATGGATATGCATGCCCACTCAGTTATCTGTAAACGTGAGCCCTTTAATCTACAGCGCGAAAACAAATAGCTTGTCTTACACGCACACTGCACGGGTGAAAGGAGGAGCAAAGGGCATAGAGCAAACATATGCAGAACCAAGAGCAGTACTTATGGATATGCATGCCCACTCAGTTATCTGTAAACGTGAGCCCTTTAATCTACAGCGCGAAAACAAATAGCTTGTCTTACACGCACACTGCGCGGGTGAAATGAGGAGCAAAGGGCATAGAGCAAACATATGCAGAACCAAGAGCAGTACTTATGGATATGCATGCCCACTCAGTTATCTGTAAACGTGAGCCCTTTATTCTACAGCGCGAAAACAAATAGCTTGTCTTACACGCACTGTGCGGGTGAAATGAGGAGCAAAGGGCATAGAGCAAACATATGCAGAACCAAGAGCAGTACTTATGGATATGCATGCCCACTCAGTTATCTGTAAACGTGAGCCCTTTAATCTACAGCGCGAAAACAAATAGCTTGTCTTACACGCACACTGCACGGGTGAAAGGAGGAGCAAAGGGCATAGAGCAAACATATGCAGAACCAAGAGCAGTACTTATGGATATGCATGCCCACTCAGTTATCTGTAAACGTGAGCCCTTTAATCTACAGCGCGAAAACAAATAGCTTGTCTTACACGCACACTGCGCGGGTGAAATGAGGAGCAAAGGGCATAGAGCAAACATATGCAGAACCAAGAGCAGTACTTATGGATATGCATGCCCACTCAGTTATCTGTAAACGTGAGCCCTTTATTCTACAGCGCGAAAACAAATAGCTTGTCTTACACGCACTGTGCGGGTGAAAGGAGGAGCAAAGGGAGTAGAGCAAACATATGCAGAACCAAGACCAGTAGTTCTGGATATGCATGCCGACTCAGTTATGTGTAAATTTCACTCTATGGTTGCTTCCAAACATTAAAAACATTACTGCAGTGTGTGTCATCCGCGCCATGACAGCCCGCTGCCTCAATTACAAGTGTTCGCCCCAGGTGGCTCTATGCTGCTAAAAAGTAAATATGGGTGTAAGATCGCGAGAATTTATTATAAAGCCATGGGGAAGGGCAGGAAAAAACGAAGCTGTCCAGTGAGATTAGCTAATTGGCTGCAAAGGCAGCACCAAAGGTATATTCTCGTAAGGACATTCCCCAGCAGTGCAAGCATCCGTGAAGGTAGCAAGCCTCAGCAGCCCAGCTTCTATCACAGAGTAGCACCAGTGCAAGCGTCCTTAAAAGAACACTATTTTAATCAAACGTAAATGACTTGGAGCTCGAGAGTAAGCTTCATTCCAGGGCCCTTGCTTAACCCATAGCAGTGCAAGCTTCCATCACATGGACTAGCACCAGTGCACGCTTCATTCTGCCAGTGTATTTGATTTTTATGTACTCCGCAAGTTTGTTTGTTGTTGGCTGAAGCAATAATTGTTTTCATCCCACTCCACATTGTGTTTAAAACCAATTTGTGGGTGCACACTAGTTTTCTTTTGCCGTTGTTTTTATTTTTATATTTAAATTGCAGTGTGCGTTAGCCGCGCCATGGAGACCCACTGCCCCACTTATAGGCGTTAGCACCAGGTGGCCCCCATTTGTTTATCTGACTACGAAACTTCAAAGTGAGCCCAATCTTCAATCTACAGCGCGAAAATAAATAGTTTGTCTTACACGCGCTGCGCGCGTGAAAGGAGGAGCAAAAGGCGTAGAGCAAACATATCCAGAACCAAGACCAGTACTTATGGATATGCATACCCACTCAGTTATCTGTAAACCTTACTGTATGGTTGCTTCCAAACGTTACGATTTTTCCTCCCATGTACCTCAACAAAAGATCAATGTATTTCACTGTTTTTCAGAGAAATGTCTTCTTTCGGAACTTTTAAACAATTTATTATGCAAGACAAAATGAGCAATTAAAGCAAAAAAATTGTTATTTTACAGAACACATGCGCCAATGTTTAATACTATGTTGTTTTTTTTACTAGGCATATACTTTAAAGTACTTCCCTAACCTTTATATGTGAAAGAAAAATGTTTTCAATCCTATACACATGTTTTACTGCAATGATTTTTATCCTGCTTGCTTTCATCCTTTACTACCTATCACTGAATGTAAGGCCAATTACTGGTTTCTATCCAAACCAGCAGACACAGTCTTAGAGTCCTTTATCTTATCAGAGCAGAGCTGTCTCCATCCTATAGCACCTCAATATCTTATGAAAAGGTGTGAATACTTAGCAGCCACTGTTCTCAACTTACAATTGATCATGTTCTACATCCCCCTTGTTTATAATATTGGAAGGAAGGGACTGTAGCCCCTCTCCCCGGGTCTCAAAAAGGCCCCAGGGACAGAGTATTTTGTTTTTTGTGGGATCAGGAGCGCTATGGCGAGCCAGATTCTATCAGGTCGAACTATATTTAGGACCTATTCACCTGGTCTGTAAAGTTGACGATTAACAGGTGTTCTGTTCAGCCAGACAGTAAAAGAGCAATAAAGATGGCTTTAAATCTTGTAACATTTGCGCTGTGTTCAGAGGCAGATGTCAGAAGTTGGTTTACAGTTACTTTTCCTTCTCGGACTGCAGCCTTCCAGGATTTTGTAAAGTGAACTGTCTGACCAGAACGGCTGTTTTTCCTAACACACATTTAAATAGCTAATAAATCAACTGTAAAAACATTTCAAAATATATTACAGTAGCTGTGGAAGCCCATTTTTTGTACTTGGGTGCGATGAAAAAAATATTTTAATAGGATGAAAAAGAAATCAGAACACTTTACCTGATGCAAATGATGAATATGTTTTCTGAAACCCAATTGTTACAGATTATTCTTAAAATACTATATGGTTTTATCAGTAAAGCTGCATGGTAGTGGGAAGTTTTTTGGCCATTTCTTGGAAATTTACTGTCTGTAAATGACAGTGCACTACAAAATCATGCCTCAGTAATAGATTTATTAAAAGTGAGTGTTTAAATATGTACTGAGAAACACTCCTGCCTTGCCCTGATGATAATGTGATTAGGAAACTGAAAGGCAAGTCAGGGATCATAGTTACCCTATATGTGGATAGATTCTTATTAAACATAAAGCAAACGTTTAGTCTATTTATTCAAACAATTTTGTTTTGTACATCAGAAAGGCAGAATTCGCATATTTGAAGGTGCACTAATGTGTGAGAATGACAAAAAAGGCAACTCTGTAAAATAAATTTTTAGCCAATGATCACACAATTTGAGACCAGTTTACGGGTCAAGTACAATACAGTTAGGCATGGGTCAGGTACATTAGAGTTAGGTCGAGTAGATTACTGAAGTTACTCGACCAGCAGGTCTATTAACATTTTTATGATTTTTCGAGGTCTGATGATGCCCCCCTCCAAAAAGATCAGCTCTAAGGAACCCATCCCCTGGAGCTCAATTACGGTGTCCAGAGGACCCCATAGCCTGGTATAATGAAATTTACTACCTGAAAGGAGCCAGAGAGGGAAAATAAATCTATTTCCTACCAGCATTCCCCAGGGCAGGGAACACAACTTTGCTCCTGCCTGGGCAAGAGCAGTGAAAAATGCTGCTCCCTCCTGGGTGGAGCAAAGTAATTGAGCCGGCTCCTGTCAGCACCCAGGAAGGTGCTAACGGGAGTAGGCAGGAGTCTTGGGGCTTTGGCACTTCCCCTGCAGCCTCCGAGGGGTAGTACTGTGGGTGCCCGTGTGGGCACCAACCAAAAACGCAAGTGGCGGGCTCTAATCAGGGGGAGTCAGCAGGCGCCTGCCACCCCCACCCCGGCATTCCCCTACAAAAATGGAGTTGCGGGTGCCCCAAGTAGTCATTGGGGCACCCACTTAAAAAATAGCTGCCTCTGGTCGGCACACACTACAAGTGCTGGCTGGGGAACCGGAAGGGGAAACCCCTGCAGCCCCCATTAAGTGGGTGCACCGGATGGGCACTGGGGCACTCACAAGAAAACAAAACAAACAACAAAAAAAAAACATTACATAAGTGAATACTAATTGGGCTGCAGGAGGCACTCAGTTATTATTCACTGCTCCGGCAAGAAGCATGCCATAAAGCCCCAGGGCATTTATATTATTATATATTTTCTTGCTGGTGGTACCCCCAGAAGGGGTAGGGACACCACCAAACTTTTTTCAATGTTGTGACTGTTGCAGGGAGTGCAGCATGAGACCCCAAACAACATTTTAAACAAGCATTTACCAATGCCGAGACCATTGCATTGTAAAGTTAGAGCTATTGGCATTGCTCATGACATTATTTTTGTTTATGTTTTAGTTTTTAAAACATTTAAAGCAACGGCATTGTTATTTACAATGTCAATAGCTTAATCTGTGTGTGGGTGCAAATGCAATAGGTCTCGCATTTGAGAGTGATTAAGCTATTGACATTGTAAATAACAATGCCGTTTCTTTAAATGTTTTAAAAGCAAAAACATAATCAAAAATAATGTTATGAGCAATGCCAATAGCTCTAACTTTACCAATGCCGAGACCATTGCATTGTAAATGCTTGTTGTTGCTGCAGTGTGTGATCTGCGTTTTTGTTGTGATGCAAGTGTTAATGGAATATGTATTTGTGCGTGCTGTGTTGCCTTTTTCTGGGTGGTCAGTGTTTCTGTAGTGTGTTTTGAGTGAGGGCGGTGTGTTGAGATCTGCATCCCAAACCAGTTCTGAAATCTTGTCCAGCGGATTTGCAGTCCCTATCTGGAAAGGTGTATAAAAGAGAGAATGTTTTGCAGATAAGTTGAAGGAGATCCGCATGTCCAGGACTGTGGTCTGCATGCCAGCTAGTTGCCCACATGAGGGGACATGGCTTGAAGTGCCCACTTACTGGTGGGGAATGGGACGCTCAGCCTAGAGCCATTAGGCATGTGTGCCTGGCTGAAGGGAGAGGGAAGGAGTGTGCTTGGCCCTGCAGGAGGAGAGACTGTCCAGTAGAAAAAGCCTAGCACATTCACTTCATAGGGAAACAAGTGACTGAGGGGGAAGAAAGTCAGGACCAAGTCATGTGTAGAAGGCCCCCCTGGTCTCCCAGAACAGTTCTTGTTGGGAACTGCACCAGGATTTATTAGAAGTACCAAGCATGGTGTTTAACTGGCACTCAGCCCTGGGACAGGTCCTGCCACTGCAGACTTCAGAATACTTTGTCACTGTTGAAGTGGGAGTTCAGATTGTACTGGAGGCTGCAACTGCCAGAGATACATGTTCACTAATAGTCTGGAGGCCCCAACTGTGGTGTAACGACCAGAGCTGCTGACTTTGGAACTAGGGAACCAGTTTTGAGTCTTGACATCAGCGCTACATTCTGTGATTCTGGCTAAATCACTATGTGCCTGCAAAAATGAATATGTCCTTGTGTAATGTAACTGGTGCTCATGTAAAGGGCACCAATACCTTCGGGTCAAGTTTGCAGTTTTTATATAGCACAAACATTCCACTGTCGTTTCTGCACCCAGCCAAGGGAGGTCCGGCTGCTGAAGATGAGCACCACAATGTGAGCTGCCAAGCTGACATCTCACATCCATCAATTTCTGAGTGTGATGACTTCAGCCCTGCAGTCCAAGATGCTTCACCGCAGGAGGGGGACCACTGCTCAGGTCTTTCCTGCACTCCTCACACTGCAATGATCGGTGTTGGCACTGGGGGTCTCTAGTTGGCAATGGTATACACCTTTGTCCAAATAGGAACTCTTGCTTCTAAGTCAGGATAAGGGGATTACACTCCTAGATAACCCCTGCTCACCCCCTTGGTAGCTAGGCACGAGCAGACCGGCTTATCTCAGAGGCAGTGTGTTAAGCATTTGTGAACACATACAGTAATACAGTGAAAACACTACAGATGGACACCACGCAGGTTTTATAAAAATAAGTATGCTTTATATAGACTTAACACAAGACCACAGACGACAAAAATCCACAATACTGTACTTAAGATTGACTTAAAGATGGTAAAAGTTACTTAGTTCAAGTTGATGATAAATGCGTCAGTTCTCACAAAATTACCTGGATTCGTAACACAAAATAAACAAAAGGCTTGCAGAGGGAGATGCGTTGGTTCCGTGCTCCGGGGGAGATGATGCGTCGCGCCTCAATGCTTGCGCAGAGTAGGGGATGCGTCGTGATCCTTACCGGTGCGGGGGTGATGCGTAGGTTCTCGGCCTGTGTCCCGGTTGCGATGCGCAAGATGGCGCCTTGATGCAATGCAGCAATCCTGGTGTGATGCGAGAAGATGGCGCCCTTGATGCGACGGCGATGCGTTCACGCCCTGGCAGCCTTGCGACGACTATGGACTTAGGAGCCGCGACAGGCCCTGCGACACGCTTCTCCGCCGATGCGACAGCAGACCGCTTCGACGAGGACACGCTTCCTGGGAGATGCGGCGGCACGCTTCTCCGGCGATGTGACGACTACAGCTGCGGCGGCGACATGCTTCTTCTCGTTGCGTCACGCTTCCAGCGACACGCAGGCTTCTGCAGATAGAATTCCCAGCAAGGAAATTCAGAGGGGAGCTGGTGGTGAAGTCTTTTGTCCCTGAGACTTCAGCAGGAGGCAAGCACAAGTTTAAGTCCTTGGAGAAATATTCTGTAAGATGATGAAAGTCCTATGAAATGTTCCTTCTCCTTTCCTTGGCAATGAAGACACCACTGCAGGCCAACCCAGCAAATAGCACACTGGCAGAGGGGCAGTCCAAACCCCTGCAGCTTCCTTGATTCTTCTCCTTGGCAAAAGGTTCGTATTGTTCCCAGAAGTGATCTAAAGTTCTTGGGTCTGGGTCCCAATATTTATACCCCCAAATCCTTTGTTCTCTGTGGGCAGAGAGGCCTCTGCCTAGTCCAAACCAGTTCTTGAGCACTTTTACAGGACTCCTTCTTTCCTTTCACAGTGCAGGGCAGAAACATCAGACGCCCCACAGGAGGTGGAGCCAGCATTGTGGAGGGAAAGCCCAGCCCTATTCAGGTCCCAGGTGCAACTCCTCCCTCCATCTAGATGCAGATCTCTCTATTCACCACTGGGCTGACACATTCTGTCTTCTGGAATTCCCCAGCCCTGTCACTCAAACTCCAGACAAGGAATACACAACCTAGCAGAGGCAGGCTTTGGATAGTTAGACAAGAAAATACGTACTTTCTAAAAGTGGTATCTTCAAACACAGAATGTTAAAACCAACTTTACTAAAATATGTATTTTATCATTCTGAGTTCAGGCATACTAAATTTGAATTTCCAACATGTTCCCTGAGTCAGTTCGGATTATAAGATGTAATAATCTAGCTACCCATTCTGGCCTATGGAGAACAGGTACCCTTGCAATAGTGAAACACGAATATGGCTGTAATTCACTATTAGGACATGCTACACACACCAGGGAATGTCCTACCTTATACTTACAATGCACCCTGTCCTTAGGCCTACCATAGGGGTGTATGATATGGAGAAAAGGGAAGGTTTAGGGACTGGCAAGTGGGTGCACTGGCCAAGTTGACATGGCAGTACTAGACTGCACCTAGGCTCTGCAATGGCAGGCCTGAGTCACACTTTACAAGCTGCTTCTGTGGGTGGCACAGCCAGTGCTGCAAGCCCACCAGCAGCATTTGATTTACAAGCCCTGGGCACTCATGGTGCACTGTACTAGGGTCTGACAAGTAAATCAAATAACCCAATCATGGAGTCACTAATCAATACATCAATTTAACATAGGGAGCACTTTCACTGTGGCACTGAATAGCAGTGGCACAGTGCCCAAAGCATATAACCAGCAAAAACTTATCAAAAACAGAGGAGGCAATCCGACAAAATGGAAGGGAGACTCACGCCAATGATGCCAGGTCTAACAATCGGAATACAGGTAATTGCTCGCCTAAAACTCCAAGTGGAAACAGAGACCGAGGAAGCTTTCCAAGGTCTTTGATATGTACTTGAGAATTTTACTTGGCTTCAAGGGGTGCTCTGAAAAGCCTGGGACTGCTCACCCTCAGTACCCCAAGAACCGGGTGAGACAAGGTACACCTGGCCTAGTTTGCAAAGTCATGGTAGGACAGACCTCAGGATGTCACCTCCATGGTTTGGCCCCAGTAGCCCCCTTCTGCCCTGTGGTCCACCAAATGGGGTCTGGCCTACATTGGCAGGAATTCTGAACCCTTTGATGTCCCTGTAACAGGCCCTGCGAGAAACTCACGCTGGTCTCAGGCTAGGCTCCAGAGCTCTGAAGTGTGCCTTGTAGTGAACCCCTATACACACCCTCAAGTCACACCCAAGCACATAGACGACTCCATTCACTGCAGGCACTACGCAAGACTCGTATATCACATTAAAAAGACTACAAATAAGCAAATCTGGAAAAAGAAGACCCACTGATGCAAGATGACGTACAGCATATGAAAAGTAAATACTGCGTTGCTGACATGGAATACTTTAGGGAGGTTTATAGTCATTGCTGAGAAATCAATCCGTGTTTTCACTTCTACAGTTCGGTACATGAGTCCTTAGAAAGTGAGCTTTGAATTTGTGCTGTGTCTGAGGACAGACAGGACCCACTCCACAGCAAATTGAGAAGGCTGTTTTTTATCTTGTATAAAACCCCTTTCCTGCAGTGTGGGGTGGGAGGGCGTTCAATACAATCAAGGGATAACAGATCCCTACCCCCACACCCCAAGCGACCGTCCAGTCATGGATGATTATGGGTCGCTACTCATCACGCAGGTGAGTGACAGAAAACGTACTTATTAAAAATAACAGTAACAGACACCCTTCCTTTCACGGAGGGGCCTTGGGTGGGCCAAAGGCTTCCCATGAGAGGGCCTGACCCTCCTGTCAGCCCCCTCCGCACCCCTAAGAATCGGGACTGGTGTCTATGGGGCTGGAGGTCCCCCTGAACACACTATATTCATTTATTTATTTATTTATTTATTTATTTACGTAATTTTTATAGCGCAACAAATACCCTGGGGTGTCTCGGCGCTGTGGAGCTACTGGGGTCAGTCATCCTCTCACTGGTTAAATAACCACGTTTTTAAGAGCCTGCGGAAGCTCATCAGATTCGGGGCAGTTTTGATGGAATGTGGCAAAAGATTCCAGAGTTTTGGGGTGGCCACCAAGAAACGTCTATCTCCCCAGGTGGCCGTTCTTGTTCGTGGAACAGTGAGGAGGTTGGTATTGGCCGATCTTAATTGCCGTCTAGGAGTGTATGGCTGAAAGGCTTCCGTCAGGAACCTGGGTCCTATGCCGTGTACTGCCTTATATGCAATGCAGAGGGCCTTGAATTTAATGCGGTTCTCTACTCTCAGCCAGTGGAGTTGACGAATGCCAAGAGTGGTGGAGTTGCGGCGAGGAATGCTCAGGAGAATCCTGGCTGCCGCATTCTGGATGGATTGCAGCTTTGTTATGACACGCTTCTGGGTATGGAGAAAGAGAGCGTTTCCATAATCCATTTTGGAGAAGACTAAGGTAGAGACCAAAGTCTTCCCAGCTGAGGGAGGGAGATAAGGGAGCAGCTTCTTAATCTTTTTCAGAATAAAGAATGAGGACGACACAACCTTGTTTGTATGAAGGTCAAATACCAACTTGCTGTCAAAAATGACTCCCAGGTTTCTGGCTTTTTCCACTGGGACAGGTGGGTAGCCGAGCTTTTCCGGCCACCAGTTAGAAGACCATTCTGGAGAGAGTTTTCCAAAGGTCATAACCTCGGTCTTGTCCGAGTTGAGCCTAAGACAATTAGAGGCCATCCAGGTACTGACCTCAAGCATAGCTCTCTGGAAGTTGGCTGCCACATTGCAGCCGTCCTTATGGATGCCCAGGACCAGCTGGGTGTCATCTGCATAGGATGTTAGCCGTACTCCATGTGCCTTTATTACCCTCGCTAAGTCCGCTACATAAATGTTAAATAGCATGGGACTTAGCGAGGAACCTTGTGGAACTCCACAAGGGAGTGCAGAGGTGGGTGAATAGAAATCTCCCAGCCTTACAGTCTGGGTACGGTCTGCCAGGAAAGATGAAATGAGATCCTTGGCCAGACCGCTTATGCCCAGAGCTGTGACACGGTCGACTAAGGTGGCATGGTCGACCGTGTCAAAGGCCGCTGACAAATCCAAAAGGATGAGGACAGCCGCCCCCCCCTGATCCATGATTGCCCTGATCTCGTCAGAGGCCTTAATCAGGGCGGTCTCTGTCCCATGCCCTTTCCTAAAGCCAAACTGCGTTTCATCGAGAAGTTGGTGGGTCTCGACGAACTGTGAAAGCTGTCTATTCATCATGGATTCGCATACTTTGGCGGCAAAGGGTAGACACGCAATGGGTCTATAGCTGGCGACGGCTGTGGGGTCTAGGGAGGGTTTTTTCAGAAGGGGTTTTATAACAGCCTTCTTCCATATACTAGGAAATTGGCCTGTCTGAAATGCAGTGTTGCAGATCTCCATAAGGGGGCTTGAAATCACCTCTGTGAGTTTTTGCATCACAGAAGGAGGGCAAGGGTCCAAAGGGGAACCCGATTTAGTGGATGAGATGAGGGTGATAACGTCATCAAGTGAGGCAGGTGAAAAACATAAGAAAGAGTCATAATTATGATGAGAAGGTACCTCATTCACACTACCACCTCTGAGTTCAGTTTTGGTATCCCCTTCAAATGAAGCATATATATCTGCCACCTTTGTGGTGAAGGTGGATAAATCATTACAAAAGGTCTGTGAGGGCTCTACCCCAGGGCCAGAGGGGGGGTGGACAGGGTCGTAACCACGGAGAACAGCTCTCTGGCAGAGTTGGCAGCGGTTTCAATTTGTGCCGAAAAAAAGACTGTTTTTCGGGCCACAATTGCCTTTTTGTAAATCATAAGGGCATCTTTATAAATTTGTCTGGCTGTGGGGCAGTAAACTTTTCTCCATCGCCTTTCTAGATTCCTACAGTGTTGGCGATGGAGTCTTAAATCTTCATTATACCAGGCAGCCGAAGGAGATGCTCTGTTAGGTCTTGTGAGTTTTTCTGGGGCCACTAGATCGGCGGCACTTCGGATCCAATCTTGGAAATCTATAGCTGATAATGCTGAAGAATTTCCTCCCTGAGGATGGGAGGAGGCAAGGGAGTCTAGCATCTGAGGAATGTCAGCGTTTTTCCAAGCACGTGTCCCCACCCTAGTTCGGGGTCTCGGAAGAGAAGAATGTAGGGCCCGTATATTTTGCTGAAATATAATAGCCCTGTGGTCTGACCACGTGATGGGTATAATGTCCAACACAAAGATGTCAGGATCATTGGTGAACAGACCATCAAGGGTATGTCCAGCTTGATGTGTAATGCCCTTGACTAATTGGTGAAGTCCTAAATTAGCGAGGTCAGTCGTTAGTTGAATTGTATCAAGATTATCCTTCTCTTCCAAATGAAAATTAAAGTCTCCAAGTATCGTGTAATTTTCTGAGCCGACAACATTGTCATTTAGGTCAGAGAGAATGGAGAGGAAGGCGCTACGAGGGCCAGGGGGTCGGTATAATATTATACCCTTTAGGGCTTGTTTGGGGTTAATGCTGATCGCAAAGGCAGCTGACTCACAATTAGCAGAGTTTATAGGATCGAGTGTGGTCCGGTATTTGTCCTTGTAGATAATTGCAAGGCCACCGCCTCTTCCTATGGGCCTATCATGTCTAGCAACGCTATATCCATCTGGGATAGCGTCGCAAAAATCCGGACCAGAGCCGGCATCTGCCCATGTCTCAGTAGCGAACAGTAAATCTAGGTTATGAGCGATGATAAACTCCTTGATGTGAAAACTGTGGCAAGGAAGTGAGCGCGTGTTGATAAGCGCGGCTCGACAGCCATGCGAAGGAGCATTGTCTGGAACGTGTGACGAGATATAATTAGGATCTAGATGGGCTAGAGGGTGGGAATGAGGAAGTTGGTAGCCACAGCCTGGACATGGGGGGTGGCTAGTGTCCCTCCCAACAGTGAGAGGGACGGGGGTACAATCCTTATGAGTTTTACCAGGATTCAGCTCTCTTAAGTACAGAGATGAGTACAGCAGTCGGGGACCAGGGGTTATGGCCCTGGGCCGTGTCCGGCCGCGGACGGGCGCAGACGGGCTTGGCTTTGGCACGGCTTCGGCGCGCGCCCGCTGCGCCAGCCCGCTGCGCCGTCTGTTATTAGTGCCCATTTATAGGCTGTGAGGAGGGTGGGAGGCCAGCGCGACTAGAGCGCAGCCCCAGCCCTCACCCAAGATGGCGCCCGCCGCCGCCTGCAATCAATGAAAGCGGCTGGCTAGCGAAGGAAAGGTAGGATAGCGTGGAGAGGGGTGTTAGAGTGCCTCTGACTAATTCCCAGTTAATCTAATACAATAAAAATGCCCCCAGAAAGATTTTCAGCACGATTTAAAAATGATGATAAAAACGAGTGCAGTCACGTTTAAAAGCAGCAATGACAGGTACTGGTCTCAGGTAGCTCGCAGCCCTAGTGCTCACACAGGGAGAGCTCAAAAAGGCAGCGAACGACTGAAAACGGCCAGCTAAGTAGTCTGGGAGGGCGGGAGGCCAGCGCGACTAGAGCACAGCCCCAGCCCTCACCCAAGATGGCGCCCGCCGCCGCCTGCAATCCATGAAAGCGGCTGGCTAGCGAAGGAAAGGTAGGATAGCGTGGAGAGGGGTGTTAGAGTGCCTCTGACTAATTCCCAGTTAATCTAATACAATAAAAATGCCCCCAGAAAGATTTTCAGCACGATTTAAAAATGATGATAAAAACGAGTGCAGTCACGTTTAAAAGCAGCAATGACAGGTACTGGTCTCGGGTAGCTCGCAGCCCTAGTGCTCACACAGGGAGAGCTCAAAAATGTTGCAACTTACCATATTGCCACCACCACACATAGAGAAAGTTCTTCACGGCGGCGTAGTGACCACTTTGCTCCTTCGCCATGCAGAAGCGCTGGTGAGCCGCAGCCATGTTGCTGGGATCCTTGTGTTCGGAGAGTGATGGGCAGAGGTATTGCCTAATCAGATGTGCCTCGCACAAAGGGACAGGTAGTAAATTACTGCGCCCTCTTGCTGAACTGTTAAATGCTGCACGGTAGCCAGCTACCTCTGCGCTACGGGCACCCAAAAGGGACAGTGCATGGGAGCGTGGCTTCAAACAGGGTAGGGATGTGTGGACCACAAACATATATCCCATTACAATTAGCGAGGCAAAATTTGAAAGCCCCTCCGTTCCTCAGTGTGGGCATGATTTGCAATGGTCTGTTGCATAGTCACTCAAGTCCAAATTATTTTTCGTTATCAGAATTTTAGACCAGCGTGGTTGGGAGCGCGCCCTGCTGTGTGCTGCCGCAGCAGGAGCCATTGCACATCCCTCTGGTTCCCGCGGCAATTGCCTAAAGTTAAGCAAATAGCTGTATTTTGCAGGATCCCCAATTGTGTGGACGCATTTTGTATAAAAAAATGAAGTTATGGCCAGAAACCAACAGCGACTCCATGCATGAGAGCGGTATACAACGTTTACAACGCAACTTTTACACCGCACTACCATTACAACGAAACTGTAACAACGCGAAATCTGTTACAACGCATGCCATTACAACGCATGCCATTACAACGAAATGCACTAGATGGCGTGCTAACATTAGAAATAGTGTAGTCTTACTATCCAAACACCTTCCCTACTGCAACGTGGACTGGAGTTAGAATAGTAAATTATACATTTCTAATGTCAGCACTCCATCTAGTGTACGTCGTTGTAAAAGCATGCGTTGTAAAGGCTTGCGTTGTAACAGATCTTGCGGTGTAAAAAATGCGTTGTAACGGCATGCGGTGTAAAAGCATGCGTTGTAACGTCATACATCCATGAGAGCTGGTGTTCTGGCCACAGAAATGCATACTAATGGAGAGGAGAGCTGTCGGAGCAAAGCATGCATCCTGCCGACACCGTGCGCGCAGATGCTCACTCCCGCTGCAATTCTCTATGGGAGTGAACGTTTGAAAAAAGCTGGGTCATACGCTCACCTTTAGCCATTTGCAGGCTGCAATTTTTTTAGGGACACTACAAAAACCAATCCAAAGCCTGGGAGTAGTCAGGCCCCCACAAAGTACCTACAACAGATCTCCTGACTGCACAAGCACTGTTCATGCTCGACCTAAAAAAGGTGTAAACTAGTGGTCTGTTTCTGAGTGAGTAAAACATGGGCATAACACATAAAACAAAGACCTATAGATTTTGTTACGAGTTGTAGCCCGAACTGAGAACAGGTCTTTTTTTGTATAGGTTCCGCAAGACTTTGTTGTCTTGGTGTGAGTTCTTCGTTTAGTGCATACCTCAGCTTTTCGCAGCAGGCTCCATCTTGGAGCTGGTGATATATCCACCATGGCATCCTACACTTGATGCCCTCTGAGACTTGCTGGTGGCTGTTCCGACCGCAGAGCCACTATAAAGCTTTGTTATAAAAGTGAACGTGCTGCACAGGAATAGGCACATACATTTTGACCCCCTAAGAACTTATGTTGTTGTTTGCTACAGCTGAGCTCTAGATTCTGATGTACGGGGACTAAGGCATTACTCCTGACATAAAAGGCGTTGGTCATTTTATGTTGCTGACCCTGTGCTGTCCCACATTCAGTAATAAAAGCATAGCACTACATGCCACACTTCGACCTTCCCCCCCACCCCCCAAATAATGTAAATAACAGAAAAAACTTTATCTGATGCTCAATTTACTGATCTCTAAAGGATTTGAGTTTGTAACCACAGACCACTGCAGTCAGCTGTCCGCATGCCCTCACCAAGTCAACTTACTGAGCAAGTGTATTGCTGTTAACAGTATTATTTATAGCGACTGAAAGTAAAAATCTGGTGAGGGTATACAATTTAGATCAAAGTATTGTATGATGGACGGGAAACGGCCACTACAACGCGGCCGTTTCCATGCATAACAGTAACCACGCATGCGTGGGTACCACGATTGCATTTACCACGCACACCTTTACTACGAGATACGTTTTAAAGGCATGTGTGGTAAAGGTATTATTTAAAAAAATGGGGGTTGGGGGGGTCTTTCCCCCCCCCCCACGAAAAAAAATAAACCTGATTGGAGGCAATCGGCGTCGTACCGTCGTTAGAGGAAACGGAAAGACACTTCCGCTTCCTCTTTACAACGTACGAAGCAGATCAGAAGAGCTTTCAGAGGAGAGGACCTAGCGAGGTAAGGGGGAATTTAGTTTAAGAAATTAATGAGAGGGACTTGTAGCGAAGGGGTAAATTTAGGAGTTTGTGGGTGGGGGAATCGCACAGGGAATTTATTTTTATGTTGAGGGGAAGGGAAATTTGTTAGAAGAAAAAGAGGCGGGGGTCGCACAGAGGTATTATTAAAAAAAAAAAAAAAAAACATTTACCACGAAAATGCCTTTATCAATATGCGTGGTAAATGCATTTTCGGGGTAAATGTTATTCATGGTAACGCATTCGCGTTGTAACGCATGCGTAGTAAAGGCATGCGTTGCAACGGAATGCGTTGTAATGACATACAACCTGATGGACGCCCAGTTGGCTCTATTTATACTCTATTGAAAGAGGTTGGGGGTGGCAGATAACCATGGGTGCGGAATAGGTGAGGTCTCCAGCACGGGTTAAAGGCCTTACATAGTGTATAGTAACTCCATTGTTTAATGGTCAGTGCAGCACAAATGACCTCTCGTCTGTTTATTGAACTACACCTCACTTAGGCCTAGAGTGATCAGCTTGACCACCTTGACTAGCCTCTCACTTCCAGCAAGATCTAATAACTGGTTGCAATAGTTAGTGGGTCTTCTTTGAAGATTATTAAACACCAAGGAGGTACCCGAGGTCCAGTTTAATACCAGTTCCTTCCTTTTGTACTTCCTGGCAACCGGCTGAGCATGCTCTGTACTCTCTCGTTTTGGGTGTGGCTCCTCCTCCTGTGTTGTATTAAGAATTTGTCCTGATTCCTTTTCCTCCCTCCAGCCCCCCCCCCCCCCCCGCCCCACCCCCCCCCCCCCCCCCCCCCCCCCCCCCCCACTCCCTACCGTCTTCTTTGCTGCTAATGTCAGAGATGCAACTGGATGTGGTCTGCTGCTTTACTTTTGATTAAGCAGTGTTGTCCCGACATTTTGCTAGTAAAGAAGTATAGAAATAAAGAAAGTTATCAGCTGGAGGAAATGTGATTTGATAGCCGAATGACTCGTCCGAAAAGTATGAGTAGCATACATGGAAAGAGCAGAGACCTGGTCTACAGTTGCTGAAATAAGTGGTCTGAGAATTGGAAATGGCATATTGACTCCACCCCCAAAGCTGTTTGGCGCAGTGGCTATCCGGGATTCATGAGGCGGAGGGTCCTACGGGTGAGCCTACTTGATCATTCCGGCAACTTTTGTGATCCGTTTGGTGCTCTTAAATGTGGACTGTGTAATCTCGATAAGAAAACGCTCCAACACAAGATGTTTGAGACATCCAGTAGGACTCCTGCGCTGGAGCATCTCGGCTTGGTGATGAGGGGCCCGGATGGGGTGGATGTTAAGCCACTGGCACTTTGCACGGTGCTCTAGCGCAGAATTAGGAGGTTTCCCTTTTTTAACCTGTTCAGTGCTGTATGGCCCGCCCTCCTTGGATTAGACTAACGGGCGCCTTTACTCGGTCAAAGCAGGGAGTTTTGGCAATGACTAACTAGTTTCTATGGTCTGTACCAAGAGTCAACTAGTTTCTATGGTCTGTACCAAGGGTCAGTCCGTTATCAGTGAGTTTGGATAATTTGGGGGTATTAAGATTATTGATTTGACATTAGGAATGTTTTAATTTATCGCAAATCAGGGGCGTGTAATTAAACTGTCTTTAATGTTTAACTATGATTCATTCTAATTGTTTTCTTCTGCTAACTGCAGGGTGCTATGTACATAATGGTTCTGTTTAACCGATTGCTCTTAAAGTTTTGCCCTTGGTCACATGGGCAGGGGGTGGGTATGGCATGGTGGACCCCCAGCACCCCTTAGGATCATGGTAAGGGACAGTTGTGCAGTCATGTCCCTGCATCAGGTTGTCCAGTGTAATTACTAGTATGAGTCCCTTTATGGATTATTGCATCGGTGCTGAGTTTGTTTTCCATGCCCCTTTGCTGCCCCAGAATAGATGCCCCTTCCCTTGTGGAGGGCCCTGGTGTTTTGCTGCTGATATTCTGCTTGAATGCCCACAGCCCCCTTAGCTATTCCATTAGTGCGTTTTGTGTTCGTTTCAATTAAAATCATCCCAGCACAAACCCCGTTCAATGAGCTGGAACCATATGCTTTAAATGCTAATGGCGCAGGGTTCGCACAGAGTCCAGACCTGCGGGGCTGCTTCCGGCTGCTCACAAAAAATGCTTGTTCTAATTAAAACATTCTCGCAGGTTTATGAAATCACGAGCGCTTTGGAAACCATTCCAGGAAACCTGTACTGGTAGAAATGATGGGAGGCGACATGTACTGCAAGGTCCTAACTAAGCATTGGAGGCTTGTCTATAACCATGGCAGTAGGGTTTTAAAAATGGCACTGCTTAACAGGTCCTATATGGCATCTAACATATCTATGGCATGGAGCTAAGCTCCACGGTTGGCCAGGGAGCACCCGGGTCACGCTTCTCCTCCACTTCAGGGGTCTCACCCTAGTAGAATGGGTAGACCTCGTTCGTTATTATCCAACTGCGGTGGATTAAACAGCCATTTTGCAGTGGAATGTACCCCAGCTGTTCAAAAATAACTCAAGACCTTGGAGGAGGGAGAGGAGAAGGAAGGAAGACCTCTGGAGCGCAGGGTCCACCAGTGTGGCAGGAAATTACCTTTTCCACCAAGTTTGAATTCTTGGCAGCACCGCTGAAATTATGTGGCAGTGTTGACTAAATTATGGGGCATGAAAAAGGCTAATTATAAAGTGTAATGCAGCATATTTTGCGATGGCATTATTTTATCATTTTTACCAAGCTTTTGCCTCATTAGTAGGAGTTTAACATCCAAGTACATCAATAAGCAACAGAAAGGTGACAGTCACTCTTTGCAAAGGGCCATCGGCTTGAAAGCAGCACACATTGCTTCCTTTTTTAAGAACTTTTGCTCTGTTTGAGCTAAATTCAACTTGTTGTTAAAATCTTCAAATTAGGCAGCAGATGATGGATTATGTGGCAAATGCCGAAAACGCCACTACTGCAAAATTACATAATTTCAGTGAACCCTAATTATTGGTTAATTTCGCCCTGATTATTGGTTCATTGAAACTGTTGTTCTGACATGGTGTAAACACAGCTTATCGTTTTCGTTACATGCCATTGAAAACAAGAAGTCTTAATAAAGTAAAGCAGTCCCCTACAAAATGTCCTGCTGTGCAGTGCCTCTTCATTTAGCATCCAGGCCCCACAACAGAGGTGTGTAACCTCAAAAACCTTGACCGATCACTGTAACTTATTGCTGCTGAGGTCTACAGCCATTGAGTGCGAACGGCCTTCGAAATGTGGAGATGGAGATGTAACGTTGTGCTGGTTTTAGGCAACAAAGTGATGCACGGGGTCACTATCTGAGTTACAGGAAGAAGGTAAATTTAGCCAAAGGCCAGAACCTGCTGGTACTCGAGGGTTTATTTGTGTCAGTGAAATGGGCAAAATCAGAGCAGCCCAGATGAACTACGACCTGGTGGGCATGAGCTGGATCAAACCAAGATTTGGAGGGAGCCAGATGGGGTATTGCAAGAGCAGCAGCACCAACGCCCATTTCAAAATGTTTGGCTGTAAGAAGAGAGAAAAGGCATTTTCCTGTGTTACTTTGGTGTTTCATTATCCAGGCCACAGGGAGTCCCTTTAGGGAAGAATTAGGCCTTGGATCCCCTCCCCAAAGCTGAAAGACCCTGAGATTCGCTACATTGTAGTCCAGAGTAGGACAGACCGCATACAGCCCCTACGGTTACCTGTTTTTAAGGGCTCTAGTCTATTTTTGCATCCTGCAGCAAAAGGTTCTGCTGTCTTTCCCCTTCTACCCCGACTTCCTGTAAACCGATCGTAATCCAGCATTGAAAACCTTGTCATCAGCTCGTCAGTCTAGGAGTTTTGGTCCGCCTCCTGTGGTCTTCGATTAGAACCTCCGTGTATATGTTAACACTACTTGAATCCAATTCTGCCTACCTTGGTGATGTATATATTTTGAAAGGTATGTTGATGCGAAGTTAAGAATAGCACGTCTGTGCTTACCTCCTTATACGTACGTTCACAATATTACAGTAGCTAATATTCTGGCCACCATATGTTTCTATTTCGATAGTTTTGTACTTGAAAGTCTCACACTTCAGTGCCTGTAGTTCTTGTTTACCCTCCGTCAGTGTCCAGTGTTCATGCCTGTTTGGTGCATTACTTGCCTTGCCGACTACTTCCTGGATTTCAAGGTATTTTTTGGGGGGGGGAGGGGGACGTTGTTTTATGTAGCGCATACTCAACCCGAAGGTATCGGAACGCTTTACATAAGCACCAATTGCGTTACAGACGGACACATTCATTTTTTGTTAGGCACAGGGAGATTAAGAATCGAAGGATGTTGAGAGTCCCTGCTGAGACTCGAAACCGGTTCCCCAGCTTCCAGGACCACTGCTGTAGCCGTTAGGCCACATCTTTGCAATGAGCATCACATTTGTAATGCACGGCATGAGTCGGTGGTTTCCTTTTCAAGGACCAGAATCACACATATTAAAAAGATATATATATAATATCTGAGAGCACATCAAGTCAAAGTAAAAAAAAAAAAAGGGGGGGATATTTCACTTTAGACCTGTTATCATTCTGCTGAAGTATGTGCCCTTTGTTACTAGATTAGCACATCCTCTTCCTGAATGCAGGCCGCAGTCCTTAGTTTGTTTGGAAGAGTTCCCGGCCATTCTTTGACAGTTGAAGCCAATCTGTCGTCCTTACATTTAGAACTAACTCTCCTGAGATCTAAATGATTGCAGACCTCACCCAAAGGACAGAAATCAGGTAGCATGTACCGTTTCTTAAGTTGCACATTTTATTACCATGTTGTGTTTATTTGGCTATTTGAATACTGGTAAGCACTATTTCACCCAGTTAAAGGCCTTCAACTGTTTGGCAAGCTGTTCAGGCTATCAGGAAACAAAATCTGTCCTCTTTCCTGAAAGGAGATTGAACCAGCAAGCCACAGGTACAGGTTTGATGAAAAGGAAAATGTTTCAATTCATAAAGTTAATATTACAGATCCTGTTACTTGGCATAAAGGATTCCATTATGCAACCCCAGCTGTCTAATTCTTAGTTATTCAACTAACACACCTGCATTGCCGCAGCCCAAATTGCTGCCTTTTGCATCCCTTTCGCAGCTTGTGTCCTTTGAATTAATGTTAAGTTATCCACTGGCTGGCCGCTTGTTCTCATCTAGCCCTGCTGGTCTGGTGGGCTGCGTTTCTGCATTAGTAGCTTATCCAAATGCTATTTTTATGTGGGTGTTTGGTTAGGGTGAATCCTACCAATGCCATAGTCATTTAATAACCGCAATCCACTGCCTGTCCAGCTGGATCCAAGGTTTCCATCACAGATTCTGAATCCGCTTATGATGATGCCTTATGGGATGGTGTTTTGTGGCAATTGTGGTCCCAGGAAAACCTACAATTAGGCTTTTTCTGGCTCTCGTTAAAAGCATTTTTTCTAATGTGTTTCTGATGTATTAGTGTGTGGCATATCATAGGGTTAGTGTTGATTGGAACAAGGTAATAATAGCCTAAAATACGGTTTATCTGTACTGTGTTGGTTGTATGCAAGATGGTCCTATGTGATCTCTTGTATGTTTAGTTGTGGTCCGTGCTGTTGAGAGCCACATGCTATCCAGGTATATAGCCGGTCTGTAATGAATGTATTCCATGTGTTGGGTCTAGTGTGTTATGTTGAGTTCTAGAGTGTGCCGATTGCTCATTCAGTTCAATCATCTGAAATTTGCTCCTGCTTCCTCCCTAAAGTGTACCGTACTCGATAACTCTTCTCCCTCAATGCTGAGGGCATCGTGATCGCAGACACCACTGTTGAGCTGGCTGATTTTTCCTCACTTGTGCATTACTGGATTGCCCATTGTCCTTCGTCTTTTTCCATGACTGCCGTCTGATTTTGTCTTGCTGGCAGTACCCACAGCAGATGATGTGGTGATGTGGCTGCGGGAAGACAGTCTGGACAACGATAAGTGCCTTTGAATGGCTGTCGCCTGGTTCGATGTCTTTGATGTGCAGCACGTGTATCATTATCTGCTCCTCTGTATCACTCTACCTAACCTTTCTGGGAAGACTGTGTGCTTGGGTGCAGCGGGGTGCTTCTGTTTTTTGGCATCTGAGTTCCTCAGGAGCTCCGCTTATTTGTGGGCTCGCTGGTCTACTTGTGAGCCCGAGATCGGCACCAGCCTAACAGCAAGGAAGCTAATTTACGTTGAATGTGACTTGTGATCTGTCCACAACTTTGACAGATTGCTTACAAGACAATTCAGAACTTGGGGAAAGGTGGCAGCAGAGCATCAATGGTGGATCCAGCTCAGATTGTCGGAAGGTGAGCCGAGCACATGAGCTTGGATTTTAGTCCCTTTTTTGCTGACCATGTCCATATGCGAGTGCTGATAAGAGACCATGAATCCGACCTCTCCTGCTGTATCCATCTAAACTCTTGCTTCGAAAAGGAAAGAAAATAATTGTCTTGCAGCCATTCTGGAAATTCCATGGTCCGCTTTGCTTAATTTACACTGCTGATCGGTATTAGTTGCATTCATCTGCTTCTGTGGCAGCTATTTTATTTGTTTCATGAGCACAATGATAGTTAAGTTATTCCTATTTGTTGTGCATGCGTATCATCCAGGAGAGTATCCTGGCACCTGCCAAAAGTAAGTTGTAGCCTGTCTGGGGGCCTACTTGAAGAGCCAGGTTTTCAGTTTCTTCTAGAATTTGAGGGTGGAGCTTGCGGTCTGATGCGGAGGAGGTTCATCCCAGGCTCTAGGGACAAAGTATTAGAAGGTACACCCTCTGGTCTGTGGAACGCAGAGGGGATGGGGGGGGGGGGGGTGTCTGTGTTGAGGTAGGATGGGCCATGGTTCTATAGAGCTTTGTAGGTGTCTGTGTGAGAATTTAAGAGGCGAGCTTGTGGATTGGGAGGCAGTGTACTTTGAATATATGAGTATGGTGGAGTAGGTTCAGTACATGTCATGCAGCTGTGATCTGTATTACTTTGAGGCTTTTGGTGAGTTGGGCTGCGAAACCGACCTAGACAGTGTTTCTGTAGTCTAGCTTGCTGGTGCATAAAACAACTGCAGATGTCCAGAGGCCTCCATTTGAAGATTTTCCTGAGCATTTTGAGGGAGTGGAAGCCGCTGGAACGACCATGTTGACTTGGTTGAACATGGAGATTCGGCTGTATATCATCATGCCCAGGTTTCTGGCAGCATTGAATGAGAAGGAAGTTGGTCCTAGCTCGGTGAGCGACCAACCCAGGGATCAGAGAGAGGTGTCTTTGCCAAAAAAGGACCACTTCGGTTTTGTCGCTGTTGAGTTTGAGGCAGTTCCTCATCCAATCTGCCACGGAGGCCATGCGTCTGATAAAGTATGCTTGTGTAGTGGTAGTACCTAATGATAGGTAGAGGATGAGCAGTGTGTCATCAGCATAAAAGATAATGCTGAATTCACGTTGAATCTGTGGGAGCGAATGATGCTGGAGAGGGGCGCCAAATAGATGTTGGGCTCCGTGAGAAGCCCAGTGGGATGCTGCAGATCAGGTTGGTGGAGTCGAACGAGCAGGGGACTAGTTTGCCGGATTACGTGTCTCCAGAGAGGAAGGAGCTGATCCATTGTAGTGCCGGACCATGTAATCTGCCTCATGAAGACATTGGATGAGGATGTGGCAGGGTAAGGTCTCAGACGCTACTGAGAGGTCTAGTAGAATAAATGCCACTGTGTTCTCTTTGTCTATTATGAGTCTTATGTCGTCTGTGACCGCAACAAGGGCTGTCTTGGTGCTGTGATTGGATATAAAGCTGGATTGTAAAATGTCCTGGAGGTGGTTTGCATTGAGGTAGTTGGTCAGACGGGCATTGATGAGCTTCTTTAGGACTTTGTCGGGGTAGGGGAGGAGGGAGATGGGCCTTTAGTTAGCCAGGGTCAGCTGATGGTTTCTTGATGAGCAGTAGATGGTGGTGTGTTTCCAAGAGTCCGGGTGGTGGTGATGGGGAGAGAGATGTATAGGTGTAAGAACTGCGCAGATGGCATCAAGCCCTTTGGTGAAGATGAATTGCAGGCACGTATCAGATAGGGTTCTTGAGTGGCTGGAGTGCATGGTGTTGGCGGTTTTCGTTGTGTTGATGGCTGGTCTGAATAAATGTAGTTTCCAGGGTGTTGCAGTCATCAGGGTGGCGGACTACAAGGGTGGAGAGGTTCGATGGGGGTGAGGTTGTAGATTATGCTGATTTCTGTTCATGAAGTAGTGAGAAAGTTGTGTGTAGAGCTCCTAGCATGGTTTGATGATCGTGGAGGTGGGGGGCGTGAATTCCTTCACAATGGTGAAGATTTTATTTGTGATGCAGTTAGAGCTGTTTTGGATCCATTTGGCCAGGTGCTTGGTAGTTGTGAGGTGCTGGTAGTAGATCCAGAGGGCCGATCTTTAGGAGTTGCTGCAGTTGTTTTTGTTGTAGTGACACTATTGTTGTTGTTTCTGCTTGCTGTGACACTGCGTGTGCTGCTGTGGGCTGGCAATAAAGGAGATTTCCATAATGTTAGCCTCCATGTCATGCCATAAAATTCAGGTTCTGCGAAAAGTGTGAGCCTGAAGACAATCAAAAAATGTAATCTGGATAATATCATGGGTATTTAGTTCAGAAAGGGAGGCCACCTCTTAATGTAGTACCTGGGAGTTAAAACCTCAATCTTGTACCAGTCATATTTGAATTGTCTGTTCCACAAAGAAACAAGCATTGCAAATGCAATAGGTCTCGCATTAGTTGGAGTAATTGGCATTATGAATGCCAATGTTTTTTTTTACCTAGCCTTGTTGCAGGGTGCAGTGCCACATCCTGCCACTTCGCGTCCAATGGGACCTCTTTTTGCCACATATGGTACTGCACCTAGTCCCTTGAGACCCTCACGGGTGAGTAATGCGCTTACAATTCCCTGATTGATTGATTGAACATGGCGAGGTAAAAAACATTGGCATTTATAATGCCATTAACTCCAACTCCAACAAATACGAGACCTGGATCAGCCAGTTTCCACATGCCTAAGTAAAACAAAAATTGCGATATGTAAAATAAATGCTCTGTTTCTTTTAACGACAAAACATTTTATTTATTTCAGCTCTCAGAGATAACTTTTGTATCACCTTATATACCACACTTCTTCTATTTGTGTGTGCCTGTAAATGATCGACGTTGCCATTATCCAGTTTTAGGAGCTCAGTTTGTCCGCCTTCTTAGGATGGAACAACAAACAAATGATGGACGGAATGCTGACAATGCAGACATTCTCCCCCAGTCAAGAGATCTGGGTTAAATCCATTGTTCTTTTGCCCACTACACCACCCCAGTTTAGACATGGCCATATGCAAATCAGTCTTGACCCTGTGCCTCATGGGAACAGTCTAGCCCGAACTGCCAAGCCATGTCTTCCCTGGACCGGAATCAAGCATCCTAGGACCGGTTTCTGGCTATCAGCCAGGATAGCTTGACTCCAGTGGCGTAGTGAGCACGGGTCCCACGTCTGGGAATGCCCATCCCACTTAGGGCGAAAAGCGTTACAACAAACAAATGATGGACGGAATGCTGACAATGCAGACATTCTCCCCCAGTCAAGAGATCTGGGTTAAATCCATCGTTCTTTTGCCCACTACACCACCCCAGTTTAGACATGGCCATATGCAAATCAGTCTTGACCCTGTGCCTCATGGGAACAGTCCAGCCCGAACTGCCAAGCCATGTCTTCCCTGGACCGGAATCAAGCATCCTAGGACCGGTTTCTGGCTATCACTTAGGGCGAAAAGCGTTACAACAAACAAATGATGGACGGTTTGGTTTAACGCTTTTCGCCCTAAGTGGGATGGGTATTCCCAGACGTGGGACCCGTGCTCACTACGCCACTGGAGTCAAGCTATCCTGGCTGATGACGGCTGATAGACAGAAACCGGTCCTAGGATGCTTGATTCCGGTCCAGGGAAGACGTGGCTTGGCAGTTCGGGCTGGACTGTTCCCATGAGGCACAGGGTCAAGACTGATTTGCATATGGCCATGTCTAAACTGGGGTGGTGTAGTGGGCCAAAGAACGATGGATTTAACCCAGATCTCTTGACTGGGGGAGAATGTCTGCATTGTCAGCATTCCGTCCATCATTTGTTTGGTTTAACGCTTTTCGCCCTAAGTGGGATGGGTATTCCCAGACGTGGGACCCGTGCTCACTACGCCACTGGAGTCAAGCTATCCTGGCTGATGACGGCTGATAGCCAGAAACCGGTCCTAGGATGCTTGATTCCGGTCCAGGGAAGACATGGCTTGGCAGTTTGGGCTGGACTGCTCCCATGAGGCACAGGGTTAAGACTGATTTGCATATGGCCATGTCTAAACTGGGGTGGTGTAGTAGGCAAAAGAACGATGGATTTAACCCAGATCTCTTGACTGGGGGAGAATGTCTGCATTGTCAGCATTCCGTCCATCATTTGTTTGGTTTAACGCTTCTTAGGATGGAAGGCTGAAGTCCAAGTCTGTGTTAATTGCTCCTGGATGTCCCACAAACACTTGCTGTCTAAGCACCAAGCAAAGAGATCCCAACAAAGTCTGCAGTGTGCCCAAAGTGACTCAATGCATAACTGTGTATGGCTCTCTTGTATACATTTTAAACATGTGACAACAGCTTTGGAGTGCTCTTTGAGCACCTGGGATGTGAATGTTTGATATCCTAAGCATTGTTCGCTGCATCGCCTAAGTATACCTTGCTTTTAGATGCACATTTTCAGGCACTGACAAATGAAAAGTGTTGAGAAATGAAAAAAGTGTTTTGAGGGCCATTTTGAAACCTGAAGACATAATTATTGTTTTGACATGGGCTTTAATGTGACACCCTTGTATCACTACTTGGTAGCAGTCCCCTGTTTTCCAACTAATTGTACACTCTCAAGACAAAAAAAGTGTCATTTCTGAAGCTAAATTTACCTGAGTCACTTGGGATACACTCCTTGACAAAAGGTGAGCCATTAAAATTAGCCCTGAGCTATGAGGTGCGCCCAATATCATTGCATTACAATGCAATCGCAGCACCTGCGCTTTAGCTTAAGATGTTTAATTCTAAAGCACGGGTGCGGCGAGTGTAAGATAAGGACATAAACAGAAATAAGTCATGCGACATTCGGTGCCGCAAATAAAAAAAAAGTGCGACCGTCATTATTGAAGCAGAGGCATGCCACTCTTGTTAAAAAAAAAAAAAAAATCTATTAATTTAAGTATTACAGCCTCGAGCACTATTAAAACCATTTAAGAAAATAGTGCTCGATGCTGTAATTAAAACCTCTAAAGTAACAACACATGTAACAGGGGGGTCCTCATGGGAGGTCTTTTCCTCACGAAGATGAGTACACACTGGGCTCCCCTTCCTAGACTCTGCACCCACCACACATACCTAAACAAAACTGTCTGTATCAAACTGTAACTATGCTGCCATGTTATTTCTCGTTGATGTAAACCTGAATAAACACTTTTTTTTAAGTCTGTGAATGCTCAGGAAAGGTAATGAATATAGCAACAAAACTCCACTTTAAAGAATTAATAATAAAAAAAAAAACATTCACATCAGTTTTTATGCCGAGCCTGGGCAGCGAACGTGCTGCTCTGCGAGGCATGCTGTATTGAGGTAGAGACTTGAAGCTCTGCCCACTCTCTGCCCATATTTTTCATTGACTTGTGTCCTTGTTATTTGTAAACTTTAGCTTTTCATTGGTCAATAGGCTTAGTAGTCCCTCCTTAGTACCACCTTGTCTCATCTTGTAACCTCCCATAAGGATTAGCCCTCTTACGTGTGTTGCTTCTCAGTAGGCTTTGATTACTGCCTTCGAGCACTATTTCCTTAAATTGTTTTATCCTGCCTATTGTTGCATTCGAGACACGCTCTCTCCAAAAAATGCTTTTTTTGGTAAAAGAGTCCCGTACCACGCTTTCACTTTAATGGCGGCCGTGCCCCTTTCTTTAGACGAGGGTCGTTTTAAAGAAAGGGGCGTGGCCTCTATTAAATGAAAGCGCTGCATGGGGCGCTTGAAAACAACAAACATATATATTTGCCTTGTTATCGGTGTCACATTTGTGAGAATTTAAGCTATTGGCATTTACAATGCCAATAGCTCAAACTCTCGTAAAAGCGAGATCTAATTCATTGTAAATGCTTGTTTAATGAAAGCATGGACCCGCTCTCCCTAGCCGCGCGGTCTCCTACGACATCTCAAAATACAGTGTGGCTCACTGGTTAGAGGCAGCAGACCCAAAAGCAGAGGACGGCCCGGGACCAGGGTTCAATTCCCGACGCGGCAGGGTCTTGAACCAGGGCCAGCGGACTCGATAATTCTCGCCTCGGTGCCTACTTTAACCAGGGATCACACTCGGCAACTCTGGGCATTAGCTTGCCTCATCTCCACAACGGCCCCCCACATTCGCCGGGGATGCCTGGTTTCACCTTGGAGATACCCATGAGGGACCATCTCACAGGGATAGCCAGGACGGGTTCCCCAGCGGTCTACAGCGCCACAACGCCTCGGCAGCAGTGCGCTTTACAAAAAACACATACATACATTTAATGCAGCTTTCATTATAAACAGTGTGCCGGAAATACAACCCAAATGGTGCCTTTTTGTTTTAGCACATAAATAAACAGATTTAAGAGAGGCTGTGGGAGATATTGTTTACATTATGGTTTCATTGTGGGTTGGAGAATTCTGCCTCATCGGTTTTTCATGGATACATTTTTTTTCTCCAGTTGAGCGAATTTCTCGATTTTGTTTATTTTTATATAACATTGTTTTTTATTTGTGAAACAAAAAGTTATAAAGTGTTTAGTAAGGTGAGAATGTTCTCTGTTTCAGAGTGGTTAAAAGGAACCTATATATTTTTTTTTCCAGTCCAGATGGTTGTTTTGCTGGTACGTTCCTGCCTCGTATTTTGAGTTTACCATAATTTGTTTTTCTTTTTTCCGCAGCTTCAGTCTTCCTAATATAGCGTGCTAACTCAGGCTAAAAATACACTGTTTTGTACATTTGATTTCATAATCCTGTAATTCATTTCGGGCTCCATTTCAAGCTTCAGGCAAGAAACCGACACACCTCAGGAGAAAATTGCAGTGTTATCGGTTGCCGCCTCGTAATTCTTTACCGTACATAGAAAGGTTTTATACTTCAAATTGTATTCAAAGCACGCTTTTTCATTTTATTACCTGTCATTTGAGACAATGCGGTGTTTCCGTTAAATTGACAAAAATGTGTGATTTCGGGCTGTTTTTTTTTTTTTCTTTCTTTTTTTCGGACAGTTGTCATGATGGTTGTCCCATGGACTTTCGGGAAGTAATTTTGAAAATATATCCTTCGCATATATTATTCTACATTTTTGCTTTTTATCTTTTGCTTTTAAACGGAAAAACTAACACAATTTGCACAATGTTAACTGCAAATGCATTTTTGGAATACAGCATTCAATTGTTAGAACTGAGAGTCTGCAATAGAGCCATAATGAAACCTTCTGACCTCATCTCCTTAGCTGCAGTGCACGAGGGCTGTTTCTAAACCTTCAGAATTTAAGTGAGGCCATGCACTGCAAGCATCGCGATATCTCTGTAGATATTCACAACAATGGTTGTGGTAAAATTCCTTCCGACTAGGTCTGTGGGGAGGTTTGAGGAAAACTGTCTACATATACGCGTTTGCACCTTTCACACTAACTAGCCTAACATGCAAACAAACAGCCCCCACCACGCCAGCCATAACAACTTATTTGCGATGTATGCTTCATGTAGTAGTAATTTATTTGGGGACAACAGGATCCTTAGTAGATGTTAATTAATTTGGCAGCCACCCCGTGCCACTCCAAGAATCCTACCATGGAATCAACAGTGATCATTTCTTAGCTACAATAAAGATAAAAAAACAAAATGGTGTAAAGAGGACAGGAATACATGTCAGCTACAACATGTTATTCACACACCTCTTGTGGCTCAAACAGGTCAAAGGCTGTACAAACTTTACATTTTTACCGAATGCGTTTAAAGTTTTTATTGGTTTCCCTTGCTTGTATGTTAGAACTTCAAATTCAGAAATAGCTTTTGACATAAATATTGTGTGTTAAATATTTCCTTTTTTTGTGTGCAATTTTATATAGCGCAAACTTGACCTGAAGGTATGGGAACGCCTTGCATGAGCACCAGTTAAATTACACGAGGACACATTCATTTTTTGTATGCTCAGGGCGATTAAGTGATTTGCCCAGAATCACAGGATGTTGAGCCGACACCGAGGCTCTAACCCGATTTCCCAATTCTAAAGTCAGCAGCTCCAGCCATTACCCACATTCTCTCCCCAATCGCTTACAAAATATTGTCCAATTGGGTGTAGATTTTCTATTATTAGATCCAATGCTAGAATGTTTTTATAAATTATATTATGGACAGACTATGTCCACTGGTATTCAGAAAAGTAAATTTTGGTACCACACCATTTCCTTTACCAGGATGCTATCCCTGAAATAGAGAGGCACACTTCTCCTGTTTAGCATGCTGTGCATCAGCCACTGTTGCACTGCTTCTGGGAAAGCCAGACTGCATCAATATGCATTGGAAAAGAAAGAGGAAAGCACCAAGGCATCCACCCCATGATTAAACATATTCACACAACTAATGCCTAGGTGAAAGAAGCTTTATTTATTAGATGAAAAAGTTGTTTTCCAGCAGGAAACTTTAGATTCTGGAAATGTTGCCTCACCCACAACATATTGGGGCATGCTTCGTCATAGGCGAACTATCCACACCAGAGTGGGTAAATACCACTATGGTGGACTCAAACTATGAAGGGAGTTCTTACATAAGTATTTCCTGGAATAAAATAAGGGTCCAGGTAGAAATATCCCAAGGTTTTACCCAAAGGAGTTTCCTTTATTCATTGTGAACTTTAGATATCGTTAAAAACACAGCAAGAGTTCAACTACCCGTATTAATTCCCCATGTGGTTACGCATTAGTCCAGCGGTAAATGCAGGTGTTCACCTATTGCTTATCCCCCCCCCCCCCCCAACTTCTGCTTGCACCCACTTCCTGGACACGTGCAAAATTATAGGAGGATTGGACCTGTTACCTGTGACCTGACAGGAGCTCTGAAGAAGTAGATCTGCTCCCTCTTGTATCCATGAGAAAGACTGGAACTACTCCAAGGGTCATAAGGTTGACCTCCTTTTCAACATACAGGGCTAAAATAAGCTGCCAGATGCTTTTTCTTAGAAGTATCTAGTTGAGCAGTGACATCTGGACCTGGACTGGACCCTGCTATTAGCCTCTGCCTGACACCCTCTGAGTTTCTAGGGCCTCCCCTGAGGTTCTGGGTTTCTTAGAAGTGTAGGCTTGTGGTGGATTGGGACACAAAAAGCATGATTCCGAGAAATACTCCATCACCATGGTGGAGTGGCAGCCTGCCAAATTTATAAAGGCATTGGCAGGAACTGCTGTCATTGTGGTTCCTATCAATGCATATCCCTGTTTCATGCAATGCTGCGTCAGCGACACAGCCCTGCAGCAAACGTTTATTTTATTTATTTAAAAAAACAAAAAAACCTGTAGCTGGATTTTCGTTTTGAAAATATAAAATGTAATGCTACCCTCCTAAAGCGGGGGACCAATATTTTCAGTTTATTATCTCTCATTGCCAGGGTTTGCCTGGGGGTGACAGACAGTAAATAAGCATTTACAATACAATAGGTCTCGCATTACTGAAAGTTTGAGCTATTGACGTTGCAAATAATACTGTTAGTTTTTTTAATTACAAAAATATCCCAGCAGTAACATAAGTAATAAAAGAAAATACACCAAGCAAGGAAAGGGTGCAGTACCACAGGCTGGTACTAGGTGTCCTAGTGGAATTGTAAAGGGACATCTATTAGTCACATAAGGTACTGCATCCTTAATGCAATTATAAAAAGAAATTTTGCAGCTGAGCATACATTTTTATTTGTTTTTCTTTTATGACTTATGCTACTACGGGTATATTTCTAGACCAACAAAAACAACCGAACAAGCATTAACATTTGCAATGGCAGTAGCGCTGCATTACAGCCTCAAGCACTATTTAAACCATTTAAGAAAATAGTGTCAAGGCTGTAATTGAAACATCTAAAGTAACAACACATGTAACAGGGGGTCTCATCATGGCAGATTATAAGAAGAGAAAATACAGTACTAAGGAGGGACTAAGCCTTTTTGACCAAGGAAAAGCCACCATTTACAAAGGACAATGACAGGAGTCAATTAAAAAGATGGGCGCCAAGTGGGCAGAGCTTCAAGCCCATATCCTGAATACAGCGATACCAAAGGGGATGATGGACGGAGCGATTGAGCAAATCAAACACTCACCCCCAGTCAACTGATCTGGGTTTAATCCATCATCATTCTTTAGCTCACTTCACCACCCCAGTTCAGACATGGCCATATGCAAATCAGTCTGACCCTGTGCCTCATGGGAACAGTCCAGCCCGAACTGCCAAGCCATGTCTTCCCTGGACTGGAAACAAGCATCCTGGGACCAGTTTCGGGTTCATAACCATCATCAGCCAGGCTATCTTGAATCCAGTGGTAAAGTGAGCAAGGGACCCACGTCTGGGCATACCCTGCCAACTTAGGGCGAACAAAGCGATACCAAAGGGGATGATGGATGGAGCGTTTGAGCAAATCAAACACTCACCCCCAGTCAACTGATCTGGGTTTAATCCATCATCATTCTTTAGCTCACTCCACCACCCCAGTTCAGACATGGCCATATGCAAATCAGTCTGACCCTGTGCCTCATGGGAACTATCCAGCCCGAACTGCCAAGCCATGTCTTCCCTGGACCGGAAACAAGCATCCTGGGACCGGTTTCGGGTTCATAACCCTCATCAGCCAGGCTATCTTGAATCCAGTGGCAAATTGAGCAAGGGACCCATGTCTGGGCATACCCTGCCAACTTAGGGCGAACAAAGCGATACCAAAGGAGATGATGGATGGAGCGTTTGAGCAAATCAAACACTCACCCCCAGTCAACTGATCTGGGTTTAATCCATCATCATTCTTTAGCTCACTCCACCACCCCAGTTCAGACATGGCCATATGCAAATCAGTCTGACCTTGTGCCTCATGGGAACAATCCAGCCCGAACTGCCAAGCCATGTCTTCCCTGGACCGGAAACAAGCATCCTGGGACCGGTTTCGTGTTCATAGCCCTCATCAGCCAGGCTATCTTGAATCCAGTGGCAAATTGAGCAAGGGACCCATGTCTGGGCATACCCTGCCAACTTAGGGCGGATGCTTGTTTCCAGTCCAGGGAGGACCTGGCTTGGCAGTTCGGGCTGAACTGTACCCATGAGGCAGTGTCAAGACTGATTTGCATATGGCTGGGTTCAAACTGGAACGGCATGGTGAGCAAAACAAACAATGGATTTAGGCCCAGATCTCTGTACTGGGGTGAATGTATGACATTGTTCTGCATTCTGTCCATCAACTGTTGTTGTTGTATTTGTCACCCCGAGTGGGAAGGGTATGCCCAGACGTGTGTCCCGTGCTCTCCATGCCACTGGAATCAAGCTATCCTGGCTGAAGAGGTGTGAAACCCCGAAACCGGTCCTAGGATGCTTGTTTCCAGTCCAGGGAGGACCTGGCTTGGCAGTTCGGGCTGGATTGTACCCATGAGGCACAGGGTCAAGACTGATTTGCATATGGCTGGGTTCAAACTGGAACGGCATGGTGAGCAAAAAAAAAGATGGATTTAGGCCCAGATCTCTGTACTGGGGTGAATGTATGACATTGTTCTGCATTCTGTCCATCAACTGTTGTTTTTGTACATATCCTGAATACAGCATGTCTTGCCGAGACAACGCAAGGGCTGCCTAGGAAAGACCTAAAAAGGAGCTTCTATGTTAAATTCAGACTTAGAGTATTGCCAGTGCTGGCCTACACCAAAGGAGTGAGTATCAAACTTCTGACCATACTTTTGTAGCAGTGGAGTAGGAGACCAAGAGATTGTATAACCGTTTATGTTCTTCTGCACTCACTGTAGGCTAAGTCAGTTTTTGGGCTCTCTTAAAAAAAATATATATATATAACATGGGGAGTGCAGCGAGGCAATGTTGTCATGACTGTTCGGACACAGAAGCGTTATTTCAGCCAGTAGCTTTGTACATGTTTCTGGCTTGGAAATATACAATATCTGGTTGATCCCATCTCTCGGTCCAAACTTTTCTGCATGTTATCATTATTAATGCCCTTTGAGAATGTTGATTTCTCTTTTTAATCTCAATTATTTAAATGTGACCTTATTACACGCCAATATATTTAAATTGTATATGGTTTGTTCTATTTGTATGACTTGTAATAGCTTAAACACATAAAGGTATTTGTCATGAATTCCCTGAGTAAATACAAATAGGGCCGGCATTCGTCTTTCCTACAACCATAGTTCTGCAGTTCAAAAGCAGATCAGTTTGGTCGAGTGGTGTAGATGCAGCTTTACTTTAAAGTCTTTGTTGTATTGTATGTGCTGCATCACCCTTTAATCATTCTCTTTCTAGCCAGCAAATTCACTAAACCTAGTGACACTTTCTCTCTCGTCTCTCTGCCTGTGTGTGTTTTTCTCTCAATGCGCCTTTTCCCCCTCTCTGTCCTCTTCCTCCCCGCCCCCCATTTGTTTTTTGTTGTTGTTTTTTTTTTTTTTGTTTGTTTGTTTTGAAGGTGGTGGAACATGCTACTACTATGTGTACTGAAAAGAACTCCATATCAAATCAATACTCTAGAGCAGAGATTCTTAACCTGTGGTCCAGTGATGTCTGGGACAGGGGGTTCCCATGATTAGAAAATGAAATAATATTAACAAAATAATAACGTGTATATAAATAAAAAGGCAAAAATCCAAAATTGAAAATGTTCTGTAAATGGAAAGAATAATGAAATTGAAGGCTAAAAAATAAGTATTCACAGATTGATTTGTGGGAGCAGTGCATGTGCATCAAACTCAATATAAGATGGGCATTGTGTGTCCTCCGTTGAACTTGGGAAAGGTTCAAAATTCCTATTAAAATTTAGATTTTGTGTTTTACATTTGTTTTTGACTTAAATATGTTATAATTTGTGCATTTTTTTTTTATGCTTGTTTCTGTAGGTTTGTGTATTGTTTTACGGTTCATATCATCAAAATTGCTTAGGCCGGGGTCCCTTGCTTCCAGTAATGATTAAGTGGAGATCAAAACATTAAGAACCACTGCTTTATAAATTTACACTTCTATCAAAGTAAAGCAGGAAATATGACATAGATATGCACAATAATACCATGGCACATAAAAAGAGGCGAAGTAAGACCGTGTGTGTCTAGGACAGAAGACCAACGTTCTAGCGCTGGACTGCACTTGAGTAGTCCTGTTATTTGGTCAGCAATATAATAGTCTGCAAATTAAAATGTCCTAGTGGGGGCATGGTCGACAGAGCAAGATGGCGGATGCCATTCTGTCGCACTCACACGCAGGTACCTTCCATCCTCCACAATCTTGCTAACGTAGGAATGCCACAAACTTTAAAAATATGAAGCAATAGTAGGGGACCGATGCAGAGTATGGCAACAGTTGCAGAGAGAGAAAATTTGAGCCCAGCTTATCAATCTGGAGATCCGGACCACCCCACAGCACCTAGGCCCATCGTGGGCTTGGTCCTCTGCCCCTACCTGAAACAGTGAGGCTGAAGCAGAGGCTGTGAGCATCAGTGGGCGGGGTGGCACTTTGACCAATCTGCAGGCCTGTCCTGGGGTCAGGGAGGTCCTAAGGCGCTGCAGTGGGATGAAGACACCCCCCCTTCCCCATTGTACCCACCGCCACCACAGGGGTACCAGCAGTTGCCGGAAGACTGAACCTAGAATCGTGGAGTTCGCTGGGCCCTGAAAAATGCGCACTAACTGCTACCACAGGTACAGCTGCCCTAGAGCTGGGCTGCAGGCCCTGTAGTCAGAAGGTGCGTGGGGAGGCCAGGCCCTCAGAAACCTGTGCCCTGCCCACTGCAAGGACCATAGGCCTTAGGAAAACGGCGACAGGCAAAAGTAATGACAGCAGGGGCAGATACTCTATCTTGATGTAAGCGCACAGGGCACAGAAGGCAATAGGTAGCAGGCTTAAGAGGAGGACACCTGTTGCCGCGTAGGGCGTCCATGTGACCTGAAAAAATAAATAAATAAAGTACTTCATACTACTTTTTATGTACCTATGTTCCTACATTTGTGATACATCCGCCATAATCAGTTTGGTTACTTACCACTGAGCCTCACCTTCCCCTCCAAGTCCTTCTGAGATCTCAGGATTAAATAAGCTGCATTTCCTAATAAATGCAGCAGTCTACATGCCACCCCTCCACACACAAGAGCCCTTACCCCTGGTGCATGTGCATGACGGAGAATTTTGAGCAGAACATTTCTAATCACTATCCAGAAGGTAAGTTAATCATTGAGAGACTTCAGTGCGAGCACCAAATCAATCAAAACAAAACTGTTCCTCCTTCATTGTGGGACAGGCAATCCTGCCCAGCCCCTGACTCCACCACTTTTATCGGTATAAATTATACACTGGGAGTCTGGAAAGAATACAGTTATGTTATGTAAACCTAATGAAGAAAGACAGTTGGCACACTAAAAAAGTACGGCTCTATTACTGCCTGTGTATACCAATCAGATGAGATTTTATGTACATTCCAGGTCGAAGAGTTCAAGGTGGTCTTTCCTTTAGGGGTGCCTTTAAGTCCTTCTGGGGCCTGAAGACCTTTTTTGGTGAGTACATCCTGGCACCAGTCACTGTTACTTGAGATTGCATCACGTTTCAGACAGTTCCCGTCTTGTATTTGGATGAGTAAATCTAAATAGACCATTGAACCCCCATGGTTTATTCCTTAAGGGAGAATTCCCAAAGAAGTAGATGGTTATGTGTTTGGGTAAAGTTCCACAAAGGTCTAAAAAGCATGACCATATTATGGCTTATTGTTGAATTCATTTAACAGACCAAGGAAATACTCCAGTCAATTACAAAATGCAGCACAAACCATTCCTAGAAATTGATGTGGTGTTTTCTTCAGTTATACTTTATCTCCACAATAAGATGGTAGAGCCGAAGAAGGTGTGCATGGTGCAATAATCTGTGAAAATGCGCCTTAGAAGCGAATTGTCCACAGCATCTGAGCGGTCTTTTTTTTCTTTGTATACCTAGCAACAAAAACAAACCGCAACATAGTGGCCTATTCACAAAGGTTAACCTCCATGTGAAGTGTGAATTCATACTTACACTTTTGAGTATTTTTACTACTTTGGGCTTGTCACAAAATCGGAGTGTAAAATTACTCAAAAGTGTAGACTTGTGTGTCACCACTCCCTGAAACAGGGGGAGCCAAATTTACGAGTGTAAACTTACAACTACTAAAAAGAAGCAGTAGTATGTCCATCACCACACACGGACAATCAGAAATTGCAACATGCTCCCATAGAGAATAATGGGGGTAAGGGCTTAAAACAAAACCCCATAGGAGATGATGTTAAATTATTTAAAATAGTTAAAAATATATGGTTTTATTTAATGTTTATAAATTATTTAAAAAATGTAAAAAAGTATTTTATTTTCATGTTAATAACTCTTTTCATTTTAAAAACAAATTTTATATTAACTTGATTCGTTAATTCTGTACATAACATAATGCATAATATTTTTTTTTTACTGTAGGTAGGATTTTATTTTGTTAATCTTTGTAAAAGAAATAATTGTAATTCTATCTATTTAAATAATTTGACAGTGCTAAAATGTTTTCGTTCTGCATTTAAAGTAAATATATAACATTATTTTACATTAATATTTAAAATTAAAATGTTTAATATTTTCTTTCAAATTTAAAAAACTTTAAAAAAAAAATCCTATACGTTCTCACAGGCAGATCTCCGCTCCAAAGGCAGAGGCAGATATCTCCCTACTTAGGACATAGGGGAAAGTAAAAGCGTCTATTAAACTTGAAAAACAAATCGTAAAAATATTTTGATTAAATATCAATATATAGAATTTCTTTTACCTAATAGTGCATCACAGAGTATGTCTAGTATTCCCTGTTGGCAGTAACTAATACAGAAATTGTTGCCAGGCAGTTCAAAGAAGTTATGAACCTATGCGCAAAATTCTTGAATGTAAGTATTTGCCACCAGTGGTTAGACTTATAGTGTGCCAGTCAATGCCATGTCAAATAAAGATGGGAATACACGATCTAGTGAATGCTGATAATGACTAGGCGATTCTGCCAGACTAAGTCAGCCATTCTCTTCGTGGTGCAACTCCCTGGTTAAAAAAAAAAGTCTGATCGTCTTTTCCTTATGAAGATGTGTGCACATTGGGTTCCCCTGCCTAGATTCTGCACCTACCACACATATCTAAATTAAACTGTCTGTGTCAAACTGTAACTATTCTGCCATATTATTTCTCATTGATGTAAAACTGAAGGTTATGTATATAGCAACAAAACTCCACTTTAAAGAATTAATTCTATCAAATAAATTCACTGCAGTTTATAGGTCGAGCCTCGGAAGCGCATGTGCTGCTCTGCGAGGCATGTTGTATTGAGGTAGGGACTTGAAGATCTGCCTACCCTCCGCCCATAATTTTCATTGGCTTGTGTCCTTGTCCTTTTGTAAACTGTAGCTTTCCATTGGTCAATAGGCTTAGTAGCCCCTACTTAGTACCACCTTGTCTCATCCTGTAACCTCCCATAAGGACTGGCCCTGTTACATGTGTTGCTGCTCAGTAGGCTTTGATTACATCCTCCGAGCACTATTTCCTTAAATTGTTTTCTCCTGCCTGCTGTTGCAGGCAAGACACGCTCTCTAACGCATTATTTTATTTTTATATAGCACAGCACGCCACAGTGGCGGCTGTGCCTTTGTTTTCTTGGGTCTGAACTGAGGTGGTGAAGTGAGCTAAAGAATGGTGATGGATTCAGCCCAAATCTGTGACTGGGGTGAGTGTCTGAAAAGTTTCAGCGCTCCATCCATCATCTCCTTGTGTTTACTTTATTCGCCCTAGATTGGCAGGGTATGCCCAGATGTGGGTCCCTTGCTCACTTTGCCACTGGATTCAAGCTAGCCTGGCTGATGAGGGGTGTTAACCCGAAACCGGTGCCAGGATGCTTTTTTCCGGTTTAGGGAAGACCAGGCTTGGCAGTTCGGGCTGGACTGTTCCCATGAGGCACAGGGTCAAGACTGATTTGCATATAGCTGGGTCTGAACCGAGGTGTGGTGAAGTGAGCTAAAGAATGATGATGAATTTAACCCAGATCTGTGATTGGGGGTGAGTGTCTGAAAAGTTTCAGCACTCCGTTCATCATCTCCTTGTGTTTTGCTTTGTTTTGTTTACGGCGCCGAACGCGGCTGCAGTTATTTATTTTTTTTCCTCCATATATTCACTTTTTTTTAGGTCTCGCCTGACCCAGCGCATGCGTGGGTCTGGCGAGACTTTTTGTGTGGGCTCAAAAAATACCATGGCCAGCCTAGAGCTACAGTGCATGTGCGCGGGCGCGTTCTTAGGAGCAGAGGCTGGCAAACCTCGTCATGCTCATTAAGCGCCCGCGATCACTTTCGCGGCGCCCCTTTGATGTTCTTGTTCAAAGAACATCAGACATCAAAGAACATGTTGTGTTAATGCTTTGCTGCGCCCGTTTGATTTACAATGTGCTTTCTCTTTCCACAAACTCTGTTTGTGTTCCTTTATTTTGAGATGCTTTTAGTATTACTGTCACAACCACACGCACACACACAACCACACGCACAACCACACAACCACAACCACAACCACACAACCACAACCACACAACCACAACCACACACCCACAACCACACACGCACAACCACACAACCACACACAACCACACCCACCACACACCCACAACCACCACACACCCACAACCACCACACACGCACAACCACACGCACTGTTTTGTGACTTAAAGAACATTAAGGAAATGTTACTGTGAAACTGGACAACGTTTACAGTGTTTATTTCTGATCGCAGCGGCTGCTTCATGTCCGTTGCACCATTCAGGGAGTCCTTTCGTTGGCGCTTTCATGAGGACATGAGGAAGCTGGAAACTTTTGGCACATTCTCTTTAAAAGCACAGCATGTTGGTGACTGGTTAATCGATTAGACCTATGTAGCGCTTTAGATCTCAAAGCGCTATGGTGGGTGCAGCAGTTACAACTCATGAAATATGGGGTGCAACTCACAAGGAGGGGGCAGGTTTGAGTGCACATTGGCTGTAATCGAACTCTTAAGATGATGGGCTGTGTGTATCCATTATCAGCACTTAGTCTTCGCTAAGTGATCTTGTTTGTTGTGTTAATGCTTTGCTGTGCCCGTTTGACTTACCACGTGCTTTCTCTTTGCACAAACTCGATGTTTGTGTTCCTTTATTTTGAGATGCTTTTAGTATTACTGTCACAACCACACGCACAACCACAACCACACACACAGCCACACCCACAACCACACACACACACAACCACACCCACAACCACCACACACCCACAACCACCACACACCCACAACCACCACACACCCACCACCACCACACACCCACCACCCACCCACAACCACCACACACGCACAACCACCACACGCACACAACCACATGCACACAACCACACCCAACCACACGCACACAAGCACACCCAACCACACGCACACAACCACAACCACACACAACCACACCCACACCAACCACACCCACAACCGCACACACACCCACAGCCACACCCACCGCCACACCCACAACCCCACCCACAACCACACACACCCCCACACACACCCCCACCCCCACACACCCCCACACACACCCCCACCCCCACACACACCCACACACCCCCACCCCCACACCCACACCCCCACCCACACCCCCACCCACACCCCCACACACACCCCCACACACACCCCCACCCACACCCCCACACACACCCCCACACACACCCCCACACACACCCCCACACACCCCCACATACCCCTCCACCCACACCCCCACATACCCCTCCACCCACACCCCCACACACACCCCACACAACCACACACACAACCACACATACCCACAGCCACACTCCCAACCCCACCACACACACAACCACACACACCCACAGCCACACCCCCAACCCCACCACACACACAACCACAACCACACACACACACACACTCACACACAATCACACCCACCCACACACAACCACACCCACCCACAGGCCCACACACACAGCCAACCACAACCACACCCGCAACCACACACGCAACCACACACACACAACCATACACGCAACCACACACACAACCATACACCCAACTGCACACACACACACACAACCATATACCCAACCCCGCGCACACCCGACCGCGCACACCCGCTCAATCACAATCACAACCACACACACAACCGCAACCACACACAACCGCAACCGTGCACACCCAACCACACACACAACCACACACCCCCAATCACAACCGCAACCACACACACAACCATAAACACACACCCAACCTCACAAAACCACACACAACCAACCGCACACCCACACACCCCCAACACACACACCCCTACACACACACACACACCCACACACACACCCACACACACACCCACACAAACACCCACCCCCACACACACACCCGCCCCACACACACACCCACACCCACACACACCCACAACCACACACCCCCCCCACACCCCCCCCACACACACCCAACCACACCCACAACCACCACACACCCACAACCACCACACACCCTCAACCACCACACACCCACCACCACACACCCACCACACACCCACAACCACCACACACGCACAACCACCACACGCACACAACCACATGCACACAACCACACCCAACCACACGCACACAAGCACACCCAACCACACAACCACACACAACCACACCCACACCAACAGCCACACCCACAACCGCACACACACCCACAACCACACACACCCCCACAACCACACACACCCCCACACACACCCCCACCCCCACACACACACCCACCCCCCCACACCCACACCCCCACCCACACCCACACCCCCACCCACACCCCCACCCACACCCCCCCACACACACACCCCCCCCACACACACACCCCCACACACACCCCCACACACACACACACCCCCACACACACACACACACACCCACACACACACACACACCCACACACCCCCACATACCCCTCCACCCACACCCCCCACACACACACCCCCCATAACCACACACACCCACAGCCACACTCCCAACCCCACCACACACACAACCACACACACCCACAGCCACACCCCCAACCCCACCACACACACAACCACACCCACACACACACAATCACACCCACCCACACACAACCACACCCACCCACAGGCCCACACACACAGCCAACCACAACCACACACGCAACCACACACACACAACCATACACGCAACCACACACAAACAACCATACACACACACAACCATACACCCAACTGCACACACCCACACACAACCATATACCCAACCCCGCACACACCCAACCGCGCACACCCGCTCAATCACAATCACAACCACACACACAACCGCAACCACACACAACCGCAACCGTGCACACCCAACCACACACACAACCACACACCCCCCAATCACAACCGCAACCACACACACAACCATAAACACACACCCAACCTCACAAAACCACACACAACCAACCGCACACCCACACACCCCCAACACACACACCCCTACACACACACACACCCACACCCACACACACACACACCCACACAAACACCCACCCCCACACACACACCCGCCCCACACACACACACACCCCCACACACCCACAACCACACCCCCCCACCCCCACACACCCCCCCCCCACACACACCCACACACACCCACAACCACACAAACACACACACACACACACACACACACACACACACACACACATACACACACACATACACACACCAAGCATTGGCATAACCAATAGGTCTTGCCTTTGGGACCTTATAAGTGTTTAGCCACGCAACAGTTGATGTGGTTGCACCAAGGATATTGTGCTGCATAACTAAATACTTAGAAGGTGCCAAAAGCGAGACCTATTGGCTATGCCAATGCTTGTTGTTTAAAGATAGGGGAAGGGCCTCTATTAACCTAAAAGTGTGGCATGGGGCGCTCGAAAACCACAGAAATATTTGCAATGCAATAAGTCTTGCATTTGCGAGGATTTAACCTATTGCATTTACAATGCCAATAGCTCAAACTCTCGTAAATGTGAGATCTATTGCATTGCAAATGATTGTTTAATGAGAGCACAGACCTGCTCTCCCCAGCTGCGCGGTCTTCTACGAAATCCCAAAATACAAAGTAATTCTATGCAGCACTCATTAGAAACAGTTTGCTGAAAATACAACCCAAAGGGTGCCTTTTTAGGTCCAGCAACAGCGCGCATGCGCTGTCTGCAAGACCTGCTGTCATCAATAATCCGACTTTTTTCCCGCCTGCTACTAACCATTTACTTACCATTGGTTCACTCCAATGTCCTTCTTTGCTGCCTCCTAGCTGGTTGACTTTGCCGATAAGTCACTTCCCTTCAAGGCTCTGGTGCACCAGTAAAGTACAATTTCCCTGCACTTTGGTTCTTAAACTGTTTAGAACAGGGTTACTCATAGTACGGCCCGCGGGCCGCCAGCGGCCCGGCAAGCCTTCCTCGGCGGCCCACGGACTTGCAGACATCCTACATGTGTTTTTAAAAAAAATTAAATAGTGTAGGAAACCCTGCCGGTTGCAGCAGCCCGGACTCTGAGACTCTGCTCTGTGGGCACCGGGGAATTCCAGTGATTGTCAAAGTGGAGATGCAGGGGCCTAAGAGGTGAAATACAACAACGCTTTATTAACATGTAAATGGTCTTTTAAAGACCTGTGAAGTACTCGGGTGCGGCTGTGTGTGAGTGCTGGGAAGCTGTCTCAGGGCGGCTGTGTGTGCGCGCTGGGAAGCTGTCTCAGCCCAGGCTGAAGGTTGACACACACACGGGTGAGATGACAGAGGGTGACGGAGGGAGGGAGAGGGAGACAGAGGGAGAGGGAGGGAGACAGAGGGAGGGAGAGAGACAGGGATAGAGGGAGGGAGACAGAGATAGAGGGAGGGAGACAGAGATAGAGGGAGGGAGACAGAGGGAGGGAGACAGAGGGAGGGAGGGAGACGGAGGGAGGGAGACGGAGGGAGGGAGACGGAGGGAGGGAGACGGAGGGAGGGAGATGGAGGGGGACGGAAGGAGGGAGGGAGAGAGGGAGGGAGGGAGGGAGACGGAGGGAGACAGGGAGGGACGGAGGGAGACCAAGGGAGACAAAGGGAGGGAGACAGGGACGGAGGGAGGGAGACGGAGGGAGGGAGACGGAGGGAGGGAGACAGAGGGAGGGAGACGGAGGGAGGGAGACGGAGGGAGGGAGATGGAGGGGGACGGAAGGAGGGAGAGGGAAGGAGGGAGGGAGGGAGACGGAGGGAGACAGGGAGGGACGGAGGGAGACCAAGGGAGACAAACGGAGGGAGACAGGGACGGAGGGAGGGAGACGGAGGGAGGGAGACGGAGGGAGGGAGACGGAGGGAGGGAGACAGAGGGAGACAGGGAGGGAGGGAGACAGAGGGAGACAGGGAGGGAGGGAGACAGAGGGAGGGAGGGAGAGAGACAGGGAGGGAGGGAGGGAGAGAGACAGGGAGGGAGGGAGGGAGAGAGACAGGGAGGGAGGGAGAGAGACAGGGAGGGAGGGAGAGAGACAGGGAGGGAGGGAGAGAGACCGGGAGGGAGACGGAGGCAGGGAGAGGGAGGCCGAGGGAGAGAGACGGAGGGAGAGAGACGGAGGGAGAGAGACGGAGGGAGAGAGACGGAGGGAGATGGAGACTGAGGGAGGGAGACTGAGGGAGGGAGACGGAGACTGAGGGAGGGAGACGGAGACTGAGGGAGGGACGGAGACTGAGGGAGGTACGGAGACTGAGGGAGGTACGGAGACTGAGGGAGGTACGGAGACTGAGGGAGGTACGGAGACTGAGGGAGGTACGGAGACTGAGGGAGGTACGGAGACTGAGGGAGGTACGGAGACTGAGGGAGGTACGGAGACTGAGGGAGGTACGGAGACTGAGGGAGGTACGGAGACTGAGGGAGGTACGGAGACTGAGGGAGGTACGGAGACTGAGGGAGGTACGGAGACTGAGGGAGGTACGGAGACTGAGGGAGGTACGGAGACTGAGGGAGGTACGGAGACTGAGGGAGGTACGGAGACTGAGGGAGGTACGGAGACTGAGGGAGGGACGGAGACTGAGGGAGGGAGGGAGACTGAGGGAGGGAGGGAGACTGAGGGAGGGAGGGAGACGGAGGGAGGGAGACTGAGGGAGGGAGGGAGACTGAGGGAGGGAGGGAGACTGAGGGAGGGAGGGAGACTGAGGGAGGGAGGGAGACTGAGGGAGGGAGGGAGGGAGACTGAGGGAGGGAGGGAGACAGGGAGGGAGGGAGACTGAGGGAGGGAGGGAGACTGAGGGAGGGAGAGAGACAGGGAGGGAGAGAGACAGGGAGGGAGAGAGACCGGGAGGGAAACGGAGGGAGAGAGACCGGGAGGGAGACAGTCGGAGGGAGGGAGACAGACGGAGGGAGGGAGATGGAGGGAGGGAGACTGAGGAAGACAGAGGCAGGGAGAGGGAGAGAGACAGAGGGAGAGAGACGGACGGAGACTGAGGGAGGGACGGAGACGGAGACTGAGGGAGGGACGGAGACTGAGGGAGGGACGGAGACTGAGGGAGGGACGGAGACTGAGGGAGGGACGGAGACTGAGGGAGGGACGGAGACTGAGGGAGGGACGGAGACTGAGGGAGGGACGGAGACTGAGGGAGGGAGGGACGGAGACTGAGGGAGGGAGGGAGGGAGACGGACCGGGAGGGAGACGGACCGGGAGGGAGACGGACCGGGAGGGAGACGGACCGGGAGGGAGACGGAGGGAGGGAGGGAGACGGACCGGGAGGGAGAGAGAGGGAGGGAGGGAGACGGACCGGGAGGGAGAGGGAGGGAGGGAGACAGAGGGAGGGAGGGAGACAGAGGGAGGGAGGGAGACAGAGGGAGGGAGGGAGACAGAGGGAGGGAGGGAGACAGAGGGAGAGAGACAGGGAGGGAGAGAGACAGGGAGGGAGAGAGACAGGGAGGGAGAGAGACAGGGAGGGAGAGAGACAGGGAGGGAGAGAGACAGGGAGGGAGAGAGACGTACGGAGGGAGAGAGACGTACAGAGAGAGGGCTAGGGAGGGAGGGAGACGGAGGGAGATGGAGGGAGGGAGATGGAGGGAGGGAGGGAGACGGAGGGAGACGGAGACGGAGACGGAGGGAGACTGAGGGAGACGGAGACGGAGGGAGACGGAGGGAGACTGAGGGAGACGGAGACGGAGGGAGACTGAGGGAGACGGAGACGGACGGAGACTGAGGGAGACGGAGACGGACGGAGACTGAGGGAGACGGAGACTGAGGGAGACGGAGGGAGGGAGAAAGACAGGGAGGGAGAAAGACAGGGAGGGAGAAAGACAGGGAGGGAGAAAGACAGGGAGGGAGAAAGACAGGGAGGGAGGGAGGGAGGGAGAGGGAAACAGAGGGAGGGAGAGGGAGGGAGGGAGACAGAGGGAGGGAGGGAGACAGAGGGAGGGAGGGAGACAGAGGGAGAGAGACAGGGAGGGAGAGAGACAGGGAGGGAGAGAGACAGGGAGGGAGAGAGACAGGGAGGGAGAGAGACAGGGAGGGAGAGAGACAGGGAGGGAGAGAGACAGGGAGGGAGAGAGACGTACGGAGGGAGAGAGACGTACAGAGAGAGGGCTAGGGAGGGAGGGAGACGGAGGGAGATGGAGGGAGGGAGATGGAGGGAGGGAGGGAGACGGAGGGAGACGGAGACGGAGACGGAGGGAGGCTGAGGGAGACGGAGACGGAGGGAGACTGAGGGAGACGGAGACGGAGGGAGACTGAGGGAGACGGAGACGGACGGAGACTGAGGGAGACGGAGACTGAGGGAGACGGAGGGAGGGAGAAAGACAGGGAGGGAGAAAGACAGGGAGGGAGAAAGACAGGGAGGGAGAAAGACAGGGAGGGAGGGAGGGAGAGGGAAACAGAGGGAGGGAGAGGGAGGGAGAGAGACAGGGAGGTAGACTGAGGGAGAGGGAAACAGAGGGAGGGAGAGAGACAGGGAGGTAGACTGAGGGAGAGGGAAACAGAGGGAGGGAGAGAGACAGGGAGGTAGACTGAGGGAGACAGAGGGAGAGATACAGAGGGAGAGGTAGGGAGACAGAGGGACGGAGAGAGACAGGGAGACGGAGGGTGGAGATGGACAGGGAGACGGAGGGTGGAGATGGACGGGGAGAGACGGAGGGAGAGAGACAGAGGGAGATGGAGGGAGGGAGGGAGGGAGACAGAGGGAGAGAGACAGAGGGAGAGAGACAGAGGGAGAGAGACAGAGGGAGAGAGACAGAGGGAGAGGGAGGGAGAGAGACAGAGACAGAGGGAGAGGGAGGGAGAGAGACAGGGAGACGGAGGGTGGAGATGGATGGAGAGAGACGGGGGGAGAGGCAGGGAGATGGAGGGAGGGAGACAGACAGAGGGAGACAGACAGAGGGAGACAGACAGAGGGAGGGAGACAGAGGGAGGAGAGCGACAGAGGGAGGAGAGCGACAGAGGGAGGAGGGCGACAGAGGGAGGAGGGCGACAGAGGGAGGAGGGCGACAGAGGGAGGAGGGCGACGGAGGGAGGAGGGCGACGGAGGGGGAGAGACAGGGGGAGAGAGACAGGAGGGAGAGGGAGGAAGGAAGAGGGAGGAAGGGAGGGAGAGAGAGAGAGAGAGGGAGGAGAGAGAGAGAGAGAGAGAGAGAGAGATCTGTGTATGCTGAGTCTGGTGGCTCAGTGGACGAAGGAGTCTGCTGCAGGGACCTGTGTTCAACCTCCTGGTCACAATTTTTTTTTGCTTTAGCCCCGCCCCTCCCCCTCTGACCCCGCCCCCACTGGTGTGGCCCTCGGCCGCAAACCACACTGTAAATTTGGCCCCCGAGAGAAAGTTTGTGAGTACCCATGGTTTAGAAGAACCCCATTTTAAAAAAATGTTTACTTTCCGCCTCCACTCTACGGTTAACGTGGCGGTTTCTCTTGATACAAGGGCTGCGTAGGATAAAAGGCTTGTGGCCATCCGACAGAAAATATTTTTCTATTTACTTATTTCTTTTTATTGCTTTTCTTTCCTCCACAGACTTCTGCTGAAATCTGTTTCCCTCGCACCCGCTTCTCCCTCCCACATTTCCCTCCTCTCTCACATGGCTTACAGCAATTATTTTTATTACTGCAGTTGAATGTATGAATATGGATTTATTTGTTTACTTTTTCATCATAAGAGCATTCTCCTGTGCTTTAGTTACTGTGGTATAGAAAATGAATGAATGGGTAAATACGCAGTGTTCATTGCAAGATGGTGACTATATTCTGCCACTGGTGCATTCAGATAAGCGGCAGGAAGTTCGTCGGACACATGCACTGGTTTCAATTTCGAGAAAGTGGGGTGAACGTTTCACAGATCGGGAGTGTGTGTCAACATGTGTTTCTCCTTCACGGCAAGGCCAATCAGTAAGTTTTGTTTAACCGTGTGGTCATGAATCCTTTAATTGCATAAGTGAGCGGGTATGGATGTAAACAAAAATGTAACACTAATACCACATTTTCTGTCACTCTTGTGAACAGGTTTGCTGTGAATGTATGAATCAGAATGGCGTTTTAGAATACATTGCGTGGAAAAGGGTCAACATGGTGTATACGGTTTTTTTTGGTGTTTTTTTTTTTTTTTTAATGCATGGTTAATGTCATGATATACCGGATTCGGATGCTTCATTGCAGATCAGTTGTTTGGCCCATGGTTATTTACGAGTTTGGAAAAGACTTTTGTATTGTTTCGATTCTTTTTGTCTCTGCCCTCTCTCTTGGCTGCGTCCTTACTCTCTCCCATCTTCTCTCTCCACCTCTTTGCTACATGTTTTCTCAATGTTTTCATTTTCCCCAACTCTCCTCTTTACTCTCTCTAATTCTTTTTTTGCTCCTTTTCTGTCTGTCCCTTCTCTCCTCTTTCTCTCCCCACCTGTCCCTTCTCTAACCCCACTCCACTGCCCCCCCCCCCCTCTCTCTCTCTCGCAGTACTGCAGCATAGGCAGCACCAGGTCTCTGATGCCTTCTCAGTGTTGGCCCTGGGGGTGGAGGAGGTAAGTCAGCCCCCCAAGTGAATCCCATTATCAACAGATTGTGAACCTCTATTTACCAACAAGTACGGAGCGGTCTCGGGTGACGGCTGATGCGAACAGTGATCTGGTTTCGGCCCCGGCAGGGCCTGTGGGGTGGGGGCGTTACCTTACACTAGGAGAGGAAGTAAAACTGATATCCTCCCCTCCCCCCCCCCCCCCCCCCCACTCCACCACTGTCTCTCCTCACCCTCCATCTCTGTCTCTCCTCCACTTCTGATTCCCTTCCACCTCGGTCTCTCCTCACCCTCCACCTCTGTCTCTCCTCCACTTCTGATTCCCTTCCACCTCGGTCTCTCCTCACCCTCCACCTCTGTCTCTCCTCCACTTCTGATTCCCTTCCACCTCGGTCTCTCCTCACCCTCCACCTCTGTCTCTCCTCCACTTCTGATTCCCTTCCACCTCGGTCTCTTCTCACCCTCCACCTCTGTCTCTCCTCCACTTCTGATTCCCTTCCACCTCGGTCTCTTCTCACCCTCCACCTCTGTCTCTCCTCCACTTCTGATTCCCTTCCATCTCGGTCTCTCCTCACCCTCCACCTCGGTCTCTCCTCACCCTCCACCTCGGTCTCTCCTCACCCTCCACCTCGGTCTCTCCTCACCCTCCACCTCGGTCTCTCCTCACCCTCCACCTCGGTCTCTCCTCACCCTCCACCTCGGTCTCTCCTCACCCTCCACCTCGGGATCTCCTCTCTCTCCACCTCGGTCTCTCCTCTCTCTCCACCTCGGTCTCTCCTCTCTCTCCACCTCGGTCTCTCCTCACCCTCCACCTCGGTCTCTCCTCACCCTCCACCTCGGTCTCTACTCACCCTCCGCATGTCTCTCCTCACCCTCCGCCTTCGGTCTCTCCTCAGTCTCGCACTCCACCGCTGTTTCTCCTGTCAGCATCCGCAACTAGGTCCTAACTGGGACTGAATGACTGTGAAAGGTGCTCGTCCACCTACACCTGGGCAAGACCAGGCAATAACAAACACTGGCAAAGCCAATTAGTCTTGCCTAGACGAGATTAATTGGCTTTGTCAATGTGATTTTGAGCCATGTTGCCAGCAGCTGATCTAAAAGATTGTTTAAAAGAAAAAAAAAAGTTGTGACGTGGAGCACTGCTGTCATAGCGCTTTTTTTAATTAAATCACTTTCAGACCTGTTGCACAGCAGCTACTGTACAACATATCAAAAAAAGCGATATGACACGGCTACGTTGGCCACTTCATAGCTTTTATTTTCTTTGCTTTCAGCTGTATTCCACGGCAGCTGTGTTGCTGTGCAACATGGCTACAAAACTTTGACAAAGCCAGAGGATCGCTCATAGGCGAGACCTATTGGCTTTGCCAATGCTTGTTGTTTTAGCAACTAAATATATAGATTTAAGCACTATTTCCTTAAATTGTTTTCTCCTGCCTTGATGAACAAATGCTTTTTTTTGTAAAAGAGCTCCTTAACTGCACTTTCACTTTAATGGCGACTGCGCCCCTTTCTTTAGACGCGGGTCATTTAAAAAAAAAAAGGGCGTGGCCTCCATTAAATGAAAACGCAGCATGAGGAGCTTGAAAACAACAAAAATATTTGCAATGCAATAGGTCTCGCATTTGCAAGAATGTAAGCTATCGGCATTTACACTGCCAATAGCTCATACTCTCGTAAATGTGACATCTATTTCATTGCAAAGGCTTGTTTAATGAGAGTACAGACTTGCTCTTCCTAGTTGTACAGTCTCCTACGAAATCAATACAAAGTAATTTTATTCAGCGCTCATTATAAAATAGTGTGCTGGAAATGCAACCAAAGGGTGCTTTTTGTTTTAGCACCTAAATATACGGATTTAAGTGAGGCGGTGGGAGAAATTCTGGTTTACAGGTTTTTCGAGTTCATTTTTATATAACATTTTTATATAACATTTTGAAACCTAGTTTCAAAGTGTTTTGTAAGGTGAGAATGTTTGTTTCAGAGTGGTTAAAAGGAACCTATGTATTTTTCTTTATCTCAGTCCAGAAGGTGATTGTTTTTGCAGGTACGTTTCTACTTCGTATTTTGGGTTTACCGTAAAAATGTTTTGTTTTTTTTTGTCCACCGCATCAGGCTTTCTAATATTGCGTGCTAACTCAGGCTAAAAATACACTGTTTTGTACATGTGATTTAATAAAGCTGTAATTAATTTCGGGCGCCATTTCAAGCTTCAGACCAGAAACTGATACACCGCAGGAGAAAATTGCAGTGTATACGGCCTCGGAATTCTTTACCGTGCTTTGAAAGTTTTTATGCTTAGAATCATATTCAAAGCACACTTTTTTTATTTAATTACCTGTCATTTGCGACATTTTGTGTTTCCGTTAAATTGACAGAAATGTCTGGTTTCAGGGTTTTTTGGTTGTTGTTTTTTTTTTGTTTTTTTTGGGACTGGTGTCAGGATTGGTTAACCCATTGATTTTTTTTTGGGGGGGGGGGGGGGGGGAAATCATTTTGAAAATTCATCCTTTACATATATTACTCTACATTATTGCTTTTTATCTTTTGCTTTTAAACGGAAAAACTAACGGAAATAGAGAGGCACACTTCTCCTGTTTAGCATGCTGTGCTTCAGCCACTGTTGCACTGCTTCTGGGAAAGCCAGACTGCATCAATATGCATTGGAAAAGAAAGAGGAAAGCACCAAGGCATCCACCCCATGATTAAACATATTCACACAACTAATGCCTAGGTGAAAGAAGCTTTATTAGGTGAAAAAGGGATTTTCCAGCAGGAAACTTAAGATTCTGGAAATGTTGCCTCACCCACAACTTATCGAGGCATGCTTCATCATAGGCAAACTATCCACACCAGAGTGGGTAAATACCACTATGGTGGGCTCAAACTATGGAGGGAGTGCTTAGATAAATATTTCCTGGAATAAAATAATGGTCCAGGTAAAAATATCCCAAGGTTTTGCCCAAAGGAGTTTCCTTTATTCATTGTGAACCATTGATATCGTTAAAAACACTGTCGGTAGAGGTATACCTGCAATAGTTCAACTACCGACATGAATTCTCCATGTTGTCACACATTAGTGAAGCGGTAAATGTGAAGACCTACTGCTTCCCCCCAGCTGCTTGCACCCACTTACTGGACATGTGGAAAATGATAGGAGGATTAGACTTGCTATCTGTGACCTGACAGGAGTTCTGAAGAAGTGGATCTGCTCCCTCTTGTATCCAGGAGAAAGACTGGAACTCCAAGGGTCATAAGGCTGATCTCCTTTTCAACATACAGGGATACAAGAAGCTACCAGAAGCTTTTTCTTAGAAGTACATAGTTGACCAGTGGCAACTGGAGCTGGACTGGACCCTGCTGTTGGCTCCCACCTGGCACCCTATGAGTTTCTAGGGGCCTCCCCTGAGGTTCTGGGTGACTTTAGAAGTGTAAGTATGTTGTGGATTGGGACTCAAAGAACAAAGGGCATGATTTATATTTTGATGACTGGCCCGTCGTTCCACCGTGAGGACGCAGTAAATTACTCCACCACCATGGTAGAGGGGCAGCCTACCGAATTTATAAATGCATTGGCAGGAACCACCGTCACGGTGGTTTCTGTCAATGCATATCCCTGTTTGGTGCAACGCTGCGTCAGCATGACACAGCCCTGCAGCAAACGTTTTTCTTAAAAAAAAAAAAAAATTAAAATTAAAATCCTGATCCCGGATTTTTATTTTGAAAATATAAAAAGTAATGCCCCCCTCCTAAAGTGGGGGGACCAATATTTGCATTTTACTCTCCCTCATTGCCAGGGTTTGCCTGGCGGTGACAGACAGTAAATAAGCATTTTACAATGCAATAGGTCTCGCATTACTGAAGTTTGAGCAATTGGCTTTGCGAATAATACTGTTTGACAGATTTTGTTTTAGATTTTTTTTTTTTACCAAAAATATCCCAGCAGTAACATAAGTAATAAAGGAAAAAACACCAATCAAGGAAAGGGTGCAGTACCATAGGCTAGTACTAGGTGTCCCTGTGGAGTTGTAAAGGGATCTCTATTAGTGACATAGTACTGCATCCTTAATGCAATTAGAAGAAGAAAAAAGAAAGATTGCCGCTGGGCATACATTTTTGTTTCTTTTTCTTTTATTACTTATGCTACTACGGGGATATTGCTTGACAAAAAAAAAATCTAACAAACATCAACATTTGCAATAGCTCAAACTTTCACTAATGCAAGACCTATTGCATTGCAAATACTTGTTACATAATTTAACTAATGCGCACGACTCACATAGAACATGTCTGTTCCACCTTACAAAATAATTACATTATCCCATCTGACTTTTCGATTTGTATCAATCCTTCATTAACGATGTGGTAAACACATCCAACATAACAAAGTTAGCATGTTCAAACTTGGGCAGACAGCAGGAATCATAGTAACCTAGTTCTGCTGAACATATAGTTATGTTAAGTGACCCAGTTAAGTATGAATGGCCACACTTTGTAATTTTCAAATGTCATTTATTTCATCTGTGATTCGACATAAGTCCTTTCTATCTGTATTCATGATTGGATAGCGGATATTTCAGGTCACCTCCTCCTAAACTGTCTGTTTGCCATCTGTCCGTCCAACGTTGTGGGGACCAGCTCTGTCCTCCCCGTGTGGGTTAACATTGACCGAACTAGATAAACACTGTCTTTGTGAGGACTGGTGGCAGTAGTGTGTTTAGGTACTTTCTAGCAAGTGTATCAAAAAACTAAAAGCACAGTTAGATTTGCCCGTGCTCCGCCTAATAACCTACCCTACTATCAAAGTGCATGTGGAGATACAGTAGTAATTACCCACTTATCCAGTATTACCCACTTATCCAGTATTGGGGTATCTTTCATAGATTCACATGCCTGAATCGTTCCCCGTCGTCGGAATGGGAGTCCCACGGTACAATAAACCAGCAGTATTCTAGAACTGCCATAGGCTACAATGGCCCTAAGCCATGCTATCATAACCTATCTGTCCTTTTTCAAAAAAGGACTGTTAGACCTGACATCCTTGGCGTGGGTTTTTCCCCTATCTTTTGCCTCTGCTACCTGGATTTTTGATGCTATGCTGGATTTCGTTTTTGCTGGTTTAGATGCTTTGGATATTCTGCCACTGCTAATCAGTGCCAGAGTGTAAGTGCTCCCTGTGTAAAATATTGTATTGATTGGATATACCGTATTGGCATATCTGTATCACCATGAAGTCCCTAGTAAAGTGCACTGTGTGTGCCAGGGCTGGTGATGACAGATGCTACTAGTGGGTCTGCAGCGCTGATTGCGCCACCCACCTGTGTAGCCCTAAAACAGTGTCTCAGGCCTGCCGCCGCAGGCCTGCCTGCAGTCCCCGGACTGCCGTGTCCTCCTGGCCAGTGTCCACACTGGCCGGGCCTAACCCTTCCCTTTTCGTACACGTCAGTCATCCCTATGGAAGGCCCAAGGTACCCCCCTGGGCAGGGTGCAGTGTATGTAGAAGGTAGAGCATGTACTAGTGCAGGTAACATGTTCTGGTAGTGAACACCGGCCATTTTGTGTGTTCACTACTGCAAGGTTATCTTGTTCCGTAGGCTAACATGGGGGAGGCGGGTGCCAATGGCTATCCGCCTATCTTCTCATAGGAACAAGATAAGACATGAGTGTTTGATATCCCTGAGCTCAGCATTTAATAACACATCTTTTAGGAGAGGTTGTTTTTAAATCCTGAGTTGGAGAATAGTACTTTTTAGAGAGTAGCTGTTCTCTTGTCTGACCCTTCTGTGTACCTGGGCGCGCTTGTGGATTGACTGTCTGGTTTGAGAGTGACAGGGGCTGGGGATTCCCCGGGAGGTTGGCTGAGTCAGCCCTCTGCTGAATGGCGACATTTGCAAGGAGAGTGGAGGGAGGAGATAGCACCTGGGATTGAATAGGGCTGTGCCTGCCTGCCACTCTGCTGGCTCCACCTCCTACTGGGCGGCTGACGACTCTGCCCCTCGCTCTGAAAAGAATGTAGCGGCCAGGAAAACAAAGTGCTCCAGCAACACCCAGAACTGGATCAGACCGGGCTCAGGACCCACTTGCACAAAGACTTCAAAGACTTTGAGGGGTATAAGTATACGACCCCTGACAACAGATTTTTAGATTCGACCATCGAGAGGAACCTCTGCTGAAAGACGGACCGCTGAAGAACTAAAGGAAGATTGCCGTGCTGTGTGCTCTAAAGGCTGACCTGTTCTGCTGTACAACTGAAGCTGAGGAGGAGAAGGGGTCTTGCTGTGTGCTGGCCCTACCCACTTGACCGAACAAGACTTTGCTGTGTGCTGTGTCTTCAACTGAATCTCCAAGGGCCTGAGAAGAGCTGGCCTCCTGTTTCGCAACCCACGGATAGAAAGGTTGCAAAGAACTCAAGACTCTGCTGTGTCCCCCCTGCGCTGCTGTGTGCCGCAGGGACCGTGGACTGTTCTACCAAGCTTCTCAACATCTGCCTGTGAGGTGGGCTGGCTGCTCTCTGTCTTGCTGGAGAGTGCCGCACCGACCCGGGCCTGACACCGGTTGCCGCCTCAAGAAGATCGACGTGCTCATCGGCACGTGCCTTGCCACGACCCGGAGGCCTGAAGCAGATCGAGAGTCGTACTTCCCTACTCTACGAAGCCGCGCTGTGAGTGGCTGACTCCGGTGACGTCAACGTCGTCACTGGGGGCTCGTCGAGGGAGTTGTGGAATCCTTGCACCAAACAGCTCGAGGAGCGCTTGTACAACGAGTGCAGCGACACCGCCGGAGCAACGTAGCTGCCTAAACATCAAGAGCCTACAAACTGATTCATTCTCAGTGAGTATCGAATCACACCAGAGACTAGAGACTATCGTCTTACGATCCCGACCAACCAAGAAAGCGAATATTGTGTAAACCTGTGATGCTTGATTTCAACTGCGGAAACTAGATAAAGATATTATTTTTTTATGTAACTCACCTGTGTGGTCTACGTTTGTGGTGTGCAGAAGGGGGGATCATTGTGGTGCCTACGTGCAAATACCTTACACATTGCCTTGGGGATAAGCCTGTCTGCTCGAGCCAAGCTACCTAGAGGGTGAGCAGGGGTTATCTACCGTGTGTGTCCCTGTACCCTGACTAGAAGCAAGGGTCCCTATTTGGTCTAAGGTGCTTACCTCTGCCAACTAGAGACCCCCAGATCTAACATTGGTGGTCAGCGGTGCGGATTAGAACCAGTATTTGCACTTGACCTGCAGTGATTCTTCGTACATCACTAATCTAGTAAGCAGTTGCATCGCACAAAGTTTTTTTTGCGAAGACTATTCGTGGAGGATCGACGAAGCATCATGTCTCTGAATGGAGTAGGTGAGGAGTCGGAATTGCAATTCGAAGTGAAAAAGTTGCTCGAATATAAGAAGGAGCAACTCAAGCAATTCTGCAAGCAGCTTGGATGCCCAGCGAAGGGCAGCGCCAACAAGACGGAGCTACAGAAAGCTCTAAGGGCCTGGTGGGAGGCCAAGAATGGCGCAACCGAGGAAACTACTGAAGGGGATGGCACACCGGAGCACGGATTTGGATCCGATCTGCCAGTGAATAGGCCAGCGTCGAGGGCTGGCAGCGGCCATTCCAGTAGGAGCCTCTCTCCAGAGGAGCTGGAGGAAAACCAGAGGGTTAGGGCCCATGAGATTGAACTTTTTAAGCTCAAAGCTCAAGCGGAAGAAAGGAAACTGCGCCTTGACAGTGAGAAAGAGGCGGAGGAGAGGAGGAATGCTCTCGCTTTGGAAGAGAAGAAACTCCAGTTGGCTCATGAGTTGAGCATGAGGGAGCTGGACATTAAAGCCAAACAAGTGGCGTCCAGTCCGAATGGTGGCAGCGCACAACCAGTACAGGCGGGTAAAGTATACATACCGAAAGATTTGGTGCAGAATTATCAGAGGGGTGAGGATATCTATGCATGGTTTAGATCCTATGAGCTTGCCTTGAAGATGAATGAAGTGCCTGAAAAGAGTTGGGGAGCAGGTTTGTGGAAGCATTTTGAGGCCTCTGGGAGGGATGTCTTAGCACCCTTAGAAGCAGCAGGAACCTTAACCTACCCCACGATGAAGGAGGCCTTATGCCTCAGGTATGGGCTTACACCAGAACAGTACCGCCAGAAGTTTAGGAACTTCAAGAAGCTTGATTCAAGTACTTGGGTGGAGTGTGTGAGTATGTACACGCGTGCACTGGAAGGTTGGATAAAGGGCAGCAAAGTTACTGATTATGTGGGGTTGTGTCACTTGATTAGTTGGGAGCACTTGAGTAGTCTATGTGTTCCAGAGCTGCGCCAGCATCTTTTAGACAGCAAGTTAACTGATCCCAGTGAGCTTGCTAAAGAGGCAGGCCGCTGGACTAGCACCAGGGTCAACAAAGGGGTGGTAAGTATGCCAGCCAAGGGTGGACAGGGTCCCCAGCAGAAAGGTGGGGAGGACAAGGGTAACAGTAAGGAGTTCTCTAAAGGGCCCCAAAACAGATCCCAGGAGAAGGAGTCCCAAGCCCCCAAGCCTAAGAGGTCTTGGCCCCCGAAGGGCAACAGACCACCGCCTACTTGCTATGCTTGTAGGGAAGTGGGGCACATCGCCCCTAACTGTCCCAAGAAACCCCCAGCACCAGCTGCTGCTCCAGTCCCAGGGTTAGCTAGTGTAGCTTTGGGAGGGGATTTGATTTCCAGTGGGGAAGAGGGATTAGCTATGATGACCCTTGTCTCTTAAGGAGACCAAGAGATGGTCCAGGATACCTTGATACCCGCTAACACTAAGAAATACGGGCAAAAGGTGACCATCAATGGGAGGGAGATAGAGGCTCTGAGAGACACCGGGGCTAGTGTGACATCTGTCAGGTGTCAGTGGGTGTCTGAAGAGCAAGTCATTCCCAATGTGCTCCGCCCAGTAGTGGCAGCTGACACTTCAGTTCGCCTCTGCAAGATGGCGCGTGTTCCCTTTACATGGGGGGGGAGTCTCTGGTACCTTGGAAGTCTGTGTCAGTGATGGCTTGCCGGTATATTGTCTGTTGGGTAACGACCTGGAGAGTTCTCCATGGAAGGACGTAGAGCACAGAACTCACTTGGAGATATTAGGACTGCCAGCGTGGATCTGTGTATCCACACGTGCCATGACAGCCAGTAAGGGTGGATTAGTAGAACTGGAGCCTGGAACAATGGCCCAGGAACCTGCCAAGAGAGGAAGGGGCAGAGGGCGCGGGAAACCGGCCCCCACTGTTCCTACGGTCCAGGAGGAAGCAGAACCCGAGGGGGATGCCCTGGAACCTACAGGGGAGCAGGTGGCCGAACTGGGGGAGTTGCCTGAGCTGACCCATTGGTAGCAAGAGGGTGGCCCCTCCAGGGAGGAATTCTGCCAGGCTCAGAAGGAGTGCCCTTCTCTCGTCGGTGTGCGGCAACAGGCTGCAGACCAGGCAGCAGGCCTAGGGTCCAAGGAACATTTGATTTACTGGGAGGATGACTTACTGTATAGTGAGCCTAAGTTCGCTGAGCCCGGTGCAGCCCGTGTGCTGGTGGTACCCGAGCGCTTCAGGAACTTCTTACTGGGTCTGGCTCACGATGTGCCTCTCGCAGTACATCTGGGGCAAGACAAGACCTATCACAGGCTTGTCACCCACTTCTACTGGCCCCAGATGAAGAAGCACGTCGGTACCTTTTGTAAGTCTTGCCAAACCTGTCAAGCCAGTGGTAAGAGCGGAGGGAAGTGCGTGGCGCCCCTCCAGCCGTTTCCTGTAGTGAGCACCCCTTTCGAGCGGGTGGGCATTGATATCGTAGGGCCCCTGGATCCCAAGACCGCCTTAGGCAACAGGTTTATCCTGGTCTTGGTGGATCACGCCACTCGGTACCCGGAAGCAGTCCCTCTCAGGACAATCACAGCACCCGTGGTGGGCCGTGCATTGATGGGGATCTTTTCCCGTGTGGGGTTCCCCCGAGAGGTGGTCTCCGACCGGGGTACCAACTTCATCTCTAGGTATATGAAGTCTCTGTGGGAGGAGTGTGGGGTAACTTATAAGTTCACCACTCCTTACCACCCTCAAGGAAATGGGTTGGTTGAAAGGTTCAACCGCACCCTGAAAGGTATGATTATGGGCCTAGCGGAGCCCATGAGACGGAAGTGGGACGTCTTGTTACCATGCCTGTTGTTTGCCTACAGGGAGGTGCCTCAGAAGTCCTTAGGGTTCAGCCCCTTTGAACTGCTGTATGGCCACCCTGTTAGAGGACCTCTCACACTGGTGAAGGAGGGGTGGGAGAAATCCCGAGGGAAAACCCCCCCAGGATGTGTTCAGCTACGTGCTGGCCATCCGCAACCAAACGCAGCGCTTCAGGAAGCTCGCTCAGGAGAACCTAGAAGCCAGCCAGGAGGAGATGAAAAGATGGTACGACCAGAATACCACTCTGGTAGAATTTCATCCGGGGCAGAAAGTGTGGGTAATGGCGCCGGTGGAGCCTTGTGCGCTCCGTGACAAGTGGACCGGGCCATATGAGGTGGTAGAGCGCAAGAGTGAGGTGACCTACCTGATCAACATGAAGACTCCTAGGCAGCCCCTTAGAGTCTTGCATGTGAACCGCCTCAAACCCCACTTCGAGAGGTCTGAAGTGACGATGCTCATGGCTACGGATGACGGTGGGGAAGAGGATAGTGATCCTCTCCCTGACCTCCTGGCAACCAAGGAGCAAGACTGGTCAGTGGATGGTGTGGTCCTCTCGCCCACCCTGACCCCAGAGCAGCAGAGAGACTGTCGCCAGGTGTTGGGTCAGTTTGCCTCCCTGTTCTCCCTGACCCCAGGTGTCACCAATTGGTGCGTCCATGATGTGGACACTGGAGATAGCCTGCCTGTGAAACAGAAGTTTTACAGAGTAGCTGACCAGGTCAGGGCCAGCATCAAGGAAGAAGTTTCCAAGATGTTGGCGTTGGGGGTAATTGAGCCCTCTAGCAGTCCCTGGGCTAGCCCAGTGGTCCTCGTTCCCAAGAAATCTGCTACACCCGGTGGCCCGTCGGAACTTCGGTTTTGCATGGACTATCGCGGGCTCAATGCGGTCACCAAGACTGACGCGCACCCCATCCCCAGAGCTGATGAGCTCGTGGATCGGTTTGGAGCTGTCAGGTACCTCAGCACCTTCGATTTGACTTCGGGGTACTGGCAGATTGCCTTAACTGAAGGGGCAAAGGAGAGGTCGGCATTTTCCACGCCAGAGGGGCACTTCCAGTTTCGCGTCATGCCCTTTGGACTGAAAAATGCCCCTGCCACCTTCCAGAGACTGGTCAACCGGGTACTGACCGGGCTGGAGCAATTCAGCGCCGCGTACCTGGATGACATTGCTGTGTTCAGCTCCACTTGGGAGGAACACTTGCAACACCTCTGTGAAGTGTTGAGGGCGCTGCAGAAGGCAGGCCTCACTATCAAGGCCAGTAAGTGCCAGATAGGGCAGGGATCAGTGGTGTATTTGGGACACCAGGTGGGGAGCGGCCAGGTGGCGCCCCTACAGGCGAAGATCGATACCATTCTGGCTTGGGAACCCCCCAAGACGCAGACAGAGGTGAGAGCCTTTCTAGGACTCACCGGGTATTACAGACGGTTCATCAAGGGATACGGCACCATTGTTGCCCCCTTGACAGAACTGACCTCTAGAAATCAGCCCAGGAAAGTGAATTGGACCGAGGCCTGTCAAACTGCTTTTGATGCCCTGAAAACTGCAATGTGCACAGCGCCAGTGCTGAAGGCACCTGACCTTTCGAGTGAGTTCATTGTGCAAACAGACGCTTCAGAGCAAGGTGTGGGAGCAGTACTCTCACAGATGGACGACGAGGGCGGGGACCAACCCGTAGCTTTCATTAGTAGAAGGCTACTTCCCAGGGAACAGAGGTGGAGCGCTATTGAAAGGGAAGCATTTGCTGTGGTCTGGGCCCTGAAGAAGCTGAGGCCCTACCTGTTTGGGACTCACTTCCGTGTTCAGACCGACCACAGGCCCCTCAGATGGTTAATGCAGATGAGGGGCGAGAATCCAAAACTGTTGAGGTGGTCTATCTCCCTACAGGGAATGGACTTTACGGTGGAACACCGTCCCGGTACAGAGCACGCCAATGCTGATGGTCTGTCCAGGTTTTTCCGCCTTAGCGATGAGAACTCCCAAGAGGGTGGGTAGTTCTCCCCACTTTCAGCTGGAGGGGACACGTGTTAGACCTGACATCCTTGGCGTGGGTTTTTCCCCTATCTTTTGCCTCTGCTACCTGGATTTTTGATACTATGCTGGATTTCGTTTTTGCTGGTTTAGATGCTTTGGACATTCTGCCACTGCTAATCAGTGCCAGAGTGTAAGTGCTCCCTGTGTAAAATATCGTATTGATTGGATATACCGTATTGGCATATCTGTATCACCATGAATTACCTAGTAAAGTGCACTGTGTGTGCCAGGGCTGGTGATGACAGATGCTACTAGTGGGTCTGCAGCGCTGATTGCGCCACCCACCTGTGTAGCCCTAAAACAGTGTCTCAGGCCTGCCGCCGCAAGCCTGCCTGCAGTCCCCGGACTGCCGTGTCCTCCTGGCCAGTGTCCACACTGGCCGGGCCTAACCTTTCCCTTTTCGTACACGTCAGTCATCCCTATGGAAGGCCCAAGGTACCCCCCTGGGCAGGGTGCAGTGTATGTAGAAGGTAGAGCATGTACTAGTGCAGGTAACATGTTCTGGTAGTGAACACCGGCCATTTTGTGTGTTCACTACTGCAAGGTTATCTTGTTCCGTAGGCTAACATGGGGGAGGCGGGTGCCAATGGCTATCCGCCTATCTTCTCATAGGAACAAGATAAGACATGAGTGTTTGATATCCCTGAGCTCAGCATTTAATAACACATCTTTTAGGAGAGGTTGTTTTTAAATCCTGAGTTGGAGAATAGTACTTTTTAGAGAGTAGCTGTTCTCTTGTCTGACCCTTCTGTGTGCCTGGGCGCGCTTGTGGATTGACTGTCTGGTTTGAGAGTGACAGGGGCTGGGGATCCCCCGGGAGGTTGGCTGAGTCAGCCCTCTGCTGAATGGCGACATTTGCAAGGAGAGTGGAGGGAGGAGATAGCACCTGGGATTGAATAGGGCTGTGCGTGCCTGCCACTCTGCTGGCTCCACCTCCTGCTGGGCGGCTGACGACTCTGCCCCTCGCTCTGAAAAGAATGTAGCGGCCAGGAAAACAAAGTGCTCCAGCAACACCCAGAACTGGATCAGACCGGGCTCAGGACCCACTTGCACAAAGACTTCAAAGACTTTGAGGGGTATAAGTATACAACCCCTGACAACAGATTTTTAGATTCGACCATCGAGCGGAACCTCTGCTGAAAGACGGACCGCTGAAGAACTAAAGGAAGATTGCCGTGCTGTGTGCTCTAAAGGCTGACCTGTTCTGCTGTACAACTGAAGCTGAGGAGGAGAAGGGGTCTTGCTGTGTGCTGGCCCTACCCACTTGACCGAACAAGACTTTGCTGTGTGCTGTGTCTTCAACTGAATCTCCAAGGGCCTGAGAAGAGCTGGCCTCCTGTTTCGCAACCCAGGGATAGAAAGGTTGCAAAGAACTCAAGACTCTGCTGTGTCCCCCCTGCGCTGCTGTGTGCCGCAGGGACCGTGGACTGTTCTACCAAGCTTCTCAACATCTGCCTGTGAGGTGGGCTGGCTGCTCTCTGTCTTGCTGGAGAGTGCTGCACCGACCCGGGCCTGACACCGGTTGCCGCCTCAAGAAGATCGACGTGCTCATCGGCACGTGCCTTGCCGCGACCCGGAGGCCTGAAGCAGATCGAGAGTCGTACTTCCCTACTCTACGAAGCCGCGCTGTGAGTGGCTGACTCCGGTGACGTCAACGTCGTCACTGGGGGCTCGTCGAGGGAGTTGTGGAATCCTTGCACCAAACAGCCCGAGGAGCGCTTGTACAACGAGTGCAGCGACACCGCCGGAGCAACGTAGCTTCCTAAACATCAAGAGCCTACAAACTGATTCATTCTCAGTGTGTATCGAATCACACCAGAGACTAGAGACTATCGTCTTACGATCCCGACCAACCAAGAAAGCGAATATTGTGTAAACCTGTGATGCTTGATTTCAACTGCGGAAACTAGATAAAGATATTATTTTTTTATATAACTCACCTGTGTGGTCTACGTTTGTGGTGTGCGGAAGGGGGATCATTGTGGTGCCTACGTGCAAATACCTTACACATTGCCTTGGGGATAAGCCTGTCTGCTCGAGCCAAGCTACCTAGAGGGTGAGCAGGGGTTATCTACCGTGTGTGTCCCTGTACCCTGACTAGAAGCAAGGGTCCCTATTTGGTCTAAGGTGCTTACCTCTGCCAACTAGAGACCCCCAGATCTAACAAGGACCAAAAGCTGAAAGCGGCCAATCGGCTATTAGCACCCTCTAGAACTTTCCCAGCAGAGGCAGTTTCCCTTAGATTTTCACCGCACGTCGTGTGTGAAAGGAGCTTCCCTGAGCTCTGCTCAGTTTTTGGTCTACCTTTCAGGTTTTTTCATCAAAACTCTGTCATTATGTCTGACAAAATAGGACTCTTTAAGCCTTGCAAGACCTGTGGCAAGAAGAGGGTCCATGTTGATGATCCTCACAAAGACTGCCTCTATTGCCTCTATCCATCCCATGAGGTAAACCTGTGTAAAATCTGTCGTACTTTCTCTAGCAAGACTTTGAGAGACAGGGAAGGAAGATTGCTTCTGTGGTTGCAGTCCACCAAGCACCACAAGTCGTCTGATGAGGACAACGATGGTTCGCCCAGATCTCGCAAAAGATCCAGGTCTGAGGAAAAAGTTTCTGGAGAGGGCAGGAAACACCTTAAACCCTCTCCAGATAGCAAAGGTTCAAGTAAGGAGAAGCCTTCTAAAGTCTTTTCTGAACCTTCAACCTCTGTCTCTTCTACCCCTCTGAGGAAGGAGAAGAAACACAGAGCGTCGTCAACTGATCCTGGTAATGTAAGGATTGAAAAATATCTGTCGTCGACGGTACCGTCAACGACATCCTCTGGGTCTTCGGCGACTGCGAATTTCACCATCACGTCGTCGACCATGACGACCATGGCTATTTCTGGGCCCATACCGTCGACGAAGATGTCACCGATGCTGACGTCATCGACAAATTCTCCTCCTTTACAATCGGTGAGAATTTCAATTAAACCAACTAAAGCACCATTGACCTCTTCATCAACGCCAAGTCTGGCACTGACGACGACGCCGTCGACCAAGGTCTCGTCTGTGGCCGATCCATCGACTTCAATGCTGTCGACAGCAACCCTATCGACGATGAGCCTGTTGTCAACGATGATCCCACCGACCATAATGCCGTCGACTACGATCCCATTGACGATGATCCCGTCGACGATCCTACCGCCGATGACCGGGTTTTCAACGACGGCCACTGGAGTTCCATCAACGCCACCGTCGACTATGGTTAATGTATCAAAACCGTACTTCCACCCGGACATGTCTACCTACAGTAACATTTCTCCATTACCTCCATCACATTTGTTGGACCTTCAGGAATCTGAAGAGGAGGATGATGGGATTTATGGGGCAGCACACAGTCCATCGGGGCTGCACGTAAAATGCCAGGACTTTGATGATGATGAGTATGGAGAGCAGCAATACTACCAGCCATACCTGGCACCGCCACCTCACTATTACTATGACTACCAGGAGCCTCATTATAGACAGACGGCTCATCTGCCTTCAGATTTGATCCAAGATCTGCAAACTATGCTTGCAGATTACAGGCAAAGATTTCCACCTCAAGAGGTTCCCAAGGAAGTACCGGCACAACTTCCTGAAAAACCCATTTCACCTGTGACACCTACTGTTCCACAGGAGATGATTCCTGATACTTTTTCAGAGGAAGAACGTGAAGAGGGCGAGATCCCAGATCCATCTGTTGACCCCTGGGACAGTTCTATTATCTCTACTCCATCACCTCCGTCACATCATCCAGCGGATTCTCCACCAGAGGACATAGGTGGTTTCCACAATTTGATGAAGAAAGCTTCTAACAGGTTTCATCTTCCCATGGAGGTGAAGCTTACAGAATGTTTCCTAAATTACTTTAAAGGGGAAACCAGAAAGTCAATGCGCACATGACTGTTTGGCAAGAGGGAGTTAAAATAATGTCGACCCCAGCCTCAATACCACCAGTACTAGCGCGCAATGAGAAGAAATACAGAGCCCCAGAAAACTCACCTTGTTTAATTGGACATCCAAAACCGGACTCTGTTAACTCGCAACCAGCTCAAAGGAGGTCAAAAAACCCTTCTACCGCGATTGCCACTCCTCCTGATAAGGAAGGACGTAAACTTGATTTTATCGGAAAACGCTTTTCCACGATGGCTGCAACCAATATCAAAGCAGCTAACGCTTTGGCCATCATTGGGCGCTATGACAGACAAATGTGGTCTGATATGGCTTCAATTCTAGAGCTTATTCCGGAAGGCAGGCAACAGGAAGCCAGAAAGATCCTCGCAGAAGGAGAGCGAGCAGCCTCTGAAACTATTGATTGTACTATGGACATAGCCAATACAAGCTTTCGTCAACTAGCAGGGGCGGCTGTATTGCATCGACAGGGTTGGTTGAAGGCAACCACATTTAGACTGGAGGTCCAAACGAAAGTTCTGGACATGACTTAAGACTGGGAAGCCTTATTTGGAAAACACATAGATAATGCACTTCTCTATCAAAAAAAGATACGGACACTGCCAGTTCCCTTGGCTCCCTTCAATACAGGAAGATTCCTTTCAGAGGAGCTAGGGGTCGTGGTTTTTCCAATAGAGGGAATTACCAAAGAATGCAGCAATATCAACCATACCAGTCACAGTACAGGCAATCCTATCAACCTGCTGCCTACCGTCAACCTACTACGGCTGGTTTCTCTTGCCAAGGGGGCTGAAAAAGAACATCGTCCCAAGGCAAGGATACTGGAAGAAGACAGTGATTTTATCAGGGTACCAGCCTCCCCTTCAATTTCCCCTCCCATGGGTGCAAAGATATCCAGTTTTCTCCAACATTGGGAGACCATAACATCAGACCGTTGGGGTTCTAGATCTGGTTGCCTTCGGTCACACATTGGAATTCATACAAAACCTCCAAATACCTCACCCAGGGGAGCCCCTCCCCCTCGTTTTCACTTACTGCAGAAGGAAATAAAGATTATGCTCGCGAAAGGAACCATGGAGAAAGTTGCAACTCTGCAAAGAGGCCAAGGTTTTTATTCCCGTTTCTTTTTAATCTTGAAAAAGTCAGGGGAGTGGAGACCTATCTTAAATCTCAGAAAGTTAAACAAATTCCTGAGAACGCAGCCCTTCAGGATGGTGACTTTAGCCGAGATTCTACGACGTCTCCACAAAGGAGATTTCATGACCTCCCTCGATTTAGAAGACGCTTATTTCCACATCCCCATTCATCGAAAGCATCGAACATTTCTCCGATTTGCAGTGGCTGGTACCCACTATCAATTCAAAGTTCTCCCATTTGGGCTTAAGTTGGCCCCCAGGATATTCACAAAATGTCTTGCGCCTGTAGCGGCGGCTTTACGTTCCCAAGGTCATCAAGTATTCCCGTATTTAGACGACTGGCTGTTAAAAGCTCCTACGGAAAACAAGCGTCCAAGACCACCGACACTTGTTTACAACTGTTCAAAAAATTAGGACTGACAGTCAACATCAGAAAATTCTCTTTCACCCCCAGTCAAACAGTACCTTTCCTGGGAGCCAGACTGGACACAGTTCAATGCAAGGCGTTCTTGTCAGAGAAACGTCAGAACCGGCGACGTCTGTTGGCAAAAAGCATTTAAAGAAAAAGTCAATTTCAGTAAGGAAATACAAGGCACCGCTAGGAATGTGCTCATTAGCAATCGATCTGGTTCCTTTAGCCAGGCTCAAGATGAGGCCTCTCCAGGAAGAATTGCAGAGACAATGGCTTCAAACGTCAGGATCTTTCAAAGACATTTGCATTACCCCAGCTATGAAGACTGCAATGCAATGGGTGGTTTCATACCCTGAACCTTGCAAAAGGGCAGACTTTCTTATAGGAAATACCAGATTTCATCCCGACGACAGATGCCTCTATGGAAGGCAGGGGTGGTCATCTGCAGGACCTTCAAATTCAGGGCAAATGGTCCAAGGCCCAGAAACAAAGTCACATCAACAGCCTGGAATTAAAGGCCATATTCCTCTCTCTACAAGCTTTCCTTCCAAGGATTGCGGGATCTTCAGTTCTAATTCGTAAGGACAACACCACCAGTATGTTTTACATAAAGGAACAAAATCTCTCACGCTGTCCACAGAAGCACAGAAATTGTGGGATTAGGCAACAAAACAAGGAATCTCTCTCAAAGCCGAACATGTTCCAGGTTTGCACAACACGCTGGCAGATGCTCTCAGCAGAGCGACAGACAATTGCCACGAATGGGAACTCAATCAATTTCAGTTGAGCAAAGTGTTTGCTCTATGGGGGAAACTAGCTCTGGACCTGTTTGCCATGAAAAACAATACCAAATGCAGATTCTATGCCAGCAGGTACCCTCTCCTGGGGTCACCGGGCAATGGCCTTTCGATGTGATGGTCAGGGATCTATGCCTACGCTTTTTACCCCATCCCATTTATTCCCAGAGTTCTAACCAAAATGAAACTGGAGGGGTGTCGCCTGATTCTAATCGCACCCAGGTGGCCCAGGCAGCATTGGTTTCTGGAACTTCTTCACCTCTCAGAGGCGAGACCTTATTCGTCTGCAGTTGTCTCCCCCTCTTCTGTCCAGGGACAGCGGCCAAGTAAAGCATCCGAATCCGGAATCACTGCATTTGCATGCCTGGCTCCTGAATTCCTGGAGTTCAAGGACAGGAGTATTTCTCAGGAATGTAGAAACATTGTCTCAAAATCCAGAGAGGAAACACCAATAAGACGTACATGCTTAAGTGGAAAAGATTCTGTGTCTGGTGCCATCGAAATAATCTTCATCCATTTCAGGTATCCTCTCAACAAATTTTACCATATCTTCTTTCTTTCGCAAAATCAGGATTAGCTTTCTCTTCGGTTAAAGTGCATCTAGCCTCCATCGCTCGCTATAGAAGAGCTTCGAGTGGCACTTCCCTGTATGCATCAAGTCGTGTCAAACAGTTTATGAAAGGACTATTCTGTGTTTTCCCACCAGTGCGGGCACCTCCCCCGGAATGGAACCTAAGTGTAGTTCTCGCACAGCTTATGAAAATACCCTTTGAACCCATTCATAAAGCTTATTTGAAATACCTCACATGGAAAGCCGCTCTTCTGGCCCTTACTTTTGCCAGGAGGGTGAGCGAGATCCAGGCTTTCACGATCAAGAAACCTTTCTTGATGTTTAAGGACAATGCTATGATTTTAAGAACTAATCCCATGTTTATTCCTAAAGTGCCTTCTCGGTTTCACCTCAATGAGCCGGTTATACTCCGATCTTACTTTCCGCAACCTTCAACTCCTGCGGAACAGGCGCTGCATACACTTTATGTCAAACGCTGCCTTAAGTTTTATCTCCAGAGAACTAAGGACATTAGGAAAACTGATCAACTGTTTGTTGCTTTTGGCTAAGGCAGAGAAAGTACTGCTATAACAAAGGCCACTATTGCAAGATGGATTTCTGCCGCAATCCAATTCTGTCATACCAAGGCTAACAAACCTCTGAAGAGAATGGTAAACGCTCACTCTACTAGAGCGGTTGCAACTTCAACAGCCTTATTCGCAGGGGTGACGTTGGAAAAGATTTGCTGTGCTGCAACTTGGAGTACCTTGCATACTTTCAGGCAGCACTATTGCCTAGAATCCGCACAGGATGCCGATGCAGCAGTAGGCTAGGCAGTACTTTGCCATCTTTTTCATTAAGATAAGCCTCTTTCTAATCTTCAGGAAGAGACTTCTGTGTTTCTCTATGATAATTGCAGTTATTATACTTTGTAAGAATAAGTTTATATGCATATGCTAAGGAAATATGTACAGCATTTCTTTCTAAGGTATGCCTTTGGTTATGTTGTTATTGTTGGACAAGCGGCCTTCGAGAAGCTGAAGGCCGCCCTGTGCACCGCCCCTGTGCTCCAGGCCCCCGATTACAGTCGGGAATTCGTGGTACAGACCGACGCCTCCGACCACGGCATCGGAGCCGTCCTTTCTCAGTTAAACCCCGAAGGTCATGACCAGCCGGTGGCCTTCATCAGTCGACGTCTCCTGGCCCGAGAACAGCGCTGGAGCACCATCGAGAGGGAGGCCTTCGCAGTGGTGTGGGCCCTCAAAAAGCTCCGGCCCTATCTCTTCGGTACCCACTTCCGGGTACAAACCGACCATCGACCCCTGCAGTGGCTGATGCAGATGCGGGGGGAGAACCCAAAACTCTTGCGCTGGTCCATTTCCCTGCAGGGAATGGATTTCACTGTGGAGCACCGACCAGGCCAAGACCACGCCAACGCGGATGGCCTGTCCCGCTTTTTCCGCCTCGACGAAGAGAGTCCCCAAGGAGATGGGTGACTCTCCCCGCCTTCAGCTGGGGGGGACGCATGTTGGACAGGCCACACGAAGAGCTTGCTCCCTCCCCGCATGACAGGGCCCGAGCTCCGGCCCACCAGGCATAACCCACGAAAAGCACCTGTACCCCGTCTCCCGACGGATCTTCTGCCCTCGGACCTCTACTCATCACGGGGCCCAGCCCCACCGGCTCCCCCGGCCGGTTCAAGCCGCCATCTTGGGCCCTGCACCACGAGGCCGCGTGGCCTCGCCCCGACCCTAACCCCGGGCCTGGCCGGCCCCGACATCCCGGCACCACCATCCACCCGGGAGGTGAGCGGACCACTTGGCAGGTCAATGGGAGGACGAAGTGTCAAGAGCTCTTCCCCCGCCAGGTGCCGATCGCCTCCAGCTCCCCCACGCGCTGGCTCCACCCCCTGCTGGGTGTCTGGACACCTTCATCCCGGGCCCTCCGACCTCCAAGTGCGAGGGTCCGGACATCAAAGGGCGCCTGCCCTATAACTGGGGCAACTCCGGAGCAGGAAGGCAGTTGTATCCTGGAGTCGAGAGACACCGAGAGAACTCAGCCTTGACGGACTACTGGCGCTGCCGTAGCCCGCTCTTGTGAACCATCGTCCTGCCTGCTGGCGCTGCCGCGGCCTTCTACAACATCCATCCTCGTCGGGACCTGCTGGCGCTGCCGCGGCCCGTTGTAACGACCATCCTCACCGGGACCTGCTGGCGCTGCCGCGGACCGTACATCGACCATCTTTCCGGGACCTGCTGGTGCTACCGCGGACCGTGTACCGACCATCTCCACCGGGACCTGCTGGCGCTGCCGCGGCCCGTACCAACTAAACCACCAAGCTCGAGGATTGTGAGCTAGTCATCATCTCATCCAAACTACCTGACTGGTAGACAGACTGTCCCGCTACCCCTTACCCTGCTTTGAGAGACTTGAATCGAGGGGACCCCTGAGTCCAGACCTCCTTGTACCATTCAACCGTACCTTAAGAAGTGCTTATAAAGAACACTGAACCTTATCCGTGTGTGATATCTGTCTGTGGGGGGGAAGTTACTTGTCTGTACGATCGCTGGAGACGGCTCTCCCCGGAGACCTCTCCTCCTGACCCCGGCCGACCCTCCCGGTCTGTCTATCCTTTCTAACAGTTATCTTAAACTTTTTATCCTCTCGTCTATAGACATGTATATTTAGATGTTATTTATCAAATGGTTGGTTTCAGAAGTATTGTCTTCTACTTAGAATCTAAGATTTATTTTTTCATATGTACATGTCTCCCACCATCCGCAATGGACATTCTAAAAATTGGATGGTACTGCTTGCTATTCTGATTCCAGCATGTGAATCTATGAAAGATACCCCAATACTGGATAAGGAAATAAGTTACTTACCTGTAACTATGGTTATCCAGTATTGGTATCTTTCACAGATTCCCCGTAGAGGCAATTTCGGTTTCTATATCAGGACAGTCACGTCTCACTTGTGCTGGGAAAATCTGAGGGAAACTGTCTCTGCTGGGAAGGTTATAGAGGGTGCTAATAGCTGATTGGCCGCTTTCAGCTTTTGGTCCTTTTTTGAAAAGCATATAGATAGGTTATGATAGCATGGCTTAGGGCCATTGCAGCCTATGTCAGTTCTAGAATATTGCTGGTTTATTGGACCGTGGGACTCCCATTCCGACGACGGGGAATGATTCAGGCATGTGAATCTATGAAAGATACCAATACTGGATGACCATAGTTACAGGTAAGTAACTTATTTTCTTCATATAGTCAGTGGCCGGTCCTCATAATAGGTTATGTTGTGTGTGTCCGAGTCCCATCCACGACTTTGAGCAGTTAATGGCACGTGAAGATGTCTGTAGTGTAACTGAATGAGGGACTGCCATACCAGCAACCAAAGCATGGTCTTGTGGATTTATCTCCATGCCTGATCAAGTCATTCATTCTTTTTTTATTGGGGGACAGAAAGGAATTATCTAGGCCCTCTTCACCTCTTGTTCTGTAGTTTGTCCAGGTAGCCCCTCTAGTGCTTCTTCATTCAAGGTTATGTCAGAGGTAGATTGATCAAGACATCAACATATGACTTACATTTGGTATGCGCCCAATGTAAATCATATATGTTGATGCCTTGATTTCTCAAAGAGGCTATAAATAGATCGAGGTAAAGTGGAAGGTACAGTCTGAACTTTAGAGCTGATGCCATGGAGAAATAGTGATACAAAAATAATTGCACTCTTCCACTCCCATTATAGGCGATATTTGTAGGCTCTTTTCCCCCACATCCCAGTTTGGTGTGGCTGACATAGTCTAGCATGCACTCATACTGAAGAATTTGCAGCAAGATCCAGGGCACACTAGCATCCCAGACAAACCAGTTTCCTCTTTCCATCTGTCCAGTTTGCAGACTAGAGCCTTCACTTGACCCTCGACCTCTGCCTACTCATTCATTGCACTTCAGTGGCAGTTGTTCTCTTTCTGCCTCTGGGCATGTTGATCCAGACACTAATTGGATTTGTGCTTCGTCTCCTACCTGTATTTGTATAATTGTAATTCCTTCTGTTTATGATTAAAATGCCCCTTTGCCCGTAGGCCAGCTTCTTCCTCATAATAGAGTAAAAATGAAATACTCGCCTGGTTCTACAAACCATGTCTGATTTTGTTAAAGATCTTGTTCTGTGCTTTGTCTCCAGCCGTGAAGATTTCCAGCGGATTCCAGAGCTTGCAATTAACCCTCTAGGGGACCGTATTATCAACGCGTTCTTTTCAGAAGGGTGAGTTTCGAGTCATTGAATATAAAATATTTTACATCGCTGACGGCTTTTTTCCAGACTTAATAGATTGCATTGTGTACTGTTCGCCTTACTGGAAATACAGCTTTCAGAATGAATTCCATTGCACAATATCTCTTCATAGTCCTAAAAGGTAGTCAATTGTTCTTACAAGGCTAGTTGTCCATAGTTTCCACACCACATGACGGCCAATAATTCACCCCTCGAAATAAGGTTAGAAAAATAAGTTTTTCCATGCTGTGGCCACACAGCACTAGAAGCAGACTGAAGGTGGGGAATGTGAGGCCATTCTGTTGACTAGGAAGAGTTGTTCTCTTTTTTCTGCCAGGAAGGTGCTCATCCCATGTCCCTGGGGCAGCCCCTGCAAAGCTTAGTCTGTGGAAGGACACCATGTATTATTATATTTATGGGGTCAGATCATAGCTGTGAGGTCCCAGGAGAAGGAGGCAGGACACCACTAGGTAGTTTTTTCTTTTGGGGCTTCCATGTAGCTAAGGTGAGAGTGCCAGGAAACATTGGGTACACTAAACCTCCTTTGTCATCAAATGCACTGCGCGTTCATAGGAACTGATCAGGTTAATGAGACCGAGCTCTTGCATAATATGAAATTGTGGATGCATCTCTTAATTAGCGCTCATGCTAGACATACTAGGAATTGTGAATAGATCACCACCTACAACAGGGATATATCAACAGAGGGCTCCTAAGTGTTGCTCATGCAATTGCATAAGTGGGCTTCTATTTCAGCATGCTTGTAGTAAATGGTCTGCTTGGTTGGTATCTTGTGTCAATTTGAGACCTACAGTGACTGTGACGTTTTTGTCAGCTGAAGTACATACAAGGGCATTCCGTCTCTACTTGTACTACAGCCTCTTATCCTATCCTAGCCTGTACCTAAAACTCTAGTAGCTTGACGTTATTATTTCCTGTTACTTAAATTGGCCTTTAGTGTCTGGCTGCTTTGCTTGTTCCTGATTAGGCGCACAGAGGCAACATCCGTGAAATAAGTGCAGCCTAGGTCTGTGGTTTACCTTTACCGGACTGCTGACTCTACTAGCATGGATGGCTTCACTAACATCCCAATTCAGTTGCTGCTTGTGTAGTAGATGCCTTGTGCATTTCCCAGACAAGCAGCCAGAACTGCACCTATGATCTGCGGCTGCGTAGAAACACTATCCACTTTTGGTGAGCAGAATGTATGCACCGTGTGTTGGAAGGCTCCATTGAGCAGTGAGGGAGCCTTGGTCCTTGTTTGCTGGACAGTCCCCCCCCCTAATAAGGATTGCAGCAGTCAGCTAGGCTTGCAGTGTCTTTGAGGGCTTTGCAAGACCCTTGGCTTCCCTCCCCAAACAATGCTTCAGTACACTTCACACCCTCCCAATGTATGGTGCTACATTTTAACAATAGCATTTTTAAATCTAACAATAATTTACAAAATATCAATAATACCCTCATTTTTTGTTTTGACATTGTAAGGCTGCTTTATGTGGAACAAAATTGCAATTGCAAAAAGAGACATTCAAGTCGAAAGAACACAATACCTAGACCCACAAAAAGGGTATCCCTAAGAAATGTCAGTTGTATTTTATTCAGTTGTTTTCAAAGACAGGAAACACTTTATTCCACCACCCTTTGATTACAACCTCTGATACCTTCTTACACTTGTCCAAAGATTATAGGATGTCCTGTGTAAATGCTCCTGGGTTAAAGATTTCCCTTTTCAAGTAAGTGCAACATTATGGGAAGATATTATTTGGAGGGCAGATGAAGCCTCACATTTGCTCTGTAGAGTGTGACTGTTCTTGTTCTCTGTTAAATAGATATATTGAGGCTCTTTAGGAACCAATTTCCAAATGATTCGTTGTGAAACCCCCAGCATCAGCAACAGATACCTGCAATGCAAAAGTCTCCGTACACTGCCCCGTGACCCTCATGCTACTCTGTTCCATATATGTGTTAACCTCACATGCGATCTAGGCCTACTACAACTGGAATAGGATGCCATCTGGTGATGGCAAGACTCATGTGCAGTTCTCAAGCTCTCCGGACCAGTAGGTCAGGTATCAATGGCTGATGCTTCCTCAAATATTCATCCATGCCTTCACTATTTCTCCTTCAGGTGCTTTGAAATGTCTATCAAGCAGTCTCATTACTGTGGTAAAGATGCCACTGTTTCGACCGTTCAGAACTGTCACCTTTTGAATGAGTGAGGGCCTGATACCTTCGACTTGTGTCGTGTTTGCCCCACTGAACTTTGCAGTGTTTGTGTGAATGTCTTATGAAATAGCGATGTGGTAGTGTGAGCGCTCTATAAAAACAATAGGTAAAGTCATCTGGATCTTCCCTGCGCTACTCTGAAATGTGTGGAAGAGGGTATGACGGTCGCACCAAAATTCTGCAGCACAATTAATACGGGAACCCACATGGTACAATAGTGCAAGCTGAGAGGAAGCACTTAAAGAGAGTAGTGCTGGACGGTGCTAATGGACATCTGCACAGACGGTGCTCCTGTGTCCTGTCCTGATTGCAATAGATGTGTACACATCTGTGTACACCGTACAAACAGACCACTGTGCTGGCTCCGATACCAGGTGACAAACCTTGGTGAGGATTGAAAGAACGCACAGTGGATGTTAAGTATCTGAGGAGGCACACATAGTGATTAGACCCTCTTCTGGCATCACAGCGATCCGTTGAGTGGACTCCTTTCACAATGTTTTACTCTTTACATGCCATAAGGGAAGAACGTCCATTGAATTTAAAATCGATAAAGCCCATGCTCTTCACCATAATCTGAATCCATGGGATTTGTAGAGACTATTTTCAATGTTCCATTTATATTGAGTCACCACCAGAAGGGACTGTAGCTACATCACTTTATCTGAAACAGCCAACAAGACATTCCCTTTATGTCTACTTCCTAAACCATCTTGCCAACTTTTATTTTCTGAAGACCTGTCTGGAAATAAATTGCTGCCATGTCCACAGACTCCAAAAAATGTCCGAAACGTTACAAACCACTACTAAGGATAGTCCGTGGTGAAATAATACTAGATGGCCTGTATCTGGGTCTGAAAAAGAATATTTAGTTCTCCCATCCTTGTATGCACACCAGACAATCCGACATCCAATATTTCAGCACAGACACTTTGGGCAGCGGGGACGTCCACATGGAGAACTATACTAATGAGGAATTCCACCATCCGACACAAAAAAATTATAGTATAGTCCAACTTGAGACAATTGATTAAAACGTGTTGGCGAAATATACACAAAGTCTGAAAACAAGACTAAAGGAAACAATTAGAGTTTAAAAAGCAGTCATGAACAAATGGCTTTCTGTCTAAAGTTGATTAACCAGTGGTGAAAATAAGATGGCATCACTATGAAAGGGGTTGGAAATCGTCGCACCTTTTGGCATACCGACTGAAAGGAAGAGGACCACAGTTGTCGCAACTGGCAATATGTAACAAGAGAGCCCAAACTTTAACACTCTCAATTGAGATGGCGATGACTTTTGCATCCTTTTGCGAGAAATTCTACAGTTCAGAAGCCGAGAAAAGGGTAAGACTGGAAGAGAACTTATTATAACATTTAGGTTCCATCACTGTCACAAGAAGGTTGATTCCCTTAGAGAGAGAGAGATCACCCTGTTACAGATTCAGGAAGCCATATAAAAAAATTGACCACTTGTAAGTCTCAGTTTTAAAAATATTGGCCAAGATACTGGTGGCACAGTTATAAGTGACCCAGTCCCTTAGCCTTGACTCCCAAGTGGGTTTTGTCCCCAGAGGCTATTCTAGGAACCACTTGCGCGCATTGAGTCGCACACTCTGAATTGATAAAAACTTACCACATGAAACCTTTGCCTTGGAATTGGCTGTTGAAAAGGCATTTGACTGTACTGAATGATGCGTATATTTTTGGAATACGTAAGGGTAAATCATCCAAACTACATATACAATCTTAATTAGGTGGTCTTCGATTACTGCCAGTGAGAAGTTATTATCTGGCACAGCAACTCTTGCAATCGATATACTATTTACCACATACTGAAGCCCCCCAATTGTGTCCGATTTTAGAAAAACACACAGGTGGAAACAGGGAATTAGGTCTGCTCTACAACACAATCGTCTGACATGCACACACTAGCATCAAATAGCTAGCACTATGATGACAAACTGGAATCATGCGCACAGACTGTGCGCCAAGACTGCACAAGAGCAAGAATATGGAACAATTCTAAAATCTGTGTGGAAGGGAAAACAGTGTTTTAGAGGACATAAGAAGCAAAAAAAGGTAGTACTCAATGGCCAAATAATCAAAGATGACTGAATAAAATCCTCCCAAGTGCTTCAAGATGAACTTGGATCAGATGTAAAACACCAGTGGTAATGTAGACGAGTTGCACACTGCCTGCATCAGATTTGCTTTGTAAAAAACAATGATAATGTTGGAATCCCCACTGAAAAAATACCTGAAAGATCACACCCCTATAGTTTCCTCACATTTTGTGACCAAATAATTAAAAAGTCCTTTTCCACGCCCAAATGACAGAATATACAGTTAGAGTGGTGGCACCTTCTGGAGAGAGAATATTCCTCAGAAGATTGGTCATCACACAATAAATGTTTAAACCCGGCCAGGTTAAAATTCCTGTGTTCAAATGTACTGATCGATTGGTTTTGGACACCCATGAGATTCTGCACTGCACAGACGTGTTACTTTGGCTTTCTTTACTTAGTTGGCATTCCCTTGCTGGCGTGGACCTAGTCAATGGTTGTTTTCTTTCTGAGACCAAGGTTAGGGTACAGAGATGTGGCTATGTGCATCCATGTTCAATCCCTTTTATAACGAGAGTATTCAATGTAGTTCCCGGAAGACAGAATCCATGACCGTTGTTTGACTGTGTAAATTAGTTTCCTATATTTTCATTGTTTAAACCTATCTTTTGCGCATAATCTGCATGTTTGGTTTTTCTGGAACAGTTTAGTAACTCGGTCTGTTTATTTGGAGGCCCATAAATTTCAAGATGTTCCATTACATTTGTTGACTATTTTGTTTTATAAAATTGCTCATTCTGAAAATTCGTCAATCAATTCTTGCACAAAGCCCCTTATGTGAATATTTTTGCATTGATGCAGGAATAGTAAGGCGATGTATCACTGAATCTAGATTTTGAGAATCTGTTTTTTCTTTTGTGCCTGCTTAACAGTCCTAGTCTAGGGGATATCTAGCACCCAAAATCCTTCACTCCAAGCTGCTCAATGTTGTCTTGGGAGCTTTCTTCCACATTTCTTTTTAAAGCGGGCATCCAGGGTTAACGATCACCCCCTCGCAAGGAGACTGGTTGACTGCCCCTTGTGTTTTATTATTACTTTAGTGTCCGCACGACCTTTGCAAGAAGACCGTGCTGACCTTCAAGGCAAACCTGACGTTGTTTGTGTAGAAGTTCCCGAGGGTGTACCTGACTTCTTGGCACTGCTTAGTGGATGAGGCAGCTGAAGCATTACTGATGTACGCTATGTAGTCGATAACAGAATTATTACAAGGTGATTGGTTTTTATGTTTGGCTTTGAAGAATGACTGCATTAGTTGCTGGCCCTGCTTCTTACCGGGTGCCTGGAGTGGAGTTTATGCCTTATGACTATTTTGTTTTGCTTCAGTTTTCCATGGTGGGCCATTCATACTTTAGGTTATTGAATCGTCGTCTGTTATAGTCTTTTCGCCCGCTGCCGAGGGCTTTACCAGTTGTTTAACAACCAGTATAGCCCGAGGCAGAAGGTTCTATAAGGCTATTGGAACATTCTACCCACTGACTGTAGAATTTTCTAAATTAAACAGGGAGAAACAAAAAGACAAACATTGGAATGTTGGAGCTCCTGGCTATACCAGCCACTATAAGCCCGGAACTGCTCACTTGTCTTCAGTGGTGCTCTCAACATTCTAATGTTGGGTAGATAATCACCCCTACAGAGTCCACTCATTTCATGTTCATCACTCATAAGACGGGGCTTGGAGGTGAACCACCTCTCCGTAGGCAGCAGCAGTCTCTTAAGTTGTATTCTAAATTCTGATCCTGTAGGTTTTTCTCACTAGTACTATAGGACCTCAGCCACAACCTTAAAGAAAGTGGCTAATTTTAAACGTATCTCTAACTATATCTGGGCTGGAACCAAAGATTGTTCTCCCATTCCATGCTTGCATTTGAGACAGCCACCATTTAATTTCTAGTCTGGCCTTCTACAACAAAGGAACTCGTTACGAATAGGTCAATCCCTTGTATAGGTGGTGAGATATTGAGACGTTGAAGGGCCCTGTAAGGAAGCAGACCTAGAAAGATTGCCTATACGGATTAGGAATGTAGACCTTCCACTCCACAATACTTTATCCAGCGATCTGAGGCAAATTGTCAGAGTTCTTGTCTGATCTTCGCAGTCTACTTCGATGGCCTTTCTGGAATCTATTATAAAACCAGAAAGGTTGTGTGCTGCGCTTAAGAAAGAAGCACATTTTTCTCGCTTTGATGAACTCCAGGAGTCTTACTGTTTGGAGGTGTTCCTGAAGGTTTCTAGGACTTTGGTCCAAAAGGAGGATGTTGTCCAAGTTCACTACAAGACTAATATCTGGTGTCCGTAGGGTCTCCATGGCCAAATGCAATACCTTAGTGAAGCACGAATGGAAGACAGACTTATTTGTACGTTTGTTTTTGCCATATGAACTGAAGGAATCTCCAGTATGGGGAAAGAATGTGGACTGTGAGGTATGCATCCTATAAATCCAGTCCCCCTATCCAATAAAATGGCCTAAGGACTTCCATCAGAAGATGAATACCTTCCATTTTAAAGTGAAAATACACTAGATAACAGGCCGTTGACCCCGATCCCTTTTGTCTACCAAGAACAGATTGCAGATGAAACCTTTTGGATGAAGCACAGACCGGAAAATAGCTTCTTTTCTGAGAAGATTCTCCACCTCTTGTCTGATCAAGAGGGTTGTGGTGTGAAAAAATAAGGGGCAGAAGAAGTTGTCTTTGGAGGGGAGGTCCGCAGAACTCTATATGAAAACCTTGAACCCAGCATCTGACGTAATTGTTTCCCAGTTGTGAGCAAGCGGAGCAGGTCACCCCCTCCCAACTCTTAGTTGGGGAAAAAGAGAACATTTACCAGAGGTAGAGCCATGGTAATTTCTCCGAAATCCTCCTCTGACACCACAATGTCGTTGTGAGCCTTTTGAAGGGCAGAAACCGCCTAATCTTGCTGGATCTTGCCACTTTCTGCGACAAGAGTCTTATCCTCTTGCTGGGCCTCTTTCTGGGGATGAGGAGGGGGTGCAGCTGGTCAAGCACTTTCTACCACGACCAGCCCTGGCAAAATTCTTAGCGAAAATGCACTTCATCGAGATCTGAGCTTTTTCGAGGGAGTTGAAGGTAGCAACAACTTCCCTAACTCCTTAGCAAAGGGATCCCCATACAAACCCCTTTGAGCAATGGGGCCTGTTTCAGAGGATGACAGGTCACCAGTGGCGGCTGGTGACATTTGAAAGTGGTAGGGCGTAAAATGAGTGGTGGAGTGCACCGCCCCTGAGACAATTTCGAAAAAAGAGTGGGCACATGGTGCATTTTCAAGCCAATTTCCAATGTTCCACTTCATCTGGGAAAAAAGTTATACATGTGTCGGATGGCAAAGGTAAATTAAATGCATAATTATTTACTGCCTGAAAAAGCCAGCCCAAGAGTATAAAGCAAGCCACCCATATCCCAGACCTTGCTCCACAAGTCGCTGTGCAAACCATATCACAAATTTCCCACACCAACACCCTGTGGACTGTTATGTCAGCGTTTCTAGATTCATTTATTTGAAATGCGTTTATTTTTTTTTTTTTACTCGTGCACATACACTACAGGACTGAATATCTTGTTTGAAAATTCATGTTTTTTTTTCTTGTTATAATGCATGCAACATCTATTTCATTTTGAAATAGTATCACACTCCCACCTCGCCCATGGTTGGAGCTCTCATTGATATAGATTTACAACATTGCTATCATTTCTCTTCAACAGTCCAGTACATAGTCTCATCACTCCCCCGCCTTTCCACTTCATTCCCGTCATACACGTACACAAAAACATGGACAGTGGAGCAGGATAGTACAGCACAAGAGGAAGAGAGGCACTGACAAAGCGACAATGAGGACTGAACATGGACCAGGGTGCATGCATCGACACACAGACAGAGAGACACAGAACCTGTCTGACACATGGACAATGAGACACAGACCAGGGTGCATGGACACACATACAGAGACACAGACCCTGACAATTAGACAATGAGACGGAGACACAGGCCAGGGTGCATGGACACTCAATGAGGTATGAACATGGACAGGGACAAGGATGCATGGGTACACAGACAGGGAAATACAGAACCTGAGACATGGACGGTGACTTACATAGAAACTCTCCTGAGTGTCTGTGTACTTAGGGTAGAAGCACGCCTTTCATTTAGAAATCCTCCTCTGTTGCATGCTAGATAAGTGGCCAGCTTCACCACATGCATGTCACCCCTCACATGGTTCTTCAATTAAACAAATATGTCTTGCCTCTCAATCATTCATTGATGGGTGCGTGGGAGCAGGGCCTACCTCCAGAAACATTTCTATCTATAAGACTTGTTATTTTTCCGGAGCTAGGCCCTGCTGGCAGTGGCATGCATCTCTGGAAAGCATACACACTGCGTGCCAGCAGGGCCTAGCTTCAGAAACGTAACATTACTTGTAGATAGAAATGTTTCTGAAGCTAGGCCCTGCTGGCACGCAGCTTATATGCTTCTCAGAGGAAGTGCATGGCAGGGCCTAGCTCTACTTCAGAAGCATTTTTTACAGTCGCGGCCAGCATTACGGGCGGGTGGGGGAGGGGGTGTAATTTGAAATTGGGTCATCGCGCCGCGCGCGGGGGGAAGGGAGGCGGAAGGGGTTTAATGGGGAAAAAAATATAAAATAAAACTTACCGTCCCGCGCCATCTTCTGGATGGGTCCTGATGTCCGGTCCTGACTCCTGAGTTTTCGAATTCCAGACCCGCCGGCTGCAGCTCTCCTCGTGTCATCAGGTAAGGCAGCCTCCCTCCCTTCCCTCCTCCAATCACAACTGGTGAGGCGACTCTGAGAGCGCCCCACCTGGGCCATTTTCTCTATGTAGGCTGCAGCAGCCTACATAGAGAAAATGCGAGAGTGGGCGGTCCTGCTCGAAGGCAGGGAGGGAGTGGCCTGCCCACTGTTGCGCATACTGACTGTTTGGTCACCACCAGGGCTGACCAAACAGTCAGTATGCACAACAGTGGGCAGGCCACTCCCCCCCCCTGCCTTCGAGCAGGACCGCCCACCCCCAACCAGGCACTTCTGCTTTCTCGTAGTGCGAGAAGCAGAAACATAAATGGTAGTTATTACCATTTATGTTTCTGCCTTCTCGCACTGCGAGAAAGCAGTGGGGCGGCCCAAACGCCCCAATGGAGGAGCCGCCATTGCAGGTCACCCAACTTTGGGCCTACTTTACGAGTAAGGACCTGCTGCGTTCAGTTGGTAATGTACAATTATCATTTCCTAGAAAGATAATTGAGCTCTATGCCCACCCTGACCCAACTTGCAGGGAACTAAGGGATCCAGATTGTGATTGTTTAGTCTCTTTCGCCATGTCCAGGATCCTTGTGAGTGGAATTCAAACATCTGGTAATTTGTCCTGGCAAGATCGCTAAGAATGAAATATACCTTTCTTTGCTTACAGGACACATTTACCTAAGAAAGTGGCCTTTAGTTACTGGGGTCCTGGCCACTTTGCCCTTGGGGAGGGACGTGGACATTCTGCCCTAAGACTGGCACGGGCCTCCTTTTCCAAAGGTTTCCACAATCTGCCAGCAACATAAGCTGCTACTTTTTCAGAGGGAGATCATTCTGAGGAACAGGGATGTAATAAACCAACCAGATACAGCATGTCTGAAGTATGAGATTCCTTGTTTAAATCAGTGGAAGTTGACATCCCCCATCAGGCGATGAATGCTAAGGTCTGAATGGACACGTGTCACCATCCTAATCGCCATGAGAATTATCAACATCCAAGTGGTCAAGAGTAACTGAGGAAGATGGTGGGTGAATCACTGTGCCAGGGCTGTTGCCCGCTGCAGAAGGAATCCAGGTATCCAATGGGGAAAGAGACTATAACAAGAATACCCGCTTTAAACGGTCAAAGACGTATGTATCCACACCCTGCACATGTTTACGTTTGCTCCCCACCTTGGAAAGACAGCAAGATGTCCTGACTGGTGGGTAGGGGGGGTGGCGGGTCCATCAGGAGAAGGGTTTCCAGGTAACAATAAGCCAGCTGTAATAGTTTGTGCTCCAATCGCACAATAGCTGAGGCAACCGCCTGACGGATTGACGCATCCACTGCTGACAAATTTCATCCTTCAATCGAAAATAGGGAGGCACTGTGTCCTCCTCCAAATAATGTGCCTCGGAGTGTTACATAGCGGGCACTGAGGGTAATATTTCTTTAATAGGGGCAGTTAACTGCAGTATGGCACTGGAATAGGAGCCAAATGCTCAGTTATGGGCTTTGCCCTAGGACAAGAAACGCCCTTTTTAGGTCTTGCCTGAGCCAGCGCGCATGCGTTGCTCTGCAACGCTTATTATAAGGACTTCCATCTCGCACATCCTTTCCTCCTGTTTTTTTTTTCTAGCCACGCGTTTGATTGGCCATTTGGGTAAGGCTTCCACAAAAGTAAGCACACACGTGGCCAAAGGCTCGGGTATGTCCCGCCTTCTCTTTAAATGTCTCCTCCCATGGCCTAGGGGTCTCAGGAGTGCGCACAGGATGCCAGCTGCATTCCGGGTGTCTCAGGTTACACGTGCGGCGCCACGCCGTGCTTTTGCTTGTTATTTACTATCAGACAACCTTGGGATCACTCTTGTAATGTACAACACTATAATTCAACAGCAGTGTAAAAGCGCTGCTAATCTACGACATGGCGATTTAGCAGCAGTATAAACGGGTTGATGAGGATCATTTTAAAGGCAAACTGGCTGGTAGCGAAGACCCCACTTTGAAGTAGGTTTTTTTTCTTTCAGCAGATTTTAAGGCAGCGCCTAGAAGAATCCGCTACTTCCAAAATTAAGATGCGTGAAAGGTAAAGATGGCATCTATGCGACACCACTCTCCCTGAAAAGGTTCCCAGTATCTCATTACCTGATCAGTGCAGCCGACGCGCCCCCTTTCAGAGCAGGAGAACTCATGGGAAGATGAAAGCACTATATAAGTAAATATAAACGCGCAGTGTTCTCTTTTGTTCGCAAGCAAAAAAATTTGTTTTGGGTACACATTCCTTTTTAATTTCTCCGTTTTATTAGCAAGATGCATCAAGTGGTAAAGAAAGGAGCATCTGTTGATAATAAAATGCGCCTTAAGTTTCAACAGGAGCCGAGTTAAGTCTACCGGTGGATAACGCGGCGTCAGCGGAGTTTCCTTTATTGTCTTCTGAGGACACTACGCCCGCACAAAGTCAGCTCGTAATAGCCCTCGATAATTGTATTTCAGTCAGGGTAGGAGCAGGGGCAGAGGTGGAGAAGAGGACACCCCCCGATATTTGTAATACTGCCGACGCCTGTGAGTAATCCCCCGTTTATCACTGAGCAGCAAAAACGGGTCTAACTGGGGTATAAAGGAGGTCTGGTGACATCGGAGGTTTAGAATTCTACCAGACCAAGCAAGAGAGACAAACCAGCATTTGCAATGCAATAGGTCTCGCAATTGCGAGAGTTTGAGCTTTTGGCATTGTAAATGACAATGCTTTTTAGTTATGTGTTGGTTTTTAAAACCATAAATAAAAGGCATTATCATTTACAATGCTCAACGCCCTACAGGGTCAGTATTGACAGGACACGGTTACCGGGGCAGCAGTGCACTATAAGTCCAAACTAACTGGATGTCCTTCTAAAGTGTCATCACCGCCGATCCGATGTCATCCTTCCTTGCTGTCCACTGCTCCTCTTTATTTGCGTGACTTGCGCCAACATCAGTTTTCACACTGTTTTGATTGCGCCTATCCGATAATCTCAGAATCTTCCACACGGTAGCCCAACACCCGGCGCAGTCAAAACACTTTAACAAAGCACCTTTAGAAAAGGGTTTTATTTTACAAAATGCAAGGACTCTCTCTTTTAGAATAAGGCTTGGGGTTTTATTATTTCACAATGCTCTCAAAGCTTTCCCAGATGCCAAACGCAAAAGATTAAAATATACCAAGAGATATATATGTTTATATGCAAACAATAATCTAAATGCATGAATAATACTGATTAATAAACAAGCAGCAGATAATCTGAGATAAGACTCAAGCAAATATACTGGACGTCCTGCAAGAGATCAGAGATGTATAGATATATATATATATATATATACACACACACATCAGATGATTACTTTGGATGTGCACCTCCACTCACTCACACATCACAAAGAAAACACCTCAAATGATCAAAGCCACTGGCCAAACATCACAATGGCAATAACCAAAACTCAATACATCACCTGGTGCAAAACTCTGCATCTCAGACTGGGGAAGTAAACAGCAGTGATTGAGAGCCTTAGCAACCAGGGTCCACGCTCCGAGATAGACGCGTCTGTCCTCGCTTGGATTCCAAACTCCTGGTCTCCAAGTCCACAACCCTCCGCTTTAAACGCACTAGAAGGTTCGAGAAAGACCTCCCTCTGGGCCAGAGGAATCTTACCAGAACTGGCCAGGTTCCAGGCAAGCATTCCCACGGCAGGAAGGAGCTCTCACGTCCTCTTCTTCAAATCTCGCATGTTCCAGCCTCTATCTTGATGAAGCTCACAAAGCCTTTCAGTATACATAAACAATCCCTCACCAAAACAGAAAGACCTTGAACGTGAATAACCCACGCAACTTGCAAGCGCTGCTGTGCATGCAGAAAAGCTGAAGCAAGGCAAAGCCAGGGAAAAAGGATGACATGAGTCCATGTCAAAGCCAATAGTAAGCACTTCATAATTCTCATTAATGTACAACACAATGCACAACTGTGCACAACTGAGATTCACACACTTCATCTCTCAATGTACAACACTGAGCACATGTGTGCATCACTGCCCACAACACTGCACTTCAAGACCAAAAAGTACATTTCCCAACTCTCTCTCTCTCTCTCTTTCATGCTTTCAAATTCACATCCCACACGCTCTGCTCTTGGCAAGGCTATTCCACTCCGTGACCGCTCCCACTGAAAGACAGCAAGGTTACAAGAAAGAAGTGAAGCAGGCATATGCAGGACCGTCTCGTACATCCAGGCTAGGATGAAATAACACATTAAAGTCAGTTAAAATAATGGTAGTCAAAGGTCTGTGAAATGAGCGCCAAAGATTTTGGTATCAGTACCTTCCTCCTGCATTACCCAACGAACCTAGCGGGCTATCGTCAGGCAGGACACCGACTTGTATGGCTCCCCTAATGCAATGAGCAATTAGTTTTTGCTCGGAAGGCAGACCTCCATCGTCAGTTCTTAATATGCTTTAAGGCATTGTACCAGGCACAGTTATGGGGTGTCTGGGAACGCTGGATAGGAAATTGAGTAAAGGACTTGGTTCTTCTACTCACCATGAAAGTCACCCCTTCCGGGGGAAACAAAATCTGCCTGAGCTGTCCAGGGCTTTTATGTCCGAAACCTACCTGCAAGATACCAGGCACAATAACCTAGCCAGTTGTCTGAAAGCTCCTTCCTGGACAAGAACCTGTTTGGTTGCCAAAATAAGAAAAGGTTAAGCACCAAATTGATGTCCCAAAAGGCCGAGAAGCAGGGTCCTGGGGGAAGCGAAAGGTGAATCCCTCCTAGCAGTCCACACACACGGGTGTCCCATCAATGGGGGCATGGCCCGCTGAAATAGCAGAGTGGAAAGCATTGATAGAACAATATGCCATCCCCCTCCTCCGCCAAATTGGCCAGGAAATTAAGAACTTGCACTACATCGGAGTCCACGGGATCAACCTTGCGTCGCAAACAAAGAACCAACCTTGTCCAGAATGAGCGTTCTCTTTGTAGTACTGTCTGCCCATGCCCTGAAGAGTAATGACACAGCGTGTCCCGAAAGGCCTGGCAGCGACTAACTTTGCCTGAAATCCGCCACCCAAGCCATAAGGTTGTGCGCCCCTTCTTTTACCAAGGGGTGTGGGCATAGGTCCGGGCTCAGAAGATTGTGAGAAAACTGGGGGAGTAGGATTGAAAATCCCAGGAAAGTCCCAGAAGAACTGGAAACCACACTTGAGACCTCCAGATGGGGTTGATCATCACCAAGTCCGCTAGTTGCCTGCGCACTTGAGCTGACGCCTGGGTGATCATGGAAAAAGGGGGAAACTTATGACCCTGCTCTCAAATCCAATCCTTGAGAAACGCTTCCATCACCGCCGCCTTTCGATCCGTTTCATGGTAACTGGTGGTTGAGGCTGTAGGCAAAAAGATCGATGGAGCAAGAGCCCCATCTGTCCATCAAATAGGCGAATACCTGGCAATCCAACTTCCAGAGACTGGAATACCGGAGGTGGCGAGAGTGCCAGTCTGCCACCTGATTCGATTCACCCGAAAGGTATTCTCCTGTAACCGATACCCGATTCTCCAGGAAAAAATCCCAAAAGCTCTTTGCCAGGTCCGCCAGGGCCCCAGATTTTGTCCCGCCCAGGTGGTTGATATATCGGACCGCTAAAATATTGTCCATCTTTAGAAGGACTGAACCCTGTCTTTTGTCCAGACTAACGACTCTGCCAGGAGTTCTAAACAGTTTATATGCAACGTCTGTTCTTGTGTATATCGGCTTCCTCCTGTGGATAATTTCCCACACTTGGCTCCCTAACCGAAATGGCTGGCGTTGAATTGGATCACCAAGTCATGGGTGGAACTAAAAATTGATCTGCCATTCCAAGCCTCCATGTGGGTTAGTCAACACCTCATTCTCAGGTCGTACCGTTAACCGACGAGGCCAGAGAAGAGATGTTGGGCCTCTCCTGAGGTGGTGGGCCTTGAGACACTGCAGTGCTTGGTAATGCAGAGGGCCCAGAAGGATTGCCTGAATCGAAGACTAGAGGAGGCTTGGCCAAGGTTTGGCGAAGCTCATGCCTTATTTTCACCATCTTCTGAGATGGAAGGCTTAGGGAGGAAGAGAGGGAATCTGCGAAGAAAATCTGACCAGGTCGCTCGTTGGACCGGGGTAAGAAGCTATTTCTTCTCGTTGATGACAAAACCTAGGCCCTGCAACAGGTTCATCACTGTCTGAAGCTTAAGGCGTAACTGCTGGGGACATAGGGCTAGGAAGAACATATCGTCAAGGTAGATAATCATCCGAATGCCCTGCGCTCTCAGGAACTCCACCACAGACCTGAGAACCTTGGTGAAACACCAGAGGGCCGACAATAGCCCATAGGGAAGGGTAGTGAACTCAAATACTTGTTTGCACCTCTTGAACTGCAGGAACCGGCGATTAGGGGCAAACAATGGAATTGTGAGGTAGGTGTCCTTCAAATCTAGCCTGACCATCCAATCCATGGGAATGGAGGACATCCCTATGCAGGTGAATGCCATCCATCTGAAGTGGCGCTAAACCTACCACTCCTTGAGTTCCATCAGATTGATCACCGGTCCCCGACCCCCCCCATCGGTCTTGTTGCCCAAAAAGAGATTGCTTAAGAACTCTGAGCGGTGTTCCTCTTCTATACAAACAGACCCTTTTTTGAGGAGGGCAGCCACCTCCTCATCGATGAGGCTTGCATCTCGACTGGAGAAAGAGATGGGCCGGTGCCTACTCTTTGAAGAGGGTGGCCATGAAACTCTACATGAAACCCCTGTATTGTCTGTAACACCAAGCATCTTTGGTGATATCTGCCCCGGATGAAAAAAGTGAGGCAAGCACCCCCCACCCCATCCTGTATCTGCGGTAAAACACTCACCGTTGCCAGGGGAATCGCTGGCTTGCCCTCTGTAGCCTCCACGACCACAGAACTTCTTTCCTCTCGTCGGGTAAAATGTGTTGAAACATGAGTAACTTTGACACTGTCCACGCCCGGAGCCTTGTCCCCCTGTGGGGGGGTTTTGGGTAAGAGGGTCCCCCCCACCCCCGGAAAACCCAGAGGTGAACACACTCCTGATAATGGACTGTGTCTTACCTAGCAATGTGAATGTCGCCACAAACTTACTGAGTTCTTCGACAAAAGGGTACCTGAATAGGCCCCTTGCGCCACCACTCCGGCACCGAGGAGGCATGGTCTCCCAACTTTGGATCAACCTTAATTAGTACGGAGCGGCGGCACTCTGTGGATAACGCACAGTTCGCATTTCCAATGAAGATGATGGCGGGGATATGAGGGAACCTGAGGACTTGGCCTCCTCGGCCATATCGAGAATTTTGGTGAGGGGCCCGACAGCATCGAGGAGTTTGTCTGGACAAGACCTGTCAATACCCTTTTTGGGGTCCTTGACAAAGTGTGCCAAGAAAGTGGCCAACTTAGGGTCAATATTGGGTGTCAGGGCTACTTTCTCTTCTAAGGCCTGCAACATATTTTGCTCCCTTGTCGACTGGAACCCAATCTGCTGAATGGGGATGGGCGATATTGTCCTGATCCAGCATGTCTGAGACATCCGTTTTAGGTGGGGGGTTGTCAGGGGCCGGTATCCTGGGTCTAGAGGGGCCTGCTTCCTCATCCGAAACCCCTGTGGAATCCCTTTTGGCCTGCTGGTCCGGGTGTCCTGGGGAGAACGGTCGGATGTAGTTGCTTGGGTTTATGGAATAGTCTCTTTAGGGGGAGCCCGTGTTAGGACAGGCCTGCTGGTCCGGGTGTCCTGGGGAGAACGGTCGGATGGAGTTGCTGGGGTTTATGGAATAGTCTCTTTAGGGGGAGCCCGTGTTAGGAATTTTTTGCGCACTCCCTTGCAATCTGTTCTGACAGGCGCTGCTCTAGGGGCCCCCATAGCCTCACCTACGGCCCTGTAGATTGAGTCAACTGCCTGGTAAAAATCCTCATCCTATTGGAGGTATGCTAGAGAGTCCTCCTCCACATACTGGTTCTCAGGGGATTGCAGAGTTGGTTAGTGCTGCGCTAAATTGGTATGTTGCCAAACTAAGCGGGGGGCCCTTGGAAGGGCAGTGACAGACCGTCACCAGGCTGGGGCGCCTGGTGAGCAGTACATGCTAAGCGTGTAAATCTTTGGCTGGGAGGGATCCCACATACAACCCAGACTAAGTGGGTGGGCCAAAGGCTCACAGTTTAGTGGGATAAGCAAAAGGGACACACCAAAGACCGCCGTGAGATATATATATATATATACGCGCTCACTCCTCGTCTATTACAGACTTCGGAAAGCACTCAGCGGGAAACCTCTGCAATCTTTAAATCCTTTATTTCATAGCGATCACGGAAAGTATGAAGAACATGACGCGTTTCGGCTATGCCTTAGTCAAATGTTTTCATTGAGCGCGCCAAAAAGCAGCATATTTTAAAGTGCGTTACGTGAATCACATGACATGATGAGGCATAAAAATCAACAGAGGACAATACCCTTACAGTATACGGCGCCATATTGGAGTGTGGTTTTAAAACACTCGAATACACATTTAGGATAATTACAAGGCATCACACATTCAACGCCTTCACCTTACATTTTCAATAAATTTCCTCATATTAAAAGAAACATATGAAACCATACCGCCGTGTATCGGCTTTACCGGTGCCTAAACTGAAATTTCTGTGATTACGCCGTGAATCGGCTACAGCTTCATCATCATTCTATATCATTTCAACAGTCTACTGATTCACAAAATGCAACAAAAATAAATATACAAAGAATTGATTAAAATAAAGCGCATTGCTGACATCATTCATTACCAAAAATTACCGAAAATTTCCAAAAACATTTCCAAAAAACAGCACTTGGAAAGCTCCACTCCATGTTTAATCCCCAAGATGAACTGCCAATTCTTCCCCTACATTCATGCCAAAGGGGTTCTTAGTTCCCAGGTCAATAATGTATCGCGATTCTAACCTGCGGAGTTGTCTAATTCTATCGCCACCCCTTATACTCATTGGAACATGATCCAACCCATAATAACGTAACAGCTCCCTGTTACTGTTATGTTTCTCAGAGTAATGTCTCGCAACGGGATAGGTGACATCCCCCTTGGCTATAGCCCGCATGTGCTCCAAAATTCGTATCTTAACACAATGAATAGTGCTACCAATGTAGCGTAAGCCACAGGGGCATTTCAAGCAATATACCACATAATTGGTATTGCATGTGAGAAACTTGTTAATGGGCCTTGGTTTCTTTAAGCCAGTTACCAAATAAGTGAATGTCCTCTTACTTCCCACACAGGCCTTGTATTTTCCACAAGGGAAAAAGCCCCTAAGGTCCCTTAGGGTTCCAGCTGTGTTTGGTTTGGTAAATAGATGACTCTGTACCAGACTATCCCTTAATGATCTGGCTTTCCTGAAGGTTATCAGGGGGGCAGAAGGAATATCTGAGCCTATGATGTTGTCTGTTTTTAGAATATGCCAATTCTTTCTCAAGATCTTTCTTAATTCATTAGCATCACTTGAGAAAGTAGTCACCATCCTGAATTTATTTTCTCCTGTCTCATTTCTTTTTCCCTTCTTTTTTCCGTTGTTTAATAGAGTATCTCTTGACATATTCCTAACCCTATGAAGGGTTACGTCTAAGTATTCTTTATTGTACCCTCTAACAACGAATCTGCTAGCACTCTCTTGAGCCGCTTTTTCAAAATCCTCCTCCCTAGTACTGTTACGTTTTAGTCGCAGAAATTCCCCATAGGGGATATTTCTGACCAACCCAGGGAGATGATTACTTGCGGCATGCAATGTCGAATTGCCGGCCGTCGGTTTACGGTACAGGGACACAAACAGTTGGTTATTATCCACTCTGCTTTTAAGATCTAAACAATTTACTGTTTCAGAGCTATCTTCCCCACTGAATTCCATATTCACAACATTCTTGTTTAGGTTGTTAATAAAGTTGGTAGCAGATTCGAAAGACCCATCCCAAATTATACATAGGTCGTCGATATATCGATACCATGAGATTACCTTACTCATATCTATTTCTCCGGGCACTTTGGACACCTGCTCCTCCCACCAGCCCATGAACAAGTTCGCGTAACTGGGGGCAAAGCAGGTGCCCATCGCAGTACCTGACCTCTGGTGGTAAAACTCCTCACCAAAAACAAAAATGTTGTTATTCAAACAGAATTCCGTAAATTGGAGAATCATTTTGTTGTGTTCTGTAAATTTCAATGGCTTTTTTTTCAAAAAATGAGCTACAGCTTCCAAACCATGTTCATGCCTTATCCTGGTGTATATATACTGGTGATGTCTAACACAATAAGTTTGTATCCAGGATCCCATTGCTGTTTTTCAATATGCATCAAAAAATCCTGGTCTTTGATGTACGCAGGTAAGGTCTTCACTAATGGAAAAAGGAATGAGTCAATAAAAATTGATAAATGTTCTGTTAACCCACCATGGGAGGAAACAATAGGTCTCCCCGGAGGGTTATCCCTATTCTTGTGAATCTTGGGGATATGATAAAAAGTAGGCACCACTGGATTGAGACATCAAAGAAACAAATACTCTTCCATACTCAGCATAGATTTATCAAGCCACGATTTAATCATATCATGATATCTTTTAATGCTGTCCATATACACATCTTTGGGGATTTTTTGATAACTTTCCTCAGCCGACAGTTGTCTAAGAGCTTCTGTCCTATAATTCTCCCTGGTTTGTAAGACCACGTTCCCACCTTTGTCCGAGGGTTTACAGATTACCGTATAGTCCCTTCCCAGACTAACAATGGCCTCTCGTTGTTCTTTAGTTACATTTTGTTTGTTACTGGAACGTGTAAGTCTTTCTCTCAGGGCTAAAAGATCTTTATTCACAGCCTCCGCAAACACATCAATAGCGTCCGTGGGTAGCTGTGGAAGGAACTTCCCCAGTAACCGTGTCCTGTCAATACGGACCCTGTAGGGCGTCGAGGAATGACCAGCAATACAAATCCCAGCAGGAGTACAAATGTGGAATTCTGGCTCAAGGGGCGTCTGCCGGGGAGCAGAGGGACAAGGCTCTGCTGCACTCTGGCTTCAACAGCACGCGTCTGCCCAAATCGAGTCAGACGCGTGATATGGAGCAGCAGCGGGAGCCAGACATTACTCAGTCATGCATTGGGAGGTGCTCACCGCGTCAAGTCAATGGGAAAGTGTAGTTTGGTAAGGAACGCAAAAGCGGTCCTGTCACGGCTTCAAGGAGATCTGTAAAGAAAACCAGATGAATCACCCTTGGCGCAAGAAAACCGAGCAATATATCATAAACAAACTGCCTAAAATCGACATGAACTGGGGTGGAAAAGGAACAAGCATTGGCATGGCCAATAGGTCTTGCCTTTGGGACCTTATAAGTGTTTAGCCATGGAACACTTGATATTGTTGCGCCGAGGATATTATGTTGGATAACTAAACACTTATAAGGTCCCGAAGGCGAGACCTTTTGGATATCCCAAAGCTTGTTTATAGCGCTACTCATAGTTCACTCAAAGTCAGGTCTGTGATATGCATGATACACGTTCTTTGCAGCAGACACATAAACCCTCCGCGATACTTTACGATGAGCTAAAACTGCCAATAGACAAAATTCCTTTCACCTGTAGTAACATTAATCAGTTATCTTGACATTTTTATAGGTGCCTGAAAACTGCTTGATGCACAAGTAAGTTCAGGAACTTTTAAACCAAAAGTTATTTGTAAACACAGCGCCCCCCCACCAAAGTCAATGCTAGGTGTTGCTGCACCGGTCACACCGCCTGGTAAACCCCCACAGAGAGAGGACATCTCAGCAACTCCACTGGCAGCATCTTTTAGAGTGGAATTACTTAAAACTATTGGAAACAAAGCACAAGCATACATACAAGTTTACACGAACCGGAAACCCACTGTGCATTTTCGAGTGGTCGCGGAACTTCTACGCCATCCATACAACATGTGTTAATCTTACCCGCTGTTACACCGCTCACTACTCAACAGCCTGCACATATGGACCGCCTAACCCTAAAATTACACCTTTCACCTGAAAATAAAATTCACTCTTTGGTTTACTTAGATTGCAGAAATGTGATATTATACATATGTCCACACACATTTGTGCTTTGTTTTCACCCCGAAACAGAGATTTACAGCCTCCAAGGTCCTTCAAATATTAAACACCCCCCCACCCCCCCATAATGTACACAACGCCACAGTGCACACCCCTGCGTACACAGGGACACGAGACGTGGTACATGGTCACAGTGGTTTACACACAGCCGGCAGCATCTGCAAGCTGTATCTAAAAACCGCCTTGTGTGGTAATTTACTGTGCGCATGGGGTCAGGAGAGGGGCAGTGCAGGCCAACGAAAAACACTGGACAAAATCTTTAGAAAAAAAGGCACGCGAGTGGTGCGCGTGTGCCACAGCGAGCCATGTGTTTTGAATTATCGTGCCCGTGTCTGGGCATGATAATTCAAAACATATGGCGCCCGAAGGGGCTTTCAGAAGCTCACCACACGCGGGTAACTGCAAGCAATAGGCCACGCTCGTGCATGTGTGGCCTATTGCTTACGGTTACCCTCGTGTGGTGAGCTTCAGAAAGCCCCTGACAATAAGTCCTGCAGGGAAGCGCATGCACGCTGCTAGGCGAGACCTAAAAACTACCTAACTGGCTGCCCAGCAGGAGGAGTGGGACAGCAAGGAAGAACCCTGTCGAATCGGCTGTGGACACTGTAGAAGGACTTAAGATTTGTTTTGTGTTTTTTTCCCCTATTTTTTATGGGAAAAGTAGTTTTTGCGTGTTTTGATGGCTGCTGTGATTTTTGAAATATGAATAAAAGCGAAGGAAGAATTAGCATAATCCTCGCCTCCGATCCTGACATAGAATCCTCATCTCCGGTCCCGACATAGCAATTGGTCCCACTTCTTGTTAAACTAAGAGGGAACCTGGAAGGTAAAACATCTGTTTTCTGCGTTGTTGAGTTTTCACAAGAACCTTTGACCACAGCTAAAGGGGTGATGCACTTCCTACCCTGGTCCCACAGTTTCAGGCGTCCACTGGGGCGCTCCTCAACAGAAGCAAGTCTGATTCTTCCTCAGTTTTCAAAAGAAAGTCATCCTCTAATCCCCTCTTTCTGCCTCAAAAACAGAGCTGTCAGATCCCCTTCTTTTATGTCTGAAATCGTTCATATTAAACTTTTCTGAGCCTCTTACTTGCAGATATGGACTCCTGTGATTGCTGCACACAGTGTACGCAAGCAGTGTATTTTTCCACAATAAGACAGTTGATCGCTGGCACTGGCTAGAGACGAGCATTGGCAAAGCCAAAAGGTCTTTCCTTCTGGACCTATTGGCTTTCCCAGTGGTTTTTGGCGATGCTCTACAGCATCGGCGAAAAGCATTTTTTGCTGATATCCAACATTGGGTAAAATTAAAAATGAAAGACAAATAAAAGGTGCAATGATGCAGGTGCATTTTTTTTATTTACCAATCCAAATTGATCATTAAATGTTTTTAGTTTTTTTTTTAATGAAATTTGAGTTGCATGAACACTTTTTTGTAAGGCGGAGAGGCCACAGTAATTTCGAAAGAACTGTGGGGGAAAAAGCATCGGGGAGTGGACAACGGAGCGCAGGATATAATAAAATAAAAGCTGGGTTAGAGGGAAGAAAGGAACATCAGCACAAGGGATACAACAAAGAACGGGGGTGGGTGGGGGGAGGGATGATAATTTGCCTGGGGGAATAACCACACAAGGAGAGAACTTGAAAACAAATGCCCTCTTATAGAGTGTTTGATTAAAAAGAACAAGCACCGGCAAAGCCAATAGGTCTCTCCTTTGGAACCTACTAGCTTTGCCAAAGCTTTTGGCAGTGCTAAACCGTATTGGTATAAAGCAATGCGTTTTGCTGGTGTATTTAGTTAGGGAGAAAAAAAAAGACAATGACACTACTGCTGTTGGCAGTTAAATCATTTTGTAGGTGACATGCTGTCAATCTAAATCAGTCCTAAATGCGCTTGAGCACTTTTCTGGAGAGCCAGCAGCAGTGTGCTCCCTGGCCTTCCCAGAAAAATATATTTAAATAAAGAACCGTGAATGGGGGTGCAACGGAGAAGTGGATGGGGGAGCCATTTGGGGGTGGGGTAAAGAAATAGGTAATTAGTGAGGGCATGAGGTAGAGAGAGCAACCTTGGTGGGAAGAGAAGCCCACATTGGAGACAGCAACATGGGGGTAAGGGAAGAAGCACACAAGGGGTTTAGGAGGAAGCACACGAGGGAGACAGCAACAAGTACTGCAGGGGAGAAGTAAGTACCTGGGAGAGAGCAAGACACCACAAGAATGAGATAACCCAGAGCATGGGGGTGGGTATTTTGGGATGGGGGGAATTGGGAGAAACACAAGAGTGAGTGCCTAAACAAATAGAAAAAAGTAGTTTCCTAGACGTGAACAGTGAAACGACACAAGTCAGCCAAAAGGATGGTAAAGAGGCTGTGCTCCAAGGGAGGGACAAACCCAAGATGGACAAGGAAATCCATAAAGGTGAAGGAAGCAAACGAGACTGGCATGAGAGCCAACCAATGGTAAGCAATGTACAGGCTCTAAGCTCCTGTAAGTTCTTGGTAAGCCCACAATAAGTAATTCACAAACCGACAGCTTGTGCTGTCTGGTAAGATCAACCTAAAAGTTCCCTAAAAGCGAGTAGTAGAATGATACAAGTCAGCCAATCAAAAGGATTATATAAAGGCTATGTCCCAGGGTAGTAACAAACACAAGAAGAGGAAGGCAAGCCATAGAAGAACAAAGCAAACGAGTGACATAAAGCCAAACTATGGTAAGCATTGGGCTGGCTGTAAGCCCACTGTATGTTTTCTGGGAAGCCCAAAGTAAGTCTTTCACAACCAGACAACTTGCACTATCTGATAGGTAACCTAAACATTTATATCCCCAGGACAGCACGCTGCAGACAAAGACACTGGGCTCGAAACAGTGGTTTTTAGGTCTCGCCTTGCTATCGCGTAAGCAAAGCGAGACTATTGTGGGTTTTAAAAGTGCTCCCAAAAAGCGGATTGCATGGCTAGCACGCGCACAATCACGCGCATCGTGCCGCCATGCAATCTGCTTTTTGGGAGCACTTCAAAGGGTCCGCTCCCCCGCCCCCAAGCGCGCGCGCGCCACGCTCCGCCGGGCTTGTCTTGTTTTGCATGCCATCTTCTCTCCTTCCCAGCGTATTAACCAAGCATCTGACAACGCTGTTTTTAACAAATCTTTCCCCCCCCCCCCTTGTTTTAACCCACCATGTCATCCTTCCTGATCGCTGTTGATTTAAATCCTTCCCCCTCACTTCAGCCACTTCCCGCACTATCACTCGAAACCCGGAAGGTATCGGAGTGCTTTATAAAAGCACCATTTACATTACAAAGACACTTTCAGTTTGAGTTTTTTTTTTCTATTACACACACAGGAATTAAGTGATTTGCCCAGGATCATAGGATGTTGAGCCAACGCAGAGACTCGAACCCGCTTCCTTAGGTCGAAGGAGGAGGCACGAATGAGAACCATCCTAAAATGAAAGGGTCGGTCAGCTTTCTTTTAATACATTTTCCATGTGTATAATGTCCATTCCCGTCCCACATGCATGACGCTCACCACGCCTGCAAACACTACTCCACCCATTAATCATGTCTACTTGTCACTCAGGCCTGCAATAAAGCTTCCACTTTGAGATTGGTTGACAACGCTTTGCCAAGTACTTGCTATCTTTTACCAGCCCACTCCATGGTTAGTACTCTTATCGGGGTTGCAGACCATAAACAAATCGCCTGGAATGCGCTCCCCCCGCCCCCGCCAAGCGCGCGCGCCACGCTCCGCCGGGCCTGTCTTGTTTTGCATGCCATGCCAAAATAAAAAACATCACCAAATATTGGTCATAACGTGCTGGCAATATTAGACTTTCGAAAGCATGGAAGGTCTATTGCTGCACGAAATTTCTCAAAGGTACCCACCGCAGCGCTCAAGAGGATACACAACTTGCCGTCAGCCAGCTTTGCCTTTGACATGCATTGGTTGTGTTAACTCACCCTCCCAGCCCCCGCCATTGTTTTTAACAACTCCTCCTGCTTTTAAACCACCACCTCCTCCTCCCGCTCTCTGCTGATTAACCCACCCCACTTCTTCAGCCACCTCCTGCGCCCTCATTTGTGTCCCCAAATGTATTGGAGTGCTTCCTGCAAGCTATTTACTTCACGCACAAAAATCTGGGGTTTCCACAATTCACAGCTACTTTTCAGTATTAAGACACTAATCCCACTGCTGCGCCGGATAGTGCCCCGTCACCAGGCACCTTAATTCCACATGAAAACACACTTGCAAACACAGGGCAAAATGCAAAGTACTGTGGTGGGGGAGGGAGGGGAGCGCGCACAAGCCCAAAAACGTGCAAGCCCGCTCCATTCATCAGCTTTTGGGTGTGTTAAAATCCACAGTAGTTTAATACACCATAACATAACAAAACATAGCCTAGCCTAACATAAAATAACAGCATAACATAACAGAACATAGCCTAACATAACAAAACATACCATTACATAACATAATAAAATATAGCCTAGCGTTGCATACCATTGCATAGCATACCATAACTTAACAAAATATAACATAACATAACAAAACATAGCCTAGCCTAACATAACATAACAAATCATAACATAGCATAACAAAACATAACATAGTATAGCATAACATAACCTAGTATAGCATAACAAAACAAAGCATAGCATAACAAAACACAACCAAACATAGCAGAGCATCACAAAACATAGCATAGCATAACAAAACAAAGCATAGCATAGCAAAACACAACAAAACATAGCATAACAACATAGTATAGCATAACAAAACACAACAAAAAATAGCATAACAAAAAATATCAAAACATAGCATAGCATAACAAAAAATAGCATAACAAAACTCAACAACACATAGCATAACAAAACATAGCCTAACAAAACATAGCATAGCAAAACATAGCATAGCATAACAAAATAAAACATAGCATAGCATAAGAAAACAGAAAACATAGCATAACAAAACATAGTATAGCATAACAAAACACAGCAAAACATACCATAGCATAACAAAGCATAGCATAGCAAAACAAAACATAGCATAACAAAACAAAACATAGCATAACAAAACATAGCATAGCATACACAAAACATAGCATAGCATACACAAAACATAGCATAGCATACACAAAACATAGCATTGCATAGCATAACATAACATAAGAAAACATAGCATTAAGTTTGATAAACTCATAGTAGCGGGCTAGCTAGCTTTAACGGGCAGTGAGTGTAAGCAACTCCGTCAACCCAGAAGCAGTCACTCGGTCACCTTTGCTCTTGTATTGCAGTGGCTTCGTTTATTAAACAGTGCCCATATTTATACTGTTAGCACTTTACTTGTGCAAATTTCAGGGCTCACAAAACTTTGATGAATCGAAATTCACAACTGAGGCTGTTAAGTTCGTGCTATATAAAACCCTAAGGATAAATAAAAAACATTGCCATTTACAATGTGAATAGTTCCAACAAACACAAGACCTTTTTCAAAGTACAAAACATTGCCATTTACAATACCAATAGCTCCAGCTCCAACAAATGCGAGACCTATTGCATTTCCAATGCTTGTTGCAGTGGGTGTGTTCTGCGCTTTTCCTTTCAACTTCAGCGCTGACACCGGAGGCAGATGCGCAGCCTAATATCTCAGAGCCAAATTCATCCTGATCTCAACCGAGGCCAAGCCCTGATCCCAATGTCGTGCAGCCGTTACTCATGCCTAATGGACATGCCTTTTGATGTATACCACCTGTTCGGTGAAAAAGCTGACAATTCCCTGGAGCATTTTCATGAAATCGGTGTAAAGCAGGCGCTGGGGTAAGTTGGTGGCTTGGTGCGACTCGCCCCTTGCAGCCCAAACTGTTGGATGCCACTGTTTGTTTTATCTTCGGATGTGCAGTGGTCAATGGTAAAGGTTACTTGTCCTTTTTACGTTTGCTGGATCAGCTGTCTTTGTTCATCTCATATATTATGGTGAGATTTCCTAAATGTTTGCCGCCTATTTTCTGCCAAAACTCTTTCTGGTGCCAGAGTGGGACTTAAATTTGGTTCTGGCTTTCCTAATGTGTGTTTAATGGGCAGCTGTCTTTCTGGTCGTGATATCATGAGAGCTTCAGGCCTTCTCGGTCTAGCTGTCTTGTATCAACTTTTTTCTGGACAAACTGATGTTGAGAACCCGAGCTGTGTTCCTGACAAAGGTAGTGCTATTGTTCCATGTCAGACAAGCTATTACCTTTGTAACATTCTTTGCTCCACTGTAACCCTTGAAGGAGTAGGGCAAACTTCATCGATTAAATACCAAGAGAGCTCTCCGTTTCCGCATTGGTATCATACTGGAGACCATTGGGTGGACAATAAGCTCTTTATGGGATTCTCAGTAGAAAAGCAGAGCAAGGCGGTGCTGAAGCGGACCATCCCAAGATGGAGAGTCCTCTGTATTAAGATCTGCTACGCATTGGCTAAGATGCTGCCTCCAGAAGGTCTGAGGGCTTATTCCACGAGTCAAGGCTGCCCCCTCTGCATTAGCATTTGGGTGCTTGTCCTGGATATCTGTTGGACAAGCCTGGAAAAGAAATTGACATCAGCGCTCACAGATCACGCTTATGTGCGGCATGGTTCATCACTTCTGAGGGGTGCCCAAAGTTGGCGCAGAGCCACACATCGCCACCTACCAGCACACACAAGCATTGCATTTTTTTGAGTTTTTGGATCCAGTGTTGGCGCCTAGGGATATTCAGAACGGTGACGAATCTGCTGCTGCGGTATCTGCCAGAAAGAACGTTACTGAAGGTAAGTAACTTGTTCATGTAGCATTTTTTTTCCTTGTGTTGGCACTTACAAAAGGCATTTTGTTGGCTTGCTGCACATACTTTGCGCATCTAGTTTATGGGTCTTTCATTTAAAATGCAGTCCATTTTCGGAATTGTGGTCTTCATTGCCTTCCATTAACCAATGCATTTGATAATGATGTAAAAACAGAAAGTCCAGGACTGAGTGTTTCGTACAGATGGAATGGCCTGGAAAGTCGACTTGTTCCATTGTTAATGAAATGAAGATCTTGATGTGCTGGGCTTGATTTGTTTCATTGTATTATGGTAGCTAAGAGTCCAAGGAAAGGAACGGCCACGCAGAGACCCTTAAATTTACCAACAGGTGATCGTTGCAACGAGATCAGTGATTAAATAGCGCTTAATCTTTTGTTCATTGAAATGTTTTATTGCTGTGTTGTGTATCCGAAGCTCATACAAGGAAAGATGTTCCCCCTGCAATATTATGAAGTTTGCCTTATAAATGAAACCATTAAATATTAAAGATTTAAAGGAGAGCACTAATTAAATAAGCATTGGAGACTAAAGTAGTTCATCAGCCTGTAGTGATTTCTCTTAGGAGAGTCCAAGGATTAACGACCTGAGCATCCGTCTTTCCTCCATCTTAAATATGAATTTTGTCAGCAAAGGATTGAAGGATATGTGCATAAAACCTGCATTCTTAGCCTGGTAAGGCTGACTCAGACGTCCATCCTTTCAGGTGCAATGAATTGAGCGGGATGAATTGCGTACCACTGAATTGTTTATAGTAACACCTGTTATTTAAATAAATAAGGAATAAAAAGTGCAGCACGAAGCATTATATAAAAATACATTGTGTGTGTATGCTTTTTACACATGTCAGACCCTCTAGCTTTCCCAGTGCCTTTTCCTTTGCTGTGCTTTTTGATTCTTCATGTCAATCAGAAATACAGAATCTCAAATGAGCATGTCTTTCGCTACGTATTCAGCAAAGGAAGTCCAAATACCCCCTTAAGTTTAGAAAGGGTTTGGTGGGAATGTAAGTTATTGGCATCTGCAATTTGTCGTTATCTTTTATTATTTTATTAGCAAATGCTCATTTCGGGTCTGGTTTAGGAGATACGTATTTGGTACCTCTGGCTTCATGGTCTATTTTTAGCCATAGTTTCCTTCTCCAATTACCCTCACCAATGGCTGCATTCTCCATTCATCCTCTTCCCATCAATCCTCATCTTTATTTTCCTTCCATCCTCACCTGCATTGTTCATCCACCTTCCTCAATGTCTCCATTTACTAATCACCCTCATCATTTTCTGCATTCTCCAAACATCCTCATTTTTGTCTTGATTCTCACTTTGCCACCATGCATATGTGCATTTTCCAAGAATCTTCCTGCATGTCTGTGTTCTTCATCCACCCTCATCCGGTCTCAATTTTCGCCCCTCCACCATCTGTGCATCCATCCCTTCCATGTCTGCATTCTACAGTCCCCTTAATCTTTGTCTGCATTTTCTACCCTCTGCCATCTGTGCCTCCATTCCTTCGATGTCTGCGTTTCTCATCTGTGTCTGCGTTCTCTACCCTCCATCCTCTATGCCTCCATCCCTTCCTTGCATGCATTCTTCCTCCCCCTCATCTATGTCTGCATTCTCTACCCTCCATCATCGGTGCGTCCTTTCCTTCCATGTCTACGTTCTTCGTCCACCCTCATCCTTGTCTGCCTTTTCTACCCTTCATTTGTCCCTCCATCCCTTCCATGTCTGCATTTTTCAGTTCCCGGCATCTTTGTCTGTATTCTTCATCCACCCTCATCCGTGTCTGTGTTCTCTACCATCCATCATCTGTCCCTCCATCCCTTCCATGTCTGCATTCTTCATCCACCCTCATTCGGTCAGAATTCTCTTCGCTACATCATCTGTGCCTCTATTCTTTCCATGTCTGTATTCTTCATCCACCGTCATTCTTGTCTGCATTTTCTACCCTCTACCATCCCTTCCATGTCTGCATGCTTCATCCACGCTCATCAGTGTCTGCTTTCCCTACCCTGCATCATCTGTCCCTCCATCCCTTCTATGTGTGCATTCTTCAGTCCCCGGCATCTTTGTCTGCATTCTTCCTCCACGGTCATCCATGCCTGTGTTCTCTACCCTCCATCATCTGTCCCTCCATCCCTTCAATGTCTGTATTCTTGATCCAACCTCATCCGGTCTGCATTCTCTGCGCTACATCATCTGTGCCTCCATCCTTTCCATGTCTGCGTTCTTAATCCACCCTCCTCCTTTTCTATATTTTCTACCCTCCACCATCTGTGCCTCCATCCCTTTCATGTCTGCGTTCTTCATCCACCCTCCTCCGTGTCTGCGTTCTTTACCCTCTATCATCTGTCTCTCCATCCCTTCCATGTCTGCATTCTTCATCCACCCTTATCTGGTCTGTATTCTCTGCACTACATCTGTGCTTCCATCCCTTCCATGTCTGCATTCTTCATCCACCGTCATCCTTGTCTGCATTTTCTACCCTCCACCATCTGTGACTCCATCCCTTCCATGTCTGCATTTTTCAGTCCCCTGTATCTTTGTTTTCATTCTTTATCCAACCTCTTCCATGTCTAGGTTCTTCAGTCACCCTCTTCAACGTCTGCATTCGTGAAACAACCTTATCTGTTGGTGCTTTCTCCATCTAGCTTCATTCTTGTCCTAATCTCCATCCATCCCCATCCTGACCTGAATTTCCACCCTCCATGCACGAATTTTCCATCTACCCTCATCCAAGTCGGGGCTGTCCTTCCACCCTCCTGTGTGTTTGTATTTTCCATCCACCCTCATCCAGCCTGGATTGTCCTTCCACCCTCCTGTGTGTTTGTATTTTCCATCTGCCATCATCCAGCCTGGATTGTCCTTCCACCCTCCTGTGTGTTTGTATTTTCCATCTGCCATCATCCAGCCTGGATTGTCCTTCCACCCTCCTGTGTGTTTGTATTTTCCATCCGCACTCATCCAGCCTGGATTATCCTTCCACCCTCCTATGTGTTTGTATTTTCCATCCGCCCTCATCCAGCCTGTACTATCCTTCCACCCTCCTGTGTGTTTGTATTTCCCATCCGCCCCCATCCAGCCTGGATGTTCCATCCGCCCCCATCCAGTCTGGATGTTCCATCCGCCCCCATCCAGCCTCGATTTCCATCCGCCCCCATCCAGCCTGGATTTTCCATCCGCCCCCATCCAGCCTGGATGTTCCATCCGCCCTCACCCAGCCTGGATTGTCGATCATCGTACGTTTTCACAAGTACCCTGTAAATCTGCTTCAGTAAAGTCTCCTTGCCAAGTGCAGATTGACCCAACCTGAGCAGGGAGCACCGAAAGGCTGGGACCGCCTCATCTTCTACAACTTACTTGGAGATAATGCACATCTTGAATAACCAACAAATCCTGACAGAAACTATCATTGGTAGTGTTTTCAACTGTGGAGTACTAAAGCACTTTTCACCGAAATTAGCACACAGGTACAAGAAATCCACACTTGAGAGGCTTTATGGATATACTAAAGGCCGGTTTTAGTGCATAATATATTAAGAAAAGCAATTGCGAAAATGTGCATTACGCTATGTAAAATAAGGGCAATATCTTCAATACAATATAAACCGTGAGATATTAAATGGCAATTTTTGGATGAAACGTGATGGAATGCTTTCATTTTTAGGCGCAGTTAATGTCTATATTGGCACTAAAAGCTTGTTCAAAATAGGAGTTCTCTAAGTGGCACACGCTCATACCTGCTCATATTCCATATTTTTGCTGTCCGAAGGCACGGACAAACTTTGTCTATGTTTTGTCTGTTCTTATGCGAGCCAGATAACAAGCACCAGTGTGCAGCCTTGACGCAGACAGTTTGTCATAAATCTCCTTCTAGAATACCTCCAGTCTCTCTCTCATCGTGAAGTTCTCGCATTAACTTAATGTTTTCAGCGTTATTATGAGAAAAATGAGCCCTGTGATTATTATTATTATTAAAGGATTTATACAGCGCATAGCTGCCCCAGTGACGGGGCGTCCCAGCGCTACCCAGAAGAACAAGTGCAGAGACTACTCCAACTAATACAAACCAGAATTACGGAGGGAAAAGCCAGGTCTTCAAGGCCTTGCGAAATAGCATATGATTCTACAAACCTCTAATAGAAGTCGGGAGGGAATTCCACAAAAGGGATGCCTGGACTTTAAAAGAACGTCCACCAGCTCTGACTCTTTGAAAACGAGGAGTGCAGACAAGGCCCGAGTTAGCGGAGCGAAGGGGGCGATTCGGGATATACTGAACAAGTATGTCATCCAGGATAGGGGGGCCTTGTTTCGCCAAAATTTAATGAGCCATACATAAGGACTTAAACTGTATTCTTTTAGCTATAGGCAACCTGTGCAGTTTGGGTAAGAGATTAGAAACCGAGCAAGATTTAGGAAGCGCAAACAACGCCCGAGCAGCCGCATTTTGAATGCGTTGAAGGCGAGAGATACACAATTTATTGGCCCCCAGATGAAGGGAATTGCCATAATCCAACCTTGACAGAATTGTGGCCTGGAGAATAGTTTGGCGGATCTCTGGATCAAAGTATCCAAGCAGGGGCTTCAACCCCCTCAGGAGTCCAAAACAGACCCCTGCAAGGACTTTGGACTGTGTATCGAAGGAAAGATCCCTGTCTATCCAAAAGCCTAGATTCTTGACCGCCTCTTTAGGCAGTGGCGCTGGCTTAAGCTGGTCCGGCCACCACTGTTCTGACCATAACGCACTGTCTTCTAGCACAAAAATTTCTGATTTAGCGGCATTTAGCTGCAAGCAGTTGGTTGTCATCCAATCTGAGATAGCTAATAAATCCTCTTTGAATTTGAGAAGGTTGTTTCTACAATTTTTTGAAAAAGCAATGACTAACTGGGTGTCATCGGCATAAGATACCAACGACAACCTTCTACTTTTGGCAACCACTGCTAGGGGCTGAACATAGATGGTAAACAGTGCTGGGCTCAATATTGAGCCCTGTGGAACCCCGTACTTAATAGCCTGCACCTGCGAATGGTAAGGAGGAACACCCACTTGAAAGGTCCTCTTTTCCAAGAAAGAACCGAACCAAGAGAGCGCCAAACCCCTGACCCCAATATCGCGTAGTCTACCCAAAAGGATGTCATGCGAAACAGTGTCAAAAGAGGCACTTAAATCCAATAGAATCCAGGCCACCGAGTTCCCAACATCCAGGTTACCACGAATACCCTCAATCACGGCCAACAGAGCCGACTCGGTACTGTGGCGGGGACGGAAACCATTTTGTGAGGGGTCAAGGATTTTATTCTCCTCTACAAATTCCGCCAAAGCGGAATTGACATAGGATTCGGTGACTTTGGCTGAAAGAGGAAGTTGAGAAATTGGACAAATTTCCAGGATCTGAAGGCTCCAAAGATGCTTTTTTTAATAGAAGAATCACTTTTGCATGTTTCCATGAGGTGGGCAAAGAAGCCGAGGACAACGATAAATTAATCAAATCCCTGACCACTGGGAGCACAGATGGAAAGACCAGGCTCAGTTGGTCAGGTCTCAAAGGATCAACTGGGGAACCTGATTTAATTTTACGGCAAAATGATTCCGTCTCGGCTATCGTAAGAGGAGGGAAAAAAAACAATGTTGATGCAGGGGCGATGAACCGATCCTCCCCTTTAGGTACTGGCGCCATGTTAATACTCACTACGTGCGGGCTGACAGTTGGAAGATTATTATAAATGGTCTCCACCTTTTGCACAAACAAATCAGCAAGTTTATCGCACTGAGCATTAGACGAGACAGGGGGGCCCGCTTTCACATTAGAATGTTGCATTTGTCTAAGAAGGGAGAAAATCATTTTGGGAGGGTTTTTACTCTCCAAAATTTTGTCAGCAATATAATTAGCTCTTGCTTTCCTAATCAACCTATGATATGACTTAATAGCGGCGCGATCGTTATTTTTTGCTTCTAACTCATAAGCACGCCTCCAGGTTCGCTCCAATTGCTTACAGACCTTTTTTGCTTTCCCTAAGGTTTCAGTAAACCACGGATTAGATGGCCCTTGTTTCTTCTTTGAGCTCAGTTTTGCCGGAATGCAAGTATCTAGTGCTGACGTCAGCCAATCCTGGAAAAGAAGATCGGCGGCCTCTATATTAGGGGAAAACTGGGGTGTTGAACTTACCAACAAATCTGAGAATTGGCTTACATTCAGTTTATGCCAGGGGCGTTTCATCACCGGGCAAGCACATTTCAAGGCCGGTTTACCTGGCAATTTTACAGAAAAGGAGACCAAAAAGTGGTCGGACCAAACCACAGGGACAGGAGGAGACACTATTAATGAACCCAAATTTGAAAATATGGGGTCCAACAAATGGCTGGCCACATGAGTGCATTCAGTCACGTATTGATGCAGTTGGCAGGCCTCCAGATCAGCTAAGAAACAGGCGATGTCAGCTTTGTCATTGTTTTCCAGATGGAGATTCAAATCACCCAAGATGGAGACATTTGCTGCTTTACTGGCTAATATCGAGACCCTACTCACTAGCGCCTTCCTGAAAGTGTTAGATGGCCCAGGAGGGCGGTAGATTAGTAATCCCGAGACCGTGAAGTTGCAATTAAAAGAAATTTGAAAAAACGCACTTTCACAGTCCAGAATATCCTCCTTCTTAAAACTACATAAGAAAGGCTCTTTAAGAATTAGCGCAATACCTCCACCACGTTTGCATGATCGGTTAAGTTGATATATACTATAACCTGGAGGTAGCACCAGCCAGCCCTCTGCACCAGAATCCTGGGTTAACCAGGTCTCCGTCAAGAAGAGACCGGTCGGAGAATCATCTGAGAGCAAATCAAATATTTCAGCATGCTGTTTAATAAGGGAGCGGCAATTCAGACTAAGGACCCGTAGTTCTGTTGAGGCCATGGGATAAGAACCCCTCCCCGCACTCCTAAAAGTAAAAAGGCACTGTTCATACTGAAAGAAATCTAGCATAGATGTCCAGGAATGCTTCATACAACTTGAGCAGTGTGTGTTCAGAGACAGAAGCTCAGAACGAGTAAAGGTAATCCTGTCAGTACATAATTGGGCAGAATTACTAGCAGCTGGCAGCGTCCCGGCGCGGACGGGCGCAGACGGGCTTGCCTTAGGCGCGCGCGTCCGCTGCGCGTCCGCATCGGGTACGGAATTTAAAGGTCGGTGGGCAGGGCCAAAACCTCTTGTAACTACTGATTGTCCCTAACCAGCCAATCAGCGCTTCGCACTGTCTAAAATGCGGAAGCAAGAGTTATAGCAGCAAGACCCGGTCACAAACAGTGTAAAAAATGCTATGAAAGCGGATAAGAAGTTATTTTAGTTAAAAGGCAACACAGAGCACAGTCAATTCAATTTTAAAAAACAAACCTCAATCTTTTTAAAATAACGGCAGCAGCACTCAGCACGAGTAAGGTGTAAATCAAAGCGTGCATCTTTCCTTGCATATCCTTCTAAAGTTATTCCGTTTCCTTTAAATATCATATTGTGCGAATATGGCTAGTACTGTTGCTACATCATCAACCTATAACAAAATATTGCTATACTGTGAATACATACCAGTGAAATTGCAAACAACAACCCGCTTTGTAAAATATATGTAAATGGTAATGAGCACACCAATAGACGTGGGCTCGGGGGTAGCGTAAAAGCAGTAATAAGGCAGATCAGACAACAATCTTTGAATGCTCTTATGTCTTTATACGTATTTAGGCTTGTGCCATCCCATATGCAACACCCTTGACCTCATCCCACTAGGTTTGCTGGAGTTCTACCTTTTCATAAACCCTTCTCTTTCTTCTTAGGGAGGACCAGGTGAATTTCCGTGGCTTCATGAGGACGTTGGCCCATTTCCGTCCCATTGAAGATAACGGGAAGAACACAGACTGTGGTGGTTCCGAGCCACTCAACAGCCGCATCAACAAGTTGCGCTGTAAGTACTGCCCTAGTTGTGTACGACGTACTGCCCTAGTTGTGTACGACGTACTGCGCTTCCAGCAAAACTGAATGCCTCCCTCTCTGCATGCATCTTATCCGGCAAATTGTTGGTTGCCTCCCTCTCTGCACGCATCTTATCCCGCAAGTTGTTGGTTATCTCCCTCTCTACATGCATCTTATCCTGGAGATTGTTGGTTGTCTCCCTCTCTGCATGCATCTTATCCCGAACATTGTTGTTTGTCTCCCTGGTGTTCGGGAGTAACAACAAGGTGTGGTCAGCCGACTGGTGGCCATTGACTCTGGGAGTCTGCCCCCACCCCTTCCTGGCTGCCCGTAACCTGGGAGTCCTATTTGACACCTCTCTTACCTTTGACAAGCAGGTAAATAGGACTGTTTCCACCTGCTGTGGGGTTTTAAGGGTGTTGAGAAAGCTCACCCACTACCTCACGCCCGACGCCCGGAAACTAGTCTCGGTTGCTCTTTTATCTTCGCGCCTGGACTATTGTAATGCCCTCTACCTCGGGATGAACAACATACTGGTCCACCGGTTGCAAGTGGTTCAGAACGCGGCAGCAAGGTTCGTTGTTAATGCCCCTAGGCGTTCCTCGGGAACCACGATCAGGAAACATCTTCACTGGCTACCGGTGTATGCCAGGATAAAATTCAAAACTCTGATCCTTATTCATCGGGCTCTCCATGACGCAGGGGCCAAGGGCATCAGGTCTCTCTTGTCCTACTACACCCCAGGCAGGGCTTTGTGATCCACTAGTCTAAAGTTGTTAACCGTCCCCCGGGTTGTGAAGGCAAGGTGGGGAGGCAGGGCCTTTTTCGCCCTTGCCCCCAGACTTTGGAATGAGCTTCCCCTTGACCTTAGGAATCAGGAATCCCTTATTTTGTTTCGTCGAGCACTTAAAACTCTGCTCTTCTCTGAGGCCTATCCCTAATGTTTCTTTCCTGCTACTTGACTGATTGTTTTTCCATCTTCTGCGCCTTGACGCCCTTGGGCAAAGTAGCGCAATACAAATCCCCTATCAATCAATCAATCCCTCTCTGCATGCATCTTATCCCGAAGATTGTTGGTTGTCTCACTCTCTGCATGCATCTTATCCCGAAGATTGTTGGTTACCTCCCTCTCTGCATGCATCTTATCCCGCAAATTGTTGGTTGTCTCCCTCTCTGCATGCATCTTATCCCGCAAATTGTTGGTTGTTTCCACCTCTGCATGCATCTTATCCCGCAAATTGTTGGTTGTCTCCACCTCTGCATGCATCTTATCCCGCAAATTGTTTGTTGTCTCACTGTCTGCATGCATCTTATCCCGCAAATTGTTGGTTGTCTCACTGTCTGCATGCATCTTATCCCACAAATTGTTGGTTGTCTCCCTCTACATGCATCTTATCCTGGAGATTGTTGGTTGTCTCCCTCTCTGCATGCATCTTATCCCGAAGATTGTTGGTTGTCTCACTCTCTGCATGCATCTTATCCCGGAGATTGTTGGTTGCCTCCCTCTCTGCACACATCTTATCCTGGAGATTCTTGGTTGTCTCCCTCTCTGCATGCATCTTATCCTGGAGATTGTTGGTTCTCTCCCTCTCTGCATGCATCTTATCCTGGAGATTGTTGGTTGTCTCCCTCTCTGCATGCTTTTTGTCCCGCAAATTGTTGGTTGTCTCACTCTCTGCATGCATCTTAACCCGCAAATTGTTGGTTGTCTCCCTCTCTGCATGCATCTTATCCCGCAAATTGTTGGTTGTCTACCTCTCTGCAAACAGCTTATCCCGGAGATTGTTGGTTGTCTCGCCCTCTGCATGCATCTGATCCCGGAAATTGTTGGTTGTCTCCCCCGCTGCATGCATCTGATTCCGGAGAGTGTTGGTTGTCTCCCTCACTGCATGCATCTTATCCTGCAAATTGTTGGTTGTCTCCCTATCTACATGCATCTTATCCTGGAGATTGTTGGTTGTCTCCACCTCTGCATGCATCTTATCCCGCAAATTGTTGGTTGTCTCCCTCTCTGCATGCATCTTATCCTGGAGATTGCGGGTTGTCTCACTCTCTGCATGCATCTTATCCCGGAGATTTTTGGTTGTCTCGCTCTCTGCATGCATCTTATCCCGCAAGTTGTTGGTTGTCTCCCTCTCTGCATGCATCTTATCCCGCAAATTGTTGGTTGTCTCCCTCTCGGCATGCATCTTATCCCGCAAATTGTTGGTTGTCTCCACCTCTGCATGCATCTTATCCCGCAAATTGTTGGTTGTCTCACTCTCTGCATGCATCTTATCCCGGAGATTGTTGGTTGTCTCCCTCTCTGCATGCTCCTTATCCTGGAGATTGTTGGTTGTCTCCCTCTCTGCATGTATCTTATCCCGCAAATTGTTGGTTGTCTCCCTATCTGCATGCATCTTATCCTGGAGATTGTTGGTCGTCTTCCTCTCTGTATGCATCTAATCCCGCAAATTGTTGGTTGTTTTCCTCTCTGCATGCATCTTATCCCGGAGAATGTTGGTTGTCTCCCTCGCTGCATACATCTTATCCCGCAAATTGTTGGTTGTCTCCCTCTCTGCATGCATTGATTCCTTGCTAGCCCCGCATTTTTGGGATGACCAGGGGTGGCCTTGCCATTTGATAGCCTCAGCACTGACCATACTATCCCAGGTCAGAGAAAAGCAGGAACCAAAAACTCACTGCCCTCCACCTGCACCACAGCAGTTGAGACAAGTTGTCTGCCAGTATTTCTTATTGTGGGAGTGGGGGGTGGAAATGGGGGCTGAGTATGTTGGACTGGGACATTCACGTTTTGCTTCGTGTCAACAGAGATCGTGACATGGCCAGTGAGTTCGCCCACTTCAGTTAGTCGTTCTTTTGCCTGCAAGTGATGGGGTTTTTTCCCAAGCACAATGTCATCACACATAGAGAAAGTAGTACCTCTCAGTGCCATGGATCTAAGTGCAAATGGGAATTTTTGTATTTTATTTTTGTATTTTTTGTATTTTTAATTTAAACCTTTCCTAGTGCACGACAGCTCCCAAGACACTGCTGGGCCCTCGCCTCGGCTTGCCGTTATGCTGTTTTGCAGCCCCTAGTCTTTATTCATTCTCCCTCTTCTAGAATGAACCCTCATCAGCATAAGTCAACCTGACCCACGTACTCTTGTTTTTGGTCTGCCTGGCTCTTCTACTGTGTCAGGCGTCCCCACACAGGGCTGAATTACTGACCCAGTCATCCGCACCTCTTTAGTTACACCTCTGCAGTGTATGTACTATGCAGGCAAGCAGCAGGCCCCATCCATACACATCCAGCCAATGAGGTGCTTCAGGTGGGTTAGCAGTGGGCATTCATTGGCGCATTTGGGGCCAATAGCGACTTTGAAACCTGTGGAACATGCGTATGTGGCAGCCATTGCGGGGCGGATGGCCGTTCATTTATTTTCAAATGACAGCCGCCCCACTAGCTGCAGCACAAACATAAGACGTGACACAGCTAATTTGATGCCACGTGCCCCTCTAGACCTGTGCTGCCCTCTGTGTCCAAGTCGGTTACTGTCTGGTGCCGCTTGCTGCTGGCTCCTCGTCATTTTAAAAGATGTACATTGCACCAGCCCTCTCACACTCTGAGCTGGCCACTTACAGTCCTAAAACCAGCCAGTCGCTTTGCCCTATAGTCCGTTCTGACACTGTGTCGCTTCTTAACTCCCAATATTGGCCTTTGCATTACGTGTCCTGCTGCAAAGAGTGAGCTGCGCATTTGGGCACCTATAATTCTGCAGCCTTGTATCCCGCAGTTCATACTTCCAAAGGAATAACCTACTCGGGGGCGTTGTGAACCCCTGCTTTAGCAGCTGCAGCAGGGGTGAAGTTCATGATGGGCAGCTCGGCAGACAAAGGCTCATTCATAATGTGGAAGAGTTTGGGGGGGTCTGAGTGAGTGTAGGATGGATGGATGGGTGTGTGAGTGAATGAAAGGTGGATGTATGGGTGAGTGATAGGGTGCCTGGGTAGATGAGCGGATGGATAGATTTAATGGATAGGTTTGGCGATGGATCAGCGGACGGACGGAATGGTGAAAGACTGAATGATGGATGGATGAAAGAATGAACGGATGACAGAATGTAAAGGTGAGATTGAGGATATCAGCAGGTTGATGAATGGATAGATCCTTGGATATGAAAGAGGCAAGAGTGCTTTTCTGGGGAGGGTTGTGATGACTTCTTCGTTTTCTTGGTTCCATAAGAGTTTTGGTTCGCAGTGGGGGAGGGGGGTATTTTAGTTGTCTGCCTACTCCCTTGCCTGCCGTCACCTCGTTTTATAATTCCCTGAACATGCATTACCTCCTCGTAAGTCTTCTTCGCCTCATGATAAACGAAGTGAGCGTCGGCTCCACACCAGATCCCTCCAAAGCAAACGTTAGCCTCCCATGCCTCCCCTTTCCAACATGGCCGACCCATATCACCCCTGACCTCTATAAGAAGAGGGTCGGCCCAACTTCCAGCCTGTTTTTTTGGTATTGCGCTGTCTATCCAAGTGTGCTTTCAGGTAAGTGTGGTCTTGCTTTAACAGGGACTTGGGTCCCTGGGTGGAGGCCCTGCTCTACCGGGCCCGTGGGCGTGGGGCTCCTCCCCCTTCCTGCCCCCGTTTCCTCTTGGGGGCGGTTAGGCTCTGCTGTAGCGAGCCAGAGGTCAATAGGGGGTGGCTGCGGGGAAATGCCGCCGTGGTGGCGTCCTCCCTAATTCCAGGTGTACGTGGTCTACTGTCCCCCTCTGTTCTGGTTTGGGCCTGCATGGTTCTCTTCTCATGGGTCAGGTCAGGGGGAGACACGGTAAACCGTAGTCTGTCAGCCTTCATGTACACGCTTTGGATTTCCGCATTGTGACCAGGTAGACCTCGTGGGCGGTTCTCGGCTGCCTACGCGCTGGAAGCAGGCTGCATTCAGTCGCGCGCAGGTTGCTGTGAGGGGCCGCATTTTGCGTTGGTCCCTTGCGGGTCCTGGCCTTACCATAGTGCCGGCGTCCGGGACGATGGCAGTTCCCGGTGCCGTTCCTTGCTTCGCTGCCCTCATTTCCACCCGTGATGAGTACATCATTTTCCGCCCACCCGGTCTCAGATGTTGAGGATGTGGACCTCCGGGATCGGTATGTCCAGGGCCGGGAACTGTGTGATGTTCTACAACTCCTTAGGGTCAATATGGCGTCTCCTGCTCTCACGGTCAATTGAACTTTCAGTGGGTTTCTTCTTGCAGTGCCAGTGCAAGGAGCCTGAGTCCCTTCCTCTGCTTTCTTCTATTAAGTAGGTTATTAACAATGTGTGGCAGGACAACGATACGCAGGCGTTTCATCGGTTTCTGGTCAAGCGCTATGCTATCCGGGACTTCGCTAAGGAGTTCCCTCCCTCTGTGAAGGTGTACTCTCTCATGGCTGGTCTTGCCACTCAGGGCTCCATCTTCTCCGAGGATGCTTCTCCTTCGAATCCGGTTGACAAACGGGTGGCAGCCGCGGCCAAGCGGGCCTATTCGGCAGCCATCTTTTCCATCCGTTCTTCAGCATTCTTGTCCTACACGGTCCAGTCTTTTTTGTTAGTAGCTTTTGGGGCTGTTAGGGTTACTCCTGTGCAGTCCATTTGCTGCTGGTTGGGTGCGAGGTCTACTGTGTTCATCAGCCCCATTGGGTTGGGCATGGCCTTTCTGGCTGTGCTTTCGCTGGGGTTTGTGGTTTGTTTCCCGTTGCCTGTGTTGTGTGCCTTTGCCCCTGCCGCTCCTTTCCTCTGCCTCTACGGAGTTGTGGTGTGTTGGTGGTGGATGGCCGTGGTATTTGTTTCTGGAGTCACTGTTCCTGCGAACCCTGTTGGGTCTTGGGGTGTGGCGGTTCCCCTTTTTGTCGGATGGGCGGCAACCCTGTTCTTATTCCCTTGTGTTGCTGCAGTACTTCTTCAGTCCCTGACGGGGCTGTTTGTGCCAGGTATGGGCTTCTCTTTTGCCCTGGCTATGTTGTACTACAGGTTGGGGGGAAGAAGTTGCCTGGCATTATTGGCCTCCCTGGGTTCGACTTCTTCTGCTGGATCATCTATGACAGTCTTGCACCTGTGTTGGTTGTTGTCATGGTGGTTTGCTGTCCGGGGGCTTTGTTGGTGCACTTTCCTTTCTCTGGGTTTGGGTTTTTTGACCTCCCCCCACCCCCCCTTCCACTTGGTGGTCATGTTTGTGCAGGCAGCTGTGTTTCGCACGCTGTTGGTCCCTGTGTTCTTTTGAGGCGGTCGTTTTCTTGGCTCTATGAGGGCTTTTGGTGCTTCTAGCCGGGCGGAGGTCCCGCTCCTGATATTTCTGGGTTTTGGCATGCAGCTGCCTCAAACTCCACCCGTCCACCTGGCTTAGAGTTACGGGTGGTCTCCACTGTGGGTGGTCGGTTTGCTATCCTTGTCCGGTGTCTGCCAATCCAGGACTTGGTGTTCTTTGAGGGTCGTCTGGACATTATCCATGGGATGGTGTTCTTGCCTCTCGGATGGCAGGACACCCTGTGGCCGGATCAGGGGTCTCTCCTGGGTCTGGATTTCACCCCTGTCCATCTATGGTTGAGGGTTCAGGGGTTGACGTCTGCTTCCATCAATGTGCGGCCTTAGGCTCGCCGCCACTTGTACCCCTTGGTGTATCATCCCCTGGCCCATTGGGATCCCTGCTTGGGGGATTACGAAATTCCAGTGGTGGTGTCTTTGCAGCTCCGTGCTGACCTGGGCTGGTGGTTAGTGGTAGGCCCATCTCTCCAGGGGTCTCCCCTTCCTGGGCTCCCCGTCCCGGGTGGTCACGACCGATGCCGGTCACCTGGGCTTGGGGGGCAACCCTGGGTTCCTGGTCTATTCAGTGTCGGTGGGTTCAGCTTACGGTGAGGTGCTACTCCTACTTTTGGGAACTGAAGACAGTTCTCATGGTGTGCCTGGTGTTTGCTTCTCTCCAGGGTCATCCTGTGTTGGTCCAGACAGACAGTCAGGTGGTGCGGGGGTACTTCACTCCTCGGGGTAGGGGGGGTGCCGGGCTTGCTCCCTTTGGCTGCTATTCCAGGAGCTGATGTCCTGGGCGGAGTCTTCGGTCCTGTCCCTCTGGCCGGTGTGTCTCCCGGGGAAGGAGAATGCTGTGGCGGATCACCTGTGCCGGGTGTTTCCACCTCTTTCTGCCCTCTCCCTGGGGTTCTCAGTGTTCAGGCTTGTGGTGGCTCGGTCCGGCCATCCGCGGATCGACTTGTTCATGGACGGGTTCAATGCTTTCCTGCCCCATTTCTGCACTCTCCATCTGTGCCCAGGGGCTTGGCGTGTGGAGGCATTGTCATTACCTTGGCCGGCCTCCTGTATGCCTTTCCACTATTTCCTTTGGTCCCGTGAGTCCTGTGCTGGTTCTGCATGGTGTAGGTGTTTGTCCTGTTGGTTGTTCCCGGTTGGGTTCGCTGTTCTTGGTTTCCTCTCCTGAGCGAGCTGGCTGTTCGGGAGTGCTGGGCTGTTCCGGCTCTGCCTTACCTGTTGCGGGGCCCCTGCTACCTGTGGGGATGTTGCGCCGGCTCCATCTGCTGGCTTGGCTCTTGAGTGGGTGACCTTGCTGGCTCAGGGTTGTTCTTTGGGGGTGGTAGACTTGCTGCAGGGTTCCTGCAGGACTTTTACTCTGCGGTCTTATTCCCGCCATTCGTCTTCCTTCTATCGTTGGTGTGGGCTGAACGGGGTCTGCCTGGTTCCGGTGGATCCCTTGCGGATACTTGATTTCCTCACTAAGGGGTTTTCCCTGGGTCTGGCTCCTTCCACGCTGAGGACTCAGTGGGCTGCCTTGCGCACTTTCAACTGTCTGGGGCTGGACGGCCTCGATCCTCTGGAGGTTCGCTTGCTACGGCGTTGTTTTTTGCAGCGGCCTCAGGCTATTTGCCTTGCTATGCCCTAGGATCTCCCCTTGGTTTTGCAGGCCCTCCATGGGGTCCCTTTGAGCCCCTGGGATCAGTGGATTTTGAATTTCTCGCCTTCGAGGTGGTGTTCTTCGTGGCTTTTGTTTCGGCTGGTATGGTGGGCGACCTGGGTTCCTTCCTTCGGTCTCCTTCTTGCGGGTCCTCTCGGTTTGTCTGGCGTTGCGCCCTGACCCTCGGTTTCTTCCCATGGTTCCTTCGATCATTGACCGCTCCTGTGTGGTGGTTTTGCCTTCGTTTCCTCCAGGGGTTGTCTCGAGTGCTGATGCTGCTCCGTCCCTGCTGGTTGATCGGTGGTCGCTCATGGTGTATGTAGACCGCACTGCCACCTTCTGTTGTTGTGCCAATATATTTGTGTCTTTTGGCACGGTCCGGTCACTTGCCTTCCGTCTCCACTTGAGTCGGTGGATTACGCAGGCTTTCTGGCCGGCCTACGGGTCCTGGAGGTCTGTGCTACCCGTCGGGGATTCCGGGTCGTTCCTCCCGGGGCCTCTGTTTCTTGGGCCTCGTTTCAGGGGGTATATATGGATGATATTTGCAGGGCCGCGACCTGGGCCTCCCCGCTCATGTTCATGGAGCACTACCTCCTGGGGATTTTGCGGAGGTGGTTCTCGGTGCTGAGTCTTCCATCCCTTTAATTTGGCCTTCCGGGTAAGGCCTGTATGGTTTGGTGTCATGTACTCCTTGTCGTTGGTTTCTTGTTCACTATGAAGCCTCTTGCAGGGCTTTAAGTGGGATGAAAAAATTGGGGGGTCTCTCAAAGGGGCATGGCCAATGTAAGGGCGTGGCTTAAAAACACCTAAAAATCTGTGCTTCGAATAGTGTGCCTCCCGACTTGTATTTTGCTGTTTCTATCATTGCATCCACATATATGATACAAGAAACATCATACCTATAACAAGTCAGGACTATTGGCTTTGTCAATGGTTGTTAGTTGCATACGATAAATAGGCAGCAACTATGGCTTGTAAATATTATTGAAAAAGCTTCCACTTAAAGCCCTGGTGAAGGACACTACAGCAATGTTGCTGCTCTGAGTTTCAAAAAGAGAAGGGAAATCCAGAGAGAAATGTCTCTCTTTAAAGGATTTCCCTTCCCCAAATATGTTCACCTGGCATGACGTCATGCCGTAACTTCTCCACTAGTGAGAAGTTAGCCGTGTGAGCACGCGCACATTGATGTGCCTGCTGTCTCGAAACGGGTCTCTGTCGGGCTCTGTTTTGTGCCCTGACACTTTTTGCCGGACTGCAGTCTGGGAAAAAAATAGACCGCCTGTGCCAGGGCACAAAACAGAGCCTGATAGAGACCCGTTTCAAGGCCTCCTTTAAAAAACTACCGGTGCTCAGACCCGGAGAGACCCCCCCCCCCCCCCTCCCCCCCGTCGCGTGTGGCAGCCCGGGATGAGACAGCTTCCCGGCGCACACACAGCCGCACCCGAGCACTTCACAGGTCTTTAAAAGACCATTTGCATGTTAATGAGGCCTCGCTGTTGTTTCACCCCTTCTAAGAGCCCCTGCAGCTCCACTCTGCCTATGGCTTAAAAGACTCAGACACTCCCCCCCCCCCCCCCCCTCCCCCCCCCCAGAAATGTTTTCTTAGCCCCCCCCCCCCCCCCCCCCCCCCCGAAATTTGTCTCTAGTTGCGCCTCTGGCTTGGGTATGTGCCCACTTCGTTTATCATGTGGCGCGGTAATGTCCCGGTAACTTACCGGTAATCTTCATTACTCCGAGTATTGTCTTCCTCGCCACATGAGTTCCCATCCCTCCCTGGGGTGTTATCGGCTCCATATTTGGGCTTGGTAGTTCTTCAGGCTTGGGCCGACCCTCCTCTTATAGAGGTCATGAGTGATATGGTCGGCCATGTTGGGAAGGGATGGGAGGCTAACTTTTGCTTTGGAGGGTTCTGGTGTGGAGCTGAAGCTTACTTCGTTTATCATGTTGGAAGGAAGACAATACTCAGAGTAATGAAGATTACCGGTAAGTAACCGGGGCACCACCGCTGGTTTTAATTTTCAGACCCACTATTATGCAGAGATTCTTCCTGAGAAACAGCAACGGAACAGCATCTCTGCATGTGGCCTGTAGTGCGTCCTGGGTTGGCTATAATTCAGTGCTGTGATTGTTTCTGGTTTGTGGTTCAAAATCTTGAAATGTTTCGAAAAACTTTCTGCACAAAAGGCTCGGTGTCACAGTGGGCTATCACGAGGCCGTTTTCTGCTATGCAGTCGGCAGCTGAGCTTAGAAACACTGGGCTGTAATAATCCCTTCGTGTTTCCGGGCTCTGCTGTCAGCAAAACATGCTTTACCTCGAAAATATTTCGACTTCGTGGATGCGCTCAAGAGGCCAAAAAGACGTGCTCAGCTCCCTTTGCTGGCGCAGCGCTGAAAGCCACCTCTTGAGTCATGTTAGGATTCCGGGGCTGCGTAGCGCTCTTCGTGCAGGCTAGCAGTACTTACCTTTTCAGCGCGAGTGCTGCCATCTAGCGTCCTCCTCTAGTAACACCTTCCCTCCACTACCCTGCGCAGCCATTTGACTCTCACATCTATATGCTCTTTCAAGCTTGTGCCGTTTGTCCTATTTGTCTTGGGAAATGAGATTTCTTCAGTGTCTGCTTTGTTACTGACGTGAAATCTTGTGTGTGTGTGTTTGTTTGTTTGTTTTGTGGCGCCTTGACTGTCATGGGGCCGGGTGGTGGGAAGATAGTCCTGGGAAGCAGTAAGTTGTGTGATATGTGGATTGATTTGGGATGTGTAGACAGTCCCAGGGCAGCAGAGGGTGTGTGGATTCTCATAGGGTCGGAGGACATGAACGGTGTGTTGATTGTTATTTGCAGCAGGGAGCTTTGTAATGTGCGGCAGGGAGCTTTGTAATGTGCGGCCACTAGCCAGTCCTCTGGTTGGGTGTGGGGTATGAACCTCTCTATGGCAGTAGGAAGCTGCAGCATATCCTAGGTCAGCAGGAAAGCGGGGCTTGTGCACTGTCAATGGAAATCTACTTATTTTTGTTTATTACTACCTATTTCTGTTTTTCCACACCTTTTTTTACTTGCCCTATAAAGGTTCTTTGGGGATTGGCTGTAAGTGGACGAGGCTCTTCACTTTCTGCGTCCACATGAAGTCTGCACCATTGGTTTTCATGATACTCAGTTGGTAAATATTTTTCCTTTGTCTTCCTTCTCCTTCCAGTTGCGTTTCAACTTTATGACCTGGATAAAGATGACCGAATTTCTCGCGATGAGCTACTTCAGGTACTATTGTAGCGGGATGTGCCGCAGCACCCTGTGACCCCCTCATCCTTTCGTATCCTACACTTCGACACACCCAATGTTAGGATCATTTTCAACAAACCCTATGTAAACTTTTCTAATGTGTAGCAATCTGCTAAGTGCTACAATTTTCAAATTGTATGTGTGTGCGCTAAATGTTGTCAGTTATGCGGCTGCAGTACAGTAGTCTGCTTTGTGGAAACCGCTAGGGTACATGTGGGCATCAAAGTCCATCAGCCAGGATGTTCATCGTTGGGAAGATATTGCGTGCTGGAATACAGTTCTGAGATGTTAAAGGTGACCACACCCCTGTCTTGCAACTTATAACTTTGAAAGCAGGATTTCTTCCCGTGCAATTAATTCTGGGTATAAGGCTAGTTCCACCAATCTTTGCATGGATCTCATTTACACACTACTCTTGTATTTTTCTGGGTTTCCGTCCTAGATGGTCATTGGTCTTCGTCTGCAGTGTGGCGCTCATAGATGGTGAGGGTGGAGGCTGGTTTTCTCTGTTTGCAGATATAGATTTTCCAATGGAGCCACTATTCAGAATCCACATTCAGGAGGCTTAGAAAGCAGCTGTCTCTTTCCGTGTCCTGCAGCACTAGATATCCGAGGTCCCATCTCCACCACTCCCATGCAGAAAAGAAAACCCACCAGTGCCTAGAAGTGATGGAGAAAGACCTACAGAAGCAACCAAGATTCTCTCGAAGTCCAGGAGTGATTGTTCAGGCCCTTCTTATGTGCTGCTGGAGAGAAGCCAGAATGCCAGGGGCTTTCTAAACCACCATTACGGTCCAGGAAGGCAGATGGAGTCTGGCCTCCGTGCTGGCAGACTGAACAGTAAATCTGCCAGCACGGAATACTGGCGCAGACATATTTAAATTCCACAGCTCCTATAAAATGTCTTAACTTCTGCCTCTTTTGGATTTCAGCAAATCAGAACTCTCAAGTTTTACATGTCTATGCGCGAGTTGCTCATCCAGTCCACATTTGTTCCTTAAATTTGTAGTTTTTTAGTTGTGCCAATGCCATTTTAACATTAGGACAGTCTCCAAATGAAGAGGAAAGTCTTGAACTTAATGAGCTGCCATTGCTTAGATGTGGGTCAGTTAAAAGCGATGGCAGGTTTTTGGATCTAGCTCTTCTCATGGACCTTACCAGGTGCAGAACACGCAGTGCCCTCCTAGAAACCCTGCCCGCAAATCTGAGCCCCGCAGTCATTAAAACTTTGTTGCTGTTTTTTCTTTTTAAGAGGGCTGGGTTTTACAGGCCGGGGGTATAGTGGTCCGACAATAAAACTGTGAGTGGCAGAATATCTGTCTCTTTGCCAGTGGCTACTCTCAGCAGTCTGGTTAGGAGCAGAACAAGGGCTGGCATGGTGTCTGGGATGTGGAATGCACACACAGTCACCACCTCAAAGGAGGCGCTTGTGGTGAGTGGGGACAGCAGCCAAGGGGCACCAACTACTAAGTTTAACACAGTGAAATGCTCTGGTCAAACTCAGTGGAGTTTGGTGTGTTCAAGAACAACCCTTGCCCATCATCGGAAATTTAGCGTAACATTTCCAGAAATGGGCTTGAAGAAGTTCAGGTCTTTGAAGCGGTGGGCAGTCAAACTCCTCATTATCGGCGAGCTGGCTGATCTATAGTCTGTTCTGGACCGAAGTCATCTGTGGCAGATACTCAGTAACTTTCCCAAACTAACGAAAGCCTCTGAACTAGTGGAGTATATGAATGCAGCGATGGGGAGGATTGTTTTGGGGAAGGACACTAAGTAGCTACGGAACAGGTCAAATCCCCACATCACCTGTGAGAAGCAATTCCAGATGAGTTTAACTTATAGAAGTGCAGCCAGAGACCACTGCGGAAATGTACTTAACAGTCAAGCACATTTGTTGACATGTTTGATGCTTTCTGTGTGTACGGACGGCGCATGTAAGACATTAGGGGGTCTTATGCTCTTGGAAACAAATTTGTGCACAGTTGGGAAACCAGTGTAGAAAGAGGGGCAGTCGGTTAGGAAATATGCAGTTTTATTTTACTACAGTAGACTTCTGATGCTTATACGATACATACAAAATGCGTTGTATAAAACCAGACTAATATATTGTAGCATGCATGTAGATGCACATGCTTAGCATACTTTGGAAGTTGTTTGTTTTCGAAGTCGCTTGAGTCATGAGACGTAGTGTGGTGACTCCTCTTGGTGTACAGTGCAAATGGGCACAAACGCCATCCTATATTGTATATGCCGCCATTGGGTCGACTGGTTCCGAACTCATTTTTTCAACAGCCGCATTCTGTTACTCTTCCACCCCACCACTGTCAAAGCCTTTAGGCATCAAGGGCCTAGCCCCTTTCGGCCGCCTAACACCATTTCCAGTCCTTCGCCATCTAAGACTGTTGCATGGGTGGTGGAACAACCACCTTTCCAAACTGTCCTCACTTTCATTCGAAATACCTGTGGGCAGACCATCATGAGGAGTGCAATCTGTGTTTATCCCCTGACCACGACATCCCCCACTGCCCATCGTGCCTCACCTTCCATTCTATAAAGGGCCTTTGGTACTGTAGAGAACGCCGCTAGGCACACAGCATGATGCAGCACCATGACATCAACAGGCAGGAAGATGCCCCTCAGAGCAGGCCGGGCCCCCAGAGCAACCTGCCGCGCACCTGACACCCAGCCCGTGGCCAGGTCATCAAGTGGGGTCTAACAACCAGCACATGAAGGGTGTCAACAGGGCACTGAAGATCGGGCCTTGCATAAGTCATGCTCGGGGTTATGAGTATGCCTTTAGCCCCTAGATTCAAACCTCCAAGATTAGGGTCCATAAAAGGCCCCTTGCCGAGGCTGCCTATTGATAACTAGGAAGTCCTGCATCAAGCCCCAGAACAGCAGTCTGGACAAGGATGGCCACAGGCCTTTGCTCTATGGCCGGCATAGGCTAAAGGCTTCAGGGCCCACCAAGCCTTCATCCGACCATGGACAGACAGACAGACAGACACACATTCCCCCCCCAGCACTGGCACCTCCAGAGCCGACTTCAAACCTCCATGCCGGAAATCAACTCAAACCTTCCTCAGCTCCCAAGGCAAGGGACAAAGACAAACCACTCATCAATGCCTGGCAGCGAGGATACCGATGCCCCCATCCTTGAAACTTCAACAGGAATTGGGCACTAGACAAAATCTCTTCATTCACCCAGTCACCAGCAAGATCTCTGCTACGTTGCCTCCCTCCGAGCCAATTCCTTGTACAAGGAGACTCCTCCAAAAGGGAACATTCTTCTAGGCCTCCCCACCCAAGAAACAAAGGGACACAGCTACTAGCCTAGTCCCATTACCACATAGTACCTCACCACCTCCACCTCCCTCACACCCATGCTTCCACTTGCCTCCCCCAAAGTCACCAGAAGGGTCTTCCTTTTTATGGTAACAGCCAGGCAGCCCCTATACTGCCTTCGACTCTTGTTATGAGCTGTACCACCTTCAACCCCCTGGCATGACTACAGTCCGGATCCCCCAGGTGATCTAAGACCTGAACCATTAACCAGTCAGGGCCTCAACCCTCGATGACACTACAACATATCATGAGATCATCTGAAGGGCTGCAGTCTTCCACAAATCGACATGCATATCATGCAGTAGGAGGATGATTTCCTTCTACAGACTGTCGGAATCGAGCGCACAGTCAAATTTCACCCTATGCTTATGGGCGTCTTAAAATCTGCCCAGAGAATATCAAGGAGCCTATCAAGGCTAGAGTGGTCACCCCTACTGTCAAGGGAAAAATGTAAACTCTCTCCCAGCAACTCAATGTACATTAGGGGTAAATGCTATAAGACTCACTGGTAGTATACAGCACTCGCAAACCTGCCTTCACCCAGGCCACTGGCGATGCTCTGCCACATAAAGAGAGCAAGGAAACAAATGCAGTGGGCATGACAGTGACCGCAGGAGCGGTAAGCCATTGGCAAATACAGTAATAAGAACTTTATTGTTGGTTAATTAAAACCCTTACAATATAAAAAAAAATGCAGCATGTTCTTAAAAGAAACATTAAATAAAATTGCGGAAATTCCGATTGATATTTTACTTAAAACTCTGCAGAGTTTCACGTCTGTTAATGTTCGACTCGAAGGCCAAGTACTGGTCAACAGTTTTTTGGTGGTCGAAAAACTGTTACTGTACCCGGATGGTATACCATTCTGCTATAGTGGGGAATAGTTAGCAGCACCGATGACTTCCAACAGTTTTAATACCTTGATAATAAATTTTGTTAACCCGATATTCAACTTTGTGTTGTCCGGGTTTAAGGCTGCTATTATGGCTTGGTGGCATTGTGAGAAAGTGGCTCTGTATATACTGTTCCCAAATAGGTACAGTATGTACAGAGTCCACAGTCCCCAGAGGTTTTGCAGAGGTTAAAGTTAGATATAACCGTACTCTCTAAAGTGGTAGCTTGGTCGAGCAGTAAGGCAGTATCAGAGGACAATGTAAAGCATTTGTTGCACACACTCAGTCAGCAAATGGTCTCACACACTCAAGAACTGAACTCTAGGATAATTGTTTATATAAAAAATATATGGCTGTTTTATTTTAGAACCAACAATAGGTATCGAAATATACTTTCTCAGAATGAGATGCTTTAGTTAAATACTTTTGCAATATGCAATTGGCTTTTGTAGGTAATAGTTGCAGGTTGTTGCAATAGGCAACACAATTTCAAACACAATAATACATTGAGCTCAATGGGAACTTTAACTTGTATGCAATTAATTACTTTCAGGATTACTCTTCTAACTCCAGGACTGGATCCTAGATTCAGTCCTGGGACAGTTCTTGGAAACAAGTGAGTAAATTCGGTTAAGTTACTGTTGTGAGTTTTAAGCAATATTTTGCTATTTTAAAAGTTGACATTTAGAAACTTTTTCTGATCAAATTACCAATGTTATTCTATGGAAGGAAATTCACTTAGCAGGTAAGTGGGGTTATGGGTACTTTTTCTAGGTCCGTGTTAGATCCTGTATCCAGCACTAGGGTACCACCTGTAAGCAGTTGAGAAACTGCGTTTAAGTTGTACAGGCGATTTCTAAGGAATATTTATAAGTTTGTAAAATCGACACTTAGTAGAAATTTCATAGAAAAACAGTCCATGGTTCCCTATGGAAGAAAATTCAAGTTACGGGTAAAGTATGTTCTCGTTACTTTTGTAATCCAGGGCTGGGCTCCTAGGCTCAGTACTGGGACCTCTATCTGAAACAGGTAAGTAATTACGTTTTCACAGTTGGTACGATTTTTAAAGAATATTTGTAGTTTGCAAAAATGGACAACGAGAAGAAATTTCACAGAAAAACAGTCAATGATTTCCTATGGGAGAAAATTGGGTTAGTGGTAAGTACAGTTGTGAGTACTTTTCATGGTCAGTGCTGGGCGCCAAGATCCAGCACTGTGTGCTCTCCTAATAGCAGGTGAGTATTTCCGTTTTCATTACTCGGTTGATTTTAGGTGAATATTTTATTTTTAGAAACTCCACACTTAGAAGAAATTTCAGAAGAAACCAGTCAATGTTACCCTATGGAAGAAAAGTGAGTTATCGGCTTTTGGGTAAATACTCGACTGGCAGAGTGAAGGTCCTGGGCACAGACTCAGGGGTCTCCCAGGGTCAGGTAAGTACAGTTGTTACACTCAGCGGCACAGGGGCAGCCGGATGCAGAGTGAGTTAGGCCCAATGTTATCCTGTGGGAGGCAGGGGGGCCTTGGTTGGTGGCTGCTGACTAGCAGGCCACGCGGTTGTGGGTGCTGGGCTCCTGGTCACTTGCTCAGGGCAAATGGGGTAGTAGGTAGGAGTAGAAGTTGCACTGCCAGGGCCACTCGGGCGGCTAGGTGCAGGGTGCTTTTGAGCCTTCGGGCGCTCAATGGATTTCAATGGGAAAGCTCAAGGACGAACAAAGGCTGCAAGCTCGAGGACGAAGATTCTTCGAGTGCCACCACCACTTCGAGAGGTAAGTTGGGTAGTTGGAGGATAGGTAGGTACCCAGGAGTCGAGCACAGGGGGCCGCAGGGTGCCGGGTGCAGGGGTGCCTTTTGATGTCGGGAAATCTTACCCTCTGTTGATCCCTGGTTCTGAGGCTGCAGGCGTTGTCAGGAGCGTCGAGGTGGGTCCTTGGGTGCCGGATTTGGGGTCACAGTCGCCGGGGGACGTCCTCTGGGTCTTTGTCCACTCGGCACAGGCCAGGCTTGGCGGGTGCAGGGTGTGCAGAGTTTGCGGTTCCGGGCTGATGCCAGGGGTTAGAAACTTGCTTTGAGCAGAGCCACTGCTCATGGGAGTCCCAGATGCTCAGAGCCACAAGGTAGCCAGGTCCTCCGGGGTTTGTGAGGTTGTTGGCCACAAGAGGTGCCGTGATTTAGCAGGAGCAGGTTCGAGGGTCGACAGGCAGGTAGGGCTGGGGCCAAAGCAGTTGGTGTCTTCCTCTTCTTCGCAGCTGCACGGCAGGTCTTCTTTCTTCTTGCTCTTCTTTGCGTTTTCGGAATCCGGAATCTAAAGGAGGGTTCAGGGTGCCCCTAAATACTAGATTTAGGGGCGTTGCAGGTAGGTAAAGGGCAGGGACCAATGGGTCCCTGCCCTGGGGTGGGTACAGCCCCTATCCTGCCACTCGCCTGTGGGAGGGGGGCAGCAGCCTAGTCCTGATTGGGCAGGGCTTCCCATCTTCAAGATGGCGAGCTCCCAGAGATGTGCTTCACCTCGCCTCCCCCACCTGAGGGGTGGGTTTGGCAGGCTGGCATATCCGCTGTCCTTACTTGGGGTTTCCGGCCAGTCTTCCTGCCAGAGTGGGGGTCAGAACTGGTGGGGGCCAGTTGCTGGGTACAGCAAGTGGCCTGGAGAAGCTCACAAAGGCGGCATGCCTTTGAAGCTTCCCCCTGCCCATCCTGGGGGAGGAGACCTAGCACCTCGCCCAGGATGTGCATTGTTGCAGGTCCAGGAGAGTGGGCGCTCTCCACCCAGGGGTCCAGCAACATGTCTGCTGTGTGGCAGCCTAGGCAGCCTCCCCAGACGAGACGTGGATTGTAGGTTAGGTTTCAGGGGGCATCTCTAAGATGCCCTCTGTAGTGCTTTGTACATTAAATCCCACACTGGCATCAGTGCGGGTTTAATGTGCTGAGAAGTTTGATACCAAACTTCTCAGTCTTCAGTGTTGCCATCATGGTGCTGGGGAGTTCGTGTTTGACGAGCTCTCAGCACCATATACTCTTAAATGGCAGCACTGCACTTACAGTGCCCAGGAATGGACCTGGGCACTGTAGGGGCACAGGGCTCATGCGCCCACACCACTGGCATAGGGCACCCAGCTACAGAGGTGGCTGATGTATGCCAGGGCAGTGTAGGTTGTGGGCATGGCACACAGGGATGTGTGCCATGTCGACACTTTGTTTTGTCTTGTACCCAGACACTCAGCTTGCAAGGGCAGTGTGGTTGTGTTAGGGTACAGGGCCTCTAAGGGTGGCACAATAAGTGCTGCAGCCCTTAGAGGCCTTCCCTGGTCACAAGGCCCGGGGTACCTAGGGTACCATTTACCAGGGGCTGACATGTGGCCAGGGTTTGCCAATTTTGGGTTTTAGATGTTAGGGAAGGAACATAGGCCCTGGGCACCTGATTGGCAGGAGTCCGGGGCACACTCAGTCAAAGTACATTCAGTCAGTCAGTCAGTCAAAACAGTCTTTATTTCGAATATTTCATCTTAAAAGACATTTAAAATTCATCAAATACAATTAAAAAGTTAATGTATTATTTATAACAATTGAGACTAAAAGCTATTTAATAAATAACAGGTTAAGATCAATAAAAAAGTATTAAACATACATAGACTTTGACTTGAAATTCATTCTACAGTTGGGGGTAATGCTACGCTATAGTATGTATAACCAGTGGTAAAATTTCATCTTTTCCGTATAAGCCACGCCCAACTAATATATTTGGCTAGACCGATGACCACAAGAGAGGATGTATCAGTCTTTAGGATCCTTCTAGCGGCCTGGGCTGATCTGACACCTAGTTCACGACACACAGGTCGCAGCCAGACTCGCCTAGGTTGGTAATATGCCGGGCATACAAATAAAAAATGATCTTCTGTTTCGACCAAATTTTTACAGGATGGGCATTTATCAGTGCCATTTAAGGACCAGCTAGAAGTAAAGGAACCTAAAGGAAGGGTACCAATTCTGAATTGGTGGTATAATTTCCGATCCAGCTTTTTGGTTATTACGTCCCAATATACTTCTAAAGATGATTGATCCTTAATAGACAAATAAATTGAGGTCAGGGAACCACCAGTAGAAGGAGTAAATCGTTTTTGTGAGGCCCAAAGCCAGTAGGCATCCCTATATATTTTTTTAGGGGGAAACACAGCAGACACAGGGTTGGACCACAAGTCACCCATGCCCATTTCTGTCAGAATAAGTTTAATTTCTGTAAGCCAACGAATTCTATGGGAGCCTCTCATATCCTTTACCTCATGCAGCGCTTTAGCATAAATGGAAAGCTCCGGGGTAGTCCATAGGCGTCGCCAAAACGCCAGGGGCCTATACCGGATCATATCCTCTATGGGTTGGCAGCCCAGATCGAATAACAAGGGGATACGTGGGGTGGAGGGGGGTAGCCCTATCAATGATCTCAAGAAGTTGTTTTGGGCCACCCTCAAGGAGTCAAGATTACTAAACCCCCATAGCTCGGCGCCATACATGACTGCAGGGAGGATTTTAGAACCATAAATTTGTATCACAGGTGCAATGGGTTTAGTGCAGGAATGCATATGTTCCTTTAATAAGGCACCACCAAGTTGGGAGTGCTTTAACCTAAGCAATTCTATCTGGGGCCCCCAACTTAGGTTATCACTAAAGGTGACCCCCAAATATGTAAATGTAGAGGTCTGTTCCAGCCTTGCACCACCCATTTCAACCCTAGCTTTAACGGGGCGTGGGCCACGAAGAACCATAAATTTGGTTTTCCCCACGTTGACCTCGAGCTCATGTTCGCGGCAGAATAACTCAAACCTAGAGAGGGCCAATTGAAGCCCCTGTCGGGTTTTAGAAATGAGGAGCGTATCGTCCGCGAACATGAGCAGGGGCACTTTCATTCCTGCCAACGAGCGGCATCAGTCGGGCAGTCAGAAAAGTATCGAGTTACTCCATTGATGAACAAGGAGAACAGTGTGGGGGCCAGGACACACCCTTGCCTGACCCCTTTAGACACTTTGAATCTCGTAGTCACTTCCCCAGGCTTACCCCATCTAACCTGTGCATATGTGTTAGTGTGCAATTTAACTAAAAGCCTCAGATATTCGGCAGGCATGCCCATCTCCCGAAGAGCCTCCCACAGTTTTGGTCTAGGCACCAAGTCGAATGCAGACCTTAGGTCGACAAATGCTGCAAAGAGCATACCCCCCCCCTAAATAGACTTCCTTCCAATATAAAAGTGTAAACCTAAGGGCTTGGTCTAAGGTTCCAACATGTGACCGAAACCCGGCCTGAAGGGGCGTCAGGACATTATTATCAGTGATCCAACTAGTGATGCGGCCCAACAACAACCGCGCAGTAATTTTTTGGGCCGCATCTATTAAGCTAATTGGGCGATAATTGGCGGGGACTGAACGATCGCCCTTCTTATAAATTGGCAGAATTTCAGCCCCGAACCAAGATTCCGGTGCCGACGCACCACAGGCCAGGGCATTAGCTAAGTTCTTTAGATAGGGGACCCATAGATCCAAGTCCTGTTTAAATAGATCAGCAGGTATGCAGTCAGGACCTGGGGCCTTACCGTTGGGGAGAGATTTTAGTATTAGAGTCACCTCACTACAGGTAAACTCTAACACACCTGCATCACTGAGATGCAGCGAGGCATTAAGTGAGGTATTAGTGGACTTAAACTGATTTTCAAAGTAACTAACCCACTGGTCGGGTACAACATGGTTGGCCGGGGTCATAGCCTGCGGGTTACTGCCCCATTTCAAAAGGTGCCAAAAATGGCACATGTTTCTGCCCACACAAGCCTCAAATAACTCACGCCAGCGAGATTCATCCCAGTTTAACTTAGCTGCCCTTTGGGCGGATTTATATGCGGCTCTACAGCTCCTGATCAATATCGGCTCCCTTAATTTGATAGCTTGAATTAGGGCTTTACGTGACTTTCTGCACCCTGCATCAAACCACGTGTTTTCCCGCTGGCTAATGGGTTTAACAGTGGCTGGGACATTTTTAGTGAAAAAGATTTTAAGAGCAGTAAATAATTCACAATGTATGTCTGGGGTGCAGTTAATAATCTCTTCCATTGAGTCACAATTGGACAACTTAGACAGAGCATCATTAACCAGTGCCCTAATAGCAGCCCTAGCAGTAGGATCAGGGGCAATCTTAGGCCAACGGACCCTTCTCAAATCGTTTGACGTGGTGACTTGGACCTGAAAGGAGCATACATCATCCGTAGCACCTCCTGAGAAACTGCTATCGGAAAGGGTCAGCATCAGGGGATTGTGATCACTCTCTAGCCTGTCCGTCACAACCATGTCAATGACATCTGCCCATAGCTCACAATTAACTAAAATATAGTCGATTCTGCTCCTACTTCTTCCGTTATCAAAGGTGAACTTGCCAACCCTATCCGATGGTGTTCTTCCATTGACAGCACGCAACCCCATTTCCAAACAGAGCCCTTTTAGGAACAGGGCTATTTGTGACCATTTGCCTATGGGGTTTAATTCTAATTGGGGAATGCCCCACACGGAATCCTCAGCCTCTGAAAGAAGCCCATCATCGAAGCCAAGCGGTTCGAAACAGGCATTAAAGTCACCTGCCACTATCCTGTGGCCAGTTCTAGGTAAAATTCGTAGAGTTTGGTCCAATACAAAGACGGGGGGAGGGCATTTTCCACCTGGAACACCCCTAAGGTAGATGTTAAATATATAAACGTTGAGGCCCCTAGTAGAGGAAATATGTATGGCCAATATATCAGGGCTATCCGTGGGGACTTCCCTTACTTCTATACCTTCACGTTGGCGTACCCATATTGACAAGCCACCCACCGGTCTGCCTCTGATACCCCTCGTAGCTGCTTTATAAAAGTTTAGGTACCCTACTCGATAAATTGGGTCAACTGCCCATGTTTCTTGGAAGCACCAAATGTCCACCCGATCTACAAACGCCACCCAGTCAGGAGAAGCCAGTTTAGAATGAAGTCCGGCTATATTCCAGGAAGAAATTGATGAGCAGGCATTAATATTTGACGAATTTACTAGCTGTGCCTCCGTTGGGGGGTCATTAATAAGGCAGACGGGGGATACACTCATGGGTACAGGTGTAGCAGAAGGGGCCAGTTCGTTGTCTTGTGACAAGGATTGTAGGGGAAGAACTGGCTCCCTACAGACCCGCAATAAACTCCCGTTTAACACAGGACAGGTCGACACTGAATTATCCCCCTGTCAATCGTTGTCCTCCAGAGTGGACAGTGCAGCAAAGCGATTAGTTAACCTAATTGGACGAGGTCCCAATAAAGGGCCACAATGGGACCCACGTAGTGACATATGGGTCAATACCCTTACTGGCCTGTAGAAGTAACCTAGGGGTAGGATTAGAATCTCTTCTTGGGAGGGAGCAAGGTGTGTTGCCTGCTCCAGGATACGTTCTACCAGTAGGGGAGACCTAAAGCTTAGTACAACACAGTCACCTCTTATGGCCTTTTGATCATGCCCAACCCAGGGCACACGCCTGACCATTTTAAACTCTTCAAAAAGTGGTTGGGTCGCCCCAAACTTCCTACCTAGGAAGTACAAAGCTTTATTTTTTAAATTAGACCAATGCTCACTAGACCCCTCCGCCAGGTGTGGGACATTGGCTAAGATAATTGTATAGGGTGTGGCTTCAGGGGGGAGATGAAGACTCCTTGGTTCTTCCAAAGCCACTAAGTTTGGTGGTACAGGCCTTGTCAATTCCTCGGTAGGCTGATGATTGGTCAGAGGACTTCTAAGAACATTATGAGCAGTGGGAGGTCTGAGAGGTACCATTTACCAGGGGCTGACATGTGGCCAGGGTTTGCCAATTTTGGGTTTTAGATGTTAGGGAAGGAACATAGGCCCTGGGCACCTGATTGGCAGGAGTCCGGGGCACACTCAGTCAAAGTACATTCAGCAATTCACCAAAAAAGTTGGGGCATACCATGCAAGAAAGATAGCACTTTCTCACAGGCATGATCGAATTCCGAGCCTAATCCATTCTTCTCGCAGTAAAAAACATCTAACTGTATGCATTGCGGGGCATAGACAAACTATATGTTCCATTCCTTCAGTATAGTAGCCGCACAACCTACATTGGGTATGGTTATCTGGGCGGTGCCATTCTGGGAGGTTCTTTAAAAAAGGCCATTCACCCATCCTTAGGGCCAGGAACTTTAGTTTCAGATAAAGTGCGAACGTGCTTGATAAATAGGGGGGTACGACTCCTGGTTTAAAATTAGTAATCACTGCCCAGGCGTGTCAATTCAGTGGCCATACTGTTTTGCCCCAAGAGGGCAAAATGGGAAAAGATGGAGGTGCTTCTGAAGCACCCCCTGGACCAGTGCACGAAGCGTGGGGAAGGGTTAGATTTTGAGGGCAAGTTCATTTCCAACACCAGCATTTGCTGTGCTTTGAATGCCACAGACACAGCTCGGCCTCCTAGAGCATTAACTCTAGCATCATGCTCAGGTGCCACTCATAGCTCCTTATCTGTGGGTTCAAGCAGAGGTCCAACAGCTTCGCCTCAGCCCCCTATTAGACAGAGAGTACCGTTTTTTAGGCCACAGGTTGATATTCTAGAGAAGATTGAGAAAGATGCAGAGATGGCAGAGTCTATGGGAGTGATTTAATCTACTCAATACATGGGCTCCTTTCAGAAACTCCAGCCACGAGTGGGAGCAGAGGGCATCTCACCTGAAAAACCCTACTCTTACCAGAGATAGCAGCTAGTTTACCATCATCAAGAAGCTTGGGGTACAATAGGCGCTCCTACAGAGGCAGCAACAAGGGTAGTACTTTTTCTTTTATAACCAAATTTTATTAGGGTTAACAAGAAAAGCATCGTTCACCGTGATAGAAATATTGTTCCATGACAATAATAGCTCTGCAGTACAGTCTCGAGATTGCATAGTCAAATCAAAGAACTTTTCATTAAGCAGATAACCAAGAAGTCCACCAGTTTCCCCATATTTTATCGTTTTTTGTGGTCACCCCAGTGCTTCGGAAATGAGCTTCTCTTGGTGTTCACCTCCGTCGACTCCCCTTCGCCAGGTCAGAAGCGAGGTAGGTGGGGGTGCGGGTGGGGTGGGGGCAGTAGCGGGCAGTATGTTCTTTTGCCACTAAACAGGTCATCCTTATAAAAATCCTTTTGGAGCGTGGCCCTCCCAGTTCCTCTAAAAGGCCCAAAGATCAATAGGGTGGGGAATTGATCACTTATACCTACGTTACCAGGGTTTGTTAGTTATTGGTGCCTCCATAAAAATCCTCATACACGTACGTAGATTGAGAGGTGGTATATCTTGGTTCTCCGCCTATTCGTCACGTGACAGCATCATCATAGGGTTTATTTTTCAGTATGCTGACCTCCACCTGGAGGTAAACCACTGGTATTGCAGTAGTGTCCAGAAACCCAAAAATTCTAAAAATTGAGTGCTCAGGGTGAAGTTAAATTAAAATTCTTTAAACATCCTCATTAGAGTGCAAATATTTATTAGTGAATGGGTATTAAAGAAGTTAAAAATAGTGGGTGTGCGTATTTAGATCGTGTTACCAGATCTAACACACTAAAAATGTCCATACGTGAGGTCGACATGTTTCAGCCCCATTTTGCCCAGCTGGGTCTTCAAGACCGGTGAGAATATGCTAGCACTATTTGCGCCACAGTAATACGTGGTTTACTGTTTGTCCACTATGGAAATAAGGTCAATAGTACCTGTGAAAACCCACTTTAGGGCGGCAAGTGTTTCCCGGCTCGCTGCAGCTACGGGAAGTTCTTGCTTGTGCTTGCTCTGCACTTTCCCCTTGTTCCATTCCCCCTGCCCTATTGATCTTTGTACCTTACTTGGAAGCTGAATGGATCACCGCTTCTCTCCTCTCTCCCTCCCCCTGTATGATTTAAAACCTCTAAAAGGCCCAACAAGGCCGCTTGGGGAGCCAGATCAATGGAATGGCTGAGTACCATTGAAATTTCACGACTCACCCCAACCAAGAAGGGCTGTAGAGCCGGGCAATCCCAGGCCACATGGGAGAAGGTTGCATCAGGGCAAGTACAATGTGCACGCATGGTCTCAGCCATATGGTCCATCTGTTGTAGCCGGTAAGGGGATATGTTAGTGGCATGAATATTGTTCATTTGGATCATTCTCAACCATGATGAGATTGCCAATTCTCTTGTGGCTAAACATGCTACCTTCCAATCATCATCGTCCAGTTCACCCACCCACCTGGGTACGTCACGTCAGACAAGTGGTCCTAGCTGTAGTCTAACATGGAAATTGCCTCGGACTACACACCACCTCTCAACATACAACTCCTAGCACACACGCAGTCAAGAACACGTCTCACTTCGGGTCCTCATACAAAAGAGTGCCATAGAAAAGGTTCCCCAAAACTCTACAGGAGCAGTATGTGCTCTCACTCACTCACTCACTCACCCTCTCGCTCACCCTCTCTCTCACACATCCAATAGGGGTGGCTTTCCAGACCCATCTTTGATCTTAGACTCTCCAGGTGGTTTCATGACGGCGCTTGATCTCAACAATGCCTAATTCTACATCCCCATCCACGCTGATTACCTGAGGTATCTTTATATTGTGGTAAGTGGACAACACTACCGGTTCAAAGTACTTCCCTTCAGAGTTACAATGGCTCCAAGGGTATTTACAAAATGGCTAACAGTGGTGGCCTCACAGCTGCAAAGGGAGTGCATTCATGTCCTTCCCCCTCCCTGACGATTGGCTGAACAAGAGCAGCAGCAAGCTCTAGTGTGGGACACACAATCAAACAGTGGTGTCCCTGCTCCACAGCTTGTGTTTTATCATAAATACTACCAAGTCCTACCTGCAGCCATTTCAGATACAGCCCTTTCTGGGGTCATTTATAAATCTTGTCACAGGCCAAGCCTAAACAAACCAACATTCTTAGCTTTCCAGCACCTGCTTCCTCAATCATCAACCAGCAGAGCAAACCATTATCTGGCCTTTAGGAAGGATGGCCTCCTACATCTCCATTGTTCCTCATGCAAAGCTTCACATACGCCCCCTCAAAGTGTCTCATTGAACAATGGTCTTATTTGGAGGATCACTGGGAAGATCTAGTGTTAGTACAAACTACAGCACACCACTCCTCGATGATAGAACATCAGTTTGATGCAAGGCATGCCTTTTTCCCCAAATAAGTATATATTGGCATTTATGTGCATTATACCTCTTTAAGTTAAAGCGTAGCCGTGGACGAACCTCTCATACATATAACTGCAAGGTTTTCTTCATGCAAGGCATCCTTTTGCAGACTCAGTTTTGCAGATGACCATTACCTCTGATCGGATGGGTCCCGCATTTTAACAACTTCACAGGGAACATGGCCTTCTCAGCAGCAGGGTTGCCACATTAATGACTTGGATCTGCTTGCCATCCACATATCCCTAAAGCCTTCCTACAAGTCATGTGGGACAAGGTAGTTCTCATCATGTTAAACAACATGGCCACCACGTACTACTTTCATACACAGGGTGGCACACATTTGCCTCCGCTCTCTCACTTAGCGCAGGGAATTTGACTTTGGTCGTGCCACCATAACATTCACCTCACGACCAAGCATCTCCTTTGGGGCGGACAGTGAGTTCACGAATGGGAACTTAACTGCTGGGTCTTTCACACATTTTTCCAGCATTGGGGCACCTTACAGACTGTTCACCATCCCAGAAAACACAAACTACCCAAGCTTCTCCGCCAGGTGTCTCCATCCGAAGTTCATTGCAATGTACTATTGATTAATTGGTCAGGGATATTTGCCTACGCTTTTCCACCTCCTGCTGCTTTCCTTTGTGGTGTGGAAACTGATGCAGATGTCTTTAACGCACAATCTAGTAGTACCAACCTTGGCCACACACATTGATACTTCACTCTTCTCAGCCTTTGTAAGAGGCTCCATTTCAGGCCGGACATTCTCACACAGAAGCAAGGTCCGGTCAGACATCTGGATCCTGGACAACTCAATCTTGCATTTTGGCACCTGTGGTCCTTGAATTTGGGGACCTTAACCTTCCTCAAGAATGTATGTCCACCTTAAAGCAAACCTGGCTTGTAACATGGCAAAATAGAAAAGGTTTGTTCACCACTGTGCTTCTCAAAACCAGGACCCCTTTAAAACCCACCGTCCAGGATATCATTGCCGTCCTTTTCCACTTACAAAAGGCAGGCATTGCCTTTGCTTCTGTTCTCCAACACTTTGTCACATTTGCAGCCTACATGCAAAACGGAGAACACGTGTCCCTCTTAAGGATTCCCAGTGGTCAAGGCCTTTATTATTAACATTAACATACTTTTGTAGAGGGTAGCATTCACCTTGCAGGTATCCTCGTGCTATCATTTAAGCCTGTACGCAAATAAAACCTCCTAAATTTGCAACAGTTAGCCTTAATATCACGTACTTTACGTTTCTTAGTTTGGAAAGAGCCAGGTTTTTAGATTCTTCCTAACACTGAGCAGATTTCCCTCCGCTCTAAGAGATGCTGACAGTTTATTCCATAACGGAGATGCCTTAACCTGAAATGAACTTCTGCCTGACCTTACGTTCCTGAATTTTGGCACCATACCAGGATAGTCGACGAAGGCCGCAAACACCTCATAGGCTTATGGGCTGAATTTCCTTTGTAATAACAAATGACCTGATCCATTGACCACTTTGTAGACTATACATAGTGCTTCAAAAACAATTCTCTCCATCACTGGCAGCCAGTTTAGCTCCCTCAAGATGCTCAAGGCTGAATCGGGTCTTGATTTAATCAGGGCGAGCTTAACTGCAAGAATGTGTATCCTGTCTAATCTCTTGATTAGGTAGTCTGGTGCACCTAGTAGAAGGGTGTTGCAGTAGTCCGTTCTGCTTACAACAGTATGTTGTATCAGTTGCGTTCTACCTGGCTGTGGTAATAATGGAACACTTCTATTTAGATTCCTCTGTAAACTAAAACATGTTTGTGCTGTTTTATTGATATGATTCTCCATAGACGGTTGTTCTTTCACCACTACTCTCAGATTTCATACTACCTGAACAGTTTTAAGATTATCAGAGCTAGTCCAGGGCCAGAAATCATTCGGGAGTGGGAATGGCAGTTTAGAAAGGGCCCAACATAAGAACTCGTTAAACTTCAGTGTATTTCTACTAAACCAGCTCACTATCTCTTTTAAGCATGCATGCAATCCTTCTATCTGGTTTTGGCTGTTATCTAGGGACAAAATTAGCTTGGTGTCGTCCGCATTGTTAACAAAAGAAATTGCATGAGATTAAGTCCAGGTCAGTCGTGGGCATAAATATGCATTGAAGAGAATGGGACTTAGAACTGATCCCTGGGGTACTCCATGTTTAATTTCCCTACATTCCGAACAGAAAGGAGGGAGTGAGATTGCTTGATATCTGCCTGAAGATGAGATTTAATCCTCTCCAATAGTATCTTCCACTCCCATCTCTTGCAGTCTGAGGATTAGAATTTGATGGTTGACCGTGTCAAATACAGCTGATAGGTCTGTTAATAGTGATGAATAGTGATAGAGCTAGTTATGGAGGGTCTCAAGATGGTCATACTTTCTAGAGTACTTCCTACTCCTGTCTGGAATCTGAATGTAGTCCTCACTAGGTTCATGGGTCCACCCTTTGAACCTGTGCATTTGTGCCTCCTTCAGTTCCTTTCCTGGAAGGTGGCCTTCTTCAGGACCATTAAATTCCTTGGGTGCATTAGTGACTTGCAAGTGCTCACCCTAAAGACAGGGTTGTTCTTTAAACCAATAATAAGTTAATCTAAAAACCAATACAAAGTTCTTCCCTAATGATTATCACATTTCCACCTTAACCAAACCATAGAGTTCCTACTCTTCTTTCTGCAACTAGAGTATGTTTCAGACAGCAGGATATCGAGAGTAATCCCATGTGCTACACTGACACAAATAAGCCATTCTGTAAATCCGATCAGCTGTTCATCTCCTTTGTAAAGTCTCAGAGATGTCATCTCATTCTCCCAGCCAGATGTAAAGTCAGATGTATTCAAAATCTGTTCTAACAGAACAAAGAGGGTTCCACCTGCCACACCCATTGCACACTCCACCCGCAAGAAAGGAGCAAATATGGCCTTCCTAGGCAACCTCTTTCTATGGAATAGCTGTAAGGCAGCCACCTGGTCAATATCACACACCTTTACCAACCACAATTTTGTTGACATCTTGGCCAGTCAACAGACCCTGGTTGGCCAGACTGAGTTGAGGAACTTTTTCCGACATCTGCGTCGTGCACACACTAGCCACCGCTTCTGGATGGAACTGCTATACAATCTATGCTAAGCATGTGTATCTGTAGCCGCACATGCTATGAATGGAAAATGCTACTTATCCTGTAGGCTTCTGTTCATTGCGTGTATTGCTGTAGATTTAAATGTGCCTGCCCTGCCCCCAGAAGCCTGCTTCTCTTACAGATCTTTCTTTTCTTTATTTGACTACGTATTTTGCTTGATGCACCAACCTTTGGTTCAAACTCAATATATACTCTTAGCCTCTGTGCAAAAAAAAATCTATAATGGAGTTGGTACCCATGCACAATGTACACGTAGGGAAATGCTCATGACTCGTGGGACATCTTTGAAAGAAAAAACAACAACTTGCAAACGTCCAAGCCCAACAGTAGATGGCAGGAGTATCCTAACATGTGAATATACAGCACTACATGCTGCAAAGCGATTCTTACAGGGTAAGTTATATTTTCTGACAAGACAGATAGTTGCAGATCTATTCAGCTAATGACACAGCTAGCAAGAGCTTTTGGTGTTTGCTTAACCACTCTTTCAAGCATAATGTGAATTGTGAAGTTTCACACACAAGGCCAAATTAGTAAACATTTGGAAAATTCTCTAATACATGATGCAAAAGTTGCCTTGATTTTAGTTTTCGTTGAAAACAAGTCATTGGGTTTGGTCGTGCTTAAGAACTAGTCCAATCCAAGGATGAACTGGTATAAAAATGAGTCGAAGTAAAACCAAGATAATTCAGCATTCCTGGCATAGTCTTAAACATGCCTAAAAGGTGTGTTGACCTCTTTCCTTTCACATTGCACATTCTCCCTGAATGAATAAGGTGTGAGGCTGTATTTTTGATAGTTTGTTTATAGACAGCTCATATTTCACAATAGTGTATTGATTTTATGGACACTTCAGGCAGATGCAGAAAGGCTTTCTCACAACTCTCAATGGATTTATCGACCCTCGTACCACCTGTAAAGCCCCTCTGATTAAATGTTGGGAGAGCAAACTTTGAGCTCTAAACAAAGCTCTTCAATCCCTGTTCCCTACGGCAGCAACCAGTCCACTCTAGCATTGGCTGTTGGACCCTTGAAGTATAGGTGCAACATTAAAGCGCTATAGGGACTACGCACTATGCCACTATATGCTGTAATTAAAAGCACCAGTGAGAGGCGAGCAAACGGTGTTACACTTCGGCAGCATCTCCGAACGGGTTCCAGCTGCCAAGTAAAATGAATGTTTGCGCCATTTCTATCGCGTGAACAAAGCCAAGAGGCTACAGAGCACTGTACACGGACAAAGACGAGCATACAGTCAGTGAGTGATAGGAGAGGTAGCTGGGTTGTGAACGGTTAATGCATTGTGATGTAGTCTTCTTTAGTAAAGGGGAGTCTTTAACTCTTTCCTAAATTGGAACCGCGTTGGAGCAGCTCTGATGGATACAGGGATGTTGTTCCAGATCCTGGGTGCATAGCTGGAAAAAGCTTTACCTTGTCTTTGTCTTTTTTACTCTTTTTAGTCTGCAGTCTAATGGTGTCCTGGCTGCGGGTATGCCAAGAGCCGCCAGAGATGGTGAGCTTGTCTGTAAAATAAGTGAGGTTTTGTAAATGATGCAGATGGTGTGAACCGGCAAGGGGATCTTGGCAAAAAATGCCGGGATATTGTCCCCGGCTCACTATGGCAAGACTCTTATTATTCAGCATCCAAGTAAGTGTTTATGGCTTGTATTTGTACAGAGCAGTCTTCGGCTAGGTGAGTGATTAAATGTATGTAAAAGATGAGTTTAAATAGGTCAACTATGGTAAAGTAGAGTGGAAATTGTAGAGGAAATGTTGTGACTTTCATAATTACCTCTGTCAATGCCAAAAAAAGTTGAAATAAAAATGGCGTTTTTGAGCTTTAATTTATTTTAAAATCTGTACTGCGTGGGACACAGCCATGACTGAAATGGTTTCCAATGCACATTTTATCTGGTTTTTACATGGTTTCCACTTCACTGAAATGAACTATTAGCAGTCGGTAGATGGCACTAGAACAATTCTTTGACCAATTTACACTAGAGATGTTTCATGTATATTTTAATTACATTGTATGGTCTGGCTTGACAGCGCAGCTGTTAGGTTGTAGATTTATATGGTGCGGCTTATCACCCGTGAGGATATCCAGGCGCTGTACATTGGCATGTGGAGATTAAGTGATTTACCCAGAATCGCAGGATGTTGCACCAACTCCAAGACTCTAGCCCGGATCCACAGCTTCCAAGTTGGCAGTTCTGGCCAATGAGCCACATCCTCTCCCTGTCACCAGACAAATATGTGAGTATCACTGGAGAGGGGCTGTGGCTCTGGCACATGTTAAGAGTCAGGTTTTGATTGGGCAGAAGTTGTGTCCTTCCACAAAAAAGTGCTCGCCTTCGACTCAGCTGTGATAATTTTGTTTATTTACCTAGCAGGCTGAGCGTGAACTTTCAGAGGGGACACATGACAATGTAATGTTGTTAAAGTGTCTTGAGAACTTTAGTTAATGGTGTTTATCTTTCTCTGGCCACAGCACAAATGGCAGGAGAGCAGTCCTTAACCTACATTGATTTTTAGGACTGGCTTAACAGTGCAACTGTCACCTAACCTTTTAACCTACACCAATATTATACTACAGGTCTTTGCTTCCATACAAATACGTATTAATCCCCATGCTGTTTACTTGCAATGCTTCACATTACCATACAACATTATTTTGAAGTAAGACCTATTGGCATTGCCAATGCTTGTTTCTTGTTTTGCGGTGAGGATACCCTCGCCCAATCCTGTAGCCCCTTTCGTAGCCTCCACCTTAAATCCTAATTCCAAAGCTGCTCTGCCTTTAAACATGGGCACAGCATTATTCGATATTGTAGCATCCACAAATAATATTTGTATTACTACAGCATACAATTTATTTTAAAGAGTTTTTCAAAATCAGGTTATTTTTATTTTTTTTGTACTGCGATTTTATTTTTCTTGCAAAGATGAATTGGGTGCTAGACAAAAGATCAGCAGAACACGAGCGTACAATAAGACAGTCATTTGTCTGTTTTCTTTTGTGGAGAAGATGTAGTACTTCTCAAGGTCTCCAGGAGGTCAGACAAAAAATGCTGTTTCAGCTGAGTAAGTGTTAAAATCCTACCTGGTGACATGTTCTTTCAAGATGCAATAAACCATATGTAATCCTCAGCATCTAAGTTTCATCCAGATGATGGCCCAGTTCATGACGTCAGACGTGGCTCTACAGTCTTTGAAGCTGCCATATAAAGCGTAGTGGACCTCCGTGCCATACCCTAATATGAATGCATGGTGGACAATGCCATCTCCTCTGGGGAGCCTGCTTGCTCACTGGGTTCTCATCTCTTTGCTCAAGGCCATGCTTCCAAGGCTTGGAATGGAATTTGCACAAAGATCTTTGCAGACTAGGCTAGCAAATAATGAAGTCATTAAGAGGCCACAGAAGATCGCTTTCTATGTGGAGCAAAATGGGGATGTAAACGTTTGACAGTTTGATTCGGACTTGTGTACAAATTGTAACACCCATGTGGAGTGGGAAATAATTTTCTCTAACATTGCCTGCAACTTTGAATGTTCTCTGTCCGTTCCAAACGGTCTAGTGTGGCATATCGTGAATATGAAAAAATTAGAATGAAGACCACCACAATTTGAGGGAAAATAAAGAAAAGTGATGACTCGCCATTGTAAACATATGTTTTGTTTATTAATAATGTGTGTAAGAGTTGTTAATAGTCTGTTAGGGGTTTTCCAGGCATCTGTCATTTTGGGATTTGTCGTAATTATTTCTTCATTGTCCATGCAATTTTAAAACAAATTTTCTACCTAAAACGTACAACATTCTAGGTTTGTTATTGCCTTTCTTCCTTATTGCCTCCTTTATTTCCACTAATGTTTGCATGAAGTAGCCTTGCTGTTGGAGTGCATTTTTACCCATACCGAGGTCGGTTTCTTCTCCTGTCAGGTGCTGCGCATGATGGTTGGTGTGAACATCTCCGATGAGCAGTTGGGTAGCATCGCTGACCGCACCATCCAGGAGGCTGACCAGGACGGCGACAGTGCAATCTCCTTCACAGAGTTTGTCAAGGTCAGGAAATTGCTTGTCTGAGCGGGAATTGCAAAGGTTTAAAAAATCAGCACGGAGCAAAATGTGAATACGAAGAATGTGCACGAAATGAAACCGTAGTAGCAACTAGGGGACCCTTTTACCGCACTACCAAAAGTGCCAATATTTTTTATATTATGAAAATGTTGCACACCTCTGATGACCAGCTGCCACACAGTCATTAATTTAGTGCATTAAAACACAAAAGAGAGGCAGCAAAATACAGCGCGTGACAGTCCGTATGGAACACAGCAAGAGGAAATAAATCAAAAAAAGTATTATTTTCTTTCAGTTGGTTCTGTATATCTTTATTCAGTATCTTCATCAAATACAGAAAGAGCAGCCAACGCGTTTCACCTGGTTACAGGCTTCCTCAGGGCAGGATTCTGTATCAGGTCAGGTAACTGTATAGTATGGGCACAACGTTGTAAACATAAGGGAAGTATTCCATGAGATCTTTTGTAGTAATCCACTTTTTAGAAAATCATTCAGGATGCCGGTATGTAAACGGATCAGGTCTTATGTAATTTATGGTAACAGATGACATCCATCCATCCAAAACCTTGTTCGGTAATGGATCATCAAACCGCCAGCATGCGGCATTCGCGATGTGCATTCAGAAAAGTGGATTACTGCTAAAAGAGATCATGTGGAATACTTCCCTTTTGTTTACAAAGTTGCGTCCATACTGTTTTGTTGCCTCTCGATGTGTTTTAGAGAAGAATGTGCACCCCTTCTTCCCCAGTGGTGACTTGAATTGGTCTCTAACGTAGTTGCAACTAATAAAGGTTGACCTCATTTTGAAAGGCAAAAACCAGGCCAGGAGATAGATAGATAGATAGATAGATAGATAGATAGATAGATAGATATATACACGCACATATAAATAAATAAAAAGTGGTGTGTTTGTTTTTGTGTGAGGCCCTGCAATAAGTAAAAGTGTTTTAAAAAATCAGTGCGAAAAACCTTGGATATTTTTTTCTTTTTCTGAAAACACTTTTACCTATGACAGGACCTCCTGAGGTCCTGGGCAATGAATTGAGGGTCCATCTGAGCTGCTGTTTAAATGAGGCTGATGCAATGCAGTATCAAGATTAATTCACTTTTTTATATGACAGAGGCACATGTGGAAGTGAGAGAATATGCAATAATTCAAATACCGGGACAGAACTCTGAAAAACAAGAGTGTCTGGAAAATCTGGTTCGTCTGGTCATCCTAAATTAATACCACCATCCAAAGCTACTACAAGCCCTTGTCTTTGTCTTCCAGTTTCTATGGGAATTGCATTATTCTAGTTACTAGGCATTCCTGCCTGCCTACATTTTGTGGGTTATTTCTAGGCCTGGGCGGTGAACTCCGCTCGCTGAGTTCTCTGCACTCCGTGCTCCCCAGAGCTCGCGGAGTGCAGAAAACTCTGCGTAGTGCAGCACAGTTATGTCCCTGCTTGTGAACGGTAGGTTGGCAAGCGCGAGCTGCGGCTCGGGTAGAATTTCTACCTGAGCAGCAGGAAGGTCAGCGTGAATGGCTGTTCCCACTGCACTCTGCCACTTGCGGAACTCCGCAGAGTTTTTTGTCACTTCGCGGAGTTCTGCGTACCGAAACTCCGCGAACTACACCCAGGCCTGGTTGTTTCCATTATGTGACTTTTGATGCCAATGGTGGCATAAAGTTTGAGAATTTTTGTTTCCAACCATGTATAATGCTCATCCGAGACTCTTTTCTTCACTTGCTCCATTTACTGTACACAGTAATATATATTAAAGGCTCAATCATTTTATTGTGTGAGAATTCAATGTTTTACCTCAACATAAATCACAGAATACAGTTTGAACCAGTGGACTTTTTTGTGTTAAGGTGACTCCATTTGTGGGGCTCTTGACTCTGCTGAGGCTGCAGGGAGACCTTTTTGGAACCTTCTGTATATTATTTCCTCAGTTGCTTTTAGGACTCCCTTTCAGTGGACCCTTAGTTTAGCACATCCCTAAATTAGGAACACTTACGGATATAAGTTTCCACACCCCCACCAACATTTGTCTGTGATTTGAAGGTGTGTCTTTACTGAGGTTGCTTTCTAGGCGTGATCTTGCTATCCGTGACAATGACCTGGACAAGACTAATCCCCTTCCCAGAATTGTTTATCATTTCCCTCCACTTATCCGTGTATGTTAGCCCTATATCTTACTCACATTTGTCTTGGAAACAAACTTTTAGCCTCCCCTTCTTCATGAAGAAGTTTGCAGAGTGTATATAAGATGTTTTTCATCAGGTCTTTGTAAGCCTCAGCAGATTGAAACCTTGAGGGCCACGCTGCAGATTTTTGGCACGTTTCTGGCAACCTTGGCGTACCTTCGGGCCATAAGGAACAGCTAGTTTCTTCACGCGGATATGCCCTCAGTTCAGTCCGAACCCTTGTACTGATCCAGGACAGCTTCCACTCTAGCCTCGAAACCTGGACTGGGCAGTTCCATATCGAAGCCGGTACCAATGCCACCTGTGCCAAAAGAGGATCCAGTGCAGTTTACGATGTCTGACACCAAACCGGCGTAAGCTTGATCTTGATTAGTGTCACGCTACGAAATGTAAGCGCAGCTGGTTGTTATACAGCAAGACAAGTTTTTGTTCCTGGGTGGGTGCTCCAGCAGAGGCTGCATTATCTTTTTGGCTTTGACTCTGAACAAGGTACACTCCAGGATGGAGATGATGGTAGTGGAGAGGGGGATGGTATTCTTGCCCATTACTACACAGATGACAACTTTTAGATGGATTTACAAGAGGTCAGTAGGCTAGCTACTTCTTTTGAGATGAGGGTTTTGCTTTGCATCTGCCTTCAGTCAAGACCAAAACAAATATTTTTATGGAAATTTCATAGCTTTGGCCAACCGCATCTGAGCCCTTGCTGCATTTTAATGAGATGCTCACAGATACCTTGATGGACACTTAGTGAAGGCCTTATTCCTGCCCACCAGTGAATAGGCAGGTTACCAGGCTTCATAGACGTACTCCTGCTGACCCTAATTTTCTTACTAAATATCCTGCTACAGAGAGTCTTGTGGTCTAGGCTTCCAACAGTAAAGTGAAACACAATTCGTTCCCCACGAATCCTCAGGAGAGTCCGAGCGGATTGAGACATTTGGTAAGCATCTGCCCACCCGGCATTGTGATCGGTAAATGCTGTAAATTTATTGGTTAGTAATGGAATTGCCTTCTGGAACATTTTCAGTAAGATCTTGCTGGAGGTTCCAGGAGACGCACACACCGCCTAGGTGTGTTCGCACCTGCCAAGCAGTTTTCACATCAGTTCAACAAGTTCAGAGGTGACCCCAGAGAGCTGACATATAGGCAAAGACTGTCTCTCCAACCGATACAGAAGTCAGCCTAGTCCTTTAGGGCCATGGATGTGGATCTGGCGGGCAGTATGTGGGTCTGGCAGGCAGCATGCAGGTCAGCAGGGGCTTTAGTCCTCCCAATCCCATTCCCCCCTAATGTAACCGCCCCCAAGCAGTGTTAGTTTACGCTTATTCGCACATACTCCATATGTGAAGGGCAGGATTTAGCAATCCATCACATCCGAAAGATGGGTTCTGGAAATCATTTAGCACGACTGTCCCCTACACTTTTTTTGCTTCGCAAATTCTTCTCCCCACAGTAGATCTCATTTCAGAGGAGTGCCTCTACATTTTTATTTCTCCAAGAGGTACAAATGTTACTCTCAAAAGGTGCTATTGATTGATTTTCGGACTCTGAAAGAGTTGTTACTCTCGCTATTTCCTTGTGCCAAGGGGGGTGGGGGGGGGGGTTGTCTCCGGACTAGTATGGACATTTGACCTCTGACTTCCTTCCTGCGGAAGGCCACATTAAAAATGAGTACCCTGGCCCAGACCCAGTCTGCTCTGAGCTGGGGACTGGATGGTGTCAACGGGCCGGTCCTGTAGTCCTACCGACATCACCTGTGGTTCAAGGTAGGCCAAGCCATTTTCAGCATTTTCAGATCGCTGTTCTCTGCTTCGTCCTCCTCACGGTATCCCAGGTGTTTACAAAAGTGATGGCGGTAGTCAAACCCATCTTTGTAATTTGGGGATATCTGTTTTCCCCCAGCTCATACAACTGTAAGGCAGAGTTGACAGTCAATTTTAATTAATCTTTATTCGGATATAAGAATATCCATAAAAGAGCTTGACACAACGAAACAAATAAAACATCGCATGTTTACGTCAATATACACATATTTAAAAGCAATAAAAACTTTGCAGCTTCTACAATTAAGCAAAACAGCGTCACTAAACCGTCATGGACGTGAGAATTAGGTAGGACCACTAGGGAAGTGGACTCTGAATATAGCAGCATATTATGGTAAAGTGCAAGGATTTGACAAGTTGAAGCGGGATAATATATCACGGCCCGGGCCAATGTAAACAACATAAGACTCCCTAATAACATTAGACCAGCCATTAAACAATATTAAACAGATCCTTGGCTGGTGCAATATTAAAAAGGAGGCAGAAAGTATGCATTAAAACTGCTACCGGGACTAATTAAAGAATAAGAAACATTCATCATAAAATTAGCTAATAAAAACAAGAAACCCGGGCTATATTAAAGCAACATACACATCTGTACCACAGTCATTCGCAGGCCACCTCCAGGAGATGGCAAACTTCCACTATCATTGAGGAAAAGTTGCCCCTGACCCAGAGGCTTTCATTGACTGGAGCTGTTCTAGATACAGTGCAGTTGAGGGCCTTCCCTCCACCACAATGAGTATAGGTCATTCCAGTCAGTATATCAAAGTTTCAACGTCTGTTCTGGATCTTGGTAAGAGCAAACTCTGAGGATTCTTTGCGTCTATGCCTTCTGCATCCTCCTTGTTGATTACACCAGCTAGAACACACGGGCTCTGCAATGGAATCAGAAGTTCCATTAGGCCCTGCATCAAGATACAATGGATGTCATTCAGATCTCGCAGGGAGACTGCTCACTTTCTGCCGTGGTAACTGCTCAAATTCAATTTGACAGGCCCCTTTCCCTTCCTCACACAGAGCTGACCATGGTGACAGGTGAATCCCTGCTAAGCGGGGAAGGTCATTTGGGGGGAATGGAGATCAAAGGAATGTGGTCTCCAACGGAAACCTGGCTACAAATCAATTTGTTGGAGTTGAAATGCAGTTCGTCTGGCTCTGATGGCCTTCTTGCCATCCATCAAGTTAACACTGGTGCAGGTTCTCTCGGACAACACCACCATCATGTGATGCAGTTAGCAGGGAGGAGTGTAGTCCTGTGCCAGGAGGCTCTGCACCTTTGGAATTGGTTGGAGCATCAGGGTATTTTCCTGATCGCAAAGGGTACTTAAATGCCAGAGCGGACAAGCTCAGCAGTTGGCACCTGGCAGATAACAAATGACATCGACATCCTGAGGGTGGCACAGAGCATCTTCTGAGAGTGGGGAGAGCCTTGGCTAGATCTTTTTTTTTGTTACAGTTGAGAAAGTACAGTGGCAAACGTTTTGGCATTGGAGTTTCTTGAAGAAAACTTTCTAGACTGGAACACTGCACTCTTGTTCTCCTTCTCGCCACTGCCTCTTCTGCCCAGAGCTCTAAAAAAGATCAAGGGCGATTGACCTCCAAGTCTTCCTAGTGGCTCCAGATTGGGCCAGAAGAGTGTGGTATCTGGAACTTCTGGCCATGAACAATTGCCCTCCAGTCAGGCTACCATGTAGGAAGGTTAGTCTGTCCATGCAGCAGGGCAGGGTCCTTCACTCTGATCTGCGCAGTCTACACCTCAGTGCACGAAGATTGAGCGGCAGCAATTGCTATGTTTCATCTGTCTCCTGCAGTGGTGATGTCATTCTTACCACCATGTCCCCTTCCACAAAGCCCTTTTATGCTGGTAGCTGGGACAACATTGTGGCCTGGTGTGGTGTTTGCACAACTGTCCCTTTACAAGCAAAGCTATTGGTTGTTCCTTTGTTAATTACTCTTTAATCCAGCATGTCCTTGCAATGGCCACTATTAAAGGATATTTGTTGGACATTTCGGCTTTTCTACATTTACCAGACCAACCGTCCTTGCTTAACTCACCTGTTATGAAATTTATAAAAGGTTTGACACATATGTTTCCTTCCAAATCATTTGTGATGGCACAGTGGAACCTTAACTTGGTCTTGATGTTTCTAATGTGTACACCCTTTGAGCCAATGCATAGCTGTTTGCTGCATCTCCTGACTTTATAGACTGTTACCCTTATTGTTATTACTTCTGTTTATCGCATGAGTGAACTTCAGGCACTATCGGTGCAACCGTCATAAACCACTATTTTACTGAGCAAGTTGGTGCTAAGGACTCTGGCATCGAATTCATGACTCCCTTCCACATTGGGCAATCCAACACCCTACCAACGTTCTTTGCTGTATGTCCCCAAAAGAGGGGATGCTTCATCTGCTGGTCTTCTAAAGGACTATGAGCTTTCATTTTGATTGTACCAATGAACACCATGTTGATGATCAGCTTTTTGTGCGGTTCTCTGAAGTGAAGAAAGGGAAGGCTGTGTACATGAGGACCCTGTTGAGGTCATCAAGATCTGCAACAAACGAGTCAAGAAACAGCCACCGGAAGGTCTTCAAACCCATTGCACTAGAGCTAAGGCTGCTACCACTGCTTTGGTATCTGGAGTGCCTTTACTTGATATCTGCCTGGCTGTGACGTGGGTGTCAGTAAATCATTTGAAGCATTACATATTCGTAGGGCTAGGTCAAAAATGGTCTCGGCATTCATTAGTATCTCTGGGTGTGAGCTCCATTCCTTGTCCTTCCATCAGCAACCTCCACACATTTTCAGTTTTGGTCAGTCTGTAGCGAAAGATGTAGAGATTTGCTTCTCAGACATTGCCCCTGGTTTTAAGTTGTGAAGTTGCATGTCTTTCTGGGTTTCCAAATTTTGCTCTAAAAACATATTTTGTCGGTCATACACAACAGACTTCAGATTGTATGGAGGAGGTAGTTCTCAGCGACTAACCAACAGAAGACCTGTCTTTCACATCTGGGTAACTGGCATCCAGAGAGTTACATTTACACCATGGACTTCATCCAGAGTTTCCACTTCATGTCCCTGAAGGAACCAGTACCAAAGAAGACCTTTTATTTAATTTATTTACTTACAAGTTTTCTAAAGCACAAAAAACACCAAATGAATCAAAGCTTACACAGTAAAATACGCATAACTGAAGGCAACCAACTCTTCTTACTGTAACAGTAACTACAATTTATCATCTCATCCTCAAAATGACTATTTCGGCCACCAGGGCCATAAAAGTACAAAATAGAAAAAAAGAGATAAAATAGGTGACAAATAATTGAAAACAATACTTCTGATGGATACATCTACCTGTGGATTCCTCACCTTATGAATATTCCCTGCGCCAGCATTCCATGGAAATTTTTCCTAGCTCTCCACGCCGACGAGGTCATCACAATGCTATGGCTCCGCACGCCGCACTGCCTGATGTCACTGGAGCCATAAGAGGACCACGTCGACGTGAACGTTTTTTTCTGGGACTCTCCATACTTTCGACTGGAAACTTAATTTCGACTGTATCTTTCTCTCATTTGGCATGTCTGCCCCGAAGAAGTCTGGCTTTAAGCCCTGTAAGGAATGCGGGGGACATATGTCTATTACGGACCCCCATGAAGACTGTCTTTGGTGTTTGTCGTGTGACCACGACGTCGAGGGCTGTTCTTCCTGCTGGAAGATGAACCCGAAGGCTTTGAAGGAGCGGGAGGCCAAGCTGTATATGGCCAAGGCAAGGAAAGACCAGCATTTGCATAGCCAATAGGTCTCGCTTTTGGGACCTTATAAGTATTTAGTTATGCAGCACAATATCCTTGGTGCAACAACATCAACTGTTGCATGGCTAAACACTTATAAGGTCCCAAAGGCGAGACCTATTGGCTATGTTAATGCTTGTTGTGATTGCAGTCACAACAGTCCTGGGCCTCTAGTTCAAGAATTGTTTTATGTAGGCCCACTGATATATCTAGGATGATGTAGATGATGCCTCGGATAATCACCAAAAGCTTTATTTTTACGTTTTCAATGCTGCTGCTTATTATTTCTTCTTCAGAATTACTTTTGCCCCCCATTCAACCCCAATTCAGTCTCTGGCTGTGAGAGTCTGGTTTATTTTAGCTCCTCACTAACGTTTTGGTGGTCAGCTATATTTTATTTATTTAAAACAAATAGAGAAACTTTAAATATTGTGAAAGAGTCCCTTATTCATAAAACATGTTTACTAGCGTCAGAAGGGAAGCGGGAAAACTTCCCCAGGCCCCACATGTGCTATAGGCTGTGGGCGCCAGTGGCATGTGTCATTACAATCGCAACCTTCTTTATGAAACATTCCATGCCGCCAAGTCACGCTTGCAGCTGATTGGCTGAGGGCACAAGCGTGCATTAGACTCCTCTCCCTCCCTCTACACCTCACTCATCCTTGCCCTCCGCCTCTGGTGAGGAAGAGAGAGGGGAGGAAGGAGCCTGAAAGGCACAGAGGAAAGGTTCTAGAAAGAGGGGTGACTCGAAGGGAGAGACAAAAGGTGTAGAGAGAGAGGTAGAGGGTCGGGAGGTGGAGAGAAAGAGGGTAGTCAAAAACAGGAAGTAAGAGAGCTGAGAAAATGAGAGAAGGTAGAGAGAGGATAAAGAGACAGATATGTTGAAGTGCGTTGTATTTGAGAACAGGAGAGTGGGTGGGGAGAAGCGGGTAGCTGCGAGGCTTTGCACAGTGAAAGTCAAAAGGAGAGATCATTGGAGGTAGAAAGCAAACAACCCGGAATAGAAAGGATGAGAGGTAGAGGTCGAGTTAAAAAGAGGCCCGATACAGATGCATGGCTGTGCTATACACAGGGAGGAAAGAGGTGGTGAGGTACATAGAGGATTGAAAGAAAGATGAGGCACGCAAATATTTTGTGGGAAAAAAAGAGATGCGGTAGACAGAGAAGTGACGTAGAATGAGAGAGAGGATGAGGGTGGAGGTGATGTAGGTAAACCGAGAGGAAGAATAAGAAAGGCGAGGTAGGGATAGAGATTAGTGAGTCATTGAACGCTCGAGCCGGGCCCGAGCCTGACCCTTGGCTCTGGCGCAGCTCAAGCCCAAAACGAGCAGAGCTTTCAGGGGAGGCCGTAAGGCTTAGTGACTACAAATGCCGCCCATGTAACATGGGGAGCACTGTCCGAACCCGGCCTGGACTCAGCATCCTTTCAATCCGGCACAGCTCCCCATTTCATGTTTAAAAAAAAAAGTAATAAGTAGTCTGTGACGAAGCACTCCTATTTCCGTGGGAAAGTGTGACATAGCTAACAAGCCCGGGAATGGTGCGCGCGCGCGCTCTCTAAAAGGATTTTTTTTTTTTAAAAGCATGGCGAAGGTGCGTGTGTGCGCGCACATCCTGGTCTTTTTCAAAGAACATACTCGTGCTTGTGGCATGTGACTGCGCACTCCCGCAAGCCGTATGCTGCCACAAGCATGTGTATGTGCTTTGTAAAAAGAGCTGCACGACAGATAAAGGTCTCCTATGCAGTGCATGCGCACTGCGTAGACGAGACCTAAATAAGGGGTGGAAAAAGGTCGTAGTAAGTCATCGGCGTTGCATGACTCCAAGGGAAAGCATAAGAAGAAGAAGAGACATGCTTCTCGGCGCCGGTCATCGAAGACTGTGGAGTCGAGGTCGCCTTCTCCAACTCCTCGACGTCGAGTAAAGGACTTTGTCTCTCCTTCTCCTTCAGTGTCTCCTCAGGGGACTCCGGTCCATTCCCCATCATACAAAGGGACTCCGGAGCGGTCATCGACGCGAGATTCTCACCGACTTCAGAGGGTGTGTCGAATCCGGTTGATGCTGAGGTTCCTTCTGCTTCTGCGGCTCTAGCGGTTCCGACTCCAGAGGTGCCTCGTTTTGGATCTCGAACTGGCTCAACATCCACAGTTTCCGGCGCCAGGTTTGGATCCATCGCATTTTCGGAATGCAATGTATGGCGTGTTCGCCAGGGCCTCATATCCCTCTGGTGCACCTTCGGGTCCCATGGGTCATTTGGCATTTAATTTGGGTGTCCCTTAACAGTATCCACAGGCTCCCCTTTGTGCCCTTCATGCCAGCGATGCCGTCCTGGCATTTTCCGGCTCCGAGGATGTCGACACCGTATGGGCAGTTCCCGGCTCCATCCCGTGAAGTTTCTCTAATTCGATCGGCGCTAGTTACTACAGTGGATCCTCCTCCTCCTTCGACACCGCTCCCGGAGCCGTCGATGCCGCGTGTGGTGCGGCGACGAAGATGCGCTCGAGGAGAGAGGCACAGAGGTTGCTGGAGGAGGAGCAGTACCAGGCGGATGAGAGGGAGGAAGGAGAAGTGTATGACACAGAGGATGTGTTTGAGGACTTGTGTGAGGCAAGTGGACTTGACGCTTCTCCAGAGTGGGACTTGGTTTCTCAGAAGGCTTCCCCCTCGAAGGAGGTTGCTCCGTACCATTCTGTGATTAGGAATGCTGCTGATCTTTTGGATATGCAGCTCCATTCTCGGTGGTTGAACCACTCTTGCCCTTTAACGATGCTCTGACTGAGCCAATACTTGATGTTTGGCGCAACCCTTTTTCTGCTCCTGTGGTTTCGAGGTCAGTGTCCAGAAGATATAGACCTGCTCCTGGAGATCCAGTGTTCCTTTCATCCCACTCTTCTCCTGAGAGCTTGGTGGTTCAGGCTTCTTGTTGGAAGCAGTCTACAGGGGCTTTTTCGCAAGCTCCGGCTGACAGGAATTCCAAGAAGCTGCAACAGTCTGCAAAGAAGGTCTTTTCTTCAGCTAGCATGGCACTGAAATCTACCAACGCCACTTGTCTCTTGGGTAGATATATTCATGCCTTAATGGACTCTGCCAAACCGCTTCTTCCCAAGTTATCTGAGGAAGATAGGGGAAATCTGAGTGAGGTGTTGCCGGACTCTCGGGCTGCAGCTCGCAAAGTCATCCAGTCTGGCCTGGACACTGCGGATTCTGTTGCCAGAGTGATGGGTTCGTCCATTGCAACAAGAAGACATGCGTGGTTGAGGTCTTCTGGGTTCTCTCCCGATGTGCAAGCTGCTATTCTTGATCTACCTTTTGATGGATCTAGACTTTTTGGAGAGAAGGCGGATTCTGCCTTACAAAGATTTAAGGACAGTAAGGCCACGGCAAAATCTTTGGGTCTGCAATCACAGGCGAGAGGTTATGGTTATAAAAGATACAGAGGCTTCGGAAAGTCTTCCTTTCGAAGTTTCAGACAGCCTCAGCAGCAATAGCAAAATCCCTTGTATAAGTCCTATAGGGGTAAAGCCAGAGGGTCGCCATTGTGAAGCCTGGCGGCATTCCTCCTCATCGTCATGGATCGTCATCATGGTTCGTCATCGTCATCATGGTTAGTCATCCTGGTTCGTCATCATCATCCTGGTTCGTCGTCGTCCTGGTTCATCGTCGTCCTGGTTCGTCGTCATGGTTCATCGTCATGGTTCATCATCCTCGTTATGGTTCATCGTCATCGTTATGGTTCATCGTCATAGTCGCGGTTCATTGTCATCATCATGGTTCATCATCATCATCATCATGGTTCATCTTCATCATGGTTCATCCTTCATCGTTCATCCTTCATCATGGTTCATCGTTCATTCTTCATCTTCATCATGGTTCATCGTTCATTCTTCATCTTCATCATGGTTCATCCTTCATCCTGGTTCTGTGGGAGGTCGGCATACCCATTTTTTACGAGATTGGAAATTGATCACTTCGGACCTTTGGGTTCTAGATCTCGTAGAGAATGGGTACGCCCTTCCCTTCAGGGAATTCCCTCCTCCTTGCCAAGGGTTTTGCACGGAGGATCATTTACTTCTCCTTCAAAAGGAGGTTATTGCCCTGTTACAAAAAGGTGCGATAAAGGTGGTTCCGGAGCAGGAAAGGGGTCAGGGATGCTACTCCTGGTATTTTCTGATTGCCAAAAAGGATGGCAGGTGATGTCCGATCCTGGATATCAGAAGTTTGAATCTCTATCTCAAGCAGGAGAGATTCAAGATGCTCACCCTAGCGCAGGTTCTTCAGGCGCCGCAGCAAGAGGACTGGATGGTTTCCATCGACTTACAGGATGCGTATTTTCACATCCCAATCCTGAAGTCGCACAGGAAGTATCTCCGATTTTACGGTTGGGTCGCAACACTACCAGTTTGCGGTTCTTCCGTTTGGTCTTACTACTGCACCTCGAGTCTTCACCAAGGTGATGACAGTGGTGGGAGGTCGGGGATTCTGGTTTCCCCTACCTGGACGACTGGCTTCTGAAGGCAGAGATGGTGCTTCATCATCTGCAGGTAACAGCTCAGCTGTTGTACAATTTGGGTTTTTCGATAAATGTACCAAAGTCTCACCTAGTGCCCTCTCAGCGCAACCTGTTCATAGGGGCGGTACTGGATACCACTGTGTGTCGAGCTTTTCCTCCTCCGCAAAGGATTCTCGACATTCAGGAAATTATTCCCTTGTTTTCCAATGGAGCGGTTGTTCCGGTTCTGGAGGTCCTTCGCCTGCTCGGTCTGTTCGCTTCCTGCATTCTGTTGATCGACCATGCACGCTGGCACATGAGGGCACTCCAGTGGTGCCTCCGCAGACAGTGGTATCAGCACAATGACGATCTCAGGGAGTCAGTCAGGATCTCCAGAGAAGCTCCAGCGGATCTGTTTTGGTGGAGCGTAGGGGGGCAATCTGTCTCAAGGAAAGCCCTTCCATCTTCCTCCATCGGTGGCCACTGTGATAACTGATGCCTCTACACTAGGGTGGGGTGCTCATCTGGGGGATCTGGAGATCAAGGGTCTTTGGTCTCCAGAGGAAAGATTGCTCCATATCAATCTTCTGGAATTGCGGGCGATCCGTTTGGCGCTCGAGGCCTTTCTCCCTTCCCTTCGCGGTCCATCAGTTCAAGTCCTGACGGACAACACTTCCGCGATGTGGTACGTCAACAGGCAAGGTGGAGTAGGATCGTACCGTCTCTGCAGAGAAGCGTTGCGGCTCTGGTCTTGGGCTCAGGACCATTGGATTTTTTTGATGGCAAATCATCTGGCCGGGGTGCTGAACGTACGTGCAAACAGTCTGTCAGCAGTTCTCCGCCGACCACAAGTGGAGGCTTCATCCGGAGGTAGTTCAACACATCTTCCAGATGTGGGAACTCCTCGGGTGGACCTGTTTGCCACTCTCGAACGCGCTCTGCCCGTCATTCTGCAGTCTCCAGTTTCCGAGGCAGGGATCGTTGGGGGACGCGTTTCAGTTGAGTTGGAGTTCACAACCGCTTTACACGTTTCCTCCCATACCCTTGATTCCTCGGGTTCTGAGGAAGATTCGCCAAGACCGGGCCCAAGTCATATTGATCGCACCGGATTGGCCAAGAAGGGTGTGGTACACAGACCTTCTTCACCTCTCGTCGCACCCTCCGCTCCATCTCCCTCTCAGGGTAGACCTCTCGCAGTCGGATGGGCAGGTTCTACACCCCCACCACCATAGCCTGCACCTTCATGCCTGGAGATTGAACGGGGCAACCTGAATTCTTTTTCTCTCCCGCCTGACGTGGTGGATGTTATATTATCGGCCAGGCGACACGCCAACAATTCTATCTACTCCTACAGGTGGTCAACATTTGTTAAATGGTGTGGAGAGAAGTCTATCGATCCTTGAAAGCTCATCTTTCTGTTGTTCTTTGTTTTTTTTCGCTTCATTTGGCCCAGCAAGGTTGTGCTGCAGCCACTGTTAAAGGATATTTGTCGGCTTTATCGGCATTTCTTTGTTTGCGGTCTTTCTTGTGGCTATCACTTTGGCTAGGAGGGTGAGTGAGCTTCAAGCTTTGAGTTCAAAGCCTCCGTTTTTGACCATACATGCTGAAAAGATGGTACTCAGGACCAGGGCTGCTTTTCTGCCTATGGTGGTAACTCCCTTCCATCTAGGGCAGTCCATTACCATTCTTAATTTCTATCCTCCCCCCTCACCCTTCCAAGGAGAAGGAAAGGCTACAAGGTTTGGACCCTAAGAGGGCGATTTGTTTCTATCTTGATAGAACAAAGGACTTCAGTCAGGATGATCAGCTCTTTGTGGGCTATGTTAGACGTATGAAGGGCAAGGCGGTGCACAAGTGCACTTTATCCAGGTGGATCATCTTGTGCATCAAGATCTGCTACGCTCTGGCTGGTAAGGAGCCTCCTATAGGCATTAGAGCTCACTCTACCAGGGCTAAATAGTCTACTTCTGCTTTGTCCAGCGGTGTTCCTGTGTTGGATATCTGTAAGGCAGCAACTTGGGCCTTCCTCCACACTTTCGCGAAGCATTAATGCTTGGATTCCGAAGTGAGGAGGGACGGCCATTTTGTGCACTCTGTTTTGCAGGACTTTTTAGTATAGAAGGGTGGGCACCCTCCTCCGGGAGAGGGACTGCTGTGGGATTCTATTCATAAGGTGAGGAATCCACAGGCAGATGTATCTATCAGAAGAACAAGTTACTTGCCTTCGGTAACGCTTTTTCTGGTGGATACAGTATCTGCCTGTGGATTCCTCACTGATGCACCCGCCTCCCCGTTGTCCACCCTTTTATACTTTAAAAGAGGTTTTGGTTAATATGGTTATTTCATATTGTCATTTTGTGTTGCCTCTATTTGCCTTTGTGTAGGTTTGTAGGAAATGTCTGCTTCCCTTTTTCACTTTACACTGCGTGTATTTGTGTGAATTCTGTGTACTATTTATTTATACATTGTCTCTATGGTCGGTCCGCCCGTTTGCCTGGGTGGCACGGAAAAAATGGGTGGAATTTACGTCATCACGCCGACGTGGTCCTCTTATGGCTCCAGTGACGTCATGCGGAGCCGCGTGCGGAGCCATAGCATTGTGACGACCTCGTCGGCGTGGAGAGCTAGGAAAACTTTCTGCGGAATGCTGGCGCAGGGGATATTCATAAGGTGAGGAATCCACAGGCAGATACTATACTATATCAACCAGAAAAAGCGTTACCAAAGGTAAGTAACTTGTTCATTTGCATCGTAACCAGTTCTTGTTTCATGTAATTAACAGCCATTAGCAATGTAAAAATATCAGGAACCTGCAGAGAAAAGGTGGGTTTGGTTCAGAGAATATCAATAAAATTACAACTGTTACATAACGACGAAAGGAAAGTGAAAGAGGGTGAACAGCTTAGAGAGCCAAGGATTTCAATACTTTCCTGTGGATTATCCACATTGCACCCAAAAACTTAGTTAAGGGGATAGCAAACATTAGGCTGCAGTCTGCTCTCAGGATGCAAATGGTGGCAGAGTGGCAATGTACACCCGGACGTCTGCAGATAGGAGCTAGCCAGGATTTACGGGGACGGACATAGGTTGGGCAGGCAAAGAGTACATGCACAACACTCTGCTGTAGGAGAACAAATGGGGTATGCATCAGTGGGCCCCGCCTGACCACTTAGTTGTAATTCCGCTCAGCGGAACAGTGCCTACTCTGAACTGGAAGTATGACTTCCTGTCTATAAGAGACAGTCACCTGATCCCAGTACGGCTCATACTCACTCAAGGATTTAAAAACAAGGAAGTCACTAACCAGTTTAGGGGACTCGGCGCTTTTAAAGGCACTGGCTGCTACAGCTACCCAATAAGATTACTTCTGGGAGTGTACAGACAAAAAGGTAGCCAAAGCAGGGTGTTCCCAGAGATCTGACAGCCCATGAAGTCACGACGACTCTTTAATGTTCACAAGCCATGTGATTTTGTTCATAAATATAGTAAAAAAAGAGGCCAAACCCGAAGCTTTATAGAGAAAATCAACCTAGGAAATTCAAGACTCTGTAGTAGGGCTAGAGGTGTTGAAGGTCACATAGTCTGGAAAGCCTTTTGATACCAGGGAGCGGGACACGCCCCCCATAAGAAGCTCTCTGGTTCCCATTGAGGATGAGGGAGAAGGCCTCTGGGCATACACATATGCAAGGACCTACTGAAGGACAGCTCAGAGATGCAAGATCTGGGGTACTCTGGTATCTAAAGACCTTTTCAAGTCCGATCTGGATATCCTGTAGGGGTGTTACTGACCTGGAACATCCTGCAGTAGAACAAGCTTCTAAAGCCAAATAAACGAAAAGTTATTGGGTCATAGACAAGGTCCCCTGACATGGTACTGCGGCTATGACTCTAACAATTCTGAAAATGCCATTTCCTACATTTGATGTGCTGAAAGTGCTTTGTAGAGAGCTAGAGAACAAGGCTTTCACTATATCCTAATATCCCAATCGCGTTTGGTACCAGATTATTCTTAAAACACTCTTTTGCTAAGAAGAACCTTAATTGATATTTGTATACCTATAGCCATTGGTCTGAATTCTGTGTGTACCATTCAACCAGATGTCTGTTGGGTAATATTTGCTTCCCTACCAGCTCCTGGTGATTTTGAGGTTTCCATTAATCTTTCACCAGCACCCATTGCCACCTCTGTCCATTTTCAGTTAGGACCCACTTTTTGATGAACACCGAGACCAGTCATATTTCATTTTTACCAGAATATTATTAATGGTACCACTTCAGCTCACTAGTTACTATAAACTCTGTTTATTATAGCTCTGGTTACGTTTCCATTGTCTGCCTATGAACAAGAAGGGTAACCAGATTAGGCCGCTGATTCAAAGGACATCATGGAAGTGGTCTTCAGTCTATATTTTCAGATCAACACCTTGATAATTTGTCTTTTTAACGTTAATCAGCATACCACTATGACTTTTAATCCTTCTGTCTTTCATGATCCTATACGATAGTCCAGGAGGAAAGGAGTCAGTTTGTCCATCACCAAAAAAGCAGTTTTTAGATAAGGATTCGATAGATGCTGAATAGTATGTTTTCATCGCACTAGGCATTTAATACGGAGATGCCCAAGGTTTGGGGATGCATCTTTAGGAATCTTCTCTAGATTTTCACATCTATTCCGGTACTACCTTCGATTGCCACCTGGACTAGCCCCCGTTCATAGATGTCAAAGCGAATGTAATATTTTGCTATTCTGATAATGTAGGAAATTGGGTTACTGGTTGAGGGGGGTGAAAACCCTAATGAAGCAGCAACCACAATTTCTGTCTGGGTGAAACACAAGCAAACACCAAATTAACCTGTCCTTAATCCTCTGGTAGCTTGGCACGAAAGCAGTTGAGTTCAACTTAGAGGCAATGTGTAAAGTATTTACGCAGCTCTTCAAACAGTAATAAAGTGAAAACACAACACAAGAAAAATCTGCACCAGTGTAGAAAAATAGAGTAAAATGTAATACATTATTTGAGACCAAAACATCAAAAGCCCAATGGATAGAACTGGAGATATGCAGTTTTAAAGATTTTGTAAAAACCGGAGCTTAGAAGCACAAAAAACTTTATCTGATCGTGCTGGACCGGACCAAATGACGTGTTGAGACCGACTGGGATGGAGCCTGGGCTGGATAGAGGGAGCAAGTAATGCATGGTAAACAAAGTACCTTAAATTCGGGTTGTGGTGCTTGCGCAGAAGTTGAGTTGCGCATCATCTGTTCCATTTGGCTGCAGGGCTGCAATGCGAGGTCCTATATAGCGGTGCGTTACACAGCAGTGATTCCGATGGGCTGCGATGCAAGGTGATGCGTCACGCAGTAACGGTACCGAGGAGCTCTGGGGCGATGCGCCAGTTCTACGGAAACCAAAGCTGGGCTGACAAAGCACCTTAAGGCCCACTTCCAGGGTTCCAGAACTTGGGTGGAACCACTTGGGGTACTGAGTAGTTGGATCTGAGTGTCCAATATTTTATACCTGGTGCCCATTTTGAAGTAGAAGTTTCTAGAGGTTTCCACTCCCAAAGAAGCTTGGAATTTCCTGCATCCTTGCCCTGGCCTCAGCTTGTCTTGGGTCACAAAAGACTAATAGTTTCAACACAAAAAGTACTGGCACACTGTAGCAAATATTTATTTTTGTTCTGGAATAGGTGGAGGGAGTGTGCTTTATCACAAACCACCAGCGCTCATTATATTATATGGTATCACCCCATCCAGTATGCTACAAAATTAAAAATTGTGTAAGTCAGTAAAGAAAGAATGAAAGAAGTGTGAAGTCAGTCCACAGATTGAAAAAATCTACACAAACCCTCAATGATGAAGAGGTGAAAAAATGTGTAAAGAGAGAGAGTTCTAAGTTACCGCCTGGGTGTAAAGTTACAGGGCGCAGGCACTAACTACGGTCGTGCTTTGCAGAGCAGGAAGGCGAAAGTAAAGAGGTTAGAACGCCCCTGCGACTGGTTGGTGGCTGGTATGTGGGCCCATAGCTCCAACTAGTCCGTTTTAAAGGTGTGTGTCCAGAGAAGGTGATCTTTGACCCCTTCTTGCCCTGATGAATTTTCCACAAGTCAACTGGCAATGAAACATGTTGGCCGTCATTACCAAGGTATGCAACATGCTGTGTTTTTAAACAGTGGGATAGACTCCTAACCAGAATAAACAAATATTTGAGAGTCTAAACCCCCCCCCCCCCCTTTTTTACTGTCCTTGTTTGCACAGTTTGTGTGTTCTTTGTTTTCACACTACACCGTCTTGTGTTATGTGTTTTTTCACTGGACACTGCACACTTTTTTCTTGAGAGAGAGTTACCAATGATGAAATAGACGTGGGCAAGCTGGTGAGAACCAACCAGTAGCTCCTCTGGTGGTGCGCACGTGAGGTACTCTCTCTCTCTTTACACATTTTTTCACCTCTTCATCATTGAGGGTTTGTGTAGATTTTTTCAATCTGTGGACTGACTTCACACTTCTTTCATTCTTTCTTTACTGACTTACACAATTTTTAATTTTGTAGCATACTGGATGGGGTGATACCATATAATATAATGAGCGCTGGTGGTTTGTGATAAAGCACACTCCCTCCACCCATTCCAGAACAAAAATAAATATTTGCTACAGTGTGCCAGTACTTTTTGTGTTGAAACTATTGTTGATTGGAGGGCGTTCTGGCACGTTTCCCCTCTTTAGCTCATCTTGTTTGATTGATCACAAAAGACTAATATCAAACCCTTTGTGAGTGTGCTCATGCAGAGCCTTTGTGAAGTGCAAGTGTGGTAGGCGACCCAATGTTATCCAATGGGAGAGCTTCACAGTAGTGAAAAATGAATTTAGGAGTTTTTGGCTACCAGAACATGTAATACTTAAAAGTGCATGTCCAACTTTTTACATTCACTTCACCCTGCCCTCTGTGCAATGGAGGCCCTATCCTGTGGGTGGCTTATATGTATTAAAAGGGGAAGTTTGGGCCTGGCAAGTGGTTTATCTTGCCAGGTCCAAATGGCAGTTTAAAATTGCACACATGCTGCAATGGCAGACAGGTTTAGCAAGCATTGGCATAGCCAATAGGTCTCGCCTTTGGGACCTTATAAGTGCTTAGCGAGAGCTATTGCCTTTGCCAGCTTGCTACCATCATCTCAACAGGCCTGTAGAGTAGCATACACTGAGGCCACAGGAGAAGCAAAGGACCACAGATTCACAGCCCACCAGTTGAGATCTCTGTTCATGGCATTCTAGTGAGTGCTCTGCTTTTCCCACAATATTCTTCTACCGTAGCGCTTAAGGACCACCTGAGATAGCCAACCGATCGATCGAATAGATCTGAGCCCACAAAAACAGCGGCCATCTTGGGGCTCAACCACCCCAACCCCCGCCCTCTCATCCCACCTCCTCCACTCCTCCCACATACGACAAGTTATAGATTATACTGTGGAGTTTACTTTCTAATTTGTGAGCTGGTGGTTGTGAAACATGCCTGATGTAGAATCATGTCCCTTATGTTTAGTTTCTAAACGGAGTAGATTCGGAGTTCCTTGTTGACAATATCCTGTTATCTTAATCTGACACTGTGAAAATAAAATCCATATAAAATGACCATTTGATATTCCCTATTTCAGTTAAGCATGGCTGAAGAGAACGTTAGCCTTCCAGTGCCAATTATTTATTTTAAAGAAAGCATAATGTATTGTGCTCCTAGATCCAAGGATTAGTGGTGGTGTTTACAAAGAACATTTTTGTTTAAGACAAACCGTTCTACAGAAAGTGCCAGTGGGTTCTCACTTTGGCTCCATAGAAGGGGCTGCTGACATTTGGACGGCCCCTGCTGCCACATCAATCTCGCAGGGTCACGTTTTGCTCCTATGCAGTCCTGTCTGGGGACGGGGGCCCCGACATCCGCGTAGGCGACGCAAATAAGAAATGCCTTAGCCCTTGTATTATTTTACAGAAGCGCGTGCAGGACCGAATAGGATATCGCCAAATGCGAAGTGGAATACAGTCAGTTAGTTTACCCCTTAGGCAGGGCTTTAAGTGGGCTGGGTCTCACCGGTGCTGAGCACCAGCAATTTTTTAAAAGGTGCCTCGAAACACTATGCTAAGAACAGGTTTCTAGTTTATCGTGTTTTTAAGCCACGCCCTTAATTACAGTGGCCACACCCCTTTGAGAGACCCCACAGTTTTTTCATCCCCCTTAAAGCCCTGCCCTTAGGGACCCTCCGCCATGCAGCTGTAGGTGTGTGCCTTCTCACACTGCACCCGCCTGTGGGGGGCGTTTTTCCCCGTCCCTTCCCGAGTTCTTCTGGTCTCTCTGCATAGAAGGGGAGCGGCGGTTTCAGTTCCCCAGTCTCTTTCTACGCAGACGAGAACTGTCCTACTGAGGGTGCCAGTGGCGCAGACAACAGCAGCGAGCCATCTTACGTAATGCATCCCATGTGTGACGTGGAGCCCAGTGGGAACATCTGATTTGGACCGTTCAGGACGTACATTCAATATTACGTGTTTTCATTTCACGCTTCTTATTTAAGGTACAGATATAAAAGAAGTAGCTTAGGGTCTCGCGATTTTTTTTTTTTAAATCCCAAGTTACCCGGTAGAACGTGTCTCCTAATCACAAAGTACAAGGTCAGCAGCGCAGCCCCCAGACCACATCGGACTGCATGCCGCTTCCACTGCATGTGTCACCGCCATGAAAGAGTGAGTGCTTTACATGCAAGCATGAAGAGAAAGTAATGCACAGAGTGCCGGCGAGGCGCGCTTGATTCCTCGCGCGCAGGATAGGGAGGTGTTTTCCTAGCAGCACTTTGGTCTCGCGGCGGACGGAGCTGCGGCGCGCGCGGGCCCGTGGCACCTACTCCGTCCGCATTGGAAGGCATGCACTCAGTGCAACCTCAAGGGCTTTGCTACATGCGCATCTGCGTGAAGTGCGCCTTTTGAAAACGTTTGGGACCGGCTGCTTCCAGAGGCGCTGCCGACCTTGCAGGGGTGATCACTGACAAAGTAAGTACGCTTTCCAAAGGATTTGCTCTGCTTATGGTCTGCGCCGATGTGGTTGATCCCTGGATTTCTTTAGACGGGGACCTGGAGGGGTGGGTGATTGATGGCTGTATTGACAATTGATTAGTTCAAGGAATTGTTGTCTGTGGTATGTCGCTGGTGTGGCTGTAGTGGGGGGGGAGAGTGAGTTGTGCGCCTAGGTGTGGGTGTGCTGCACCGGGTAACACATGCCCCCGAGTTATGGAATTTAGAACAATCAGTCTGCCGGCGACTTCACTGTGTCTCCCTAGACCAAGAAGGACGGGATCAGTCATAAATATGCAATTTTGGGGCTGTGCTAGCAAAACACTAAATAGCTATTCACTGGCTCGCCCCAAAGGCCTATGTTTGATTCATGAGAAAGATTTAACTAAATGGCCATTGGCAGATGAATCTCCTATGAGGGTGCTGGGGAGGAGGCCCTTCTATCTTCCCCAGCCCTTGCCACCTTGCATTGGCTGCCACTCAACGAGAGAATTCTGTTCAAAGCTATGGGCTTCTGCCATAGAAAGTTCGATGACAGGGCCCCAAGAAATCTGGCATCACTGGTGGAAGGCCACATTTAAGCCACAGTCTCCGGTCTTTGGGTACCAACATGGCAGTGGTTCCTCGGATGAGAAAAACCAGGATGGGCGGTTGCTCTTTTGGTTTTCTACCAGCAAAGTTTTGGAATTCTCTGCCTCTTTAGCTGAGGATGGAACCTTTTGTTAGAGGCTTAAAACTTGGCTATGCCAATCAGCTCTGGGACAAGTTCATGTTGGGTAGTTAGGGTGGTAAATGGCTCGCTGTCCTCATCTCTGTTAGTAGGTAAGGACTGTTGGGTTGTAGGCTTTTGGGACTTTCTTTCCCCCAGCCCACGCTCCCCTCCAGAACGCCGACAGACAACACACCACGAAAGCCACCTGGTTCACCATGGACCTCCGCGAATGCAGGCGCTCGTGCCGACGACCCGAGAAAGTGTGGAAGAACAGCAAAACCCTGGAAGCACGAACCACCTACAGGACCACGACTACAGTTCACCACCAACTCATCAGATCTACGAAGAGGAACTTCATTCAGGACTGAATCCTCTCCAACTCCCGCAACTCCAAGGAACTCTTCAACATCATACAAGAATTCACCAGACCTCCAGCGAAACCTTTTACGCCCCTCCTTCCCAGGACCTCTGCAACAAACTATGATCCTTCTTCCTCCCCGTCACCCCAGAAGACACTGTAAAGACCGTAAGAAGCATGCACTCCGGAGCACCCACGGACCCCTGCCCGCCGCACAGGGCCGCCTCCACACCAGAACTACGACGGACAATCAACTGCACCCTCAAAATAGGCACATTCCCAGACAGCTGAAAACTCTCAGAAGTCAAACCCCTCCTCAAGAAGCCCTCCGCAGACCCGACGGACCTTAAGAACTACAGGCCCATCTCCCTCCTCCACCTCACCGTCAGTCACCGATAAGGTCGTCAACATCCAGCTAACAAACTTCCTAGAATCCAACAACATACTTGACACTTCTCAATTCAGCTTCCGCAGCAACCACAGCACCAAGACCCCCCTCCTAGCCGCCATGGACCACATCCGCACACTCTTTGACCAAGGCCACACTGCAACCCTCATTCTACTAGACCTCTCAGCAGCCTTCGACACCGTCTCCCACGCACACTAGCCGCCAGACTCCAAGACGCCGGCATGCAGGTAACTACCCTAGACTTGATCAGCTCCTTCCTCGCCAGCTGCCCTTCCTCTCCGAACCCACAGAGATCAGATGTGGAGTTCCCCAAGGATCCTCTCTCTGCCCCACGTTCTTGAACATCTACATGGCACCCCTCACAATCAGAAAACACAGACTCAACATTGTATCATATGCCGATTACACCCAGCTCATTCTCTCCCTCACCAAGGAACCCAACATCACCAGACAACTTCCAGGAAGGAATGAAAGGCGTCGCAACCTGGATGAGCAGCAGCTGCCTGAAGCTCAACTCAGAGAAAACAGAAGTCCTCATTGGCGGAGCCATCCCCTCCACATGGGACAACTCCTGGTGGCTCCCACCCTCGGCAACCCTCCCACCCCCACGGACCGTGCCTGCAACCTTCGCATCATACTCCACTCCTCCCTCACCATGAACCGACAGATCGACTGTCACCCATGTAATCATCACCAGCAGGCTGGACTACGGGAACGCCCTCTAGGCCGGGGTCAACAAATCTGTCCTCCACAAACTCCAGACCGTCCAGAACGCTGCAGCCAGACTCATCCTCAGAATCCCACGACAAGACCACATCACCCAGTACCTACGAGATCTCCACTAGCTCCCTGTTGAAAAAAGTGACCTTCAAGCTGCTCACACACACCCGACACAGGCCTACACAACACCTGACCCCAATACCTCAACCAAAGAATCTCCTTCTACGCCCCCAAGAGAAACCTCCGCTCCGCTGACCTAGCCTTGGCCGAAATCCCCCACATCCACAGATCCAGAACGGGAGGCAGATCCTTCTCCTACATCTCTGCCAAGCCCTGGAACGAACTCCCCCTCCGCACCAGACGAAGCCCCACGCTGCGAGTATTCAGGAAGAGCCTCCAGACCTGGCTCTTCAAATGACCAGAGCTGCCCATACCCCCCACCCCCACCGCCTTGAGACCCTTACGGGTGAGCAGTGCGCTCTATAAATCCCTGATTGATTGGGCTCGGGGACACGCCTCTGGGCGTAACCATGCGCTTTATAAATTAGGTTATTATTATTATTATAGAAGCACAGAAAATACTGGTAATTTACACATAATGTGGCCAATGAGAAAGTGTGATGGATTTGCAGCGGTTGAAGACCTGAAGAATGTTGGTAAAAACAGATTTTGTTTATCATACAAAGACCCAATTTATGTCTTGGGCTAAACAAAGTGCTAATTTGACATATTTTACTGAGTCTGATTTGAGAACTTTACAGACAAGCATGTATATAGATAACATACCGAATGCTGGTATGTTATCTATATACATGCTAAGTATTTCATTCTTCTTTCCCTCATTACTTCCATATGTTTTAAAAGGTAACCATATTTTTTCAAATGTAATCATATTATAATGGATAATTGCTGTTAGTTTTTTATTTGCATAAATAGTCAAATTTTAGGTCACCAGGTGTGGAGGACAGGAGTAATCCTTTGTTTCCAAAACTGTACTATCGACCGCCTAGCTACTAAAAAGAATTATGTGAGCGGTTTACCCGTGGGTATTTTGGGAGAGTAAACAGTCTTTTCCTGGGGCACCTAACGATAGTGTTATTAGTTCTTGTGGGAACCGAACGCCCGGGACAGGGCAAAATTTAGGAAATCGTTGTTTCTGGATATGATATTATTGCTACCTGAGTATTGTCTCCCTCAATGTAGATTTCTAATTACATTTATCAAATGGCTTAATTTCACCCAAGCCACCACTTTTCCATTCCTGATATTTAATTTTTCAAATAATTTTTTACCGGGTGTATTAGTGTAATTAGTTCCCTGGAACTAGTCCGAGATTACAGCTCCCAACACGCTTAATGAAAGCCCTGAACTGGAAAAGTAGTGTCCAATTAAGATCACATTATCTGAATACCTTATCTCTCGTAGCTGTACATAATGTTAATCAATTAAGGAAGTAATAAAAGAGTGAAACGTTTGTCAAGGTCGGATAAACTTCAATTTTTTTATTTTGGTCTACTAATTCTCTGTAGGATCAAGTTTCTAGTTGCTCAGCAGTGCTGTTAATGGACCAATATTTATCTGTTGACTACCTTGTACTGACGTGTTGCCGAGGACAGTGCTTTAAGACCTTTCCAATTGATGTCTGCATAGGGACCAGTGTACATTTTTGAGTCTGTAAATTTGAACCATCTTGTGATTATTTTAGAATTTAGTAGTGTGGTCTGTCTCACCGTTTGTCTACCTCAGAGTGTCTGGTTTTACAGAAAGGTGAGTTTAGAAAAAATCAGGGGATGTTAGAATCCATTTGGATGCAGGTGAAGGTTACCTACTTAACATTTCTCAATCCGATAGAACATGACCCTCAGAAGTCACCATAAGTGGTTTGGTTCTGCTCTCAAGCATGGGTCTACAGTGTTCTAAAATTCGAAACTGCCAGATATTGGACATTAAAGATTGTTGCTGATCAGGTGGGTGGGGGCTGGCTTATTGTTCATATAGCAAGGTGATTGACTTCACTTTATTTAACTAGCTCTGCACTTTGTACCAATGTAAGACTGCCACACTGTTAGAAATGGGGGTCTCTAGTTGGCAGAGGTAGGTACCTTGTCCAAGTAGGAACCCTTTGTCCTAGTCAGGGTGAGGGGGGATACACTTCTAAAGTAACCCCTGCTCAACCCCTTGGTAGCTTGGCACGAGCAGACAGGCTTATCTCAGAGGCAGTGTGTAAAGCATTTGTGAACACATACAGTAATACAGTGAAAAAACTACAAATGGACACCACACCAGTTTAGAAAAAATAAGTAATCTTTATCTAAACCAAAACAAGACCAAACGACAAAAAATACACAATACAGTAATAAAAATATGACTTTCAGATGGTAGAAATAGTTCAGTTCAAAGCAAATTGCAGATGTGACACGTTTCACACAAAGTACCTTGGATGCATCACGCACAAAACATAAAGGGCCGCGGGGAAGGTGATGCGTTGGTTCCTTACACTCCGGGAAGGTGATGCGTCAGTTCCGTGCTCCGGGGGAGGTGCTGCATCGGTTCCTTACTGCTGCGCAAGGGAGGTGATGTATTGGTTCCTTACCGGAGAGGAGGTGAAGCGTCTGTTTCTTACTGCATGGGGAGGTGATGCGTCTGTTTCTTACTGCGTCCCCCAACGATGCGACAGACTTGGCGCCTCTCTGCGATACAATGATGCGTGGATTCTTGCAGCTGCACAGCAGGCCTTGCTCCGGAATCGGCGCAGTGATCTCAGTCTTTAGAGATCGGTGCACTCAATGCAGCGAGCAGCGATTTCTCAAGCCGCGGGCAGGCGCTGCGACGATTTCTTCGGCGATGCGTCAGAAACCGGTGCGGATGCGTCGCGCTTCTCAAAGTTGTTACTTTTACAGCTCCCAGCAGCAAATAGCCTCCAGAAGTCCAGAACAAACAGCAGGCACCTCTTAGCAGGACAGAACTCCCAGCAAGGAAGTTCAGGGGAGCTGGTGGTGAAGTCTGTGTCCCTGAGACTTCAGAACAGGAGGCAAGCTCTTCTTCAAGCCCTTGGAGATCTTCCTGAAGCAGGGGACACAGCAAAGTCCTTTTCCCTTTCCTTGGCCGAAAGCAGCCACTGCAGGCCAACACCAGACAGCAAACAGCACAGGGGCAGTACTCCTCAGCTGCTTCGGCTCTTCTCTTTGGCAAAGGTTCCTCTTGATTTGCCAGAAGTGATCTAAAAGTCTGGGCCCCTCTTTTTTTATACAGCAAAATCCTTTGTTCTCTGAAGGCAGAGAGTGTCTGTGCCCAGCCAAAACCAGTTATGTCCTCAATGGTGCAGCTTTCTGGCAGGAGGTGGAGACAGCATTGTGGAAGGCAGACCAAGCCCATTCAGGTTAAGGGAAATCTCTTCCCCCTACTCTAAATGCAGCCAAGGTCTATTAATCCCAGCCTTGACTCATCCAGACTCTCATGAGCCACTACCTCCCCAGTCCCTGTCACACTAAAGCCAGGCAGTCAATACACATTTTAACATTCTGAGTTAAGGCATACTAAACTTTATTTTCCAACCTTGTTCCAGGGGTAGTTATGTTTATAAGATGTTATAAGCAAACTCCCCATTCTATACTATGGGAATAGGTAGCCTTGCAATAGTGAAAAACGAAATTAGCAGTAATTCACTATCAGGACATGCCACACACATCAGGGCATGTCCTACCTTTAACATACATTGCACCCTGCCGCCAGGGGTACCTCGGGCCTACCTTAGGGGTGACTAATATGTAAGAAAAGGGAAGGTTAGGGCCTGGTAAGTGGGTGCACTTGCCAAGTGGACTTGGCAGTGCCAGACTGCACACAGGCTCTGCAATGGCAGGCATGAGTTACATTCACAGGCTGCTTATGTGGGTGGCACAAGCAGTGCTGCAGCCCACTAGCAGCATTTGATTTACAGGCCCTGGGCACACACAGTGCACTATACTAGGGTCTGACCAGTAAATCAAATATGGCAATCATGGAATCACCAATCCATAACAACAATTTACAAAGGGAGCACTTGCACTTTGGCACTGAACAGCAGTGGCAAAGTGCCCAAAGCATCTAGACCATCAAAACGAAGTCCAACACACAGCAAAAACACAGCCGGCAAAGGCAAAAATACAGGGGAAACCCACGCCAATGATGTCTAACACACACCATTCATCCAGAATTACTTGTTTGGAAATTGTGGTTTGTATGTGAAGATGGATGATGCATGTATTGCTTGTGTGTCTCCGGTGACACACAGTGGAAATGTTGGAGTACAAGATCCTAAAGTTTCTCGAATTAATATTTTTACTCCCAATTGCTAGTGCCTCTTAAATTCATGTTGCCCATTCTTTTCAAGATGGAAATGGTTCTCGTAGGTTTTCTTTTACTTTGAAATTCATCATCGGGAGTAAATTTAGATGACCTGAATGAAATATGAAGATCTGCCTCTATTTGAGATTTTTTTCCAGTTTACAGTGAGGTGAAACTGCTGCTGAGTAAACGCAATTTGCCAGTGGGTATGTTAATAAGTTTTGCTGCTATGTTCTAATCCTGGGCCTTTATCTCAAGTAATGATTACAGCATGGAAATCTCTGAAAGATGCCTAAGCTTAACAGCTGCATTTACAAGTAAGTAACGTTTTTCATTTTGTTGCCTTCAGGACCACACTTTCATCTCGTTTCCTTGATACAGAACTGCTGAAGGGAAATTATGTGCCATGTAAACATGTAACTAAAGATTAACCAGCCTGAAAGTAACTTGTGCTTAGGGCTCTGACCTCCCACACTCATCCGGAATCTTTACTTTCTTTTTGTTTAGGTTTTGGAGAAGGTAGATGTTGAACAGAAAATGAGTATTAGATTCCTTCATTGATGGAGCGAAACCCAAGTTGGTGTCATCAATGGGAAATGGAGCCTCCTTTTGCCGCCTTTCCCCTCCGTTGTCTGAGTTGCAAGAGCATGAAATCTTTAACTTTAACCCCATTACATTTGAACATTTCCGCCGGTGACCATGGAGGGCAAGGAGGTAGCCAGAGGCTTGCTGCTAGAAAATGTGCTCTGAATGAAGTCTCTAGAACTCCACTTACACCACCTTCTTCACAGAACCATTCTTTGTTGGGATGTGCACATATGACAAAAAGAGATCGAAGAAACCGTGGAACAGCCCTATCGGAAGGCCCTGTGCTCCTGCATGAATGTCACATTTCTGAAGTACCACAAATGCACCTAAAGCTGTTTTCCTTGGTCCAGAATGTATGCTTTATTTGTTGAAGAAAACAAAATGTCATAGGTTTTGGGCCCATAAAATATTTCCGTTGAATGTAAGAATTTGGTTTTAACGTTACAATATGGATAGTTTCAGTAATGGATGAGTAAATCAAAGTATCATTCTGTGACATTCGTAAAAAAAAAAAAGATACATTGGGTATAATTGTTTTTGCTTAGTTTTCAGTGTTCTGTTTCACGAGGTAGTTTGCAGTGATTGCATCACTTTTAGGGCAACCACCTCACCCCTGTTTCCCTGCACAAAGGTTCTGTTGTGAGGATGACTGACTTGGCAATATGCAACTAATGGAGAAGCGGTTGTACATTTTGAACAGTCAGTCATTAGTTCATTGGAAATTTCCTTCTACAGTTGAGGGTCCACATCTGAGCTAATTAACGTGCACTATTGCCTAATGACTCCAGGCATATTTATTTATGAATGAATTTGAGTGATTAACTGTGGATACGCTCACTGAAAGTGGACACAGTGCATCTACAGCCCACATAAACCGTCAATGTCTCCTCTTCCACTGGTAGGAGATTTTTTCAATACTGCCATTTTCATTAGGGCTTGTAGACGGAGATTTCTAGCTAAAAATTGTTTCAAGGGCTTCTCTCGCTTCATTCATCACACCTTTTTATTTATAAATGAAACATTAGTTAATGAGCAAACATCTGTTTCTGTGAGGGTAAGAACTTATTAAAGTAAGTGGTAGACCAGAGGTTGAACACAGTGAGTGACAGATTGTCTTGAAATTACTTCACTAGTCATCTTGAAGTGTAGAGGAAGTTTCCCAAGACACTAACCTGGCACTATTACTATCCTGATTGTCAGCTAAAAGTGTCAAAAGATGTCTGCATAGTTTTCCTCAGATGAGGTCTTTCGGGGTTCAAATGATTCCCTCAGGTCTTATTCAGAGTTGTCGCAAAATAATGACCTAATGTTGACAGGGATCTGATTTCTCTTCTCAGATGGCAGACACTAGTTCTGTTTAGTCCTTGGCCATTGGCTCTGGGGAATGTCCCTTCCACAACACTAGATTATTTTATACATGTGTTAATTGTTGTTTGCCAACTGGTTAGAGTAAGGCAAAAAATGTGTTGTGCCCTCTGTTTGAGATCTAAATAACGTGCTAAATGTAATTTTAAGTGTGACGACTATTTAAGGATCTAGGACCATTGCAAATCAATTGCATCAAATGAGACGTCTCCTTCTTAAATGTATGCTTTCTACCAATGAACTTGTTTGCATGATCTATTCAGACATACAAAATGATTTGCCTCAAACAAATTCGAGTTTGTAAATGATTTAAGTGGCAGAAAGGGACAATGCAGTAACAATTAGGAAGAAATGCAATAGGAAATAATTGTTACTGTTTAGGGAAAAAAAATATTTTTATGACCACTTTGCTAAATAGGAAATAGGACGCGCAGGCCAATACCCATGTTTATTTGGTAATATGGATTATTTGCTTTTTCAAAGTGTGCAAACAATAAAAGTAAATAGAAAATGTTGTGATCTGTTGCACAAGAATTGTTTATATTAAAAGCCGTGCCTTATTCCTTATCCGAGATTGGATGCCAAAATGCTTCAGTTCTTGAACGTATTCTATATAAGTACGGTACTTCTCTGAAATAAATTCTATTTAAACACATTACATGCCTGAAAGTGTATTCGTTCTGGAGTAGAAGTGTTGACAAAGTAAGTATTTCCAAGTGCTCATTTAGAATACTAATTATCCACCTATTAAGCATAACTACATTTGTTTTATTGAAAAAGTAACCCTATTTCATGGACTAATTGTATTTAAAGCATCACTCACATATAAATATTTGCATGAAATGGTTGGCTGCTGTAAGAGTATGGAGTACCAGCGATGGTGCTTTCTACAACTAGTAGGCAGTGAAAGCTTTGCCCTAAGACGGATCTTTGGAACAAAGCTTTCACTGCCATCCAGTTGTCACCCCTTGAGTAGACTTCAAAGGAGGACAACATGGAAGAATGTAATACAATCTAGATACACCTATACAAGAGCCTTACTGAACTGTGGAGTTTGGGGTGGAAACAAGAGCCTGGGACTCACGTCCTCCCTTCACATGTCTCTTTTACAACTATACAAGTACATAGGTGCAGTGTAAAATGCTCTGCAAATTAATTTAAAGGAATCTCGTTTTCAGCATCACAGTACAAAAGGCCCCTGTGGAGAGGAGGGTGAGATAGGGAATGGAAGCAGTAGCCCCAACAAACATTTTGACTGGGGCTCAGCCATGGACTGTTGGTTCCATTTGCTCTTATAGTGTTTCATTCCTGGTTTACATTCCATTTGCTTTCTTAAGCAATTAACTCCTTGCTCTTCGTTATGTTTATAACATTTTCTATACTGCTGCCTATACTGTCTACACAGTAGTTTGCTTACAACGCATCATTTACATAAATTCTAAATCAGACTTACTACCAAAATGCTGCATTTTGATTGGCTCCTAGCTGGTCGATATCTACGCAGGAGATTCCTAGCTAGGACTTGAGACAAGCCTCCATACAGCCTCAACTTGGGTATCATTACTCCTTCTCTTAACAGGTGGCTGTGAAGATCAGAGTGCTGACAGAGAATTTAGATTTTTCACAGTCTGGTGGGCAGAAAATATGGATTTTATTAAAGACACAGAGGCTAAGATTATGCAAATCTCCTTTATTGCGCAGCTCACAGCAGCAACAATGAAGAGATCTAGAACTTCAAAACATTCCAACATAGTATATAGTCCCATTTGCACAAAGTCTTCTCCATTCTTTGTTGCTGCTGCTCACAAGATAAGTATTCTTTTCTTTCGATTCTCTGATGTGTGCCTGTTTGAGCATGTTTTATGACTAGAATGGGTGTCTGATTGATTGGGTGGCTGGACCTCCTCCCCCCCCACCCCACCCATTAAGCAGTACTACTACCATGATTAATATTAATTTGAACAATTCATACCTGGTGGGCAGGACAGAGAATTAGAGCTTTCACCGAAGTCACAGAGTGTGCCTGCGCTGCGAGACTGTGCTGCTGGATTACACGGTATCTGATAGAGACATCTAGCCTCAGTTTCCTTAACTTAGAATTATCCCCAGGCGTCAGACTGGATCCGGAAACCTTTTTGCAGCAGCATCTCTGCGCGCCGGGGTACGGTGCTACGCAACCCTACCCTGACATTGTCCACGGACGTGACATCAGCAAGGCCATATAAGTCCCCCACCCCCCCTCTCCCCCCCACGGAGCGCTGACGTCAGTTTCCTTCTTTTCCGCGTGCAACGCGGATCCGGAGTATGCGGTTCCTCTGGCCTGTTTTCAGGTCCCTTTGATGCTCCGCATCTGGAACAGTGTGCTATGCCTTCTGGCTTTAAAGCATGTGACTCCTGTTCACGGCAAATGTCCGCAATGGACCCACACTGTAACTGGGCAAACACAACTCGACGGATTGCGATGCCTGGCAACAACTCGAGCAGAAGTCCCGGTGGGAGCGCCGGATGAAGCTACTTTCAGCTCGCCTGTCCCGGTCAGAGTCGTCACGGTCCCCAGACTCTTCTTCGGCGGCAGGTCCCGGTGGCAGTGGGTTCCGTTTGCGGCATCGGTCGCCGTCTGGTTCCCACGTGCGGCGCTCGCCCCTTCCTGGTAAGTCCGGGCGCATGTCGCCGAGGTCCTCAACCTCCCTTCCTTCTGTTGTAGGGGGCACTTGTTCCCGGATTTCTCCGAACGTGCACCCCCAGGAGTTGTCCCTCCCCTATCCGCCTTTTCCTGGCGCGGGGCCGACTCGGACCCAAATGGCGGCCTATGCAGCGGCCCTGCAGGCCTCCCTTGGGTCCCCTCCTCTCCCTGGGGCTCCTCGGACCCTCCACTACGTGCGGGGTCTCTGGTGGACTCGCCGGTGGGTTCGCCCCCAGCTTCGACTGAGCCCCTTGCCTCTCGGGATGATGGAGATATGGTGGTCAGGGCCCGGCCCGGCTGGGTCCCCCCTGTTCGACCCATAGCGCCCCTACCGCGCTGCATAGTCCTGTGGGGCTCCCGGTGGCATCGCAGGTGGTTGCTGGCGCTCACAGCTTGGCTCTGAGCCCGCCTCTGCCTACCGGACAGGCGGCTTCTTTTTCGGAGGCCGGCGCAGATTTGGCGCCATAGGCTTGCCTCCCCGGCACCAGCACTGTTCATTTCTTTGGAACCGGAGCCTGTCGAGGTCCAGTCGGCGCCAGACAAGGCTGAGCCGGCACCGGACGAGGCGGAGTCGGCGCCGGATGAGGGGGCCCTTGCGCCGCCTCGACGCCGGATCATTGACTCCAGAGGCTTCCGGGGGAGTTCGGCATCACCCTGACTTCCGACGATGCTGGATCCGTCCTTGCCTCTCCCCTCCCGCCACCCTTGGAATTTGTGGCTCCAGCGGACTCTCCGTTTCCTCAGGAGCCCCATCAGGACCCTCATTCGTCAATGGGGCTTCCTTCATTTGGACATTGGGCTCATCCTCCGCTCCTCGGACAACCCCCTTGGGGTGTGAGGCTCAGTTTACAGCCCTCACCCACGGATGAGTTACTGTCCCCTCCTCGGAGGGCTACCGAGGCTGGTGCGGCATTTACAAGAGTTGTTTCCTTGGCCGCCTGCATTCTGAATATGCAGCCCCCTTCGGTACCCCTGCCTGTTGACCCGCTGTTGGATGTCCTCCACCACGGTTCGGGGAATGTTGAGCCGCTTCTGCCTTTTGAAGCTTCTCTGTATGTTGTCCTTTTGGGCACCTGGGCTCGACTGGCATCTGGTGGCTGGTTCTATCATGCACCGCCAATGCCCTGCTCCAAACGATCCTGTTTGCTTGTTTGTTCATCCAGACGTTCAGGGGCTTGTTCTGCATACTGCTTTTCCTTCCTTGCCTCAGCTGCTGCTTCCTCCCTCCTGGGGTCGTAATATTTTCGTCTCCACTAGCGCAGTTCTTCGCTCACTCAATACAGTGTGTGTCTTGGCTCAGGCTACTTCTGCCCTTTGGGAGTCTCTTCTATCTTCCGCCTCTGAGGGTGCTCGTGTTGACCTCCTCCATTTTCTCTGTGACGGCCGTGATCTGGCGGAATTTACTATCCGCTCTGCCCTGGATACCTCTGATTCCTTAGGCCGAGCTATGGCTGGTTCGGTTGCACTGCGATGCCATGCTTGGTTGCGGGATGGCGTCTTCCCAGAGAATATCTGGGAACGCCTTGTTGACCTGCCCTTTGATGGGTCCTTTTGTTTGATACCCATGCCGATTCGACAGTTCAGTGCCTCCTTGCAGGCTTGCGCCCTCCACCATAGGTCTGTACTTAGCAGGTCTCAGGTTGTCACATCCTGGGGTGGTTACCCTTTTATTTAGCGTCCACCAGTTGGACTATGCGTTTTTGGGCTGGCTGTAAGCCTACTGTGGCGGTGTTCCACAGGTTGTCCTCTGACTGTGGTTTACCGTAAGAGATGTTCCACTGTTTTCTTGGGGCCTAATGTACTCCAGGTGGGGTACCTGTATGCCATTGTGTGGCTCCGCTTGCGCCACGCAGGCGTGGAGGTCCCTTTGGGCTCTCTACGTCTCCTGATGCCATTATCTTACCCTTGGACGGTTTTCAGTGGTGTGCCTTCTGGTGCTGCCTCCTCCACGCCACGGGTCTCGCCTTGCTTGAGCCTTGCATGTGTGCCTCATTCTCTTCTAGAGGTTTTTTCCTTGTACTAACTTTTTTCGGTGTCTTTCAACACGCTTCAAATGAGACTGCCACCTGCGCTTTAGGTGGGTCCCTCCTATAAAGCGCCCGCAGCTTCCATGGTCTCGTGGCTCGCCCACTATTGATATATATGTGTATATGTATATATATATATACTCACGGGTTGACCTGTGGTCTCCCTTTTTACACACCTCTACCTCTCTTCGTTTCTGCGAGGTCTGGTCCTATATCCCTGTTTTTCGGGGCGCAGTTGGTTGCCTTGTACTCACGCTTGCTATCGTTCTGTTTTTCTTAGTATGTTTATAGTGCACTTCGGTGCCTTTTCCTGCATCTTCAACATTGGGAATTCCTAGGGTTCCGTTCCCTGGGGTGGACCTCCGCTTCTGGATGCCCTTTCCTTGGGGGTCTTGTCTGTCACGTTCATGCCCTGGACAGTCCCTCTCTTCTGAGGGGGTGCATTTCCACTCCGGGTTGAAGGTGATGGTCTGGAGATCTGTTGTTCTCAACAGCTATGCGTGTTCTTTTTCACGGTTCCTATAGGCGCCTTCGGAGCCTTGGATGCCACACGCTTCGGATGTGTCCTTTTCCTTTGGATGTTACCCTAATCGGTATCTGGTCTGCCTGCGGTACAGCTCCTCTGATGAAGGTCGTCCCAAATGTTGCGCCCTGCGACTCTGTCTCCCGTGCGTGCGTTCTCCCCTTGGCCTTCAAACTGCCTTGTTGGGCAGTCCCATACTAGTCTTAGCTGTGCCACTTTGTGGTCCCCCTAGCTGTCTGCTATGTGCATGCTCTCGTTAAGGTCCGCCTCGGTGTGCTTCAGCGTGGTGTTCTTCACCCCTGTTGACTTCGTGTGACTGAGTGTGCACTTGGCGTGTCTTATTTGCCCGCATGTACTTCTGAGACGTTTCTCAGTTCCTGCCTATTGCCCTTCGCTTCCTGGATGCTGCCTGTCCGGCCTCCCTTGTAAGGGCTCGCCTGGTAGGCTCTGGTTACGTTCCTCCATATTGCCCTCTAGCTTTCGTTGGTGCCAAATTGGTGCGCCATTGAGCTCTGCGAGTAGTTCCTCGTTATGAACTCTCTCTTCAGTTCTGGGGTATGGCTTAGTGCCGTTTCTACGTCTCATGCTCACACAAGTCTTGTAATACCTTGGCTCCCGTTGTCTTTTGCTCTCCGAGCTGCTTGGGTTCCTGACTGGCTGCTATCGGGCACTTTCTATTGTTCTGTCGCAAACCCACCTCTCCCTTGGGGTATGGCTGTGGTATCTATTCTCAGTTAAGGAATCTGCAGCTAGATGTCTCTATCAGATGTACGAGTTACTTACCTTCCGCAACGGTGTATCTGGTAGAGACGTTGTCTAGCTGCAGATTCCTTAACGCCCACCCATCCTCCCCGTTCTGCGAGGACCTTGCCAGGTGGGCATCTCTACTTTGCCTCCTTTCATTTGGCACTGGTCTTCATCCAAGGTGCTCAAATTGGTGCGACCATTTTAAGAATTGCCATATGCAGCGCCTTCCTCCAGCTTTTCTTCCTGTAAGCGGTGCTTATTGCTTCGTCTTCACCGGTAGACATTTCTTCCCTTTCTCTGCATTCCATCACTCTGGTCCTTCCAGTGTGGGGTCTTCTCCTTTTGTTTTTCCTCCCTCCCGCCTTCTCCCTCGACCTAGAGCTCTTGTCCCCTCTACAGTCGTCTTCTTTGAGATCTGCTGGGCTGTGCTTCGGCCTTCCATTTCTATAGGGGAAGTGCCGTTCTTGTACTGCCTTCTCGCAGAAGATTGTTGTTCTTCCTGTGCTCCGCCCTTTTGACCGACCCGGTTCTACATTGTAATAACAGTCTACCTTTTGTCGGTCGAGATATTCTTCCCTTGTTCCTCAGCCTCTGGGGAGGGCCCACACTTCGCTTTGCGGGATTGTTTCTCAGAGCGATGCTCTGCCTTTACTTCTTGGTCTGTTGGTTACAGTGTCTGACACTGTCCTTTATGATGATGTTATGTATCATCCGATCTTTTTGTTTTATGGATTTTCCCTGCTTCGCACACTGTTCCCATACTT